>NC_035447.2:131362483-132758713 GCF_002127325.2 Helianthus annuus
TTAACTTTTGACAAATAATGTTAGCATCTGCTTGTTCAGATGTAGAAATTGATTTTGTCTTGTGAAAGCACAATATCTTATCTAACATCTGTTGAGCACCAGAGATGCTATTCTTAACAAAATACATTCTAGATGTATATTATCAAGATTAAATTGCCAGTAGTTATCTACAGAAATTTTGTTCAAGGTTTTGCCAAATGTCCATTTTTTCCAGACAGTGGTTTAGCATCCCATATGATGAAGACATTTCTGCTAGGGCTACTCATTTTGTGTCTAATTACTTGAACTAGAACATGAGTATCTCAGTAGTTTAAAATCAATTTGCAATCAATTCATGATCTGTGATAACCAAACTTGAGCTTGACATGACCTTGATATGTGTGCCATTTCCTTTTGATCAGATTTAGGATAGTAATTTCACACAAAAATAAGGAAATTGCATCCTGACCAGAGAAGAACTTTTACTATCAAAAATGAGTAAAAGTACAAAAAATATTTTATAAAAAGTAATATGTATTTGGTTTTATTTAGAGACAAACACCTTTAAAAAAATATTAATGGATGTTTTGAAAATTATCAAAAGGATCTGACAGCTTTTCAAATAAGTTCATGATCATATCATTCTCAAGTTATTTTAACCATTGTTTGGGGTCATTTTCTTGACAATTGATTGTAAATTCTTTTTTTAAGAACAATCAATGGAGATGTCATAGTTACCTGAACGATTCCTGTATTTGATGAAAGCACACAGTTGCATGATGACCACTGTTTACCCAACTTTGACCTCATAAGTGTTTTATGCTTATACTCTTTTCTTTTGATTTCAAAAGTTTTGAGATAACCACACTTTGAGATTTGTTCATTTTCTTTTTCCCTTTTTACCCTTCTCATTCACATATTCAGGAATACTCACTGGGAGATGTTATTTTGAAGAAGTTTAGTCCAAAATCATTTTGAATTAATGTTTTGAAAGATCTAGCCACATTTGTACATGTTTTATTACCAGATCTCACATTACGTATGATTTGGACTGTTTTGACACCTTATTTTCTTAATGTGTTTTGACAAAGTTGATTTGGTCCTTTTGTGGATTCTCAACTAGCCTTTTAACACATAAGAAATTTTGACTAAAGCTTTATTTCCCTCTTTCTATGTTAGCAAGGCACTAATGTTTATATGAACATAAGTTTTGCTGATCTGAGGTACATACCTTAGTGTAAAATATGATGAAAACATCACAAATTTCATAACAACAGTTGAAATCAATTTTGAATGAAGATCAACATACCATAGTTGCCAGATAAGTTTCCAGATCTGGAAACTATGAAGGATTTGTGCATGATATCACCAGCTGTATGAGATTTGTGAATCTTATGACATCTTGGTTGTTTTACAGAGCATTTGAGTCATCACTTTGAACGTGATTTCTTGTTACTCTGTTTTTCAACTAAAATACGACCAACCTTAGTATCAATGAATTGTGAGCTGGACTGTTATGTCAAATTGATTGTTAGATCGAATTTGACTGTCCAAGCTCTGATACCAATTGTTAGGATCGGAGGCTATCATGATTGTGTTTGTTTGTATAAAATGAACATTCAAAATATATGAAATTATGTAAAGTGCAACGGAAATGGATACAAACTTTGTAAACACAACCAAAGAGAGAAATAGTTTGATAAACAAATGCTTTTCATTAAGTCGAATGATTGAGATACAAAGCAAATGTTTACAGCAGTTTACGGAACTAAGCTTCCCCTCAGCCTGATACCCCAAAGTTGGTTGCACAAGATGAAAGGATTGAATTGAGGAGAAGAACTCACTCAAAACGATCAAATGTAACAGTACAGAGTACCGCTCCATTTATAGGCAAACCAAACCACTGAAGCATCTTAGCTGACGTCACCATGATAGTGACATCTAACAAACTAACAACCTATATACACTGTTCTAAACAAACTACTGACATGCAACATCTGATTATCAGTACAATTCAAGACAAGAGATAACAACTGCTTCACGTTCCACTGTTGTAGCCTGAGCACTGATGTTGAACTTCAGTGCTTTCTTCAAAGGTGATCAGTCTTTGAGTGGGCGGTGCTTGTGTCTTCAGCAGTACTTAGGAAACAGTAGTAGATAGAGCAACAGTGTTTGTCTTCAGCAGTCTTTAGAGTTTCATCAGTGTTTGGTTCATCAGTTGTTGTAATAAGCAGTACTTAAGATCCATCAGCTGTTAGAATACCACTGTCAAGGGGAAAGCAACGAGTAAACTGCTGCTTATTGTAGTCCTCTGATGTGATCCGGTTTTGGCTTTACATTATCTGTTCCTCTGGTAGGGTTCAATCCCAACAAATAGCCAATAACTTTTGCTTATTTTTTGCCAATAACAATCATATGATCTCAGTCTGGCCACTTAACTGGAACAATAACCGGAACTGTGACATATGTGACTTTGTTATCTTTCGAAGTCACTAATTAGTCCGGTATTACAGCACTTGGGTTCAACTTCTTGAGCTTGACAAAAATCTTCTAACATTCTTCTTAATCGAACAATAAATACCGAACTGAAATATCAAGTGACTTCCAAAAAGAGATTGTCACACCCCAACCAATGGCGGAAACATCGGGATGAGACGAAGTGTGAAGATTGCTCGAGACATCATAATGCTATTTGTGACAATAATTTAATAATCCAAATTTCATTTCCAAACTTCAAGTAGTCATTAATACAAGATCCAAATAACAACAAGTTTAATCAAAATAACAAATCAACATAACCAAAATTCGATACAACATATTAAACCTAACGTCTAAAGTGTGTATCTAGGCATCGTGCTACCTCTTTCATTTCATCATCATCAACCTGTAACATGTTTAAAATACAATTCAATGCAAAAGCAAAGGCGAGTATACAAGTTTGGTACATACATAGCATAAGATAAAAGTGTGAACAATTCCTCATAGCAAGCATGCGATTCAAGATAAACATTAAATATGGCATGTGTATAACATATCAAACCAAGAAAACGCAACTTGCTCATGACATAACCAAAGTTTCAGTAGAGGCGGGTCGTTAATCCTATAGCGCTACATATGTCAAGGTTTGGCTCGTACGAAGTTAATGATAAGTTCAACACATAAGAATCACCCAAATTTAAAGTATCAAGTCATCACATATACAAGCATGTTATAGGAATGTTCATGTGTTTAGACAAAAGTTCATGTGTAAGTTTCAATAGGTAAACATGTTACACCCCAAAAGTGGTAAAAGTAAAAAGGGGGAAAGTACGAGTATACTCACAAAGTTTGCATATGCTTTCCGATTATCCAATTGTTGACGAGTTGATGAGGTTAGAAGGTTGAATGTGTAGGGTTAAAGTTCATGTATGCTTAGAGTCGAGATTCGGTGTTCAAAACAACATAAAAATAAGATATGAGAATAACATGGAAAATAATCATTTAGTACATATGATGCTTGTTCTTGACACTAGGAAACTCGAAGGAGTTTAGATGTTTTCATGGAACAAGGTTCCATTAGAATCGTGACAAGTTATCATAGTCTAGGATGATGTAATCTAGTACCCCGACATATGAACACTAGTTCATCATCAAAGATTCGATTATTCGAATAATATATTTAGGTTATATAATATATGTCCAATAGTTCAAGCATGAGGTAGAAGATTAAAATCTTCATTTTGGTACCTCTAAATGTCATAGAAGTCATGTAGGAGGTAGGAAGATCAAGTCTTCCATTTAGGCACCTCTATGTGTTCACCACTACACTTGATGTAAAAAAAACAACCAAGGAGGGTCATGAACATACAATAAAGAATAAGAAATATACACACTAACTAAGAGAAATCATCAAATCATGTGAGGATTGTATGTTTGGACAACCCAAGTTGTTCCATAATCACTCATGTATCAAAGACAAAGTTTGACATGACTTGTGGGTTAAAAACCCTAAACAAAACACCAAGTTTATGAGGTTTAATCCTCTGATTTTAAATGTCTCAACCTTGTTTTTAAGCTTAACCAACCATGGGATAAGTTGTAAGCATTAGGACATAGGTATGAGATGTGTTAGACACAAGTTGCATAGGTTTAAACAAGTTTTTGATGAACATAAAAACAAACAGAAAGTTTATGGACTATTTCGGGGCATTTCCAGGTCTGATTTCTCCAAGGAGAAGTCTAGGAATCGAACCCCATGATTATACAAGCAAGTAGGAAAAAGAATCGAGTGAATCGGATAAGAATTGAGTGAGTTATGCTCATTTTCGTGAAGGGGTGTCAATCTACTCGAACCCTTGCTTTCAGCTACGGTTTGGTGGATGTTTTGTGAGTTTTTAGGGTTGCAAAAGTGGTAGGGAGGCTGGTTATAAGTGGTATTTATAGGGGGAAGGATTAGGGTTTCAATGGGTTGGGCTTTGGAAGTGTTTAGAAGGGGTTACACCTTGAAACTAGCCCACAAAACCCAACTATATGGGGCTGCATTTTGCTGAATTGGGCTGCCATATTTCTTTATTTTTTTTATTTTTTTAAAACATTATAATGAGTAATTTTGTTAATTAAGTTGTGTAATAATATGCAACAATGTTTCCCCTAACTTGTAACAAGGTAAAATATGAAATAAAACATGATTTAACTAGGTAAAAAGTGTAATGTACAAGTTTTATTTACGAAGCAAGTTCCGTATTTTACAACGATTACGATGAAAGAATGGTTATAAGAACACAAGATTTCCAAAGATAGAATTTCACGTAAGGTTTCTAAATGTAGGATGTTTGAAAACGCAGGGCGTTACAGTCTCCCCTCCTTTAGGAAATTTCGTCCCGAAATTTATTCAAGAGGAAGGCTTGAAAGAGTTTTTGGCATAAAGGTGATCATTAAGAATTGAAACTTGGGAAGTTTGAAAGTTTTGAAAAGTACCAAATTTTGGAGAACGTCAAGGTAGATTTGCAAGGGGAAGTTTTTAAGGATAGTATAAAAAAAATCATACTTTCGTAAAACCTGTTTATTGAGAGGAACGAAAAGGTTTGTTACTTTAAATAAAGCAATAGAGGTATACTAAGTATAGTTTCACAAGAATCAAGAATAGGGAGGCTATTTTATAGGTAACGAGGTAAGTTAGGACTCAAATGTTTAAACAAGCTGGATTGCGAACGAGTTTTGTATAAAATAATACGAGTATAGAATGAACGAATGACTCTTAAAGAGTACAAGTATGTGAATAGCATAAGTGTTGGATAGATGAACGTAGTGTGTTAAGGATGAAGTCTCGTCATGAATAATCGGATATAATGCGTTTGTGAGTTGCGTGAAGTTGTATTAGGTCCAAAAGGTCTGCAACACACTGAATTTCTCATGGCACGTTTTACGAAAGTTTGGTAACATGGTGAAAACACTTATATATAGGAAGTACCAGCGGCGTATCCACCATGTTTTAACCACATTACGTCTGTTTCGTTACTCGGGGTCATGTTACGTTCCGTGTCTTACCATATACAGTAGTACACTCTATGGTTCTCATACGCCTATCACTATAATCCCGTGTGCACCCGCGATTATACTGATTGTCGCATGATCCACATAGCTTGTACTAGTTATGTATGAATCAAGGTATACATGAATTTGAAAATAAGAATGTGTACATAGAAGAATGTCGTATGTAAGCATGTTTATGTTTAAGCATGTATGGGACCCACGTAAGCGAATCCCTCGGATTACGCTCGCGTATAGGTACGAATGTACGAATCATGAGTAAGGATGAAAGTATGAGCATAAGTTTAAGTATGAATACGCATGTATGTATGAGCATAAACATAAAACGTGTAAGTAGTATGTGTACAAGCAGAAGCGTAAAACGTATAAGTAGTATGTGTATGAGTACAAGCATAAAACGTATGAACATAGGTGTAGGTATGAAAAATAAATATTGCGTATATGGTGTACGTTGAGACATTGCGGAGAAAAAAAAGGTTAAGTATGTAGATACGAACGATATAAATGATGTTATCGCGAGATATCGACTAAAATGTGTATGATGATGTGCATGTATAGTTGTTTAAACAAAACGTTGAGTTTGTCGAATCAAAATTAGATTGAGCTTGGTTTGAAAGGTAGAATATAGTTTGTATATGTAAAGGAACATAAAGTACTCATTGGTCATGCTTAACGTATTTTGTAATGATTGAAATGCTACTTTTGTTTAAAAAAAAGGAGTTCACGTATGTTGAAAATTGTCGGTCCCCATAAAGTCTTCTAGCCCACGTGTTTTGAAATTTGGATGACGAGTTAAGCGTTGTAGAGAAGGTTTTTTTTTTTTTTTTTTAAATAACGGGTTTGTTTCATGTGCATCAAAACATGAAAATTTTGGACTTTGAAAGTTCTTGTGAAAACGTCGACCCTTAGAAAAGAAATTTAGTAAAAGGACTTAGTGATTGTTTAAAAAAATAAATTTAACAAATGATTTATTGATGTTGAAAAGAGTATTTGGTAAAACGATCATATAACATCCATGAGATCTTATAAGTAATTGAGAAAGGTTAGGTTGATTTCGATTAAGAATGGAAGTCTCTAGTATGATGATATAATGTGAGCGTATTTTAGTTAATAAGTCGGATATGAAGTTCATGGGCAAGAGATTCATTAGACCGATTAAATTAATAGGTAGCATTTCGTAAGGTTTGGAAATTCGTGTAGTAAAACGGTAAAGACATGATTAAGAATCTCGTGTATATGATTTGAGTGAAAATGGATGGTAGAATAAGAAGTACGTTTGATAAACAATGTATTTTGAAATCGGTATAAGAAGGTATTTTGAATAATGATAAATGATTTAGGTATAAAACATGATCGGGTTTGCATAATAAAATATTTTGAAAGAGAAGTTTTGGGTAACGGTCACCTAAGTAAGGGAATCACCCCTAACTCGTTGGTGAGGTCGTTTTAAGGGAAGAGGGGTGGAGTCAATCGTCAAGGTAAGGAAGTCACTCCAATCTCGATGATACCTCTCCACTAGTTGTTACAAGGAATATGAATTTAAATTATATGAAAATCATGCATATATAAATGTATCGAAAAGGTTCGATATGTTGTGCGTGTGAAAAGAGAAATCAAAGGTAAACTCGAGGTTGAAAGATTGCATCGTATAAAATGAACAATAGAAACACATGTTTGATCAAAATTTGGATGGTTCCAAAACGGAACTTTGACTAACCAAAGTGGTCGAAAAGTCTTTTGAATTTGAGGAGCATGCTTTGGCCTAATAAGTAAAATACTCTCGCCGACAAGTCGGTTAACGGTATTTACCCTTCCGGTTACTACATGTCCCAAATCAATCGAAATTTCGAGACTTGGCGGGATTAATAAAAATCAAGGAGTGGAACTAGTCGACAAGGTGCGGGTTTCACCCCTAACTTGACGATTTCGTATCCTAAGTGTGGTTGGTACTCGTCGGGTCAAAATTTAATTTCAACACTTTGACGAGGGTCCACTAGAATTTGAACTTCTCCATCAAGGTGAGGATTTCACTCCTATCTTGATCGCGAATTTCATAAAAAAAAAAAAGAAAATTAGATGGATTGAGAGTTGTTCACCAAATTGTGGGTTTCACGCCTATTTTGGTGAAGCCGTCTCGTTTGTGTATTATGAGTGTTTTCGGATTTAGAAATATCGAGTAAAATGCATGAGGGAAAGAGTATGTTAAAGGAATAAACAAACAAATATAAACGCACAATGAAGCGTATCGAGAATAGCACATAATGAGTGGGAAACTAAAACATGTATTAGCACATAATAAGGCAAGTATAGCATGTCAAGTGTTAACACATAAGGGACATATATGCTTAAAAGATCAGGAGAGAACAAATAAAAGCAAATAAGGTAGCATGCAAGTAGTTTCAAGTAAAACATAAGAATAAAGCTCTAAAACTATAGACTAGGTTAAAGCATTCCTACTTTTCCTAATTCCCTATAGTTATGGCTCTGATACCAATCTGTCACACCCCAACCAATGGCGGAAACATCGGGATGAGACGAAGTGTGAAGATTGCTCGAGACATCATAATGCTATTTGTGACAATAATTTAATAATCCAAATTTCATTTCCAAACTTCAAGTAGTCATTAATACAAGATCCAAATAACAACAAGTTTAATCAAAATAACAAATCAACATAACCAAAATTCGATACAACATATTAAACCTAACGTCTAAAGTGTGTATCTAGGCATCGTGCTACCTCTTTCATTTCATCATCATCAACCTGTAACATGTTTAAAATACAATTCAATGCAAAAGCAAAGGCGAGTATACAAGTTTGGTACATACATAGCATAAGATAAAAGTGTGAACAATTCCTCATAGCAAGCATGCGATTCAAGATAAACATTAAATATGGCATGTGTATAACATATCAAACCAAGAAAACGCAACTTGCTCATGACATAACCAAAGTTTCAGTAGAGGCGGGTCGTTAATCCTATAGCGCTACATATGTCAAGGTTTGGCTCGTACGAAGTTAATGATAAGTTCAACACATAAGAATCACCCAAATTTAAAGTATCAAGTCATCACATATACAAGCATGTTATAGGAATGTTCATGTGTTTAGACAAAAGTTCATGTGTAAGTTTCAATAGGTAAACATGTTACACCCCAAAAGTGGTAAAAGTAAAAAGGGGGAAAGTACGAGTATACTCACAAAGTTTGCATATGCTTTCCGATTATCCAATTGTTGACGAGTTGATGAGGTTAGAAGGTTGAATGTGTAGGGTTAAAGTTCATGTATGCTTAGAGTCGAGATTCGGTGTTCAAAACAACATAAAAATAAGATATGAGAATAACATGGAAAATAATCATTTAGTACATATGATGCTTGTTCTTGACACTAGGAAACTCGAAGGAGTTTAGATGTTTTCATGGAACAAGGTTCCATTAGAATCGTGACAAGTTATCATAGTCTAGGATGATGTAATCTAGTACCCCGACATATGAACACTAGTTCATCATCAAAGATTCGATTATTCGAATAATATATTTAGGTTATATAATATATGTCCAATAGTTCAAGCATGAGGTAGAAGATTAAAATCTTCATTTTGGTACCTCTAAATGTCATAGAAGTCATGTAGGAGGTAGGAAGATCAAGTCTTCCATTTAGGCACCTCTATGTGTTCACCACTACACTTGATGTAAAAAAAACAACCAAGGAGGGTCATGAACATACAATAAAGAATAAGAAATATACACACTAACTAAGAGAAATCATCAAATCATGTGAGGATTGTATGTTTGGACAACCCAAGTTGTTCCATAATCACTCATGTATCAAAGACAAAGTTTGACATGACTTGTGGGTTAAAAACCCTAAACAAAACACCAAGTTTATGAGGTTTAATCCTCTGATTTTAAATGTCTCAACCTTGTTTTTAAGCTTAACCAACCATGGGATAAGTTGTAAGCATTAGGACATAGGTATGAGATGTGTTAGACACAAGTTGCATAGGTTTAAACAAGTTTTTGATGAACATAAAAACAAACAGAAAGTTTATGGACTATTTCGGGGCATTTCCAGGTCTGATTTCTCCAAGGAGAAGTCTAGGAATCGAACCCCATGATTATACAAGCAAGTAGGAAAAAGAATCGAGTGAATCGGATAAGAATTGAGTGAGTTATGCTCATTTTCGTGAAGGGGTGTCAATCTACTCGAACCCTTGCTTTCAGCTACGGTTTGGTGGATGTTTTGTGAGTTTTTAGGGTTGCAAAAGTGGTAGGGAGGCTGGTTATAAGTGGTATTTATAGGGGGAAGGATTAGGGTTTCAATGGGTTGGGCTTTGGAAGTGTTTAGAAGGGGTTACACCTTGAAACTAGCCCACAAAACCCAACTATATGGGGCTGCATTTTGCTGAATTGGGCTGCCATATTTCTTTATTTTTTTTATTTTTTTAAAACATTATAATGAGTAATTTTGTTAATTAAGTTGTGTAATAATATGCAACAATGTTTCCCCTAACTTGTAACAAGGTAAAATATGAAATAAAACATGATTTAACTAGGTAAAAAGTGTAATGTACAAGTTTTATTTACGAAGCAAGTTCCGTATTTTACAACGATTACGATGAAAGAATGGTTATAAGAACACAAGATTTCCAAAGATAGAATTTCACGTAAGGTTTCTAAATGTAGGATGTTTGAAAACGCAGGGCGTTACAGAGATATTGACCCAGCTATTCACGTTAACTGAATAATTTCCAATTGATTTTAACCAACTGATGCAATATACTGCTACTGCAGTATACAATTGCATACACGTGGGAATGAAAAAATGTTATGTGTGTCTATATTTCAGGTAGTAGCTAAGTGAGTTAGTGTAGTTAAGTAGGTGGTCAAACAAGTCAATAGTTCAGCTATAAACAGTGAAGCTATGTATGCGATACTCATGTATAATGAAATCCACTTACACTCAAATCACTTGCTTCTCTAAATTCTCGCTAATTGTGTTTTACCTGTCATTGATCACTTATCATTAGCCTCGATCACTAATTTCAATTGTTACTAGAACTCGGTTCCTAAAGTATTGCAGATCACATCAAAAAGGTTGATTAGATGAAACAAAATAATCTGGTTAAGTATGAAGCAACAAATACCTGTTTAGCAGTAACAATATTGCATTCTTAAAGGGGTGATTATCTCTCTTATGATATTATTTGTTGCTTCATACTTAACCACATCTGAAAATTAAAACACCAAAAGTTAGTATGATTAAAGGGTATTAAACTTAGCTTCTATGGTCAATCAAATCTGTTTGACCTATGAAAGTCCAACAACCTACTTTTGAACTTTGCATTGATGTAAATCCATCTCATTACATGATATAGAAAGCACCAAACTAATAAACAAACATTACATATTTAAGAAGAGCTATATAAAATATCAAAGTGAAACTTGATAACATATATGAATCCATTTAACAGACAACAAGTGAAAAGTAAACTCAAATGGGAACCAAGAACTCACTTAGGCATTTAATCAAAGAGGTGGTGTGCATCATTATAAATTAATTTAATATTGAAAATTGCACATGAATAAACGAAACCATTTAGAGTCTTGAGGAGCAAGACATCAATTTGATAAATCAGACCAAAAAAAGTAACAAAAAACATCAATCCGTGAATCATTAATTACGTGAATCATGTGATACCTGAGAAAGTTGGGCGAGATTGAAACAGAATCTGAGAATTTAATAAGAGTATTCGTTTAACAAGTCGTTTATGACTCTTCTTGCTGTGGTGGCACCGATGATAATTAACATCCTACAATCCGGATTGCCAACCTAACAGGTGACACAATGCCTTGCATTTTGTCTAACAAAAGAATAACAAAGACTTTTGTGAATCAAATAATAAGCCCAGTTTGTTTAATAATACGAATCAAAGATATAAATTTTGATATGGTATGAGAAATACCTTTTGATTGGGAAACTTGTGAAAGAAACATCAAAACAGAATCGGAGCTCAATTCTCTATATATAAACAAAATCGAAACAAAACCTAAAACCGGAACTTAAATAATCAAATATATGAACAAAATATGTATCTTGACCTCTTGATTGAAACCACAGTGAGAATCAGATAACCAAAACCTAATCGCCAACAGATGAATGATTAAACTATGAAATAGAGGGGAAAATAAGATAAAAGAAGAATAGCATATATAAACTAACCTTAATTGCAGACAAAATTTGATGAAGCTTGAACAGAGATGGAGGATTAACAATTGGCAAAAGAAGATTTCTTACCTGATTATTGAAGCTTGAACAGAGATGGAGAAGCAATGAATAAGAATCTAATAGAAAGCCCTAAAACAGATACGGTTTGAAGATTGGATGTGGAGGTGCTCTGGATTTGAGAGAGGGATTGAATTTTGAAAGTGGAGCCATAATAATGTAGGTTATATATGTATACGGTTTGAATTTTGAATTTTAAATCTGGAGCCAAGATTTTGAATATGGGCAGTGGTTTAGATGAACATCAGTGGTTTTCCCTTTTGTATATGTGGGCAGACCTTTGAAAAAGTGAATGTGGGCCACTTTTTTTATGAAATTAGTGGTTTGCCCTTTTGTAAAGGGAAATAAGAAGGGGATGATACTGTTGGGCGGGAAAAGGCAAAGAGTGATGCCCTAATCTAATGACACGTGGCCCAAATCACTTTCATTTATTATATATAATAGATGCTTGTGATGTTGTACATTGAGCTTATTGAGTTGTAAAATTCTTAAATTTTCAACATCTTTAACATTCTCTCTCCAATATCTATTTAAATATAGTATAGATAAAGCTTAGGGAAAATGTGTGTTACATAATGTTTCTTAAGTTTCTCAAATAGAGGGCCGCTAAAATGAAAACGTCGCGTAAAAACGGGGCGTAAAAACTACGCGTTATAAAACAGCGTGTAAAACCGAGCGTAAAAAAATGAAAACCACCCCCAGTTAAGAGAACCACGAGAACCAATTTCCAACCATTGATCTTTGAAGATGAATGGATGAGATTAAAAGTTATAAAAACAATATTAAATTCTTTTTGTCTTATTAGGTTTTTAATATTATAATGTCAAAGGGGCAGTTTAGTCAATTTGCTTGTTTTGCCTTATTGTATATATTGTTTTTTATTACTTTTTTTCTTATTAAATTAATTGTTTTTTATTAAAAGCAGATTTTTTAATTAAAAAACATTTTAAAATCTGATTTTATTTTACAAAAAACAATTTTTGTCAGGATTTTTTTTCAAAAGACGTTTTTACGAGCCAGTTTTTTTACGAGCCGTTTTTTACACCCCGTCTTTTACGCGCCATTTTTTAAGCGCCGTTTTTACGTCCGGTTTTACGCGCCGTTTTTACGCCCGGTTTTATGCGCTGTTTTTTTACGCCCGGTTTACGCGCCGTTTTTTACGCCCCGTTTTAACGCGCCGTTTTACGCCCCCGCATTCACGCCCTATATTTACGCGTCGTTTTATCACCCGGTTTTTTTACGAGCCGTGTTTTACGCCCCGTTTTTAAGCGCCGTTTTTTGCACCCCGTTTTTTCGCCCCATATTTAAGCGCCGTTTTTTTACGCACACATTTTTTAACTTTTTTTACGGTTTTAAACTTTTTTTACGAAACTTTTTTTACGGTTTTAAACTTTCTTTTTACAAAAAACTTTTTTACAAAATTTTTTTAACAAAGAACAAAAATTTATATGAAAATTTGTTTACGGTTTTAACTTTTTTTTACCAAAACTTATTTTTTACACACACATTTTTTAAACTTTTTTACGTTTTTTTACGAAAACGTTTTTTACGGTTTTAAACTTTTTTTTTACAAAAACTTTTTTACCAAAATTTTTTTTTCATAAAAACTTTTTTTACAAAAGACAAAATTTAAACAAAAACTTTTTTTACGGTTTTAACCTTTTTTTACACACACGTTTTTAAACTTTTTTTTATGGTTTTAAACTTTTTTTTTTACAATTTTTTTTACAAAAAACTTTTTTACAAAATAACAAAAAGAGGGGAGAGAAATTGAAGAGAGAGAAATTGAAAAGAATTTAAAAAGTGACTTTAATGAGGAGAGAGAGGTGATTTGATGGTTTTGATTAAATGACTATATTACCATTTTGGTTGTCATTATCTGATTGTTAAAGAGTGGTTCTCGCAACTGAGAGTAGTTTTCATTATAGCGGCCCTCTATATATATAGGGTGAGGATCATTTCAGAACTCAAAATTTTTACAGAACCTACAGAACTATTTGTAGGATCGTTTGCACGACCAAAACGAGTCGTTCAGAAGAGTTCTAATCAATACGAGAGCCGGAAACAAACGTATCCACTTTGAATCAGCTTGATATACACTTTAACTGTCTTGTTTATTGATATAACAACGTTTTACCAGAATCAGAAAGTTTCCAACGAAATGGACAAGGCAGCTATATATAGGAGAGGCATTTCGCATGGAATGGACAAGAAATGGACAATGTCCATTTCGTGCGAAATGGCTCTTGCCATTTCGTGCGGAATGGTCCATCAACATTATAACCCTATTATCTAGCCTACCGAGCTCCCTTCTATCCAATCTAGACACAAGACTCGATACAAGACGAAGTCGATAGACATATGCACCAACAGACTCTCCCTTGGATGTTGACGAAGTCTTCGGTGTCGAGTCTTCAATATGACAAGTCTTCGATCTTGATCAGTCTTCATGCTCTCCCCAAAGTATCTGAAAGTGTAAGCATCCTTCAATCTCTTTCTCTTCTCGAATCTCAACCTGTCTCTATCTTCTCTTGATCAGATCTCTTGATTCCTTAAGTTCTTCAGCATCAGCAACTTGCGTGAACATCAGGAGTCAAATCTAACTCTCTATCATCCAAACTCCCCCTTGAATGTTGATCCAGAATCAGAAACTGGCTCTTGCATCTTCAGACTCCCCCTTTCGATAAGCTGGGATCGCAGTCTGGAATAGCTTCTTGTTCCAAGATCGTGACCTGGCTCACATTCTGCTCAAGTGTAGACACGGGGATCTGCACAAATCTCTACCCAACAATAAATTTCTCATTTATTAAGTTTTGGCAAATTCAGAATCTCTGATTACCACTTGTATATAAAATATTCAAATTTGAACCATTTAATCATTTCAAACTCATTTTTTAGTTCAACAAATTCTTCCAACCCTGTTGTCTATCATGTTTAGCACTCGGAACTTTGAAAATCAGCTCTCCAACATCAGTTGTCGAAAATAAGATGAAATAAAATCTTTTTGATTTTTTAAAATTTTATGCTAAAACACACTAAAATCTTTTTGGATTTTTGTTTTTAATGAAGTGCAGTAAAGAAATATTTACAGATAATATTTTTGTGAGTTTGTGTAAGAGGATCATATCAGTTTTTGAGACAAATCACCAACACCGTTAAGCTTTAAACATTTTAATTTCTAAACGATTCATGTAGATTGTCAGTATACTGATCGACTTAAATTTTCACACAAAGTTCAACTGTTTCGAGATACGAGATTAGTGTTTTAAGGAACTTAAACTTATTCGCGTGTCCCACCTCAGAATATACTCCCGTATCTAGACTTCTATATTCAGTCGTACAGGTGAATGTATACTAATGATATCTGTAAACGGGTAATGCGAGACCATGAGAGCTCAGGCTAGAACTTCCGTTCAATCAAAGAGATGATGGCTCGTCTTTAGGTGTGTCCCGTTTGGGGATCTTTACTTCAACAGCACATGATTAGCATTTTTCAATGTTTCATCATTTTTATGCTGAGGGTGGGCTTTATGATTAAAGCAGTGCAAAGCATTATACGAGGACTAGGCTATTGCTCCCGCAAAATCAGAAGTCCTGGTATAATACCGCAGATATCATCACGCACAAAGACCTAGTATGTCAGAAATATAAAATCTTTCAAACAAGATTTCGGGGGTTACCCATATATCCGAGAGATGTTCCCCACGAGATAAGTAAGTAATGGTATTTAGGTTTATATCTCGAAAACAATCTACTGAATGTATAAAAACCTACCGGCATATCCTCAGTGAGATCGTTTATAACATTTGACTTTCCAATTCTTTAGCGTGTTGTGATAGTCCACTGATGTACTATCATTTCCTCTTTTTCCCAACAAAACTCTTTTTTGAATTTACACGATGTTTTTGGATTTTTAGATTTTATCATGTTTTTGGATTTTTCAAATTTTCGAAATTTCTAAAATGTTTACTCCCCCTAAAATCAAAAATATGTTTCAATTTTTTATTTTCAAAGAAAATTTGAAAACAAACGCAATAAACTGTACAAAAAAATGACAAACTGATATGAATTGCTTTAATTCTCCATCCACTTGGCATGAACAATCAGAACTCCCCCTGACAACAATCTATTTTCCCATTATGATTTCAAAACACTTAAGTTTGTTTTAATCATAATGGTTTTTCCGGAAAATTAGTTTTGTTGAAACCACTTGTAAGATCGGGGATAAACTTCATCATTTTGTTTTCCAATCATTTTGTATGAAAGTTAAATCAAGTTCAAATTAATGACCTTGATTAACCACTTGTAGGTGAAAATTTCTTTTTCAACTACTTGAAGGTTCACTTATCAACAATACTATTTGTAAATTGAAATATGACAATTTTCCATTTTTTCAAGAAAGATGCCGATTCATGCTCCACGATTACCAACCTGGGAGCTCCGGCAAGTCAGGATTTTCAAGTAAAGAATACAGACACCCAATCCGGACCAGCTTTGTGTGTGACCTTCTCAGTTTCGCTTGGGGTTTGAACATTCTTTTTTTCTTCATAAAAATCTTTTACCCCTTTGGCCTTACCCTCGACCATTTTTCCAAAAATATTTTTCACTTTGTTGTTAAAAGCCTTTTCGACATCAAATTCTTTCTTTTCATAATAGAATTGATTCGAAATCTCCACTTTTCCAACCTTTGATTTTAAATTTTCAGCCCGTAATGGTGGAAAATTGACATCATCCATTCGCGGTACTGAATGCTCAACTTGTGGCTCCTCTGACTTTGACAAGTCAGATTCATCGCCAGATTTAACATCTGTTTTCTTAGCAACCCATGTTTGGTTGTTAAGATTCACACTTCTTTTGTAAAATCTTTTTGAACTCTCACCAACTTTAAATGTAGAATTTTTAAACACTTTGAATTTTTCAGTTGGTGGTTCAGTTTTATCAACAACTTTTTCTTTGAGTTTAGAAGACACTTCCTGTTTTGTGTTGGTTGCCTTTGGACAGTTCCAGGCGATGTGACCAACTTATTGACATCGACAACTATTACACCCCGATATTTTCACGTATTACCGGTGGGCCTGGTGGGGAGTATCGTGACGTAGTTGATATTATCATAGTCAAACAACACAAATTATAAATGCACAGCGAAAGCAAAAGATAGATTTATTTCAACTGCATAAATTGTAATATTAAGTATCACAACATAGTTGAAACAGATCCACAGGCGGATCAAATAAAAAGGAAAATTGTTCAACAGACTTTGACATCTAGAGCTTGCGAGACTTGATTATTGATGCCTGGAGTAGCCAGCCTATTGCGTATAGTACCTGCACTTAGCCTTTTTGGAAAATACGTCAGTTTACACTGGTAAATACAACTTAACTGACTCATTTTGAAAATGTTTAAAAAAATTTGATTTAAATGCACTTAGGCAAAAATATCTTTTATAACTTGGGACAATTATTTAAAAATAATCTTGTATACAGTTTTACTTATTTGTCGTCCATCAGGGCCGGTTTGTAGGGCCGGTCTAAATTAACTGACACGCCACAGGTATAATACCCACAAGGCTGATTCCTTTAAGTGGGCTACCAGTTTTTACATATGCAGCTGTCAGGTGTACGCCTACACCCCGCGCTTAGTTTGTGGCCATTTCTTTGAATGATGCCAAGGATATCCGGGACATGGTCATTTAACCCCCCAAAGGCCATACACCAAATAATACATATTAAACGGGTCATGTAAATATATAAATCACAATTCGATATAAATGACTACACACCCGACCAAGCGGTACTTTTATAGTACCGTATCCCAAGCCCGTATAGGGAAAATAAGTTAAGAGTATTTACCTGAGCAAAGTATAAATCAAATACAGCAAGTGCACGTAGCTTTTACTGGGCTCCTAATCTGGAACGAAGGTTTTTAATAACCTATTAGAATCCTAACGGGTCTTTAATTAAGCTTAGACTTAGACCGGTTAGTTTTCAAAAAGGAAGACACAGTTCAAACGCATGATAAAGCGAAGACCGGTTTAGAATGTGGTTTTGACTCCACAAGCTTGGACACTTGTTTAATATTGGTAAACTAAACACATTCTGGATTTTGAGATGAAAATGATATGGTTTGACCCGTTTCGGCTAATTTATGCAAACTAGTCACATAAGCCGATCCGAACGTGAAAATGCGTAACGGGTAACCAAATGAGTCATATACAAGTTTCCTAAGTTAATATGCCTTAAATATGTTGTGACATCAGTAAGATATCTTCTATTATGCCCAAAACGGATTTAAACTCAAATTATGCCCCGCAAGGGCATTTTGGTCATTTAAAATGTTATAAAAGAGTTCAAATATAAATCTGAGTTTCGGGACTAATGTAATCAGTGAAAATACTTAATTTACTAAGTTATCTCAGTAGGGTATAACCTATATGTGAAATTTATCATTTCTAACCATACTATGCACCGAAAGGGCATTTTGGTAATTTCACCTAAGGTTTAAAGGTCAAATCTGGAATCTGACTTCAAAAAATTTTACTTACTGTTAGAATATGAAAGTTTACTTAAAATATCAGTAGGTATCAAGTCTTACATATCTAAATGGTTTTAATACATACTATGCGTTAAAAATGCTTAAAAAGGCGATTTTTGGCGATTTCCGGGTTTTATAAGAAAGGCTGATATTTTTATTATTCCAGAAGGCTTAAAATATTCTATTTATCATATTAGATCAGTAGAAAAAGGTTTGGTATCAAAAGGTTTGGTAAAACTCATTTTATAGCCTAAAGGGGCAAAACCGACAACTAACGAATTAAGCTTAGAACTATAGGTTATGCTCAGACTAAAAATAAATAAAAATCTCCAAAAATCCCAAAATATTATTTTATATCAGTAGGTACAAAGTTTGGTATCAAAAATTGGGTTTAGATAGGCTACATGCTAATTACGCCATTTAATTACTAAAAAGCTTTCCAATTACGCTAATGAGCATAACTCTTAATCTAGACCTCAAACTGATGTCAAATTTTGGGTACAAGTTTATAAATCAGTAACTAAGGTGTCTACTCTTTTACATTTTCAAAAATCACATTTTAAGGTCATATGGGCATAATAGTCAACATTTAAGTAATTAACGGAAACATGCATGTGAATCAGATAACTAATGAATCAAGTGGTATAATCACAGAGGGTTATACTAACATGAAACCTAGTCCTAAATAAGTTCTAAGGCATTTCTAAACTATGCTCAAATGGGTCAGAACTGAAAGTCAAAGCAAAAGTCTTCTTTTGCGTTTTCGGTTCCGAACCGAGCTTAAACTGAAAATTGTCGGGGTGAACATGTTTAGACATGTTCTTACATTCATTACCAAGTTATATTAATGATAAAACAGGTTGCATGGCTTCTACATTGCCAATTATGCATTAATTTGAAAATAAGCTTTCTGTTGACTTTTTAGGATTAACTTTGACCCGACAATTGACCTAGTTAGAGTGGGAATCAGAGGGTGCCCTTTTGAGGGTTTATTGCCCACATAATTACCAACTCATAGGTACTTTCAATTTGAAATTTGACTGGACAAATTAAGATTAATGACGAAGTCAAACCTTAATTACGACGGTTTGACTTTAAGCTAATTAACTAAGCTAAACAGAATTAAAGAAGGTTAAGGACACTTACAAGAGTCCTAAGAATGATTAGGAAGCCTAAGAAAAACTTGTTGCTGATTAGAGGAGCTCCAGAAATAAGCTTGAAGTGAGTTGCAAATGAATGACAAAATGTTGCAACTTTGTTCTTCTTATATAGTAACTTTGATGCATCAAGATCACCCCAACTAAGTCTATAAATGTTGTAAGATGTTCCCAGGTGTCCCTATGATGCCAAAAACCAGTTGTAAGGCCCCTGATTTTCGAATACCACTCTTTTAAGGCGGTGTAACTTGTTAAACAGGCATCTATCCAAAATTCTGCCCAGTTACAGGTCTTACGGACCGTAAGCCTTAGGCTTTGCGGTCCGTAACCGTCTTTTAGAAACCATCGCTCAGCTCCGCTCTCTTACGGACCGTAAGGGTTTACCTTTGCGGTCCGTAAGCCTTCATCAGAAGACAAAAACTTGTAAACTTTCAAGCTCTGACCATGCAATCCTTCATAATTCGAACCTTGGGTCTTTTGCAACAGTGTGGGACCATATGATCAGTTCTGAAAGGGCATGCATGCCTAGCCATGTACTTATGTTGCCTTGGATTCTTGTGTTGCATGCTTTTAAGGGACTTGAATTCTTTTGAAAAGAATTGGCCATATACCTTATCGTAACATTATTTTATAAATCCAATTCTTCATAAACTAAATTTATTTATTTTAGGAGTAACCGGTTAAATATATCAGATGTTTATCATAATGATTTAAGGTCTTGGGATTTATTATTTGGTCGCTCAGAGGTATTTATTAACATGTCGACTTTCTTAAATCCTACCACACATCTTTTACTTGATCCGGGTTCTTGACACATTTATCTTACATGACACGTGTCTTTATTTTATTGGGTATGATTTTACGAGGTGTTACAATAACAAGTTCTTATCTCCCCTTTCTGATTAGCTCCAAACACAGTCTTCTCAAACTTTTGTTTTTCTGCAAAGAACTCTTTGTTTGATTGTTTCCAGAATGAGCTCTTTTCTTCTTCTTCAGAACTTGACCATGAAACAAATATTGTTTTTGTTTTAGAAATTTTCTCATTTTTATGATTTTCGGGTGGAATAAAGCCTAAACCTTTCTTTTTGAAATTACTGTTATGGTTTGGTTTCTTTTGAAAACCAGAACCAGAACTGTAACATTTTTTCTTGTTCAATCTTTGTTGAACTCTTGAAGTGTATTTTTTAGGTTTTTCAGTAAAATTTACATCTTTTATTTCAGAAATATTAATTTCTGTTAATTTAAAAACCTTTTTAATCTTTTCAATTTGAACACTTCTTATTGGAAATTCCTCATCAGAAAATAATTTGTCTGAATCCTTCAAAGTATATGCTACTTTGAATGTTTCGTTATTCAAATTATTTTTTGATAACAGAAATTCTTTATTGTAAACCCTTTTGACCGCTGATTTTGGACTGTCAACTGATGAACTCGAAGTTTCTAACTCAGACTTTGACTCTGACTCCTCATCCTTAACCAACACCTGATCGACCACTTTCTTTATTAACTCAGACTCATGATCAGTGTCAGACGATGTGAACGTGACGTCAATGTTTTCTGGTAACTCATCAGTTGTTTCAGACTTTAACTTTATATTGACTGCCTTTTTGACTTGTTCCTCATTTGGTTTTCTGGGAGAATAACCTTCCCAGATCGGAGGCGGACAGTTGTTATAATTGACACTTTGTTTCTTACCAGTATCCTTCTCTTCTGGCTTTTCATCTTGAAATGCTTCAAAACCTGCAACAGTTGGATAAATTCTATCAATGAAATAATCAGAACTTGAATAACTTTGCAGCAATCTTCTGATTCTTTCATTCTCAATTTTTTCAGTTTCCAACTCCTGCTTCAATTTTGCACACTCTTCAATATAGTGATTGATTTCTTTCTGCTTAGACATCATAGTTGCATTCATCATAGTCAAAGCATCTTCCCTTTCAGAGTTTGTCTTTTCCAAACTATTCACCGTTCTGTTCAACACATCATACGACTCTTTCACGTACTTAACATCGAATAGTAATTTCTCTTTCATCTCGTCGAGCTCGCTATACTTCTTGTCTTTTTCTTCACAATGTTTGCATGGTTCCAAACATTTTAGGCAAGGTTTAATGACCTCTACAATACTTTCAACAACTTTGACACCTTCATTCTGATCATTCATCTCATTCTTAGCAACATTCTCACTTTTTAGTTCTTTCTTTTCCTTTGTTGCTCGTCTCTCCTTTAGCTTCTCCAGTTTATCTACAAAAATAAAATTTGAAACTATCAGGAGATAAATGGGTTTTGCCAATGTTAATTTGATTAATTTCTTCCTCATCATCGCTGCTATCAGTTGATGGTTGATCAAACACTTGTGTCTTTTCTGAACTATCTTCTGAAGAAACAGACTCCCCATCTTGGCTTTTCTCATCATCTGCAAACACATCCATCCACTCTTTCATCAACTCTGGTTCTTGAACTATTTGTGCAATGAATGCTCTAAACTTTGAATCAGCCGGAATGTATTTGTCCCAGCTAAAACCTTCTGGTAATTTTTCATCATCTAGATTAACCAGATAAGCTTTCTTCTTTCCATCTTCAATAGCATGGGATAATGACGGTTGTTGAGCAACTTGTTGATATATAGCTTTCCGATAATAATCATTATTTCCGAACGGATTCTGAGCTCCTCCTGCTTCTCGATTGGTACATTCCCTCTTAAAATGTCCTTTTTCCCTGCATCGAAAACAAGTAACTTTAGATTTATCAAAACCTAAAGTAGAAACATTAGCATCTCGGAAGTCATCTCTTCCTGTAATCTGCTTAAATTTCTCAGCTCTCCTCAACACGCTCGCTAAACACCACTTAATATCCATAAGCTCCATTTCTTCAGCATCAATCTGATCATAATCCTCTTTTGTCAACATAGGATTTTCGATCCTTCCTGCAACCAAACCTTCATAAGATTCTAACACTGTAGCTAGTAGTGCCAAATGACCTTTAGCAACTTCTTCAGAGAAATTTTGACCTTTCGGAAGATGCAACGCAATGTTGCAGTGTAACACATGACCATTACTGTTGTTTGAGTTTTGGAACTGATGATTTGAAGTTGAAACATTTGGATTGACACTTGGATATGAAGAAAATCCACTGTTGTTATTTGAGTTTTAATTGAGTGATCCGGATGAGTTTTCTGCGCTGAAAGCGGTTTGGATCTTTGGACTTGCTTCAACATTCTGAACACCACTTTTGTAGTACATCTTGATGTCTTGTTGACCGCTTGAACTGTTCATTCTAGCAATCTTTTGTTATTCAAGATCTTGTCCCTCAAGTTTCTCAATAAATTGTGCAATCGACAATCTAATATATTCACCAGAATTCTTCAAAATCATGAGGTATGTACCCCATTCTTTTGGAGGTAACGCATCGGCTAATTTCTCAACCCATTCCTCTGGAGTTTTTGTAATTTTCAATCGAGACATTGAGCACACTAGATGACAATATATTTCAATGAGAGTCTTTGTTGTTTCACCTGGCACACTTGTAAACAATTCAAATTCCTTCTTCAACAATGATTTTTTTACTCTTGATCATTTCTGCACTTCCTTTGAATTTTGTGTGAAGTGCATCCCAAATCGAATATGCACTACCATCATGTTGAAGTAATATGAAAATATCTTCTTTCACAGCTTGTTGAAGTAAACTAACCATCATTTTTTCTGCCTTGTACATATCTCTCTCTTTATCTGAAAATTTTGAGATAATCTTATCAACTCCCAAACCAAAACGTGGTCTATTATACTTAGTTTCAATACTTTCCCAAGACCTTAGATGATTTGCTTGAACCCAATTCTCGAAACGTTCCTTCCAACTATGATATTCTTTAATGCCCATCAACTTTGGAGGTTTCTGTAATGTTCATGTTTCATTTTCCATGGTTACACTCTGAGCAACAGTAACAGGAGTACTCGGGGCAGTAGCAAACGCATTGTAGAATTCATTTTCCATATTTCGGTTATCAAAATTTCACACAATCAGACTTTCAAACGAAATGAAAATCTCAAACGAACTATGTACTGTTTCAAACGAAATGGACCAAACTGGTGCGAACTGGACGATTTGGTGCGAAATGGAGCAATTCGTGCGAAATGGTATCCTGTACGAAATGAACTTTTGATGCGAAATGGGATCTCTTTCAAACGAATTGGAACAATTTGGTGCGAAATGGCCAATCAAAGTTCAATTCGTGCGAAATGGACCTAAATGTTGTCAATCCGTGCGAAATGAGAGTCAATTTCAAGCGGAATGAAAATCCATTTCGTGCGAAATGATGCTGATGTCACACTTTCGGATGGTTTTTTTTGTCAAATTGATCAGGTTTTAGTTCGATTTTAAGTCTGATTCTTTCAAGGATTTGTTAAGAAAGTGTTTCGCACGTTATATATGAAAATTAGCCCATTTTAACCGTGAAATCTTGTTTAATTTTGAAAAATCTTGTAAAGAAGGTGTAGAAATCAGAATTTTGATGAAATCAAGCTGAATCGGTAAGAACTCTTCCTCCTGAGCTCTGATACCACATGTAGGATCGTTTGCACGACCAAAACGAGTCGTTCAGAAGAGTTCTAATCAATACGAGAGGTGGAAACAAACGTATCGACTTTGAATCAGCTTGATATACACTTTAACTGTCTTGTTTATTGATATAACAACGTTTTACAGGCAGTAGACACTTCGGCGGCACCTCGGTACCGGAATCAGAAAGTTTCCAACGAAATGGACAAGGCAGCTATATATAGGAGAGGCATTTCGCATGGAATGGACAAGATCCATTTCGTGCGAAATGGACAATGTCCATTTCGTGCGAAATGTCTCTTGCCATTAGCCATTTCGTGCGGAATGGTCCATCAACATTAGAACCCTATTATCTAGCCTACCGAGCTCCATTCTATCTAATCTAGACACAAGACTCGTTACAAGACGAAGTCGACAGACATATGCACCAACACTATTTACAGCCACTTTTTTTATTTTATCTGATTTTTTCATAATTTTATTAATCAAGGGCATTAAAGTAAATTCATTTTTTCTATAACCTCCTTTCCTATTATTTCTCTCAAACTATCTCTCTCTTCTCAATAATCCATAAGAATCCAAGACAATGACAGAGCTCTTCGAAGAAGTTGAAACGATCAATTTTCCATATTGGCATTCTTCAAAATTTGTTACATGGGATTTTTATATTTGAATAATGATTTACATTTCATGCTTTCACCAAAAAGCTTATATGGCACCCAGAGGTGGATTTTTGTAACTTCTCTTTTCTTCCATTTTTTTTATTTACGTACTACTTGTAATTAACTACTTAACTGTTTAGTTTAATTTAATCAGATATTATTTAATCGTTTTCAGTTTTGTTTACTTGGTTTTTGTATTTACTTATTTTACTAAACTAAATTTAATACTGAAGATTTTGTGTGACCCATTAGTTAACCCCTGATCTGAATGCCATGGCTAGGACGGTGGGTTGTCTAGCTGGAAATTTCCCGTTCAAATATCTCGGTCTTATGGTGGGGGCTAACATGAATCGGGTGAGCAATTGGAAACCGATGTACGATATTTTTGATGCCCGTCTGGCTAAATGGAAGGCAACATTGTTATCTATAGGAGGGAGGATTACGTTGATTAAAGTGGTTTTGGAAAGTCTTCCCGATTACTATTTCTCATTATACAAGGTGTCGGTTCAAGTGGTTAAGGATCTAGAAGCGAAAATGAGGAATTTTCTTTGGGGTGGAGATGGCTCGGTGAAGAAACTACATTGGGTTGCATGGGATCGGGTGACTCTCCCGAAAAAGAACGGTGGGCTCGGGTTAAGCAAATTAAAAAATATCAATACGGCTTTGTTGTCCAAATGGGGCTAGAGATTCTTGGAGGATAAAAATAAACTTTGGACCAAAACAATCGAAGCCTTTCACACGGTTAGAAACGGAGGCGATTTTCTTCCGGTGAAAAAAACTCTTACTGGCGTCTGGTATAATATTGTGTTGGTCTTAAATAAAACTAAGATTGATGGGATTCAATTGAGGTATTTCTTCAAAGCCTCGGTGGGGAACGGTCAGAATACAGCTTTCTGGTTAGACCCGTGGATCTGCAACAGGCCGTTAAAGGAGACGTTTCCTAGATTGTTTCAGCTAGAAAAGGAAAAAGGGTGCAGGGTCAATGTTTGCTTGAACGATCAGAATTATAATCAACAGTTTAATTGGAGATGGAAAAGAGCTTTATCGACCGAAGAGGAAGTTAATGAGCTGGTGAATTTATGCACACTTCTGATTTAGGTTCAGCTGAATCTGAATCAAGATAAATGGGAGTGGATCGGCGCCGCGGACAAAGACTTCAGCACGAACGCGGTTAAAAGGCTTCTCGATGCGAATAGGATCAGATCGGTGGTGTACGTTCCTGAAGAGTGTAATTGGATCCCTAAGAAATGCAACATCTTCATCTGGAGGGCGGAGATGGGAAAAATTGCGACCATGGATGAGTTAAAAAAAGGAATGTTGGAGATGGTAATCCAGTTCGCAATCTGTGTGGTGATGTTGGGGAGAGTATTGAACATATTTTTACAAATTGTTATTTTGCTTCTATGCTATGATCTTTCATTATGATCACTCTGGCGGTTGGGAGGACCGTGCACTATCCCCCCCCCCTATGGTCTTTCATTAGCAATTGGTGCAAATGTCAGAACTTGGTGGTTTTCTCTTTCAGAGATTTAATTGAAGCTCATGAGCATGTGGGGTTGAGTGGGCAGAAGAAAGAAGTTTTGAAAGGTCTCATCAGAATCGGTGTTTGGAGCATTTGGAGAATGAGGAATGAGGCTAGGTTTAAAAGCAAATCAGTTAGTCTAGATCATATTATCAGTGAGGTTAAAAATGTAGGATTTTTGTGGTACAATTCGAGATCCAAAAGAGCGTCAATCTCTTGGGCTGATTGATGTAAATATGTAAATTTGTAATGTTGTTGGTCGGTTGCCTCGGTTTAAGGCAACTTGCGTTTTAATGAAGTTTATCTTTCAAAAAAATAGTTAACCCCTGCACACAATTTCTTTCTTTTATTGTTGTTATCCATCAAAAAGTCCTAGAAATTTTAAAATAGTGATAAGTTAATTAATTGTTTTTGGGAAGCAAACAATATACTGTTGTTATTCTTATTTGAAAGTCATGTTTATTGTTTTACTTTTATGACTTAAATATACTGTTGTTATTCTTATTTGAAAGTCATGTTTATTGTTTTACTTTTATGACTTTAGATTTTTACAAGGACTCATAGGCACTATTACTTATAATAGAATTACTTCTGTGTAATTAGTGTTATATACAAACATTTACATATATGTGAAGAATTAATTTACATGTATGTAAATATAGGTAGCGATAAGGTAAAAAGTGTCTAAAATGTGAGAAGGGTAAGAAGTGTTTTAAACCATTGGATATTTGATCTAATGGTTGAGATCAATAGGGTATAAAATGTAAATTGTGTTTTAATTAGAATGACCTAATGTAAAATTAAAGGGCAATAGTGACTTTTCCAACATTTCAAATATGGTAACTGTTTCAAAACCCCCATCAATCTCCTATAAATCAGCGAATTTATGGTAACTGTTTCAAAACCCCCATCAATCTCCTAAAAAATCAGCGAATTTCTCGTACTGAAATAAATTCTTCGATTTCCTTCACAACAACTTTTTATAACACTATAAAGAACAGTATATTACATGATAAAACACTATAGGAAGATATAACACTATCTGTTTACTGTAAGACACTATACATAAATAAAACACTGTTGATGGGGGATAAAACACTATGAAAAGGAACAGTATATTACATGATAAAACACTATAGGAAGATATAACACTATCTGTTTACTGTAAGACACTATACAGAATAAAACACTATTGATGAGGATAAAACACTATGAAAGGAACAGTATATTACATGATAAAACACTATAGAAAGATATAACACTATCTGTTTACTGTAAGACACTATACAGAATAAATATTATTGATGGGGATAAAACACTATGAAAAGAAGATTAAAGATACCTGTACATAATATAACACTATTGACTGGGGAATATAACACTACAACAAGAACTTACCGTAAAAAATTAAATGTATAGAACAAATCAAATTCAATCACATCCCTAATATATCGCCTGATATTTTTGGCAGTTATCTTTGGAAATCAATTAATTGATAAGAATGGACAATTACTAATATACCCTTTTGAATTAATTAAGATAAGGGACACTTGTCATTCCCAAATTATTTCTCACACTTCTCACAAAAGTTGGACTTTTTACAGGATCCTCTACCTGTAAATATATATACTTACACATACGTATAACATTTACACATATATAAAAGACGATCACTTTGACAAATAGATGATTAGTAAAAAAAATTACATACATGTAAATCAATATCGAGTTTGCATGTAGACAATCATTATGAAGTTTTACATATATGTAAACACATTATTCTTTTGACAAATGGATAGTTAATACGAGATTTACATATACGTAAATAGATGTTTATGATTTAAAAAGAGTAATTGTTAGTTTGACCAGTTAACGTAACTAATTTAATTATATACATGCATTTACATATACATAGTAGAGGAGAGATAAATAATTAGTTAAATAGAGATATAAATTTTTTGCATATTACTATTATACCCTTTTTATTTACTTATATATTTTTAAAACAAAGAAATAATTAGTGGTCTAAAATGGTTCTGTAAGTTCTGACTAAAAGTACAGTTCTGCAAAGAACCCAATCCTATATATATATATATATACATATATATATATATAGAAAAAGTGTATTGTATAAAATGTCTTAACGTACATTGCGTACGCGATTAGAAATCGCATGTTATACACAAACCCGAACATGTCTTAATCGCATGATTCACAAACTCGAACATGTCATAATCGCACGTTATATATCAAAATCGTATGGATGACAAACCCGGACATGTGTATAAACTCGCATGGCTCTTAAACTCGGACTCCCCAAAAAATGGTTATTCGCATGTTATATCTCAAAATCGCATGATCATAAACTCGGACTTACAAACCCGGACAACTAAAATTACAAAATCGCATGTTATACACAAATCGCGTATGCAATGTACATTAAGGGATATTGTACAATAGCCGCCTTCTATATAGAAAAATCGAGCTAACCGAGCCGAACCGAACTAAGCGGACCTTTTCTCGGTTCGTTTACAAACCGAACTGATCTAAACCGAGTATTTTTTCAATCGAGCTGAATCGAACGAGCAAATTCCGAGTAATTTTCGAGCAAGGATCGAACGAGCGGCGGGCAATTTGAACAGACCTACTCT
Organism: Helianthus annuus; assembly: GCF_002127325.2. Classification (NCBI taxonomy): domain Eukaryota; kingdom Viridiplantae; phylum Streptophyta; class Magnoliopsida; order Asterales; family Asteraceae; genus Helianthus; species Helianthus annuus. Next base: position 131,391,352 of record NC_035447.2, read on the forward strand.
CCGTAATGAGATAGTTGTGTGTATCTCTCAAATTTTTAATGGGTATTAAAAAAGACTTCAACTTTATTATCTTAAAACCTAAACATGTTATTTTTCATTTTCAAGTATACTAGTTATAAAAAACGTCGCCACGTTGCGGCGAACTTGTTTTGTTATTTAGTCTGTGTTTATATATGTTTGAAATCACTACGAGCGCGTTGCACATAGAATCGCTGAGATTAATAAAAAGAAAATGTAGAAAGAAACACTAAAAATAACCGAAAGAAAATCAACTAAAAAAGTTATATGGTAATGATGTTGTTCAGTAGAAACCCGTAGTCAGAGATGAGCAAATAGTAATGGGTATCGGTACCGAATTTCCTGAACCGAAAGATCCTAAGTACCAGTTCGGTACTGACGTTTGGCGTTCCTGGTATCGGTTCGCTACCGGTTTTTACCTTCATATACCGATACCGTAACCGATATTTTCGGTACCAATACCAATTCGGTATCAGTTGGTACCGAGCTCATCCCTACCACTGAAACTAAAAAAAAGTTGTACGATACCGTTGTTGTTCGTACGGTACCCGTGATCAGGGATGAGCAAATGGTACTAGGTAGTAGTACCAAATTTATCGAACTAAAAGATTATCAAACTCAATTCGATACCGACTTTTGGCGTTTTATGTACCAAGCTGGTGCTGTTTTTTACCTTTATGTATCGATAATGAACCGGTATTTTCGATACAAGTACCGGTTAACACCAAGCTTATTAAACTTAAAAAGTAAGAAAGATAACAATTATTATAATGTAAAAATAATAAAACCATAAAAAAATGTATTTAATATTTTATTTTATTATATTACAATTACAATTTACTGTTCATATTCATTTTCTGAGTATCTCTTGTTTTACAAATATTTTCAAGTATATGCTTCAGATTCATTTTATGAGTATCTCGTGCTTTACAAAATCAATAAATGGTGTTACCGACTTAAACAAGTTGATCTCCTTCCTGTCTGCCCTTCTGTGTGTTTGAAGCAAATCAAATAACCTTTTTTTTTATCAAATCCCCATGAATGGATGGTTGTACTTGTACCTACTTTTTCAGTCAAAATCTTTATGTACAAGTCATGTAAAATTGTAAATACCTACTAAATTACAGAAAAAATAATATTAAAAAGAAGTAAACAAGACACCATCTGGTCAAAATCCTTGCAAAACTCTCCATATACAGAAAAAATAAGATTCAAACAAATATATGTGAAATTGCATTTATGAAAATACCAAAAAAGAAATGCATAAGGAATTATGATTTTGTGATCGGGTCGGGTTTTGCTAAACATACCCTTCTCTCACAAACTTGAAAATGGACTCGCCATTATAATATATTTTCTCTCTCGCACATGGGGCTATGTTCAGTAACATGGGATACGTTTAGCCACACCCCTCGTCATCATCACCATTATGGACCCTCCTCACTACCGTCTCCATGATTCGGCTGTGGCTGAGTTTGCTGCTGGACCAAGAGTTGTTGAGGCATGAGATTGAGCCGCTGTTGATGTTGTTCTTGCTGCGGCTGCTGGATCTGATACACATTACTTTCATACGAGCCACCCAAAGCCAGACCCGGAGACATAGCTGCAGCTTGACCATTCAACTGAGTGAACCCACTATGGGTCACCTGACCCGAAGGCCCAGCACCATCATAACCCCTGTTAAACCTCATCAAATCCATCGACGGCTGCTGTTGCATCTGTTGTTGATGCTCTAAAGTCCTCAACATCTCTTGTTCTCTTGCAGCTTCAACCAGTTGTTGCTGTTGAGCCTCATACAATGGTTGATTGCTTCTAGCTTCTTGGGTACCTCCTGGCCCATGAAGGCTTAACATGGGCTGCATGTTGGACTGCATAACCGGGCCCAACGACGGCTGCAGATTCGGAAACTGTTGCATATACCCCTGGTTTAAAACCGGCATCATAGCAGACGGTCCCACATAACCAGCCAGTTCTTGTTTTGCAGTGTGTATATCATTTTGAATTTGCTTTAGCCTCTGCTGGAGAATTGAGATAAATCCCACACAACCATAAACTGGGTCCCTCAGACGCGCCTCCGCCTCGTACGCTAGGGAATTAACCGCGTCTTCTCTCTGGGCCGCACTTAACTCATTGAGGATTTTGGCAACATTGCTGGCTCCAAACACTTTGTGTACATTCGCGAATTTTTGAGGCTGGTCCGGTGGGAAGTAGGGTGCAAACACGCATTCTTGTGTGCATTTTCGACGTAGGAACTTACACGCGGCGCAGGGTGAATTCGAGGACGACATTTTGTATCTCTTGATCACTCTTTTAAACCTTCACAATTGCATAAAATTGTGCTTAAAATACGTGAAATTTAGAAGTGTGTAAACTATTAGAAAATAGAATAAATGCAATCATAAATGAGAGAATTTAAAGTGATTAAAATACACAAACGTACACATGAATCTAAGAATGCGTTTGAATGAATTGAAAAGGTGGCATTCAACTAGGGTTGATTTATCGATTATGGAGACATTTCTTTTTTTCTAATTGCATCGAAACCGACAATCATAAGTCAAATTGATAGATTATTATGTAAGTTGCATATTTATGAATTAAATCCGAAGATAACAAACAAAATGAAGAAAACATATATTTTATGGATCCGATTTCTTGAAAATAAACATAGATTTTCTAGATCATAAAAAGCTTTACGAAAACGGAATGGATATCACTAATAACAAAGAATTCTCACCTATTTTACGTCGTTGAAAACGTACGTTCTTTGATCACCTGCAAAAAAGGAAGATAAATCAATGCATCGATGGTTATTCGATCGAATTATGAGTGAAAAAATGGCGGATTATGTGTACCAAATCGAGAGATGCGATCTTTAAGACGGTAAAGATTGCAAAGAAAATGGAAAATATTGTGTAGATAGTTTCTTCAATTAGATGAAACAGTATACACAGTTAAGAAGAGGAAGATGAGGAATGCCATGAGAGCATGTGTGTTTGTGTATGATGAGTGCGTAAATGAGTGATGATGGTTCTTGAATGTGTGTGTGTGTGTGTGTGGAGTATTCTCCACCGTCTAGATTTGGAGCGTGGGGTTGTTTTGACCGTAGACTTTGAATATTCAGGGTTTGTTATACACTCCTTGAGAGAGAGAGAGAGAGAGATTTCTTATATATGTAGGGTTGATACAACTTAGTAGCATGTTAATTAATGTTACATTTTAATAATACAACTAGTATTAAGTACCCCGCCTTGCGGCGGGGGCGTAAAACTTGACACAGTTTTAGTTTTACGAACGTTTTTAACCTATTAAATTTTTTATTAATATTTTGTTTCGATTTACCTCTATACTTCCTTTACTTAAAAATTATTTTTTACGTGAATATTTTATGTACGAGTAGGTATAAATATGATTTGTTCTATATTCCGACGTAAACTTTATTTATAGACGAGTCAGGTCAAATATAATACGTTTTCGTTTAAAGAAACCATTTTTATGTGCATATTTTTATGTACGTTTTGGTATAAATTCAAGTTGTTTTACGTTTCGACGTATATATAAATTTATAATGTTTTCACTTTGCCTTTTTGTCTAAAGTGTACAAAACACCATTAAAGCATGAAGTACAATCACGTTAAGCCTACTTATGTTACAAATTAATAGTTATACTTTATGTCTAAATTATATAAAACACTATTCAAGCATCAAGTACAATTATATTAAGCCTACCTATGTTACAAATTAATAATTATGTAATTAAAAGTTGCAGTAATAACATAACAATAAAACATAGTTTTGAATTAAAACATAAACTGTATTACAGTTTAAATTTTTAATTGATACAAATCATCAACAATTTTTTTTTTCTAAATTACCTTAATAAAAAATGACTAAAATATATACAAAACCAGATTGTATCAATTACCTTAATAAAAAAATGACTAAAATATATACAAACCCAGATTGTATCAAAATTAGGATCATACAAACAATAAAAATTAAATTAAACAAAAAATGAAAACCTATTGGTTAGAAGTGAAAAGTCAATTTTTTTTTTGAAAAACTCCCTCTACTTTGAGTACAAGTCCACAAAACACCAATATGTTAGTAATTTATAATATGAAAATGTTAATTTATGTTTGGCATTGAGTTTTAAGAGCTTCTAGCTTTAAACTTTTGAGAAAAAACTTTTATTCAATAAAAAGCTTTGTTTGGTTGAAGAAGCTCTAAACTTTTAGGTTAGTAGCTTGAAGTTTTTGGTTGAAAGCTCCTACTGGTAGCGTTTAGAAGGAGCTACAAGCTTTTAGGGGAAAATGACTAATTTAACCTCTAAAAATAATGAAATTTTTAACGCACAAGCTTTTTAAATTTTTATTTATGTCCATTTTGGTCATTTTGTACATTTTATTAAAAGCTCCAGCTACTCTGCCATTTAGTTACGTCCATTTTCATTTTGGTCATTTTGTACATTTTATTAAAAGCTCCAGCTACTCTGTCAATCACCAAATATATCTAAAAAATTACAGCTACTAGCTACCAGCTACCAGCTTCCAGCTTGCAGCCAACAGCTAACAGCTTCCAGCCACCAGCTACTTTTGCCGAACATACCCTAAGTAAACTTGAAAACTAAGAGCATCCACAATGTTTGTTCGGATCAAGTTGGCCTCAAGGTAGAACAGAGAGTGAGAGAAGTCCGAAAGTGTGAATGAGATTTCGGACGAGTTGTGAGGGATGTAGTGTAACACCCCAAATCCGAATGTTATGAAATAATATTATTTTCTTGATGTTAAATAACAGAAAATGGTGACCGTAAAATGGTACCGTAAGAAAATGACAGTAAGTTTAGATTCATATGTGTAACTAAGTTAAATTAAGAAAAGAGGCCAAGTTAGTATAGGAAATAATAAATTTAAACATACCTTGAAAGACAAGGGGGCTAATGTGTAAATGTGATATATATTTGATAAAAAAAAAAAGAGAAGCCAGGGGTTGTTGGCTTTGGGTCGATCGAACAAGGGAAAGGGGAAAGGGGAAACCCTTCTCCTTCAACTACAATCAAGAACTCAAGAATTGAACCTGAATTTGGGGAGAAATCGGATGCATGAGCTTATAATCTTAATCATCTAGACAAGATGAACATGTGGTAAGTTGAATTTTGTGAATTGTTGATCTTACATAATGTGGGTTATTGATTAATCCACGAATTGGTATGAAATTAAGTGTGATTATGTGTTAGAATCGCTATATAAAACGTGTATCATGTATGATTTCGGTTAATTTGATGATTTAAGAAGAAACCCACAACTTTGAAGGAAGGTAGCGACATGGGTGTTCTACCCATGTTCAATCCTTGTTTGATGTATTTGTTACTCGCTTGAAATGGGTTTGTGATGTTAGTTTAGGGTTAATTGTATGAATGGAATGTGATTTTGAACACTCTCTTGGTGATTGAGAATTTGGAAGTTAATGACTAAACTTGAACTAGTTGTAAACTATGCATAGTAGGTTGTACGCACACCAAGTGCTCGATAAAATGACTAGGTGAAGCTAGAAAGTGAAATTGTATGCAAGTTGTGAGTTTACATGTATAGAAAGCGATTGTGGTAGAAGTAGTAGTTTACTAACTTGGAAAAATGTGCCTTAGATGGAATTCGTATACGAATTCGGGTTGAAAGAATATGCTGGTCAAATTTATGCATTAGGAGCTTGTACATTGTGTTTGAACGGGTGAGGTTGCTATGTGGTCTACTAATCCCTTAATTACGGTTAAAAGTGAACATGTACTAAATATATATAGCATATAACCTCACTAACAAAGGATGATGCTAGGATTATGCTAAGTCAATTCTTATATGATATGGTTGTCAAATGTAGCGTTATGAAGATATAAGTATGTAGGCATTAATTATGTGTTATGTGTGATAATGAATTTGGATTTCGAAGATATTAAATATCGTGGTTGACAAATCATGTCGTATGCATGTTAGTGAAAGTCGGTGTTGATAAGAATAGGTAAACATGTGTTAATTTTGATTACCCGATGAATTATGTGTGTTGGAAAGGATATGAAGTTGATTAGATGTTTTAATGCTTGTTAGTAATGACTATGGAAAGTTAAGTATAAATTATGCAATGATATGATTGTTACATGTACAAATGAGTATGTTAATAAGAACGTGGTTTCAATGAAATGAAAGTATAGGAATCACGTCGTGACGGACTCAAGCATGAAAGGATAACGGGTCAAGAAGAGGAGAGGAATCGGATACGAGCACGGACGCATAAGGTAAGTGATTTCCGTAATCACTTCTTAGTTCAAGTAAGTAATAAAGTGTTGAAATTAATTAAACATGATGTTTGAGGTTAAATATGTAGGAAAGTCTTTCGTCGTAAATGATGGGATTTAAGTTGACCAAAATGCCCTTGATGGGTATTTTGGGCAAACGATCTTAATAAGTAGTTTAGAAACAAGTTATAGATTAGTATAATGTCTTGGACAAAGATGGATGCGAAGAGTATGGTCTTGGTATGTCATAAACCATTTAACGCGCAAATACCCTTAACGGGTCAAAACTAAGTATATGAACGACAATGTGTTAAGAGGATGCAAAATGTCTAAGAACTTATTATTTTATGATAGTTGTCACTGATATTATTAGGTTTATAAGAGTTTATGGTAAAACAACAGGTTACGTTGATGAATGCATGAACGGGTCGAATTGTGGGTAAGAGGGTAATAAGCCAATAGTGTAGGTTAAGAATTTCCTTAATCCGGATATGGGATTTTAAGTTCATATGATAGAATGTGAATTTACAAGCATGTAGGAAGAAACGGGAGGTCAAACGGGTAAACGGTTCAAAAGTTACGCGCGTTTTAGTGCGTACGGACGACAAAACGAATCTGCAGAAAACTGCAATTTCTAGAGGGCGTCGCCGACGGGTATGGGGGCGTCGCCGACGGGCTCCAGAAAGTGAAGTTTTGTGCTGACGGGTTAATTACCTGCCTACGGGTTTTTGGGCTACGGGTGAATGCAAGGCCCGTCGCCGACGGCCCTAGGGGCGTCGGCGACGGCCTCCCCAAGTCTCAAAAGCTAAATTCTTGTTATTTAAGTTGATTTACGTGTCGTAGGCTTCGGTTTGTTATCCGTGGACTATGACGGACTTTCCAAACATGATTTTGAAGGTTCCTTGGATGTTTATGGGCTATAAAGCTAAGTCTAAGACCCATGCTAATAATGTATGATTATGTAAGAGGTACGCGTGACCTAGTACGTGTTCGTTAAAGTATGTACATGTGTAGATAAGCAAGTTTGTGTGTTCGTATGTATTTGTATACGTATGTAGAAGTTATGTAAGTATGTATGTAGGTATATACGTATGTATGTTTATAACTCCAAGTGTACGTATGTAGTGGGATATGTTGTTATGCTTAATGATATGTATGAGTGTATGTACGTATGTAGATGTATATGTATGTGGGTATGTAAGTACATATATGTGTATGATTTAGACACATTGAGGATTAATGTTATTAATGGTGTACCTTGAGAATGATAAGTAATGCAGGTACATTCATGAAGCCTCGCCAGGAAATGGATTCGCAGATGAAATGCTTGAAGTTTAATAAAGAACGAGATGTGAAGTGTATGCGAATGATCTTGTTTATACATTGTGTGCTAATGTTTTTGAATGTATGTGGTGAATGCAGGTTGTGCGGGTCACGGAGGATCATCAAGGAATAAAGATCGAAGATCGAGTCACTTAAGGGATTGTACGGGGTTGTCTAAGGATGTAAATTTGTTGTACATAAGCTATGATTTATTCTATAATTGAGCCAGTTTGTTGTATTCAATATAAAAGAGTTATCTTAAAAGTGAACTTTCAAGTAAGACGTAAGGTTTATAAAGAAAGAAATTTTATGGCATGAACTTCCGCTGCGACTTTTGGTTAGACGTGAACTAGGGCGTAACAAGTTGGTATCAGAGCCCTGGTTTGAGAGAATCAAGTACAAGAAAGTAAGTACTTGAACTCAAACTTGTGTGCTCTGATGATAAGGAACCCGTACAATCCAAGACTCGATCAAGACCCAAAGGCAAAAGCAAATGTAAGTATGTATTAGCTTATGTAATTGAAGGAAATTAATAGTATGTTATGTGAAGGGTACGCGCAATTGTTTGGAAGGGATGATCCGTGGATGCGGTCTAGGACCGACATCAAGGCAAGTAATGAGGCGAATTGACCCCAGGTACGTAAACCTAACGTGTGGGCATATGAAATGGTGTAATTAAGCAAATGAAAGAATTTTTTTTTTTTTTGCAAAATATAATAACGATATAATAAATAAGTTGAAAAGGTTACACGAGCCGAAACTAAATTCTTCGACATAAGGTGGCAATTACACGAAGGCACGAAACTAGTATGTGGAATGTGTACCTGGCCAGTACACAAGAAACGTATGACGTTCGTGAGACCGTGATAATTATTACAGGTATGTCCGATAGAGTTTGGTAGCAGCTAGGCGTGTGGGTGAAATGGGTAGTAAGACTCTCGGGGGATTGAGAGTACTTTGTAGGAATGAAGGATGTGAATGCAATGCTTGAATCCGCGAGACGGATTCAAGGAATGAAAGATGTGAATGCAATGCTTGAATCCGCGAGACGGATTCAAGGAATGAAATATGCGAATGCAATGCTTGAATCCGCGAGACGGATTCAAGGAATGAAGGATAAGAATGATGCAAATCCCTTGCGGATTTGGTTATGATAGCGAATGCTATGATAAGCTATGCAAGTCGACCGGTTCAATTTGAACAAGTCGAGTAAGGATAAGGTACCATCCGTTTAGAACGGGTGGTCGTGAATGCAATAACGAATGTATGAGTTTGACCCGCTATGCGGATAGAACGAAAGATTTATGTTAAAAGCAATTAACCCGATGTGACCGGGTCGTAAGTGGCATGCTTGAATCTCATTAAGAGAGTATATGCCATTACCCATTTAATTGGGTAATCGAATACGTAAAAGAAATAAAGGTATATAAGCGAATAGAACTAAAACGATGGAATTATAAGCGAAATAAGTATTATGACTAACTTTTAAAACGGGAAGGGCAAGTGTTTGCAAGAAAACACTGAAACAGTGAAGCGATGAGATCGCAAGCATGTCTGAATTGAAAAGGGGTACAAACATGTACTCCGATACGCATGTATATATATATATATGTATAATAAGAAATAAGTGGCGGTTTGACCTTGAAAAGTCAAACTGCAGAAGCTAAGAAATAATTAAATTTCAAACCGTGGGGCTGCTAGAGAAGAAAGGAAATGTGTAGAGTAGTACACCAAATAAGTTATAGAATTACGAAATAATGGTTATGTATCTACCTGTCAAGAACGTGTCAAATAATAAGAATGATATATTAAGAAATGGCCATGCATTGACCCGTTATGAATAGGTCTAACACACTAATGTCTTACGAAGGAATTGAGAAAGTATTAATATATAAATAAGGCGATGTGATAAACAACATGTCTGAATGAATCGAATGGAATGTGTAAACCCCTAATTTTATAATGAGATTGGCAGGAATCACGATGCGATGAAACTACCTAGAACGGTGAAAGAATGCTCATGAATGAAAGCTTATGACACCCGATGGACAAGATCAACCCTATTAAGTTATGGATTCATGAAGGAGCAAGTCAACTCGGGTTGTTACACGTTGGTTTGTTCCAAATTAGCGAGGTTAGTAAATGGTTTAACTAGTGGATGTTAAATAGAAAGTTACAAATTGAATAATATTTCTATGCGAATTGGTGGTAGTGAACCTGAATGCTCGTAACGGTGGAAATTCTGATAGAATTTATGAGAAGGGAAGCATCGTTAAGAAATGCTAACTCTGATGCTCGGCTTGTTGGCCATGTTCATTTGAACAAAATGAAAGATGGCATATGATGAATGAGTAGTATAAAGTAAATCGATTTATTTTGAATTAGCAAATATATGAATGTGATATGCTTAAATAGGGAGTTAGAAACAAGCCGCATACCTAGGTTTGTACAATTAATAATTGTATACAATTGGAATAAATTCGATGAAAGAAACGTAGTAATGCTATGTGTTAAGAGCTAGTATTATAAAGTAAAAGACACTAATAAGAGCTCTGGAGAAGAGTCTGACATAAGTATAATTATGAAAGTAATTTACTTAAAATAAGAGCATGGGAACGAGGTGTACAATTATGTTCATGCACGAATAAAACATTTGCCAAGATCCCGAATGCGTTTAGGTTGTAGTAAGTATGGTGGAAGAACAACTTGAAAGGGGTAAGAGTAGAATAGTCCAGTCTGAATGAGAAAGGTTTCGGGGACGAAACCTCATTTAAGGGAGGTAGACTTGTAACACCCCAAATCCGAATGTTATGAAATAATATTATTTTCTTGATGTTAAATAACAGAAAATGGTGACCGTAAAATGGTACCGTAAGAAAATGACAGTAAGTTTAGATTCATATGTGTAACTAAGTTAAATTAAGAAAAGAGGCCAAGTTAGTATAGGAAATAATAAATTTAAACATACCTTGAAAGACAAGGGGGCTAATGTGTAAATGTGATATATATTTGATAAAAAAAAAAAGAGAAGCCAGGGGTTGTTGGCTTTGGGTCGATCGAACAAGGGAAAGGGGAAAGGGGAAACCCTTCTCCTTCAACTACAATCAAGAACTCAAGAATTGAACCTGAATTTGGGGAGAAATCGGATGCATGAGCTTATAATCTTAATCATCTAGACAAGATGAACATGTGGTAAGTTGAATTTTGTGAATTGTTGATCTTACATAATGTGGGTTATTGATTAATCCACGAATTGGTATGAAATTAAGTGTGATTATGTGTTAGAATCGCTATATAAAACGTGTATCATGTATGATTTCGGTTAATTTGATGATTTAAGAAGAAACCCACAACTTTGAAGGAAGGTAGCGACATGGGTGTTCTACCCATGTTCAATCCTTGTTTGATGTATTTGTTACTCGCTTGAAATGGGTTTGTGATGTTAGTTTAGGGTTAATTGTATGAATGGAATGTGATTTTGAACACTCTCTTGGTGATTGAGAATTTGGAAGTTAATGACTAAACTTGAACTAGTTGTAAACTATGCATAGTAGGTTGTACGCACACCAAGTGCTCGATAAAATGACTAGGTGAAGCTAGAAAGTGAAATTGTATGCAAGTTGTGAGTTTACATGTATAGAAAGCGATTGTGGTAGAAGTAGTAGTTTACTAACTTGGAAAAATGTGCCTTAGATGGAATTCGTATACGAATTCGGGTTGAAAGAATATGCTGGTCAAATTTATGCATTAGGAGCTTGTACATTGTGTTTGAACGGGTGAGGTTGCTATGTGGTCTACTAATCCCTTAATTACGGTTAAAAGTGAACATGTACTAAATATATATAGCATATAACCTCACTAACAAAGGATGATGCTAGGATTATGCTAAGTCAATTCTTATATGATATGGTTGTCAAATGTAGCGTTATGAAGATATAAGTATGTAGGCATTAATTATGTGTTATGTGTGATAATGAATTTGGATTTCGAAGATATTAAATATCGTGGTTGACAAATCATGTCGTATGCATGTTAGTGAAAGTCGGTGTTGATAAGAATAGGTAAACATGTGTTAATTTTGATTACCCGATGAATTATGTGTGTTGGAAAGGATATGAAGTTGATTAGATGTTTTAATGCTTGTTAGTAATGACTATGGAAAGTTAAGTATAAATTATGCAATGATATGATTGTTACATGTACAAATGAGTATGTTAATAAGAACGTGGTTTCAATGAAATGAAAGTATAGGAATCACGTCGTGACGGACTCAAGCATGAAAGGATAACGGGTCAAGAAGAGGAGAGGAATCGGATACGAGCACGGACGCATAAGGTAAGTGATTTCCGTAATCACTTCTTAGTTCAAGTAAGTAATAAAGTGTTGAAATTAATTAAACATGATGTTTGAGGTTAAATATGTAGGAAAGTCTTTCGTCGTAAATGATGGGATTTAAGTTGACCAAAATGCCCTTGATGGGTATTTTGGGCAAACGATCTTAATAAGTAGTTTAGAAACAAGTTATAGATTAGTATAATGTCTTGGACAAAGATGGATGCGAAGAGTATGGTCTTGGTATGTCATAAACCATTTAACGCGCAAATACCCTTAACGGGTCAAAACTAAGTATATGAACGACAATGTGTTAAGAGGATGCAAAATGTCTAAGAACTTATTATTTTATGATAGTTGTCACTGATATTATTAGGTTTATAAGAGTTTATGGTAAAACAACAGGTTACGTTGATGAATGCATGAACGGGTCGAATTGTGGGTAAGAGGGTAATAAGCCAATAGTGTAGGTTAAGAATTTCCTTAATCCGGATATGGGATTTTAAGTTCATATGATAGAATGTGAATTTACAAGCATGTAGGAAGAAACGGGAGGTCAAACGGGTAAACGGTTCAAAAGTTACGCGCGTTTTAGTGCGTACGGACGACAAAACGAATCTGCAGAAAACTGCAATTTCTAGAGGGCGTCGCCGACGGGTATGGGGGCGTCGCCGACGGGCTCCAGAAAGTGAAGTTTTGTGCTGACGGGTTAATTACCTGCCTACGGGTTTTTGGGCTACGGGTGAATGCAAGGCCCGTCGCCGACGGCCCTAGGGGCGTCGGCGACGGCCTCCCCAAGTCTCAAAAGCTAAATTCTTGTTATTTAAGTTGATTTACGTGTCGTAGGCTTCGGTTTGTTATCCGTGGACTATGACGGACTTTCCAAACATGATTTTGAAGGTTCCTTGGATGTTTATGGGCTATAAAGCTAAGTCTAAGACCCATGCTAATAATGTATGATTATGTAAGAGGTACGCGTGACCTAGTACGTGTTCGTTAAAGTATGTACATGTGTAGATAAGCAAGTTTGTGTGTTCGTATGTATTTGTATACGTATGTAGAAGTTATGTAAGTATGTATGTAGGTATATACGTATGTATGTTTATAACTCCAAGTGTACGTATGTAGTGGGATATGTTGTTATGCTTAATGATATGTATGAGTGTATGTACGTATGTAGATGTATATGTATGTGGGTATGTAAGTACATATATGTGTATGATTTAGACACATTGAGGATTAATGTTATTAATGGTGTACCTTGAGAATGATAAGTAATGCAGGTACATTCATGAAGCCTCGCCAGGAAATGGATTCGCAGATGAAATGCTTGAAGTTTGATAAAGAACGAGATGTGAAGTGTATGCGAATGATCTTGTTTATACATTGTGTGCTAATGTTTTTGAATGTATGTGGTGAATGCAGGTTGTGCGGGTCACGGAGGATCATCAAGGAATAAAGATCGAAGATCGAGTCACTTAAGGGATTGTACGGGGTTGTCTAAGGATGTAAATTTGTTGTACATAAGCTATGATTTATTCTATAATTGAGCCAGTTTGTTGTATTCAATATAAAAGAGTTATCTTAAAAGTGAACTTTCAAGTAAGACGTAAGGTTTATAAAGAAAGAAATTTTATGGCATGAACTTCCGCTGCGACTTTTGGTTAGACGTGAACTAGGGCGTAACATGTAGGTTCGCCTGGCATAGTCCAACGATGTGGATGATTAGATGGGTTTGCTTGAAAGGGGATGATGTTGAGGTGGGTTTATCCAGATTGTCTGATGTTGTGCTTTAAAGAAAGTATGCTAAAATATAAGATAAGTGACATAATTCATTAAAGCGAAGCTCAACAACATCATGAGCAAGAGCTCGATGTTGGGACTCATAAGCACCATAATCCAAAAATTAACAATCAACAGGGAAAAAAAGGAGATAAGTTTGATGGTTACTCTTAAACACAAAATTGATTAAGAATAGATAAACAATAAAATTAAATGTAACTAGTTAAATAATATGAATAACACGACACAATATGTATAACACAATGAAGTACAAATAGTTCAAAAACATGAATAACAAGATATGTTTAAATTGATTATTGGCACACTTCACTAAACACGATTAAGAGATAATAAGAGACATTTGACACAACAACTTTAAAAGCTAAATAAAAATTCAATCCGCATTTAGTTATGTACTTATCTACAAAACCTGCTTTGTTTTAATAATTGAGTATATACTTATCTACAAAACCTATTTTGTTTTGATAATCTATATTATATAATAAAAGAAACCTGATTTGGACACATGTCATTCAATGGGGACATTAATAATTTATAGATAAATTTAAATTTTAAAATTAAACAGATTTAAATATTATATTTGGATAATGTAGTTCGAGGCAACCTGATCAAACTTCATCAATATTCAAAACTTGGATTACTAATATATATTTACTTAACGTGCTTACTCCCATCAAAATTTATCTATAATAATTATTCTTATGGATGAAATAAAATAACTTCTTAAAAACAACGAGATGTTTCTTTTTTGTTGTTATGATTGATAAATAAAAATGTATCAGGTTAAGAAAAATTGAAAAAAACGAACGAACCAAATGCTAGAATATATGAATAAATGGATTTTTTTTAATCTATACTATATAATAAAAGAAACCTAATTTGGGACACATGTCATTCAACAAGGGCATTAATAATTTATAGATAACTTTTAAATCTAAAATTAAAAGAATTTAAATATTATATTTGAATTTTATCTTGATTGTAAATCTAAAGTCTAATATAAATTTCGTAATAAAAAAATAAAACAATACCGAAACTTAAGAATTTAATAAAAAATTAATGCTTAATCAAATAAACTAATAGATAAATAAATAAATAAAAAGACTTATTTGACAATTTTATATAATTTTTAAGCTAATTAGCTGATGTCGAGTGTTTTCAACTTTCAGCAAGTAGTCTTCAAAGCCCAAAGAAAAGCATTTCAAAAAATATTAAATGTTTTATTAAGTTTTCAATTGGGTCATGAATCGAATTTTCAAAAGCCCAATGTAATTAAATGATAGAGTTAAATGTGATTTTAGTAAATGTGGTTTGGTCATTTTACTAGTTTAGTCTAAATGTTTGAAACGTTGTTATTTTAGTTCAAATAGTTTCAAACGTTGCCATTTTAGTCCACTCCTACTAAATATTATTTAGTTTAATATCTTATATTATAGATAATCCTCCTACTAAATATTATTAATTTAATATCTTATGGATAATTATTATTTAGTTTAATCTCATTCTCATTTATAATATTATTTAATTGAATTAATTATATTTGAACGTTTTGTTTAATTTGGTATCAAATAGATTTTACGAAACTTAAAATAAAATTAACTAATATTATTTATCATTTATACATTTATGGAGTTTTAAATAAAGGGTTAAATTTATTGAGACTTCGTTAACAAATTTTGCAACAACAGAATAATCTATTTTTATCATGAAAACCAAACATGGAGTTTTTTAAGGATATATATATTTTATTATTTAGTACAGAAAATTACATTTATTCAAACCGTGTAATGCGCATATTTTTAAAGATGTAATTTTTTTATTATTTTGTATATAGAATTACATTTATTAAACCGAGTTATAAATGAGGTTTTTTAAAGATGTATTATTTTATTATTTGATAAACAATATTACATTTATTCAACCCGTGTAATATACGTGGTTTTAGAGATATAACTTTTTTATTTCGTATATAAAATTACATTTATTCAACCAGTACAATATGGTTCTTATAGATATAACTTTTTATAATTTAATATATAAAATTATATTTATTCAACCCGTACAATAAATGAGGTTTTTAAAAATATATTATTTTATTATTTAGTATATAAAATTTATTTATTCAACCCCGTGTAATACACGGGGTTATAACCTAGTTGAGTAATATACAAAAGTGCATTTTCAACCTATTATCAATTTAACACGAGTGATTAAATATGTTATACATATCATAAACCGGGTTAAACGGTTTGAACCTTATTTTTAAATGCATCATAAACGTATTAACCCTTTTAACTACGACCCAAACCATATTATCTCAAACACGAACACGTTAACTTTGTGTTGAGTTATGTTGCATTCCAATTTCGTGTCATAAATTCTTTGTCTCACGCTAAAATTTGTTAGGTAGATGCATCGTTTTTAAGTATTGCATGCGACTATTGTTTCTATTGTTTTACTTTAAGTTTCATATTGTTAAACAATCTTTTAATTTACCTATTTATCTAATTCATAAAATATTTATTATTATCGCTATAATTATATTATAGTTATCTAAATATGATAATAAGCGGAGGGAATGAACAGTGCCAAAACACCCTGGCACTCTTCATTGGGCCATACATAAACAGATCCATTGATGGCCACGTTATCCCCACGTGTCTCTCAATACCTCCACCGTTTCATCTTCGATTTATCCTGCAACACATTAGGGTTAATCTTTGCCTCAATATCTCCAACGGGTGACTGAACTCTCTCACGACAGCCGCTAACCCGGCGACTCTAGCGACGATGGTGACTGATGGTGGTCTAACCGAAGATGACCTAGGGCTCCACTGTGAACCCTATTGGTGGTGGTTTATCTCCGTCGTTTGCCGGAATTTACATCGGTTTGTACGGTGGCTATGGCTGCGATTCCGTGTCACGGAAAACATTCATCATTTATTAAATGTGGTTGCTATTGTGGCTGCTGCAAAAGGCCATTGAAGATAAACTAGCTGGTTGTAATTGCCTCAAGTCGGCTTTGAGAAGCCTAAACCCAAATCCGGCGCTAGCTAAAACACTTCCTGGAAATTGTGGGATCAGTTTGGGTTTCACCATGTCAGCTAACATTGATTGCACCAAGTAAATTGCTAATCTCTTTTTGTAGATATAGACAGAAGAATTAGCATAGCAATTGGTTACACAGATGGATATTGATTAATCTGAATATGACCATATGTCATCATTAAGATCTATCAATTTTTACTAAGAACCATTTGTGTTAATTTTACTTTAGATTGTTTAGATTTGTTTCGTATTGTTGCATTTTGAAAAACCTAATTTTGTCACAGTGAGATTTTAGGTTACTTTGTAGTATCTATTTTCTGATTGATGTTGTTAATATTAATAAGCTTCAAGTCATCTGGTACCTCGTCAGCTCATCTCCATTGTAGATCGTCTTCATAGAAACTTTCACCGATTGACTCTAATTTTAAGTTGATTTTGATACATTCGCCTTTAGGGTGTTGCTGTGCAACCGAAACCGGTAACCTTTTTTTGGAGAGCCACAAAAGGCCATGGATGAATACCTGGCACAAATCGCAACTTTGGTGAAAGAAGACGAGTATTCGAAGATTAGTTGTCGACTTTTACATATATTCCGTATAGTTTATAAACTTCGTATAAAATCATATTTTTATTGACCGATGGAGATGCTTTTTTTGTTATAAATGTATATGAGTCTACTTCATTTAAGTTTTAAACGTAAATAATGATTATAAATTTTATTATGATCAAAGCTGTGTAATACAACATGCTATATTTGTTGGATGAAACGGGGCAGGGATGATATTGCATATCGGTATGGTTTTGATGTCGAACCTCAAAAAATCATTTTTGGGATACCATTGTTAGTCACAACAGTTTCTTTAAAACACTCAAGCTAAATGTTATAAGACTAAGATTCTATTCTATGGTTCCACAGATTTGTACTTCTTTTTATAAAAGGGAGCATGAGGAACCAATTGACGAGAATAATTACTTTGAAGAATTATGCAAGCCCAGGTGTGTTCAAGCTTGGCATGAGTCTCAGGTGACTCCTGTTAGCCTTGAATCGTTTAATTTTTTTAAGTTGTTGGTTGTGTGTCTTCGGTGTTTAAGGTTAGCCAATGAGACTTTAAACAAATGATTTCTTGAACATTGTTATTGACAATAAAATATGTTTTCATACGGGTTCATATCACAATCTTTCATGATTAGTAAAATGGCGGTGGTGATTGACAGTTGCGACGGTAGCGATGGTTCTTATTCTTAGCATATTTAAATACACACTTTTCTATTGAATGAACTATATGAATTTCAAATCTAAAACATTAAACACAAAAAAGATTTCTAATTTTACGAGTTTCAATATGTCTGGTATCTATTTTTTTATTTTGTAATAGTATGGAGAAACATGTTTTAATATGAAAGTGTTTCAACTTTGACTAGAGGATAAACATGAGAAAGGTAAACTGATCAAAAGATTTGGAGTTGCTGATTCTGTTTAAAGAAGTGACGAAAATGGATCTTTTATCACACTTATTGTGTCAAATTAAAGAACCGGAAATTGATCATCACAGGTACATTTAATTCAAATTACATCTGTTCCTTTTTTTTATCTAACAGTAAATGAGAAAGTGTATTCGCATGAAATGAGATAAGCATTGTTCTAGGCAGACCTTATGAGTTGTTCAATAAGTTTGCTTGTAGTTAAAGATGGAGATTACCAATATTTTGGAGGTTGTTGGGTCAAGATGGGTTTGGGTTAGGATGGGTTTAGGTCAGAATGGGCAGATTAAAAAAAGGATCAGAATGGGTTCGGGTCAGGATCGGTTAAAAAACAAGCTGGTTGTTAGATGGTCAATTTGGTCCACATATGTGAGTAAAAAATTGATCAACCGAAAAATGACACAATTGATTAATTCTTTATTTGATAATCTTTTTTGGTTTGGTTATGCTTACATACATCTACAAATGGAATTAATCGAACTGCAATGATTCTTTTTTAGTGCTTTCACACATGATTGGTGTATTTGGCCAGTGAGTTAGTTTTTTTGCCTTTGTTCCGCAAACCATTTTTTTAACTTCTCATGCCTGAGACCCACATGTTCCTGTAAGCTTGGATTTAAATTGCGTGATGCGCTCCGATGCGTTTGGTCCAAAAATCTGATGCGTGATGCGTAATGCGTGATGCGCTCCGTATGCGGTGCGCTCTTTATAAAAATATACTAAAAAAATTATTTATACTAAAACAATCGACATAATAATATAAGAATTGTGCTTTTTGGTTCAAATCAAGCTTCCTAAAATGTTTCTAGAACCATAAAAAGTGTTTAGGAACCATAATGGTTCAAATCAAGCATGCTAAAATATTAATTATTGAAAAAACCCAACCCATTTCATAAAATCTGGGGAAAAAAAACATAACAAACAATGATGCGTACATCATGGCGCATTTTGCGAAGGGTGCATTACGCGAAATTGTCGCAATATCACCGCATCATGTAAACGCAACACATCAGGTGTTGCGATGCGCTCTTACTAGCGCAACGGGCGCATCACGCATTATGCGCGCATTTTAAAACCAAGCCTGTAAGTATATTGAATGTTATTTCCACCTTAAATGTTTGTAGGTAGATAACAAACATTTCAAAACACACTTATTATGCATTACCTGCAGATGATAAAACTCCCCCATCCAAGAAAGGCGAGAACCATGGCAGCAGCTAGAACATCAAACACCTATTTATCAACAAGAACCAGGAACCAACATTTTTCTAACAACTGATGTATTGTGAATGCAAATATAAAACCCCCATCCCACTGCCAAGACAAAAATACCAAACGCTCGCGCACGCACGATAAGCAGATCTCCGTGTCCAAGGTTTTGGAAGATATAAAAGTTTTGGCGTTTATGTGCGTCAAAAGCCAATCAAAGGCTGCTGCTCTCTTTGGGATATTTGGTGTAAGTTTAGCTTGGAATGTCTAAAGTGATAAGGTGGGATGTAGTTGTTGTTGTTAGGTTTTGTGGTTGCTGGCTTCTCCAGTTTTGATGCTACTGTGGTAGTTTTTTTTGTTAGATGTAATAGTTAGCTTCCTACAACCTCTTTTGGTTTTGTAATAAAAAAATCTGTCGGTTTTAGTTCGAGTTACTTTTTATTATTTGAATGATTTGAGTTAGCGTGCCGCAACGCGCACGGAGTATAAAACTAGTTTACATAATAACAACACAATTATTATTATTTTTTCATATTTACACTACTTATAATTTTAATATTTTATAATATGAAATTTTGGAAAGACTGAAAAACACTCTTGTATTACAAGATTAAGTATTTGGTTCACTCCGAGGCAAGTATAACAACATTTTTTTTAATCAATTTTTTCATCCTTCTGAAAAAATGTTGTGTGACAATAACCAAAATATGAAATATTAATCTGAAATGACGTGTGGACAATTTAAACCTTGTTAGGGAGGGATCAAATATACATCAACGATATTCAGTTACCAAAATTCCCTGATTTGATGCCTATCTTCTTGATTATTGATTTAACGACTATGCTTTTCTTCTCACTTTGTCTCCCCTTCATGGTGGTTTTCTAGTTTAATATGCGAACCACACATTTTCTTTAAGTTTTTCGTAATATACACATGTATAATTTAAAATTGACTATATACACATGTGTATAATTCAAGAGTTGATAATATACATATACTAGGTTATGGCCCGTGTTACACACGGTGTAACCAATAAAAATACTATAAAGCTTTAGATTATAATTAAATAAAATAACATATTAACGTAATACAGTCTGACATGTAGAACACATTGACATTCTTACTTCTAATATTAGTATAATTGTTTTTCAACTGTTAGTAAGTTGCCTTAACAAATCACTGATTCCTCTCACCTTACCATGATATCTTTGATCTTTTTTTATAGACAACAGAATCATTCGGGGTGTCTTTGAGTAGCAACTGCTCGCCTAAAAGCTTCCAGATCTTCGCAACAGCAACATTTCTAGTGCTTTTTTGGGTTTTGGTCTAGGCTTCGCGTAGAGCCTTCTCCTGTTAGCTTGCAGCAGATGCAACAGTGTTGTTGGTGCATGAATCACCTGGGTGTTGAGAAGTGCATCTTAAAGAGATATGGTTTCACAGCTCTGATAAAACTATATCTAGATTGCA
Source organism: Helianthus annuus (assembly GCF_002127325.2). Lineage (NCBI taxonomy): Eukaryota > Viridiplantae > Streptophyta > Magnoliopsida > Asterales > Asteraceae > Helianthus > Helianthus annuus. Next base: position 131,412,321 of record NC_035447.2, read on the forward strand.
CAAGAAGAAAGTGAATGGCATTTGTCACTCACCGGTTGCCACCTTAGTTATGTTTACCTAGTTGATAAAACAAAGTCACCTTCACTTATTTTCCCGTGAATCTTATCTGCAAGTTAGGACAAATCAAAAGAAAGAAAATAAGCAATAAAAACATGGCATTATATGAGACAAAATATCAAGAAAAAAAGAAAATATTTTAGCATTATGTCAATGAAAGACTCAAATTCATTTAGAATGGATTTCCTATTGAATTATATTTGAGATGTAATCCGCAAAAAAAAAAAAAACAAAAAAAAACAAAAAAAAAAAAAAAAAAAAAAAAACAAAAAAAAAAACAAAACAAAAACAAAACAAAACAAAACAAAAACAAAAACAAAAACAAATTTCATGATGGCAATAATTTCTTAATTATATACAATATACAAAAATGAATATGGTTTATCCAGCAATCAATAATAAAACTTTTCTAATAGTGGTGAAGGTCAAATTTAACAATCCTAGGTGAGCTTACACACAGGGATCCATTTCAATATACTCATAATCATATTTTTACAGTTTGGGTTTTATGCAAAAAGCAACCACATATCACAATTACATAAGGTGAAAATCAATCACTTACTATTAATGGCTTGTCAATAAATGTAAGCATCGTTTAAAAAATTAATATATGCTTTAATTCAACATAAAGTTTCTTTAAATTATCATTAAAACACCCAATCTTAACATTTTTACACCAAACCAAATTAAAAAATCAGCAATATATTATTCATGCAGGTAATGTACATGTCTTTGCTGTGTTATATAATACATAAGTTGTATCTTATAATGCTTATTTGAATGAGCATGTTATTGCAATAGAAAAAAATGGCATCCATTTTAGTTGACACATCCATGAGTAGAAGTTTATGCTACTCGTATCATTTTTAGCTTCATTTATAAACATTAAGTCATTAAGATTCATTATGTTAAAGTAGGTGAATAAGTTTTTTATAGGCATCTTAAATAAACGACATACACCCATAGTGAAGCACATGACACTGATCTATATAAAAGTTGGGCAAAAAAGTTGCGAAACAATTTAATTAGACACATACTTGAAAAATGAAGTTCTTGCATTATAAATTAGATTATAAACAGATTGTTCATAACTACAAAAATATTCAATACCAGGTTTATTTGTTTCAATGAACAAATATCTTTTTTTATCGTAAACTATAAGTTCGGGCCGGTCTTCAAGTGTTCAGTTTTCCTCGGTCCAAACACACGAACCAAACCGAAAAGAATTAGTAATTTAGTATCTAGATCAGAAACCGAAGAGCAACTGACCTGCAAGCATTTCGGTTCGAGCTCGGGTTTTCCGGGTCGGTTATTCGGCCTTATTAAAGCGAAACCGAGAACTTGAAACCAAAAAATAACATATTTGCTACTGAAACAAAAGCAAACATATTAGGTTTTTATTTTATTTTATGAAAACCTAAATCAATGAATTGTGAACATTCATATTGATGCAAATATACAGAGTATTTCAGTATTTCAGATAATAAACTATTTATATGAGATATTAGTGCACAAAATCAAAAGGTTTACACAGTGAGTGAACAAAGGAAATCACAATGAAAATAGAAGTAATTGAACAGGGGATCAGAAAAACCTTTGATGGATGCATTATATAATAAACGTTGATCGAAAATAAAAGAACCCTTATCTGCAAAAACAAAGATTATCATGAACAAAGGAATAGAAAAACCTCTGTAGGAGTGGATTATACGTACTAAAACAATCATGAAATATAAATTATGAAAGTATACTAACCTTGATTTGGGCAAAATAGAGAATAGGATTGGAAAAACCCTAACAAACATACACAACAATTATTAACATGAAATCAAGTGGAGATAATTAATACAAAGCAAAGAAGATGTTATGTGTTAATGACAGGAGTAAATGAAAAGGTAGATCAGAGGAAGATGAAGATCGGCAGCTAGAATCGTACGCACGGTGTCGTCACCATTAGGGGTCTGTTTAGGGGAAAACGTGAATAATGAAAAACATCATTATTTGATTAAACCAATCTCCTGGGTCGGGTTATTTAACCCAAGGAATCTACGCGTCCCATTAATACGGGTTAAGGGGCATTAGGCGGGAAACATCATTCAGGAGTCCCTTAACAATTGACACGTGTCCTCAACCTAGTTTACTTTATTATATAGTAAGAAGTAAGATGTATATAGCTGATTTTAAACTATACATATATGTATATTACGAAAAGCATAGGAAAATGTGTGGTCAAGAATGCTTCTCAAGTTTCTCAAATAGAGTGGACTTCTATTAGGATCTCTACCCTATATATATATATATATATATATATATATATATATATATATATATATATATAGGTAAAGAGTAAAATACAAATGCGCTTATCGTATGATACGTACGCGATCATCCCAGCCATGCGATCATGTGCAGATCTGGTGCGAATTCAATACATATCGCATGTGAAAAAATGGTTAGCATGGGGTAGTGTGAAAAATGGCATGAGGTGTGTAGATGGACAAAATCGCATGTGGAAGATTTGAATATCGCATGTGAAAAACTGGCATGGGGTAATGTGAAAAATGGCATGGGGTGTGTAGAATCGCATGTGGAAGATTGAATATCGCATGTGAAAAAGTGGCTAGCATGGGGTAATGTGAAAAATAGCATGGGGTGTGTAGAATCGCATGTGGAAAATTGAATATCGCATGTGAAAAAAATGGCATGGGGTAATGTGAAAAATGGCATGGGGTGTGTAGAATCGCATGTGGAAAATTGAATATCGCATGTGAAAAAATGGCTAGCATGGGGTAATGTGAAAAATGGCATGGGGTGTGTAGAATCGCATGTGGAAAATTGAATATCGCATGTGAAAAAATGGTTAGCATGGGGTAATGTGAAAAATGGCATGGGGTGTGTAGATGGAGAAAATCGCATGTGGAAGATTGAATTCGCACAGCTCGTACAGTTCACATGGAGGTATTAAATCGCATGGGAGATGAAGATCTGACGGCTAGGGTTATCGCGTACGTAATGTACGATAAGCCCTATTGTACGTTAACCGGCCTCTATATATATATATATATATATATATATGTAGGGTTGAGTTTATTTCAGAACTTTAAATAACTACAGAACTTTCAGAACTCCTAATAAACAATCATTTTATATATAAGTTTTTGTATTTAGGATCTTTTTATCATCTATTATATGTATTTCTTTGATTACATACATGTTAAAAGTAGTTTACATATGTTTAATTGCCAAAATTATATATATGTGTCATAACTAATTACATATATGTAAAAAACTAGTTTACATATGTGTAATTATAAAATTACATATAAAAAAATGATAAAATTACTCTTAACATGTATGTAATCGTAAAAATACACATAATAAATGATAAAATTATCCTAAACATAAAAATATATAAATAAAAATATTGTTTATTAGGAGTTCTGCGAGTTCTGTAAATATTTATGATTCTGAAATGATCCTGGCCCTATATATATATATATATACACATATAGGACAAAGATCCGTTAGAAACCACCCTTTATTGCGAGAACCGCGAGAACCAATGTGAACACAACCAAAAATGCTTAAAAATAACTACAAAAACACACAAAAAATTTAATATTTTTTATATAAAAATCGCTACTTTTAGTAGCCAAAAAAAAAAAATTTTTTTGCTACTAAAAGTAGCGATTTTAACATAAAGATATTAAAAAAAAATTAGACTTTTTTAGGTTTTTTTAGATTTTTTAGGTTTTTTTGGGGTTTAGTTTTTAGCATTTTAGCTTAGGGGTGGGGGTGGGGGGGGGTTAGGTTATTGGGGAGTGGGGGAGGGGGGTTCGTTTTTTTTTTAGGTTTTTTGGGGGTTTTAGTTTTTAGCATTTAGCTTGGGGGGTTAGGTTTTTTTTTTTTTGGGGGGGGGGGGTGGGGTTCAGGGTTAAAATATCCTATTTAGGGTTCGACGAGCCGATTCCAACACCGCTGGAATGAGTCCAATCGGAGTTCGTTTGAGTCGGTTCCCCACTGGTCCCCACTTTTTTAGTGTTCCCCAATGAACCTCACACTATATATATATATATATATATATATATATATATATATATATATATATATATATATGTGTATGTATAGGCTAATTATAATGAGAAAACCCATTCCAGTTGAGAAAACCCAGAAAACTCTCACATGTGGCTAGGATTGATCCACGTTTGATATTAGTTTGAGAAGAGAGAAGGGCATAATCGTCCATTTGTTTAAACTTTTGAGAGGATGAGATGTGTAAGTCTGCGTGTGTAGACTTTTCTTCTTTTCATCTTTCTCACATTTAATACTTGTACTTGTATAATCTCTCTCCTCTTTCACATATCTTCTTTATTACATATCCATCTCCATATCTCACATATCATTTAATCCAACCAGAAATTAGAGAGAAAGAAAGAAACCATACTCACCACCATTGAAGACTTTTTGCATTTAACATGGCTGATTTGAACAGCCAACAACCTCCGACTGTTGCCGGTGGTACGGGGACACTCAATGATCATCCGGGTTCACCCTTAAATGTTGTCCCACATAATCTTTTACCTGATTTTGCATTTAATGAAGATGAAGATGCATTGGGTGAGATTAGAGTTGTTGAAGATCCTGAACCCATTTCTTCAGAGTTTGCAGGTGAGTGATACTTTTTTTTCAGTTTTATTAAATGTACAACTTTAAATGCATACGAGTAGTTGTGTAAATTAAGGTTTTCTTGTTTAGATTTTCACTGGATTCTTCTTGATTTTTTTTTTGGTATTTTTTTATGTGTAGCCTCAGTTCTAAATCAAAATGGCACAAATGATGATGAGGATGGTGTTCAGAATTGTACTTCTACATAGTTGCTATCCACAGGTCATTGTTTATGTGAAACCATAAATTTTTATCTATAGGGTTATTGTAACACCCCTAGTTTTAATGTTTGTAGTTTGTTGTTGTTATTATTATTATTATTATTATTATTATTATTATTATTATTATTATTATTATTATTATTATTATTATTATTATTTATTTTTTGTTGGTAGAGGAGGAAAAAAAAAACAGATGATGTGTTGGTTAGTTTGGTTGAAAATGTGGTAAACTTGTACAAGGTAAAAACAAGTGTAACCATTTTTATTTTTTATTTTTATGAAACAAGCTTTTATATGTTGTAGAAGGTAAAAACATGTGGTTACACTTTTATTAAGTTTTTATATTTTTTGGAAGGGGAAAACATTCGAGATTACATTTTTGGATTAAATAAAAAAAATGCAGCAGCATCTACACTTTTCCTAGTTTTAATGTTTGTAGTTTGTTATTATTATTATTATTATTATTATTATTATTATTATTATTATTATTATTATTATTATTATTATTATTATTATTATTATTATTATTATTTTTTGTTGGTAGAGGAGGAAAAAAAAAACAGATGATGTGTTGGTTAGTTTGGTTGAAAATGTGGTAAACTTGTACAAGGTAAAAACAAGTGTAACCATTTTTATTTTTTATTTTTATGAAACAAGCTTTTATATGTTGTAGAAGGTAAAAACATGTGGTTACACTTTTATTAAGTTTTCATATTTTTTGGAAGGGGAAAACATTCGAGATTACATTTTTGGATTACATAAAAAAATGCAGCAGCATCTACACTTTTTGGTGGCATCAAAAAAATGTACCACCATGTTTTCTTTGCATTTTAGGAAAATGTGTTAAAGTTGTATTTGAGAAACAGTAAAATGCATCAGTTTGTTAGGTTTCATGTTACAAGTAGAAAATTTTTTTAACCTATACGTGTTAAAACTTATTAAACAATACCTTTTTTGTAGGTATTCATGCGTATGAGGAATTTTATGTTCACCATACACCCAGTGGCACTAGAATGTGGTGTCCTAATGTTCCTATTGTTTTAAAGCATGTTGTTGGTTGTGTATATGAAACGTGGAAGGACGTGTTCAGTATGTACAAGAACTATGCTGTGTATTCTGGGTTTTGTATTTGTAAGTGGCAAACCAAGAGATGGAAGGGGTTTGTCACTCACCAATACATAAGGTGTACTAAGTATTCAAAACCACAGATTAAGCGTAAAACTGATACCTTGGAGCAGTCAACCTTGACTATCAGGCAAAGTAATTTCACAGTGACAGATTGCAAGGCTAGTATACTGGTTAAGTTTTGTGAGGGCAGCTCTATGTGTAAAGTGGTAGGGTTCCATGAGCACCATAATCATCCGTTTGTTGAGCGTTTTAATCATGACCTAAGTAGGATTTCAAGGAAACTACCCTTTGCATCCAAACAATTTATCCATAACATGAGTTTGAACAGAATTGGTCCAATTATTTCTCACAGAGTTTTAGTGTCCCTGATGGGTGGACATCACAACGTACGTGGCACGCCAACTGATTTTAAGAACTGGAGCCAGTCGGTTAGGCTTTATATTGGTGACCGTGATGCGCAACTTGTTATAGATCGTCTCAAAGAAAGATCTGAGAGCTTACCAGACTTTTACTATGAGTTTGTGGTTGAGAAAGGGCAATTGAGATCGATTTTTTGGACAGACGAAATTTCCAAGATAAACTATGAGGTGTTTGGTGATGTGTTAGCTTTTGATGCGACTTATCACACTAACAAGTAAGGTTTTGCAAAGTGGCACTTTTTTCCCTTTAACATATTATTAACTTTTGTTTATTTTCTTCGTCGCACAGGTACAGCATGATTTTTGTCCCTTTCACTGGCGTTGATAATCTTAAACAATGTGTGACATTCGGTGCTGGCTTGTTATTCAATGAAACCACTGAGTCTTACAAGTGGTTACTTGAATCATTTCTGAAGGCACATAAGAAGCAACCAAAGTTAGTTCTGACAGACCAGGACCCTTCAAAGAAAGATGCCATTTCAGAGGTTTTCACAGACTGTCGGCACCGCCTTTGCATGTGGCATATTATGAAGAAACTTCCCACCAAGGTTTTATTAATTTATGAATCTCTTTTGATAAATTTTTTTTGTTACATTTTCTTAACAGTTTTGTGTTCTGATATGTATAGATTGATGGAGACCTGTTACAAAACTCTGAGCTAAGGGCATTGATGCATCGTTTGGTGTGGAGTATTCACATGAAGCCATCTACATTTGAGACGCGTTGGCAACTTTTGATGGAGGAATATGGGTTACAAGATCATGACTGGTTGAATGATATGTACTCAATTAGGGACCAATGGGTACCTGCCTACTTCCGTGATATCCCAATGTGTTGTCTGATGAAGACTACATCAAGATGTAAAAGCTTTAACTCAAGCTTCAAGGTCAACTCTTCTAGGGCTAACACACTAGTTCAGTTCATGCTATGTTACGAAACTAGGATAGACAATCAGCGTTACAGGCAACGTGTTGCAGAGTTTAAAACTTCATCTAGTGTATTCATGGACACTACTGACTTAGCTATTGAGAAGCATGCTTTTGAGTTGTATACACATGCAATTTTCACAGAAGTAAGAAAAGAGATATACAAGGGGAAGCTGTTTTGTTACATTGAAAACACGGAGGATTGTGATGATGTTTGTGTTTACTATGTGAATCAGTTGGACAAACGAAACAATGCAACCAACACATTCACGGTAACTTGCTGTATCCTTATAGTGGCATCTTTTGGTTAAGCTTTCATTATGCTTTTTTTGACAGAAGCTTAATAATGTGTTTTGGTGTTTTTGTAGGTTAAAATTGAGTTGAGAAATCAGTCGGTCTCTTGTTCATGCAACAACTTCATCCGTATTGGATATCTGTGTAGGCACATTTTTTGTGTTTACCGGGTAAACAATATTAAAAAAAATCCCCGCCCAGTTTGTTGTTAAGCGTTGGACTAGAGACGTGCTTCCTAAAAGTTTATTTTCTATTGAGAGTCGATATGGCGTTGACACCCGTCCACAAGCTGATGCGAGAAGTCAGATTCTTGAGATTGTAACCGAATGTGTAGACGCATTAAGAAGTGATGTTGGAGGACTTTCTTCTTTCGCTGAGCAGATAAAGGAACTGAAATGCAAGTTACTAAATGGAGGACCAGTTGATGACGAAGCCAACAATGATAACTATGCTGCTGTTGAAGAATTGCTTGGTGTTTCTTTAGATGGGAATGTAACTCTCAACAATCCAGACGGATCAGGAACAAAGGATGCGGCAAACGTCGACGATTGTCTAGAGCATCTCAGGATGGAACGAGCAACTCTGCTGTCAAACCTCCCAAAACACCCAGGCTTTGCCAAACATGTATGAAGTACGTGACTGGGCATGATTCAAGAAATTGCAAGAAAAAGAAGAACAAGAATAAATCGGGTAACGAGGATGAGGACTCAAGCTCTGCGAGTCAGGAGTTCACTTGATTTTGTATTTATGTTGATGTGTGTGATGTGCGTGTTATGAAAACTTTTATGACGCCAGCTTTTTGGTCTCCATTTTAGTGGAGCGCAACTAAACTTTGATCATCCCTTTTGTATTTTTTGGGCTGCCTTTTGTGCATGCACATGTTTGCATGTTTAGATTATCTGAAAATGGATGCACATGCATATGTTTGCATGTTAGGATGTATGTGGGTTTGGTATGTAGTATGGTTTCAGTTTAGTGACTATGGTTTAATTGATCAGTTGCATTATGAAATGATATCCACAATGTTTGTGTGAGAAGTAAACGTTGTTTGTTGTTTTTGCATTGTTTGTTGAGATTAAGAAATAGGTGGTACTTAGTTGGATTATCCTTGTTAGTATGCTAATGACATTTTCATTAGTATGTACTTGTTGATGTTTGGTTGAAGCTGAGAATTTTCTATGCTATGGATTTTTTGGTTTTGTTTTTACCATGTTACATTTTTTTCCCTGAGATTTTTGTAGATTTTTGCTGTGTTGAATCTGAGATTTTTCTATCTTATGTATTTTTTTGGTTTTGTTTATACCATGTTACATATTTTGGACGTTACATCCATCCTACGTACATAATTAGTCAGAAAATGACCCATTTCGTTACAAAAGCCAGTACCCAAAAAAAAAATCTAAGCACGTATAGTAGTTTGTAGTTTGTAGTTTTTTTTTCTGTATGTTTTTTTTACAAAACACAAGCCGTTTTTTTCTTAAAGAGATAACATATCTGGATGAAGTAACATCTTTTTACATGGTCAAGTTGTAGATACATTTTTATAGAATATATACAACAAGATGTATCTTTTGTTATTTTCTCCTTTTTATCTGGTGATGCATTTAATTTGTCATTTACTTTCATATCTAATCACCACCATCCACCCCCAAAGTTTATTTTTTCATTATAAATAGTTTCAGCATACATAATGTGTATATCCACAAAGCATTGTTAACTACTAATCACACACAAAGCATAACAATGCACAAGAGGCCATGCTCGGTTTCTAAAGTTCCGGATGTTGAGGTGATCGATCTCATGCCTAGAAAAAATGAATTCATTAATGTCGGGAAGAGACTTCGAAAGTATGCATCGACTCCAGTGAGCGTTGGCGATATTCCTAAAACAACCCCTCTACCCCCTATGCCCATACATACGCTTAGGAAGATTTTTACTAGTGATGGGCACCCCCGCGGGAAGAGAAGTAGTTTTTGTTCGACCCCAAAGGTGGAACCCGATGTGAAGCCTATGGCGCGAGCAATACCGAAAAACGAGCCTAGTGTTAACCCTACAGTCAAGATGGAGCCAAGTGTAGTGCCCAAGGGTGAACCCTTTGGGTTTGATACATACACTACCGGTAATGTGATGCCTAACGATGAGCCTACAATATACCCAACAAAGAGACATGTTGATGATCCCAAAACCAGCGATTGGGTTGATGATGTGTCGTGGATGAGTGAAATTGAGTGGGATTCATATTTCCCAACAAACATATCAGTTTCCCCCGTGCCACCAAACCCATGCAAGTGCAAAAAGTGGTTCACATGAAGAAGCTCAAGTAGAAATCAGGTATTGTGTTTTTCTAATTATGTTGTTTTTGAAGATGTATGTATGTTTTTAGGTTAATTAGAAATTAGGTGTAGTATCAAGTTATCAACATTAATTAAGGAGTAATTTATGTGTCTAATGATTTTTTAATTTTTTGTGGTGTAATATCTAATGAAAAAAAAAGCTATCTAGTTTGTGTGTTGTTACTTCTTTGTTGGGATGTATTTTTTTTTTTTGTGTTTTTGGTTATACAAGTAGAAATGTGGTAGTAAAACTTTTTCCAGGGGTAGGCCCCATGTTAAAAAAAAAGAAAAAAGTAATAAAAAGTAAAAAAAGAAAGAAGTGTATGGACGTGGGTAATGACAAAAGAATATGTTTATGCTGGGACCCACAAATCATTGGTACATATCTTTATTTTAGATCCATCATTCCAACTATAGGCTTCCAACTATCTCCATCTCCAACTACCCCAACTATATTCAAATATATGATTTTCTTATCTCTCCTTTTTCTTTACAATTCATCTACCTCTCAAAAAAGATGAAAGGTGTTCATGTGGGAGGATTGCTACCATCCGGACATCATGGACAGATGACAACCCAGGAAGAAGGTTCTATTCATGTCCGTTTAAGGTAAAAAATTCGAACCCTGATTTAATAAGTAAATGTATATTCTAATCGTGTTTTATCCCCATTATTTTAATGTAGCCCAGCAACTGCCCTTTCATTGGTTGGGTCGACCCACCGATGTGCCTATGGTCAACTAGGATCATACCAGGTCTTTTGAGGAACATCAACAACCTGCAAGCTGAACTGTTTACCCGTGAGCAAGAAATTCGGAAGAAGAAGAGGGTTATATGGTTACTGATATTAGCGTTAGTGATTGGCAGCTTACTTGTTAGCATTGTTTGTTGAGATTAAGAAATAGGTGGTACTTAGTTGGATTATCCTTGTTAGTATGTTAATGACATTTTCAGTAGTATGTACCTGTTGATGTTTGGTTGAATCTGAGAATTTTCTATGTTATGGATTTTTTGGTTTTGTTTTTACCATGTTACATTTTTTTCCCTGAGATTTTTGTAGACTTTTGCTGTGTTGAATCTGAGAATTTTATATGTTATGGATTTTTTGGTTTTGTTTTTACCATGTTACATTTTATTTTTGCCTGAGATTTTTGTGTATTTTTGCTGTATCTGTGTTACATTTTTTTTTCACTGAGATTTTTGTACATTTTTGCTCTATGTGTGTTTGATCATGTGCTTTTGTTGATGGTTGCTTGAATATCTTTTTTTTTCATGACAACGTTGTATGTTTTTTTAGATTTGATCACGTGACTCTTTTTTATTTATTATTTTTTTCCTAAAGTGTGTAACTTATGTAAGCTTTTTTTAAGATATCAACTTTTTTTTAGTTTTTCATTATGTTAGAAGTCAGTATTTGTTTATCATATAATAACGACACGATTTTTTGAATAACATAGATTGGAAAACCATAGATTTAACACAATAGTTGAGTACATAATAACTTTAACACTAGATATGGTAAACAACATAGGATAAGGAAAGTAGCCCCTATATTGCATGAGAGAGGGAAAATTGGGGCACATTTTTTTTCACACACATACTAGTAACTTCACATAAACACCACTTTTTAGTCAAGAAACGATTTTGGAGTACCATATTCAATTTTAGTGCTGAGTGGTTCTAGGCTAAGCTCACTCTCCCATGGGTTGTGGTTGGCCCACGAGACAAGAGTGTTTGGAGAGTAACAAGAGTAATCATCATCTATAGGATCATTTTCGGGATCATCGGTAGTCTTTGGATCAACTGCCGGGGGGTTCTCTTGGGTGGCATTGACTGGTTTAGCTTGGTCAGCGAGCACCAGAGATGAAGAGTTTTTGACAGGGGTAACTTGTGTAGTGAAGTAAAATGATCCCTAGTCAACATCAAAAAGTGCCTCATCTAACCACATCTCATCATGTGTTGTTGCGTCAGGTTTAATGTTAGTAAGGAGGTCACTTATAAGCTTAGCATCCATAGCAAGATTTTCTTCAACAGTTTGCGGCGTTGTCGGAAGAGAAGGGGTGTTTGTGATTTGAGAACACTCTGGGTTGCCATCCGATTTTGGAGTTCAAATGAAAGAGTTCTCCGCAATCGTTTGGTAACCCGTTTTGAGTCAGATGGTGATGTTGGACTAGAGATAATAAGGTTGTTTTTTTTTTCACTTCTTTATGGTGAACAAGTGATGAAACAAATGTTTACATTTCACCTTAATTTATAGACAAACAAATGATGTTAGGTGGATAAATTAATTAGATTGTTTACATCAGTTTACATCAACATTAAATGTAATACACTAACCAACATAGAAGTTAAGTATTTTTTTTTGCTGTTTCTTTTTGTTTTAAAGCAATTACCTAGGAAATGTAACATAAGGGCCTGTAACATAATTATATTATACATATAATTATTTCAACCAGTAGATTTTTTTTTCAAAGATGTCATTTCTTAGCAAGCATTTACATTTGATGTAACAACTTTCTTTAAAGTTTCTGTCATTTAATATTAAAGTTTTGTACTTTTGATTCTTCCCTCCTTTTGTTCACCCAACGTGATAGGTGTATATATATTTTATTTTTTTGTTATTACACCACAAAGAGACAATTGAGATTCATTAAATGCTTGTACTATAGTTATCAAATCATGAGAGAGCTACTGATGCATGTGCATAATATAGAGATAGAAGTTCACATTTTTTTCTTTTTCATTATTTATGCTTTTTGCTTCGTGTAAACATCAATGAGATTGTACTTTATGCTTCCTTTTTGTCCAATTTAGATTCCCCATACTGGGGCATTTATATGACATTGTACTTTATTTTTATTTATATATATTATTATAATTTTGAGTAAAATGCACGGATAGTCCCTGTGGTTTGATGAAATTTCACCTTTAGTCCTCAACTTTTCAAAATTACACTCTTAGTCCCTGTGGTTTGACAAATTGTTATTCGGATAGTCCCCAAAGCGGATAGAGGTTAGTTTTTCTGGTTAAGTGGGTGTGAAATGACAAGGACTATCCGAGTAACAACTTGTCAAACCACAGGGACTATCTAAGTAACAACTTGTCAAACAACAGGGACTATCCGAGTAACCTTCATCCGCTTTAGGGACTATCTGAGTAACAACTTATCAAACCACAGGGACTAAGAGTGTAATTCTGAAAAGTTGGGGACTAAAGGTGAAATTTCACCAAACCACAGGGACTATCCGTGCATTTTACTCTATAATTTTAATGGGTACTATAATATATTTGTTGGATATGGTGTTGGTATGTGTGTACTTTTGGTGCAGATTAGACACTTCCAAGTTGGCAGTACTAATTTGTAAGACTCTACTTTTTTTTCTTTATAAAAATATTTTAACTAGGAGTAGTTAGTTTGACCTAAGAGATAACCCAATTTAATATATGCTGTGGCTGCCCTATATGCTCTTACATTTTTTTTGTACTGATTTTTGTAACGAAACAGATATTTTTTGTATTGATTTTTTTTTGTAACAAAGTAGCTTGTAATGATAATTACGACTGTTTGACTAACGCTAGTTATTACATCAAAGAACACACATATTAGACATTATATTGTATTAGATTTTATTCATTGTAAAAGTGATTAAAAAAGTTATCAAACGAAAATATTGCATTGTTACACCTTTTTTACTACATCTTATTGTATGCTATTCAAATGAAATTATCTTAGTCAAACTTTCCATTAGTGTACTTATGGTTCGCCAAAAGCTAACATTAAACGTACATATAAAGACATTTGTTCCAGATCAACGACATAGATTAATAGTGAAATACATAGACAGGCAACTGATAAAGTACGAGTTAAATTGTTTAAGGTGTCCACAAAAAACATAACACTAGCATACGAAGCAGCAGCTTACATTGATAATGCAACCTCGCGAACCTTTGCCTTCATTAAATCACATCAAAGAGTAGCATGCGTGTAGCGAATTTTTTTCGGAGGGGCAAGAATCTGTTTTTGCTTTTTCTTCCAGTGGCCGCTAAAACCACATTCAAAAGGTTCATTGATGCCGTTAAATTTCTGCATGTGCTGCATAAGGAATACCGCGTTATCCATTGGATGCGCAGGGGTTGCCCATTTGATATCACCTCTTAATCTTGGCTGTTGCAATTTGATCTTTTGCCGGATGTTCGGAACGCTCCAAATAAGCGTCCATCATATGCTTCTGTTAAAAAACAATAAAGTAATCAGTTTTGGTATGAGTTATTGTTTTTCATCTTGAAGTTTACAAGAAAAGAGAATGACTAACCACTTTGTATGGTGTATCTTTAATGTAGTAATCTTGATGATCCCTAATGCCAACTAAGGGTGTGCGATCAGGCTTGTGGTCTATGACGGTTATTGTGTCGTTTTGCAGATCGAAAACAATCAAATAATATTGATCATTCTCTAGGATTGGAAAGAAAACCATTTTGATCCCAATGAACTCATATGTGCCGCCATCCATCATCCTTACGCTGAACGTTTTCATACGTTCATCATCATCACAAGTAGAATCTGTCAATAACCAGCTGTCCTGTTTTTTTTTTTTTTTGAAATAAGATGTGTCAATAAGCTGGTACAAGATCCGAATTCCAATAATTAAAAAAAGACTTTTAAATAGGCAAGCTGGGGCAAGACCCAAAAGACTTAACAAATTCAAAATCATAGACAAAGATCAAACAATATAGTATGAATACTTTCTATGACAGTTGTTCTAAAATAAATACGCGTCAAGCAGCCGGCGGTTCTATCTAGTTCTTCATAATTCAGTAAATCTACCCAAGAATCAACCACATCAGAGAACACCTTCACTTCCTCCCTCAATGTGCGCATCAGCGTCTTTGTGATTTCGATGCCGTACATACTCTTGAATATAATATCTCTACGTAAGACAATGTTAAATTTATAAATTAAATTCTGGATATCAAAAATCTAGGAATACTATGTTTTACTTATATACTGAACTTACTCAGCAGATTGACCGAATTTTCTTGTTACCCCGCTAGACAAAGAGATGACTATTTTTCATGGCCTGTATGTTGTTTATGAAAAAACATATGTTGTTATACATTTAAAAGAAAATAGTGTAGTCGAAAAAAACATACTATTTGGAGTAAAAGATTCCCTAATCTCTGAGGAGCAAAGCTTTGCTTAATGTAACAACTAGTATTTTATAATTTTAACGGAAGCTTACATTGAGTATTTGATATCAAACAGAAAATCCCATATACGCTGTTCTTCCGATATAATTTCGATTTCCATTTCGTCATCATGGTCATCACATGACCGGTTGAACCTACCAATTGGTTTTATTCGTTTTGATTCAATTTCCTTTACCCAAGCGTTACTTATGATATCATTTTCAGCCGTTCCCTTGCCTGCTTTTTTTTTGTTTGTTATTATTAATAAAAAAATTCCAACTTTATTATAATTTTTGAATGAAGTTAAAAACATGTAGAACTTACCATTGATTTTATTTTTGGTCTCTTCTTCTTTTGAATTTTTATCTTCTTGATTCAGGGCATCACTTTTTTGCACATCAGTTGGTACAGAAGTTTCTGTATTATCTGTTTCATTTACATCAGCACCTGCATATTTTTTTTTGGTTTTTATAATTCTGATTATCTGTTGTGTACAGAAATAACACATGTTCACGGTTTTTTTTTTTTTTTTGGAATCATGACTTACCTAGTTCAGTGTCTTGTGTGAGTAGGTGAAAGGTAGGGCCATCAAGCAATTCTTGCATGTTTTGTGTTTCGTTGCTGCTGTCCAATTCTATTCATTTACATGTACACATACATGTACGTGTTAGTTTTTTGTGTATTATCGGTTCTTCTTAATTTTTGTACACATGTAACAGGTTATACGTGAGTTTATATAATGGTTGAATGAAACAAAAAAACATGTAGAACTTACTTGTCGGTGTAGCTTTCTTCTCTTGATGTTTTGCCTGATTTTCTTCGTCGCGTATCACTCTACATGCGCCACTTTTTTGTGTAGTAGCTGGTGAACCTGGTATGGTATCTCTGCCACCTTCTTCATCATATATGATCTCTTGTGTTTTGTCACCCTCACCCCCATCTAGTTAGTTAAAGGAGATCACATACATATATGTTACGTTTAGTTTGCATTTTAGCACATACATAAGGTGGTTAACTTTACTTTTAGCTAATTACTTTGTATTACTTTTTTACGTTATTGTTAATTAAAACATGCTACATTTTTTTTATTTGCAGAAAAATGTAACATTGATGTCACTATGATTTTTTTAATTATTTTTGTATCTACAATTATTGCACCTCTATGGTGATGTCTATGTTTCTATAGTGGAGTTTCTATTTGAAAACAAGAAATTAAGATTAGCTTTTACACACATAAGGTTTTTGTTAGGTTTGCGATCACTAAAGTTACCTTTCACAGGCACAACTTTCTTCCTTCGCTTGGCATCACCATGACCTTGATTACCGCCAGATGCTACATACGTTTAAAAAATAGTATTAAAAACAGTTAAATGTGCTAATCAACCCAATGATCTTCTGGCGCCTTATCTTTTTTTTTTTTGTAGATTATCAGTCGCAGCACTGCATCTTTTAGCTGGCACATTCCCATGATCGTCTATATTTGAATTTGTCAATTTATCATTAATTTGTGTTATAAATGATTGGTATTTAAAGACTCAGTACATGATCATGATCCATTAAATGCACACCAAGGTTTTTAACCATTACACGTAGGGCTTTTTAATGGTAGTGTTATGTTTGTAAGATTAAATTGATTGAATCTCAAGAACGGAAAAAACAGTTTTGGCTCAACGAATTAGAACGAACTTGCAATAAGTACATTCATATTCACAAATTCATTCACAATTTCATTGTTTCAGTAAGTATTATACAAAAAGTTATCTCGCATAGTATATTGAGTTACAAATACGTACGAATACTTTTTTCGTGTAAGCGATTATTGAATGCAAAAAAGCTAAGTAGGTATGTAAAAAAATTCATACCATCAATGTTTGCCACTTCAGCTGCAGTTGCGGCATTATCTTAATCTTCTACATTTGGCAAAAAAAAAACTAATTAGTTACAGTTTGTAGAAAAAGTTAATACATCTTCAGGGTAGTGATTTATCCGTCATTCGTATTACCTTCTGTGTAATCATTTTCGGGGTTTTGCACTGTGTTGTTGAGAGACATGAGGACCCCAGCAATTTTTTTCCGTGGGGTATCAGGCGCCAGCCATACCCTTGTTTTCCTAGAGTGAACAATTTTCTCAAACCGTTCTATCAATTTCTTAACTTGCTCATTGTGTGGATGAGCATTAAACACCACATCCAATTTTGTTTACGCCGTCACCTTTTTTGCTTCCATGACATCCAAATGTTTTTTAATAGATCCAATCTCATTCTACAAAGAAAGTTTTAAAATACGGTTTGTAAGTAATCTTGAAAGAAGATAATTATTTTGAAACTGGTTATGAATAGTAATCTTACATTAAGAACTTCATCATTAATTCGTAACTCAGTTTTTCTTGAATCCCGTTTAACCACAGCAACTTCATGCAACTTGCCTCTTCCAAAACCACCTCTTGTTATCTCCAATCTTTCTCTCTTTTTCAGTTCGTTTTTATTCCAGAATACGATTGGGTTCATTGACCGGTCAACTTCAAGTCCGGTGCATTTAACTCGGTCGACGTATAGCAGCTGTGTAATGACAAAAAAAAAAAAAACAATGCAAAGTGGTAAGATAACTAAACAAATGTTGTATAGCTATATTTTTAGTAAGTTTTCTTACAAAAAACACTTACAGCCAAAAGTGTGAGTGGCCCGGAAAATGGAGAATCAGGATCACACCTCTTCCATCCATCTTTACACGATTTAATTTGCTGAATGACATAGGCACACCAATTAATTTTACTGAAATCTGTATGTCCAGTAAAACTTTTCAAAATCCACTCTTTCATCCGCCCATTTCGATTACACTCAACCATGACGATTAAGAATAACATTAGAAAGTCTAGTCGGAAATTAAAACTATTAGCTTCATCACTTGTGACTATAGATTGTGCCAGATTCGTCGGTGCCGCAAATCGTGCACGGTATCGTTTTCTCCATGCCATAACAACAACATCAAGCTTTTCAGATGCTCTTACATTTTGCATGTCTATCCCTTTGTTAGGAATTCCAAGAAGGTCATGGACAGACTCAAAATCAACATTTATTGACCCACAAGACATCTCAATAGCCATTTCTTCCGTGTTGAAGTGATCCACAACATAGTGTGCAAGTCTTGCAGGTATGCCACTGACGTTGAATGATAGCATCTTACCAAACCCCATCCTCTTCACGTCCTCTTGTTGATTACTGGTTAGAGACTTGATGCATTTGTACAATTGCATAGGCGCTGAACGTGTTTTTATTTTTGACCACTTATGTGTGATTTTTGGTTGTTTCCCACTTCGCCTTATCACCCGTTCATGTTTTCCTTTTTTTGTTTCCCTCACAACAACTGCATCCTTTTCTGGCTCAACCGCATCGCCATTGTGACCCAAGGTTTTGTTTTTTTAACAAATCTCCTGTCATCTCTGAATCGCTGTCCACTGAAACTAAGACACCAACTTTCAGTTATGATTTACATAATTTATAAAGAAGGAAACAAGTTGTGTGTACGTACCTATTATTTTCCTTTTCACAAATTTCTTTGCTTTGCTATCCGCCCGTGATTGTTGACCTGTAAATACATTTTATTAACAATTAGCATTAAAGTATCGAAACATATATTTATTTAGATTCCTAAAGATCACGTCTAAAACAGTTATGTACCTGCTCTAGTACGTGTTGCTGGCCCGCCCGCATCGCCATCAGCTTAGAATGTTTTTACAAAGTTCATGTACATAAATATTAGATATAAAAAAATGTAACGAAGAAACGTCTATATAATTTAAAAAATACCTTTTTTTATTTTCTTCATGTTTTCCCCGGGGGTGTCCAAATCACTGTCTGGTGAAACTGAGACACCAACTTTGTTTTATTATCTATAAAAAACATAATTATAAGACAAGCTAAAGAAAAAATAAACGCTTGTACGTACTTATTAGCTTTCTTTTTTGCAACTTCTTATCCCGATGCGCTTGCTTACCTACATTTGTACAAGTTTTATATAAATCGCAAACTATTAACAACCTTTACAAAATATATGTCTTAACAATAAAAAGAAAAAAGACTAATTTTAAAACTTTTTTACCTCCTCTTGTTCGCGTTGCTGGACCGCCCGTGTTAGCATCCGGTGTCACTATTTAGAAAGCTTAATAATTAGCATTAAGGTATCGAAACATATATTTATTTAGATTCCTAAAGATCACATCTAAAACAGTTTTGTACGTCCCGTAGTACGTGTTGCTGGCCCACCCGCATCGCCGTCAACTTAGAATGTTTTTACAAAGTGCATGTACATAAATATTAGATTTTAAAAAAATGTAACCAAGAAACTTTTATACATAAAAAAAAAACATACCTTTTTTTATATTCTTCATGTTTTTTTCGGGTGTGTCCAAATCACTGTCTGGTGAAACTAAGACAACAATTTTATTTTATTATTTATTCAAAACATAATTGTAAGATAAGTGAAAGAAAAAAATGCTTGTATGTACTTATTAGCTCCCTTTTTTTGCAACTTCTTATCATGATGCGCTTGCTTACCTACATTTATACAAGTTTTATATAAATCACTAACTATTAACAACCTTTACAACATATATCTCTTAAGAATAAAAAAAAGACTAATTTTAAATCCTTTTTACCTCCTCTTGTTCGCGTTGCTGGACTGCCCGTGTTTTCATCCGCTGTCACTATTTAGGAAGGTTATGTACATTAGACATATACATGACAAGAAACATGTAATGAATTCAAAGTAGTTACTTACATATTAGTTGCCTGTTTATGCGCTTATCGACAACCGGCATACGGCGAGTCTTTTTAGCTGCATTTTGTTAATTGTAAACAACATTAATAAACTAACATCTAATTTAATGCGTAAGCATAATTTATCACAGGTTTTGCAATTATAAACAACTGGGCTCATTTTTTCCTTGGATCCTTAGTTGTAATAGCGGATGACTGCAAATTATCACGTAATCCAACAAAGCATTAGTTTAAGAGGATAACTATCTTTAGTTGAATTTTTGTTTTATTATTAAAGTCAAATGCTATTTGGGTATACAAGTTTGTTCAATCAAGGTTTCCCTGTATTTTCATGTTGATAGGTTAACTAAAGAATTAGCTTTTGGTAGGATTATATGAATGGATAGAGTCTTGTTGTAACTTTCAAGAGTATACGCATAAGATTCAAATGAACAGACTACTCCCTTAAAAAACTTATATAGTCTATATAGTTGACTTCAAAAACACAATAACCATTGGCTATTTTGAACTAAAAATGTCAAAATCAAAGACTTCATTTGACTAAAAGTCAAACATGTGTATATGTCAATCAGGTTTCACATGGGAAGACAACCACTAGTACTTGTGGCTGATGCAGAGCTATGCAGAGAAGTTGGAATCAAGAAATTTAAAGACATTCCAAACAGAAGCATTCCCTCTCCTATTTTGGCTTCTCCACTTCACAGAAAAGGTCTTTTTTGGATAAGGTATTTATCATTGGACAAAACTGTATATTTCTATGATTTCCATTCTTATTCTTAATAATAATGAACTTAAAAACCAAAACTCTATGTCAACTTTAGGGATTCAAGATGGTCAACTATGAGAAACACTATAGTTTCAGTGTACCAACCATCATACTTAGCAAAATTAGTCCCCATGATGCAATCCTTTATAGAAACCACATCTCAAAACATCTCAATGGATGATCAAGATATAATCTTCAATGAATTCTCACTCAAAACAGCTACCGATGTGATTGGAAAAGCTGCTTTCGGGTTTGACTTTGGCATCTCTAACTCAAACAACCATCAAAACAACGATAAACATATAGAATCATTTATCAAGCAACAAATTTACTCCACTACAATGCTTAAAATGGACTTATACGGTTCATTTTCAATCATTTTAGGCCTCCTTCTCCCTATACATCAAGAACCCGTTCGCCAAATACTTAAGCGAATTCCTTACACCATGGACTGGAAGATTGAAAGAACCAACAACAACTTGAATAGTCAACTTGACCAAATAGTGGTTAACAAAATGAAAGAGGAACAAAGAGGGTCAAAAGATTTCTTGTCATTGATATTGAATGCAAGAGAATCCGAGACTGTTTCCAAGAACTTGTTCACATTATTCAAAACTAACTATTTTGAGATTATTCAAAAGAAAGTAAAAACCCTAACTTAACTGATTAAAGGAACGTAGCGACGCACCTGAACCGACGCCGACACACCTGAACCCTATAATTTCCGGCGATCCTTGATTTTCTCCGGTGATTTTTGAAGATCTGCAACGATCGTCTTTTTTGTGCTGCGATTGTCTGAACGTTTAGAGGGTATGATGAAGATTATGAGAGAGAGTGAGTGTTCGGTGACTTTTGAAGATCTCCGGTTGATGAAGATTATGAGAGAGAGTGAGTGTCCGGTGATTTTGGGGGTAATTTGAGAGGGGTTGATGAAGATTTATGAGAAAGAGTGTTTATTTTTGTGGTTTTTGAAATATTGAAGACTAATGTAGAGTTATAGGATTAGGTGTAATGATGTAGAGATGTAAGGTTTCTTACACCATGCAGTTTTTTCTCTCTTAGTAAGAGATTATGTTAAATCTTTCCTATATTGCCCTCTACGTACATCAAATATATTAAAAAAAATAGAGATGAAGGGATTCAAAATCAATTAATGGCCCAAAATGAATCTCAGCCATCCATCATGCTTAATCAATGGTTATTAATGGGTTTTCAGAGTTTATTCAACTCAAATGGGTTTTCAATTTATCCTTGCCCTATATGTATATGTATATATATATATATATATATATATATATATATATATATATATATAGAAACGGGTTCGGGAGAGAACGGTGAAAAGTGTGAGAACGGTGAGAACGGATCCAGGCCCAACACGTGGCAGGGGGCCCTAATTGTTATGCGGGGGTACGATTGTCCTTTTGTACATTCCCTCCTTATTCGCGTTATAAATCTCTTTCAAATTAAAACTCCAAAGATTTATTGTTAGTTGTTACCTACTTTGCAAGCTTTCTCAGATCTATGGCGTTTAACATGGATTTTGTTCGACAAAGTAAAATTCGTTGTCGTTTTCTATTTTCGTTCCAGCAAATCATGCAACAGATATGGCGTTTTGTTCTTTTATCATTGTTCTATGGCGCTTTTTTGTATTATTATTTTTATAATGTGTTGTATGATTTTCCATAGCGTTATTCAATTATGCAGTTTAATCGCGTTTTAATTGATATTTAATTTATTATTCATAACTGCAATTGGAGTTTTTGATATTAATTTTAATTGTCGTTTACGTTCTTGTGTATGTGTTATGTTTTTACGATCATTGGCGTTTTTCGTCTATTTGATTAGTTTTGAATTTTATTTAGTAGTATTTGTGAATATCAGTTATTACTATTTTGTTAGTTTGTGGAAACATTAGTTTTGTTAATTTTGGCGTTTTCATTATGTGTTTATTATGTCTTGTTTATTATTTAATTAATGGTGTTTTAATGTATAATGTTATTACGAGAAATCACTCTATTTTTCTGATTTTTTCTGTTCCTCCCTGTGTTTTCTCAGACGAAGTCTCTTCCTCGAGTCAAAGGCATTGCCCCAAAACTGGATTACCATTTATCATTCCTGACGTCAGTGAAGAATTAAAGCCCAGAAAGGACATGCTATTCTCAAGCCTTGATGATTATTATTCAATGTATGTTTAAGTATGCCAAGGAGTGTGGTTTTCAGTCAGGAAAGGGACTACAAAGACAAACTCTAAAAGTATCTTACATATTAAGTATTTCTTGTGTACGAGAGCTGGGGTATATAAGGACAAGAAGGTTGATACGTTGGACCCCAATCAAAAGGAGCGAGTAGTGCGATCTAACTTTTCAAAGAGGACTGATTGTGGTGCACTGTTATGTGTAGAATTTGAGGATGGATTTTGGAAGGTGTATAAGTTTGTCAAGGAGCACAATCATGAACTTGTTGAACGTCCTGATAAGCATTTTCTTCCAACTGAACGACACCTCACTCAGCTCCAGAAGCATGTTATACACAGCATGTCTAAGCTGAATTTGGGTCATGTCAAGGCGTTTAATGTTATGAAGACTTGTTTTGGCGGTTTTGAAGACGTGGGCGCAAGCAAAGTTGAATTTAAGAACTACAAGAGGCAAATTAACTTGTTCATAGGGGAATATGACGCTGATATGGTTGTGAAACATTTGAATGAAAGAAAACATTCCCAGCCTAGTTTCTCGTATGATTACATCACAGACGAAGACAATCGTTTGAAGGGTCTTTTTTTGGTGTGACGATCAAGCCAAACATAATTACCACGTGTTTGGTGATGTGATTTCGTTTAACGCCACGTATCATTCCAACAAGTAATTTTTTATAATTCAACTTCTTTGTTTTTGGCGTTTTATTAATTTACATGCATGACATTTTTATATTTTACATGCAATGGCGTTTTATTAGCTTACATGCAATGGCGTTTACTAGTTTACATTTAATGGCGTTTTATTATTGTTTCATTTCTCATGGCGTTTTCATATGCAGATACTCTATGGTGTTTGTACCGTTCACTGGTATAGACAATCATCACTGCAATGTTACATTTGGTGCAGCATTGTTTGTGACACTCGAGGTTTTTCCGAACGATCACCTTGTAATATTTCGTGTGTATATAAATATTATTAAATGGAAACGTGATTTTTGCATGATATGTGATGTATGTATGTATTGTATATATATATATTTATATGAGAGCCGAAACCACGACCCGAGACCATGACTCGCAACCGGGCGGTTGCGAGTGGGCCTTTGGGCCGTAACCGGTTTGGGTCGAAACCCCCAAGCCCAACCCGAAACACCCCATGTATATATATCCCACCTTCTCCTCACTTTCCCTCATTTGTTACAACACACAAACACACACTCCTCCTATTTTCTCTCAACTAGAAACCCTCAAACAACATTACCATCTCCTCCAATTTTCGGTTCAAGCTCAAGGATCCCGGACAAGAAACTCGGTCAAGACTATCACTCGGACACTCCATCTTCTTGGTTCTCTTTTCTTTGTTTTCGGCTCCTCCTTTCATAACCGGTTAGTACTACCTTTTGTGTTATCTTTTGTGCATAGAAATTATGTGTGATTAATAAACTAGAAAAATGTTTTGTTAGTAAGTTTATGCAAGATTATTAGGTTGTTTTGTAAAGTTTGTGAATATGTGTTAACATGACTAAAATGACATGATATTGGTAGTTTACAAGTGTTCATAGCCAACTACACTATGCTTCTTTGTTTCTTGCAAGAATGATGATGTTTAGCATAAGATTTTCGGCTATATAATGTATGTTTTCTTGTTTAGCATCATGATCTTGTTAAAATATGAGATTTTCGGTTCATAAATATGTGTTTATGTTGGCATGAAAACCCTAGAAAACTATGAACATAAGAAGAACTTGTTTGAATATGGTTTGAAGGTTTTAAAAATGGCAAAGTTTGATCTATCTTTACTAGCATTCAGATTAGGCAAAGTGTTAGAGAAATATTATTGGTTGTTTCCTAAAATGGGCCTGAATTCTTGGTACAATTTGGACTGTCATATCTGCATCATCACGTGTATAGGAAAGTGACAGATTACGACTCGCAACGACAGCATTCCGACTCGAAACCGCACCGTTGCGACTCGCAACCAAAGCATGACAAGTCGAAACCACGTGATTGCGACTCGAGACTACGTCGGTTGCGACTCGCAACCACAGCATGATGACTCGAGACCACGGTTACGACTCGCAACCAAAGCATGACAAGTCGAAACCACCTGGTTGCGACTCGAGACCAGCTGGTTGCGAGTGGGCTGTTCATTTTGGTTACTGGGCCCATATGTGTTTAACTTGGACTATCTGTTGACTGGATTATGTGTTGCTGTTGACTGCTTAATTACTTAGGCCGGCCCAGTAACCCACTGTTTACTTATATGCTTGATACGTGTTAGTTACGTGCCTATATGTGTTTTACGTGAATGCTTGTACACCGAACCTGACCTATACCGGTAACCATGTTAGGACGTGGTGACCAACGTGATTGGCAAGTAACCTAAACCTACCGAGCAACCCAAGGTGAGTTCACAACTTAAAAGCATGCGTCCCGGTGGTTTGGGACACGAGACTAACAACCCTATCCCCTGGTAAAAGGGGATACCATTTACATACCTTCCCTAGTTATTGGGAACAAAACTTACTTTTCCTTCCCGGGTATTGGGAAACCTTTTGGTTAATTACTGTTTATACGGATTGCAACCAACGGCACTAAACGAAACTCTATCACTCAAGTCCCTACTACAAATACCGATTAGTCGCCGGGTTAGGCGAGCGGGTTATTAGTTGATAGCGCTATTTAGGTGTTTACCAGCCTCACACCGTGCCCTGGTTTGGGACGGTCGTGAACTAATGTACTCAGAAATCCGTCAATGATGATAGAACATTGACATCGGGGCATCCTGCGGATACGCAACGGTTACCTAGTGTTCGGTATTGGAAAAACAGTTTAGTCGCTAACTTTTGGGGTAGCTCCCCAGGGCATGTATAAACGGATAAATTAACCGGTGAAACAAAGTTTTTGGTAATTAAAACTGGACAACTAGTGAACTCACTCAGCATTATTGTTGACCCCTTACTGCATGCTTTGCAGGTAACCCGTGACGAAGGAGCTTGCTGCTTGGGAATGTGTAGTGTCTGTTCACCCTTGTGTTGGGTGTTACCTTATTTTGAATCATGAACTTTGTTTTAAACTACCGTACTTATGCTTCCGCTACTTGTTGCTATTTTGGAACTTAAAACTTTAAACTCTGAACTTAATATTTACTAAGCTTATGAATAGTAAGTATTACTTTTGTTATCAACTTAAGTATTCGGTATAATTGGTGGCTGGATCCTGGTCGGTCACGCCCTCGAAGCGGGTATTATCCGCAGGTGGATTTTGGGGGTGTGACAGATTGGTATCAGAGCCATTGGTTATAGTGAACTTGGTTTTAAAAAGGGGAAAAATCTTTTTGGAGAAAACCAGACTATAACCCGTGACTCGCGACGACACTACACTCCAAGTGCAAGGCTCGACACATTTGACCTCATAGCTCGGACCAGTGTTTACTTGTTTGCTTTATGTTTCCTGATTTGCTATACGTATTAGTATGCCTAACTCAGATAGATACACCTCTCTCTTCTATCTCATTCTCGCTACACTACGACATCACACTCATACTGTGTTTTCTGGTTATGAAGACAATGAGTGGACGTGGAAGGGGAAACATTAACATGACGCAGGCTCAGTTCACTAACCTGCTCAACACAGTGGCTGCGGCTTTTGCAGCTCACCCCATAGGTAAACTCGTTGTTTTAGGATGTATAGATCCTACCGCCACATCGACTTTTCGCCTCTAAACCGATACGTTTCGCTTCTCACCCTATAGGTCAGCATGCACCTGCGCAACCACCAGTGTGTACTTTCAAAACTTTCATGGATTGCAAGCCTCTCCCTTTCAACGGCACTGAGGGTGCCATAGGTCTCCTGCATTGGATTGAGAAAATTGAAGCTGTCTTTGCTGTTTGCGAGTGTCCCCCTGCAAATTGGGTGAAATTTGCTACTGCTACGCTTGAAGGAAGCGCGCTTTCCTGGTGGAAGGCGCAGATTCAGATGTTTGGGTTGGAAACTGCAAATGCTACTGCGTGGGAGGATTTCAAGGATATGATTAAGGATGAATACTGTCACCGGGATGACATCCACAAGCTTGAGAACGAGTATTATGAGCTCAAGATGGTTGGGTCAGAGATTGAAACCTACACCAAGCTGTCTAATGATTATGCTGCTCTTTGCCCAAACATGTCACGACCAATGTACCGAAGGATCGAACTGTATATCAAAGGTTTGGCTCCAGAGATTCGAAGCCATGTCACCTCAGCCAACCACACTACCATTCAGCCGATTGTTCGACTTGCTCACAAACTTACTGATCAGGCCGTGGAAGAGGGCAGGTTGCCCAAAAGGATCAGTGCTACTGTCGGAACTTCTAGTGACAGCAAGCGTAAGTGGGAAGGAAGTCAAAGCAAGGATGCTAACCCCACTCAGGCCCCAGCGCAGCAAAGGAAAACTGAAAGCAACAAAGGCACTCAGCAACAGGGTGGCTACCGGGGAAGCTACCCTAAGTGCAACAAGTGTAACAAGCACCACAATGGGGCATGTAACAAGGGCCAGTGTCAGCGATGCCACAAGATGGGGCACGACGCCAAGGATTGTCGAAGTCAGTTCCCAGCTAGACAGAATCAGCAACAACCCCAACAGCAGCAGCAGCAGGGAAACAACCGGGCATGTTTTAAGTGTGGAGCTGAGGGGCACTTCAAGAAGGATTGCCCTGAACTGAATCAGAACCGCAACAATAATCAGGGAGCTGGGAACAACAATCAGAACAACAATGCTGGGAATGGTGCTAGAGGAAGAGCTTTCGTGATTGGAGCTGGTGAAGCAAGGAATGACCCCAATGTTGTGACGGGTAAGTTCCTACTCGATGATCGTTATGTTTCTGTGTTATTTGATTCCGGTGCCGATGCTAGTTATGTATCTCTACGTATTAGTAAGAAGCTTAAGCGTCCGCTTTCGTTACTAAGTTCTCCTCACCTCGTCGAGTTAGCTAATGGTAGAAACATCGAGGCCTCACATGTTGTCAAAGGCTGCAAACTAGAGTTGTCTGGTCAGACCTTTAGTATCGATCTTTTCCCTGTTACTCTCGGAAGCTTCGACGTCGTTATTGGTATGGATTGGTTATCCAAGCATCGCGCTGAGATCCTTTGTCAAGAGAAAGCAGTTCGTATTCCTCGCCGTTCTGGCAAACCCCTCATTGTACAAGGTGGCAAAAGCGGAGAAGTCTCCGGCATTATCTCGTTCTTGAAGGCCCAGAAGTGTTTACGAAAAGGGCACACCGCTATCTTAGCACTTGTTACCAACACGCAGGAAAAGGAAAAGAGGATTGAAGATTTTCCAGTAGTGCGTGACTACCCTGAGGTATTTCCTGAGGAATTACCTGGACTCCCTCCCCATCGTCAGGTCGAATTCCAAATCGAGCTAGCTCCCGGAGCAGCGCCTATAGCTCGTGCGCCCTATCGACTAGCCCCCGCAGAATTGAAGGAACTCTCGACGCAACTACAAGAACTTTTGGATAAAGAATTTATCCGTCCTAGTTCATCACCCTGGGGAGCACCGGTACTCTTTGTTAAGAAGAAGGATGGCACGTTCCGAATGTGTATAGACTACCGTGAGTTGAACAAGGTTACCATCAAGAATCGTTACCCTCTCCCGCGAATCGACGATTTGTTTGATCAATTGCAAGGATCAAGCTACTATTCCAAGATTGACCTGCGATCAGGCTACCATCAGTTAAGGGTCCGTAATGAAGATATTTCCAAGACTGCGTTCAGAACTCGTTATGGTCACTATGAATTTCTCGTCATGCCTTTTGGAATGACCAACGCCCCTGCAGTGTTCATGGACCTCATGAACCGAGTATGCAAACCCTACCTCGACAAATTTGTGATCGTGTTTATAGACGACATCTTGATCTACTCGAAGAGTCAGGAAGAGCATGAACAGCACCTACGCCTTATCCTCGAACTCCTTCGCAATGAACAACTGTACGCCAAGTTCTCGAAATGCGACTTCTGGCTTCGAGAAGTCCATTTCCTTGGGCACGTGGTTAACAAGGATGGAATCCACGTCGACCCAGCTAAGATCGACTCTATAAAGAATTGGCCTACCCCTAAGACTCCGACTGAAGTTCGCCAATTCTTGGGATTGGCAGGTTACTACCGCAGATTCATTCAGGGATTCTCAAAGATCGCTCAACCCCTCACTACACTCACTCAAAAGGGTGTCACCTACAAGTGGAATGAAGCACAGGAATCTGCTTTTCAGAGGCTTAAGGATAACCTCTGTAGTGCTCCTATTCTCTCGTTACCTGAGGGAACGGACGACTTCGTAGTTTATTGCGATGCATCTATTCATGGACTCGGTTGCGTGTTGATGCAACGCGAGAAAGTTATTGCCTATGCATCCCGACAACTTAAGACACATGAAAGGAACTACACAACACACGACTTGGAACTGGGAGCAGTGATATTTGCGCTTAAGATATGGAGACATTACCTGTACGGTACCAAGTGCACCATTTACACCGATCACAGGAGTCTCGAGCATATCTTTAAGCAGAAGGAACTAAATATGCGTCAACGCCGATGGGTCGAACTTCTGAATGATTATGAATGCGCCATCAAGTACCATCCGGGCAAGGCCAATGTTGTGGCAGACGCCCTCAGCCGGAAAGACACTATACCAAAGCGCGTGCGAGCGTTACAACTTACCATCCAGTCTAGTCTCCCTACCCAGATCCGAAATGCTCAGATTGAAGCTCTGAAACCGGAAAACGTCAGGGCTGAGTCCCTGCGAGGATCGAGACAGCAACTAGAACAGAAAGAGGACGGCGCCTACTATGTGGCAGGGCGCATTTGGGTCCCACTTCACGGGGATCTACGAGAGCTTGTGATGGACGAAGCCCATAAGTCCCGTTATTCAGTACATCCTGGTGCAGATAAGATGTACCACGACTTGAAAACCACTTACTGGTGGCCTGGCATGAAAGCCCACATAGCAGCCTATGTTGGCAAATGTTTGACCTGCGCAAGAGTCAAGATCGAGTATCAGAAACCAGCAGGCCTACTACAACAACCGGAAATCCCGAAATGGAAATGGGAGCAAATTTCCATGGATTTTGTTACAGGGCTACCTAGATCTCAACGCGGGAATGATACTATTTGGGTGATAGTAGATCGATTGACTAAGTCTGCACACTTTCTGGCCATTAAGGAAACAGACAAGTTTTCTACCTTGGCAGAAATCTATTTGAAGGAAGTAGTCTCCAGGCACGGGGTGCCAACTTCTATTATTTCCGACCGAGACGCTCGTTTTACTTCCGAGTTGTGGCAAGCTATGCACAAATGCTTTGGCTCACGTTTGGACATGAGCACCGCTTACCACCCGCAAACGGATGGGCAGTCCGAACGCACCATCCAAACCCTAGAAGACATGCTCAGAGCATGTGTGATCGATTTTGGCAAGAACTGGGAGAAACATCTACCGTTGGTGGAATTCTCCTACAACAACAGCTACCACACTAGCATTCAGGCAGCACCTTTTGAGGCATTGTACGGTCGTAAATGCCGATCACCTCTCTGCTGGGCGGAAGTCGGTGATAGTCAACTCACAGGCCCAGAACTGGTAGTAGATACAACGGAAAAGATTTCCCAGATCAGGCAACGCATGGCGGCAGCTCGTGACCGTCAGAAAAGCTACGCCGATAAGCGTAGGAAACCACTAGAATTCCAGGTCGGGGACCGGGTTCTACTTAAAGTCTCACCCTGGAAGGGTGTGGTCCGTTTCGGTAAACGGGGCAAGCTGAATCCACGGTATGTTGGACCGTTCGAAATTACCGAGAAAATCGGTAAGGTTGCTTATAGATTAAACCTGCCTGCAGAGCTGAGTGCAGTGCACAACGTTTTTCACGTAGCTAACCTGAAGAAGTGTTTGTCGGATGAGACACTTGTAATTCCTTTTAAGGAACTGACTATTGATGAACAGCTACACTTTACTGAGGAACCGATTGAGATCACGGATCGAGAAATCAAAACCCTCAAACGTAGCCAGATACCCCTTGTGCGAGTTCGTTGGAACTCACGGCGCGGCCCAGAGTTTACCTGGGAGCGGGAGGACCAGATGAAGTCCAAGTATCCCCAGTTATTCCCAAACGAAAACCCCAGCACTGAAGCTACAACCGAATTTCGGGACGAAATTCCAAACTAACGGGGGGATGATGTGACACCCCGTTGAAACACGCTAGCTTGGCAGTGGCTGCTTCAACTTTCGGGACGAAAGTTCTTAAAACTTGGGGATAATGTGACACTCGAGGTTTTTCCGAACGATCACCTTGTAATATTTCGTGTGTATATAAATATTATTAAATGGAAACGTGATTTTTGCATGATATGTGATGTATGTATGTATTGTATATATATATATTTATATGAGAGCCGAAACCACGACCCGAGACCATGACTCGCAACCGGGCGGTTGCGAGTGGGCCTTTGGGCCGTAACCGGTTTGGGTCGAAACCCCCAAGCCCAACCCGAAACACCCCATGTATATATATCCCACCTTCTCCTCACTTTCCCTCATTTGTTACAACACACAAACACACACTCCTCCTATTTTCTCTCAACTAGAAACCCTCAAACAACATTACCATCTCCTCCAATTTTCGGTTCAAGCTCAAGGATCCCGGACAAGAAACTCGGTCAAGACTATCACTCGGACACTCCATCTTCTTGGTTCTCTTTTCTTTGTTTTCGGCTCCTCCTTTCATAACCGGTTAGTACTACCTTTTGTGTTATCTTTTGTGCATAGAAATTATGTGTGATTAATAAACTAGAAAAATGTTTTGTTAGTAAGTTTATGCAAGATTATTAGGTTGTTTTGTAAAGTTTGTGAATATGTGTTAACATGACTAAAATGACATGATATTGGTAGTTTACAAGTGTTCATAGCCAACTACACTATGCTTCTTTGTTTCTTGCAAGAATGATGATGTTTAGCATAAGATTTTCGGCTATATAATGTATGTTTTCTTGTTTAGCATCATGATCTTGTTAAAATATGAGATTTTCGGTTCATAAATATGTGTTTATGTTGGCATGAAAACCCTAGAAAACTATGAACATAAGAAGAACTTGTTTGAATATGGTTTGAAGGTTTTAAAAATGGCAAAGTTTGATCTATCTTTACTAGCATTCAGATTAGGCAAAGTGTTAGAGAAATATTATTGGTTGTTTCCTAAAATGGGCCTGAATTCTTGGTACAATTTGGACTGTCATATCTGCATCATCACGTGTATAGGAAAGTGACAGATTACGACTCGCAACGACAGCATTCCGACTCGAAACCGCACCGTTGCGACTCGCAACCAAAGCATGACAAGTCGAAACCACGTGATTGCGACTCGAGACTACGTCGGTTGCGACTCGCAACCACAGCATGATGACTCGAGACCACGGTTACGACTCGCAACCAAAGCATGACAAGTCGAAACCACCTGGTTGCGACTCGAGACCAGCTGGTTGCGAGTGGGCTGTTCATTTTGGTTACTGGGCCCATATGTGTTTAACTTGGACTATCTGTTGACTGGATTATGTGTTGCTGTTGACTGCTTAATTACTTAGGCCGGCCCAGTAACCCACTGTTTACTTATATGCTTGATACGTGTTAGTTACGTGCCTATATGTGTTTTACGTGAATGCTTGTACACCGAACCTGACCTATACCGGTAACCATGTTAGGACGTGGTGACCAACGTGATTGGCAAGTAACCTAAACCTACCGAGCAACCCAAGGTGAGTTCACAACTTAAAAGCATGCGTCCCGGTGGTTTGGGACACGAGACTAACAACCCTATCCCCTGGTAAAAGGGGATACCATTTACATACCTTCCCTAGTTATTGGGAACAAAACTTACTTTTCCTTCCCGGGTATTGGGAAACCTTTTGGTTAATTACTGTTTATACGGATTGCAACCAACGGCACTAAACGAAACTCTATCACTCAAGTCCCTACTACAAATACCGATTAGTCGCCGGGTTAGGCGAGCGGGTTATTAGTTGATAGCGCTATTTAGGTGTTTACCAGCCTCACACCGTGCCCTGGTTTGGGACGGTCGTGAACTAATGTACTCAGAAATCCGTCAATGATGATAGAACATTGACATCGGGGCATCCTGCGGATACGCAACGGTTACCTAGTGTTCGGTATTGGAAAAACAGTTTAGTCGCTAACTTTTGGGGTAGCTCCCCAGGGCATGTATAAACGGATAAATTAACCGGTGAAACAAAGTTTTTGGTAATTAAAACTGGACAACTAGTGAACTCACTCAGCATTATTGTTGACCCCTTACTGCATGCTTTGCAGGTAACCCGTGACGAAGGAGCTTGCTGCTTGGGAATGTGTAGTGTCTGTTCACCCTTGTGTTGGGTGTTACCTTATTTTGAATCATGAACTTTGTTTTAAACTACCGTACTTATGCTTCCGCTACTTGTTGCTATTTTGGAACTTAAAACTTTAAACTCTGAACTTAATATTTACTAAGCTTATGAATAGTAAGTATTACTTTTGTTATCAACTTAAGTATTCGGTATAATTGGTGGCTGGATCCTGGTCGGTCACGCCCTCGAAGCGGGTATTATCCGCAGGTGGATTTTGGGGGTGTGACATTGTTGGCGTCAGAAACTGCTCATACGTATATTTGGTTGTTAAGAGTTTTTCTTAAAGTTGTTGGTTCTCAACCAAAAGTTGTTGTCACTGACCAAGATCCAGCGATGAAGAAGGCTATTTCTGTTGTATTTGCTGACAAAAGGCATCGGTTATGCATGTGGCATGTGATGCATAAACTTTCTCTGAAGGTTGTTATGCTTTTTTTACCTTTGGCGTTTTAGTATACAATGTGCTTTAAGTTACATGGCGTTTTGTACCTTGTTACTGTTTTCTAGTTAAGTTTTGTCTTTTGTTTTTTTATATATGCATGGCGTTTTCGTGTTATTTATAGGTTGGTGTTAGGCAATGCAATTCCACCAATTTTAAATAACGTATATGTGGTGTTGTGTGGACGGATATTCTCACACCTGAAGAGTTTGAATCAGAATGGGAAACGTTTATTGCAGAATTCAATTTAGAAGATAATGATTGGCTATCTGATATTTTTGCACTTAGGGAATCTTGGATCCCTGCATACTATAGAATGGAGCCTATGTCTGGTCTTATGCGAACGACATCCAGGTCGGAGAGTGAGAATCATTTTTTTTGGTCAAGTGTGCAATTCGAAAGCTACTCTTGTTGAGTTCATGACGCATTATGAGACTGCAATAGAAGCACAACGTCACACACATCGTAAAAATGATCATGAATCTCGATACAAAAGACCCCAGTTGAAGAGTAGTTACAAAGTGTTGGAAGGGCAAGCTGTTGATATATACACAAAAAGTATTTTTTGTGACGTTCAAGCTGAGCTTATTGGAGTTGCGGATTGCATAAATCAACGTTACGAAGATTAGCCTGATGGGTTTGTTAAGTTTTATGTAAATGACTTCCAACAGCTTTGTACATCCTTATTTGAGGTAAATAATGACGTTTTGGTTTTTATGGCGTTTTCTGTTAATGGCGTTTTATCATATGCAATGTGTTCTTTTCTTTTTTAGACAAACATTCTATGCATGGCGTTATAGAGATATTGTTTTTGGCGTTTTTCAGGTATTGTTCCGTAAGTCTGATTGCACATGTAGTTGCTCATGCAGACGTTTTGAACAGTTTGGTTTGCTATGTAGACATATATTCTATGTTTTGAGACTTATGGACATTAGGGAATTTCCAAAACAATACATTCTGAATAGATGGCGCAAAGAGGCCTCCACAAACTGCTCTCCTGAATTCTCAATTAGTCGTGAATATATGACCGAGCTTGATCCTGATGTGCAAAGTATGATGCGAGATATTATTTATTCAACCGAACACACTTTGAACCGTTTATCTAGTAATAAAGAGGAGCTATCCTTATACAAGGATCATGTTCAATCTTATATGAAGAAGGTTCAAGATATGCAGATTGCTGCTACTCCCGCTAGTTCTAGGGATAGATTTGCCGAGATAACTGGTCAATATAAAAATGACAAGAATCCGATAAGAGTCCCTGTAGGTTATAAATCCAAAGGTTCTGGTTCTCGGAAGCGCCTGAAATCTAAACAGGAGATAACAATTGACAAAAAGAAATCAAAGTCGAAACCCGAGGCCAAAGAAAGACAGTGTCAGAACTGCAAAGCCTATGGACACTACGCATCAACATGCAAACAGGCCATAATTAAAAGAAGATCGACAAGGTCTTCGAGAGCCAGTGAAGAGTAGTTTGGCGTTTTGTATTTGTCATTCTTACAGAACACATACAGATGGTCTTTGAGAGACAGTGTAGAGTAGTTTGGCATTTTTTTATTTCAATGCTATAGAACACAGACATTTCTCAGTTTCGCGTTTTTCTTTTTTTCTTTTTTTTTTTTGCATCTTTTTCTTTTTTCTATCTCTTTGTTCATAAAATGCTACTTCGAAGTTAAATAACAAACAATATAAAATCGGGCAAGGAAATCAAACGCCAAAAAAAAAAAACAATAACGCCACTAAATAAAACTTCCCTAAACTTCTATTTTTGGTTGTGCTAAACTCAATAATGTTTTGCTGAACGAAATAGATAACATTGTTAATCCTCAGTCAAGAAAGATGTGTAACAATGTTATCCATCCCGTTTAGCTAAACTTTATAGAGAACAAAAACAGAATCTCCATGAAATGGCTTTTTTGAAGTTTTGTGGTTTTTGTATATTTTGGCGTTTATATTGAGGATCTTGCTCATTGCATAGAGTGAAAGTTTATTGAGAAAATTGTGTATATCAAAGAAACATAGATTTGAATCTTTGATATTTTGGTTTTTTTGGGGTTTATAAGATGAATGGAGTAGATGAAAATATAGGTTTTTGTGGTTTTGGTTTGGATTTTAGTAATTCTGAGAGTTTGTTTATATAGGAAGTTTTTGGCGTGTATTTTAGGCGCGATTTTTATTGCCGTAAATGCTAGTAATAAAGTTCCGTCGTTTTAGTATTGTTTGTTCAGCTTTATCGGTTATAAACAAAGTTTGGCGTTTTATATCTATGGCGTTATATTATGATGAAGTGCGCTATGTGTGTTGAGGCGGGATTTTCATAGCGTGAGTTTGGCTTATGTTAAGTCAAAAGACCCTTTTACCCTTAATGAAGCGCGCCAGATTAATAAAAGTGATTTTATTTACGAAAATGCCACCGCGTCATCTAGTCCATAGATTGTTTTGATATGACGATCCATAAGCGTTCTCTCCGTTCTCACACTTTTGAGCGTTTTCTCTAAATCTTGACCCTATATATATATATATATATATATATATATATATATAGGGTTAGGTTAACGTACAAATGTCCTTATCGTACATTACGTACGCTAGAATCTCAGCCGTCCGATCATCTTCCCGCATTGAATTCGCATGTTGTTTTTTGTAACAATTTCGCATGTTGGTTTTTTAACATGCGATTTCATCAAAATTACCACATGCGAAATTGTTACAAAATAACAACATGTTATTTCATCAAAATTATCACATGCGAAATTGGTACAAAAAAACAACATGCGAATTCATAAAAAATTATCACATGCGAAATTGTTATAAAAAAACAACATGCTATTTTATAAAAAATTATCACATGCGAAATTGGTACAAAAAAACATGCGAATTCATCAAAAATTATCACATGCGAAATTGTTATAAAAAAAACAACATGCGATTTTTAAAATGCGGGAAGATGATCTGACGGTTGAGATTGTAGCATACGTAATGTACGATAAGGGCATTTGTACAGTACACTTTACCTATATATATATATATATATATATATATATATATATGTCTAACTCATAATAAAAGACTCCAAATAATACCACATGGCATTCTCTCCTTCAACCTCATAAATTTTATTTATAGTTATTTAATAAATTTCTTTTAATATTAATATTAAGGATCGGGATTTGGAGAAAACGGTAGAAAGTGTGAGAACGGTGAGAACGCTTATGGATCGTCCGATTAAAACAATCTATGGACTAGATTGGCGCGGTGGCGTTTTCGTAAATAACATCAATTTTATTACGTGGACGCGCCTCATTAAGGGTAAAAACATCTTTACACCTCTATACCAAAACGCCATACTGATGAATAAAACACCATTACGGACCAAAACACATCACTATATAAACAAAAACATCCCAGACATAAAAACACACCCCCCAGAACCTGAAACGCCATATTTTCTACTATATACCATTGATGTGTGCGAGTGTGTATAGGTTTTAGGTGTATATTTTAAGCCCTTTTACACTTTTTAGCCAAGTTAAATTTATAAAACACGATATTTACTAACACTAAACACATATATGGGCAAGTGCACCCATCGTGGACGTAGTATAGTGTTGGTAAGATACCGAGGTCGTCCAAGGACACAAGAGCTTTTAGTACCGGTTTATCCTCAACGTCTAATCAAATCAAAAAGTTAGAAAAAAAGGTTTTTAAACTAGAAAAATAAAACTAACTAAAATGCTGAAAAATAAAATAAAAATAAAAACAGATAGACAAGATGAATCACTTGGATCCGACTCGTGTGTAGTGTAACCTTTGATTATTTCCGCACTTTTGCACATTTTAAGATATTATCTTAGTTATTGTAGTAGGCCCCTCTTTTGAAGGTGACGTTACCCTCATCCCAGTAGTTTGAGTCAGCAATGATACAATCCTAAAGGGTCGGATTATTGAAAGATAATTAATTAAGTTATTAATGCATAATGTGGTAGGCCCCTCTTTTGAAAGTGATGTTACCCTCGGCTAAGTAGTCTGAGTCAGCAGGGATACAGTCCTAAGTAGTCGGGTTAAAGTTTTAATAGTAATTTAACTTATGAGGGGATCGAAGAGTTTGGACCCCCGCCATCCAATACCGGTGGGTATTGAAGGAGGTCCTACTAAATTTGACCCAGGTCCTTTGCAGGATCTATACACTGAACAATGGCAAGACTCTTACCAAACCATTCCCTTAACCCCCGACCAGGTAGCCAACATATCTCCATATAGACCGTGGAGATATGAATGGTGAAAATCTTTTATTTTATATAGACAGTAAAATAATGCCAAGACACCACGGACAAACAATAAGGAAGAATCACCTTCAACATAAGAAACTAGTTATTAAAGTCATTAATACATAACCAAATAAAAAGTGCGACAAGATTAAAAATAAAAAGTATTACACTAAACACTTGTCTTCACCAAGTGATGTAAGAGACTTAGGCAAACATGGCCTTTGATTGTCAAGAACTCTTACGATCAATCTTGGATCCCGAGACGACTCACACACTCTATGATGGACAATGGATGATGGTGGTGGATGATGGTGTTGTGATAGTGGTGGGTGGTGGGTGAAGTGTGAGAGAGGTGGTGTGCCAAGGGATGAGTTGCAAGTGATCCAAGCACTCCTATTTATAGGTTGAACAGAAGCTCGGGCACGGCCTCGTGTCCGTTGGGCACGGCCCCGTGTCCATCCTTCTCTCTTTCTTCATTAAATGCAGTTTGTCTGCATTAGTTGACCACGCCCCCGTGTCCGCTGAGCACGACCCCGTGTGCAGAAGCGTATCTGTACTATCAAGATTTGCCTGGATTCTGCGAATCTTATAGTTGACCACGACCCGTGTCCGCTGAGCACGACCCCGTGGTGGGCGATAGAAGCTTCTACAACTTTGTCTTTTCTGCTGACACTTGGGCACGCCCCCGTGCTCACTGAGCACGGGGCGTGTTCAGCCTTCTGTTCTCTTGTTTTCCTTGGGAGGATGCTGTCGGGGGGTCGGGCATGCCACGTTTGTTCCTTTTCTTGTATTTATGTTAGATTTAGTTGCCTTTTTGCTTCTTTTATTCATTTGAGCTCATTTAATCCTGAAAATACAAAAGGAAGACAAAAACATACTTTTTCCAACATTAGTACTAAAAAGGGTTAGTTTTATGCCAGAAATTGATGTAATTTATATGTTGGATTTTGTGCACATCAAATACCCCCACACTTGAATCTTTGCTTGTCCTCAAGCAAAACTTTTTATAATGTGGGTTTACACTCCCAAATGGAATGGGTAGAAGAGAAGGTTTTTTGGGCTTGTCATAGAGTGTCGGAATTTCCAAGATTCTTTATTAAGTTTTATTTTTATTTATTTACAATCTTATTCGTCATGATTTATTAAAAATGTTTCATCAGATAAATTACTTATTAGGGCATAACATGCCTTTTTAAAATTCCATTTATATACAAGTTCACATAACTCACGGGGGATCACTCAACACTCGACCGAATGTGTATTTTTAGTGAATCACTCGAGAGCGGCATGGAACTTACTACTACCATAAGCTTGCCAAGCAATCAATCCTCCTCCTTTTTAATTATACACCTTTGTAAATATCAATAGGACTTTTTGGGTGAAGGGTTAGGATTGGGCTAAAGGTGGGTGTTTGGGTTAGTGGTTAGTAAAAGGGCGAAAAGCGTAAAAAGCATCGGTTTTCATAAGACTCGTTATTTTTCAAAACTTTTTATTTTGATGAAGCATTTCTTTCAAACAAAGTTGTTTTTGATAAACTTGTTTGTTTATTTCTTTGACTTCATCCTCATTTTTTTTAAGTCATAAGAAAAACCGAGCTTTGTTACTAAAATAAAGGGTTTAAAATGAAAAAGGGTTTAGGTGGGTAAAGGGATTTGAATTGGGTTAAAAAATGAAAAGGTTTAGGCTCAAAGGGGTTAACTAGGGGGATTTTGGGTAGGTGGTAAAAAAAAGAAAAAATAATGGTCTAGAAATAAAAAGGGTTAGTCCTAATGCCTCCATCATTTACTTACTCGGGTTTAAGTTGGTAAGGACCGGGAATGTATCGTCGTGGCAAGTTCTAGAGTTTTAAGAACCAAGCGGCTATTCACACAAGAAACGAAAAATGAGCATTTAGTTTAAATATATGTATTTGTATGCTCAATAAAGGCTCAAAACTCACTTTTGTGGGAATGGATTTTTATGTGATCAAGTATATATAATCAAATTTTAACTAAGTTTGTCATGTCGTTTCATAATTTTCTTATGTTAGTTCTTTTTATCACGACGCTATCGTTTGTAAATTTGTAAAAATATAACATTTTTAGAATCTTGAAATTCCCAACTTAAACCTAGACAAGTAAAAAAAAATTAATTTTTTTGAAAAACTTTGGGGTGATTGGCGGTTCCAATAGAGTTTTGTGTAAGGCTTGTTAATTAGGACTTGCAAGATTCAAAGTTTTAGCATCCCCCCCCCCACACACTTAAATTACACATTGTCCTCAATGTGTCCCAAAAATAAGTTTTTAGGTTGATTGAATGTGTAAAAAGGTGTGAAAAACAAAGATTTGTGTTACTGGTCATCTGGACACGGCCCCGTGTCAGGTGAACACGACCACGTGTTCAGAGTGCCAGTAACGAAAACTTACAGAAGGGGGACACGGGGGCGTGTTGGCTGGGCACGACCC
Source organism: Helianthus annuus (assembly GCF_002127325.2). Classification (NCBI taxonomy): domain Eukaryota; kingdom Viridiplantae; phylum Streptophyta; class Magnoliopsida; order Asterales; family Asteraceae; genus Helianthus; species Helianthus annuus. The sequence goes on from NC_035447.2 coordinate 131,452,850, forward strand.
CGTGTCTGGCAAAAATCTGCAGAACTTAAACAAACAGCAGGTCTGGGAGGTGGGCACGGGGGCGTGTCGGCCGGACACGACCCCGTGTAGACAATCTGCAATGGTGAAAAACAGGTTTTCTGGCTTCGGTTTTGTAGGATCGTTCGTCGACCTGTTTGAGTCGTTCAGAGTAGTTCGTGTCCGAATTAAGAGGCGGAAACTAATAATTCGGTGCAATTGAAGCTGTATTCACTTTAATATTGCTGTTGTATTGATATCTTGAAAGATTACACGATCAGACAGCACTTCGGCAGAGTACCGGAACAATACACCCTTATCTATCTGTTGTGGATCGCCCCTAATGTCCTATATATAAGCATTCTGGGTCGCTCATACGACATGCCGTATGAGCGGTCCTACATAGAGCCATATAAGCGGTCCACCTATATTACCCTATGAGCGATCCATGACTGATATTGACACAAAGGCGATCCTAGAACTATGTACACATAAGCGATCCATATACAAATAACCTATTCTAGGATTCCGTGTCATTTCCAATTCTATTCAATCTTCAAGACATGATGGAAGACGTAGTCAGCAGATGTAGGTGCACTAACAAACTCCCCCTCGGATGTTGACGGAGTCTTCATCACTGTCTTCATAGATCATTTCAGTCTGCATTCGCACATGTCTATCTACAATCTTCATCAGTCGACAATCTGCCTCTGAAATATCCGTCGTTCCAAGAATCCTCGTTCTCTATCTTCATCATCATCAAACTCTTCTTTCTTGAATGTTGACACGGTGTCTTCAGACTCCCCCTCTCACACAGCTGGGATCGTAGTCTGGAATTCAAACTTTCACTGGTTCTGAGATCGTTAACACGCTCTCATCAGGTTCAAGATCGAAACCTGGCTCTTTTACATCTGCACAATCTCTACCCAACTATAAGTTTCTTCAAAGATAAAAACTTTTCAATAATTTGGAAACTATATTGAACCAACAATCATTAATGATTTTGCACTCAAGAATGTTGCTGGTTCTTATCAAAACAATTTCACTATCAACACACAAACATTCCCCAAACCAGTTCTTCAAGTTTAGCACTTTGAATTTTGAAAATCAGCATCTCAACACCAGTTGTCGAAAATCTTTTTGATTTTTCAAAATTTTATGCTAAAACACACTGAAAATCTTTTTGGATTTTCTGAAAGGAAATAAATGCAGAAATGAAATATTTACAAACAATATTTTTGTGAGTTTGTGCAAGAGGATCATATTAGTTATGAAACATATCACAAACACCGTTAAGCTTGATTTCATATTAAGCTCTAAACAATTTACCTAGATTGTCAGTATGTTTGTCCACTTAAATTTTTAACACAAATTTCAATTGATTCGAGATACGATATTAATGTTTTAAAGACTTAAACTTAATTGTGTATCACTCCACTTGAATATACTCCCGTATCCAGATCCCAAATATTCAGTCTTACAGGTGAGTATACCACAGATGATATCTGTAAAGGGGTAAATGCGAAACCGTGAGAGCTCAGGTCAGAACTTCCGTTCAGCAGAGAGATGACGGCTCGACTTTTGGTGGGTCCCCTTTAGAGGATCTTTTGTTACAACAGCAAAGATTACCAATTTTATTGTTTAATCAGTTTGCTGAGGGCGGCGCTTATGTTTCAAAGCTTTTTGCAGAAAGTATTATTCGGGGACTAGGTCAGTATTTCCATACAGCAGAAGTCCCGGAATAATACCCCAGATATCACTGAGCATAAAGACCTAGTATCTCAGAATACGGGACCTTTTAAACAAGATTTCGGGGGTTACCCATATATCCAAGAATAGTTACCCACGAATTAAGTAAGTTTGATTTAGGTTTATATCTCGTTTCAATCTACTAAATGTGCGAAAATCTACTGACACATCCGCAGTAATATTGTTTATCACATTTTGACTTTACATTTCTTTAGCGTGCTGTGATAGTCCACTGATGTACTATCATTTCCTCTTTTACGCAACAAACCTCATTTTTGATTTTATCATGTTTTTGGTTTTTTTTCAAATTTTCTGATGTTTTTGGATTTTCTAAAAAAATTCTTACTCCCCCTAAAATTCAAATACATCTAAAGAAAATTGAAAAACAAACTGTACAGAACATGACAACTGATATCAAAACACTTCAATTCTCCATCCGTTTGGCTTAAACAATCAGAACTCCCCCTCACAACAAACTATTTTCCCATAATGATTTCAAAACACTTAAGTTTGTTTTAATCAGAATGGTTTTTCCGGAAAATAAGCTCAGTTGTTTTTACCTTTTGTAAAAATGGGGTTCAAATCATCACTTTGTTTACCAAATTCTTGAATGATAATTAAATCAAGTCCAATTTAATGACCTTGATTTAACCACTTGTAAGATCAACTGGTTCTCGTTCTGAACCAAAAATAACAATCACAAACATACAACCACTTGTAAGTTTAGCAATTCAAGCTCTTCAAACCTGTTTTTCACCCAATTACCATCTTTAGGTTGAATTCTCAAGGTGCCGATTCCTACTCCTCGCTTACAAACCTGGGAGTTCCGGCAAGTCCTGCAACTTTTCAAACAGATTTAGAAAGATGCCGATTCATGATCCACAATACCATCTTGGGATCTCCGGCAAGTCAGGTTTTTATTCTTGAAAAAATATATCCACCCAAGCCTGACCTTCCTTGGGTGTAACCTCATTGTTTTCATCTTTCCTCTCAACCGACTTGTAAACCCATCCTTTGGAAGCATAAAAATCCTGAATGATTTGGGCCTTACCACTGACCATTTTTCCAAAGATGCGTTTTACATTTCCATTGAAAGTTTTTTCAACATCAATTTTCTTCTTGTCAGAATAATACTGATTTGAAATTTCAACTTTTCCAATTTTAGATTTGTAATTTTTAGCACTTAGTGGCGGAAAATTCACATCGTCCACTTTCTGAACTTTCTTTTCAATCTTTTTCTCAACACGTGGCTCCTCTGATTTTATGGAATCAGATTCATCACCAGACTTGTTACCTGAACCTTTTACAACCCATTTCTGATTTGTAGCATTGTCTATTCTTTTGGAAGCACTCTTTGAACATTCTCCTTTTTCATAAGTCGAATTCTCAAAGCCTGTGAACTTCCGAGTTGACAGTTCAGTCTTCTCAACAACTTTTTCTTTCATTTTTCTTGAGACTTCTTGTTTTGGTCGAAATGTCTTTGGACAATCTTTCGCAACATGACCCACAGCTTTACACTGAAAACAAGATCTCTTTTCAACCTTCTTCGGGTCTTCTTTCTTCTTCATATCCTCTTGTTTCTTAGCAATGAATTCTTGATTCGTTTGATTTCTGAATGATTTTTCTTTTTCAGCTTCAGTTGTTTTTCCTGCAACAAACATTGTTTTTGGTTTATACACCTTTTCATTTTTATAGTTTTTCTGTGGATCAAACCCAAGACCTTTCTTTTTGTGATTACGATTATGGTTTGGTTTCTTTTGGAAACTATAACCACAATTGTAACCCATTTTCTTGTTGATTCTTTGTTGATCTCTTGAAGTGTATTGTTTAGGTTTTCCATTAAGATTGAGATCTTTTATTTCAGAAATATTAATTTCTGTGATTTTGAAAACCTTTTGAATCATTTCAATTCTGACACTTCTTATTGGAAAACTTTCATCTGAATATAATTTGTCAGAACCTTTCAAAGTATATGCCACTTTGACTGATTCATCATTCAAATTAGATTTCGAAAGTAAAAACTCCTTATCATAAACCCGTTTGTCCTTTTTAACTGTTGGCTTTGACGCACTGGACCCAGACTTTGAGTCGGGTTTTGACTTCGGTTTTGATTCCTTATTGTCATCTGTGTCTAACACCTGATCGACCATACTTTTTATCAACTTTGACTCATGATCAGTGTCTGATGACGTATATGTGACATCAATACTTTCTGGTAAGTTATCCGACGACCCAGACTCCCATTTCAAATTGATCGCTTGATTGACTCTTTCTGAATTTGGATTTCGAGGTGAATATCCATTTTCGACCGGGGGCGGACATCTGTTATAAGATATACTTGGTTTCTTACCAGAAGTCTTCAAATTTTCTTCATCTTTTGTCACTGATTTTTCTTCTTCAAATATCTTCACTTCTTCAAAAGTCTTCAAATCTTTCACGACTGGATAAATCCTGTCAACAACAAAAGTAGAACATGAGTAACTGTCTAATAATTTCTTAACTTTCTCAGTTTCTATCTTTTGTGTTGCCAACTCAAGTTCGAGATCTGCACATTTCTTTATGTTATAGTTTGCTGTATCAAGCTGTCTCAGATAAGCAATCTTCAAAGTATTCATAGCTTCAGCTTGTTCTCCATCAGAATCTGTATATTTGTTGATTTCTCTGTTCATTGTGTCATACGATTCTTTCAACTTGTGAATATTGTGCAACAACTCATTGTTCTGCTTAATCAGCGAATCACAGTTCATGCACTTTTCTTGGACCATGACCGGTTCAGCATCCTCTTTAATCTCAAATTCAGGAACTTCTTTCACTGTCCTGCCTGAATTTAAGAAATGAGCTCTTCTCAATTTTTCAGCTTTCGCTTCTTCCTTCAATCTCTCTTCCTCTTCTTCCTCCTCTCTGATCTTTCTTCGTCTCTCTTCAGCAGCTTCCATGACTTTTCTGCATCTTTCTGCACATTTTAGATCATAAGCATTAGCAAAGAAAGCATGAGAAGTATTTTTGGCCATAAAGTCTTGATCTGTACAAAAATCATCCCAAGTAAATCCTTCAGCCAACTTCTCGTCATTTTGTTCAGCTACACACACTTTGCTTTCTTTCGGAAGATATTTTTCCCAGGTAAAATTATCATATTTTCCCTGACTAACAACACATGCCTTTTTATCAACCACATCTCTCCCATGAGCTATTTGTGCCTGATGCTGCTGTGCTGGTTGAGTGATTTGATGATAGATGGCCTTCTTATGATAATCATTGTTTCCGAAAGGATTCTGGGCACCGGTAGCTTCACGATTTTTGCATTCCCTCTTGAAATGCCCCTTCTCCCTGCAACGAAAACATGTAACTTTAGATTTGTCAAAACCTAAAGCTGAAACATTTGCATCACGAAAATCATCACGGTCGGTAATTTGTTTAAACTTCTCAGCGCGTCTCATCACACTCGCCATACACCATTTTATATCCATTAATTCCATTTCTTCAGCATCAATTTGATTGTAATCCTCTTTCGTGAGCATTGGATTTCCGATCTTTCCTGCAACAAAACAACTATAAGATTCTAAAATCATCCCTAACAAAGACATTTGATTTTTTGCAATATCTTCAGTGTAGTCTTGATCATTTTCAAGGCTTAATACAATGTTACACTGAAGTTTTCTACCATTCTTTGTTACAGATATATTAGGATCAAAAGATGAAAATCTTGTGCTATTGCTTGATCCCTGAGATGTCTTCTTTTCAGTAGAATCTTTAACACTGTAAGCAGTTTCGATCTTAGGAGAAAACTTTGTTGAATCAGTAGCACCATGCTTGTAGTACAGACTGAAATCCTGCTCTCCATCGTAGTTCTTCATCCTAGCGATCTTTCTCTACTCCATTTCCTGAGCTTCCAAATGCTTGATAAAATCTCCCAAGGTCATAGCTCTGTAATCTTTTCTGTTAGATCTTAGCATCATCAGAAATGTTCCCCATGTTTCATGTGGTAGAGCATCTGCAAGTTTATCAATTAATTCATCGGTATCTTTCTTAATGCCAAGTTTTGTCATATTTCTCACCAAGTTACAATATCTATCAATAATCTGCTTGGTGTTTTCAGATTTTAAACCACGAAACAAATCGAATTCTTTCTTCATGAGAGACATTTTGTTCTTTAACATATCATCACTTCCCGTAAACTTTGCTTCCAACTCTGTCCAAATAGAATATGCAGTTCCGTCATGTTGAAGCAGTATCAAGATATCTTCCTTTATAGCTTGCTGAAGCAGACTCACCATCAATTTCTCATCTCGATATTTCTTTTTATCTGCAGTACTCATCTCTCTAAGTGTTAGCGGAGTACCATTCACAACATTGTCCTTTGTGGGTTTAACATATCGTTCCTCGGTGTGTTCCCACGCATCAAGATGATAAGCTTCAACCCAATTTCCGAATCGTTCCGACCACACGTTGTAATCATCAATATCCATAAGTTTCGGTGGTTTCTGAGACGTTCCGGTTTCATTTTCGATCAAAGCACTTTGAGTAATCGAGGTCGGGGTAGCAAACGCGTTATAAAATTCAGAGTCCATTGTTTACAATTTTCAAAACTTGTCAAACTATTCAAATGAGCAAACTGTCTTAATAAGCGGTCCAGACAATTTCCAAATAAGCAATTCAAACTAATCCAAATGAGCGGTCCAGACAGTTAATCGTTCGAGCGGTCCAACAATGTCACTAAAAGCGATCCAAAAGCTTGTTCGTTCGAGCGGTTCACACTATGTCTGTTCGAGCGGTTCAACTGTTTTAGTTCGAGCGGTCCAACTGTTACGGGCGGTCCAAAAAACTGTCAAATGAGCGGTTCAGAATCAGTCAAATGAGCGGTCCAATATTGAAATTTGGAGCGATCCAGAAGTCAAAATTGATCTTTGGAGCGGTCCAGACGCGTAATTTGGAGCGATTCAGATGCTGATGTCACCTTTTGTGCGAATCTGAAAAAGCGAACCACCTAAAATCTTGGTTTCTACGTTGATTTTAGTTCTGAAAACTTCAAGGATTTGTTAATTCATGATTCCGAGTGCACTGTGTGATTTTGAGCTTGTTTTACCGTGAAAAATTTTGAAAAAGTGAAGAAAGTGTAGAAAATCAGAAGAATAGCAGCTAAAATGGCAAGAACTCCTCCTCCTGAGCTCTGATACCACTTGTAGGATCGTTCGTCGACCTGTTTGAGTCGTTCAGAGTAGTTCGTGTCCGAATTAAGAGGCGGAAACTAATAATTCGGTGCAATTGAAGCTGTATTCACTTTAATATTGCTGTTGTATTGATATCTTGAAAGATTACACGATCAGACAGCACTTCGGCAGAGTACCGGAACAATACACCCTTATCTATCTGTTGTGGATCGCCCCTAATGTCCTATATATAAGCATTCTGGGTCGCTCATACGACATGCCGTATGAGCGGTCCTACATAGAGCCATATAAGCGGTCCACCTATATTACCCTATGAGCGATCCATGACTGATATTTACACAAAGGCGATCCTAGAACTATGTACACATAAGCGATCCATATACAAATAACCTATTCTAGGATTCCGTGTCATTTCCAATTCTATTCAATCTTCAAGACTTGATGGAAGACGTAGTCAGCAGACGTAGGTGCACTAACAGGTTTTCCTGTCCCGGCTTTAGTAGTACTAATATTTAGTACTCTAAGCCTCGTATGTACCTGTTTTATCAATAACACTACACCAAACCATAACAAACATCCTAGATTACCAAGTTCAACATCCAAACCACAAAGTTAAAAATAAAAACAAAAGCAGAAAATAAAAAGAGTTAAAGGGAAAGTAAATTGTTCAACACTCGGCACGCAGGCCGGAAATTGTTCGATAGAAAAGAGGGGTTAACCTATGGGATCACCAACCCCTTGCTCCCGCTCCTACTCCACCTGCTGTCACACCCCAACCAATGGCGGAATCATCAGGGCATGGCACTGAGCGAAACAGATTGTCCAGAAGTTTCCACAACAACTATCTTTACTATTTAGTTTAATTAATACGTCCCATACCATATCCCAAATAGTAAAACAAACTATTACAGATAACAACTAGTCAAATATTCTGTTCCGACAACTTAGATTTAAATATAAATATAAAAATTGTTCAATTGCCTCTAGAGACTCGATCTGCAAGATCTACAGACAACTATGCTCTAGACGCTTATTCTAAGCTCGCCTTCCTATCAGATAAGCATCCTAATTGCCTGTCACATACGTTAAAATAAAGTCAATACATAAAATGTAAAGGTGAGCATACAAGTTTGATAATAGCATATGGAGTTCGAAATAGTTTACGCATAACCAGCACATACACAGAGGAAAACGAAGCATGTTAATTATCGACATGGATCTATCGATACCAATGACTGCGGGTTGACTATCCGAGACAGTTCGCAATACATGATTACCACCGTAATCCATGCAAGTAATTGTCCTTAACAACCCCCGTGTGAACGGGTGCTGAGTCCAAACTATAGTACTACGTCGTTAAGGCAGGTAGACAGCATTCCACGTGTAAACATAACAACAAGCATTCATTTAGTCACGTAATACATGCAGATCGGTTAGCGTTTAAATAATTGAGTAGTGTGCTCGTTTGTGATTTTCGATAAGTAACGTATGTAACACCCAAAAGTGCTAAAGCAAAAAGGGTTCGAGTATACTCACAGCGATTGATTGATGGATTGAAGGGAGCGCTTGAGAGTAGGGTTAGCCTGAATAGTTCGATAGCATAACGATGAGTGACGCGTTAAATGGAAACAAGTGATGATGGGTCGAACAGCCTGGTCGATTGAACTGTAGGTTCGATCGAACGGGTTGTTCGTTCGGTTAGACAGTCCGTTCGAACAACCTGTTCGATCGGCCGGTAGGCTCGATCGGTTGGTCAGCCCGTTCGGGCAGCTTGTTCGATCGGCCGGTAGGCTCGATCGGTTGGACTGTTCGAGTGGATTGTTTCTTCCTTTGAGTAGGATGTGTTTGTGTATGATGGCTTGTCCTTTTGAAGTTTTCGTTGTAGTATTTGAGAACATTGAAGTGTTCTTACCTTTCAGGTCGATCGATCGAACGGGTTGTTCGATCGGCCAGCTTAACCGATCGGTTAGACACTTCAGTAGTGAGTCCTCAGCAGGATGTCACCTGATCGAACATCATGTTCGATCGGGTGGCACTCCAATACATCGAACGAGTTGAAAATCGATTAAGTGTTGAAGCATAGTATCTCATGATCCGAAGAGTAATTCAACCCAAACCGTAGTTCGATCGAACAGCACTTCGTTCAATATTAGACTTCATGAAATTGTTAAAGTGTGGGGCCATGTGCTAGCCGATCGGCTGGCCTGGTAGATCGGTCAGCATTCTGACCTGGTCGGCCTGTTCGTCTAACACTTGGTTGTTCTGATTGTATGACGTTATATCGAGGTATTTTGACAACGAGCTGAACCATGGCACCTTCGTTCTTACTTGTTTCCCCTACTCGGACAGGAATCACCCAAGTCCGGCCAGTGAACGGTTCAGAACGGTAGTTTAACGTTTAACCCGAAATCGGTGAACCTCGTAGATAGAATCCGAATCTTGAACCACACAAACATTAGAATGATTAGTGAGTTGGCTCAAGCTCCTTTCTACTGGTTTGAAGGCATTGAGTGTAAAAGAGTTGAAAGAAAGTTGGAAATCTTTCTTTCAATCCTTCACATCATGTAAATGTTCAGATCTGTGATAGATCTTAGTTTGTTTATGTGGAAATCGGCTAGATCCAAGTGATTCTTGGTGGATTGAGGCCAAAACATGAAGTTCTTGAAGAACACCATGATGACATCATCCTAGAACACTTAGATCTTGATGATTTCACGGTTAGAATTCAAGATTTGAAAGATAGAAAGGTGTAGGAGTGTGCATAGATCAAAATCGTACAAGATTTAGGATGAAATCCTACCGGGATTGAGAGAAATCTGAGAAATAGTGAAGAACACGAGCTGGTCGGTCAGAGGGTTTCCAAAAGTAGAAAGAATGACAATGACAGGCCTATTTATAGGTTTCCAAAAGGGGAAAGAACTGGCCGATCGGCCACGCATCCCGATCGGACAGCCTGCTCGATCGGACAGTCCGTCTGATCAGCTGGGCTGTTCGATCGGCTAGGAGCCTGATCGATCCACAACCTGCTTTGAGCGTTCGGTGCGACGATTTCTGATATTTCGATTTTGATTGAAGACGATACGAATACGATAGAGTTTCCTATTCAAATTACTTTTAGTCCTAACCACTATATCTACATACAAGCATCTATATTTCACACTATCCTTTCGTTACCATTCATCATAATTCGATTTCGATTGAGTTTCGATTGAGTTTTGAGTTTCGATTCGATTGATCACCACACATAACATAAAGTAAACACGGACAGGTAACACGTAAGGCACACACACATGTAAGGCACACACACACGTAATATAACACCAAATTCACATAGTTCGAGTTTCGAGTTCGATTGATGATTCGATTAGATTGATTATTGATTGATTAACTTTATCACATTGTTACTTCCTACTATTCACAATCGTAAAGCGTTTCGCGTCGATTAACATTCGATTACCTTGATTCTTTGATTAATAACACTTACTCCACATAATACAAATAATAAAACATAGAATAGACTAATTACAGTCAAAGAAGTCAAACTTGACTTTGACTTTGACTTTGACATTCGGTAACATGGGGTGTTACAGCCTCCCCTTGTTTAGGGAATTTCGTCCGGAAATTAGGCTGAAAGCTGCACAGCACCGTGAATGATCTTACCAATTTCTCGCTTCAGATCTTCATTTAAACAACTGCGGGTACTTAGCCTTCATGTCGCTTTCGAGTTCCCAAGTAAACTCTGCGCCTCGTTTGCCTTCCCATCGGACTTTCACGATAGGGATGCGCGAGCGTCTGAGTTGCTTGGTTTGGCGATCCATGATTTCGACAGGCTTTTCTACGAAATGCGGCGTTTCGTTAACTTGAAGGTCGTCGAGAGGTATAATTAGATCATGATCACCTAGGCGTTTTCGGAGGTTTGACACATGGAAAGTCGGGTGGACGTTACTAAGTTCCTCTGGCAGTTCGAGTCTGTAAGGCAACCTTGCCGATCCTTTCCAGAATCTTAAAAGGTCCAACATATCGAGGCGCTAGTTTCCCTTTCTTGCCGAATCTGACCACACCTTTCCAAGGTGATACCTTTAGGAGTACGTAGTCGCCAACGTCAAATTCAAGGGGCTTGCGTCTTCTATCGGCGTAACTTTTCTGTCTATCCCTGACTTTCGACAAGTTGTCTCAAATCTGGAGGATTTTGTCAGTCGTTTCTTGTAGTAACTCGGGACCGGTTAGTTGCGAATGACCGATCTCGTGCCACACAATAGGCGAACGACATCTTCTTCCATATAAGGCCTCGAATGGTGCCATTTGTATGCTGGCATGATAGCTGTTGTTGTACGAGAATTCGACTAACGGTAGGTATTTGTTCCAACTACCACCGAAGTCTATGACACACGCGCGGAGCATGTCTTCAAGAGTACGGATCGTTCTTTCAGTCTGTCCGTCGGTTTGAGGATGGAATGTGGTACTTAGGTTTAGCGACGTACCGAGAGCTGCTTGAAACGTTTCCCACAATCGCGAAGTAAACCGAGCATCACGGTCTGAAATGATGTCACGAGGCATACCATGATTACAAATGATCTCGTCGGTGTAGATTTGGGCTAGTCGTTCTACCTTGTAGTCTTCCCGTATTGGTAAGAAGTGGGCTGATTTGGTCAGACGATCAACTATAACCCAAATGCTGTCGTGACCTGATGGCGTGGGCGGAAGTTTGGCTATGAAGTCCATAGCTATACTCTCCCACTTCCATATAGGAATCGGCGGTTGTTCGAGTAAGCCAGAAGGTCGTTGATGTTCAGCCTTAACTCTCGCACAAGTCAGGCAACTTCGAACGTAAAGAGCGATATCCCGTTTCATGCCCGACCACCAGTACTTGTAGCGAAGATCCTGGTACATTTTATCGGCACCGGGATGAATAGAATATCGGGATTTGTGAGCTTCGTCCATTATAATCTTTCGCAAATCGGTCCGCTTAGGGATCCAAATTCGGTCCAGATAGTAGAAAATCCCATTTGCTTAACTTACCAGCTGGGCTCCATCGTGATAGATCCTCTCTTTCTTCAAAGTGCGTTCATTAAAGCAAGCATGCTGGGCTTCGCGGATGAGGGTTTCGAGATCATGCTGGGCTTGGGTATTGCGAATACTGAGCAAATAACTCCGTCTGCTGAGCGCGTCGGCAACAACATTTGCCTTGCCTGGGTGATAACGAATCTCACAGTCGTAATCGTTAAGAAGTTCTACCCATCGGCGTTGACGCATGTTAAGTTCTTTCTGATTAAAGATGTGTTTTAAACTCCTATGATCGGTGAAGATCGTACACTTGGTACCATACGGTAGTGTCGCCAAATCTTCAATGCAAAAACAACTGCGCCTAGCTCGAGATCATGGGTTGTATAGTTCTTCTCGTGGATTTTGAGCTGACGAGATGCGTAAGCTATAACCTTGTCCCGTAGCATGAGAACATAGCCAAGACCAAGGTTGGAAGCATCACAATAGACAATGAAATCGTTGTTTCCATCGGGCAACGTGAGAACAGGAGCATTGCAAAGCATATGCTTGAGGGCTTGAAAAGCAGACTCTTGTTCGGTTCCCCAAACAAAAGGCTTGTCTTTATGAGTAAGGGCGGTAAGCGGCACAGCGATTTTAGAGAATCCTTCGATAAATCGTTGATAATAGCCCGCTAGTCCGAGAAAAGAACGAACTTCGGACGGGTTCTTAGGCGTTATCTAGCTCTTAACTGCTTCAATCTTCGCAGGATCGACATGAATACCTTGACTATTAATGATGTGACCCGGAAATTGAACCTCCTCTAGCCAGAATTTGCACTTGGAGAACTTGGCGTAGAGTTGATTCCCCTGAAGTAACTCGAGAACCAAACGTAGATGTTGCGCGTGTTCGGCTTTCGACTTGGAATAGATCAAGACATCATCGATGGACACGATGACGAAACGGTCTTGAAATGGCTTACACACGCGATTCATCAGATCCATGAAAACCGCATGTGCGTTAGTTAAACCAAAAGGTATAACAACGAATTCATAATGGCCGTATCGAGTTCGAAAGGCGGTTTTGGGGATGTCTTCCTCTTGAATGCGCAATTGATGATAGCCTGAACATAGATTGATCTTCGAGAAACACTTAGCACCTTGCAACTGATCAAATAAGTCATCGATTCGAGGCAAAGGGTAACAGTTCTTGATGGTTAACTTATTCAATTCCCGATAATCGATGCACATCCTGAACAAACCATCGTTCTTTTTAACGAAAAGGACTGGCGCGCCCCAAGGAGAGGTGCTCGGGCGAATAAAGCCTTTTTCAAGTAACTCCTGGAGTTGGTTCGAAAGTTCCCGCATTTCGGATGGAGCGAGTCGATATGGAGCTTTGGCTACGGGATTAGCTCCAGGAATAAGGTCGATACGAAAGTCGATATCACGACTTGGCGGTAGTCCAGGAAGATCATCAGGGAATACCTGAGGAAATTATCGGACCACTGCTACGTCCTTGACTTCGACCTTCTCTTTCTTTTCCTTCTCCGCTACTACAATGTTGGCCAAGAAAGCTCTGTATTCCTTGCGGAGATACTTGCTAGCTTGGATGCATGACATGAGCTTGAGATCTTTCGAAGCTGTTTCGCCATACACGCATAATAAATCACCATTTGCGAGCGAGAATCGAATCATCTTATCAAAACACACAACTTTAGCATGGTTTTCGCGAAGAAAGTCCATGCCTACTATGATGTCGAAGTTTCCGAGTTGCATGGGAATAAGGTCGATAGAGAAGATGTGATTGTTGAGCTCGAGAGTACAATCACGGAGAACAGAGTTAACGGCGACAGTTCTTCCAGTAGCGACTTCGACTTTGAATGACGAGGGGAGATAAGAGCGCTTACGACTAAGGAGCTTCTCGAATTCAAACGACACAAAGCAGTTATCGGCTCCAGTATCAAACAAACACGATGCATAAATACCATTCACAAGGAACGTACCATTAACCACGTTGTTGTCAGCCTGGGCTTGACGGGCATTGATGTTGAAGGTTCTGGCACGGGCTGCTTGTTGTTGCTGCTGAGGTTGCTGTTGCTGCTGCTGCTGCTGGGGCTCTTGTTTCACAACCCTGTTTGGGTACATGTTTGCAAAATGGTTAGGATCACCACATGCAAAGCAGACTCGAGCATTGACCGCGGGTGCTGGAGCTGTGGGTTGGCCTTGAGGGGCTGGGAGTAGAGCTTGATGAGCGGCGGCTTGAACTGGGGCTTGACGAGGACCAGAGTGACAGTTCGCAGTGAAATGACCGTAGAGGTGGCAGTGAGCGCAGAAACGACAGGCGATTCCCACCGGATGATGATATGAGCATGTTGGGCAGAGCGGATGGGGACCTGTGTAAGCACGCTTTGCTGGCGGTGCATTGGTCACTGGAGCTGGTCGGTGATGAGACTGCTGCTGAGCCTGTACGGCTTGCAGTGGGGCAGCAGTTGTTGTGACAGCACAGTTATTGTTGCTGGAGCTGTTGTTGTTGTGCTTCTTCTTGCGACGTGATGACTTGGATGGTTGAGCAGTGGAGTCGGCAGTCGGTGCAGTGATAGCTTGATGTAGAGACTTGGAGGGCTTATCCCAGAAACCAGATTTTACCCGCTTGTCATTGATCTCGGCGGCAAGCAAGTAGGTTTCCTCAATCGATGATGTCTTGGTGGCGTGAACAAAGTCGGAAACACAATCAGGTAGGGCTCACGTGTACTTCTTGATGGCCATGTCTGGCGTCTTGACTTGATCGGGACAGATAATGCTGAGCTGCTTGAAGCGAGCAGTTAAAGCAGCGTTGTCTCCGTCCTTCTGCTTGATGTTCCAAAACTCGTCCTCCAGCTTTTGGCGTTCATGGGGAGGGCAGAATTCGTCCATCATGATGGCCTTCAGCTCTTCCCAAGTCAGCTCATAAGCTGCATCATTCCCGCGTTTGTTTCATTCAGCCGTCCACCAGTCTAGAGCTCGGGACTGATTTTATATACCGTAACCCAAGCCCGTATAACGGAAAATAAGTTAAAAGTATTTACCTGAGAAAGTAATAACCTCAACAAACAAATGCAAGTATCTTTTACCGGTCTCCTATTCTGGAACGAAGGTTTATAACAACCTATTAGAATCCTAACGGGTCTTTAATTTAGCCTTAGCTTAGACCGGTCAGTTTCAAATGATAAATAAGGTTTAATCGCATGAAAGGCGAAAACCGGGAATGGAATGTGGTTTGGACCCAACAAGTTTGAAGACTTGTTTTATATGTGTAATATAAACACATTCTAGATTTTGAGGTAAAAATGATAAGGTTTGACCCGTTTCGGCTAGTTTATGTAAACTAGTTACATAAACCGAACCGTACGCGCAAATGGCGTAACGGGTAACCGTAAGAGTCCTACATAGGTTTCCTAAGTTAATATGCTCTAAGGAGGTTGTGGTATCAGTAGGATACCTTCCATTATGCCCATAACGAGTTTAATCCCAATATACGCCCCGTAGGGGTATTTTGGTCATTTTAAAGATTATAAAAGAGGTTTCCGAGTTCTACATGAAATCTGAGTTTTCCGAACAGGTTATAAAGTTCAAAATACTTTATTTATTATTTAAAATCAGTAGCAACTGGATTCGGGTCAAAATACCATGTAGAACTCATTTTACGTCCGAAAAGGGTATATTCGGTATTTACCGAATCAATGCCATAACCGCAGGTTACGAGCAGGTTAAAAAATAATTAAAAATCTTTAAAAATCTCAAAATATTATATTACATCAGTGTGTAAAAGGTTTGGTGTCAAAATTTGGGTTTAGATAGGTTTTATGCTAATTGCGCCGCTTAATTACTAAAGTTTCCGTAATTGCGCTATTTAGCATAATTCCTATTCTAGACCTCGGATTCACATGAAATTTTAGGTACATGCTTGGAAATCAGTAACTAAGGTTATTGTCCTTTCACATGTCCAAAATTCTCGTTTTAAAGTTAAAAGGGCGTTATGGTCAACATTTAAGCATATAACGGAAATGTGCAAACGACTCGGACAAACAACGAACCGGTCACAGAGGGTTATACCATCATGTAACCTGGTCCTAAGAGAGTCCTAAGGCATATCTAAATCATACCATAACGGGTCAGAACTGAAGTCAAAGCAAAAGTCAAAGTTTTGCGACTTTCGGTTCCGAACCGGGTCAAAACAGTAAATGGTCGGATCAAACAAGCTTAGACCAGTTATGATACTTATTATCATGTTATATGAGTGTCAAAAGAGGTTACACGCCATCTACATTACTGATTATGTATAAAATCGAAAGTTAGCATTCTGTTGACTTTTTCTAAGCAACTTTGACCCGACATTTGGACTAGATAGAGTGGGAATCAGAGGGTGCCCTTTTAAGGGTTTAATGCCCACATGATTACCAACATATAACTACCTTTGTTTCGATTAATCACTGGACCATTTGTGATTAACCATTAAGTCAATCGTTAATTACGACGGATTGACTTTTAAGCTATATCTAAGCAAAAACTAAACCATAAAGGGTTAAGCACACTTACAGAAGTTAAGTACACGACCAGAGATGCTAAGAGAGTATTCTTGAGCTCCAGAAGTGATCAAGAAAGCAGATTGAAGTGTGAAGAACAATGTTGCAACTCATGGCCCTTTTATAGTAGTTTAGGCACCTTAGATCTTTGACAACAAGTGCTACAAGTGTTCCTAGATGATCAACATCTGTCCCTGAGTGCTAGGGGACGTTTAGGGGGCTCCCATGCTCATAATAATGGCTCATATATCGGTTAAAACACCAAACAGTGCTTCTGCCCGAATTATCTGCATCTGGGAGGCTGACGCGGCCCGCGTCCATGATCATGCAACCTTTACGCGGCCCGCTTGAATCTCAATGTCAGAGCCCATATCTTTACTGTCAGCGCGGCCCGCGTAAAGCCCTTTGCTACCTTTACGCGGCCCGCCTGAGACCTGTTTGCCAGATTTTCAAATCTTTTTCATTATTGCAGTTGGCCTTTGGCGTTTCGAAGGGGTAACTTTGCGTTTTGGGCCTCTTTTATTTACGTATAAGGGCCTCGTGACTTTTACCCGCGCCGTTAAGTCCTCGGTTAGTTTATTACTACCCGAAAGGTCCTAACTTTCAATGTTGATGCTTTTAACCCCTCGCATACGAATTCGATCATAACTTTCTCGTTTTAAAACGGAACCTTACGAAATTTATATCGTATATTCTAGTGAGCGTAATTTACTGTTACAAAGTCTCGGGTTTGTTAAAGGGTCACTCAGAGGTATAGCTTAAACATGTTGACAAATTTAACCCCTGTAGTTTGTAATCTCTCACTTTCTTCCACATTTCGTTCCGTACGATCCATGATTTATTCGTTTGAAGGTACGAGCATCATTTAGGGTTACTGTACAGTATATTTATCCCTTGTTGACATTTTGAACCCTCGGATTCACATACTTTCTATGTTTGTTAACTTTAGTCCTCATTTAGCATTTATTACCACGTGTACACTTATGACACGTGTCATTACATTATAGGACGCAAAATTTCGAGGTGTTACATCCTCACCCCCTTAAAAGAAATCTCGACCTCGAGATTTATTGAAATAAATGAGGGTACTTTTCTTGCATCGTGGATTCTACTTCCCACGTGTACTCGGGACCTCTACGAGGATCCCATTTTACCTTCACAATCGGTATATACTTCCTGCGAAGTTTCTTAACCTGTCGATCCTCGATCGACACAGGTTTTTCAACGAACTTTAAGCTCTCATCGATGTGTACATCTGTATGCGGTATAACTAGTGATTCATCAGCGAAATACTTCTTTAGATTACAGATGTGGAACACATTGTGGATACCGTTGAGCTCTTCTGGTAAGTTTAATTTGTAGGCAACCGATCCGACACGTTCGATTACCTCGAAGGGTCCAATATATCTCGGGCTTAACTTGCCTTTCTTACCGAATCGCATCACCCCCTTCCAGGGCGATACCTTAAGCAATACTTTGTCGCCTACTTCGAAATTGAAAGGCTTACGCTTCAAATCTGCGTAGCTTTTCTGCCTGTCTCGGGCAGCTTTCAATCGATTGCGAATTTGGACAATCTTGTCCGTCGTCTCAAAAATTATATCAGGTCCTATCATCTGGACATCTCCAACTTCTGCCCAACAAACGGGCGTTCTACACTTTCTACCATATAGGGCTTCAAAAGGTGCAGCCTTAATGCTCGTATGGTAGCTGTTGTTATATGAGAACTCGACTAATGGTAGGTGGTTATCCCAATTACCACCTAAGTCGATCGCACATGCACGAAGCATGTCTTCCAACGTTTGAATTGTACGCTCACTCTGTCCATCTGTCTGAGGGTGGTAAGCCGTACTGAAGTTCAAACGTGTGCCCAAGGATTGTTGGAAACTTTTCCAAAAGTGTGACGTGTACCTGGTATCTCTATGAGAGATAATAGACACAGGCACGCCATGAAGGGCTACAATCTTATCTACAAACAACTGGGCTAACATATCGGAGCTATGAGTCTCCTTTATGGGTAGGAAATGTGCTGACTTAGTCAGTCTATCAACTATTACCCATATCGTATCGTTTCCCTTCTTTGTCTTTGGTAACTTGGTGATGAAATCCATCGTCACCATTTCCCACTTCCACTCGGGAAGTTCAGGCTGTTGCAGCAAGCCTGACGGCTTTTGATGTTCAGCTTTTACTTGCGCACAAGTCAAACACTTTGCTACATAGGTGGCTATAGACTTCTTCAAGCCTATCCACCAAAAGTTTGCCTTCAAGTCCTGGTACATTTTATCAGCTCCAGGATGAACGGAATATCGGGAACTGTGGGCTTCCTGAAGGATAACGTCTCGAAGACCTCCGTACACAGGAACCCATATCCTTCCATTTAATCTCAGAATTCCGTCTTTGCCATAGGATAACTGTTCTTTAGTTACTCCTAGCTTTTCGTTAGGATAGTTAGCTTCTGACACAGCTTCCTTCTGTGCAGCTAACAATCTCTCATTCAGACTGTTCTTGATTTCAATGCTCTTGGCATTGATCCTTATTGGTTTCACTCTTTCTTTTCTGATCAAGGCATCTGCGAATACGTTGGCCTTGCCTGGATGGTATCTTATTTCACAGTCATAATCGTTCAGAGTTTCCATCCAACGTCGCTGCCTCATATTCAAATCTTTCTGATTGAACAGGTGCTGGAGGCTCTTGTGATCAGAATAGATCACGAATTTAATGCCATATAAATAGTGCCTCCATAGTTTTAGTGCAAATACAACGGCACCCAACTCCAAGTCATGGGTGGTGCAATTCTTTTCATGCACCTTTAATTGTCGTGAAGCATATGCAATCACCTTGCCCCTCTGCATAAGCACACAACCCATCCCGGTGTGCGATGCGTCACAATACACTACGAATTCTTCCATTCCTTCCAGCAATGTCAACACAGGAGCATTGCTTAGCTTCTGTTTAAGGATGTCAAACGCTTCTTGCTGCTTAGGGCCCCAATTAAACTTTATATTCTTTCTAGTTAAAGAAGTTAGGGGTGCAGCAATTCTTGAGAAATTTTCGATGAAGCGTCTGTAGTATCCTTCTAGACCTAGGAAACTGCGAATCTCTGTAGGCGTCTTCGGCTCCTGCCAATTCATGACGACTTCAACCTTGTCGGGATCCACTTGGATACCACGCTCACTGACTACATGTCCAAGGAATTGGACTTCTCGTAGCCCAAATTCACATTTAGAGAATTTAGCATAAAGCTTTTCTTGATGAAGCAGTTTGAGAATACATCGAAGATGCTTCTCGTGGTCAGCTTGACTTTTTGAGTATATGAGGATGTCATCGATGAAGACAATGACAAATTTATCCAAATACGGCTTGCAGACGCGATTCATGAGATCCATGAATGCGGCAGGTGCATTAGTGAGCCCAAAAGGCATCACTAGGAACTCGAAATGACCATAACGAGTCCTAAATGCAGTTTTGTGCACATCTTCGTCCTTGACCTTCAATTGATGGTAGCCTGAACTTAGATCAATCTTGGAAAAGTAGCTTGCTCCTTGCAACTGATCGAACAGATCGTCGATCCTGGGTAAAGGATAACTATTCTTGATGGTAACCTTATTAAGCTCTCGGTAATCGATGCATAGACGCATCGAACCATCTTTCTTTTTGACGAACAAGATTGGCGCTCCCAAAGGAGATGAACTGGGTCTAACAAAACCTTTGGCTAGCCGATCATCTAGCTGCGTTCTCAATTCTTTCATTTCTGTGGGTGCCAATCTATAAGGTGCTCTTGCAATAGGCGCTGCTCCTGGAATGATGTCGATACTGAATTCCACTTGCCTATCTGGTGGCAAGACAGGCAGTTCTTCCGGGAAAACCTCAGGGTAGTCAGAGATGACTGGAATGTCTTCAATCTTGGGTTTCTCCTCACCAATGGTCACCTGTGCCATATAAATGACACATCCCTTCTTCAAACATCTGGATGCCTTTAGCATAGACACTTGCGCAGGCAATCCATGCCGAGTATCTCCCTGAATGGTAGTGGTTCTCCAGACGAAGTCTTGATCACCACTTGTTTCTTGTTGCACACAATTTGGGCTTGGTTATGCGATAACCAATCCATACCCAATACTACGTCAAAGCTAGCTAGCTTAAAGGGTAGCAGGGATAAAGGAAATGAGTGGTTCCTAATGGATATGACACATCCATCTAACACAGTTGAGACTGTTTCCATAGTCCCATCCGCTAACTCTACCTCATAATTCACATTCAAGGCTTTAATAGGCAATTTTAACAACTCACAAAACTTACTATCCACAAAGGATTTATCTGCTCCAGAATCAAATAATACTCTTGCGAATACATCATTAATGAGAAACGTACCGGTTATGACGTTGTCGTTCTGGATAGCCTCTTGAACATCATCTGAAAGACCCTGGTATTGGTCTTTTTCCCTTCTTCAGCCTTCTTCACTATCTTTGGGCAGTTAGTCTTGATGTGCCCTTTTTCGTTGCAACTATAACAAGTTGCATCCTTGAGTTTCTTGCACTCAAGTGTCCTATGCTCAGAGGACTTGCAAATCCCACATGCCTTCGGCTGGGATTTCTGTTCATACCCGCACCTTCCGAAATGGTGTTTCTTGCAAACATTGCACTTGGCCCTATCGCCCGACTATCGGTCATTCTTCTTGGTCTCTGACCCCTTCTTGTTGTCACGATTTCCCCGATGCTCTTGCTTGACCTACGTGAATCATCATCTTCACGTTTCCTCTTCTTAGTGTCAGCATTTCGTAATGATCTCTGTCTCACTGCATCCAGTGTAAGAGACAGAGATATATCTGCTACGGATCTAAATGTAGCAGGCCTAGAAGCCTTCACGCTAGATTTGATCTCCGGGGCCAGACCCCCGATGAAACGCGCGATCCGTTTAGGTTCCGGGGTCACGAGGTACGGAACCAATCTTGACAGGGTGTTGAAACTTGTGAGATAAGCCTTGCAGTCCAGGTTCTTCATGACCAGTGATAGGAAATCAGATTCTATCTTCTCGACCTCGTGTTGAGGGCAGTAGTTTTCTTTGATGAGAGCAACAAACTGCTCCCATGTCATGCTGTACAAAGCAACCTTTCCTGAGGCTTGAACCAATGATCTCCACCACGCTAGGGCTTCACCCTTAAATGACTGGGATACAAACTTCACCACATCCCTCTCAGCACAACCACTAATGTCCACAACAGTGTCCATTTCGTCCAGCCAGGTCATGCAATCCACAGCGCCTTTTTTCCCAGTAAAATCTCGGGGCTTGCAGGAAACAAAATACTTATACGTGCAACCCTTGGCGCGAGGTGCATCATCGAACACTTTATTCTTAGGACAGACACTATTCTCATTTGATGAGTGTCGATCGTCATCCTTCTTAGGTTTAGACTGGGACGAGGGTGGTTTGCCGTGAGGTTCAGAATGGGTTCTTGGCTTTGAGTGTGGTGCAGATAGGGTCCTGCTTCGAGACTCGCTATACTCTTCATATTGTCGCGCTAAGGCCGTTTTAACAGTGTCGTCTACTAAAGCTTTTAATTCAGCGCCCGTTATATTAATTTGGGCGTTATCATTGTCATCCTCCTTTGAATGACTATTAACTCCATTTGGGTCAGCCATTGAGATCTTGATCTGCTACAAAGAATATGACAGAATTTTATTTAGGAGTTTATCATGGAATTGTCTTTTATGGCAATTCATTAACCATGGTAAACATAGACCATATTTGGTTAATTTGTTACTCACTTTCATTTAGGATTTGAATATAACTTATCCTATTTACTAACAATATTGTTAGTGGCACAAAAGCCTAGTCACATGGACGTTTTATATATTATCAGCCAGGATTTCTGAGAATCAAGGCATGAAGGTTTGAACCATAGTTCTTTTACCTTTTCTGACAGGGATTCATAGACTACAACTGTCTTTTGTCTTATATGACAATAAGTATGGCCCGTAGGCACTACATCACTAATGGATGTTTGATAAGTGATCATCTTAATTGATGATTTAAACCCATGATTCTTAAATCATTAATTTAGGTCTTGGAATCCTTTGAAGGATTCTTATATAAGAATGACACGTGTGATTTTAACGAATCACATCTGCCAAGAGTGTTAACATGTTTACAGAGGTTAACAGGAATCTGAATCTTTTACTCAGGTCTCACCATCTTGGTCGGGTCTTATGATGACACCAGGCTAGGTCTCACCATTTAAGATTCTTTATTTAGGCAGACTTATTTTAAAGGAATGATTTTTGATTTATTTCATATAATAATGTATATAATGACAAAAATGAAGTTTTATAACTTAACATTCCATAAATCATAAGAATGATTACACCTTGCCCTAAACGGGACTTTTAAATAGGCAAAATACCTACGCAGAGGTTTACAGAAAACAAGTCCACTCAGGGACCAAGTACAAGGATAGATGTCCGCACAAGGACGAAAAGATAAGTCCACGCAGGGACTGAAAGGCAATGGTCCACGCAGGGACTAAACATACAATAAATGTCTATGTAGGGACTAAAACAAATAAATGTCCACACAGGGACTCGCTCGAAATAGGAAATACAATGGAACATATAAAGACTAATGATCTCGCTTCTTCTTCCCCTTTAGCAGGTTTGCTAAGCCCTTAACGAATCCACGATTGTTCTTACGTTCTTGCTCAAAATCTCATTCTACCCTATTTAAACGGTGGAGGATTTCTTCCTGCTCCGATGGGGAAAAACGTGGCTGCTGCGACGGTTGTTGAATCGGAGGTCTAGCAGGTGCTGGATACCCATGAGCTGCGTATCCTAATCCCCAAGGATTTCCATAAGGTCTTTCGGGATGGAGGCATTGTAATTGGCCGCTACCAAGTATGGGTCGGCATCCGCGTAATTATAGTGGGTGTGAGTCGGCAACTCAAATGGGTTGTACGCGGTGGAACCGGCGTACGCAGGTATCGGGTTATCATAACCAAATGGTGGTGGTGGTGGTGCAACTGGTGCAGAATTCACCTCTGCAGGGTGACTCGAAGGTTCACCCATTTGTGGGTCTTCTGGCAGTGGCGGAAAATGACTACCATTGGAGTGTCGAGGGGTGCTGAAATGCAAATCCCCTCTTCGTGCGGATATCCGCGCGCCTGATCTCCTACGCCTTGGCGGATCCGGAGGTGCTTGCTGAACTGGTGGCGGAGGAGGCGGTGGCGTAACTGCCACGAAACGCGAATCCTCGGAAGAATCCTGTTGCTGTTGTTGTTGCTGGTGAGGTGAAGAATGGTGAGAGGGTGTAAAGTACCACTCGCACTGATTAAACCTCGCCTGGTAACTGTCTGGACCCTGATAAGGTGTTCCATGAAAGGATGACCCATCAGAGATCTCGATAGGATGGTTGGGGGTACCTCTTGCAGGTTCGATGGGATCCGTGTCCTCGTCCATATCCATCGCATTATCTTCGGAGAAATGGTCCTCTGGTCCTAAAGGGTTAAAACCTACTGGTTCTTGAACATAATCTGCCGGGTTGAACTGGCTTTGGAAGAAAGGAGTGGGATCGCCATAGGAACGGTGCGAAACAGAACGCTGGAGAGGTATGAATGAAGGTTGAGGGTTACTGGGCTCGTTTTCTGAGTTCGGCCCAAACGAGTGACGGTATGAAGGCGTCGAACTGTGCGAGGTAGACCGTCTAGCGGGCTCAAAGAGGTTCCTCCTACGCCTCTGAGGTTCTTCGCTCCTTGTGCTGGAAGGAGCTCGCATGTGTGAAGGTCCGGCCTCGTGATCATTGTGAGTAGTGATCGGCCCTTTGCCTCTTCCTCCTCTTCTAATTGCTGGTGGCATATTTCCTGCTTAACAAATTTTAAATCAACAACAAATAATAAAAGACAAACTAGAACCACAATTCGAATTTGTCCTATGTTCTTGTCTAGACTCGAGTATGTGCAATTGTGTCATTGAGATTAAACACATAAGGACAGTGTTTAATTCACTCAACGTTGGCTCTGATACCAGCCTGTCACACCCCGATTTCCACACGTTTCACCGGTGGGCCCGGTGGGGGTTTACCGTGACGTAGTTGGCAACAATATAGTCAAACCACACAATATTTAAATGCACAGCGGAAGCATAAAGATAGATATATTTCAACTATCAAATGTGATATCCAAGTATCACAAGTAGTCGAAATAATCCATAGAGGATCAAAATAAAATAGGAAATAATGTTCAACAGATAGTGGCATCCAGGCTTGCGAAACTCTAACGATGCTAAGGAGTGGCCAGCCTATTTCGTGTAGAACCTGCATTTAATCTTTTTGGGGAAAATACGTCAGTTTACACTGGTTAATACATTCAACCGACACTTTTGTAAAACGGTTTAATAAAATTGATTTGGATGCACAAGGCACAAACTCTTTATAACTTGGGATAATTAATCAATCAAATCTTGTAAAAGAGTTACATGTTCACTATGCGTTCAGTAGCCCGGGTCGTGCCGGGTTTAAGGTTAATTGACACACCACATAGCATAAAACCGTGACGGGAAAACCAACGGTTATACCTTTATAATTATGGACACATTGTCGGGTGTACGCCTACACCCGCGTGTCAAGGTCGTGGCCATTTCGTAAAATGCTTCCAAGGATATCCGGGACATGGTCATTAAGCTCCCAAAGGCGTAAAACCAACAAAACCAATTTTTAAACGGGTCACATTGATAATACCCAACTACTAATGAGTTAGGGTCAATTGCCCGACCAAGCGGTATTTCATATACCGTAACCCAAGCCCGTATAACGGAAAATAAGTTAAAAGTATTTACCTGAGCAAGTAATAACCTCAACAAACAAATGCAAGTATCTTTTACTGGTCTCCTATTCTGGAACAATGGTTTATAACAACCTATTAGAATCCTAACGGGTCTTTAATTTAGCCTTAGCTTAGACCGGTCAGTTTCAAATGATAAATACGGTTTAATCGCATGAAAGGCGAAAACCAGGAATGGAATGTGGTTTAGACCCAACAAGTTTGAAGACTTGTTTTATATGGGTAATATAAACACATTCTAGATTTTGAGGTAAAAATGATAAGGTTTGACCCGTTTCGGCTAGTTTATGTAAACTAGTTACAGAAACCGAACCGTACGCGCAAATGGCGTAACGGGTAACCGTAAGAGTCCTACACAGGTTTCCTAAGTTAATATGCTCTAAGGAGGTTGTGGTATCAGTAGGATACCTTCCATTATGCCCATAACGAGTTTAATCCCAATATACGCCCCGTAGGGGTATTTTGGTCATTTTAAAGATTATAAAAGAGGTTACCGAGTTCTACAGAAAATCTGAGTTTTCCGAACAGGTTATAAAGTTCAAAATACGTTTTTTATTATTTAAAATCAGTAGCAACTGGATTCGGGTCAAAATACCATGTAGAACTCATTTTACGTCCGAAAAGGGTATATTCGGTATTTACCGAATCAATGCCATAACCGCAGGTTACGAGCAGGTTAAAAATAATTAAAAATCTTTAAAAATCTCAAAATATTATTTTACATCAGTGTTTAAAAGGTTTGATGTCGAAATTTGGGTTTAGATAGGTTTTATGCTAATTGCGCCGCTTAATTACTAAAGTTTCCGTAATTGCGCTATTTAGCATAATTCCTATTCTAGACCTCGGATTGACATGAAATTTTGGGGACATGCTTAGAAATCAGTAACTAAGGTTATTGTCCTTTCACATGTCCAAAATTCTCATTTTAAAGTTAAAAGGGCGTTATGGTCAGCATTTAAGCATATAACGGAAATGTGCAAACGACTCGGACAAACAATGAACCGGTCACAGAGGGTTATACCATCATGTAACCTGGTCCTAAGAGAGTCCTAAGGCATATCTAAATCATACCATAACGGGTCAGAACTGAAGTCAAAGCAAAAGTCAAAGTTTTGCGACTTTCGGTTCCGAACCGGGTCAAAACAGTAAATGGTCGGATCAAACAAGCTTAGACCAGTTATAATACTTGTTATCATGTTATATGAGTGTCAAAACAGGTGACACGCCATCTACATTACTGATATGTATAAAATCGAAAGTTAGCATTCTGTTGACTTTTTCTAAGCAACTTTGACCCGACATTTGGACTAGATAGAGTGGGAATCAGAGGGTGCCCTTTTAAGGGTTTAATGCCCACATGATTACCAACATATAACTACCTTTGTTTCGATTAATCACTGGACCATTTGTGATTAACCGTTAAGTCAATCGTTAATTACGACGGATTGACTTTTAAGCTATATCTAAGCAAAAACTAAACCATAAAGGGTTAAGCACACTTACAGAAGTTAAGTACACGACCAGAGATGCTAAGAGAGTATTCTTGAGCTCCAGAAGTGATCAAGAAAGTAGATTGAAGTGTGAAGAACAATGTTGCAACTCATGGCCCTTTTATAGTAGTTTAGGCACCTTAGATCTTTGACAACAAGTGCTACAAGTGTTCCTAGATGATCAACATCTGTCCCTGAGTGCTAGGGGACGTTTAGGGGCGCCCATGCTCATAATAATGGCTCATATGTCGGTTAAAACACCAAACAGTGCTTCTGCCCGAATTATCTGCATCTGGGAGGCTGACGCGGCCCGCGTCCATGATCATGCAACCTTTACGCGGCCCGCTTGAATCTCAATGTCAGAGCCCATATCTTTACTGTCAGCGCGGCCCGCGTAAAGCCCTTTGCTACCTTTACGCGGCCCGCCTGAGACCTGTTTGCCAGATTTTCAAATCTTTTTCATTATTGCAGTTGGCCTTTGGCGTTTCGAAGGGGTAACTTTGCGTTTTGGGCCTCTTTTATTTACGTATAAGGGCCTCGTGACTTTTACCCGCGCCGTTAAGTCCTCGGTTAGTTTATTACTACCCGAAAGGTCCTAACTTTCAATGTTGACGCTTTTAACCCCTCGCATACGAATTCGATCATAACTTTCTCGTTTTAAAACGGAACCTTGCGAAATTTATATCGTATATTCTAGTGAGCGTAATTTACTGTTACAAAGTCTCGGGTTTGTTAAAGGGTCACTCAGAGGTATAACTTAAACATGTTGACACATTTAACCCCTGTAGTTTGTAATCTCTCACTTTCTTCCACATTTCGTTCCGTACGATCCATGATTTATTCGTTTGAAGGTACGAGCATCATTTAGGGTTACTGTACAGTATATTTATCCCTTGTTGACAGTTTGAACCCTCGGATTCACATACTTTCTATGTTTGTCAACTTTAGTCCTCATTTATCATTTATTACCACGTGTACACTTATGACACGTGTCATTACATTATAGGACGCAAAATTTCGAGGTGTTACAGTTCGATAGCATAACGATGTGTGAGGCGTTAAATGGAAACAAGTGATGATGGGTCGAACAGCCTGGTCGATCGAACTGTAGGTTCGATCGAACGTGTTGTTCGTTCGGTTAGACAGTCCGTTCGGACAGCCTGTTCGATCGGCCGATAGGCTTGATCGGTTGGTCAGCCCGTTCGGGCAGCTTGTTCGATCGGCCGGTAGGCTCGATCGGTTGGACTGTTCGAGTGGATTGTTTCTTCCTTTGAGTAGGATGTGTTTGTGTATGATGGCTTGTCCTTTTGAAGTTTTCGTTGTAGTATTTGAGAACATTGAAGTGTTCTTACCTTTCAGGTCGATCGATCGAACGGGCTATTCGATCGGCCGGCTTAACCGATTGGTTAGACACTTCAGTAGTGAGTCCTCAGCAGGATGTCACCTGATCGAACAGCATGTTCGATCGGGTGGCACTCCAATACATCGAACGAGTTGAAAATCGATTAAGTGTTGAAGCATAGTATCTCATGATCCGAAGAGTAATCAACCCAAACCGTAGTTCGATCGAACAGCACCTCGTTCAATACTAGACTTCATGAAATTGTTAAAGTGTGGGGCCATGTGCTAGCTGATCGGCTGGCCTGGTCGATCGGCTGACATGTCCGATCGGTTGGGCTGTTCGTTCGAACAGCCTGTTCGATCGGTCAGCATTCTGACCTGGTCGGCCTGTTCGTCTAACACTTAGCTGTTCTGATTGTATGACGTTATATCGAGGTATTTTGACAACGAGCTGAACCATGGCACCTTCATTCTTACTTGTTTCCCCTGCTCGGACAGGAATCACCCAAGTCCGGCCGGTGAACGGTTCAGAACGGTAGTTGAACGTTTAACCCGAAAGCGGTGAACCTCGTAGATAGAATCCGAATCTTGAACCACACAACCATTAGAATGATTAGTGAGTTGGCTCAAGCTCCGTTTCTACCGGTTTGAAGGCATTGAGTGTAAAAGAGTTGAAAGAAAGTTGGAAATCTTTCTTTCAATTCTTCACATCATGTAAATGTTCAGATCTGTGATAGATCTTAGTTTGTTTATGTGGAAATCGGCTAGATCCAAGTGATTCTTGGTGGATTGAGGCCAAAACATGAAGTTCTTGAAGAACACCATGATGACATCATCCTAGAACACTTAGATCTTGATGATTTCACGGTTAGAATTCAAGATTTGAAAGATAGAAAGGTGTAGGAGTGTGCATAGATCAAAATCGTACAAGATTTAGGATGAAATCTTACCGGGATTGAGAGAAATCTGAGAAATAGTGAAGAACACGAGGTGGTCGGTCAGAGGGTTTCCAAAAGTGGAAAGAATGACAATGACAGGCCTATTTATAGGCTTCCAAAAGGGGAAAGAGCTGGCCGATCGGCCAGGCATCCCGATCGGACAGCCTGCTCGATCGGACAGTCTGTCCGATCGGCTGTGCTGTTCGATCGGCTAGGAGCCTGATCGATCCACAGCCTGCTTTGAGCGTTCGGTGCGACGATTTCTGATATTTCGATTTCGATTGAAGACGATACGAATACGATAGAGTTTCCTATTCAAATTACTTTTAGTCCTAACCACTATATCTACATACAAGCATCTATATTTCACACTATCCTTTCGTTACCATTCATCATAATTCGATTTCGATTGAGTTTCGAGTTTCGATTCAATTGATCACCACACATAACATAAAGTAAACACGCACAGGTAACACGTAAGGCACACACACACGTAATATAACACCAAATTCGCATAGTTCGAGTTTCGAGTTCGATTGATGATTCGATTAGATTGATTATTGATTGATTAACTTTATCGCACTGTTACTTCCTACTATTCACAGTCGTAAAGTGTTTCGCGTCGATTAATATTCGATTACCTTGATTCTTTGATTAATAACACTTACTCCACATAATACAAATAATAAAACATAGAATAGACTAATTACAGTCAAAGAAGTCAAACTTGACTTTGACTTTGACATTAGGTAACACGGGGTGTTACACCTGCCTAGTCCATGTCCTCATCCTCATCATCACCTCCTCCTCCGTGCCCCGCCATGTACCCCCGGATGCTCCGGATGTCATCTTGAATATCGGAGATGTTTCTCTCAATGGCTCCGACCCGGTTGTATGTGTTGCTGGTCAAGTTATAGGTGTTCCTGGTGCACATGAGGTTTTCCTGCAACAAATCATGTAAACTTTGGAGATTAGGAAAACCGCCTCCTTGTGAGGAGGACTGGCCCGGATCACCATGGGGCTGGTGTTGGAAATTAGGGGGTGGTTGGAACTGTGGAGCGTGAAGGACAAGTGCTTCTTGTGGGTTCCAAGCATACCCTTGGACCCTTTGGAAGCTGACCGACCCATCTTCGGCTTCATAGATTAAGTTCATGGAGCGGCAGATGTGTATATCTACTATCCCCGACCATGGACTCCTTTCAAAAGACTTAGGCATGTTCACGAAGCGCTTGAAGAGACGGTATATCCGACCGCCGAAGAAGATAGGGGTTGGTGGAGTAACAAGCCTGTTCCAGTGCATGTTTCGGAGTAGGAGGAAAGGAACATCGAGATGTTTGCGGGTATGAATGCAATGAAGAACTATCAGATCTCGCAGCCCAACGACGCCACTGCTATCATGCCTTTGACTAAGAGAGTAGGTGAGGACCCGATGAATGTAACGGTAAAGAGGGTCCCTCAACCTAGTACTCTTAGTGCTGCTTGGGTTGTAGTGCCCATCTCCAATTTGTGCCCATGCAGCTTGGCGTTCGTCTTCATCAAGTTCACGTAACCCGCCAGTGTTTTCTTCATTGCCCGTGTCTTCCTCCTCATACAACCCCACCATCGACCCAACCTGTGCCATTGAAATTGAGTACTTGGTTGCCCCACATCGGAACTCCACACCATTATTGTCAAATGGCTCGCACCTTGAGTTGAACACAAATGTGCTACAGAATTCCAAAGTGTATTCAGTAACCGAACGAAGGCGAGTAGTAAGGGCGACTCTCAGCGGCCCGGTGACTAGGTTGTTGAAGCGGTCCCATTGGTCTACTAATCCCAAAAGATCCGAACACACTTGTCTTAGGTATTCTTCCGGTCTTGTTCGAAGTGAATCATATCTTGCCTTGGCATCGAGCTCACTTGCGTTGAACCTTGTGAATTTCTTCGACATCTGAAAGAATACACCAAAAGTTAGCATGAAACGGTGAAATTTTCAGAGAAAACTGAAAACAGTGGGCTGGACACGGCCCCGTGCTCAGCGGGCACGACCTCGTGTCCAGGCGTCTGTTACTCAAAAACTTCATTTTTCGACCCGGTCCCGAAAACTTGAAAATTTTTGGTCAAGTAGGTGCGGTTTCCCCCGAAAATGAAACCCCAAGTGCCGTTTTTCCCAAAACAAACCTTTTACCCCTTCGATTTTATCTTTTTCGGTTCAAAAACAAGGGTTTGGGGTTTTTGTGGGAAATCGGGCGAATCTGTGACAACCCGCAAAATTACAGGTACTGTACAAATTAATTAACCCTAATTATGTGCTTAATGACTGTGCTTGACTACATCTGACACTTTAAACTGCTTACTGATTCATGTTATATACATACATGTGCATTCTTTACATACAGTCACTCCAATTATTTCATACAGACTCTTAGTGACAAACCTGATGCACAAAGCACAGTTAGCACAGTAAGCGGATAACTCAGACACATGCTGACAATGTCAGCACTTAGACAAATACTATTTTAGGCCAGTATGGGCCAGGGATAGAACACTACACCAGTATGGAGTGTAGGGAGGTGAGGACCATAAGACTATGTCACTACGTGATAGTTTGAGTGCCGGAAAGTGCCTAAAACGCAATTTAATTACAGAATTCCACATTTTTAGTAACAATTCAGTTCTTGACACACTCATATTATACAGAGTATTGACTAAATGGTCCTGGACACTTTCCTAAGTGTTGGAATTAATTTCGTTACGAAAAGATGCACAAAAGACGCTTTACGGGACAATTAAACGCTTTAACGGAACGCTGCGAAACCGAACAACCAGACATTACCCGAGACATGAAAATATTGTTAGAAATATTATTTTATTATTTTAAATTAATCATGGTCACAAAAATCCCCATGCACCATGTAAACATGACATACACCCACTATACTTGTAAATACCCTTAACCCTTTTATAATTACCTACTAATTAACAAAAATTTACACTTTGCCCCCCCCCCTATAACCGAAAATCTGCCCTAATCATTAAAGAATATTTTGTTTAAATCTTTTGTAAAGAAAATCTTGATTTCATTGGCCAAATTCTTGTCATAATTTCTCTATAAGCTAGTAATGCACATTTCCAAGATAATGATCATCATTACATCAAAGCTAGCACTTAATCCTCTCTCTCCTCCCTCTAAATTCGGCTCATACCCCCCCCCTCTCACCACAACTGATTTTCATCATCACCTTCCTTCACCATCTTCATCTCTTTCACTAACAAACCCCATTCCAAGCTCCAAGATTGATCCATAGAGGTGCAAGAGGAAGTGCTCTCAAGAAGCCTTGTTCAAGCTTTTCTCACCATCATTCCTTATCATCTCAACCTAAGATTACAATCCTAGCCTTGTGCTAGTAGTAAGTCCATTCATACTCTTGTCTCACTTCGATTCTTGTTCGATTGTTGAATGTTCATCACACACAAAAGCTTAAACAGCTTGCTGAGTTGGATTTCCAGCCAACTTCAACAGGCTGTAACGGGATCATTTTAAAACGAAAAACGGAATTTCTAAATCCTAAAATGAGTATTTTGGAATAACTAAACAAATGGCACTGGAATCATAATTTTTCGAGACCGTTTACTATTTTTAAAAGGTTATTTTTGGACAGCAGCTCAAACTCCATTTTTACTGCAGAAAAAGTGGGTTATTTTCGGAGTCATAACCTAAAACCTGAGTAAAATCAACTCATTAAATTTTTACAGTAGATAGACACCATTGTCAGGACGACTCTCCAACTGGAATTTCGTCAAACGGACTTACGGTTGATTTTTAGTGAATATTTCCGTAAACTGCGATCAGAAGGTAACAAATCTGATTGCAGTCAAGAAAATGATTTTCTATAAAATATGGGTAACGAATTGGACTTTGATATTTTTACACAATAAACTTTGGAACATATGTGACGTTCTGTAAACATTTGAGAATTTCTAGAAAAGGGTAACTATTTTATAAAAATCCTCGAAAACAGTCCTGCTTCGAGTAATAAAGCTGAAATGAAGTATGTAAAGTTTTGTATGTCTATATGTTGGTTTGGTTATTGAAAATGAACTATTGGATATATATAAAAGAAAATGATATGCTATTTAAGCATGGACACCTCTATTTACAGAGGAGACTCTGCCAAAATTTTCCGAAAACCCGAACACTTAGTAAAATATTCGAGAAAATAGATACGAAATAGTTGTCTAACTATTTTTCTAAGAACGCCATTTAAGTTAAAATATTATTATTGTTTTAACAAAATAATACCAAAGTAACATAAATCAAAACACTAAACTCTAAGCCAAGGCACGGCCCGTTCGTCTAATAGACATTAGTACGTTGTAGGTTGTCGTGTAGCGGAAGGAGTTTAAGTTCGAGTCAAGACGCACTACGGTGAGTTCATGACCAGGTTGTCGTGTAGCGGAAGGAGTTTAAGTTCGAGTCAAGACGCACTACGGTGATTTCATGACCCCCTATTCCTTTACTGTTTTCGGTTTTATACTTCGGGGGTGGAATACATATTTACAAATTATTTCAGACTTTTATATACATGGTATGGTTAGCTTAGGGAGGGTTTTACACTACTAGATCATGTGAAGGGTGGGCACAACACTTGAGGCCATTAATCCTCGTTATAGGACCAAGGGACACAAGAGTGATAGATCTATTTGGGTGTAGCGAGCCCACACCCGTGAGGCCGGGGCGGCCCATAGTGGTGACTGTGTCTTCCAGCCGGAAGCCCGGTAACAAATTTGCTAGGTTTGAGTTTCCCTGCACCTTTTCACACATACCGGTGGCTTTGCAACCCATTGGTGATCTCTTTTTGCTTATTGCTACATACCAGGGGCAAATTTTACTTACAGACATACTAAATGGTTTTATATACACAAGACTTACTCATGAACTCGCTCAACTTTTTGTTGACTTTTTAAAACTACATGTATTTCAGGGAATTAAGTTGGATCTGGCAAGTGATGCATGATTAGCTGCGTACTAAATAAGGATGTCATCCGGAGTCGTAGGTTTGGGAAGTGTAACTCTTTCCTGGACGAGTTGCATGTCTCAAGTCCTTGTGTCGTTGGTAGCTTTTCGTCGAGTCTTATGAACTCATTTTTAAACAAGTCATGTTTTGTAAACGTATCGTGTGGTTGATGTTTTTGTTTCAAGACAATATGTTATGTATTTTTAATCATTTTAATGGATGAACATCAAGTATTTTTATCATATAGCATGTTGTGATTGTTGCTATGGTATTGAGAAGTCACACCAAACTAAACCCACGCTTCCGCAAAAGCCAGGGTGTGACAGCTTGGTATCAGAGCCTCGATCATAGCGAACTAGGATTCCTTCTCGAGTCTAGACTATGATCACTAGGGCTCTCACGAAAATGTTTTCAAACGTTTTTACATTTGCATACACTAAAAGTCCAGATCCGGGGCACAAACTTTTTACAAACAAAAGGTCACAAATACATTTCTTCAAAATTTTCGTATCAGTCTTAGAGACTGAGGGAGTTCAGTCTTAGAGACTGTGGGATTCAGTCTTAGAGATTGGGGATGTTCAGCCTTAGAGGCTGGGGAAAATTTGAGTCTTAGAGACTGGGAGGTTGGTCTTAAAGGCCAGGGAGTTAGTTTGAGAGACTAGGGAATTCAGTCTTAGAGATTGGGTGGGATAGTCTGGGAAGACTAGGAGGCATACATGACTTCATTATTATTTGTTTACATGCTTATCTTATTTGTGTGCATATGTTGTGGATGTGTTACAGACACCATGGCATCATCCGGTAGCGGAGTATCCGATGCGAGTGACCCGAGGACTTTTACCTCTGACGACGAGATGGCTACCGATTCGGGAGTTTACACCTCAGACTACACGAGCACTGATGAAGATGACTTTCAGCCTTTTGCCCTACCGATCTTCGGAGATGATGTACCTTTAGCTGACGGCCCACCTGGAGAGGACCTACCGCTTGTTCCCATCCCTGCCCCTCTCCCCTTCGCTGCGGTTCCCTTTGAGGAACAACCTATCGACGCGTTACCCGATGGTGACATCGACCTACTCATCGAGGGTCCCCCGGAGGGAGACCAGGATGGTGGGGCCCCGATGGAGGGCGGTGTTCAGCCTGTTGATATTCCAGTTGTTGATCCTATTGTCCCCATGGTCGAGCTTCCAGGTATGGAGGTTCAGTCCGATTCGTCCGCTTCAGGTTCCATTGAGTCGATAGCTTCACACATCCCACCGTTGGGATTCGGTTACATTCCTCGCATGGACGCTGATGAAGAGATGGAGATGGAGCAGCCTGCCGAGGCTCCTGCTCATCCAGATGATCCGATTCCTGCCATGCTTGTTGATTATCAGCCCGCTCCAGTCACTTCCGAGCCCGTTCTTGCCGTCGACCCTGTTACTGTCTCTGTTACACCCGTTGTTGCACCACCAGCCGTTGAGATACCCGATCCCATGGCTATCTTTGATGACCTTGCACCATTCGCTACCCACATGGACCCGAGGTATGCCCACTCCAGCAATGGGTGGATTGAGGAGGATGACTACCCTTCGTACGTAGTCCCAGTCACTCCCCCTCCCGCACCTATCGCTGTACCCTTCGATGCTCCCTTGTTTCCTCCATCCACATCCGATACTCACCGCACCGACCTTCCTATCACATTCCTTCAGGACATTCCTCCGCCCCAACCTGGGGAGGGATCGTCGAGCCAGCTTTTCGGGCACACCCCATTCATGCCAGAGGTTAGCCAGTTCTTACCGCAGGTCCCTTATTCAGATTTTGTTCCACCAGTGTCACTTTCTGCACCTTTCGAGACCCAGTTACCCCATGTTACTTCACAGTTTGTATTTACCCCACACATTACACTTCCGGTTTCAGCCCCGATGGGTGAACCATCCCTATGGTCAGCACCCCAGGTCATGCCAGTATCTGACACTTATCATCCATTTTATGACGGATTCTATGTGGAGGACACGCTCACGTCGTTGCAGTTACGGCGGGAAGCCTTGAGGCAGTGTGTCCAGCGGTTGGAGAGGACTCCACATCCTCACTGTCCCTGTCAGACCCAGTTTTCAGCATCACACACTTCTTTTCCCTCATTTCAGGATTCAGACGTTCATTTCCTCCCTCTCGATCGACAGGTTGCTTTCGTGTTACGTTTTGCCTACGCACTTGAGGAGGATTTGGTGCAGTTGCGCCGATTGATTTTCTCTCATTTTCCACCTCCTCCTCCACCATCAGCTTAGGGATATACTCGGGGCAACAGGGATTTCAGACCATCGACAGACCAGCTACTCTTAGTGGGAAGACAGTGCTAGAGCCATGATTACGAAGACTTTTTTTTGAAGACCACGATTTTGATTTTTGGTTTATTTGTTATTGTACTCAGACATATATTTTGGCACATGGTAAAATTGTGAGACTGTATCGGTGGTTTGTTTATGAAACATTAATCGCAAGTCTTTTAATTTTATGCATTGTTGATTATTTGTTATGGTTATAACATGAGATGTTATGTGGATGATGAATGTTACAATGTATACGTATAATTACTATACTTACTATGACCTGACCAATATGGAACATCCTCTAGGAAATGCCTCCTCGACGTGACGCGCGCATGCCGACTAACCAGGCAGAACTACAAGGAATCATCGCTGCCGCTATTGCGCAGTGTGCTGCTTCTCAAGGAGAAACAAGCGGCAACATTCCGAACAGCAACAACAACCCTCCCAACGGTTGTACCTACAAGCAATTCCTGGATTGTAAACCCTTGAACTATGACGGCACTGGGGGTGCTGTTGCTTTCGTTAGGTGGACGGAGAAGACGGATTCTGTCACAAGGATGAGCAAGTGTGCTCTCGAGCACCAAGTTACGTACATCTCAGGGCTCTTTCTTGACGGTGCCCTATCTTGGTGGAACCTTCAAGTACAGACCCTGGGGGAAGCAGTAGGCGTATGCTATGATATGGACTGAGCTGAAGGAGCTCATGAGGAAGAAATATTGTTCTCGGGCCGAGATACAGAAACTGGAAACCGAGTTCTGGCACCTCAAAATGGACGGCCCAAAGATTGCTGAATATGTGCAAAGGTTTCACGACTTGTCACGCGTTGTGCTGTATATGGTTGAGCCTGAGTTTAAACGCATTGAGCGTTTCATCTGGGGATTGGCACCCCAAATCATGAGCATGGTAACGACGTCCAAACCCCCAACGATTACCGAAGCCAATGATCTCAGTGTGGCACTTACAGAGGAAGCCATCAGATTGGACAAATTTTCAATCTCTGAACCGAAAAAGAAGGAAACACATGTTGAATCATCGCTAAGTGAGAACAAGAGGAAGTTCTCAAATTTCAAAAAGGGCACCAGCAGTGTTAGCAAGAGGGAAGAAGGAAGTGCACCAGCCAGGGCCGGAACTGGTGCCAAAAACAGAGGAATAGGATCTGCCCAAGTGTGGTACATGTCAGTTCCATCATCCCGGCCCGTGTCGACTCAGAAAGTGCGAATCTTGCGGGAAGACAGGTCATTCAAAGGAGACGTGTTGGGTTGGATTAGGCCAAGGTGGCAAAAGGGGTTACAATAACAACAACCGCGGTAATGGAAACAGACCGCAAGGAAATAATGGGGGAAACGAAAATCGTGGGAATGCCCCGAATCAAGCTGGTAATCGGGGAACAAACAGAAATCGAGGCGGAAATGGAAATGGGAATGGCCGAGGGCCAGGATGCTTCAACTGCGGGGACGTTGGGCACTTCAAAAGGGAATGCCCAAAGATAAATCAAGCTCAAGGCCGAGTTTTTAACATTGGTGCGAGGGAAGCGCGCCAGGATCCGAATGTTGTCACTGGTACGTTCCCTATAAATCAATGCTATGCATCTGTGCTTTTTGATACTGGTGCCGATTATAGTTTCGTATCATTAGACTTTAAGAACATTCTTGGGTTAACTGCTAGTAAGTTAGACGTTCCGTACTCTATTGAATTGGCGAATGGAAAACTAGTGGAAACGGGTGAAGTTATTAGGGGATGCATGATAGAACTGGGAGGACACGAATTTACGCTAGACCTACTGCCAGTCGAGTTGGGAAGCTTCGACGTGGTAATAGGGATGGATTGGCTGTCTAGCAACAAGGCCGAGGTGGTTTGTCACGAAAAGACCATCCGCATTCCAATGGCCGATGGAGAGACGATAGTAGTTCACGGAGAGAAGCGCGATACGCCATTGAGGATCATTAGCTGCTTGAAAGCTAGGAAGTGTTTGAGGAAAGGATGTGTTGCCTTCTTGGCACATATCGTGGATAAGGAAGCCGCTGAGCCAAAGATCGAAGACATTCCTGTCGTGAAGGAATATCCTGAAGTCTTTCCAGAAGACTTGCCAGGATTGCCGCCTCCAAGACAAGTCGAATTCGACATTGACTTAGTTCCAGGCGCCGCGCCTGTGGCTAAGGCACCTTATCGACTTGCACCGTCAGAAATGCAAGAGCTGTCGACACAACTCCAAGAGTTGTTAGACAAGGGATTCATCAGACCAAGCTTCTCGCCTTGGGGAGCTCCAGTTTTGTTCGTTAAGAAGAAGGATGGTAGCTTTCGCATGTGTATAGACTACCGCGAGCTTAACAAGTTGACTGTCAAGAACAGATATCCTTTGCCAAGGATCGATGACCTGTTCGATCAACTACAAGGTTCAAGTTTTTACTCAAAGATCGATCTAAGATCAGGTTATCACCAGTTGAGAATACAAGAGGAAAGTATTCCCAAAACTGCTTTTAGAACTCGTTATGGACATTACGAGTTTCTGGTTATGCCGTTTGGGTTGACAAACGCTCCAGCAGTTTTCATGGACTTGATGAATAGAGTCTGCAAACCGTACCTCGACAAGTTTGTAATCGTATTCATTGACGATATTTTGATCTACTCGAAGACGAAGGAAGAGCACGAGCAACACTTGAGAGCTATTCTAGAGCTGCTTAAGAAGGAGAAGTTGTACGCTAAGTTCTCGAAATGTGAGTTTTGGTTACGCGAAGTCCAGTTTCTTGGACATGTGGTTAATGGAAGTGGAATCCATGTGGATCCCGCAAAGATCGAGGCGATCAAGAATTGGGAGTCACCGACAACGCCAACCGAGATTCGGCAATTCTTAGGTTTGGCTGGGTATTATCGAAGGATCATTGAAGATTTTTTCCAAAATCGCTCAACCTCTCACCGCACTTACTCAGAAGGACAAGAAGTTTGATTGGAGCGATAAACAAGAAGAAGCGTTTCAGTTGTTGAAAAACAAGCTTTGTGACGCACCGATTTTAGCTCTACCCGAAGTCACGGACGACTTCGTGGTGTATTGTGATGCTTCGCGTCAGGGTTTAGGCTGCATGTTGAGGCAGCGACAGAAGGTCATAGCCTATGCTTCACGCCAACTGAAGGTACATGAGAAGAACTACACCACGCATGACTTAGAGTTAGGCGCCGTAGTGTTCGCATTGAAGATTTGGCGACACTACTTGTATGGAACAAGATGTACAATCTTCACTGATCACAAGAGTCTACAGCACATCTTTGATCAAAAGGAACTTAACATGAGACAGAGACGTTGGGTTGAACTGTTAAACGACTACGACTGTGAAATCAAGTATCACCCAGGAAAGGCGAATGTAGTTGCTGACGCCTTGAGTCGAAAGGAAAGGATTAAGCCCATAAGGGTTAGGGCTTTAGAAATGATTGTCCAGACAGACCTCTCGTTGCGCATTCGTGCCGCGCAGAGAGAAGCTTTGAAAGAAAGCAATGTTGAGGATGAGTATCTCCATGGAATGGAGAAACAGTTAGTGCCAAACAAGGAAGGAACCTTGCGTTTCATGAATCGAATTTGGTTTCCTCTGTTTGGAGGATTGAGGAAGGTTATATTCGATGAGGCTCACAAGTCACGATACTCGATTCATCCAGGAGCAGATAAAATGTACCAAGATCTTAAGGATTTCTATTGGTGGCCTAGGATGAAAGGCGATGTTGCAGTATATGTTGGCAGATGTTTAACGTGCGCCAAGGTTAAAGCCGAGTACCAGAAGCCTTCAGGTCTCCTGCAACAACCTATAATACCCCAATGGAAATGGGAACAGATTTCCATGGACTTCATAACGAAATTGCCAAAGACGCCAAAGGGCCACGATACAATTTGGGTAATTGTAGATCGGCTGACAAAATCTGCGCACTTCCTGCCGATCAGGGAAAAGGACAACACAAGTAAACTTGCTGAAATATACATGAGGGAGATTGTTGCACGTCATGGAGTGCCTCTCTCGATTATCTCTGATAGAGATGGACGCTTCATATCAAGGATTTGGCAGTCCTTCCAAGAGGCATTTGGTTCCCAATTGAATCTGAGTACAGCATTTCACCCACAAATGGACGGCCAGAGTGAACGAACGATTCAAACATTGGAAGATATGCTGAGAGCATGTGTAATGGACCTGGGTGGTAGTTGGGACAAACACTTACCCTTGGTCGAATTTTCGTACAACAATAGCTACCACACCAGCATTGGAGCAGCACCGTTTGAAGCCCTTTATGGGCGCAAATGTCGATCACCGCTATGCTGGGCTGATGCGGGTGATAGACAGCTGGTTGGCCCCGAAATGGTTCAGGAAACAACCGACAAGATCTTTCAGATTCGAAAACGCATCGAGGCAGCTCGCGACAGACAAAAAGCCTATGCAGATCCAAAGAGGAAGCCCCTGGAATTCCAAGTTGGGGATATGGTTTTGTTAAAGGTTTCACCCTGGAAGGGTGTGGCACGCTTTGGAAAGCGTGGGAAGTTGAATCCGCGTTACATTGGTCCTTTTAGAATCCTGCAAAGGATTGGGCTTGTAGCCTACAAGTTGGACCTACCTGTTGAACTCAATGGTGTTCATGATACATTCCATGTATCAAATTTGAGGAAGAGTCCGACTCAAGAGACAGTTGTCATTCCTGCTGACGAGGTTCATATTGACGACACACTCCACTTTGTGGAGGAACCGGTTGAAGTTACGGATTGGAAGATTAATAAGACACGCCGGAGTAGTGTTAAACTCGTTAATGTTCGATGGAATGCACGACACGGCCCGGAGTTCACGTGGGAGCGTGAGGATCGTATGAAGGCCAAGTACCCACATTTATTCCCCAAGACCCCTGCAACTAGGAGTAGGACATAAAATTTCGGGACGAAATTTTCTTAACAGGGGGAGAATGTGACAACCCGCAAAATTACAGGTACTGTACAAATTAATTAACCCTAATTATGTGCTTGATGACTGTGCTTGACTACATCTGACACTTTAAACTGCTTACTGATTCATGTTATATACATACATGTGCATTCTTTACATACAGTCACTCCAATTATTTCATACAGACTCTTAGTGACAAACCTGATGCACAAAGCACAGTTAGCACAGTAAGCGGATAACTCAGACACATGCTGACAATGCCAGCACTTAGACAAATACTATTTTAGGCCAGTATGGGCCAGGGATAGAACACTACACCAGTATGAAGTGTAGGGAGGTGAGGACCATAAGACTATGTCACTACGTGATAGTTTGAGTGCCGGAAAGTGCCTAAAACGCAATTTAATTACAGAATTCCGCATTTTTAGTAACAATTCAGTTCTTGACACACTCATATTATACAGAGTATTGACTAAATGGTCCTGGACACTTTCCTAAGTGTTGGAATTAATTTCGTTACGAAAAGATGCACAAAAGACGCTTTACGGGACAATTAAACGCTTTAACGGAACGTTGCGAAACCGAACAACCAGACATTACCCGAGACATGAAAATATTGTTAGAAATATTATTTTATTATTTTAAATTAATCATGGTCACAAAAATCCCCATGCACCATGTAAACATGACATACACCCACTATACTTGTAAATACCCTTAACCCTTTTATAATTACCTACTAATTAACAAAAATTTACACTTTGCCCCCCCCCCTATAACCGAAAATCTGCCCTAATCATTAAAGAATATTTTGTTTAAATCTTTTGTAAAGAAAATCTTGATTTCATTGGCCAAATTCTTGTCATAATTTCTCTATAAGCTAGTAATGCACATTTCCAAGATAATGATCATCATTACATCAAAGCTAGCACTTAATCCTCTCTCTCCTCCCTCTAAATTCGACTCATACCCCCGCCCCCCTCTCACCACAACTGATTTTCATCATCACCTTCCTTCACCATCTTCATCTCTTTCACTAACAAAGCCCATTCCAAGCTCCAAGATTGATCCATAGAGGTGCAAGAGGAAGTGCTCTCAAGAAGCCTTGTTCAAGCTTTTCTCACCATCATTCCTTATCATCTCATCCTAAGATTACAACCCTAGCCTTGTGCTAGTAGTAAGTCCATTCATACTCTTGTCTCACTTCGATTCTTGTTCGATTGTTGAATGTTCATCACACACAAAAGCTTAAACAGCTTGCTGAGTTGGATTTCCAGCCAACTTCAACAGGCTGTAACGGGATCATTTTAAAACGAAAAACGGAATTTCTAAAGCCTAAAATGAGTATTTTGGAATAAATAAACAAATGGCACTGGAATCATAATTTTTCGAGACCGTTTACTATTTTTAAAAGGTTATTTTTGGACAGCAGCTCAAGCTGCATTTTTACTGCAGAAAAAGTGGGTTATTTTCGGAGTCATAACCTAAAACCTGAGTAAAATCAACTCATAAAATTTTTACAGTAGATAGACACCATTGTCAGGACGACCCTCCAACTGGAATTTCGTCAAACGGACTTACGGTTGATTTTTAGTGAATATTTCCGTAAACTGCGATCAGAAGGTAACAAATCTGATTGCAGTCAAGAAAATGATTTTCAATAAAATATGGGTAACGAATTGGACTTTGATATTTTTACACAATAAACTTTGGAACATATGTGACATTCTGTAAAAATTTGAGAATTTCTAGAAAAGGGTAACTATTTTATAAAAATCCTCGAAAACAGTCCTGCTTCGAGTAATAAAGCTGAAATGAAGTATGTAAAGTTTTGTATGTCTATATGTTGGTTTGGTTATTGAAAATGAACTATTGGATATATATAAAAGAAAATGATATGCTATTTAAGCATGGACACCTCTATTTACAGAGGAGACTCTGCCGAAATTTTCCGAAAACCCGAACACTTAGTAAAATATTCGAGAAAATAGATACGAAATAGTTGTCTAACTATTTTTCTAAGAACGCTATTTCAGTTAAAATAATTATTATTGTTTTAACAAAATAATACCAAAGTAACATAAATCAAAACACTAAACTCTAAGCCAAGGCACGGCCCGTTCGTCTAATAGACATTAGTACGTTGTAGGTTGTCGTGTAGCGGAAGGAGTTTAAGTTCGAGTCAAGACGCACTACGGTGAGTTCATGACCCCCTATTCCTTTACTGTTTTCGGTTTTATACTTCGGGGGTGGAATACATATTTACAAATTATTTCAGACTTTTATATACATGGTATGGTTAGCTTAGGGAGGGTTTTACACTACTAGATCATGTGAAGGGTGGGCACAACACTTGAGGCCATTAATCCTCGTTATAGGACCAAGGGACACAAGAGTGATAGATCTATTTGGGTGTAGCGAGCCCACACCCGTGAGGCCGGGGCGGCCCATAGTGGTGACTGTGTCTTCCAGCCGGAAGCCCGGTAACAAATTTGCTAGGTTTGAGTTTCCCTGCACCTTTTCACACATACCGGTGGCTTTGCAACCCATTGGTGATCTCTTTTTGCTTATTGCTACATACCAGGGGCAAATTTTACTTACAGACATACTAAACGGTTTTATATACACAAGACTTACTCATGAACTCGCTCAACTTTTTGTTGACTTTTTAAAACTACATGTATTTCAGGGAATTAAGTTGGATCTGGCAAGTGATGCATGATTAGCTGCGTACTAAATAAGGATGTCATCCGGAGTCGTAGGTTTGGGAAGTGTAACTCTTTCCTGGACGAGTTGCATATCTCAAGTCCTTGTGTCGTTGGTAGCTTTTCGTCGAGTCTTATGAACTCATTTTTAAACAAGTCATGTTTTGTAAACGTATCGTGTGGTTGATGTTTTTGTTTCAAGACAATATGTTATGTATTTTTAATCATTTTAATGGATGAACATCAAGTATTTTTATCATATAGCATGTTGTGATTGTTGCTATGGTATTGAGAAGTCACACCAAACTAAACCCACGCTTCCGCAAAAGCCAGGGTGTGACAGAATCTATGAACAATACAAGTGGATTTACTTCCCATAACACTAATCTAAACTAATGCTAACAGATTTATGCAAAAATTTGAGGTTCGATCCGGATGAAGTTCAAGAAC
Source organism: Helianthus annuus (assembly GCF_002127325.2). NCBI lineage: Eukaryota > Viridiplantae > Streptophyta > Magnoliopsida > Asterales > Asteraceae > Helianthus > Helianthus annuus. Next base: position 131,497,266 of record NC_035447.2, read on the forward strand.
CCTAGATTTTTCCCCAAATTTTTGATGTTTTAACTACATGCAAGTATTTAATCTAACTACTAATGATGATAGAATCATATCTTGATGTTGTTAGAACGAGAGGTAACGTCGGAATTCTGCAGAAAATTGCCTGAGCCAGAGAGTTTTTGGGGAAACGGGGCGTGTGGAATGAGGTAACTGTTATGGAAAAGGGGTTTTATCTTGACAGTCGCGCGGACACGGCCCCATGTCCAGTGGACACGGCCTCGTGCCGAGTAAATTTTCAAATTTTTTTTAGTTATTAAGTGCTTGTGTGAGTGCCATGTTTTCCAAAACTTGGTTAAAAGACTTACCGATTTCGATGTTTATCCGCTTGTTCGTAACTTACCAGGTATGATGTTGATGCTTTTACACTTCGACCGTTTGAAGCGAGATTTCTTCTTCCTCATCCTCAATGAATCCTTGGTAGAGTTTCAGCCGTTAGCCATTGACTTTGGTCTTCATAGGATGTGTATGAAGTGGATGGCTCGTACCTGGGCTCCTCATAATGGGTGCATGAAGTGGATGGTTGAAATGAGTTGTAATATTGAACCAAGTGTTGGTTACCACAATTAGTGCAATAGTCTTCCCTATAATCATCCTCCTCATAGGTGTAGTTGTAGCCTCCTGAGTATTGATCCATAGGAATCACTCAGCAGACCACAGCAGAGTCTCAAGACCAGAAAACAAAAATAAAAACGGAAACAGAGGCTGGACACGGCCCCGTGTTCAGTGGACACGGCCCGTGTTCAGTGGACACGGCCCGTGTTCAGTGGACACGGCCCGTGTTCAGGGTCTGTATTTGGGCGTTTGAATAAAAGTTACTGGTCTTGTTGAGCACGGGGGCGTGTTTAGTGAGCACGACCCCGTGTTCAGACTCTGTATCTGGGTGTTTTTATGAAAAATATGCAGCACGGCCCCGTGTTCGGTGAACACGGCCCCGTGTTCGGTGAACACGGCCCCGTGTCCATCCTTCTTTCTTTCTTCATTAAATGCAGTTTGTCTGCATTAGTTGACCACGCCCCCGTGTCCGCTAAGCACGGCCCTGTGCACAGAAGCGTATCTGTACTACCAAGATTTGTCTGGATTCTGCGAATCTTATAGTTGACCACGACCCCGTGTCCGCTGAGCACGTCCCCGTGGTGGGCGATAGAAGCTTCTACAACTTTTTCTTTTCTGCTGACACTTGGGCACGCCCGCGTGCTCACTGAGCACAGGGCGTGTTCAGCCTTCTGTTATCTTGTTTTGCTTGGGAGGATGTTGTCGAGGGGTCGGGCATGCCACGTTTGTCCCTTTTCTTGTATTTATGTTAGATTTAGTTGCCTTTTTGCTTCTTTTGTTCATTTGAGCTCATTTAATCCTGAAAATACAAAAGAAGACAAAAACATACTTTTTCCAACATTAGTACTAAAAAAGGCTTAGTTTTATGCCACAATTGATGTAATTTGTTGGTGCATATTTGTGACAACAGCTTAGATTTGGTCTTTGGATATCTTGTAATTAGTTAAACGTTAAGCGGTTAGCGGGTTTAGCTTTGTATTAGTGAGATATTAATGTTTGGGCTAACTAAACCCAAAGAATTGGGTGATGGGGGGCGAATTGGGCCTGTCCAATTTGCAGCCCATGAGGTTTAACCTAGTCTAACTTGTAAACCTTGTGGTATATAAACAAGGTTAGACATTAGGGTTTAGGTTAATCAGTTAATCAGCCAAAACAGAGTTTGAGAGACATTGAAATTCGTGAGAGCTAGGGTTTGGACGAATTTGAGTGTGTGAGGATCTTGATTGATTGTAATCAGTCAGATAGTTAATCAATAAAGATCCGGTTTGAAAGTGATTGCTGATTTCTGTTTTCTACTCGTTTTCTGCTATATTCTGGTCAAGAGGATTCCGCACTCTTGATCGGATTGACAATTCTGTGAAGATCCATAAGACTCAAGGGGACCTACAATTGGTATCAGAGCCTTCAAGAATTTTGGCTGAAAAACTTGAAGATTCAAAGATTTGTTCTTCGTGTTCTTCGTGTTCTTCATACAGTTCTTCGTTGTTTCTTGAAAATTACTAATAGTTTGCTATTTTGATTCTGCAGGAAATTGTTAGGAAATCAGAATAAAATCTTTTCAAACTTTGGAAAGATTTGGTTCTAGCAAATTTGCTGAATTCGGATAAATACTCTGACAGACCAGCGAATTTGTGACCTAGCAACTCGGTGACCGGTGAAATTAAATCCAAAGGCGACTTTGGTAATCGTTATAAATGTCCTCAGCGACATTATTACGGTGATCGGCGAAATTAACAGTCGTCGTAATAGCGAACTTGATCAGGCTAGCGAAATTAGTTAGCAAAATTAATCTGACCAGCGAAATTAAGCTAGCATAATTAACCAGCGAAATTGATCAGCTAGCATATTTATTCCAGCGAATTTAAAAACCAGCAAAATTATAATTCCTCTACCAGCAAAATTAGCGTGACACAGCGAAATTAAGTTGATTTGCCAGCATAATTAGCGTGACACTGTGAAATTAACTTGGTTTGCTAGCAAAATTAGCTAGAGGAATTAAAATCTAGCAAAATTAAAAAGGTGGAAGATTTTTTGGCTAGCGTAAGGAAAAATTAACGTTTTCGGGAATAGAAAGTGATCCATAGCTCGTTTGACGAAACCCGAATTCTGTTTTTGACACTATATATCATTGGATTCGTCTTTTCGAGACGATTCTAAGGGTGTAATTTGGTAACCACTGTTTTTGGAGATATTTTGTACGGTTTTGCCAGTCTGTTGCGTTTAAAATGTCGAACATGACCAACTTGAATGCACCTAAGATGATGAAGGTGGAGAACTATCTTACTTGGAAGGACAGCTTCAAATCCTTCATTGAATCTCAGGATGCACGCATGTGGATATGTATTGAAGATGGGTACATAAACCCAGTACATGATTTTGAGGGCAGACCACGTAGAACAGACTACGTGAACATGAAAGAGGATGATAAAAAGATCTACGAGGCTGAAAAGAGAGCCTTGGCTGCAATAAAGACATCCTTACCTGATAGCATCAAGCATATCTTCAAGAAGTACACAAATTCAAAGGATATGTGGGATGCATTACAAAAGCGATATCAGGGAAATGAGAGTGCCACCCAGGCATTCATGGCAGAGATAGTGCCAGTTGATGAGGCTGAAACTAGTGTGAGTGATGCTGAATCTCAAGTGGAGAATGCTGAAGCAAAAGTGGATGCTGAAGTAGAGAAGGAGAGTGAAGCTGAAGAGGTTGTTGCTGATGAAACTACAGAAGTTCATGAGGAAGAGGTAAAATCTAATTCTATGTGTTTGAGGTGTCGTGAACTACAGGGTGAGGTTGACAGGTTGTCCACACACAACCAAAGTTTGGTAAGCGAAATGTCTAACATAAAAGAATCAAACTTTTTCTCTAAAAGAAATGAATCTCTATACTTGAAGAAAATAAAAGGTTATGAAACTGAAATTGATTCTTTAACCTGCAAACTAAACGAAAAACTTCAAGTCATAGACTTAGCTCATGACATGATGGCTGAGAAAACAAAAGAGATTTCTGATAAAAACAAAGAGTTGTCAGATGCACAACTCAAAATTGTTGAACTTGAAAAGAAATTGGGTCAATTCAGGGATTCTACTTTTGTTATGAAACATATGATGGGTGGGTTAAAGAAGAGTAATGACAAGACTAGTGTGGGATTCCAAGGCTTTAATGAAGTCCCACCTCCTCTTAGTCATGATTATTCATTCCTACCTGATGAAGATGAGCTAACCAATTTCATGTCAACAGCACCAAGTAGTTCCACAGCAAGTCGAGGTGATGAGTATGCGTGTGATGATGCTAAGAAGAATGATAACAGCAAACCAGTTTTGAAACAGAAAACTTCACATCCTAAGAATAAGAATCCAACTGTTATTAAACAGATTAATTTTGTTCAAGGAAGTGACATGAAAAACGAAACGGCTGTTATTGAAAATGAATCTAATGTAGAGTTTGCTAAAAACAAGAACAAAGAAAATTCTGAAACTAAGCAAACTGAACCAGATTCTTCTAAAGCATCATCATCAAAGCCTGAATCTAGTTCAAAGGCTTCCGATAAGAAGTCTTCGAAAAGGATGTCATGCTTCAAATGTCACACCAAAGGACATGTAGCTAGCTGCTGTCCTAATAAAAAGAATGAAGCACAAGCGAATGAGAGGAAGAAAGAGAAGTCACCAGAGAAAAGTGGTGATAAGCACGAGAGAGAGTCCAACTCTCCAAAGAAATCTGCTCCTAAGCAACCAGAGAAAGTTGTTGTTGGTGTGGATAAGGCTGAAAAAGGAACGCCACAAGTTCCTCGTTTTCAAAGAAATCAACCTAGATTTCAGCCTAGATCTCCACCAGGCAGATTTGAGAGACCTAGAAGCAGTTCACCAAGAATGAACAATTAAAATACAAATAATTTTAGAAGTCAAGGTCAATATCAAAATCGATACCAAAATAATGGTGGTCAAAATTTTTATAACAATGGCTTTAGAAATTATAATAATAATGCTTCTTGGAATCAAAATCAAAATTTTCAAAGGTCAAATAGTCCAAACACACATAGGAACCCTCAGGACCAAAGACCTAGTGGAAATAAAAATCAAATTCCAACAGGTCTACGATCCAAGACTCCAGTTAGGAGTAATGGTTATTGGATGGATGTTCCGGTGGTTGGTGAATTTGGACGACCCAAGACCATTAAGGCTTGGGTCCCCCAATCTAACTAATTTCTTGGTTGGTGTGTGCAGGAGTTGCTAAGGAGGATTATCAACTTGTGGTATGTTGATAGTGGCTGCTCTAGGCACATGACGGGGGATGCGAGATTGTTGACTGAGTTTGAAGAATATGATGGAGGACAAGTGAATTTTGCGGGTGCGAAAGGTGGTAGAATTACTGGACGAGGAAAGGTGGCCAATGGGAAGATCACACTGGACAAAGTGAACTATGTTGAGCAGTTTAAACACAATCTCATGAGCGTGTCACAAGTCTGCGACAAGGGTCACTCGGCCCATTTTACCAAGACTGAAGCATTAGTGTTGAAACCAGGTTTGGAGATTCCGGACGATTGGATAGTGATGCGAGCGCCAAGGAGAAATGACACTTATGTCATGGACATGGGTGCTAAGGATCCAACTGCAGTGGTGACGTGTTTACTATCAAAAGCATCTGAAGCTGAATCGATGTTGTGGCACAGACGCATGGCCCATATTCACTATCGAAAAATGAGCTATCTTGTTAAAAATGAGCTAGTGAAAGGGGTTCCAATGCAGAGGTTTCAAGTGGAAGACAAATGTCTTCCATGTCAAAAGGGAAAACAACATAAGAAACCCCACAAATCAAAAACAGTAAATTCCATAGATGCCCCTTACGAATTACTTCACATGGATTTATTCGGTCCAGTGAACGTGAGGAGCATAGGTGGAAAGTACTATAGTCTTGTTGTCACTGATGATTACTCACGTTATTCATGGGTTTTCTTTTTAGGTACAAAAATGAGACAGCAGAGATGTTGATAGATCTTTTTACAAAATTGGAAAACGTCCATGATGCAAAGATAAAGAGGATAAGGAGTGATAATGGCACGGAGTTCAAGAATCGTATTCTGGATCTCTACTGTCTTCGCAAGGGAATTGAACATCAATATTCTGCTCCTTATACGCCTCAACAGAATGGAGTCGCTGAGAGGAAAACCAGGACGTTGATTGAAGCCGCTAGGACAATGCTTTCAGATTCTAAGCTACCAGTTCTCTTCTAGGGAGAAGCTGTGAATACAGCTTGCTATGTCGTAAACAAAGTTTTGACTGTTAAACGTTTTAACAAAACTTGTCATGAATTAATGTTTAACAATAAACCAAACTTAGAAGGCTTTGAACCATTTGGATTACCCTGCACCATTGTGCGAAATAAAGATAAACAAAAATTCGGTGAGGTGGCTGACGAGGGCTACTTTCTAGGTTACGTACCTGGCGCACCGAATAAAAGGGTTTTTAATCTAAAAACTGGTAAAATTGAGGTTGTGTTTAATGTTGAAATTACTTCTTACAAACCTCAACAGTCAACGAGTGGACCGGCTATATTATATGATTATGAAAGTGTTTTTAAATCATTTAATATTCCTGAGTTTTCCAATGCAGATGAGTCTCAGCTGGTTCAAACAGTGATAAATGGAGACGATGAAGGCGAGTTCATGCCTACATCAAATGTTGATATGACAGATGCTCCGGAAACTTCCCAAGATGCTGCTGATACTGATTCAAGCGATAGTGAACCTGAACCCAATCAGGGGGACGACTTCATTAATCCGTTTGCAAATCAGAACATTCAGGGGGAGGTTGGATCAAACCTGGGTGACAATATAGTAGTCGATGCGGTTGCTACTACACGAGCAAATAGAGATCATCCAGTTGACATGATACTTGGAGATCCTACTGCAGGTGTTCAGACGAGAAGAAGCATAGCAGCGAATACTGGTTTATTTGTGTCGATTGAGAAGACTGGGATTGTGAATGAATGCTTGTACAGTTGCTTTATTTCCCAAGAGGAGCCGAAGAACATTCATATGGCTCTTAAAGACAATTCATGGGTTGAAGCTATGCAAGAGGAATTGGCCCAGTTTGCTAAGTTGAAAGTTTGGGAATTGGTTGATCTTCCTAAAGGTGAAAGAGAGATTGGCACTAAATGGGTATTTAGGTGCAAGAAGGATGAAAGAGGTATAGTCACGCGAAACAAGGCTCGATTGGTGGTCAAAGGTTTCAATCAGCAAGAAGGGATAGATTACAATGAAGTGTTTGCACCAGTGGCAAGGTTGGAGGCAATTCGTTTGTTTTTGGCTTTCGCAACTTTCAAGGGCTTCAAAGTTTACCAACTAGAAGTGAAGAGTGCGTTTCTTTACGGGAAAGTCCAAGAAGTGGTGTATGTCTCACAACCATATGGGTTCGTTGATCCAGATTATCCAGATCGAGTGTACAAACTTGATAAGGCTTTGTATGGGTTACATCAAGCTCCCAGGGCGTGGTACGAGACACTGTGTACACATCTGATCAAGAATGGTTTTGAAAGAGGTCAGATTGACAGTACACTGTTCATCAAGAGGAAGAAGGAAGATTTTCTGCTGGTACAGGTGTACGTGGATGACATCATCTTTGGGTCATCAGATGAAAGCATGTGTAAAGAGTTCGAGCAGGTGATGAAGAGCAAGTTCGAAATAAGTGCTATGGGTGAGCTGTCTTACTTTCTGGGATTACAAGTTGAACAGAAGGAGGATGGGATGTTTATTCATCAAACAAAGTATGTGTAAGACATTTTGAGTCGGTTCAAAATGAATGATTGCTCTACTTCCAACACACCCATATGTGAAAATCACAATCTTGGCCCAGATCATGAAAGTACTGAAGACGTTGATCCTACTCAATACAGGGCAATGATTGGTTCTCTAATGTACTTGACTGCTTCAAGACCTGACATCATGTTTGCAGTATGCTTGTGTGCCAGATATCAGGCTAATCCAAAAGAGTCACACATGAAAGCAGTGAAGCGGATTCTTCGTTACTTGAAGGGGAAACCTAAACTTGGGTTGTGGTATCCAGCTGATAGTGATTTGACGTTTGTTGCTTACACTGACTCAGACTTTGGAGGATGCAAGTCGAACAGAAAGTCTACAACAGGTGGTTGTCAGTTCTTAGGAGGCAGGATTGTGTCTTGGCAATGCAAGAAGCAATCTTGTGTGTCTACCTCTACGTGTGAAGCTGAATATATTGCTGCTGGAAGCTGCTGCTCTCAGGTTCTCTGGATACAACAGCAGATGCGCGATTACGGTTTGGATTTCACTCGTACTCCTATTATGATAGACAATAATGCCACTATTTCAATAACTAATAATCCCGTGAACCACAGTCGTACAAAACATATTGACATACGTCATCATTTTATACGGGATTGTGCTAAAAAGAGGCTAATTGAATTACATCGAGTCGACACAGAAGATAACCTGGCAGATCTTTATACTAAAGCATTTGACAGGGCTCGCTTTGAACACTTAGTGAAACTCAACGGGATGAGAAATCCTGAATAACTGGTTTTTCATAAGAATTTTTGTAAATAGTTTACTGCTTTTCTTAAAAATCAAAAATCAAAAAAAATTGAAAAAATCAAAAACATAAAAAAATTGAAAAATCAAAAATGAGTTATCACTGTGTGAAAAAGGAGAAATGATAGTACATCAGCAAGTTAGACTGTCACACTGAAATTGAACCTTAAGTGTGATAGCAGCTTCATCATATGATGTACCAGTAGGCAAAAAGCATGAAATAATCAACTTACCAATGTGATATAAACATAAATGAACTGAATATGAGTGGGGAACACATCAGTGGTGTATGGTTTAATGACCTTAATTCTTACGTTGATAGATTGCAAAAATCTGAAGTTTTGGGTCTTTATACTGTTATTTCATCTAGGGATATCTTGGCTGTCTTTCTATTCAGAACTAAAATTGTACATGACCTCAGGAAAGAAAGTCACTTGGAATTAGCTCATTTCTATTTGAATGTCTGTATGTTTTCCCGATACACACAATTTTGATCTGATTCTGAAATCTTCTCTGAAAAAAGTCGTGTACCTCCTCTGCTGCATCAAGATATATGCTGACCTGGAGGTGCTAGGCAACGACAACTTCTGCTGCATCCAGATACATGCTGACCTAGCTGTACGTTGTCGCGCTATAGATCTAATACACCCGAAAGAGGCCCTCAAGTGCCCAAAAGAAACCCAAGAAACCTATATCAAACTGAGAAAATCTAATTTGATCTGTATAATATACCATCTCTACTAAAGATCTATTCTGTTCTCTTCTCAACCTATTCCCAGTTAAGATTTCAGAACTCTGGATTGGACTTGTGAAATATGTGGTAGGGAAGATACTTGCATGATAGAGTGTGCTGTTTATATTTCCAGGATTTGATTAGTATTTATTTGGGTGTTCATTGTTAAGCAATCAAAACATGATAATACAGATTATATGCAGACCTAGACACCGTCAGGATATCTTAAAGGATGACATCAGTATACTCACCTACTACAATGAATCTTTGTGCATACCTTGATCGCGGGGGTATATCCTGTTGTGGGACACGCTGGTATTTCAGAAAATAAAATTACCTTAACGTATCATACGGTAATGGTACTTGAAATGTTCATGCATTTTGTTTAAGTGGACAAACATACTGGTAATCGTCTTGAACTGCTTTTCACTAAAAATTACATAAAGAATAATTTAATTGTGTGAAACAGTTTTATTGTGCTGATATGATCTTCTTACCAGTGATTCTCACAAAAATAGAGTGTTTATTGCTTTTGTATTTACTTGCTTTCAGAAAAATATAAAAATCCAAAAATAGTGTCTTTTTCTGTTTAAAATTCTTAACGTACGGAAAACTGTTATTCTTGGAGGACTTGTTACTGATAGGGGGAGACGGTGTTAGAAAGTGAGTTCAAAAATTTTAAATCTTGCAGGTTCTTGTGTGTTGAACAAAAGGTTTTGCGTGTTGGTGATAAGTTGAAAAAGCTTAATCCGTTATACAGTTTAACTATCTCTTGAAAAATAATAATTTATTTAACTTTGTTGAAAAATTCTTATGGTTTCTCGAGATGTTTGTTTTATAGTATACAGATTGAAGCAGTTTGTTGCTGAGAAGTTGCTGTGAAGCGTGAAGATGAGAGTTTGATTGGATGCATGGTAGAACCTCCTTTCTATATTGCAGACAAGATTGAAGAGTGTGAAGATTGCTGTGCAAATGCTAAACTGGAGTTTACTCAAGTGCTAACGTGTTGAAGATTTGGTGATTGGATGCATCAGCTTAGGGGGAGTCTGTTGCTGACAGAAGCTATTGAAGCTGAAGCTATCCAAAGACCAAAGACAGTGCAAGACTACGTGAAGATTGCAAGAAGACTGAAGACAAAAGACTGAAGACAAAGTTTTTATGAAGTTATTGTCAAGGGGGAGTTTGTTGGTGCATATTTGTGACAACAGCTTAGATTTGGTCTTTGGATATCATGTAATTAGTTAAACGTTAAACGGTTAGCGGGTTTAGCTTTGTATTAGTGAGATATTAATGTTTGGGCTAACTAAACCCAAAGAATTGGGTGATGGGGGGCGAATTGGGCCTGTCCAATTCGCAGCCCATGAGGTTTAACCTAGTCCAACTTGTAAACCTTGTGGTATATAAACAAGGTTAGACATTAAGGTTTAGGTTAATCAGTTAATCAGCCAAAACAGAGTTTGAGAGACATTGAAATTCGTGAGAGCTAGGGTTTGGACGAATTTGAGTGTGTGAGGATCTTGATTGATTGTAATCAGTCAGATAGTTAATCAATAAAGATCCGGTTTGAAAGTGATTGCTGATTTCTGTTTCCTACTCGTTTTCTGCTATATTCTGGTCAAGAGGATTCCGCACTCTTGATCGGATTGACAATTCTGTGAAGATCCATAAGACTCAAGGGGACCTATATAATTTATATGTTGCATTTTGTGCACATCAACCATTCAACTTACAAACGCCAAAATCCCCAAAACATCAAACACAACTACTCAAAAAACGCCATATTTTCTACTATATACCATTCATCTTAGAAAACTTCAAAACACTCAAACATCAAAGATTCCAAAAAAAATCGACGGTTCTTTCGGATACACTATTTCCTCAGTAAAACGCCAAAAATGCCAAATATCGTTTCTTGTATATTCAAATATTGTTCTACGCCAAAGTTTCGGATAATGCATTCTTCCCTAAGGTGCTGTGACTCAAATAACATTTTGCTGCATGAGATAGACAAATCATAAACAAAAAGATGTTGGGGTCAGACTTATGTCATTTTCTGTGTTTTGTTCTTGATGAATATTTTAATGGCATGAATAGATGAATGACACTAATGAGTTGTTTGAAGATACATATTCAAAAAAAAAAAACTCATGTCATTTTGTCTTTCCAAACGGCAACAAAAACACAAGCATGGCTAAGACAAACCACCAGCGAACATGATTCAAAGAAGGAAGAGACTGATGACAGTGAAGATTTGGAAGATGAATTGTTTTTATTTTTATTTTTTTTAATTTTCTTTTTCTGTTGTTTGCTATGTATTTTTCAACTTAGAATAAAAAAATACATTATCTTAATAAAACGCCAAACAGTCATAATGCATATGAAACGCCATAAAAAGGAGTACAAACGCCAAAAACTCCCAAACTATAATGAAAGTAATTTGCAGAAGTATTAATTAATAAAAGCTAAAAATGAAAAAAAAGGCCAAAAACTACTTAACCCCATTCAAAAACGCCAAACTTGGGAGATGGAAAGTCTATAACCCTAAAAACTCATAAAAAGCTGAACAAAAACAGTAAATAATACATACTAACTGAAAAGACGGCTACTTTATTAATATCATTTATTATAAATAAAATTTCGCCTAAACTACGCGCCAAAAACATCCTATAAAGAGATACTTCTCTGCACAAACACCTTATCACAAAACCAGAAACAAACACCATATTTCCTAGAAACCATTCACTTTAAAAACGCCAAAAATAATACTTAAAAAAGCCACAGATGCAGAACCTCGATTCTGCTATATTGAGTATTGATCTGAATGAAGTTTCCCTGAATGGATTCTTCTCTGAGTTGGGTATCTCTATAATCTTTTGCTGAATGAGATGGACAAATATTCAAGATAAAAAGACTGATGACACTGATATGACATCAGGACACTTTGTTCTTGATGGATATATTGATGGCATGAAGGGATCAATACATTAGAGCAGACGTTGGTCTTCAACATGTCATCAAACAAGTATATATCCACCCACCATAAAGGATGCCACAAAAAATAAGCATCTTCTAAAGACGGCCGTTATGTAGGAAAATAAGGATCTACATAAGGCATTCAAAAACAGGTTCAAAACGCCAAAAAAAGTTAAAGTAGAAGAGGCTGATGACAGTGAAGATTTGACTGAGAAATTAGATTGTAATTTTTAATTTTTTTCATTTTCTATTGTTTGTTATGTAATTCTCTGTTGTTTATCATCTAATTCTATACTATTTTAAAAAAAAATTTGAGTATAAAACGCCAAAAACTACAAACACCAAAACGCCTGATAGTTTGAAAACTGTGAGAACGAATGCTAGCAAAATACGAGGTTGCTATATAAAACGCCAAAAACGCAAACAAAGTATTACTGGAAAAATCAACACTAACTGACAGATGAAAATTGAAAGAAACAGTAAAATAAAGAGACGGTATCATTATTGCCAAAACATTATAGTTATATTAATGCCACTACATGGAAAATTGAAATTTATTTATCTTTTCAAAACGTTATAATTGCCTGTCACATTATAGGCCTGTATCCTAAATGGCACAACACTTGATATAATAATATCAAGAAAATTACTGATGTTTTTTACGTTAAAAGCCTGCATCCTAATCTAAAAAACAATAAAAATGGCAAAACAATACTTAAAACGCCAAAATATTTACTATGATTATGATCTAAAAACAATAAAAACGGCGCGTACTTATTAAACGCCAAAAAATGGAAAGATGAAGTGACACGCGTTAAAAAAAATATGAAAGGACAAAAAAGCCCCTCCGCCTTTCTCTAAGCGGCGTGACACGTGTTAGGCCAGGAAGCGTTCTCACCATTCTCACACTTTTGAGCGTTTTCTCATGATCCGGTTTCTTAATATTAATAACTAACTAGATTGTAACATATTTTAATATTTTACTAAAATATTCTTGTTTAAGAATATATTATAAATGATGTGACTGTTTAATACCCACATCAGGGGCGGACCTAGAGGTTACCGGGGGGTAACCTCCGCTACGGCTTGGCTCGGAAAAATTTGACGTTTTTAGTGTAAATTTTGGAAAAATTTGATATTTTTTCGATTTCGTTACGGCTTATTTATAAAACGTTACGGCTTGGCGTGAATCCTAGATCCGCCACTGACTCACATTATATTTTAAGCTCAACGTTTAACGTGTATGTTTAGCAACCCAAAGCTACAAACACCTTAAAAGAGAATCCAAGTGGATAATAATTATAACTAGAAAATTCATCCGCGCGCGTTGTGCTGCGGCCAACGAAATTGACGTGTTGTTGATCAGATTCACATTACAATGTGTTAAAGATGTTTTTATCGGTTAAGTCTGTATTACTATCTTATACAAATAAGTAATTCACAAAATAAGCTTAATACAATTAATGGTATCATAATTACCATGTTACATGACTTGTATCCATATAAATAACCTATCGTATTAAGCTCCCCGTGTTACGGCGGGGACGTAAAACCGTGACAAATAGCACCAATGCCACACTATAGCCAACGACCACCAACATTGAAGTTGCGGCGTCTTAACATGGAAAAATTAGACCGACATATAAAACATAGAAAATAATAACTAACTCGATTTAGGACTCGCGCGTTGTGACAAACTTATTAAACGGGAAAAAATAGACGACGTAAACACACTGAACCACACACATGCGTTACCCCATGTTAACTCGCAAAATTTAGAACGAAACGTATAACAAAACGTAAAATCGTTGAACCACACACACACATTGTGCCGTGTTAAGTCGCAAAATTTAGATCTAAACGTAAAATGAAAAATTTTGCAAAATATGAAAAACATAGGGGATCGAAGTTGAAAGTAAAAAGGTTGTGAGGTTAAATTGAAAAAACTAAAAACTTTTGGGTTAAAACTATAAAATCAAGTAGTTTTAGGTTTAAAGTGAAAAATCATTTTAAAACAAAAAAAAAACCCAAAACATGAGGTACAACACCCAATGCCTCAACTTGTTGTAAATTTATATTATGTAAATGTAAATATCAATATACAATCACCTAGACTAACCATATAAACAACTAAAGCATAAAGCATCATTTAATCAAGATGTACAACTCCTAGCTGCATACTCATGTTACAAAATAATATGTAAATAAACCACACGTGGCAGGCTAAAGAAAAAGTACAAACACAATACATATGAAAATACAATAAAACAAAGAAAAAAAAACCTCAATGACTAATAAATAAACAATACAAGAAAACCAAAAATACACCTAAAGCATAAAGTACAAAATCAACCATGCACAAACATGTTACAAAATGATAATATATAATATATAGATATCATTTATTTTTATCCTTATCTTTATTTAAGGTTAATAAATAACTTCAATTTTACAATATAGACCCTTGGTTTTTTACTTTTAACCTAAAGTTTTTCATCTTTTGCAATTTAATCTCAACTCTTTTTTATTTTCAATTTTGGTCCACCATACTTATCATCTTTTCCAATTTTTTCGTTTCGTTCTAAATTTTGTGAATTAATGCACCACAACGTGCATGTGGGGTTCAACATTTTTTTCGTATATTTTTTTTCCGTTTGACTGGCCCGTCGCAACACATCTATTTTTCTTCGTTTAACAAGTTCGACCAACGCGCGGATCCTGGATTGACTTAGTTGTTTTTTTTCTATGTTTTACGTTTCGGTTTAGTTTCTCTTCAACGAGCGTTCGTGATTCAAAGATTTTACGTCTGCTTTTCGCTCGACGTTATTTTTTTCGTTTTTGTTTAATTTGTTTTACGAGCTTTTCCGGTGTTGGTGGTCCCTGACAGTGGTATAGCATTGGTACTACTTGAAAAAGTTTTACAACAACCGTTGCAACTCAGGGGCTTAATACTAGTATATATATAGGGTATGGATCATAAGAGAAGTCCATCCTATTTAAGAAACTTAAAAAACATTTTGGAATACACATTTGCCCTAAGAAAAAAATGCAAAAAAAAAAAAAGTAAAAAAAATGCAACATTTCTCCATCCACGCCCGGAACTATTCGGAAACGAGATTCAAAAAATTGGAGTCTATAGATATAATTTTAGAAAGTTAGAGATAAAAAATGAGTAAACCAACACTATCCAAACATTTTTTCTCTTTTTATAATAAAACTTGGCCCATTTTTTCTCTTTTTATAATAAAACTTGGCCCATTTACTATTTACTACTTACATAAAAGCCCAACTAAGTTTCACACTCACCCAGCCCTCACTCGTATCCATTCTTCCATCGCCGGAAACAATGTCGAAGTGGTGGCGCACCGCCGTGGTTAGCCTGAGAAAAACAAGATCATACCACACCATCCAAGCCATTCCAAGAGAAATAACCGGTAACAGAGTCTCCGTAAAAGATAGAGCCCAAGGCCGTATACCCGCAGTTGTATTCGCACAGCCTAACCCTAACGCCGCCGCCGACGGCTCGGTGAGGTCGGTTGCCAGAAAGCATCTATTAACTACCGAGAGAAAACAGATTCAGTCCATTCTTAACTCCATTGAGCTTCCCTATCTTTGCTCTACTACTTTTCCTTTGCAGATCAGAGCCGGATCGGGTTCTTCTACGTTACTTGAATCCGGAAACGTTCTTCCGATTAAGGTGAATGTGGGTTTTCGTATTTGTGTTGATATGGGTGGTTTGCTTGTGTTGGTAGTTTTATGCACACCAAATGTTTGATGAAATGTCTGAGTGGTTGTGGTCATGAAATTTTGTGTTTTGAATGGCAATAGGAGTTAATATGGTGATTAAATTAGTTGTTTTGATAGATTCTGAGTGATGTCATAGTTAAATGAGATAAAAATGAATTTCAGTTTGGAACTAGACAGTTTATCTGCCTTAGCTGTTTATGCACATCAAGTGTTTGATGAAATGTCTAAGTGGTTGTGGTCATGAAATTTTCTGTTTTGAATGGGAACAGGAGTTGGTATGGTAATTAAATTAGTTATTTTGAAAGATTTTGAGTGAGTTTATAGTCAAATGAGATGAAAATGAGTTACAGGTTTGAAGTGAAATTGGTTAGTAATGTTGATGATGGATTTAGATTGTTTTTTGTTAACTTTGAAGTGAATGGAATGTGGGTGTAGGTGCATAGGGACCCAGAGACCGGAAAGCTTCTGAATTTGGTGTTTGTTTGGGCGGATGAAGGAACAAAACTGAAGGTTGATGTACCGGTTGTGTTTAAAGGTGAAGATGTTTGCCCTGGGATCAAGAAAGGTGTGTTTTCTTTCAGTGAATGTCGTTATGTGATTGTTATGAAAATAAAAACTTGATCTTGATGCTACAGTTTATCAAGTAATGAATTCGACTTTATGTTTTATACTGCGTTGCTACAAGTTATGTTGTGATTATGATAAAGCTATATGCTACTTTTTTGCGTCTGATGTACAATTTATGCTATAAGCTAGGAAGCGTTGGTTGTGTATTTAAGCTGTACAGTTTGGATTTTCTATTTTTGTGTGAAACTAAAAGTCTTGATTCCTCTTGTGCGTGAAACCAGGTGGCCTGCTGAACAAGATACGACCTAGTTTGAAGTACAACTGCCCATCTGAGCATATTCCTCAGAAGATTGAAATCGACATTAGCAATTTGGACATCGGAGATAAGGTGTTCATGCGTGATGTCACGGTCCATCCATCTTTGGAGCTTCTAAGCAAAAATGAATCGTTGCCTGTTTGCAAGATCGTTGCAGCTAAGCTAGATAGCACACAATAGACGACAGTATCAAACCGCACTCTTCCAGAAACTCAAAAGCCGTCACCATCCCGGGGGTTTTAAAAGGTAGTTCCTTGTAATTTTGCCTTGTCATGAGATATTTTGTGCAATAAGCTTTGAGTATGTGCTCTAACAAGCAATATGATAGCTGTCGGTAGAGGACAATTTTTTAGGTTGCAGGATTTGAAATTAATGTATACGCCTCACAATCATGAATTGTTTGGTTTGGGTGACTTTTGTTTGCTTGATTTTCATTTTGTTCTACTCAAATTATATATTATTAAATTAGTTATTATCTATGACGCTATCCGTTTTTAAAGCTTGATCAGACTCTATGCAGTTAATATCGCCATGAAGTTAATATCGCTAATATGTCGGTGATATATCGATTATCGGTCCCAGGTGAGATATCGGTGCAAAATATCGGCCAGAATATCGGTACCGATATTATCGGCGATATTGGACTGATATATCATTGATTTAAGTCTTAACTGTTAATTGTTAGTGTTTTAAGTCTGTATTAGCCCTTACTTGTTACACTTGTTGGTATTTTGCAAGTTGCAAAAGGTTAATTTGTTAATGGTAGGAAAGTATACTAAAGTGTTAGTGTTAAATTGCTATATGTATAAATTCAGCCTGATATTAAAATTACCAATATCCCACCGCGATTATCAATATCTCAAATATCGGTCCTTGATTGATATCCGATTTTTTTTACCGCATTAACTGCTTAGCAACTAGTAAAGCAGCCGGTCCGGTCTGGTTTCCAAAACATTGGTTCGAGATCTCTCTATGAGCACTTGAAATAGTGGTATACTCGAAATGGTTAAAATACATAGCCACAAGTTTGGAGCACATAACCGTTCGACTTACGCTAGTCCACTTTTTTCCTGGCATGGTGAAGGGACTTGTTTTCAACACTCTCATCTCACATGGATAGCTAACTTAACCTAGTATATATACAGCTGCCCCTAGAAAAACAAACCACCCAGGGTTGGATTCCCCTGGCTATGCACAAACTGGTTAAACCAATTAAGCTGGATTGCGGCGCTTTCGTTCGGCACAAAGCAAAGTGGCGAAACGTGCTAATGCATCAGCATTCGTACCTTCTCCTTTAACTGGTTCAAGCTTGCCTGTCTCCACATCCAATCTCGACAACGGTTTCTTCAACAATTTCTTGCCAATGTCCTCTAGCGCCCTCATGTTCTCAGGTGATGAAATATCCATTGCAGTTGCTTCCCCTTTCAAGTTATCTTCCTGCCCATAAAAAAACTCCTTGTTACTAAACATGTAACCTATACAACATTATATTTATATGTTCTTAGTTATACCTGAATACGCAGATAGTTTTTTTCGACTTGCAACGATTGGAATATAGTTGACACATGGATGTCGACCATATCTGACATGGCATCACCAAAAATGCGGAGGATTGGCGCAGTACCATTGGTAAAGATCCAACTAAGCAACCCCCATTTTGCAGCCTTTTGTGCAGTATATAAGTCATTGTACGTCTGCGTACCAGTGCCGAGTGAAAGCACAAGCATCCGTCTTCCGTCGAAAACCTCCGGGCCAGAGAACCTGTATTTCCCCATCACCGCTTCTTTGGTTATATGTGTGATAGCCAAATGTGTCTGCCATTAACATTTAAACAAGATTTCTTTGGTTATGTGGGTGACATTAGCGAACCCTTTCTCTGAAGATTCGATTTCAAATGGGTTAAACCCTACCAAACCCGAACCTTTTAATAGCGAACTGAATTACGTATCCGGTTGTCGGTTCGGTATTAAACCAAATCGAGTTGGGTGTTCGGTTTGAATCGGATAACAAATAACGGTTATTTAAATTGTCATTTAGCCAAATCCAATTAATTACAATTTTTGCTCAATCTTATTTAACCTCGCACAATCAAATAACAAATAATGATTATTCGGTCAAACAGAAAACCGAATATGGATTCAGTTTTTGGTTCAGTTGTGAACTACCCGAATTCCGTTCAGTTCAGTTCGGTTTTTGGTTTCAACCAAAAAAAAACCTTTAAACTGTATAAACCGAAAACTGAACCGATAACACTCCTAAGGGTGGAGGGTGTGGCTTCGGGATGACAGAGGTGGCGTAGCGCCTCCAAATCTCCAATACCAGTGGGAACACCATTTCCCAGTTGACGTGGCGCTATGGAATGGAAAAGGCGGGGTGGCTTTTTAAAATTGGAGCTGCAACAAAGAAGAAAATGCGCCATGAGGTACGAGTGGGAACACCGCTCCCACCTTCGGGATGAGCTTGAACACACCCTTCACCCTAATGTGACTACTTGTCCTAAAAATAAAATGCAAACTCAATATTGTTGAAATGTAACTACCGGATTGTTTGCAGCTACCCCGCCATCGATTAGATCAAAAGTGTGCTTGGTTCCATCGACGTCTCTAGTCTCAAAATAGTATGGCGGGAAAAATGTTGGTGCCGCCGCGGTACTAATGCATACGTCTGCTAGCAAAGCATTTTTCCACGCGACCTCTTTTCCCTAAACGTATCAAACAGAAACCATTTTATGATACACAATCAATTTTAAATAGAGAACTGCTATAAATATAAAAAACGAGTTTAATTACTTGAGCAGAGGAGAAGATAACAGGTTGAAGCCGCCTAATGTCGAAAGCAGGTATGACAACATTCGTCAACGTATCTTTAATAGTGAGGTTTTTTAACATCATCTTTGCCATGGCTCGAAGATATTTACCATCATACTTTGGTCCGGTGGCCTCACCAAGTACGGTTACTACCGAATTCATGAATTTGGTCCGACTACAAAATAAAATCACTTTATTTATTCAACAACATTATGGTTTAAATGTCAAGTATGATGATACACAGGTTCAAGTTCATATACAATTTTGAACTCGAAACTTAACACTAGCGAAATCTGGTCAACAGGAACTCGACTCGTATATATTAATTCTCTTATCGAGTTTGAACCGAGCTTACTTTAGTTAAATAATGCTTTGATTTATATAACTGATTGTTTTTATGTATAAACACTGTTTTAGCTACACAATGTAAAATAAGAATCAAGGGTTTTGGATGTGGCGTTTTAAAAACTTATTATATGAAAATACTAAGTTAGCATATTCAAATAATAGACTTGTGTAATCATGTGGTATGAGATAGTGTTTGGATGTGTATGTTTAGTTATAATAACATGATAATAAAATTTAAAAACTTTTGATTAGTAAGAAAGAACTTTAATAGATGGTAACTTTTTTTTAATTAATTTCCTGACAAGGATTTTTTTTTTCTAGTAGAATTATTAACAAAAAGTGTTTGAATAACTGTTTTATTTTCTTCAGAAACTACATGTAAATAATAATCAGTTTTAAAACGCACATCCAAACACCCACTAGAACATGAATTACAAAAGTCTTTGTAGGAGAATACCCCATTTCGCAGGCTTCGTTTTGAGAAGGATAAGGTTGCGCCTCATCAAATGTGTGTCTGTATTTGATTCGAAAAAGAAAATGAAACTTGTATTTAATGATGATCTTATAGATCCGGAAACTAGTTAGAGTTTACCCTATTTTAGGGAAGATCCTAGGCGAATGTTGAAAGTAGAAGTTGGTAATGTCTTTTGCGGCGAACATGGGACGATTTTTCTCATTAGGAGCTGCAAGCATAGTTGTCATCAGCCCTCCTGTGCTTGTTCCGGCTATTACATCAAAATAATCCGCAATTCGTGCATCTGGCCCATCTATTTCCTATCCGAAGAGACGGCACATTTCAATAATAAGTTACAGCTTGTAATATGATGCACATGTGCATTTTAAGTTCGAGTACCTGAATTTTGGATTCAAGAAAAGCAAGCAAGGTGGCGGGAACAATGCCACGAACACCCCCACCATCGATGCTAAGAACAGTGACGAAATTTGCCTCACCTACATCGGTTTGCTCTTGCGCAAGGGGTTGGATGGCTACAATCGCGATTACAAGCGAAACTATTACAAGATTGATGTTATTCATTGATTGAATCAAAACCCCAACACATAAATACAATTATTAATTAGAGAACAGGAATGTCAAGAGGAAGATGAAGGAAATCTTTGTCTTTGTTGACTTTTGTTGACATTCTGAAAAGTTAATGTTGTACCATTGTGGTTCTCTTGTTGGGGCATCATTTTGAATGATCAAAAGATTGTTTAAAACAACAAAAGTGAGAAAAAATAGGAGCACCAATGACCACAATCTAGAGAGGTTCATACTGTCCTATTATATATTCCCATTCTTTGTTACAATATTATTATGCATATTTTGAATGTAATTATGTATATTTTGTATTATTATAACTAGTTGGATGCCCCATCCGAGTTACGGGGCGCTAAGCCGAATATTTCTTAGTTTAATAACATGTACGCATGTATTTTAGTTACTTGTGCATACTACTCATAACAGGATTTCAAAAAAATTATATCGACTCAACCAATTAAACCAAAACACTGCCATAGTTTTGCTAAAAAAAAAGATGGCAAGCCTGAGCTGGGTGCAAAATAGTAAATTGTCATAAACAATGAGCGAGTGTCAGACACCTACTTGACAAAAAAGTTAGATTGAGTAAACCAAGTAAAATAAAAACTACTATAGTTTTGAAAAAAAAATTAAAATGATGGCAAGACTCCAGATTTTAACTGAGGGCAAATCATAAGTTTTTAAAAAATGGGAAACTCATAATTTTAAACTGAGAGCAAATTCGTAATTTTTAGCTGGGGGCAAAACCAAAATTTTGTTTTGAACTGGTGGAAAATCATAGTTTTGAACTAAGGGCGAAATCGTAATTTTTAGCTGGGGACAAAAGCATCAATTTATTTTGAACTGAGGGTAAAAACGTAATTTTGAACTGAGGGCGAAATCGTTATTTTTGAAAGAGACAATTATGATTATAATTATGTTATACTAACATTATTAAATTAAAATTAAAATTAAAAATGAAAAAAAAAATAAGGCAGCCGCCCATTTTCCACCAATGGGGTGGCAGAACCATTGCCGCCAACGTAAATGTATATGTAAGTAAATATGCTACGATTAAAAAATGAATGATGTTTACTATACATTATAATCTAACTTTCAAAACATCATAAGTATATTAAAATATAAATCATGTATTATTAAAAAAAATACAAATAGGTGCCACTCCTTGGTCTCTAAGAAGCATTTCGGCCCATTACAGTAGTTACATATCACCACTAGAAGCTAAATCTAGTTTTTAAATTTGAATCGATTATGAATATGTGATTTTCGATTTAAAATTCGAATTCAAATTATACATTTTATTTTTATCTTATACATACACACACAGATAGCTAAAAAAGCTTCCAAGACTTTAAGTTCTAACATATGCCCTGACAACTTTTAATATCCAATCTATAATCAACCCAATATATAAATACCATAATATCACTAAATGTCTTACAATTGGACCCCTTCCAAGTTCTACTTGAGTCGACACCCCGTGGCGGATCCAGGAAATTTTTCCTGAGAGTGCGGAAAAAAATTAAAGATTTTAGGCCTCTAACTATATAAAAAAATTCGGTTCATAGCGGGTCGGATCGGGTCGGGTCATGTAAAACCAGTAAACATAAACAAACAAAGTTTTGCGGGCCGGATTAGATCGGGTCGGGTTGGGTTGGGTTAGATTGGGTTGGGTCAATTTCAATTTTCAAACAATCAAACTCTATTGTCTAACTTCCTATCACATTAACAAACAAAGTTTCAAGTAAAACATTAAATAGAGGTGCAAACGAGCTGAGCGGCTCGCGAGCTACTCGAGACCGGCTCGATAAAAAGCTTGAACGAGCCGAGCCTTATCGAGCTTGAGCCCGAGCCCGAGCTTGAAATTAGGATCGATTAGACATCGAGCCCGAGCTCGAGCCTTATATGTGTAGCTCGTTAGGCTCGACAAGCCTTATCGAGCTTAGTATAATTTAGGGTTTAAACTATGTATTACTTTTTGGATGATCTAGATGTTCTTTTTTAATTGAGTTCTCAAACTATCGAGTCGAGCTCGAGCCGAGCCTTGTCTCATTAACAGCCAAAAACGAGCTCGAGTCGAGCTTTAGTTTGTTTTAACTCGCGCCATAGACGCTTAGATAGAGCTTTCGAGCCGAGCTTGAGTTTTAAGTTTTACTAACGAGCCGAGCTCGAGCCCAAAATCCAAGGCTCGAATCAAGCCGAGCTCGAGCTTCAGAAAGTTGTAACGAGCCTAGCTCGATTAAGGTAAAGCTCGGGCTCGGCTCGACTCGTTTGCACCCCTAACAGTAAACAACATAAAAAGCCTTCATAAGTAAGTAAATTAACACCAAAAAACAATCAAAGTTCAAATGCTACCTACTTCTATTTTTCTTAATCATTAAATAAAACAACAAAAAAGCTTATCTAGGACATAACTTGGTCTTTAGCTAGAAGAATCCGACACACAAAAAAAAAAAATGGTCAAACCCTTTTCCTTTTGACAAATCGCACCATAACTTCTCTATGCATGGTTCTTTATCACATATAAATTTGCTCCGTAAGTTCATAACACGACACTAAACACTTAAACAAAATAAATAATCATTTTCAACCAATACCATAGTCCAGAATTTTCAATTCTAATTTTCAAACATTCAAGCCCTAGTTTTAAATGTTGATTAGTAATTATTTAAACAACAAAGCTTAAAATAAAACAACAAAATCATTAAATACATATATATTTTCATATAATCACCACATAAAACAACAAAAATCAATCAATAAAAAAAAGGGATAAATCTTTGGGTTGGGTTGGGTTAGGTTTGGGTTTAGGATTGGGTAGTTGAGTTAATAAAATTAGAATGGGTTAAGTAAAGTAAATAAGTGTTAAAGAATAATTGTAGAAATTGTGTTATATACTTATATATATATTCATAATAATCAGTGTTTAATTTTTTTTATAAATTCATAATATTTTTTTTTTCTAAAGAGGGCGGTTGAAAAAATCCAAGGGGTGCGGCTGGGATTTTCGACGAAAATTGAGACTAAAAACCTTTTCTTTCAAGAGGTGCGACCGCCCACCCACCATCGTGGGTAGGTCCCCCCCTGTCGACACCCATAATTGAAAAGGCAAAAGTTTGATTTAGAGTTTATGTATTCAATTTCAAGTTCATTAAGTTTGCTATTTTGTTTGATTTCGAGCTCATTTAGACTTTACCGGATTTCGAATAGAATTCAGTCATCATTAGAATTTTGAAGTTGGATTCGAATTCGGTTTGAATTCAGTAATCGAATTTCGAATCTATCAGTCTATCTTCAAAATTTTGAATCGAATTTGATAATCAAATTTCACATTGAACTAGAATCCAGTTTCACAATTTATAAACTCAAATAATTAATGTGATTCAATTAATTAAAGTATTCAAAAATCGATTTGTTGAACACCACTACGAACTACCTTCCATGCAACACTTTTAACTTTATTAAAACTTACTGGTGATGTAGACGAATAGTATTTCATGTGGACCATGTGGTATCGAAACATCAAGATCCTAGACACCCTACTTATGGTCTCAAAAACATGTTGCATCACATCTCCTACTGGAAAATGTGTAATAATGCCAATGTCGGCATACGATTGACACATAAGGCCACTCGGTGTGGGGTCCTCAAGGCCCGGTCTGGCCCGGCGACGCCCCCGCACACCATTTCCCTAGGGGTCGGCGGCGTCTTCAGACGTTGAGGACGGGCCGGGCTCTTCTTCTCACACACACATATACATACAACATATATATATTTTAGGCTCATCCTTCATTTTTCTTAGGTTCATCATCTTTGCTCCATCTTTACACCCATCCTACGTGACGAAGCATCCTTTTTAGGAGTACCCTCCTCCCACACCGAGTAGCCTAAAAATACATTCTTCAACCCTTGATGAAATATGTCAAAATGCCTTTGTCTTCTAGAAAAACTCGAAACCTATATTAAGAAAGGGCACTAGTCCTAAAGACTAGAGAGGTATTATGAAAGCCCTATGAAATATACATAGTCCCAAAAGGGTATTTTCTAAAACCTTATTCTCTTACAACTTATTTTTTTTCTTCACATCCATGACTTACATGAGTGTTGTGTCGGTTTATAGACCATTGAACATGTTTTCTTTATGTTTAAGGCTCATATTCGATTCTAAACCCAATTTACTCAACCTTTTGCGCTTGTCCGACGATTCTATCTTCAATTTTGTTTCGGCATGTCGTTGGTTCGGACCTTTGCTTGTCCAAACATTAGGTGACCGATCACCAAATTACTAGGACTGTTTTGTAGAGTTGGGGGTTATCCATCAAATTTCAATTATGAAAGTTTTGATTTCAGTAGTAGTTGTTAGTTGAATATGAAAAAAATTGGAAGTTCGAAATTTTTTAACTAGTTTATAGATTTGGTTTTAGAAGTTTAAACACTATAATAATAAAACAACAAATACTAACATATATTTTGAACTCAAAAGTACTTTAACAATGATTTCTTTATTTTTACTCTAGGGGAGACTCAAACCCATGATCTCCATATTGAAAGATCATGGGGCTGTCAATGCATCAAAAGTCATTAGCTTAAAACATTTTTTTTGAACAATAAATATTACTCTACCTCTACTCATGTATTATACAAAATAAATTACAATCTACTACATGCCAGACATTAAATCATGTTTTTCTCTCCAAAAGACAAAAGTATTTACCATCTAGCCAAAACTGAATGAGAAAAATGATTTTTTTTTAAAGGCGTGAATTATTCACGAATGTCGGGAGGTTTAGTATATGTTGTCTTAACCGGGTCCGCGCTAGAGAGCCCCCTCGCACAATAGATCCCCAATTTAAACCCCTAAATGAGAAACCCCTATCACCCAGATTCGAATTTGAAACTTAGAAATGAAAACTCACTCCAACCCAGCATAAGTGAAACTTAAATACCCGTAGCCACCCTTATATCTCTAGTGTTGGTTGAGAAAAATGATTTTTGATAATATGTCATCTCAAAATGTAATTTACTCAACACCTCAAATTTAGTGGATTTTGAAGTTCCTCATCATTAGTTATATTCAACACCTCAAATTTAGTGGATTTTGAAGTTCCTCATCATTAGATATATTCAACACCTCAAATTTAGTGGATTTTTAAGAAAAAAAAAAAAAATTTAACCCGTTAGCCCACCGGCCCGGCCTTATCTCATGCAAAATATACACATTATTATTCCAAATGCCTCGTCAAACTCGGTGAACTCACCACTTCCTTCCTTCCCCTCTTTCTTTCTTTCTTTCTTTTATCTAATTTCATTTTAGATTGTAGAAATGGATGCTCACTACCACTCCAAAATCTTTCCAAAGGTTACTCTCATAATTCTTTCACTTGTTATGACAACTGCAGCTTCGCGACCACTCGCCGCCACCAGCGCCTCCGCCGCTTTATCCAAAACCAGCATGGTCACGGTTCTCAGCCTCGACGGCGGCGGAGTTCGTGGCGTTATTTCCGCCACCATACTTTCATTTCTTGAGCTCAAGCTTCAGGTACGCGTTTATTATATCCTTGGTGCGTTGGGTGACTCGACTGTATAAAAAATAAGTTGTCGCTTAGGACCGACAATAAAAAAAACAAAATTTCTTGATTATATATATACTAAAATATACATTTCTTTTTGGTTTATTTGAATGTGGTTCTGAAAGTTCTGGTTTTGTCAACATATTAGTAAATGTTCGGATTAAAAACATGGATTTGAATAAGTGTTTTAGGGTTTAACTTGTTTAATTTCATTTTTGACAAAAATAAATAAATAATCAAGATTTTCTTTTCAATAAAACTCATTCCAACGGTAATATGTGTGACTTAAGAAATCTTATACAAAATATATGTAATCCTATTTTCATGTATTGTTTTGATCTTAAGTAAAAAAAAAAAAAATTAACGAAAGGGTCCGGATTTTAGAACCCGTTTGGGACTAAAAAAAGGTTGATGTTGCATGCAGATAATTTCACCGGTTCAAAAAAATATTTTTTAACGAAAGGGCCCGGATTTTAAAACCCGTTTGGGGCTAAAAAAAAGGTTGAGCCAGCCCTGTTGATTGCAGATAATTTCACCGTTAAAAAAATATTTTTAACGAAAGGGCCTGGATTTTAGAACCCGTTTGGGACTAAAAAAGGTTGAGCCAGCCCTGTTGCTTGCGGATCATTTCACCGGATGACGATTTTGTTTACTCCGGCAGGAACTAGATGGACCTGCGGCGCGCATTTCGGATTATTTTGATGTGATCGCTGGAACAAGTACCGGAGGGTTGATGGCGGCCATGCTTGCTGTTCCTGGTGATGACGGGCGGCCGCTATACACTGCAAATGATGTTAAGGAATTCTACTTTTATCATGCTCCAAAGATTTTTCCTCTTAAAAGGTATATTCAGATACTCTTGATCTATGGTTGTCTATTTGATTGATAGATACTAATCGATTTTTGGTAGCCTAACAAGCTAAGATTAGAATTGACATAGGTCAAAAGTAGATCAATAATTCAGGTATACAATGATTTGTTTATTTGTTCACGTTCCATAAATGAGTATGTAGTTAAGTTTGTTTTAAACCAAATGTGAGTTGATGTGTTTCATTGGATTTGGATTCAAGTTCGTTTAAGCGTTGGCTAAATTCAAGATTTTAGCGAGCTTAAGCGTTTGCTAAATTCAAGATTTTAGCGAGCTGATGACGAGCGCTTCATGATTGGCTCGACTAGTAAGTAGTAACTATATTTTGAAAGTGGTAAATCAGTATCCACTTTTTTTTTGGGATTGAGCTTCATATATTGAGTTTCACTAGACTCGAGTCTAAATAAGGTTGTTATTTATATAAACATACTAATATCTATTTATAACAATAAATATATAGTTACAAAATAAATTTTGTTATATATGATTATTATATAAATAACTAAAAAACATATATTATATTATGGCTTATAATCAAATACAAAGTCTCCAAAAAATGAAAGGTTGTAAAGAGTATCAAACGGACTCCGATTGACCTTATTCAAGAGGCATTAGAACCGTCTCATCGAACTTTATGATGTGAGATATTAGATTTTTGTTTTTAGATGTTTAGATTGTAGATTTTTAAACTTTTTGCTTACATCACTGTGTCTTTTTATTTATCATTGTATTTTTTTTTTATATTTGCGTCATTGTTTCTTTTTTTTGTGACTCATTATGTCTTTTTTTTTCGACATTATGTTCTATTTTTCGGCATCGCATTATATTTTGTTCGACATTGTGTCTTTATTCACTTCTTTTTTTATGAGTCTTTGTAGAATAATTTTACCCATTATTTTATATATATATAAGTTATAACTATAGGTATATAAAATAGTTATATATTGATACAGAAAAGGAAAAAAAAAACTGAATCCGAGTTTAAAAAGTTATCACTCGTAGGGCTGAGCAGTATACGGTTCAGAACCGCCAGAACCGGGGAACCAAACCGGAACCGCTAGATCCAAACCGTATTTTTGGATATGGGGTTCGGTTCCGGTTCTTAAATTTGGGTAAAAACGGTTCCCGGTTCGGTTCCGGTTAAAACCACGGTTCCGGTTAAAGAACCGTTAGAACTAGTTGGGATTTCAAATATTTAAAACCCTATTTTATTAATAGGCTTTTCAACATCATACGACCATCCTAATTCTTATTCCCTCTTCTTATAATCATTCCACGATCTCATCTTTCATCTTCTAATTTTTCTCCATCTCTCAACCCTAACCCTAATTAACAAGTTCATCTCCATCAACACCCTGCAAATACAGGTACGCTATTCTACATGACCTTTTTTATGATTGCATATATTTTCTTTCTAGATGTTTGCTTTCTGATACATATAGTTTTCTGTATATGAAAATAAAAATTGAACAAAAATAATCAAATCAATGTTGATCGAATTGTAAATGTGTATATAAATAGAGTATCGCTTGTTTTAATTGTCAACACGATGGTTGTAATAGTTTTATTTAGAGATTGTTTATGGCTTGAAATTTTTTATTGTTGCTTTGCTGCTCTTATTTTGGTTGGTTTGAACTTTGAATGTTGCAACTCTTAGTTAATGTTTTAAATGGTTTGATTCGTTTCTCTTGAATTGTTAATTTTAGGATTTAATTGTCAACCGGTTCCCGCGAGAACCGTTTACACGAGAACCGTTTAATCGGTTCGGAACCGAACCGGAACCGTTATAATACGGTTCGGTTCCGGTTCTTAAATTTAGTAATTAACAGTTCCGGTTCGGTTCCAGTTCGGTTCGGTTCGGTCCGGTTCTGAACCGTTGCACAGCCCTCACTCGAGCCTAAAAATAGAAAGGAGCAAACCTCATCCTCAAGGAACTGAGCCTAAAAATAGAAACAAGCAAACCTCATCCTAAATGAACTACATAAAATTGGATTCAGTTCACTTGTCCCTTAATTTAAACATATATGATCTTGTGTCTGGCCTTCCTACGTCTTTGGTCATGTTTATTATTATTATTATTATTATTATTATTATTATTATTATTATTATTATTATTATTATTATTATTATTATTATTATTAAAAACTTTATAATAACATCATATTCAAATTTTAACTGTTTTGAGAATCAAATTAAGTTTAAATGATTTCTTATGATGTTTATCTTATATTTACGAATACAAAATTTTAGTTAGTTATGTGCATTGTATATTTTAAGTGATTTAGACGCATTTGTAATTTACTCATCATGCACGTGAATCTCAAATGTCGCATTGCTAAATTATTTAAGGGGGGCCGTACACACACGCTAGCTTTTTGCGATCACGGATTCGCATATGTGTGACTAGTACAATTAATTAATAACTTCATTTTTAACTTTTCCGAAGATTTTTTTTTTTTTTTTGATATTTTATATTATACTTTCTTATATAAAAAACCGACTTCTTCTTCAAAAATCCATATACTTTTCGTATAATTGAGCACAAGTATATACCTATTATGTGTTATTTTAAGCATTTTATGTGTAATTATTAATATATGTTGTGACGTTGTGTAATTATTGTGTTTAATTATGGTGCGGATTTATGTTGTCGCTTATACCCTTCGCCAAAAATATGTGTCGCGTCCTAGTGGCTTTCTATACTTGGGACACATAGCAAAAAATATTAGACTCTCACATAAGGGTGACACACATGGCATCCTGTTACTTATTTTACAAGGTATAAATTCGGATTCTAATATGAATTCGCAACTTTCATTGTGACATTAGCCGCATCGAGTTCTTAAATAAAGTGGCAAATTTCTTTGGCGAGGTTATGGGACCAAAGTACGACGGCGAGTATCTCCGAGCAATAGCTAGGGAAGTATCGCAAAACACAACTCTCAAACAGACACTAACGGATGTCATCATACCAACTTTTGACATCAAACACCTTCAGCCCATGATCTTCACTACAGATGATGTAATCTCTCATCTGTCTTTGCTATTCTACATATATCAACATTCCTATATATATTCATTGTGTTGATATATCAAAATTGTTAACTTGTTCAGGCAAAAGAGTTCGTTTGGAAAGATGCTCTCTTATCAGACGTATGCATCGCCACTTCGGCGGCTCCCACATATTTCCCACCTCATTATTTCGAGACAAGTAATGCCGATGGAACCACGCGAGAATTCAATTTGGTTGATGGCGGAGTTGCGGCCAATAACCCTGTAAGTAATAGTGTTCATAAACCGCTGAAACTGACTTAACCGTCTAAACCGTATGGTTTAGCCAGTTTGAAATAGGTGTGGTCCCGCTTTAACACTTTGACGGTTTAACAGTTTGAAACTTGGAACCGGTTATGTAAATCGAACCAGCCGTTAAACATTTATTATTTAAGTTTAGGAATACTTATATCATTTTTTTTTAAATTTAATACAAAATTGTGTTTGGTTTTTCCCAAAACCGTAAAACCGGAAAAAAAAAGAACCATCAAGCCGTAAAACCAAGCAAACTAGTCGGTTCGGTTCGTATTTTTCCAAATCCGTACTTCGGTAGTAACCGGTTCAACCCAAAATTTTCGTCAAACTGACCGAACCAGAATGTGAACCAGGGGCGGAGGCAGTGCATAAGGAGGGGTAGCCAGGGTACCCCTCAACTCCTCCGCAGTGTAAAAATACCCTCCAACTCTTACTGCGTAGTGTAAATTTTTTTTTATATAAAGGATATCTCAAAAAATTTGGGATACCCCTAAATTTTTGTGTTTTCCAAAAAAAAGTTTGGACTAAAATTTTCGTCAAAACCGGACGGACTGGACCGTAAACACGTCTACATGTAACTTGGTAACAATACTTTTCTTAAAACTAGACTTGTTGAGTCAAAAGTTAAAGTAACTGAAGTGTAATGAATCAGTGGTTTTAAAACAGACACAAATGGCGATCACACATATAATGAAGGAGATCTTGATGGGAAAGCACAAGTTTTCCGATATAGAGTCCATTGATGGCAGACAAATGCTTGTGCTTTCACTCGGCACCGGTATGCCCAAACGCTCGGAGAGATATGACGCCCACAAAGCTTCCCGATGGGGTTTGCTCAATTGGGTCTTCGACAATGGTTCGTCTCCGATATTTAATATCTATAGCGATGCAAGCTCCGATATGGTCGATATTCATGTCACCACTCTCTTCCGATCCCTCAATGCACAAAAGAATTATCTACGCATTCAGGTGACTAAACTTAACAATTTTTTTGAACGGCAAAATTCTTTTCATCCATGTCGTCTGTGGTACTTGAACTCAAGACCCCCCCCCCCCCCCCCAAACCCGTGTTTAAAGGCTTTGACATGACACTATCATCAAGTGTTTGGTTATGGTTTGCCTTGTTGACCAACCTGTTGTGACTAAATATGCAACTGATATGGGCTATGATTTGGCACTTGCAGGATGACAATTTGGAAGGGGACACGTCATCGGTAGATATCGCTACGGATGAGAACATGAAAGCACTCGAGGACATCGGAAGAAAACTATTGAGCGAGAAGGTGTCGAGAGTGGATTTAGAGACCGGCATATTTCAAGAAGTGGAAGGAGAAGGCACGAATTCAGAAGCTTTGACTCGTTTTGCTAGCTTGCTGTCTGAAGAGCGAAAACGCCGGCGAAGTAAATGATTTGTTTGATTCCATGGGATCGTTTCGAGCTCATACTAGCGTTCGGGTTTACATAATCAAAATCCTTTTTAACGTGCTTGTAACTGGAAAACTGGTAATTGTACTTGAAGATTTTGATTAGTTGAATTTGTGTGAAGTTCGAAAATTGAGTACGATATCTGAAGACTTATATGCTCTTCAACGCAAGGGACTAAACTATAATTCATAGAAAGTAAAGGGGTGGATATATAAATAGTTAATTAAGTCATTTAGGTTAAGGGGCGCCAATGCGCCATGGTTGAGCTTGTGAGTTGCTTGGTGACACTAACCTTGTCTAAGTGTACCTTGTGTCACATAAGCCGCTTAGCGCTCCCCAACACCGCTAAGGGGCGCCATGATTGAGCTTGTGAGTTGCTTTAGTGACGCTAACCTTGTGGGTGGGGGCGGATCTACATTGAACGGGTCGGGGTCCCCGGACCCCAATGTTTTTTAAAAAATTAGTAGATCTGGTGTATTAAATTTTATAAGAACCTCATGAATACAATTAGGTGGACACCATAGAATGAAAAAGGAAAGCTGGAGTACTAAACCCCCTCTTTACCAACAAGAGATCATTGGTTCAATCCTTGTTGATCTCGTTTTTTCTATTTTTTTTTAAACCAAATTCAAACCTAGCTCTGACACCATCCGAACGAGGACCGACCCGAAAATTTTAACATTTTGTTATGAAAATTTTGAACACCGAAAAAATTGACCCCAAACCAAATTCAAACCTAGCTCTGACCCCACCCGAACGAGGACCGACCTGAAAATTTTAACCTTTTGTTATGAAAAATTTTGAACACCGAAAAAATGGACCCCATTAAAAAAAAATCTTGGATCCGCCACTGCTTGTGAGAATTTAAAATGTTTAATTATTTACTATTTAAAACACTCACTTTACTTTAACTGAAAAAGAAAAATCAAACTTTTATATATACATTTATATCATTTACCAAAATCACATACTAACCAATCACACTCTCAAATCATTCTAAACTCTCAAATTCTCTCCACTCTATGTGGGAATGATTGACAATAATCAATTACCGCGGCTCGGGCGACGGTTCAACTTTTAAGAGACGAAGCTGAATCCTTAAACCACGTACTAGACAACCAATGCTTGAAGAACGAGATCGATTGGGTACTTATAACCGCTTGGTGGATGATTGTTTTATCTGAAAACCTGATGTATGATAATGCACAATTTTGGCGTCGCTTTCGTATGTGTCACCGACTTTCTTTTAGAATTTCAGGCGATTTAGAGCATGAGTATACATATTTTCATACAAAGAGAAAATGTTAGACGTAAACTTGGATTCTCTGGTTAGCAAAAGTATACAATTGCAATTCGTCAACTAGCATACAACATGTCAATGGATGCATTGGACGAGTATTTAAGAATGTCAGAAAGAGTATGGCAGGATAGTTTTGACAATTTATGCGAAGGTATTTTTTTAATTGACAATTATTCTAATTATTGTTGTTGTTTATAATAGTTCAATATTATTAGGTATTATCAACTTCTATAGAAGGTGATATTTGAGGAATTCAACGTCTACCAACATCCCACTTTTATACGAAGCCCAACAACGAATACACGGGTTTCCCGGGATGCCAAGTAGTCTTGACTGCACGTATTGGTCATGGGCGGCTTGTCCAACTGCTTGGAAAGGCCAACACCATCTAGGCGACAAGATGGTCTAACTCTAATACTACAAGCAGTCGCATCTCAAGATCTCTAGATTTGGCATGCGTTTTTTGGTATGGTCGGTGCAAACAATGATATCTCTGTTTTATAATCATCAAATATATCTGATGATATCATAGACGGGGTTGCACCAAATTCATCATTTTATACAGAAATAGAAAATAAACTGGTGTTGAGAATTAGTCGGAGGACTTATTGACCTTCACTCTCAAATTGAAGTACTTCGTTAGTATACGAAATCAACAATTGTCTAACACAGAAAAGTGAATTTCCAAAAACAAGAAGTTCATTTATGTGAAATTCGAATTGTAAAGGATTATAAAATAAGACCAGATGATCTATATTTAAATGGGGTTGAACCATTGCAATGTTTCAATTGACGAATATCATAATTATTGCGAGAAAACACAGAGTAGTAGCAAATTTGTTGCTACCGAGCTTCAATAAAAATAAAGTTATGATACTAAATAAAATAGAAAAAAACATGCTAGTATGAATTTGCATGAGCGTCTGTTAATACAACACTATGCTAATGTTTGAATGTAAATATTTAAACACGATTGGTTAATTAAAATTCAAAAGCTTGGATAGAGAATGTGTATGTTTGCACATGTTTTACTCATTTTATGTGAAGATGTGTTAGAGTGGACGGATCACCTTTTTAATTTTTGTTACTTGGCTGTTGTCTTATTGAATGAAATTAGCATATGGGGTAATATGCCTCAAATATATGTTTTCACGGTTAAAGATCTTATTGAGTTACACAAATTATGAAGGAAATAGAAGCTTCACAAAATGATTATTCTGAGGTATTATTATTATAGAACAGTTATTCAAGGTATTATTATTATTATTATTATTATTATTATTATTATTATTATTATTATTATTATTATTATTATTATTATTATTATTATTATGATTATTATGATTATTATTATTATTATTCTTATTATTATTATTATCATTATTATTATCATTATTATTATGATTATGATTATTATTATTATTATTATTATTATTATTATTATTATGATTATTATGATTATTATTATTATAATTATTATGATTATTATTATGATTATTATTATTATTATTATTATTATTATTATTATTATTATTATTATTATTATTATTATTATTATTATTATTATTATTATTATTATTATTATAGGCTATTGGTGCATATGGAAAGCTAGAAACAAAACTATTTTTGAAGATTAAAAGGTCTCGACTACTAATATTATTGAGGATGTGAAGTCTATAGGTTTCTTGTGGTTTAAATATATCCAATGGAAGGATTAGTGTAGCTTTAGGTGCTGTTTGTTTTTGCTTAAAACGTCTGCAAAGAGCCTATGTCTGCAGGCGGGCAGACATAAGGCCTTGAAGACTGTTTGTTTTTTTTCTTTAAAAAGATCTGAACTCAGCTTTTTTATCTTAAAAAATAAGCTTTGGATCCCTGCTTAAAACATATTCACAAGAACCAAAACAAAAACCCAAACACAAATGAAGACCCAGACCTGAAACTCCGACCACCGTCTTCTCCTCCGACCAGTGCCCCCATCTGTCCGCCGCCGACGAATCTCCGGCGACATCCACTTTACTCCTCTCCAAACAACATCAGCCGCCTACCCCCTTTACTCCTCTCCGTCTCGTTTTGAATCTGAATCTGGACATACCTCTGTTGCCGTGAACCACCATACTTACATCATTATCATAATCATCGTCCACCTTCTTCATCATCGTCGATCCATCATCAACATCATCGATTCATCATCAGCATCGTCGTTCTTCTTCATCATCATCATCATCATCATTATCGTTGCCGGCCGGAGTCGTTGCCGGCGAGGAGGAGGCCGACCCTCTTCTCTCCCCGCTGCTCTCTCTCTAGACGTTTCTCTCTCTCTAGCGTTTGTAGGTGAGGGTGTAAGGGAGGTGTATATAAAGGAGGTTAGATGGGTGTCTTTGCGAGAAAAAGCACCGCCGGCAGCCGGCCGGAGTTGCTCCGGCGCCGGTTTATGAATAACGAGAAGGAGAGGAGTAAAGGGGGTAGGCGGCTGATGTTGTGGGTTATGAGAGAAAAAGGGGAATAGACCAATTTATATTTTCAGTTATGCAGACGGTATCAATTTATAAAAACAAACAGTCTTATATTTTCAGCTTGCAGAGCTTCAGACCACATCTTCAGTTACAGACATGAAAACAGATGGAATCAGCTTGCAGACAGTTTATATCTGCAAAAACAAACAGCACCTTAGTTGCTCTATACCTTTGTTATAATCTTGTTGCTCTTGGTTGCTAGTCCCACGTGTGTTATGGGTAGGAAAGCTTTTATTTATAAATGTTGTCATTCAAAAAAAGTAATTATTAATATAACAATTTAGGGAACAACTAGTAAAATTACCCGTGCGCGTTGCGGCGCGGTACATCTCATATGCCTTGACCCTTTTGATGCAGTTTTCAAAAGTTGAGGATTCAATGGACGGTTTGAATGACAATGAAGCACATGCATGGTTAGAACACTACAAAGCACGGATCTACCTATTTAATTCAAAAGCAAGTATTTTCATATTTGTTAGTTGCAGCAATGTAATATCAGGAGGTAACAATTGCTAATTGGTAAATATGGCAAGTGCTGCTTTTTTTTACAGCCCAAAATGAAAGATATTTATAGGTATGGGAATAATTGTCAATAGTGATACCATTTGCTAAAGCATAAACCTTGTATTCTTTTAATATGAGTAAGACTTCTAATAATAAATCACAGATTCAACATTATAAGAAGTTCATAGAAGACATAATATTCTTATTCTAGAACTGTGTATGAAATTAAAATACACCAACTGTACCTTGACAATAGACAAATAAGAGTCGGTTAAGCCAACATATTTCCCCACCATTACAATCTTGACCTGCATAGAGTAATCTTTCTTCAGTCACTAAACGAAATGTTGTAAATGGTAGAGAACGTGTGGGATAAAAAAAACATACAGACCTGGTGAGGTTGTCAAAATTTTCTGCCCTACTAGTCCACTTTTGTAAATTTTGAGGTATAGCTACACAGAAACACAATATTATCAGGAAACATGCAGCCATTGATCAAAATTCTAGCCATACAAGTATGGTCAACGTACTGACAATAGTAGGCCATAATCGTAAGATGCCCAAAAATTGAGCCTAAAATAATAACACTATTCATCGGGCATGTCAAATCATATATATAGTATTATACCTGTGCGTTGCGGTGGACAGACCTCCCGATCGAACCGCGGTGCCCGAAAAATTAATAAATAAGTAGAACAATATTGCACTATGAAGATATAGTCTTTAATGGAATAACAGTGGTCGACTTGGATAAGTATATCAAAATGTGAGTTGGCTTTTCAATCTTCAACGACTTCAATTGCATTCTCTGAAAAGGATCAAGATTCAAGCATAACATCAATTGTTAGTGAAATGTGTTAAGTAGGCGACGATTGTAACAACCCGACTTTTTGAAGTCAAAGTACAAGTCAAAGTCAAAGTCAAAGGAAGAAAAGATTGCTAATCAGATCTGTCATTTCTGACTTAACTATTGCTTGTACTCTTGAACCTCGATAATCGATGTATGTTAGTTACCACTATTTTGTTTACGATTTGTAATATATGAAGTAACAATGCGATAAACGTCATTAAATGCTAATCTACTTAACGCTATCGCATTGCAACTCGAATCGCAGTTATTGGTTATCATTATATGTGTGTGTGTTATTATGTGTTACTTGCGCAGTTATTGGTTATCACTCTATGTGTGTGTGTGTGTTATTATGTGTTACTTGTGCATGTTTATATTTGTTAAAGGTGTTATTCGTAAACACTATCGCAACGCAATCTCATCACGGACTCGAAAATAGGTTATGCTTTTATGATTAATGTTAGTTATGTTATTTTTCTAACTATTGTTTAAGACTATCGCATCGCTTACTCGCAACTCGATTAAACGCAACGCAATGCTCAATGCACGAAGCGAAAGTCGGAAACAAACTCACACGCGCCGTCCGATCAAACGACCGTTCGATCGAATGGTCATCCGACCGGATGGCCATCCGATTGAAAGGCCATCCGACCCACGTACACTGCACCGACTTTCTTCTCCTCTCACTATAAATACCCCTCCTGTCACATCAATGTTCATGATGTGACAGCTCCCTCCGACCCAGTGTATTCTCAGGCTAATTTCTCTCGATTCCTCGCGATTCTTGTAAGTTTTCACTTCAAATCTTGTACTTCTATCATGTACACACACTTTCCCATCATCTTCACCATCAAATCTTACACTTTCACCATGGAATCACTCGATTTGGGTTGTTCTAAGGTGACGTCATAATGGAGTTCTTATGAACATTGAAGTGTGACCTCATCTCATCAAGAACCGTCTAGATCTAGGGGATTTCCATGTGATTTTACACCGATTCCAGCTAAATCTAAACATTTTTCAAGTGTTTCAAACTTTTCTTCAAACATTCTTCAATTTTACTCAAAACCGATAGGATCTGAGCTCGTTCAGGCCTTCTACCCATTCTCTAGTAAAGTGCCGGTCTGAGAACGGATTACTATCAGAGAGACAACCGATTCGCGGGTTGGATATGAACTCCGTCAAGAACAGTTAGTTCTGATCGAACGGGGTGATTCCCGTCCGAACGAACGAGTTGGACTTGATGAGGTTTCCGTTGTTTAACACGCCGTCATACAGTCTCCGTCAAACCGCAAACTTTTAACTAACGGATTTTCAAACAAAACGATTGCTCGATCGAATAGCCATCCGATCAGACAACCATCCAATCGAACGGCTATTCGACCAAGTGATTGGTAACTTCAAAACTTAAACGATTTTCCAAACTTCAAGAAATATCAGTCCAAACGAATCACCATCCGATCGAACGGCCATCCGTTCGGATGACCATCCGACCGAATGGCTGGACACATAGAGATATTTCTCACTTTTCAAAATGCTACAACGAAAACTTCAAAGTTCAAAGCATTTCACAAACACACATCCCTCAGTCGAATGACCATCCAAACGAACGGACATTCGTCCGGATGACCATCCGTCCGGATGGCCATCCGATCGGACCACCATCCGTTCGATCATCTCACCGACACTACGTTTTACGCACTGTTCAACGCTTATACTGTCGTATTGTGATCAGGCTAACGCTAAGCGCTCCCTTCAATCCAATACAGTTCGTGTTTAGTAGCTATAATCAACTGTGAGTATACTCGATCCCTTTTTGCTTAACACACTTTTGGGTGTTACATACGTTACTTATATCAAATCACATCGACACATAACGCAAACACTTTTTATATGCTAACCGCCCTGCATGTTATACGTGTTGTTCGATGAATGCTGGTATATTATGTTTACACCGTGATTGTTGCCTGACACCTTAGCAATGATAGTACTATAGTTTGGACTCAGCACCTGTCGTGGACATGGGTTGTTAAGGGTATTTCTTCACGTGTCACAATGGTGATATGTGTTGCGCATTCTACAACTCGCAGTCATGTCTGTGCATATTTCATTGTCGATAGCTTACATGCTTCACATTTCTACGTGTTACATGTTGGTTATGCGTAAATCGCTTTCGCTACTATCTATGCTATTAAACTTGTATGCTCACCTTTACACTATGTGTATCGACCTATTTTAACGTATGTGAAAGGTGTTTAGGATGCTGTGTTTTGTGAACTCTGATGAATCAAGCTAGGAGAGTCTAGAAACGAGCTAAATAAATTTGAGTTGTCGGAACAATGTTATTGTCTTTGAGAAACTATGTCTGTAATAACTGTTTTACTTTATATGTTATGGGATGGGACATGACGTTAAATATTTGGTAATTATAGTTGTTATGGACTCTCATGGATGATCTGTTTCGCTCAGTGCCTCACCCCAATGTTTCTGCCATCGGTTGGGGTGTGACAGATTGGTATCAGAGCCATAACTATATGGAATTAGGCAAGAGTCGACCTAGTCCGGGTCGATGTCTTAGAAATGACCTAGTCTATAGTCTAAGTACCAACAGAACGCCTTGTGCGAATCCGGTAGGGGTGAGCCTATTTCTGTTATACTCTTTCGAACTCATACTTGCACGAACACCACATACTACAGCGTTGTGCAGGATCGACCCTTCCTAAGGTCGAACATTATCACTTAGCCTTTCCTAAGGCTAGCAACACACATGATTCTTCGAAAACAAACGAGTGATTTGGGTCGAGATTAGGTGTGAAAACCGCAAACTCTCGATTAAATCGCTCGTTCGACGCGCATTTTTACTATAAACACGAGAATTTGCGTTGAATCAGGAGTGAAATCCATATCTCGATAGAATTCTCCCTATATCTTTCATGATTCTATAACACAAAAAGGAATGAAGTCGTTAAGTTAGGGGTGAAACCCGAATCTTAATGAGTTGTTCCGCTCCCTATTTTGGTTTTACCAAACTCTCACCAAAGTCTCAATGGATTCCAACAACTCGAGTTATGTGAATAACCGAAAGGATGTGTGCCGTTCGCCGTATGATGGTGAGAGAGCACAGTCTATTAGGCCAAAGCGTGTACTCGAAGTTGTTGTGAATAGTCAAATCACTTTGGGTGGTAGGCATCTTTAGACGAAACCCAAGACAATCTATTTTCGATTTCAAGCCCGCAATCGCTGATTTTATGTGTTTATGTGTTTCGATTCTGAGCTCGCAACCGCTGGTTCTTCGCTTTTATGTGTAATTTTATGTGTTTTATGATGTTATATGTTTATTTTGTTAGCGTTTTGAGATAAAGAGTGTTGTGCTCTATATTGATGGTTTCGATTTAACGCTTCTTGTTCTGCAAAACACACACAACTCACGACACCATGCTAATAAATCGCATGCTATGTTACTCGCTACTCGCACTCGCTATTCTCGAACACGCTCACGAAACTGGAATGTTAGGTGAATAGGTGCAATATATGTAGGTGAATACGTGCAAAATATAGTTGATTAGGTACTTCTGTGCTCCACGTGCTTATGTGCTTACGTGCCTATGTGGATTATGTGCCTACGTGATTATGTGACTATGTGACTATGTGTTATATGCCGACGTGTTTCTGTGATTTATATAAAGTAGCTTTGGGTGAGATAATAGACTATACTCGATTTAATCGCGTCTGAGTCCTATGGCGATGTCTGTTGCAGACAATGTCGTCATTTGGATCACATACTTCTCGCGCTACCCGCCACAATCACGCTGACAAATGCATCACCTCGCTAGTCGCCAAGGAAATGGCCAAGGTCATTCCGCAAATCGTCAGCGAAATTAACAAAATTGGTAGCAAGTCCTCTGAGGAATCCAGGAATGACTCTCCGCGAGCTACTTTTAGCTTCAAGCAGTTTAAGGCCTGCGGCCCCAAAGACTTCATTGGTGAAAACGGGCCCAGCGCCATGTTTCAATGGTTTGATTTGATTGAAGTCACTCTTCACCAAAGCGGATGTCCCGACAACCTCCACACTGTCAACGCAACTGGCGTTTTCCAGTCCAGGGCTCTGGATTGGTGGACTGCTGAAAGGAACAGGCGAGGGAACGACGCAGCCTATGGGCTTACTTAGGAGGAAATAAAAGAAATCATGATGAAAGAATTATGTCCCCCACACGAGCTTCAGAAGCTGGAGGACGATTTTTGGAACACTAAGCAAGAAGGTGGCCACAATGCCGGACTAACTGCTCACTTTAAGCAGCAAAGTATCATCTGTCCCGGCCAAGTCTCGACTCTCGACATCACAATCAAGAAATATATCCGCGCTTTACCTGATTGTGTTGCTGATTTGGTGCAAGCCGCCAAGACGACCACCATCGAAGAGACTTATCTACCCACTGCAGAAATCAATGACAAGCGAGTTAGTGCTGGTTACTTCAAGAACACCACCAAAAGTCTCCATCAAGTTACCGCTTCTCCCGCTCCTGAAACCGCCGCACCTCA
Organism: Helianthus annuus; assembly: GCF_002127325.2. Taxonomy (NCBI): domain Eukaryota; kingdom Viridiplantae; phylum Streptophyta; class Magnoliopsida; order Asterales; family Asteraceae; genus Helianthus; species Helianthus annuus. The sequence continues at coordinate 131,538,811 of NC_035447.2, forward strand.
AGCTTCCAAGTCTTCACGCCGCAAGCGCAAGAATAACAACAACAAGAACTGTGCTGTCACAACCGCGCCTCTCAATGCTGTCCCTGCTCAACCTCAACCCCAGAACTACCAAGTAGCAGCACCCGTGACCAATGCACCTCTGGCGAAATGTGCATATACCGGTCCGCACCCTACTTGTACTTATATTCATCCTGTTGGGATCGCATGTCGATTTTGTGTTCACTGCAACCTTTACAGCCATACTGCCAACTGCCGTACTGGTCCCCGTCAAGCTCAAGCTCAAGTTCAAGCTCCTACACTGCCAGCTCCTCTTCCCACCCCACAGGGTATTCAAGGAGCCCCTGCTCACGCAAGAGCCTGCTTCGCATGTGGTGATCCAAACCACTTTGCAAATGTCTGCCCAAACCGAGTGGTGAAGCAATAGCCATAGCAGCAACCAGCGCAACAACAACATCAACAGCAGCAGCCTTAGCAGCAGCAACAGCCAGCTCAACAAGCAGCCCGCGGCCGTGCATTCAACATCAATGTCCGCCAGGCCCAAACGGACAACAACGTGGTTAATGGTAAGTTTCTTTTCAATGGTATATATGCTTCGTGTTTATTTGATACTAGAGCCGATAACTGTTTTGTATCGTTAGTATTCGAAAAGCTCCTAAAACATAAAGACGCTAATCTCACTACGACATTCGATGAAGAAGTTGCCACTAGAAGGACCGTCACCGTAAATTCTATTCTCCATGATTGTATGCTTGAACTCAACAATCACGTTTTACCTATCGATCTAATCCCGATGCAGCTCGGTAGTTTTGATATCATAGTAGGCATGGATTTTCTTCGCGAAAATCGTGCTAAAGTCGTTTGCTTTGATAAAATTATTCGTTTGTCACTCGCTAATGGTGATCAACTTTGTGTCTGTGGCGAAGTATCATCGAAGGATCTCAAACTCATGTCATGCATACAAGCAAACAAGTATCTCTGAAAGGAATACAAAGCTTTGTTGGCACAGATTGTAGTAGCGGAGGAAAAGGAAAAGAAGGCAATGGATAAGGTGCCTGTGGTTCGTGATTTTCCTGTTGTTTTTCCTGATGATTTACCTAGTTTACCCCCGAGTCGTGATATTGATTTCCCTATCGATCTCATTCCTGGAGCCAACCCTGTTGCTAAAGCTCCCTATCGCCTTGCTCCGTCTGAAATGCGCGAACTCTCGAGTCAACTCCAGGAATTGCTTGATAAAGGCTTCATTCGCCCTAGCACCTCTCTGTGGGGCGCACCTGTCCTTTTTGTCAAAAAGAAGGATGGATCGTTCCGGATGTGCATCGATTATAGGGAACTGAATAAGCTAACTATCAAGAATCTCTATCCCTTACCCCGAATCGATGATTTGTTTGATCAGTTACAAGGTGCTACGTATTTCTCGAAGATCGATTTACGCTCAGGTTACCATAAGTTACGAATCAAGGAGGAAGATATTCCTCGGTCACATCGTCAATAGTCAAGGTATACACGTCGATCCCGCGAAGATTGAAGCAGTTAAGAGTTGGGTTACACCAAAATCCCCATCCGAAGTTCGTTCGTTCCTCGGATTGGCGGGCTATTACCATCGATTCATCGCTGATTTCTCAAAAATCCCCTTTCTGCTTACTTCTCTGACGCATAAAGACAAACCTTTTGTTTGGGGAACTGAACAAGAGACTGTCACACCCTGGCTTTGCGGAAGCGTGGTTAATTTGTGTGACTTCTTAATACCATAGCTTAATCATAACAAAGCTATATGAATTTAAAAACCATGCAAGTCATCCATTAAGTTTTTGAAAACATAATACAATACCATTGTTTTTATCATGCAACCATAACCTTGTTCAGTAACATTACAACTTATAGCAAAACATAAACGTGATTTAGGGATTGTGTCTTGTCCAGGTAAGAGACACAACCCTAAACCCTGATGACTTCATGACCAGTGCAGCGGAAAACGTTCCATACCGTGCCAGATCCGTTTAATTTCCTGAAATACATGTGAGTTGAAAAATCAACAATAATGTTGAGCGAGTTCACGTGTAGGTGAGTATGTAAAACATTTGTGAGTATAAAAATAGTTGTGGTATGTAGCAGTGTAAGAGGACTTGTGATCATCAATGGTTTGCAAGGCCACTGACATATGTGAAGTGCAAATAGGGAGACTCAAACCTAGCAGATTTCGCCACGGCAAAGTATGTGGACAAAGTCACCCCACGGTCCGTTTCTAGTTTGGCCGGGGGCTGGGCTCGCTACACCCAGATAGATCTACCGCTCCTGTCCCTCGGTCCCTCCATGAGGACTAATGGCCCCATGTTGTTCCTATCCACTCACATGATCGTATAACACCTCCTTACGTTAAACATACCGTTGTAAAGTACTCGTAAATCATAGTAACATGTATTTCACCCCCGCAGTTAAGTAAACTGAAAACAGTTAGAGAAAAGGGGGACATGAACTCACAGTGAATGCGTATCTCTACCAAGTAATCCGAATATCCGAAGCTGTGCAACGACCTACAGGTGCTAATTCTATTAGACGGATGGCCGTGCCTTAGCTTTATAACTTACATTTTTAGGAGACGGTTAGACAACCGTTTCGTGTACATACTTGGTATTTTACTTTCCTTCCCAAGGATGGGGGATTTAAATACATGTGTATTTATACTATCTCATTAAGTCCCACTTAATATTTTTATTTCTCTTTCCAAAATATAATTATTTTTCTCAAAAATAATATATTTTCTCTTTACACAATACTTTCCAAAATAATACGTTGACAACATACGTGTTGGTGAATATTTCCGCGTAATGCGTAAGTTACGTTTTAACGATTAGGTGGTAATAGAAATTACCGTTGTAACTTTTATGCTTGTCGTATAAGCGTTTGTATTATTTTGGGTTTGACAAGTTAGTAAATATTATTTTTACTCTAAAAATAATATTTATACATTTTCACAAAATAATCATAAACAGTGTTGTGACAAAATATATTTACCGAATATATATTTATCACGTTTAGTTTTGTGAAAATCCCACCTCCGATTATTTATAAATAAAGTTGTGGCGAAATATATTTGAAAACATGTCAAAGTAGTCTAACACTTGTAAATAATTCTAAGTGTTATATTTTTAGAAAATTTCGCCAGAGTTTCCCCTGTAACTGGAGGTGGCCACGCTTTCAAGCGTATCATTTTCTTTTACAAAATCACTTCTTTTATTTCAATCAATCAATTTTCAACATAATAAACAAGTTTCAACACTTCGAATTCGTAGACTAGTATGTAAAATCACAATATTACATGAACTTGTAGTTTTTCTAAAACTATTATGTAGATCTCGTTATATTTAGTGGATCTATGTATAAAATAGTTTATTCTTGCAAAAACCCCGTTTTTGGAACAAATCACTCTTTACAACTTCCGACAATTTTTATAAAATTTGTTATTTTGTCGGATCTTTCATTTCACAAGTGTTTATACACTTGTAGACTATAAAAATCACATTTGTTAACCTGTTATACAACTTTTATAAAACATGATTTTCTCAACACCCGGTCCTACGAATATACCACTTGTACATACGTAGATCGGCTCGTTTTAAATACTATTTTTCACGTTAAAACACTTTTACACAAGTTCATGTTTCCCGTGTGGTGGAGTTTCACCTTTTAACCCTTGTACAAAAGAAACAAGTGTATGTCAAGATACGTGATCCTAACAAAGTCGGGTTAAACGATGATGAGAGCCACCACATCATAGATCGGGCTTTAAAAATCAACATATTCAAATACTACGACATTTACACGCGTTATGTTCTTTTATCCAACGATTTTCACTTTTTAGTAGACTTTAAAGATTCATGAAGCGGGTTACCGACATTTAACCGATAAAAATCCTTTTAACCACTTTAGACACGACTAATAACGAGTTTTAAACAATATACCTCTAGCTCGGGGCTAGGGAAGATTCTAGTCGAAAACTGCGTGGATAAAAGCAAACGGTAGAGGTCCTTTGCGTTCCGAGTGCACCAAAGCTCCTTATACGTGACCCGTGAAGCTTGAATGATCTTGGAATGGGGTGATCAAAAACCGAAAGTGGGTGGGTGTTTGGGAGTGTGTTCGGCCGAGATAGAGCACAAGAGAGGGAGAGAGAGTGAGTTGAGTGGTGTGTGTTCTATGTGTGTGAGGATGTGTATTTATAAAGAAAATTTCGTTATCGCCCATCGGTTCTTATGTCTACTAGATATCCGACATAAGCTAATATAATATTTAAAAGTGTACCCTCCCATCCCATCATGTTGGCCGATTTGGTTAGGGTGGTGGGACCACCCGGTTGGATCTCGATTGTTCAGTTACGGTTCAGTTATGTTAAGTCGGTTACATAAAGGTCTAACCTCGTTAGTTGTCTAATGTGTTAGAGAGCGGGTGTTAGGGTAATCAGGGACCCTAACTGGCTCAGAAAAATACCAATAATAATCCTGGCAATATTTTTATGTTCCGGGTATTGTCCGGTTGTTCGGTCGGATAGGAATCCGTTAAAGTGCTTAAGATATCCTTTAAGCGTCGTAAGTAATATTTTTAGCGACACAATTTATTCAGCAAAGTGTCGGGAATAATTCTTTGTATTTTGGCACTTTATTAATTAGCTAGAAGCTAGTGTGTAAATAAAAGTGCTGTGTTCCGTGCTTAAAGTACGTTTTAGGCACATCCAATCTCTGTATCTTATTCCTAGAGACGCAATTATACAACCCTTGTATCTCTACACTCACTACGGGTGTAGTAAAATAATTCTGGCTCTTACAGGCCTTTAGAGGCAGTGTCTGCCTGATGCTGGGTATATCAGCATGTTCACTGTGTATCCGTTTAGTGCTACTGTGCTTCTTGTGCATCAAGTTTGTCACTAGAGTTCAGTAAATAAATAATGTAGTGACAGGAAAAATCAAAGTATGATGCAGACATGTACATGTATCAACAATCAAGTAGCAGTTTATCAGAAATCTCAGTTAAGCACAGTAATTAGGCAACAGTTAATAGCTAATTAAGTCGTACGGATACCTGGTTTTGTGAGGGTTGTCACATTCTCCCCCCGTTAAATAAATTTCGTCCCGAAATTTAAGTTCTGCTTGTAGATGCAGAGTTTTTAGGAAATAAGTGGGGGTATTTCTCTCTCATCCGGTCCTCACGCTCCCAGGTGTATTCAGGACCATGTCTGGCATTCCAGCGAACCTTGACGAGTTTGACACTGCTCCGGCGGGTCCTGTTAACTTTCCAATCTGTGACCTCGACAGGTGCTTCTACGAAGTGGAGCGTGTCGTCAACATGAATCTCGTTGATAGGAATGGCAACGTCAACTTGAGTTGGACTCTTCTTTAAATTGGATACATGAAATGTATCGTGAACACCATTTAGTTCAGCAGGTAGGTCCAACTTGTATGCTACGGTTCCAATTCTTTCTAGAATTCTGAAAGGACCAATGTAGCGTGGATTTAACTTCCCACGCTTCCCAAAGCGTGCCACCCCTTTCCAGGGTGATACCTTTAATAACACCATCTCTCCAACTTGAAAATCCACATGTTTTCGGTTTGGATCCGCATAGGCCTTTTGTCTGTGGCGAGCGGCTTCGATGCGTTTAAGAATCTGCGCAATCTTGTCCGTCGTCTCTTGAACGATTTCGGGACCGGCAAGCTGCCTATCACCTGTGTCAGCCCAACATAGTGGTGATCGACACTTGCGTCCGTATAGGGCTTCAAAAGGCGCGACACCAATACTGGTGTGGTAGCTGTTGTTGTATGAGAATTCGACCAAAGGTAAGTGTTTATCCCAGCTACCGCCCAAATCCATAGCACATGCTCTCAGCATGTCTTCCAAAGTCTGTATCGTTCGCTCGCTCTGGCCGTCAGTTTGCGGATGGAATGCAGTGCTCAGATTCAATTGTGAGCCAAAAGCTTCTTGGAAGGATTGCCATATCCTCGACACAAACCTTCCGTCTCTATCAGAGATGATCGAGAGGGGTACTCCATGTCGTGCTACGATCTCTCTCAAGTAAATTTCCGCAAGTTTACTAGTACTGTCTTTCTCCTTGATTGGCAGAAAGTGTGCGGACTTTGTTAGGCGGTCAACAATCACCCAAATCATATCATGGCCTCTTGGCGTTCTTGGCAGTTTTGTAACAAAATCCATTGAGATTTGTTCCCATTTCCACTTGGGAATCTCAGGTTGTTGCAGAAGTCCCGAGGGCTTCTGGTATTCCGCCTTGACCTTAGCGCACGTTAAACATTTGCTCACGTAAATAGCAACGTCGCCTTTCATCCTAGGCCACCAATAGTAATTTTTGAGATCTTGGTACATCTTATCCGATCCAGGGTGGATAGAGTACCGTGACTTGTGCGCTTCATCGAAAATAACTTCCCTTAATTCACCAAATAGAGGAACCCAAATCCTTTTCCCAAAACATAACGTTCCTTCCTCGTTTGGCACCAATATCTTCTCCATCCCACGGAGATACTCTTTCTCAAGGTTCTCCTCCTTGAGAGCTTCTTTCTGCGCTGCACGAACGCGCGAGGAGAGATCGGTTTGGATTATCATTTCCATAGCCCTAACCCTTAGGGGCTTGATCCTTTCCTTACGACTTAAGGCATCGGCGACTACATTCGCCTTCCCTGGGTGATACTTTATCTCGCAGTCGTAATCGTTCAATAATTCAACCCATCGTCTTTGCCTCATATTCAACTCCTTCTGGTTGAATATATGCTGTAGGCTTTTGTGATCTGTGAAGATTCTGCACTTCGTACCATACAGGTAGTGTCTCCAGATCTTTAGTGTAAAAACCACTGCGCCTAGCTCCAAATCATGAGTGGTATAGTTCCTTTCGTGCACCTTCAGTTGGCGTGATGCGTAAGCGATGACCTTTTGACGTTGCATCAACACACAACCCAATCCCTGACGCGATGCGTCGCAGTATACCACAAAATTGTCGGTACCTTCTGGTAGAGCTAAGATTGGCGCGTTACAAAGCTTATCCTTTAATATCTGAAATGCTTCATCCTGTTTGATTCCCCAATCAAACTTTTTATCCTTCTGTGTGAGGAGTGTCAACGGTTGAGCGATCTTTGAAAAGTTCTCGATGAACCTTCGATAATAGCCAGCCAAACCCAAGAATTGCCGAATCTCGGTTGGCGTCTTTGGCGTTTCCCAATCTTTGATCGCCTCGATCTTGGTTGGATCTACGTGGATTCCATCTCCGTTCACCACGTGCCCAAGGAATTGCACCTCACGTAGCCAAAACTCACACTTAGAGAACTTGGCGTACAACTGTTCCTTCTTTAGCAGCTCCAGAATGGCTCTAAGATGCTGCTCGTGTTCAGCCTTCGTCTTTGAATAAATCAAGATGTCGTCGATGAATACAATCACGAACTTATCCAAGTACGGCTTACAAACTCGGTTCATCAAATCCATGAACACTGCAGGTGCGTTTGTTAGACCAAACGGCATGCCAAGGAACTCGTAGTGCCCATAACGAGTTCTGAAGGCTGTCTTCGGGATACTCTCCTCCTGTATCCGAAGTTGATGATATCCAGATCGAAGATCGATCTTTGAATAGAAGCTTGAACCTTGAAGCTGGTCGAACAGATCATCGATTCTTGGCAGGGGATACCTATTCTTGATCGTCAGCTTGTTCAACTCTCTGTAGTCGATGCACATGCGGAAACTTCCGTCCTTCTTCTTGACAAACAAAACTGGAGCTCCCCAAGGCGAGAAGCTTGGTCGGATAAAACCCTTGTCTAACAACTCTTGCAGTTGTGTCGACAATTCCTGCATCTCAGACGGAGCAAGCCTGTAGGGTGCCTTAGCCACAGGCGCAGCGCCTGGAACTAAGTCGATGCGAAACTCCACTTGCCTTTGAGGCGGCAAGCCAGGCAAGTCTTCTGGAAAGACTTCTGGGTATTCCCTCACGACAGGGATGTCTTCGATCTTCGGCTCAGCAGCCTTCTTATCCACAATGTGTGCTAGAAAAGCAACACATCCTTTCTTCAGACACTTTCTTGCTTTCAGGCAACTAATCATCCTTAACGGCGTCTCACGCTTTTCTCCATGAACAACAATGGTCTCACCATCGTCGGTCGGAATACGAATAACCTTCTCGTGACATACTATCTCTGCCTTGTTCCCGGATAACCAATCCATTCCTACCACCACGTCGAAGCTTCCCAACTGGACTGGTAGTAGATCTAGTGTAAACTCGCGTTCTCCTAATTCAATCACACAGCCTCTGATCACATCATTGGCTTCTACCAATTTTCCATTAGCCAATTCGATTGCGTAGGGAATGTCTAACTTATTAGCGGCTAGCCCAAGTATATTCTTAAATTCTAGTGATATGAAGCTATAGTCGGCACCAGTATCAAACAGAACAGATGCATAGTGTTGATTTACAGGGAACGTACCAGTGACAACGTTGGGATCCTGGCGCGCTTCCCGTGCACCGATCTGGAACACCCTTCCACGGGCTTGGTTCAATCCCGGGCAATCCTTCTTGAAGTGCCCAATGTCACCGCAATGAAAACATCCTAATCTTTTTCCACTTCCCGCACCGTCCCCAACTGGCGGGTTGTTTTGATTGGCAGTTCCGGCTTGATTTGCATTGTAGCCTCGGTTATTCCCTTGTGGGCGATTTCCCAAACCACCACGATTATCGTTTCTATTCATATATCCTCCCTGGCCTCTCCGGCCTGCACTAGCCCAACATGATTCCTTTGAGTGGCCTGGTTTTCCACAAGATTCACAAACTTTCACGTTACAATTGCCAGTATGGTGGCGTTGGCAGTTGTTGCATTTGGGCTGGGTGCCTTGGTACCCTTTCCCTTTCTTGGTACTACCAGCTGATTTTCCTTTCTTTACTGCCATACTGACGCCTTGTTTGAAGTTTGAAAACTTCCTTTTGTTATCTCCTGAGGACTCTACGTGAGTCTCTGTCTTCTTCGCCTTGACTTCATCAAACTTGTTTAAACGAATTGCCTCCTCAGTGAGAGCCACACTTAAATCAATGGCTTCCGTAATAGTTGCCGGTTTGGAGGAGGTCACCATGCTAATGATTTGGGGAGCTAATCCCCAAATGAAGCGCTCGATTCGCTTGTATTCAGGCGTGACCATATAAGGAACCACTTGAGATAGGTCATGAAATCTCTGGACGTATTCTGCAACCTTTGGTCCATCCATCTTAAGGTGCCAAAATTCAGTCTCCAACTTTTGAATTTCTGCGCGGGAACAGTACTTCTTGCGCATAAGCTCTTTCAATTCGGCCCAAGTCAGGGCGTAGGCGGCAGCTTCGCCTAGTGTCTGCACTTGTAAGTTCCACCAAGATAGGGCTCCGTCTAGAAACAGCCCTGAGATGTAAGTGACCTGCTGGTCAAGCGCACATTTGCTCATGCGGATGGTGGAATCAGTCTTCTCTGCCCAGCGAACGAAAGCAACAGCACCACCTGTGCCGTCGAAGTTGAGGGGCTTACAGTCCAAGAATTGTTTGTAGGTGCACCCTGCACATACATCATATCATAGGAACGGCATTAGCATTTGCTAAAGGAATCCATTTATGCCATGGTATGTCTTAATGACTTAGGTTTACCATGAGGAGGATTTTGGTTGCCGTTGATGTTCGAGTTACTTCCGCTTGGTCCTCCTTGCGAGGCAGCATACTGAGCAATGGCGGCAGCAATAACTTGCTGTAGTTCTTCAGGAGTAGTGGGCATCGGCTGCGGTTGACGTCTTGGTGCCATCTTCTAAAGATGCGTACGTCGATTAGGCCAAAGTAAACATACGTATATAGTAATAGTAATAGCATATAACATCTCATGTTATCAATATATCACACACACAACATCCCATGTCCCAACATCCCATGTTGCAAATATCATACATACAACATCCCATGTCCCAACATCCCATGTTGCAAATATCATACATACAACATCCCATGTCACAAAACATAAATAAGCAATCAAGTGAATCAGATATGGTGAGAATACGGCGATTGTTATATATCGAGACCATAAAGTGTAGCAAGTGTGTCAGCACGTCACTGTATCATACAATCACAAATCAAATAGGGGCTACATCACCCCTGTCAAAAACAATATCACATCAGTGTCACATACATCCAGTACATCAACAAATAACAACAAAAATCTGTATCGTCAGATGGTCTCCAAAAGGCTGTGCGGTCACAATCGCGGTCGTCTCACCATCGCCTACCACTACAGTACCAATGAGCCCTATGCGGATGGGGGTGGAGGAGGGGGAAAGTGAGCGAAAAGTAAGCGGCGTAAGTGATACCAGTCCTCCTCCATCGCCTGCTGAGTACGGATCACGGACGCAACCTGCTGCTCCAAGGTCGAAAGTCGGGCAGCAATGTTAGGAGGAAATGATCGAAAAGGCTGAAAAGATGAAAATGTCTGACCAAGATATGGACCAAAAGATAACTGAGCTCTCTCGAGCTCCTGGAGTCGCTGTGTATGAGACTCGTGCTGGTGTACAAACGACATCAAAAGATCCTCAATAGTATGGCCCAAATGAAACGGGTGGTATGGATCTGTAGGTGGCATGGCAGATGGGGTCGACCAAAGTAATGGCGTGCTGGTAAGATCGATAGGTGCAACAGAAGATGGGATAGATGCTATCTGTGGCATGAATGGCATGGTCATCGGTACATGACCAAAAGGGTGGGCTGAGGAGCCCTCTCCAGGCCCCGCTGGAGGAATAAATGATGGGATCTGAAATGAGAAATCAGTATGATGTGTGCCAGTGTGATGTGGGGGAAACGGTGGAACATCCTCGTCCGCCGGTATCCACCCGTGCTGTGCCTCCTCATCTGGAGGATCCATGTGCTCAGCAAAAAGAGCGTGCTCGGGCTCGATGGGTAAAGGATCGATAGGAGCAATAACGGGGTCAACAGGTGCAATATCAGGATCGACAGGATCAATAACAGGATCAGCAGGTATGTCACCAACGGGTAAAGGAACAATGGGATCAGCAGCAACATGATCGCCCTCGATCACAGGAACATCTACAGGGAGAACAGCGTCAACAGGCTCAAGAGGCAAATCAGCATGAACAGGGTCATGCTCAGGTAAAGGGTCAAAAGCAGCTGCCTGCTCTGGGGCTATGGCAGGCTCAGGGTCGTCGAACGCCATGTCAAAGTCAAAATCTGGATCAATGGGATCGATAGGATCGTCAGGGTCCTCTATATGCTCATCCATAGGAATATACTCGATATCATGGTCAGGATCAAATCCTGGAGGGAAAACAAGGTCAGAATCCTCGATATCATCATGCTCAAACGCGTAGCTCGGAATGGGGGCAGCTGAAGACGCCTGATCAGGGTCTGAGTCGTGAATAAACTGCTGCGCGCTCGCCCCGCGAGATGATACAGATGCCACAGACTCAAAAGAGTCTGGGACTGGTGAGTGAATGGGCGAGTCTCCAGCTGGAACGTCAGCTATCATCAAGAGACCGCCAGCAGGTAGAGGAGCTTCGTCAGGATCCTCGTCCTCAAATGGCTCGTCCTCGTAAAGCTCGATGTCGCCGTCAGCATCGGCGTCTGGTAAAAGCTCATACGCAGGGTAAGAAGCAAGAGGAATCGGTGCCGGAATCGCAACAATAGGGAGGTACTCAGCAGGATCGCCATCAATAGGCTCATAGGCACCCTCGGGTAAAGCGAAGGGCAAGGAGTCATCAGTGTGCTCATCGGCGCCGTCGGGTAATGCGAACGGCTGGAAGTCGTCATCGTCGGTGCTAGTATAGTCTGAGGTGTGCACCTCATGCTCCGAAGACATAACATCGTCTGACACTAACGGTAGAGGTCCAGTGGTATCTGATCCACCTGTAGCTGGTGAATCCATGGGTCTGTAACATAACACAGAATAAGCACAAAATCAGTGAATCAAATAGTCACATAAGTTACCAGATAATAATCACATAATCCACCTAGTCCCACTAGCCTCCCAGCCTCCCAGACTGTCCTTCCTAGTCTCACTAGCCAACACTCCTAGTCCCACTAGCCTCCCAGCCTCCCAGACTGTCCTTCCTAGTCCCACTAGTCAACACTCCTAGTCCCACTAGCCAACACTCCTAGTCCCACTAGCCAACACTCCTAGTCCCACTAGCCTGAACCTCAGCCTCCCAGACTGAGCCTAGAATAATGAATAAAATGTGCTCAACATTTGTTTGTAAAAAGTTTGTGGATCTGGACTTAAGTGGTATGCAGAAAAATGTTTTCGTGAGAGCCCTAGTGATCATAGTCTAGACTCGAGAAGGAATCCTAGTTCGCTATGATCGGAGCTCTGATACCAAGCTGTCACACCCTGGCTTTGCGGAAGCGTGGTTAATTTGTGTGACTTCTTAATACCATAGCTTAATCATAACAAAGCTATATGAATTTAAAAACCATGCAAGTCATCCATTAAGTTTTTGAAAACATAATACAATACCATTGTTTTTATCATGCAACCATAACCTTGTTCAGTAACATTACAACTTATAACAAAACATAAACGTGATTTAGGGATTGTGTCTTGTCCAGGTAAGAGACACAACCCTAAACCCTGATGACTTCATGACCAGTGCAGCGGAAAACGTTCCATACCGTGCCAGATCCGTTTAATTTCCTGAAATACATGTGAGTTGAAAAATCAACAATAATGTTGAGCGAGTTCACGTGTAGGTGAGTATGTAAAACATTTGTGAGTATAAAAATAGTTGTGGTATGTAGCAGTGTAAGAGGACTTGTGATCATCAATGGTTTGCAAGGCCACTGACATATGTGAAGTGCAAATAGGGAGACTCAAACCTAGCAGATTTCGCCACGGCAAAGTATGTGGACAAAGTCACCCCACGGTCCGTTTCTAGTTTGGCCGGGGGCTGGGCTCGCTACACCCAGATAGATCTACCGCTCCTGTCCCTCGGTCCCTCCATGAGGACTAATGGCCCCATGTTGTTCCTATCCACTCACATGATCGTATAACACCTCCTTACGTTAAACATACCGTTGTAAAGTACTCGTAAATCATAGTAACATGTATTTCACCCCCGCAGTTAAGTAAACTGAAAACAGTTAGAGAAAAGGGGGACATGAACTCACAGTGAATGCGTATCTCTACCAAGTAATCCAAATATCCGAAGCTGTGCAACGACCTACAGGTGCTAATTCTATTAGACGGATGGCCGTGCCTTAGCTTTATAACTTACATTTTTAGGAGACGGTTAGACAACCGTTTCGTGTACATACTTGGTATTTTACTTTCCTTCCCAAGGATGAGGGATTTAAATACATGTGTATTTATACTATCTCATTAAGTCCCACTTAATATTTTTATTTCTCTTTCCAAAATATAATTATTTTTCTCAAAAATAATATATTTTCTCTTTACACAATACTTTCCAAAATAATACGTTGACAACATACGTGTTGGTGAATATTTCCGCGTAATGCGTAAGTTACGTTTTAACGATTAGGTGGTAATAGAAATTACCGTTGTAACTTTTATGCTTGTCGTATAAGCGTTTGTATTATTTTGGGTTTGACAAGTTAGTAAATATTATTTTTACTCTAAAAATAATATTTATACATTTTCACAAAATAATCATAAACAGTGTTGTGACAAAATATATTTACCGAATATATATTTATCACGTTTAGTTTTGTGAAAATCCCACCTCCGATTATTTATAAATAAAGTTGTGGCGAAATATATTTGAAAACATGTCAAAGTAGTCTAACACTTGTAAATAATTCTAAGTGTTATATTTTTAGAAAATTTCGCCAGAGTTTCCCCTGTAACTGGAGGTGGCCACGCTTTCAAGCGTATCATTTTCTTTTACAAAATCACTTCTTTTATTTCAATCAATCAATTTTCAACATAATAAACAAGTTTCAACACTTCGAATTCGTAGACTAGTATGTAAAATCACAATATTACATGAACTTGTAGTTTTTCTAAAACTATTATGTAGATCTCGTTATATTTAGTGGATCTATGTATAAAATAGTTTATTCTTGCAAAAACCCCGTTTTTGGAACAAATCACTCTTTACAACTTCCGACAATTTTTATAAAATTTGTTATTTTGTCGGATCTTTCATTTCACAAGTGTTTATACACTTGTAGACTATAAAAATCACATTTGTTAACCTGTTATACAACTTTTATAAAACATGATTTTCTCAACACCCGGTCCTACGAATATACCACTTGTACATACGTAGATCGGCTCGTTTTAAATACTATTTTTCACGTTAAAACACTTTTACACAAGTTCATGTTTCCCGTGTGGTGGAGTTTCACCTTTTAACCCTTGTACAAAAGAAACAAGTGTATGTCAAGATACGTGATCCTAACAAAGTCGGGTTAAACGATGATGAGAGCCACCACATCATAGATCGGGCTTTAAAAATCAACATATTCAAATACTACGACATTTACACGCGTTATGTTCTTTTATCCAACGATTTTCACTTTTTAGTAGACTTTAAAGATTCATGAAGCGGGTTACCGACATTTAACCGATAAAAATCCTTTTAACCACTTTAGACACGACTAATAACGAGTTTTAAACAATATACCTCTAGCTCGGGGCTAGGGAAGATTCTAGTCGAAAACTGCGTGGATAAAAGCAAACGGTAGAGGTCCTTTGCGTTCCGAGTGCACCAAAGCTCCTTATACGTGACCCGTGAAGCTTGAATGATCTTGGAATGGGGTGATCAAAAACCGAAAGTGGGTGGGTGTTTGGGAGTGTGTTCGGCCGAGATAGAGCACAAGAGAGGGAGAGAGAGTGAGTTGAGTGGTGTGTGTTCTATGTGTGTGAGGATGTGTATTTATAAAGAAAATTTCGTTATCGCCCATCGGTTCTTATGTCTACTAGATATCCGACATAAGCTAATATAATATTTAAAAGTGTACCCTCCCATCCCATCATGTTGGCCGATTTGGTTAGGGTGGTGGGACCACCCGGTTGGATCTCGATTGTTCAGTTACGGTTCAGTTATGTTAAGTCGGTTACATAAAGGTCTAACCTCGTTAGTTGTCTAATGTGTTAGAGAGCGGGTGTTAGGGTAATCAGGGACCCTAACTGGCTCAGAAAAATACCAATAATAATCCTGGCAATATTTTTATGTTCCGGGTATTGTCCGGTTGTTCGGTCGGATAGGAATCCGTTAAAGTGCTTAAGATATCCTTTAAGCGTCGTAAGTAATATTTTTAGCGACACAATTTATTCAGCAAAGTGTCGGGAATAATTCTTTGTATTTTGGCACTTTATTAATTAGCTAGAAGCTAGTGTGTAAATAAAAGTGCTGTGTTCCGTGCTTAAAGTACGTTTTAGGCACATCCAATCTCTGTATCTTATTCCTAGAGACGCAATTATACAACCCTTGTATCTCTACACTCACTACGGGTGTAGTAAAATAATTCTGGCTCTTACAGGCCTTTAGAGGCAGTGTCTGCCTGATGCTGGGTATATCAGCATGTTCACTGTGTATCCGTTTAGTGCTACTGTGCTTCTTGTGCATCAAGTTTGTCACTAGAGTTCAGTAAATAAATAATGTAGTGACAGGAAAAATCAAAGTATGATGCAGACATGTACATGTATCAACAATCAAGTAGCAGTTTATCAGAAATCTCAGTTAAGCACAGTAATTAGGCAACAGTTAATAGCTAATTAAGTCGTACGGATACCTGGTTTTGTGAGGGTTGTCACATTCTCCCCCCGTTAAATAAATTTCGTCCCGAAATTTAAGTTCTGCTTGTAGATGCAGAGTTTTTAGGAAATAAGTGGGGGTATTTCTCTCTCATCCGGTCCTCACGCTCCCAGGTGTATTCAGGACCATGTCTGGCATTCCAGCGAACCTTGACGAGTTTGACACTGCTCCGGCGGGTCCTGTTAACTTTCCAATCTGTGACCTCGACAGGTGCTTCTACGAAGTGGAGCGTGTCGTCAACATGAATCTCGTTGATAGGAATGGCAACGTCAACTTGAGTTGGACTCTTCTTTAAATTGGATACATGAAATGTATCGTGAACACCATTTAGTTCAGCAGGTAGGTCCAACTTGTATGCTACGGTTCCAATTCTTTCTAGAATTCTGAAAGGACCAATGTAGCGTGGATTTAACTTCCCACGCTTCCCAAAGCGTGCCACCCCTTTCCAGGGTGATACCTTTAATAACACCATCTCTCCAACTTGAAAATCCACATGTTTTCGGTTTGGATCCGCATAGGCCTTTTGTCTGTGGCGAGCGGCTTCGATGCGTTTAAGAATCTGCGCAATCTTGTCCGTCGTCTCTTGAACGATTTCGGGACCGGCAAGCTGCCTATCACCTGTGTCAGCCCAACATAGTGGTGATCGACACTTGCGTCCGTATAGGGCTTCAAAAGGCGCGACACCAATACTGGTGTGGTAGCTGTTGTTGTATGAGAATTCGACCAAAGGTAAGTGTTTATCCCAGCTACCGCCCAAATCCATAGCACATGCTCTCAGCATGTCTTCCAAAGTCTGTATCGTTCGCTCGCTCTGGCCGTCAGTTTGCGGATGGAACGCAGTGCTCAGATTCAATTGTGAGCCAAAAGCTTCTTGGAAGGATTGCCATATCCTCGACACAAACCTTCCGTCTCTATCAGAGATGATCGAGAGGGGTACTCCATGTCGTGCTACGATCTCTCTCAAGTAAATTTCCGCAAGTTTACTAGTACCGTCTTTCTCCTTGATTGGCAGAAAGTGTGCGGACTTTGTTAGGCGGTCAACAATCACCCAAATCATATCATGGCCTCTTGGCGTTCTTGGCAGTTTTGTAACAAAATCCATTGAGATTTGTTCCCATTTCCACTTGGGAATCTCAGGTTGTTGCAGAAGTCCCGAGGGCTTCTGGTATTCCGCCTTGACCTTAGCGCACGTTAAACATTTGCTCACGTAAATAGCAACGTCGCCTTTCATCCTAGGCCACCAATAGTAATTTTTGAGATCTTGGTACATCTTATCCGATCCAGGGTGGATAGAGTACCGTGACTTGTGCGCTTCATCGAAAATAACTTCCCTTAATTCACCAAATAGAGGAACCCAAATCCTTTTCCCAAAACATAACGTTCCTTCCTCGTTTGGCACCAATATCTTCTCCATCCCACGGAGATACTCTTTCTCAAGGTTCTCCTCCTTGAGAGCTTCTTTCTGCGCTGCACGAACGCGCGAGGAGAGATCGGTTTGGATTATCATTTCCATAGCCCTAACCCTTAGGGGCTTGATCCTTTCCTTACGACTTAAGGCATCGGCGACTACATTCGCCTTCCCTGGGTGATACTTTATCTCGCAGTCGTAATCGTTCAATAATTCAACCCATCGTCTTTGCCTCATATTCAACTCCTTCTGGTTGAATATATGCTGTAGGCTTTTGTGATCTGTGAAGATTCTGCACTTCGTACCATACAGGTAGTGTCTCCAGATCTTTAGTGCAAAAACCACTGCGCCTAGCTCCAAATCATGAGTGGTATAGTTCCTTTCGTGCACCTTCAGTTGGCGTGATGCGTAAGCGATGACCTTTTGACGTTGCATCAACACACAACCCAATCCCTGACGCGATGCGTCGCAGTATACCACAAAATTGTCGGTACCTTCTGGTAGAGCTAAGATTGGCGCGTTACAAAGCTTATCCTTTAATATCTGAAATGCTTCATCCTGTTTGATTCCCCAATCAAACTTTTTATCCTTCTGTGTGAGGAGTGTCAACGGTTGAGCGATCTTTGAAAAGTTCTCGATGAACCTTCGATAATAGCCAGCCAAACCCAAGAATTGCCGAATCTCGGTTGGCGTCTTTGGCGTTTCCCAATCTTTGATCGCCTCGATCTTGGTTGGATCTACGTGGATTCCATCTCCGTTCACCACGTGCCCAAGGAATTGCACCTCACGTAGCCAAAACTCACACTTAGAGAACTTGGCGTACAACTGTTCCTTCTTTAGCAGCTCCAGAATGGCTCTAAGATGCTGCTCGTGTTCAGCCTTCGTCTTTGAATAAATCAAGATGTCGTCGATGAATACAATCACGAACTTATCCAAGTACGGCTTACAAACTCGGTTCATCAAATCCATGAACACTGCAGGTGCGTTTGTTAGACCAAACGGCATGACAAGGAACTCGTAGTGCCCATAACGAGTTCTGAAGGCTGTCTTCGGGATACTCTCCTCCTGTATCCGAAGTTGATGATATCCAGATCGAAGATCGATCTTTGAATAGAAGCTTGAACCTTGAAGCTGGTCGAACAGATCATCGATTCTTGGCAGGGGATACCTATTCTTGATCGTCAGCTTGTTCAACTCTCTGTAGTCGATGCACATGCGGAAACTTCCGTCCTTCTTCTTGACAAACAAAACTGGAGCTCCCCAAGGCGAGAAGCTTGGTCGGATAAAACCCTTGTCTAACAACTCTTGCAGTTGTGTCGACAATTCCTGCATCTCAGACGGAGCAAGCCTGTAGGGTGCCTTAGCCACAGGCGCAGCGCCTGGAACTAAGTCGATGCGAAACTCCACTTGCCTTTGAGGCGGCAAGCCAGGCAAGTCTTCTGGAAAGACTTCTGGGTATTCCCTCACGACAGGGATGTCTTCGATCTTCGGCTCAGCAGCCTTCTTATCCACAATGTGTGCTAGAAAAGCAACACATCCTTTCTTCAGACACTTTCTTGCTTTCAGGCAACTAATCATCCTTAACGGCGTCTCACGCTTTTCTCCATGAACAACAATGGTCTCACCATCGTCGGTCGGAATACGAATAACCTTCTCGTGACATACTATCTCTGCCTTGTTCCCGGATAACCAATCCATTCCTACCACCACGTCGAAGCTTCCCAACTGGACTGGTAGTAGATCTAGTGTAAACTCGCGTTCTCCTAATTCAATCACACAGCCTCTGATCACATCATTGGCTTCTACCAATTTTCCATTAGCCAATTCGATTGCGTAGGGAATGTCTAACTTATTAGCGGCTAGCCCAAGTATATTCTTAAATTCTAGTGATATGAAGCTATAGTCGGCACCAGTATCAAACAGAACAGATGCATAGTGTTGATTTACAGGGAACGTACCAGTGACAACGTTGGGATCCTGGCGCGCTTCCCGTGCACCGATCTGGAACACCCTTCCACGGGCTTGGTTCAATCCCGGGCAATCCTTCTTGAAGTGCCCAATGTCACCGCAATGAAAACATCCTAATCTTTTTCCACTTCCCGCACCGTCCCCAACTGGCGGGTTGTTTTGATTGGCAGTTCCGGCTTGATTTGCATTGTAGCCTCGGTTATTCCCTTGTGGGCGATTTCCCAAACCACCACGATTATCGTTTCTATTCATATATCCTCCCTGGCCTCTCCGGCCTGCACTAGCCCAACATGATTCCTTTGAGTGGCCTGGTTTTCCACAAGATTCACAAACTTTCACGTTACAATTGCCAGTATGGTGGCGTTGGCAGTTGTTGCATTTGGGCTGGGTGCCTTGGTACCCTTTCCCTTTCTTGGTACTACCAGCTGATTTTCCTTTCTTTACTGCCATACTGACGCCTTGTTTGAAGTTTGAAAACTTCCTTTTGTTATCTCCTGAGGACTCTACGTGAGTCTCTGTCTTCTTCGCCTTGACTTCATCAAACTTGTTTAAACGAATTGCCTCCTCAGTGAGAGCCACACTTAAATCAATGGCTTCCGTAATAGTTGCCGGTTTGGAGGAGGTCACCATGCTAATGATTTGGGGAGCTAATCCCCAAATGAAGCGCTCGATTCGCTTGTATTCAGGCGTGACCATATAAGGAACCACTTGAGATAGGTCATGAAATCTCTGGACGTATTCTGCAACCTTTGGTCCATCCATCTTAAGGTGCCAAAATTCAGTCTCCAACTTTTGAATTTCTGCGCGGGAACAGTACTTCTTGCGCATAAGCTCTTTCAATTCGGCCCAAGTCAGGGCGTAGGCGGCAGCTTCGCCTAGTGTCTGCACTTGTAAGTTCCACCAAGATAGGGCTCCGTCTAGAAACAGCCCTGAGATGTAAGTGACCTGCTGGTCAAGCGCACATTTGCTCATGCGGATGGTGGAATCAGTCTTCTCTGCCCAGCGAACGAAAGCAACAGCACCACCTGTGCCGTCGAAGTTGAGGGGCTTACAGTCCAAGAATTGTTTGTAGGTGCACCCTGCACATACATCATATCATAGGAACGGCATTAGCATTTGCTAAAGGAATCCATTTATGCCATGGTATGTCTTAATGACTTAGGTTTACCATGAGGAGGATTTTGGTTGCCGTTGATGTTCGAGTTACTTCCGCTTGGTCCTCCTTGCGAGGCAGCATACTGAGCAATGGCGGCAGCAATAACTTGCTGTAGTTCTTCAGGAGTAGTGGGCATCGGCTGCGGTTGACGTCTTGGTGCCATCTTCTAAAGATGCGTACGTCGATTAGGCCAAAGTAAACATACGTATATAGTAATAGTAATAGCATATAACATCTCATGTTATCAATATATCACACACACAACATCCCATGTCCCAACATCCCATGTTGCAAATATCATACATACAACATCCCATGTCCCAACATCCCATGTTGCAAATATCATACATACAACATCCCATGTCACAAAACATAAATAAGCAATCAAGTGAATCAGATATGGTGAGAATACGGCGATTGTTATATATCGAGACCATAAAGTGTAGCAAGTGTGTCAGCACGTCACTGTATCATACAATCACAAATCAAATAGGGGCTACATCACCCCTGTCAAAACAATATCACATCAGTGTCACATACATCCAGTACATCAACAAATAACAACAAAAATCTGTATCGTCAGATGGTCTCCAAAAGGCTGTGCGGTCACAATCGCGGTCGTCTCACCATCGCCTACCACTACAGTACCAATGAGCCCTATGCGGATGGGGGTGGAGGAGGGGGAAAGTGAGCGAAAAGTAAGCGGCGTAAGTGATACCAGTCCTCCTCCATCGCCTGCTGAGTACGGATCACGGACGCAACCTGCTGCTCCAAGGTCGAAAGTCGGGCAGCAATGTTAGGAGGAAATGATCGAAAAGGCTGAAAAGATGAAAATGTCTGACCAAGATATGGACCAAAAGATAACTGAGCTCTCTCGAGCTCCTGGAGTCGCTGTGTATGAGACTCGTGCTGGTGTACAAACGACATCAAAAGATCCTCAATAGTATGGCCCAAATGAAACGGGTGGTATGGATCTGTAGGTGGCATGGCAGATGGGGTCGACCAAAGTAATGGCGTGCTGGTAAGATCGATAGGTGCAACAGAAGATGGGATAGATGCTATCTGTGGCATGAATGGCATGGTCATCGGTACATGACCAAAAGGGTGGGCTGAGGAGCCCTCTCCAGGCCCCGCTGGAGGAATAAATGATGGGATCTGAAATGAGAAATCAGTATGATGTGTGCCAGTGTGATGTGGGGGAAACGGTGGAACATCCTCGTCCGCCGGTATCCACCCGTGCTGTGCCTCCTCATCTGGAGGATCCATGTGCTCAGCAAAAAGAGCGTGCTCGGGCTCGATGGGTAAAGGATCGATAGGAGCAATAACGGGGTCAACAGGTGCAATATCAGGATCGACAGGATCAATAACAGGATCAGCAGGTATGTCACCAACGGGTAAAGGAACAATGGGATCAGCAGCAACATGATCGCCCTCGATCACAGGAACATCTACAGGGAGAACAGCGTCAACAGGCTCAAGAGGCAAATCAGCATGAACAGGGTCATGCTCAGGTAAAGGGTCAAAAGCAGCTGCCTGCTCTGGGGCTATGGCAGGCTCAGGGTCGTCGAACGCCATGTCAAAGTCAAAATCTGGATCAATGGGATCGATAGGATCGTCAGGGTCCTCTATATGCTCATCCATAGGAATATACTCGATATCATGGTCAGGATCAAATCCTGGAGGGAAAACAAGGTCAGAATCCTCGATATCATCATGCTCAAACGCGTAGCTCGGAATGGGGGCAGCTGAAGACGCCTGATCAGGGTCTGAGTCGTGAATAAACTGCTGCGCGCTCGCCCCGCGAGATGATACAGATGCCACAGACTCAAAAGAGTCTGGGACTGGTGAGTGAATGGGCGAGTCTCCAGCTGGAACGTCAGCTATCATCAAGAGACCGCCAGCAGGTAGAGGAGCTTCGTCAGGATCCTCGTCCTCAAATGGCTCGTCCTCGTAAAGCTCGATATCGCCGTCAGCATCGGCGTCTGGTAAAAGCTCATACGCAGGGTAAGAAGCAAGAGGAATCGGTGCCGGAATCGCAACAATAGGGAGGTACTCAGCAGGATCGCCATCAATAGGCTCATAGGCACCCTCGGGTAAAGCGAAGGGCAAGGAGTCATCAGTGTGCTCATCGGCGCCGTCGGGTAACGCGAACGGCTGGAAGTCGTCATCGTCGGTGCTAGTATAGTCTGAGGTGTGCACCTCATGCTCCGAAGACATAACATCGTCTGACACTAACGGTAGAGGTCCAGTGGTATCTGATCCACCTGTAGCTGGTGAATCCATGGGTCTGTAACATAACACAGAATAAGCACAAAATCAGTGAATCAAATAGTCACATAAGTTACCAGATAATAATCACATAATCCACCTAGTCCCACTAGCCTCCCAGCCTCCCAGACTGTCCTTCCTAGTCTCACTAGCCAACACTCCTAGTCCCACTAGCCTCCCAGCCTCCCAGACTGTCCTTCCTAGTCCCACTAGTCAACACTCCTAGTCCCACTAGCCAACACTCCTAGTCCCACTAGCCAACACTCCTAGTCCCACTAGCCTGAACCTCAGCCTCCCAGACTGAGCCTAGAATAATGAATAAAATGTGCTCAACATTTGTTTGTAAAAAGTTTGTGGATCTGGACTTAAGTGGTATGCAGAAAAATGTTTTCGTGAGAGCCCTAGTGATCATAGTCTAGACTCGAGAAGGAATCCTAGTTCGCTATGATCGGAGCTCTGATACCAAGCTGTCACACCCTGGCTTTGCGGAAGCGTGGTTAATTTGTGTGACTTCTTAATACCATAGCTTAATCATAACAAAGCTATATGAATTTAAAAACCATGCAAGTCATCCATTAAGTTTTTGAAAACATAATACAATACCATTGTTTTTATCATGCAACCATAACCTTGTTCAGTAACATTACAACTTATAACAAAACATAAACGTGATTTAGGGATTGTGTCTTGTCCAGGTAAGAGACACAACCCTAAACCCTGATGACTTCATGACCAGTGCAGCGGAAAACGTTCCATACCGTGCCAGATCCGTTTAATTTCCTGAAATACATGTGAGTTGAAAAATCAACAATAATGTTGAGCGAGTTCACGTGTAGGTGAGTATGTAAAACATTTGTGAGTATAAAAATAGTTGTGGTATGTAGCAGTGTAAGAGGACTTGTGATCATCAATGGTTTGCAAGGCCACTGACATATGTGAAGTGCAAATAGGGAGACTCAAACCTAGCAGATTTCGCCACGGCAAAGTATGTGGACAAAGTCACCCCACGGTCCGTTTCTAGTTTGGCCGGGGGCTGGGCTCGCTACACCCAGATAGATCTACCGCTCCTGTCCCTCGGTCCCTCCATGAGGACTAATGGCCCCATGTTGTTCCTATCCACTCACATGATCGTATAACACCTCCTTACG
Source organism: Helianthus annuus (assembly GCF_002127325.2). Taxonomy (NCBI): domain Eukaryota; kingdom Viridiplantae; phylum Streptophyta; class Magnoliopsida; order Asterales; family Asteraceae; genus Helianthus; species Helianthus annuus. The sequence continues at coordinate 131,562,521 of NC_035447.2, forward strand.
TTAAACATACCGTTGTAAAGTACTCGTAAATCATAGTAACATGTATTTCACCCCCGCAGTTAAGTAAACTGAAAACAGTTAGAGAAAAGGGGGACATGAACTCACAGTGAATGCGTATCTCTACCAAGTAATCCGAATATCCGAAGCTGTGCAACGACCTACAGGTGCTAATTCTATTAGACGGATGGCCGTGCCTTAGCTTTATAACTTACATTTTTAGGAGACGGTTAGACAACCGTTTCGTGTACATACTTGGTATTTTACTTTCCTTCCCAAGGATGGGGGATTTAAATACATGTGTATTTATACTATCTCATTAAGTCCCACTTAATATTTTTATTTCTCTTTCCAAAATATAATTATTTTTCTCAAAAATAATATATTTTCTCTTTACACAATACTTTCCAAAATAATACGTTGACAACATACGTGTTGGTGAATATTTCCGCGTAATGCGTAAGTTACGTTTTAACGATTAGGTGGTAATAGAAATTACCGTTGTAACTTTTATGCTTGTCGTATAAGCGTTTGTATTATTTTGGGTTTGACAAGTTAGTAAATATTATTTTTACTCTAAAAATAATATTTATACATTTTCACAAAATAATCATAAACAGTGTTGTGACAAAATATATTTACCGAATATATATTTATCACGTTTAGTTTTGTGAAAATCCCACCTCCGATTATTTATAAATAAAGTTGTGGCGAAATATATTTGAAAACATGTCAAAGTAGTCTAACACTTGTAAATAATTCTAAGTGTTATATTTTTAGAAAATTTCGCCAGAGTTTCCCCTGTAACTGGAGGTGGCCACGCTTTCAAGCGTATCATTTTCTTTTACAAAATCACTTCTTTTATTTCAATCAATCAATTTTCAACATAATAAACAAGTTTCAACACTTCGAATTCGTAGACTAGTATGTAAAATCACAATATTACATGAACTTGTAGTTTTTCTAAAACTATTATGTAGATCTCGTTATATTTAGTGGATCTATGTATAAAATAGTTTATTCTTGCAAAAACCCCGTTTTTGGAACAAATCACTCTTTACAACTTCCGACAATTTTTATAAAATTTGTTATTTTGTCGGATCTTTCATTTCACAAGTGTTTATACACTTGTAGACTATAAAAATCACATTTGTTAACCTGTTATACAACTTTTATAAAACATGATTTTCTCAACACCCGGTCCTACGAATATACCACTTGTACATACGTAGATCGGCTCGTTTTAAATACTATTTTTCACGTTAAAACACTTTTACACAAGTTCATGTTTCCCGTGTGGTGGAGTTTCACCTTTTAACCCTTGTACAAAAGAAACAAGTGTATGTCAAGATACGTGATCCTAACAAAGTCGGGTTAAACGATGATGAGAGCCACCACATCATAGATCGGGCTTTAAAAATCAACATATTCAAATACTACGACATTTACACGCGTTATGTTCTTTTATCCAACGATTTTCACTTTTTAGTAGACTTTAAAGATTCATGAAGCGGGTTACCGACATTTAACCGATAAAAATCCTTTTAACCACTTTAGACACGACTAATAACGAGTTTTAAACAATATACCTCTAGCTCGGGGCTAGGGAAGATTCTAGTCGAAAACTGCGTGGATAAAAGCAAACGGTAGAGGTCCTTTGCGTTCCGAGTGCACCAAAGCTCCTTATACGTGACCCGTGAAGCTTGAATGATCTTGGAATGGGGTGATCAAAAACCGAAAGTGGGTGGGTGTTTGGGAGTGTGTTCGGCCGAGATAGAGCACAAGAGAGGGAGAGAGAGTGAGTTGAGTGGTGTGTGTTCTATGTGTGTGAGGATGTGTATTTATAAAGAAAATTTCGTTATCGCCCATCGGTTCTTATGTCTACTAGATATCCGACATAAGCTAATATAATATTTAAAAGTGTACCCTCCCATCCCATCATGTTGGCCGATTTGGTTAGGGTGGTGGGACCACCCGGTTGGATCTCGATTGTTCAGTTACGGTTCAGTTATGTTAAGTCGGTTACATAAAGGTCTAACCTCGTTAGTTGTCTAATGTGTTAGAGAGCGGGTGTTAGGGTAATCAGGGACCCTAACTGGCTCAGAAAAATACCAATAATAACCCTGGCAATATTTTTATGTTCCGGGTATTGTCCGGTTGTTCGGTCGGATAGGAATCCGTTAAAGTGCTTAAGATATCCTTTAAGCGTCGTAAGTAATATTTTTAGCGACACAATTTATTCAGCAAAGTGTCGGGAATAATTCTTTGTATTTTGGCACTTTATTAATTAGCTAGAAGCTAGTGTGTAAATAAAAGTGCTGTGTTCCATGCTTAAAGTACGTTTTAGGCACATCCAATCTCTGTATATTATTCCTAGAGACGCAATTATACAACCCTTGTATCTCTACACTCACTACGGGTGTAGTAAAATAATTCTGGCTCTTACAGGCCTTTAGAGGCAGTGTCTGCCTGATGCTGGGTATATCAGCATGTTCACTGTGTATCCGTTTAGTGCTACTGTGCTTCTTGTGCATCAAGTTTGTCACTAGAGTTCAGTAAATAAATAATGTAGTGACAGGAAAAATCAAAGTATGATGCAGACATGTACATGTATCAACAATCAAGTAGCAGTTTATCAGAAATCTCAGTTAAGCACAGTTAATAGCTAATTAAGTCGTACGGATACCTGGTTTTGTGAGGGTTGTCACAGAGACTGCCTTTCAAACTCTCAAGCATATGCTCTGCAATGCTCCTATCCTCACGTTACCCGACGAAAGCGATGACTTCGTAGTCTACTGCGATGCCTCTAATCTCGGTCTCGGTTGTGTTCTCCTGCAACGGGACAAGGTTATCGCGTATGCCTCTCGTCAGCTCAAGATCCACGAGAAGAACTATACAACCCACGATCTCAAGCTTGGTGCAGTTGTTTTTGTGTTGAAGATTTGGCGACACTACCTTTACGGTACCAAGTGTACGGTCTTCACCGACCAAAAGAGCCTGCAACATATCTTGAACCAGAAAGAACTGAATATGCGCCAGCGCCGATGGGTTGAACTCCTCAATGATTACGACTGTGAGATTCGTTACCACCCTGGCAAAGCAAATGTCGTTGCCGATGCTCTAAGCCGACGAAGCTATTTGCATAGTGTTCGTAATACTCACGCCCAGCACGACCTCGAAGCTCTAATCCGTGACGCTCAGCACGCCTGATTCATTGAGAATACCTTGAAAGAGGAAATGAAGAAGTGTGGTGCTGAAACCCAACTTGTCACCAAATCGAACGCTATCTATTACTATCTCGATCGCTTCTGGATTCCAAGTCACAATAACCTTCGGGAGATATTGTTGACTGAAGCCCACAAGTCTCGATATTCCATTCATCCCGGTGCCGACAAGATGTACCATGACCTTCGTCTTCGGTATTGGTAGCCTGGAATGAAGAAGGATATCGCTATCTATGTTTCGAAATGCCTGACTTGTTCGAAGGTCAAGGCTGAGCAACAAAGACCCTCTGGCTTACTCGTGCAACCCGAGATTCCTATGTGGAAATGGGAGAGTATAACTATGGAATTCATAACGAAACTTCCTCGCACGCCATCAGGTCACAATAGCATCTGGGTTATCGTTGATCGTCTTACAAAATCTGCGCTTTTTCTGCCAATACGAGAAGACTTTAAGGTAGAACGATTAGCACGAATCTATACCGACGAAGTTATTTGTCGACATGGGACGCCTCGTGATATCATCTCTGACCATGATGGTCGGTTTACCTCGCGTCTTTGGGAAACATTTCAATCCGCTCTCGGTACTACTCTTAATATAAGTACCGCTTTCCATCCCCAAACCAACGGTCAGACTGAACGCACGATTCGCACCCTAGAAGACATGCTTCGCTCGTGTGTCATAGATTTCGGTGGTAATTGGGATTCGCATTTACCTTTAGTCGAATTCTCGTACAACAACAATTATCATTCTAGCATTCAAATGGCACCATTTGAGGCATTGTATGGAAGAAAATGTCGATCGCCTATTGTATGGCACGAGATCGGAGATGCGCAAATTACCGGTCCAGAGTTATTGCAAGAAACGACTAACAAGATCCTCCAGATACGAGACAATCTATTGAAAGCTTGGAGTCGTCAAAAGAGTTACGCCGATAGACGCCATAAGCCCCTTGAATTTAACGTTGGTGATCACGTACTCCTAAAGGTTTCACCTTGGAAGGGGGTGATCCGATTTGGCAAGAAAGGAAAGTTCGCGCCTCGATATGTTGGACCCTATAAAATTCTGAAAAGAATTGGCAAAGTGGCCTACAAACTCGAACTACCGGAGGAACTCAGCAACGTCCACCCGACTTTCCATGTTTCGAACCTTAAAAAGTGTCTGGCCGAGCAGAATTTACATGTTCCTCTTGAAGATCTACAAGTGGACGAAACATTACACTTCGTGGAAAAGCCATTCGAGATCATGGACTGAGAGACCAAAAAAACTTCGACGCTCACACATTCCCATAGTGAAGGTTCGCTGGGAAGGCAAACACGGCACCGAGTTCACCTGGGAACTCGAAAGTGGCATGAGGGCTAAGTATCCACAGCTATTCATTACGCCTGCGCCTTAATTTCGGGACGAAATTCCCTATAGTAGGGGAGGCTGTAACAACCCGACTTTATGAAGTCAAAGTCAAAGTCAAAGGAAGAAAAGATTGCTAGTCAGATCTGTCATTTCTGACTTAACTATTGCTTGTACTCTTGAACCTCGATAACCGATGTATGTTAGTTACCGCTATTTTGTTTACGATTTGTAATATATGAAGTAACAATGTGATAAACGTCATTAAACGCTAATCTACTTAACGCTATCTCATCGCTATCGCATCGTAACTCGAATCGCAGTTATTGGTTATCATTCTATGTGTGTGTGTTATTATTATGTGTTACTTGTGCATGTTTATATTTGCTAAAGGTGTTATTCGTAAACGCAATCGCAACACTATCGCAACGCAATCTCATCGCGGACTCGAAAATAGTTATACTTTTATGATTAGTGTTAGTTATGTTATTTGCTTAACTATTGTTTAAGACTATCGCATCGCTTACTCGCAACTCGATTAAATGCAACGCAATGCTCAACGCACGAAACGGAAGTCGGAAACAAACTCACACACACCGTCCGATCGTACGACCGTTCGATCGAATGGTTATCCGACCCACGTACACTGCACCGCCTTTCTTCTCCTCTCATTATAAATACCCCTTCTGTCACATCACTGTTAATGTTGTGACAGCTCCCTCTGACCCAGCGTATTCTCAGGCTTTTTTCTCTCGATTCCTCGCGATTCTTGTAAGTTTTCGCTCCAAATCTTGTACTTCTATCATCTAAACACACTTTCCCATCATCTTCACTATCAAATATTACACTTTCACCATGGAATCACTCGATTTGGGCTGTTCTAAGGTGACGTCATCATGGAGTTCTTATGAACAGTGAAGTGTGACCTCATCTCATCAAGAACCGTCTAGATCTAGGGGATTTCCATGTGATTTTACACCGATTCCAGCTACATCTAAACATTTTTCAAGTGTTTCAAACTTTTATTCAAACATTCTTCAATTTTACTCCAAACCGATAGGATCTGAGCTCATTCAGGCCTCATACCAACTCTCTAGTAAAATGCCAGTCTGAGAATGGATTACTATCGGAGAGACAACCGATTCATGGGTTGGATATGAAACTCCATCAAGAACAGTTAGTTCTGATCGAACGGGTGATTCCCCTCCAAACGAACGAGTTGGACTTGATGAGGTTGTCGTTGTTTAACACGCCGTTATACCGTCTCCGTTAAACCGCAAACTTTTAACTTAACGGATTTTCAAACGAAACAGTTGCTCGATCGAATTGTCACATCCCAACCGATGGCGGAAACAACGGGGCGCGAGGAGCGAAACAGATTGTCCAGGAGAATCCATAACAACTATTAGTTATAATATATTAAAGGTTCATGTCCCATACCACAAACATATAAAATAAAAACAGTTATTACAGACATTGTTCTCAAAGACAAATATCCATTCCGACAACTCAGAATTTATTTAGTTTGTTTCTAGACTCTTCCTACTTGATTCCACATAGCAAGCAAGCGTCCTAAGCACCTGTCACATACATTAAAATAAAGTCAATACACATAGTGTAAAGGTGAGCATACAAGTTTAATAGTAACAGTAGAGTTCGAATTTGTTTACGCATAACCAGCATGTAACATGTACAAAGTGAAGGCAAGTAGGTTATTGACAGAGAAATATGCACAGACGTAACTGTGAGTTATAGAATGCGGAACACATATCCCCACTGGGACACGTGAAGTAAAGCCCTTAACAACCCCTGTCCACGACAGGTGCTGAGTCCAAACTATAGTAGTATCGTTGCTAAGGTGTCAGGCAACAATCACTGTGTTAACATAATATACAAGCATTCATCAGATAACACGTAGCATGCAATAACAGTCAGCGTATAAATAGTGTTTGTGTTGTGTGTCGATTGTGATTTAGAATAAGTAACGTATGTAACACCCAAAAGTGCGTAAAGCAAAAAGGGATCGATTATACTCACAGATAGTGTTTAAGTTAATAAACATTGTCTCGGATTGAAGGGAGCGCTTGAGAGATTAGCCTGAACAGCTAACGATAGCATAAGCGATGAACGACGCGTAAATCGGTGAAGAGTGGCTAAGTGTCGGATGGCAATCCGATCGGTTGGCAATTCGATTGGATGTCAATCCGTTCAGATGGTCATCCGATCGGATGGCCATTCGATTGGATTGACATTCGTTTGGGATGGATGTGTTTGTGTATGATGGCTTTGAAGTTTTTGTTGTAGCATTTTGAAAACAGAGAAGTATCTCTACCTTTCAGGTCGATCGATCGAAAGGTCGTTCGATCGGATAGCGAACCGATTGGCAGGACACTTAGTGAGAACAATTTCACAGCAGGATTGTCACTCGATCGAATAGCAATCCGATCGGATGGCAATCCGTTAGTTACTAATGATCTTTGAAAATTGTGAAAATATTTAAGTGTTGAAGTTCCAAATGCCAGATAATTCGATGGTCGTTCGATCGGATGGCTATCCGATCGGGCGGCATTCCGTTCGACGTTCAGAGCTTGAAAGTTGGAAGAAACGTTTAAGTGTGGAACCAAGTGCAGTCCGATCGTATTGCAGTTCGATCGGATGGCTATCCGATCGGACGACAATCCGTCCCAACGAATCTGATCGTCTTGAACTTGATTATTTTTAAAAGTTTTGCAGTTTGATCGAGACGATGTGATAACGTGCTAAACAATGGAACCTCAACAAGTCCCAAGTCGTTCGATCGAACAGGAATCACCCTAATCCGATCAGTTGACTGTTCCTTGACGGTTGTTCAGGTTTATCCCGAAATCAGTTGTCTCATTCATAGGATCCAGATCTCAAACCGACACATCACTAGAGAGGAGTGGAAGGCCTGAATGAGCTCCGATTCTATCGGTTTTTGAGTGCATTGAGTGTAAAAGAGTTGAAAGAAGGTTAGAAAACCATTTTTCAATCCTTTAACCATGGAAATGTTTAGATCTATGCAAAATCGTTGTGAAATCATGTGGAAATCCTTTAGATATGAGTTATTCTTGGTGGAATGAGGTCAAAACTTGCAGTTCATAAGAACTCCATGATGACATCACCCTAGAACACCTCAAGTCCGTTGATTTCTCGGTTAAAAGTTAAGATTCAAAGGAGAAAATGCTGAAGAAGTGTGTGTAGATCATAGAAGTACAAGATTTAGGTTGAAAACTTACAAGAATCGCGAGAAATCGAGAGAAAGAAGGTCTTGAGCGAGCTGGTCGAGTGGGAGAGCTGTCACATCACAAATGATGTGACAGGAGGGTATTTATAGGTTGCCAAAAAGGGAAAGTGGGTGCAAGTGTCGGATAGGATGGCAAGTGTCGAATAGGATGGCACTGATCGGATGGCTATCCGATCGGATGGCCATTCGATTGGTTGACCATTCGACTGAAGTGTCCGATGAGTTTGAGTTTCGGCGTTTCATTTCACGTGTTGTGTGTTGCGATGCGCTTAAGCGAGGTTGCGATGCGATAGATTGATAATAATCACACAAATACTATATCTAACATACAATCATTATGCTAATTAGGATGATTATAACTTGCGTTTAGCGTTTGCGATTAAATTGCGTTGCGATAGAGTTGCGATTGTGTTTCGATTAATCACCACAAACATAAAGTAAACATGCACAAGTAACACATAAGTAACACACACACGTAAAACAATATTCAGAATCTACCAATCAAAGCGCGAATGCGATTGCGACGCGATTAGCGATAAAGCGATAAAACATGCGATAAACATCGATTAAATCTCGATTATTAATAGATACTCCACATAATACAACTAAAGCGATTAAAATAAAAGATTCGATTACAAGTCAAAGAAGTCAAATCAGTAATTAAGCAAGGAGTGATAGATCGCAATTAGCAATCTTTTCTTCCTTTGACTTCAATCTTGACTTTGACTTTGACTTTCGTAACACGGGGTTTTACAGCCTCCCCCTCTTAAGGGAGTTTCGTCCCGAAATTAGGCTGAAGCCGTAACAGACAACTGCGGGTACTTCGCCTTCATGTCACTTTCGAGTTCCTAGGTGAACTCTGCGCCTCATTTGCCTTTCCAGCGAACCTTCACAAAGGGAATGTATGAGCGCATGAGCTTCTTGGTTTCTCGATCCATGATCTCGATAGGCTTCTCCACGAAGTGTAATGTTTCGTCTACTTGGAGATCCTCTAGTGGAACTTGTAAATCCTGCTCAGCTAGGCACTTTCTGAGGTTTGATACATGGAAAGTCGGGTGGATGTTGCTAAGTTCCTCCGGTAGTTCGAGTCTGTAGGCCACTTTTTCGATCCTTTCCAGAATCTTAAAGGGTCCAACATATCGAGGCGTGAGCTTTCCTTTCTTGCCAAATCTGATCACACCCTTCCAAGGTGATACCTTTAGGAGTACGTGATCACCAATGTCAAATTCAAGGGGCTTGCGGCGTCTATCGGAGTAACTTTTCTAACGACCCCGAGCATTCAACATGCTGTCTCGAATTTGGAGGATCTTGTCAGTCGTTTCTTGCAGTAGCTCAGGACCGGTTAGTTGCGCATCTCTGATCTCATGCCACACAATCGGCGATCGATATTTTCTTCCGTTTAATGCCTTAAATGGTTCATTTGTATGCTAGAATGATAACTGTTATTGTACGAGAATTCGACTAAAGGTAAGTGCGCGTCCCAATTACCACCGAAATCTATGACACACGAGCGAAGCATGTCTTCAAGAGTACGAATCGTTCTTTCATTCTGACCGTCGGTTTGGGGATGGAAAGCGGTACTTAGATTAAGCATAGTACCAAGACCAGATTGAAACGTTTCCCAAATATGCGAGGTAAACCGTCCATCGCGGTCAGAGATGATGTCACGAGGTGTACCGTGTCGACAGATAATTTCATCGGTGTAGATTCGGGCTAATTTTTCTACCTTGAAGTCTTCTCGTATCGGCAGGAAATGAGCGGATTTAGTCAAACGGTCAACGATAACCCAAATGCTATCGTGACCTGAGGTTGTACACGGGAGTTTCGTGATAAAGTCCATGGCTATGCTTTCCCGTTTCCATATCGGGATCTCGGGTTGCACAAGCAAGCCAGATGGTATTTGTTGTTCGGCCTTGACTTTCGAGCAAGTCAGGCACTTCGAAACATAGATTGCGATATCCTTTTTCATACCAGGCCACCAGTACTGTTGACGAAGGTCATGATACATCTTGTCGGCGCCAGGATGAATGGAATATCGAGACTTGTGGGCTTCATCCAATAGGATTTGTCGCAAGTTAGTACATTTGGGAATCCAAATTCGGTCCAAATAATGGAATATCCCATTCGATTTATTCACCAACTGTTCGCCATTATGGTAAATCCTTTCCTTCTTCAAGGTGCGTTCGGTAAAACAAGCATGCTGAGCGTCACGGGTGAGGGTCTCGAGATGATGATGGGCGTGAATATTACAAACGCTATGCAAATAGCTTCGTCTGCTGAGGGCGTTGGCAATGACATTTTCTTTGCTAGGATGATAACGGATCTCACAGTCATAATCGTTGAGAAGTTCTACCCATCGGTGTTGGCGCATGTTCAGTTCTTTTTGGCTGAAGATTTGTTGTAGGCTCCTATGGTCAGTGAAGACCGTACACTTGGTACCGTAAAGGTAGTGTCGCCAAATCTTCAATGCAAAAATAACTGCGCCTAGCTCGAGGTCGTGGGTTGTATAGTTCTTCTCGTGGATCTTGAGCTGACGAGATGCATAAGCGATAACCTTGTCCCGTTGCATGAGAACACAACTAAGACCAAGGTTCGAGGCATCGCAATAGACAATAAAGTCATCGTTTCCGTCGGGTAAAGCGAGAACGGGAGCATTGCAAAGCATATGCTTGAGAGTTTGAAAGGCAGCCTCTTGTTCAGTTCCCCAAACAAAAGGCTTGTCTATATGCGTCAAAGAAGTAAGCAGGACAACGATTTTCGAGAAGTCAACGATGAATCGACGGTAATAGCTCGCCAATCCGAGGAACGAACAAACATCAGATGGTGATTTTGGAGTAACCCAACTCTTAACAGCTTCGATCTTCGCGGGGTCGACGTGAATACCTTGACTATTGACGATGTGACCGAGGAATTGGACCTCCTCTAGCCAAAATACACACTTGGAGAACTTGGCGTAGAGTCGATTCCCCTGGAGTAACTCGAGAACCAAACGTAAATGTTGCGCATGTTCGGTTTTCGTCTTCAAATAGATAAGGACATCATCGATGAACACGATGACGAAGTAGTCAAGAAATAGTTTGCACACACGGTTCATCAAATCCATGAAAACCGCAGGCGCATTGGTTAAACCAAAGGGCATTATGACGAATTCATAATGGCCATAACGGGTTCGGAAAGCGGTCTTCGGAATATCTTCCTCCTGAATGCGTAACTGGTGATAACCTGAGCGTAAATCGAACTTCGAAAAACATGCAGCACCTTGCAATTGATCAAACAAATCATCGATTCGGGGCAGGGGATAACGATTCTTGATTGTCAGCTTATTCAACTCCCTATAGTCGATGCACATCCGGAACGACCCATCCTTCTTTTTGACGAAAAGGATTGGTGCGCCTCAAGGAGAGGTGCTAGGGCGAATAAAGCCTTTGTCAAGTAATTCCTGGAGTTGACTCGAGAGTTCGCGCATTTCGGACGGAGCGAGGCGATAAGGAGATCTAGCAACAGGGTTGGCTCTAGAAATGAGGTCGATACGAAAATCAATGTCACGGCTCGGGGGTAAACCGGGCAGATCATCAGGAAATACGTTCGGAAACTCGCAAACAACAGGGACATCTTTCACTAGCGTCTTCCCTTTCTTTTCCTCCTCCGTTACTACAATGTTTGCCAGGAAAGCTATGTATTCCTTGCGGAGATACTTGCTCGCTTGGATACATGACATGAGTTTGAGACCTTTCGAAGGAGTTTCACCATAAACACACAATAGATCACCATTAGCGAGCGAGAAGCGAATCATCTTATCGAAACAAACAATTTCAGCACGATTCTCACAAAGAAAATCCATGCCTACTATGATATCGAAACTACCAAGCTGCATCGGAATAAGGTCGATAGGAAAGATGTGATTGTTGAGTTCGAGAGTACAATCACGAAGAACAGAGTTTTACAGAGACGGTTCTTCCGGTGGCAACTTCAACATCGACTGACGAGGGGAGATGGGCGCGCTTACGGTTAAGGAGCTTTTCGAATTCTAACGACATAAAACAGTTATCAGCTCCAGTATCAAATAAACACGAAGCATATATACCATTCACAAGGAACATACCATTAACCACGTTGTTATCGGCTTGGGCTTGGCGGACATTGATGGCGAAAGTACGTCCACGGGCTGCTGGCTGCTGCTGCTGCTGTTGCTGGGGCTGCTGCTGGTGTGGCTCTTGCTTCACCACTCGATTCGGGCACATGTTTGCGAAGTGGTTGGGATCACCACACGCAAAGCAAGCTCTAGCGTGGATCGTGGGTGCAGGAGCCGCTTGTTTGCCTTGAGGAGCAGGAAGTAGAGCTTGTTGAACAGGAGCTTAACCTTGAGCTGGAGCTGGAGCTTGACGTGGACCTGTACAGCAGTTAGCGGTGAAGTGGCCGTACATGTTGCAATGAACACAGTATCTGCAAGCGATTCCCACTGGATGGTGATAAGTATAAGTAGGGCAAGCCAGGTGAGGACCAGTGTATGCACGCTTGGCCGGTGATGCATGGGTAACCGGCATCGCTACTTGGCGGTGTTGGGGCTGCGATTGAGCTTATACGGCTTGAAGCGGAGCGGCAGCTATGACAGCGCAATTCTTGCTACTGTTGTTGTTGTTCTTTCTCTTGCGGCGTGAGGACTTCGAAGCTTGTGGAGCGGCGGCAGTTTCAGCGGTTGAAGCATTAGTAATTTGATGTAGATTCTTGGAGGCTTTATCCCAGTATCCAGCCTTGACTTACTTGTCACTGATCTCAGCAGCGAGTAAGAAAGTTTCCTCAATAGTTGATGTCTTTGCAGCTTGAACGAAATCAGCCACGCAATCCGGAAGAGCACAGATATACTTCTTGATGGTGATTTCGGGCGTAGAGACTAGAACTGGACAAATTATACTCAACTGCTTCAAGCGAGCAGTCAAACCAGCGTTGTCGTCATCCTTCTGTTTGATGTGCCAAAACTCATCCTCCAACTTTTAAAGCTCGTTGGGAGGGCAGAACTCTTTCATCATCAAGTCCTTCAACGCGTCCCATGTTAGCCGTAAGCTGCTTCATTTCCATGCTTGTTTCTCTCGGCAGTCCACCAGTCCAGAGCCCTAGACTGGAAAACGCCGGTCGCGTTAACAGTGCGGAGATTATCAGGACAATTGCTTTGACGCAGGGTGACTTCAATAAATCAAACCATTGGAACATGGCAGTAGGTCCATCTTCTCTGGTAAATTCTTTTGGTCCACACGCTTTGAACTGCTTGAAGCTAAAAGTAGACTTTGGAGCATCTGTCCTGGACTCTTTAGAAGACTTGCTAGCGTTTTCATTCAGCTCACTAACAATCTGGGGGATAACTTTCGCCATTTGCTTAGCGACGAGGGCGGCGATGCGTTTGTCATCATGATTGCGGCTAGCAGAGCGCGAGTGAAACGATCCAAATGACGACACTGTCTGCAACAGACATCGCCATAGGACTCAGACATTATATAATCGATTCTCACCTCTCAACACACTACTACTAAAGCTCAGGAACACAATCAGTCACATAATCACATATTCACATAGGCACATAATCACAGAAACACATAAGCACATAGAGCACAAAAACACATAAGCCACAGAATCCACAAAATCTACACTATATTTGCACGTATTCACCTATCATTCAAGGTCCACGAGTTCGAGAATAGCGATTGCGAGTAACGAGTACACAACGAGTAGCATAGCGTAAGCGAGTAACATAGCATGCGATTATTGACGCGGGCGGTTATATACATCTATTTACAGTATCTTCACGCGCCCAGCGAAGTGCGTTTTATATTTATAAAAATGGTTTATACCTTAACATTAAAACACACATAACAAAGGACAAGTGTATCCCGTCATATATCCAGCAAAGTATTAGTAAGAGCCAGATATCGATCCATGGAACACGGGCGTTATAATGTACTAAATCTTTGTCATTAGATTACCAGATAAAAAGATAAGTGAATGGTTGTTTAACTAAATTATCTAAATTACATCTAAAACATAAATATACTACTATCTTGTTTCACAAACAACCTAAACATGTTATCTATCAGATATGTCACAAAAGCACTTAATCAATTTTCCAATTTCGAGATAGCTAGTTATCGGGTCTGGATTTCTAGCATTATGATTCTTCGGAAAGTTAACGCGATGGTCACACGTTAACCACCTAAAATCATTCATTAGTGAGCTATTGATATTTATTCATGCGAATCTTTAAAGATAGGTTATTTACTGGGTCTGGATTCCTAACCTCACTTATCAAAGAAAGCAATACCGATGGTCACAATACAACCACGAGGATAAGCAATTATGTAGATCATATAACAAACAATTTCACCTTTACAAATCTTGAACGCAAATCTACCATGTCAACAATTTCAGACCAAAACTACTAAACAAGGATCATAAACCGCATTTAAGAACATGTAATCAACACCATATAATTCGTTAGAACCCTTACGTGTAAGAAAGTATTCCTAATCACAATAAGACATATCTTGTATAAAACCAATACCCTGGTCTTGTTTCATGGTGTAAACAAAGTCTACAAATAAGTGATTAATCAAGAAATAGTTACCATCTCACTAACCACAGATTCATTATCCAAGATAATCAAACATAATCAAGAACTCAACATCAACGAAACATTCATTATATAATCATGAAGATTCAACAAGAAAAAGTACTAAGTTTCATACAAACGATTATTCAAGAAACAAGTTTATAACTACTATTACATAATACTACATTAAACATAAACTAACATCAGCTCATAACTTGCAAAATGATCAGAATACATGTTCAAGAACAAGGAATCGAACCATAAACAAGCAAGGAATTGATGGGTTGGATCGGTTATGCTTCCACTCGATCTTTAAGCTTCAAATGGGTCTGATCAGGACTGCTTCGGAACCCAGAAATCGCCCAGAAACATGGAGAAAAACCCAACATTTTGATCAGTAGCGAATGCTGCTATTTATAGGCAATTTTCAGTTTGGCACGACCGTGCGGTCAGATGTTGTCGGGTGACATCAATTTCAGCAATCCCGAGTCAGCTAAGTGGACTAGTAGACAAGTTGCATGAGTCAGCAGATCGGCACGGTAGTGCCACTCCTCGGAGATGTTGGTCAGAAGGCTTGGTTTGGCAACGGCACGGTAGTGCCGCCGGTGGCACGGTAGTGCGGTCCGAGAAATAGTTGGCACTCCTGGTTGCACTAGCAGTGCTTCCGAGATCGTAGTAGTGGCACGGTAGTGCCGCCGGTGGCACGGTCGTGCCACACCTGGCAGTCCATCAGATTTTTTCCATTTTCATCAGAAATGCATCAGATTTTGTCCGTTTTCACCAGATTTTTCCATTATATTCTGTTTAAGACCTGAAAGTATAAAAGTACCGATTTTAGTACCTATCCGTCGTGTTTTCGGTCAAAAATGCTTAAAACGGAAGTGTTTTTGGGTATAAAAATATGTATAATTTAACGTATATCAAACATCCCCACACTTGAACTTTGGTTGTCCTCAAGCAAACTTAAAATAAAATAGGGAATCAAATCTGAATATTTACAAAGTTACTAATTTGTTTGGTGGTCAAATTGGTTTTCAAAAAGTCATCATCAAAGATTTAAAATAAACAAGCTTTGTTAGATGTATGAAAGGATAATTATGAAGCAATAATTCAACGTTCGATTGACTTAGCATGCAAATCCTTATATTTCTCACAATGTTCACACACACTCGGTTAAATTTCTGATTCATACATATAATGTGTATGTTAAACATTCAGTGCCTTGTCAATGAATCATGCAATATCATATGCTTGTCAAAAGATCTAATCTCCACCAATTAATATGTGAAAAGTATAAATCAAGAGGTCTTTGATGGTTGTAATGATAGGCTAAGGTTAAGGGTATGGAATGGATATTTGAAAGTGGCTAAATGGTTAAAACTTTGGCCATAAACTTGGTACTTTATTTTCTATTACTCTGAACACGTTGCTAAGCTACTTGAGTAGGTCTTCAAAGTTTATTCTTTTTGTGTGCCAACTCTCTATTTTTCATTCTTGATAGTTTTTCCTTAATTCCTTTAGAGAGTTTTGACAAAAGGTTTTATTTTTTTTTATTATTTTTTTTTTTTGGAATTACAATGTTTAATGAAATGAAACTTCTATCTTTATGGCCAAATTTTTAACAAAAAAAAAAAATAAAGGTGAAAAAGAAAAGGTTATATTTGGGTTTTAAATTTGGGTAAAGTTTAAGAAAAATACGGAAAATAGGCTCAACATGGCGAACTAATGGATAGTGTTGGGTGTGGGATATAAACAAAGAAAAAGGCTGACAAAGGGGTTATCCTAATTGCCTCTATCATTTCTATGTAATTTCACATATTCATGGTTTTGAAAAGCATTCAAATGACAAGTTCTAATTTACATAAAACATCTGGCTCACTCATTTTTCCGGAAAAACAAAGAAGCATTTGACAAGGAAGCTTTTAAAGGCTCAAAAATATGCTTACGTAAACGGAAGGAATGGGTATAAATATAAAGATAAACATGCAAGTCTTTCGTTTTTTGTTTTATCACTGCTTTCTAGTTATCTCTTTCTAACATAAGTTTGACTTGTCGATTTTTATCAAATTCGATGCTTCCTAAAGAACACAAATTGACCATTTTTGTTTTATTTTTCGAAAATATTTACAGAAACGAGAACAATTAAGGACAAACAAATCTTTTAAACCCCTCCCCACACATGAACTTCACATTGTCCCCAATGTGAAATATAGATTAGTTAAGCAATTATGAAGAGCTAAACTAATAATGTGAAAAGGGAAAGATGTACTCCCTCAGAGTTGGAGTTGACTTGTTTGAGTAGACTTTTTGTTTGAAGTCGTCTCAACTCTGTGTGCATTTCTTTACAAATCTGCCAATTATGTCACTCGCCAGGATAGCCAACATTACCATTGTTCAAAATGTTAGATAATTCAACCAGATCCGTTATTAAACAAAGCAAACAAACTAAAGTACTTAAAACAAGCATAAAGTAAAAATATCCCAAACAAAGTACTGAAATAAAAATAACATAACATAAGTTTCTGAATTGTTTCACCCTACCTCCTCCTACTCTTTATCATCGTCACCATCATGGTGGTGTGTTCCAGATGAACCCGCCCCATAGGTACCTGTGTCTCCAAATGGAAACTGTGGAGGGTTGCCGAACTGGCCTGGATAGACACTTTCTAGCCCTCCAAAGATGTAGGAAAATCCTGCATACACTTCCTCCCGCATGGTCTGCTGAGATGCCCGTATAGCTAACTGGTCGGCTCTCATAGCGTCTTGAGTTGCCCTGATAGCATCTTGTGAAACCTGTATATGTTGTAACTGCTGGTACAACTCAGGGTAAGAAGGTATACCTGGAGGCCAGTTTTGTTGGTGCTGATACTGATGCTGGTGCTCATGCTCCTCATGTTGTGGCTGATCATGTGGTGGTGGCTCGATCTCTGCCATGTTGACGTCTTCATTCTGTGGTGGTAACGGTAGTGGATCCCATATTTCCCCATTTAGACCCCTCAGTCGCGGGCCATTATCTGTATCTACTACCAACCTCATTGCTCGTAGAGATCTCATATCCACATCTCCTCCTGCGTGAACCATGTGGAGTCCGTTGACTACATCATCTATCATAATACCCAAGTTGTATGCCAACTGAGTCACATATTCACCACCATGGATTTCACTGCTTGTGGTTCTCCCCGCGCTGTGTATAAAGAATTCAGCCATTCTAGCTGCGAGGTTGACATGTACTCCAGTCACTAAGGAATATATGAAAAGAAGATCTGGAGTTGGACAGTTTCCTGCACTGTCCATGCGTCCACAGATGGTGTGACTCATGACCTGATGAAGGACCCTCAGAAGCGGGTCTCGTAGTCGTGAAGCTTTAGCTTTCCTAGCTTCGTAGGGTGGTCCAACTGCCACTTGTGCCCAAAAGTTAGCCCGCTGTTAATCATTAGCAAACTTGTAGATATTGGTGAAAAGTGCTGAATCGATATCTTCGGCTGAGTATATCCCCAATCTTCTTCCAAGTTTAGCAACTGACCATTTGTGCCACTTTTTCCCCAACCTGAACTGTATTGTCTCTCTGTTTTTGAAGTATGGATTCTCGCTTCTTGGCTGTTCATAAGTGTATGAAGCAAAGAATTCCAATGTTAGTTCAAGATAAACGGGTCGTGCAATGTTGAACAACCTTGACATCGGATGTGACATCATGTTAGATAGCCTCTCTTCTTGGTTCAGGGCTGTCAGAGTATCCCAGTTGATCCTTCTTGGTTCACCGATTTGTCCCCGTCTATTCCATAATGCTTCTAGTCTGGCTATACACGGTTGTTCTCTTGCTTTGTTCTCGCTGAACTGGAGGAATCTGTGATTCATCTGCACATAGGAATGTAATCAAATAAGAGCATAACATAAAAATTTCATTGCTGCCACCATAACAGGCTGTTTTCAAGCTTCTGTTTCAGTTTCCTCAGTCGCACGGTCGTGCCACTTTGGCACTGCCGTGCCATTTCCTGATCGCTAAACAGCTTGTTACCGCTAATCGAAGTTGCACTACCGTGCCAAATTGGCACTGTCGTGCGACTCGGCGTCGCAGCTCTGAATCGGTGAGTTGTGCTTGATTTTTAACCGGCACTGTCATGCCGTGACCGTGCGACAACAACTTTTACTCAAAAATAGTTTATTTTTCTGATTTTGACATGTATTTTTTAGAATTTGACTTGTAATCAGTTAACAAACTTCGAATCAAGCATCAGAACTACTGATTTAACACTAATCACCCAAGAACTAGGGTTTATTTGACATTTATGAAGAAAACCCCAAAATTTCTTGGTTCAAGCGTCAGATCTACATCAGAGACTAAGTTTAATCCATAAAATAAGTAGGAAACATACCTTGGAGGATGATTGAAGCGAAATCTAGGCAAAAATTAGGTGTTTTTCGGGTTTGGGCGACCAGGAACTCCCGTGCGGCGCTTAGGGTTCCGTAAAAATGAAGTATTTTTACTGCAAATTCATTTAAATACCCTGGGTTTTACTGTTCGGTTTTCGGGTCGCACGGTCGTGCCATTCCGGATCGCTGGCCTGGGTCGCTCTGTGTTATCGGGTAACAAGGTAGTGCAATGGTCGCACGGTGGTGCGACCCGATGACTGTCCTATGTCCGAGTTACTGATCAGTTTTGATTAAGGGTTGCACTACCGTGCCGATTTGGCATGACCGTGCAACACCTGGGCCTTTTTATGTAATTTTTCACAGTAAGCTTATAATTCCGAATTTTCACCAAAAATTCCCATTTTTGCACTATTTCATATATTACAACAAATATTCGACTTCAAAAATCTAAAGTTTATGGATTAAGGTCGTATGTACCTTTGGTAAAAACTGAAAAATTAACAAATTACTTAATAAACGTTAAAAACTAATATATACAAAATTACCTTTAGCGTGTGAAAACACGCTCGCTAAATTTGTTAGCGAGTCGATAGCTAGACTCATTCTCCCCACACTTGTTTAAGTGTGCGGGACGTGGAGTTCGAGAATTTCCTCCACCAGGTCAACCGGTCCGTTGATGTAAAGTTTTAAACGATGACCGTTGACTTTGAAACTTCCCCCGCTTGTGTCCTCGATAATTACGGCCTCGTATGGAAATATTTCCTTAACTTTGTATGGACCCATCCATCGGGATTTGAGCTTCCCGGGAAATAAACGTAGTCTTGAGTTATATAACAAGACAAGATCCCCTATTCGGAGATCCTTATGGTCTCTCAACCTCTTGTCGTGAAATCTCTTGACTCGCTCTTTGTACCTGCTAGAACTTTCATAAGCATGGTTTCTTAGCTCCTCAAGCTCGTGGATTTGCAGAAAACGGGCTTCACCTCCGCTTTTTAAATCCATATTTGCCATCTTCAAGGCCCAGAATGCCCTGTGTTCTAGTTCGGCAGGTAGATGACAGGCTTTCCCGTAAACCAACCTAAAGGGTGTGGTCCCGATGGGTGTCTTGAATGTTGTTCTAAAAGCCCATAGAGCGTCATCTAGCTTGTCTGACCAATCCTTGCGGTTGTTATTAATGGACCGCTCAAGGATTCTTTTCAAACCCCGATTTGTGACCTCAACTTGCTCGCTGGTTTGAGGGTGATATGGCGTAGCCAATCTGTGATGAACACCATAACGGGACAAGGCTCGTTCTAACTGCGTATTACAAAAATGCGTTCCACGGTCACTGATCAGTGCCTTTGGAGCACCAAATCGGGCGAATAAGCTTTTTAAGAACCTCACGACTACCCTAGCATCGTTTGTGGGCAAAGCTTGAGCTTCAGCCCATTTTGAGACATAGTCTACAACAACCAGGATGTATTTGTTACCTCGTGAGGCTGGAAATGGTCCCATGAAGTCGATACCCCATATATCAAAGACTTCACAGACTTGCATTGGATGCTGAGGCATTTCATTGCGTGCAGAGATATTTGTTGTCCTCTGGCAAGCATCACACGCTCTAACCCATTCATGTGCATCACGAAAAATTGTGGGCCAGTAAAATCCAGAGTCTAACACTTTCTTTGCAGTGTAGTTCGCTCCACGATGACCTCCGGTTGGTCCTTCGTGACAATGGCGTAAAATGCTAGCTGCCTCTTCTCCAAACACACATCTTCAGATCACCTGATCGGCTCCGGTTCTAAACAAGTATGGTTCGTCCCAAATATAATGTTTCAAGTCTGCAAAGAACTTCCTCTTTTGCTGATATGACAATCCTATGATAAGGATTCCACATGCGAGGTAGTTTGCAAAGTCGGCGAACCAAGGTGACTCGTTATTCATCTCGATACTTAGCAGAAATTCGTGGGGGAAATTGTCATTTATTGGTTCCCCCAACGAATCTTCTGAATTGCCATGCTCAAGTCTCGAGAGATGGTCGGCTGCAACATTCAAAGCTCCCTTTTTGTCTTGGATTTCAATATCGAATTCTTAAAGTAATAAGATCCATCTGATAAGACGCAGTTTTGCGTCCTGTTTGCTAAAAAGGTATTTGATTGCTGCATGATCCGAATACACAATTGTTTTGGACAACACAAGGTACGACCTGAATTTGTCAAAAGCATATACTACTGCCAAAAGCTCTTTTTCAGTAGTCGTGTAATTTTCCTGAGCATCATGTAGAGTTTTGCTGGCATAGTAAATAGGATGAAAATGCTTCTCCCTTCGTTGTCCTAAGACTGCTCCTATTGCGTAATCACTAGCATCGCACATTATCTCAAATGGCAACGCCCAGTCGGGTGCAACTAAAATAGGTGCTTCGATAAGCCTTTGTTTAAGTTGCTTGAATGCTTTCATGCATTCGTGTGAAAATACAAACGGAGCATCTTTTTCTAACAAACGGGTCATAGGTCTTGCGATTTTTGAAAAGTCTTTTATGAATCGCCTATAGAACCCTGCATGACCCAGGAAACTTCTAATCGCTCTGACCGAGGTTGGGGGAGGAAGTTTAGAAAGGATGTCCACTTTTGCTGGATCAACTTCCAACCTGGCTTCAGAGATTTTGTGTCCGAGTACTAACCCTTCCTTCACCATGAAGTGGCATTTCTCCCAGTTAAGCACAAGATTAGTTTCCTCACATCTCATTAACAGTCTTTTCAGATTTCCAAGACATTGATCGAAAGAACTCCCGAAAACAGAGAAATCATCCATGAATACCTCCATGGAGTCTTCGATCATGTCATGAAAAATAGCTACCATGCAGCGCTGAAATGTGGCTGGTGCATTACACATCCCAAAAGGCATACGCCGGTAGGCGAATGTGCCGAAAGGACATGTGAAAGTAGTCTTCTCCTGGTCTTCAAGAGCGATAGGAATTTGGAAGTATCCAGAGAACCCATCCAGAAAATAGAAAAATGACTTCCCCGACAGATGTTCCAACATCTGGTCGATGAATGGAAGCGGGAAGTGGTCCTTACGGGTGGCATCGTTGAGTTTGCGATAATCGATGCAAACTCGCCATCCGGTGACGGTACGGGTAGGAATAAGTTCATTTTTATCGTTTGGAACTACAGTAATACCACCTTTCTTGGGTACTACTTGCACTGGACTTACCCAAACAGAATCAGATATAGGATAAATCATCCCTGCATCTAACAACTTAATTACTTCTTTCTTCAACACGTCTTGCATGTTAGGATTCAATCGCCTTTGATGTTGTGCACTCGGCTTGTAATTGTCTTCCATGAGAATCTTATGCGTACAAAAAGAAGGATTAATGCCTTTGATATCCATGATTTTCCACGCCATGGCCTTTTTATGGAGCTTTGGAACTTCGAGAAGTTGTCTCTTTTCTTCTTTTTCTAAAGATGCTGAAATGATGACTGGTAAGTGACATTCCTCGTCTAGAAATGCATATTCGAGATGCGGTGGGAGTTCTTTTAATTCTAACGACGGTGGGTCTTCAACCGATGGTTTGGACTTTTCTTCATCTTCATGGTCAATCTCCACAAATTGATCTGAACTTTGGGAACCATCTTCATTGATTTGGCAGACTGGCTGCTCTTGTGAAATGTCATCTTGGTTCTCACACAAAAGAGGTGTGTCCATATCAATTTCTTCTATCGTGCCTTTGAAATGAGAGCTTACACAAGTATCGACAATGTCGACATAGTAAAGCATGTCATCGTGACTTTGCGGATGCTGCATTGATCTTTTAATATCAAAAGTCACGTGCTCGTCATTTACCCGGAGCGTGATTTGGCCAGCTGCCACATCAACGATTGTCCTCGCGGTATTGAGGAACGGACGTCCAAGTATTAATGGCACTTTTGAATCTTCGTCCATATATAAAATAACAAAATCAACGGGAAAAACAAATTTATCGATTTTAACAAGCATGTTTTCAATGAACCCACGCGGATATTTGATCGAACGATCTGCAAGTCGAATGCTCATTCTAGTGGGTGAAGGTTCACCCAGATCTAATTTAGCAAAGACCTTATATGGCATAAGGTTTATGCTAGCTCCTAAATCGGCTAATGCGTGACTGACAGACATGCTACCAATGAGACAGGGAAGAGTAAAACTGCCCGGATCTCCCATCTTTTCAGGTAGACGGTTTTGGAGAAGGGCTGAACAGTTTTCATTCATCAACACACAAGACAAGCTTTCGAGCTTCTATTTGTTGGTGAGAATGTCTTTTAAGAACCTTGCGTATTTAGGCATTTGAGCCAACGCCTCAACAAATGGTATGTTTATGTGTAATTGTTTAAACATTTCTAAAAACTTACCATGTTGTTCATCGTTCTTTTGCTTCTTCAATCTGCTCGGATATGGAATAGGAGGAATGAAATCTTTAACTGGCCCCTAAAACTGTGCTGTACTTGCTGGGACTCGCCTAGCGTGCACCTCGTCTGAAGCGTCAGTTTGGTCCGTATCAGTGATCGGTGGTGAGTTCGATTTGTCAGGTCCCGTGGTTTTACCACTCCTCGTCATTAATGCATTAACGTGCCCTCTAGGGTTTGGTTCTGTGTTGCCTGGAAGACTACCTTGTGGTCTTTCAGACAACATTTTGGCCAATTGGCCGACTTGATTCTCTATGGTTTGTATTGAAGCCTTCTGGCTCCGCAATTCCCCTTCCTGAGCCATGAAACGCTCCTCATGCTGCTTGTATCGCTTCTCAGACATTTGATTGGCATTGTTGGAGTTGTTTAACAGCTGTTGTCACACCCCCAAAATCCCACACGCGGAGTACCACCGCTTGGAGGCGTGACTGACCAGGATCAAGCCACCAATCATATCAAACATAGCATTTAATAATAATCAAAGATACGATTGATGTTCCAACCAAATGTTGTATATGTAGCGGAAGCATTAAATGTAAAACCCAAAAACATAAGTATCAATATGTGAATGTAAAAGTGTTTAATAAACATTCACGAGTTCTTGTCCACAACGACCCGCTTCTCCTCTGGTGCAAGCTCCAAGTATACCTAAGGCCCTGCAAGGCATGCAGCAAATAATCAACAAACTAGTTGAGCGAGTTCACAGGAAACAAGTTTGTAATAATCATGCGTCAGTTCATCTAATAAGGCTTCCCAAGCAAGTGTATTCTATTGGTGAGGAATCCTCACGTTCATCCTTTATAACGGGCTTCTCATTATGGTACTTACTAGACTAATTTCCGACCATGTGTTCTTCTTTACCGAGAACAGGAAAACGTACAGGGTCACGTAGGCTTTACGTGACGTGCCCTTCCCCGAGGACATGGTACGCGTGGGGGCTACGCAGGCTTTACGCAGCGTGGCCTTCCGACCCGGAAGCCAGTGGATGGTATTGGGTTACGTAGGCTTTACGTAACGTGTCCTCCCGACCCGGGAGACAAATGGCAAATACTGGGTTACGTAGGCTTTACGTAACGTGTCCTGACTAACCTGAGGACGATGGTCTATAGTCTGGTATATGCGTAAGTACGAGTAATCATTCCATTTCATCATATCCAACCCAATTCCCAACCCGGGAATCCCATGCCTTGGCTGTGTGAACTCACCTTGGTTTGCTCGGCAGATACACAAATAAAAGACTCTTGAACAAAGGGTGGTCAACCACGTCCTAACAGGGTTACCATGCAAGTCAGGATTTGACTAAGATAATGCACGTATGAATCACATAAGTTAACACGTTACAGCACGTATAGATCATGGCAATGTTTGACAGATAAACAATACATACAACATGTACATTTTAAACAAGTAGGCCCAAACTATCCGGCCCAATGTACATAAGTGACTTGTGCGAGTCCGTTGGGGTTGTGCGATTTGGGATTGGGCTTGAGGCCCAATCGGTTAAACAAATATCGTAACTTATGAAGTTAACTCATTAGCCCAAAGTAATCGGTCCATCATATAAACAAGCAGTTCAACATAAACAGTCCAAATAGGAAGTCAAGAATAAAGGTCTCGGCCCAACAAACAAACAACTTAACATTCACAGCCCAAATCGTTAACTCAAATAACAAGTCTTGTGCGATCAGTGGACTTTGTGCGACCCGAACGAGTTGTGCGGCTAGAATTGGGCTTAAGGCCCAAACCAGATAATCAGATCCGTGACCTTGTGCGATATGTTAACTCTTGTGCGTCTGAGTTCATATTGTGCGACTGGGACCTGTTGTACGACTGGCCCTTGTATGACCAGGTCAGGTCTTGTGCGAGCAGTGACCCTTGTGCGTTTGGGCCAGCTTGTGCGTTTGGTCCGATTGTGTGATCAATTAACAACTTTCCCATGATTTATGCTATCAGTTACAACAATCAATTGTTTCCAAATTCAACATTCTATCAATCAACACAATTCCAATATTCCAACTAACAAACTATCGATCAAACAGGCAAATAAGTATCAAATCTTATGAACCCTATTCTAATCAAAAATCACAAGAATATCATTATCGCATTCATATGGATCAACCTTAACATCTAGCATATCATTCAGGTTCAACATCAGCCGATTACATGAGCATGCACATATGACTGATTACCAAGAACACTATTAAGCATCAAACAATTAACAGAAATATCAACATCATCAACGATCATGCACTCGAACATGTAACCATACATCCATACAGAAATCACTATGGAAAACATGCAATCCAACACATTAACAATCATATATGACACACTAACCGGTTAAGGGGTGATCCGATTCAAGAATGATGTCCGAGGGGAAAAGAGTGATGGCCGTCGAATTTCCAAAGCAAAACGAGAGAGAGAGAGACTAGGGTTTTTGGAGCTTGTGTGTGTGATACGTTTGTAACAAATGAGATACAATTCCCCCTCATGTGTGCTTGTACGCATAAAGAAATGGGCCGGCCATTTACTTGGGCTGCCCTTAATCCGAGCACATGATGTGCGGCCCAAATAGCTTGTGTGATCTTGTGTGAGTGTGTATTGTGCGATTGGGCTAGATTGTATACATACACATGCGTTTACACAACACACGCAACAAATAGATATATCATTCACGTAATCATTCACTATACATACATGTACGTAATAGTAAGACATTCATTAAAACACACAAGTCACATAACATTCAATAATATTCGCTTAATCAATCAAGTTCACCTAGTCGTGCCATAAACGTTACATCAAAGCAAGTCTAAAGTTCGAGTTGTCACATTATCCCCAACTAATTGGAAATTTCGTCCCGAAATTTGGTATGCACTCACTGAGAAAGCTAGGTAAACTGTACTGTTCACTGATTTTCCTGGGGTGTCACATCCTCCCCCCGTTGATCTGGAATTTCGTCCCGAAATTCCGAAGTAGTAGCTTCAGTCTCAGTAGTGGTTGCATTAGTTTCGAATAACTGGGGGTACTTTTCTGTCATCCTGTCTTCGCGTTCCCAGGTGTACTCTGGGCCACGTTTGGAGTTCCAACGAACTCGGACAAGAGGGATTCTCTTGTGTTTGAGGACCTTCACATCCCGGTCCGTGATTTCAACTGGTTCCTCGATGAACTGCAACCGCTCGTCGATAGTGAGTTCCTTAAAAGGAATGATGAGGTTTTCATCAGATAGGCACTTCTTTAGGTTCGATACATGAAAGACATTGTGAACTGCCCCGAGTTCAGCTGGTAGGTTCAACTTGTATGCAACTTTGCCAACCTTTTCTATGATTTCGAAGGGTCCGACGTATCGCGGATTCAGTTTGCCCCGTTTGCCAAAACGTACCACACCCTTCCAGGGTGAGACTTTCAATAAAACCCGGTCCCCGACCTCAAATTCCAAAGGCTTTCTACGCTTGTCCGCGTAGGCTTTTTGACGGTCGCGTGCTGCCGCCATGCGTTGTCGTATCTGTGCGATCTTTTCTGTGGCGTCCACTACTATCTCTGGACCCGTGATTTGACTATCCCCCACCTCTGCCCAACAGAGAGGTGACCGGCATTTACGCCCGTACAATGCCTCGAATGGAGCGGCTTGTATGCTGGTGTGATAACTGTTATTGTAAGAAAACTCCACCAAAGGGAGGTGCTTTTCCCAGCCGTTGCCGAAATCGATAACGCATGCCCGAAGCATGTCTTCTAGTGTTTGGATCGTACGCTCAGACTGCCCATCCGTCTGAGGGTGGTATGCTGTGCTCATGTCTAACCTTGAGCCGAAAGATTTATGCATTGCTTGCCAAAGTTCTGACGTGAATCGTGCATCGCGATCCGAAATGATAGACGTGGGCACCCCGTGCCTCGAAACAACTTCTTTAAGATAGACGTCTGCGAGAGTGGAGAACTTATCCGTTTCCTTTATAGGTAGGAAGTGTGCAGACTTGGTGAGTCGATCCACGATCACCCATATGGTATCATTCCCACGCTGGGATCTAGGTAGGCCTGTAACGAAATCCATGGAAATTTCTTCCCATTTCCATTGAGGTATCTTAGGCTGCTGGAGTAGGCCAGCTGGTTTCTGATATTCGACTTTGACTCTCGCACAGGTCAAGCACTTTCCAACGTACGTAGCGATGTGGGCCTTCATACTAGGCCACCAATAAGTAGTGCTAATGTCGTGGTACATTTTATCCGACCCTGGATGTACCGAGTAGCGAGACTTGTGAGCTTCATCCATTACAAGTTCGCGTAGACCGCCATAGAGAGGGACCCAAATCCGGCCCGTTACATAGTAAGCGCCGTCTGCCTTCTGTTCCATTTGTTGTCGTGAGCCGCGTAAGGCTTCAGCCTTGATGTTTTCGGGCTTCAATGCTTCTACCTGAGCATTTCGTATCTGTGCTGGAAGGCTAGACTGAATCGTAAGCTGTAGTGCTCGCACGCGCCGAGGTAAGGTGTCCTTCCGACTGAGGGCATCAGCCACAACATTGGCTTTGCCTGGATGATACTTGATAGCGCATTCATAATCGTTAAGTAATTCAACCCATCGTCGTTGCCGCATATTCAAATCCTTCTGCTTAAGGATATGCTCGAGACTCCTGTGATCGGTGTAAATCGTGCACCTGGTACCGTACAGGTAGTGTCGCCATATCTTAAGCGCGAAAACAACAGCTCCCAGCTCTAAATCGTGCGTCGTGTAGTTGTGTTCATGAACCTTGAGTTGACGAGAGGCGTAAGCGATAACCTTGTCGCGCTGCATTAACACACATCCAAGTCCCCGAATGGATGCATCACAATATACCACGAAGTCATCTGTGCCCTCTGGCAAAGAGAGGATTGGTGCACTGCAAAGTCTATCCTTTAGGTGCTGAAAAGCAGTCTCCTGGGGCTCTCCCCAGCGATAGGTAACACCCTTCTGTGTCAGTAGCGTAAGCGGCTGAGCAATCTTCGAAAAGTCTCTAATAAACCGTCTGTAGTAACCTGCCAGACCCAAGAATTGGCGTATCTCTGTCGGTGTACGCGGTGCAGGCCAGTTCCTGATCGAATCTACCTTGGATGGATCGACGTGGATCCCATCCTTGTTCACTACATGGCCTAAGAAGTGGACTTCACGAAGCCAGAAGTCGCATTTAGACAGCTTGGCGTACAATTGTTCCTTTCGAAGGAGTTCCAAAATAAGGCGAAGATGCTGCTCGTGTTCCTCCTGACTCTTGGAGTAAATTAGGATGTCGTCGATGAATACTATGACGAACTTGTCAAGATAGGGTTTGCACACCCTGTTCATAAGATCCATAAATACAGCAGGCGCGTTCGTTAACCCGAATGGCATGACGAGAAACTCGTAGTGACCGTAACGAGTTCTGAAGGCTGTCTTGGAGACGTCCTCATCCCGGACTCTCAGCTGATGGTACCCCGACCTCAAATCTATCTTCGAATAGTAACACGACCCTTGCAACTGGTCGAATAAGTCATCGATGCGCGGAAGAGGATAACGGTTTTTCACCGTCACCTTGTTGAGTTCACGGTAGTCGATGCACATCCTGAACGTACCGTCTTTCTTCTTCACGAAAAGCACTGGAGCTCCCCAAGGCGAAGAGCTTGGACGAATAAAGCCCTTTTCCAAGAGCTCTTGAAGCTGCTTTGACAATTCCTCCAATTCTGATGGAGCTAGACGATATGGTGCGCGAGCTATGGGTGCTGCTCCTGGAGCGAGCTCGATTTGAAATTCGACCTGACGATGAGGCGGTAAGCCAGGTAAGTCTTCAGGAAACACCTGAGGGTAATCACGTACAATTGGAATATCCTCCAATTTCCTTTCCTTTGCTGATGCGTCTGTAACGAGTGCCAGAATGGCAGTGTGACCCTTACGTAAGCATTTCTGAGCCTTCAAGAAAGAGATGATGCCAACCACTGCACCACTCTTGTCGCCTTGAACTTCTAGGGGTTCCTGACCCGAGCGAGGAATGCGAATAACCTTCTCGCTGCATAAGATTTCTGCCTGGTGTTGGGACAACCAATCCATCCCAATCACGACGTCGAAGCTACCCAAAACTATGGGAATGAGATCGATAGAGAAAGCTTGACCAGCTAGGATAAGATTACAACCCTGAACTACGTGCATGGCTTCTAGACTTTTACCGTTAGCTAACTCTACTACGTGTTTGGTGGGTAAAAGTGTTGGTGCACGTTTTAGCAGTTGACACATTTTCACAGACATATAGCTTGTATCCGCACCCGAATCAAATAAAACAGTAACGTAGATATTGTCGAGGAGAAACTTACCCATAACAACGTTGGGATCGTTCACTGCGTCGCCTCGACCTAGCACGAATGCACGACCACGAGCTTCATTGCCGTTGTTGTTGTTGTGTCCACCGTTGTTGTTATTCCCGTTGCCCTGGTTATTGTTGTTGCGATTCTGGTTCTGGTTCAACTGAGGGCAATCGCGTTTGAAGTGACCTTCAGCCCCACACTGGAAACATCCCCGGTTTCCACGCTGTGGCTGCTGTTGTTGTTGTTGGTTCTGTGGAGCTGGTTGCTGAGGCTGCTGATTCTGATTTGCAGGACGAGGGCTCCTACAGTCTTTAGCCTCGTGCCCCATCTTAAGACACCTTTGACAGCGACCCTTGTTACACGGGCCGTGGTGATGCCTGTTGCAGTTGTGGCACCTAGGTTGACTACCCTGATATCTCCTCTGTCTGTGACTACCAGAGGATTGCTGACTGGGACTCTGATAGTGGTCAATCTTCTGTTGCTGAGCTTGTGGCTGAACGAATGCTGAACTTTTGCTAGAATCTCCATCCCATTTTCTTTTACTGTCACCAGATGTAGCAGGAGTAACTGAGGTGGTGATGCTAGCAGTAGCATTAACACGCTTGGGCAGTTTATTCTGATCCACTGCCTGATCGGTGATGCGATGAGCGAGACGCTGGATTTCCTGGATGTTTTCGAGGTTAGCCGACGTCACGTGGCTCTGAATTTCTGGCGCCAATCCCTTGAGATACAACTCAATGCGCTTGTATGGGGGGTCCACCATAGTTGGACACAGAACGGCCAGCTCATTCGACCGTTTGGTATATGCTTCGATTTCTGACCCAACCATCTTCAGATTGTACAGTTCGTCTTCCAGCTTGTGAATATCCTCACGTGTACAGTACTCACGCTTGATGAGTTCCTTGAAATCGTTCCATGGGGTGGCGTTAGCAGCTGCCAACCCTAAAATCTGAACTTGGGCGTTCCACCAAGTCAGTGCTATCCCTTCCAAAGTACCGGTGGCAAACTTGACCTTGCGAGCCTTAGGGCACTCGCACATTTCGAATACCGATTCTAACTTTTCAAACCAATGGAGGAGTCCCACTGCCCCCTCTGTGCCGCTGAAAGAGTTTGGACGACAGTCCATGAAGTTCTTGAACGTGCAGACAGGCTGCTGCGCGTGTTGACCTGCTTGAGCTGCTGCAACTGCCGCAGCAACTTGAGCTTGAACGAGAGCCTCTAACTGGGCTTGTGTCATGTTGATTCGTCCAGACATGGTCTTCATAGTAACAAGTAGCATACGTAAGAATGGTTCGCGAGTAGGGCGATGACAGAAAAGTGTAAGCACGTAGAGTTTCTCATGCTATAATATCATGTGTATCTAGACGTAATGCGAGCAAAGTTCTAAGCAGTTCTAGCAAACAGGCAATATACATAACCTTATTACCTAGAATGTCGAGTCTTGCACGTGGAGCGAAGCGTCGTTGTGGATCGTTGAGAGCACTGTTCTGGTTATAGTCCGGTTTTAATAAAAACGTTTTCCCTTATTAAAACCAAGTTCTCTATAACCAATGGCTCTGATACCAATCTGTCATACCCCCAAAATCCCACACGCGGAGTACCACCGCTTGGAGGCGTGACTGACCAGGATCAAGCCACCAATCATATCAAACATAGCATTTAATAATAATCAAAGATACGATTGATGTTCCAACCAAATGTTGTATATGTAGCGGAAGCATTAAATGTAAAACCCAAAAACATAAGTATCAATATGTGAATGTAAAAGTGTTTAATAAACATTCACGAGTTCTTGTCCACAACGACCCGCTTCTCCTCTGGTGCAAGCTCCAAGTATACCTAAGGCCCTGCAAGGCATGCAGCAAATAATCAACAAACTAGTTGAGCGAGTTCACAGGAAACAAGTTTGTAATAATCATGCGTCAGTTCATCTAATAAGGCTTCCCAAGCAAGTGTATTCTATTGGTGAGGAATCCTCACGTTCATCCTTTATAACGGGCTTCTCATTATGGTACTTACTAGACTAATTTCCGACCATGTGTTCTTCTTTACCGAGAACAGGAAAACGTACAGGGTCACGTAGGCTTTACGTGACGTGCCCTTCCCCGAGGACATGGTACGCGTGGGGGCTACGCAGGCTTTACGCAGCGTGGCCTTCCGACCCGGAAGCCAGTGGATGGTATTGGGTTACGTAGGCTTTACGTAACGTGTCCTCCCGACCCGGGAGACAAATGGCAAATACTGGGTTACGTAGGCTTTACGTAACGTGTCCTGACTAACCTGAGGACGATGGTCTATAGTCTGGTATATGCGTAAGTACGAGTAATCATTCCATTTCATCATATCCAACCCAATTCCCAACCCGGGAATCCCATGCCTTGGCTGTGTGAACTCACCTTGGTTTGCTCGGCAGATACACAAATAAAAGACTCTTGAACAAAGGGTGGTCAACCACGTCCTAACAGGGTTACCATGCAAGTCAGGATTTGACTAAGATAATGCACGTATGAATCACATAAGTTAACACGTTACAGCACGTATAGATCATGGCAATGTTTGACAGATAAACAATACATACAACATGTACATTTTAAACAAGTAGGCCCAAACTATCCGGCCCAATGTACATAAGTGACTTGTGCGAGTCCGTTGGGGTTGTGCGATTTGGGATTGGGCTTGAGGCCCAATCGGTTAAACAAATATCGTAACTTATGAAGTTAACTCATTAGCCCAAAGTAATCGGTCCATCATATAAACAAGCAGTTCAACATAAACAGTCCAAATAGGAAGTCAAGAATAAAGGTCTCGGCCCAACAAACAAACAACTTAACATTCACAGCCCAAATCGTTAACTCAAATAACAAGTCTTGTGCGATCAGTGGACTTTGTGCGACCCGAACGAGTTGTGCGGCTAGAATTGGGCTTAAGGCCCAAACCAGATAATCAGATCCGTGACCTTGTGCGATATGTTAACTCTTGTGCGTCTGAGTTCATATTGTGCGACTGGGACCTGTTGTACGACTGGCCCTTGTATGACCAGGTCAGGTCTTGTGCGAGCAGTGACCCTTGTGCGTTTGGGCCAGCTTGTGCGTTTGGTCCGATTGTGTGATCAATTAACAACTTTCCCATGATTTATGCTATCAGTTACAACAATCAATTGTTTCCAAATTCAACATTCTATCAATCAACACAATTCCAATATTCCAACTAACAAACTATCGATCAAACAGGCAAATAAGTATCAAATCTTATGAACCCTATTCTAATCAAAAATCACAAGAATATCATTATCGCATTCATATGGATCAACCTTAACATCTAGCATATCATTCAGGTTCAACATCAGCCGATTACATGAGCATGCACATATGACTGATTACCAAGAACACTATTAAGCATCAAACAATTAACAGAAATATCAACATCATCAACGATCATGCACTCGAACATGTAACCATACATCCATACAGAAATCACTATGGAAAACATGCAATCCAACACATTAACAATCATATATGACACACTAACCGGTTAAGGGGTGATCCGATTCAAGAATGATGTCCGAGGGGAAAAGAGTGATGGCCGTCGAATTTCCAAAGCAAAACGAGAGAGAGAGAGACTAGGGTTTTTGGAGCTTGTGTGTGTGATACGTTTGTAACAAATGAGATACAATTCCCCCTCATGTGTGCTTGTACGCATAAAGAAATGGGCCGGCCATTTACTTGGGCTGCCCTTAATCCGAGCACATGATGTGCGGCCCAAATAGCTTGTGTGATCTTGTGTGAGTGTGTATTGTGCGATTGGGCTAGATTGTATACATACACATGCGTTTACACAACACACGCAACAAATAGATATATCATTCACGTAATCATTCACTATACATACATGTACGTAATAGTAAGACATTCATTAAAACACACAAGTCACATAACATTCAATAATATTCGCTTAATCAATCAAGTTCACCTAGTCGTGCCATAAACGTTACATCAAAGCAAGTCTAAAGTTCGAGTTGTCACAGCTGTGCCATCATCTCTTCTAGTTTTGAGTTGGTTTGAGAGCTTTGAGGCTGGTAAGTGCTTCCTGAACCTAAATTATTGTAACGTGGTTGAAAAGTTTGCCCTGATGGCTGAAAAGATTGTCCATGGGGCTAAAAGGATTGCCCCTGAGACTGTTGTGGTGCGGGAGCGCGTTGAGCATATCCAAGTGGGTTTTGGTTATTGGAATTAGCTTTCCACCCAAAGTTTGGATGATTCCTCCAACCCGGATTGTACGTGTTGCTATAGGGGTTATTTTGGGGCCTAATTTGATTGCCCAAATAGTCCACCTCTTCGTGGCCTGTAAACATAACACCCTGCTCACATGTACCTGGCTCGTGTGACACTCCACACAGCTCACATGATGATTGCACCTGCGAAACGTTCTGAGCTTGATCAAATCTTGCTGCCAAAGCTCCAATTTTTGCTGCTAGAGCCGTATATGTATCCACTTGATGAACTCCAGGGATA
This sequence comes from Helianthus annuus, assembly GCF_002127325.2. Taxonomy (NCBI): domain Eukaryota; kingdom Viridiplantae; phylum Streptophyta; class Magnoliopsida; order Asterales; family Asteraceae; genus Helianthus; species Helianthus annuus. The sequence continues at coordinate 131,596,556 of NC_035447.2, forward strand.
GATGATGCTTTGTTTCGCACTCCACCGTGACGAGAACTTGACTTCAAGGTAGCTTTCTCTATGATTTCATAGGCTTCACTGGGTGTTTTTGTTCCAAGATCGCCTCCTGCATATACATCTAAACGTTCTTGTGAGTCGTAGTTGAGTCGTTGGTAGAATTCAACACAAGTTGCCTTTTGAACAACCCATGATGTGGAACATCGATCAGAAGATCTTTGAACCTCTCCCAAGCTGCGTGTAGAGATTCTCCTTCGTCCTGTTTGAATGTCATTATACGATTCTTAAGCTTAGCTGTCTTTTCCGGCGGAAAATATTTTTGCATAAAAAGATCGGCCATCTCGTTCCAAGTCGTGATGGACCCTGCTGGAAGTGACAAAAGCCAAGATCGGGCTTTGTCTCGCAAAGAAAATGGAAAGAGTCGCAAACGAATTGCGTCTCAACGTCTCTAATTTTGAAGGTCGAGCACACTTCGAGAAATGATGCGATGTGCCGACCTGGATCTTCGTGATCCTTCCCATCAAACTGCACAGAATTTTGCAACATGTTAATAATACTAGATTTAATTTCAAAACTCGGTGCTGTTATAGTAGGTCGGGCAATGCTCGGTAGCAAGCCCTCTCCTCCTGGACGGCCGGTCTCATTCAGAGGTTGGTCGTCTTCTGCCATAATGCTTCCTGTGTCGTCCTCTGAACTCTCGCTATCGGAAAGAATCACTGGTTTGTCGATTGCGTCCGCAATCCTTTGTGCAACAACAAGTGATCTCTCCCGAAGCCACCTACTTCTTCTTAAGTTATTTTCTGGTTCGTTGGCTAGCTCAGCGTTAGCGGGTGCAGGGGGCGTGGACATTAGCCTGCACATAAAAAGAACGCATTATACAGAAAAAGAACATAATAAATAATATATATATATATATATATGAAATAAATAATAATGACAATACTAATATCTAATATACATAATATATACAGATTATTATTAAACAAATTTAAACAAATATTTACTGGCATATTTACCTATTTACATCCGAGAGCTTTTTTTTCGGAAAATCTGATATATCTTATAAAATTCTGATAAATATCTGACGAAAGCTTTCGTTCCATCAGAATTTCTGATAAATCCATCAGAATCACCAGAAAATCTGATAAATTCATCAGGATTGAAAACTATTGTTTTTAGAACATCTAATGGGTTTATCAGAATCCATCAGAAAATCAGATAAAGTCATAGGAATTTATCAGAAAATCTGATGATTTTATCAGAAAATTATATTTTGTTTTTATGAAGTAAATAAATAAACAAGTGAGTACAATAATTAAATAAATGAACAGAAATTTAAACGGACAGAAATAAATAAATAAATAAATAAAATAACTGAACGTTAATAAATAAAATACTGAATTAGAAATACTAAACTGAAATAAATAAATAAATGAAGTACAGAAATGAATTTACTGAAATTAAAATACTGAAATAAATACTTGCCAATACACGGTTCGATTCCGAACACATAACTGAATTAAAATAAATAAATAAATAAAATGTTAGTTGAACAATAAATAAAAAGTTAGTAAGTTAGTGAGTTAGTAAAGTTAGTTGGTTAGTGGTTAGTAAACAGAAAAGAAAAGTTAGTCAAAAGTTAGTAAATTAAACAAAACAAAAGTTAGTTAAACAGTTAAGTAAAAGAAAATAAATAAATACAAAAATTTACAGATATTAACAGTTATTGACAGTTTGTACACCGGTAGAATAATGACTCGGATTGTTCCATTAATTTCGCCGTGTTCCCCGGCAGCGGCGCCAAAAACTTGACGCGGGCGGTTATATACATCTATTTACAGTGTCTTCACGCGCCCAGCGAAGTGCGTTTTATATTTATAAAAATGGTTTATACCTTAACATTAAAACACACACAACAAAGGACAAGTGTATCCCGTCATATATGCAGCAAAGTATTGGTAAGAGCCAGATATCGATCCATGGAACACGAGCGTTATAATGTACTAAATCTTTGTCATTAGATTACCAGATAAAAAGATAAGTGAATGGTTGTTTAACTAAATTATCTAAATTACATCTAAAACATAAATATACTACTATCTTGTTTCACAAACAACCTAAACATGTTATCTATCAGATATGTCACAAAAGCACTTAATAAATTTTCCAATTTCGAGACAGCTAGTTACCGGGTCTGGATTTCTAGCATTATGATTCTTCAGAAAGTTAACGCGATGGTCACACGTTAACCACCTAAAATCATTCATTAGCGAGCTATTGATATTTATTCATGCGAATCTTTAAAGATAGGTTATTTACCGGGTCTGGATTCCTAACCTCACTTATCAAAGAAAGCAATACCGATGGTCACAATACAGCCATGAGGATAAGCAATTATGTAGATCATATAACAAACAATTTCACCTTTACAAATCTTGAACACAAATCTACCATGTCAGCAATTTCAGACCAAAACTACTAAACAAGGATCATAAACCGCATTTAAGAGCATGTAATCAACACCATATAATTCGTTAGAACCCTTACGTGCAAGAAAGTATTCCTAATCACAATAAGATATATCTTTTATAAAACCAATACCCTGGTCTGGTTTCATGGTGTAAACAAAGTCTACAAATAAGTGATTAATCAAGAAATAGTTACCATCCTACTAACCACAGATTCATTATCCAAGATAATCAAACATAATCAAGAACTCAACATCAACGAAACATTCATTATATAATCATGAAGATTCGACAAGAAAAAGTACTAAGTTTCATACAAACGAGATTACAACATAAAGATTATTCAAGAAACAAGTTTATAACTACTATTACATATTACTACATTAAACATAAACTAACATCAGCTCATAACTTGCAAAATGATCAGAATACATGTTCAAGAACAAGGAATCGAACCATAAACAAGCAAGGAATTGATGGGTTGGATTGGTTATGCTTCCACTCGATCTTTAAGCTTCAAATGGGTCTGATCAGGACTGCTTCGGAACCCAGAAATCGCCCAGAAACATGGAGAAAAACCCAACATTTTGATCAGTAGCGAATGCTGCTATTTATAGGCAATTTTCAGTTTGGCACGGCCGTGCGGTCAGATGTTGTCGGGTGACGTCAATTTCAGCGATCCCGAGTCAGCCAAGTGGACTAGTGGACAAGTTGCTTGAGTCAGCAGATCAGCACGTAGTGCCGATTTGGCACGGTAGTGCCACTCCTCGGAGATGTTGGTCAGAAGGTTGGTTTGGCAACGGCACGGTAGTGCCACCGGTGGCACGGTAGTGCGGTCCGAGAAATAGTTGGCACTCCTTGTTGCACTAGCAGTGCTTCCGAGATCGTAGTAGTGGCACGGTAGTGCCGCCGGTGGCACGGTCGTGCCACACCTGGCAGTCCATCAGATTTTTGCCATTTTCATCAGAAATGCATCAGATTTTGTCCGTTTTCACCAGATTTTTCCATTATATTCTGTTTAAGACCTGAAAGTATAAAAGTACCGATTTTAGTACCTATCCGTCGTGTTTTCGGTCAAAAATGCTTAAAACGGAAGTGTTTTGGGGTATAAAAATATGTATAATTTAAGGTATATCAATTATCCACAAGTAGTAATGATTTGTTAGCGATTTGAGATAGATGTGTAGGGCAAGTTGTGTGTGTCAATCAAAGCGAGGAGCGAAAAGCGTATAAATCACCAAAAATCAAAACACATAAACAGGTAAAATCCACAAAAACACATAAAATTTTACATAAAACGGCAAATATCAGAGTCAGCAGTTGCGGGCTCAAAATTGAAAACACATAAAAACAGCGATTGCGAGCTTGAAATCGAAGATAGATTGTCTAAGGCTTGATAGACATTGACTACCCAAAGTGATTCGACTATTCTCAAGGATATACTTGAAGTCCTTTTTGGCCTAGTAAACTGTGCTCTTTCATCGATTTACGGTGAATGGCACGCATCCTTTCGGTTATTTAAGCACTCAAGTCCTTGGAATCCATCGAGACTTTGGTGAGAGTTTGTAAAAACAAAAATAGGGGATGGAACGAGTCATCAAGGTTCGAGTTTCACCCCTAGCTTAGCGGCTACATTCCTGTTTGTGGGATACAATCACGAGATTGAGGGAGGAATTTGCGTTGAAGTACGGATTTCACTCCTGATTCAATGCAAATTCTCTTGTTTATAGTAAAAATGCGGGTCGAGCAAGCGATCTGATCGAGAGTTTGCGGTTTTCACACCAAATCTTGATCTAACCACTCGTTCATTTCCGAAGATAGTGCAGTGCGACTGCCTTAGGAAAGGCAGTGTGATAGTATAGCATGAGTGCGAGTCGATCGAGAAATAGTAATAGGCTCGTGCGGAACCCCTAACGGGTTCGCACAAGGCGGTCTGTGGGTACTTAGACTATAGACTAGGTCGTTTCTAAGACATCGACCCGGACTAGGTCGAGTCTTGCCTAATTCCCTATAGTTATGGCTCTGATACCAATCTGTCACACCCCAACCGATGGCAGAAACATCGGGGCGCGACACTAAGCGAAACAGATTGTCTAGGAGAATCCATAACAACTATTAGTTATAATATATTAAAGGTTCATGTCCCATACCATAAACATATAAAATAAAAATGGTTATTACAGACATTGTTCTCAAAGACAAATATCCATTCCGACAACTCAGATTTTATTTAGTTTGTTTCTAGACTCTTCCTACTTGATTCCACATAACAAGCAAGCGTCCTAAGCACCTGTCACCTACGTTAAAATAAAGTCAATACACATAGTGTAAAGGTGAGCATACAAGTTTAATAGTAATAGTAGAGTTCGAATTCGTTTACGCATAACCAGCATGTAACATGTACAAAGCGAAGATGTGACTGCGAGTTGTAGAATGCGCAACACATATCCCCACTGGGACACGTGAAGTAAAGCCCTTAACAACCCCTGTTCACGACAGGTGCTGAGTCCAAACTACAGTACTATTGTTGCTAAGGTGTCAGGCAACAATTACTGTGTTAACATAACATACAAGCATTCATCGGATAACACGTAGCATGCAACAACTGTAACAACTATCACTAAAATCGATAATTAGAATGATAATTAGACACTAAGAAAACCCTAATTGAGACACCCAATTAATTCTTTACTAGCCCTAAAATTTTCAGGACAATCGGAATCAGGATCAGGACCCCTAAAACTCAAGGGGGGTAAACCCTAGTTGGACGTTTATCCAAATTAAACGTTGTGTAGATCTGATTGGTCAATTTCGTTGACTCAGCTAGGCTAGTCCCACGCGTGGCAACCTATAGTCAGTTTATATCCTTTACGGACCGTAAAGGGTTAGGCTTACGGTCCGTAAGCGATTCCAAATTTGTGTATAAATAGCAGACATTGGCACTTGATTTCTGTGCTTGAAACGACGGAAATTCCCTGAACGTACGTCGAGTTATACACAAATCAGTTCACAACACACACACCACGAAAGTGCTGCCACAATCAGGGTAATAACTCGATCGCTATTACGATTCAACGTCCGATCGATTATAACTATCCAACGATTGTCCGAGTGCTGCTCAAATTGAGCTAATACTTTGATTGTTCGTCGTGATTTCGACTTGAATATTTGAGTACTGTTCGAATTCGGACTATGCTCTGTTATTCGTTGTGAATCCGATTGAATTATTAAGTATTGCACTTGTTAATCATTGTGAGGGTTTGATCTCGTGAATTGACGTAACTGCTGAATTAGTTACTAACCAATTGTGTGTGCATTATTATTAAATTAGGTTAAATCAAGGCTGATCAGTAGGCTTATACCTTGCCCGTTAAATCTGCAATGTGAGTCATTCTCTTTTTATCAACTGTTTTACAATACCTCAAATTATTTTCAAAATGTTATAATTACAGGGATTAAGTCGTGGTTATCTTAACCGCTGGCTAGTGGGGTATTGTGCACATTACTAATTTCTCACCGTTAGGCAATAAGCCCTAACATGGGTTAGGCTGTTAAGACCTAACAGTGACAAAACGTCACTAATTGGGTGACTGGACCCAATAGTGGTATGACCATCGTCACACGGGTGGCAAGGCCAGATATTAATTAAGATACTGCCATAGTAATCGCTCTTATGCTGTAATTTATAACCATGTGTCATTTTATCAAAATGAATGATTCACTCAGTATTTCTCCGCTGACAAAACCGTTTTACAACATGTTTCAGGTGACCTACTGTGATTTCAGTACACGTGCTACGGAGCACCATCAAGCTTGAAATAGTGGCTCAATTAAATAAATAAACATGTTTGTAAAATAATGAAAATTATGATATTTACGGGATTTATCCCGAAACGTAAATAAATAATACTCGGGCATTTTTCAAGTTTAAAAACGATCCTGTTAAGACTTCCGCTGTAAAAAAATAAATACCACGGGATTTTCTGTCCCACGGCTCCTGAAACGGGTCAAACCGGGTCGGGGGCCGTGACAGAAAATTATTTAAGATAATGGTGTATAATAAGGCATATTGTTATTTTGAGAAATTAATAGTTTGGCTATATGAAACTATTTAATAATTCTGTGTATACTTGTTATTTATTTGTTACTAATACAATTATATATATATATACAATTAATTATCAGATGGAAAACGCAAATAATGAACCAGTTAATGAGATTAATCAATCCGAGCAACAATCAGGGGATCAATATATGACTAGGCAGGATATAGAAAATATTGTTGCTCAAGGGATAGCCAACGCTATTCCAGCAATCGTTGTTGCTGTTAAAAATCCAATAGAACCACAGCAAATCATTCCTAGCAAACGTATTACTGAAGATCACTTCAGTAATAGCGTAAACGGAGGCAATGATCATGTTAATCATGATGAGGAACTACGACAAGCTCTGCTCCCTAAGAAAAGGAAAGCTGCAACACCTGGTTGCACTTACAAGGAGTTCCTTGCCTGTAAACCTGTAGAGTTCGCAGGCAATGAAGGGGCAACTGCGGCACTGCGTTGGTTAGAGAAAACCGAGGCAGTGATCAGAATAAGTAAATGTGTTGAGGAAGATAAGGTTATGTACGCTTCGCACCTTTTCAAGGAAGAAGCATTAGAATGGTGGAATACAGTGTTACAAGCTAAAGGAAGTGACGTGACCTATGCCATGAGTTGGGAAGAATTTAAGAAAATAATAGAAAGAAAATTGTGTCCCGAATATGAAAAAGAGCAGATGGCGAATAAGTTTTTAAGTCACCGAATGGTAGATGTAGATTGTCGAGGGTATACTTCAAAATTCTTTGAGTATGCCAGAATTGTACCTACTCTGGCTTCGCCGGAACCGGTACTTATCTCTCGCTATATCTGGGGTTTGATTAGTGAGATTCGTGACATTGTTAAAGCTGCGAGACCCCGCACGATTGACGATGCAGTAGAATTAGCTAACACTCTAACTGACGGATTGGTACGCACTCGGGAAGAAAATAGGATGAAGGATTTAGCCCAGAAAATTTCCCAAGAATTTCATATGGGTACTAGTAACAATTTCAAGAAAAGAGAAAACGGGCGATTTTCCACTATTCCATTTTGTAATACCTGTAAGGGAAAACATTTTGGAAAATGCAGAGGATGCTGCAATTACTGCAAAATTCCAGGACATCAAGAAGAAGATTGCAGGAAAAAGAAGGCAATAACTTGCTACAATTGTGGAGAACCCGGACACTTCAGAACAAGCTGCCCGAAATTAGGCAATCCAGCAAACGAAAAGACTGCAGAAGGGAATACCAAGAAAAACGCAAGAACTTTTCAATTAACTACTCAGGAAGCTGAACTAATTCCTGACATCATAGTTGGTACGTTTTAGTTCACAAACGTTTATGCAAGTATTATTTGACTCTGGTGCAAACCAAAGTTTTATAAATACTTCATTCTGCCAAGCCCTTAAATTACCCTTAACCAACCTTAGGCAGACTTTTACAGTTGAAACGGCATTTGGAAACTCCGTTAGATTAAATAAGATTTTGCGAGAAGCAAAGATAAAATTAGGACACATGATGAATCATGAATGAATTCATTTAGATTCTGCTAAGATAGCAGCAAATTACTAAATGAAAGATTCCGTAAATCCCTAAAGAGAAATTAGGAATTCTGTAAGTTTAGACAGATGCTATAGGCAGTTTATTAGGAATATTTCTCAAAATAGATATATCCTTCACTAATCCAAAACAGTTAAAAAGAGAACCTAAAACAGAAAAAGCCTTTAGGATCTTACAGCATAAATTAACAAAGGTTCCAATCCTAGCCTTACCAGAAGGAACAGAAAGTTTTAAAGTATACGGTGATGCTTCAAAGCTAGAATTTGGATGTATAATAATGCAACACAAAAATGTAATTGTGTATGCATCAAGGCAATCGCAAAAGCACGAAGAAAGTTATACCACTTGTAAACCTAAAATTTGAAGCCATAAGTTTACCCTTAAGATCAGGAAACATTATCGGTAAGGAAGTAAGTTTACTACCCATACGGGTCATAAAGAATTTAAGATACATAATTAAACAACAAGGAAATCTTAAGTGACTACGACTGTCATATTTAGTATCACGAAGGAAAGGTTGAAGACAGTTAGAGGAGTTATACGAATAATCCACGAAAGTCATTGGAGTTCAAGTTGGAGACAAAAAGGCTATTGGAAGTATCTCCTTGGAAAGAAGTTATTAGATTTAGTAAGAAAGGAAAGCTAAGTCTAAGGTACGTAAGACCATTCCAGTAATTCAACAAATAGGACCAGTAGCTATCATTTATAACTACCAGAAGAATTAGAAGAGGTACATGATGTGTTTCATGTATCCAATCTCAAGAAATGTCTATCAGACGAATCCCTGGTAGTACCTCTTCAAGATATAGAGGTAAATGAAAAATTTAAATGGTAAGGAAACCATTACAAATAAAAAGACCGGAAGATCAAGTTTCTCAAACACAAACGATCAAGTACTAGTAAAAGTCAAATGAGAATCCAAGAGAGGACCAGTGTATACTTGGGAACTGGAATCAGAAATGAAGCGAAAATACCCTCATTTATTCCAGTAAATCTCGAGGACGAGATTTTTCGTAAGGTGGGGAGGATGTAACAACTGTCACTAAAATCGATAATTAGAATGATAATTAGACACTAAGAAAACCTTAATTGAGACACCCAATTAATTCTGCACTAGCCCTAAAATTTTCAGGACAATCGGAATCAGGATCAGGACCCCTAAAACTCAAGGGGGTAAACCCTAGTTGGACGTTTATCCAAATTAAACGTTGTGTAGATCTGATTGGTCAATTTCATTGACTCAGCTAGGCTAGTCCCACGCGTGGCAACCTATAGTCGGTTTATATCCTTTACGGACCGTAAAGGGTTAGGCTTACGGTCCGTAAGCGATTCCAAATTCGTGTATAAATAGCAGACATTGGCACTTGATTTCTGTGCTTGAAACGACGGAAATTCCCTGAACGTACGTCGAGTGATACACAAATCAGTTCACAACACACACACCACGAAAGTGCTGCCACAATCAGGGTAATAATTCGATCGCTATTACGATTCAACGTCCGATCGATTATAACTATCCAACGATTGTCCGAGTGTTGCTCAAATCCGTGATTTCGACTTGAATATTTGAGTACTGTTCGAATTCGGACTATGCTCTGTTATTCGTTGTGAATCCGATTGAATTATTAAGTATTGCACTTGTTAATCATTGTGAGGGTTTGATCTCGTGAATTGACGTAACTGGTGAATTAGTTACTAACCTATTGTGTGTGCATTATTATTAAATTAGGTTAAATCAAGGCTAATCAGTAGGCTTATACCTTGCCCGTTAAATCCGCAATGTGAGTCATTCTCTTTTTATCAACTGTTTTACAATACCTCAAATTATTTTCAAAATGTTATAATTACAGGGATTAAGTCGTGGTTATCTTAACCGCTGGCTAGTGGGGTATTGTGCACATTACTAATTTCTCACCGTTAGGCAATAAGCCCTAACATGGGTTAGGCTGTTAAGACCTAACAGTGACAAAACGTCACTAATTGGGTGACTGGACCCAATAGTGGTATGACCATCGTCACACGGGTGGCAAGGCCAGATATTAATTAAGACACTGCCATAGTAATCGCTCTTATGCTGTAATTTATAACCATGTGTCATTTTATCAAAATGAATGATTCACTCAGTATTTCCCCGCTGACAAAACCTTTTTACAACATGTTTCAGGTGACCTACTGTGATTTCAGTACACGTGCTACGGAGCACCATCAAGCTTGAAATAGTGGCTCAATTAAATAAATAAACATGTTTGTAAAATAATGAAAATTATGATATTTACGGGATTTATCCCGAAACGTAAATAAATAATACTTGGGTATTTTTCAAGTTTAAAAACGATCCTGTTAAGACTTCCGCTGTAAAAAAATAAATACCACGGGATTTTCTGTCCCACGGCTCCTGAAACGGGTCAAACCGGGTCGGGGGCCGTGACAATAACGGTCAGCGTATAAATAGTGTTTGCGTTGTGTGTCGATTATGATTTAGAATAAGTAACGTATGTAACACCCAAAAGTGCGTAAAGTAAAAGGGATCCAGTATACTCACAAATAGCGTTTAAGTTAATAAACACTGTCTTGGATTGAAGGGAGTGCTTAAGAGATTAGCCTGAACAGTTAACGATAGCATAAGCGATGAACGACGCGTAAACGGTGAAGAGTGGCTAAGTGTCGGATGACAATCTGATCGGATGGCTATCCGATCGGTTGGCCATGCGATCTGATGTCAATCCGTTCGGATGGTTATCTGATCGGATGGCCATTCGATTGGATTGACATTCGTTTGGGATGGATGTGTTTTTGTATGATGGCTATGAATTTCGTTGTAGCATTTTGAAAACAGAGAAGTATCTCTACCTTTCAGGTCGATCGATCGAACGGTCGTTCGATTGGATAACGAACCGATTGGCAGGACACTTAGTGAGAACAAGTTCACAGTAGGATTGTCACTCGATCGGATAGCAATCTGATCGGATGGCAATCCGTTAGTTACTAATGATCTTTGAAAATTGTGAAAATATTTAAGTGTCGAAGTTCCAAATGCCAAATAATCGGATGGTCGTTTGATCGGATGGCTATCCGATCGGGCGGCATTCCGTTCGACGTTCAGAGCTTGAAAGTTGGAAGAAACGTTTAAGTGTGGAACCAAGTGCAGTCTGATCGGATTGCAGTTCGATCGGATGGTTATCCGATCGGACGACAATCCGTCCCAACGAATCTGATCGTCTTGAACTTGATTATTTTTGAAAGTTTTGCAGTTTGATCGAGACGATGTGATAACGTGCTAAACAACAGAATCTCGGCAAGTCCTAAGTCGTTCGATCGAACAGGAATCACCCTAATCCGATTAGTTGACTGTTCCTTGACGGTTGTTCATGTTTATCCCGAAATCAGTTGTCTTGTTGATAGGATCCAGATCTTAAACCGACACATCACTAGAGAGGAGTGGAAGGCCTGAATGAGCTCCGATTCTATCGATTTTTGAGTTCATTGAGTGTAAAAGAGTTGAAAGAAGGTTAGAAAACCATCTTTCAATCCTTTAACCATGGAAATGTTTAGATCTATGCAAAATCGTTGTGAAATCATGTGGAAATGTTTCAGATCTGAGTTATTCTTGGTGGAATGAGGTCAAAACTTGAAGTTCATAAGAACTCCATGATGAAATCACCCTAGAACACCTCAAATCCGTTGATTTCACGATTAAAAGTTCAGATTCAAAAGAGAAAATGCTGAAGAAGTGTGTGTAGATCATAGAAGTACAAGATTTAAGTTGAAAACTTACAAGAATCGGGAGAAATCGAGAGAAAGAAGGCCTTGAGCGAGCTGGTCGAGTGGGAGAGCTGTCACATCACAAATGATGTGACATGAGGGTATTTATAGGTTGCCAAAAAGGGAAATTGGGTGCAAGTGTCGGATAGGATGGCAAGTGTCGAATAGGATGGCACTGATCGGATAGCTATCCGATCGGATGGCCATTCGATTGGTTGACCATTTGACTGAAGTGTCCGACGAGTTTGAGTTTCGGCGTTTCGTTTCACGTGTTGAGCGTTGCGATGCACTTAAGCGAGGTTGCGATGCGATAGATTGATAATAATCACACAAATACTATATCTAACATACAATCATTAAGCTAATTAGGATGATTATAACTTGCGTTTAGCGTTTGCGATTAAATTGCGTTGCGATAGAGTTGCGATTGCGTTTCGATTAATCACCACAAACATAAAGTAAACATGCACAAGTAACACACACACGTAAAACAATATTCGGAATCTACCAATCAAAGCGCGAATGCGATTGCGATGCGATTAGCGATAAAGCGATAAAACATGCGATAAACATCGATTAAATCTCGATTATTAATAGATACTCCACATAATACAACTAAAGCGATTAAAATAAAAGATTCGATTACGACTCAAAGAAGTCAAATCAGTAATTAAGTAAGGAGTGACAGATCGCAATTAGCAATCTTTTCTTCCTTTGACTTCAATCTTGACTTTGACTTTGACTTTCGTAACACGGGGTGTTACACAAATAGCCATCCGATCGAACGACCATCCTATCGAACGGCTATTCGACCAAGTGATTGGTAACTTTAACACTTAAACGATTTTCCAAACTTCAAGGAATATCAGTCCAAACGAATCACCATCCGATCGAAAGGCCATCCGTCCGGATAACCATCCGACCGGATGGCTGGACACGTAGAGATATTTCTCACTTTTCAAAATGCTACAATAAAAACTTCAAAGTTCAAAGCATTTCACAAACACACATCCCTCATTCGAATGACCATTCGACCGAACGGTAATCCGTCCGGATGACCATCCGTCCGGATGGCCATCCGATCGGACCACCATCCGTTCGATCATCTCACCGACCCTCCGTTTTACGCACTGTTCAACGCTTATACTGTCGCACTGTGATCAGGCTAACTCTAAGTGCTCCCTTGAATCTAATACAGTTCGTGTTTAGTAGCTATCATTAGCTGTGAGTATACTCGATCCCTTTTTGCTTAACGCACTTTTGGGTGTTACATACGTTACTTATATCAAATCACATCGACACACAACGTAAACACTTTTTATACGCTAACTGCCCTGCATGTTATACGTGTTATTCGATGAATGCTTGTATGTTATGTTTACACAGTGATTGTTGCTTGACACCTTAGCAACGATAGTACTATAGTTTGGACTCAGCACCTGTCGTGGACAGGGGTTGTTAAAGGTATCTCTTCACGTGTCACAATGCTGATATGTGTTGCGCATTCTACAACTCGCAGTCATGTCTGTGCATATTTTATTATCGATAGCTTACATGCTTCACATTTCTACGTGTTACATGCTGGTTATGCGTAAATCGCTTTCGCTACTATCTATGCTATTAAACATGTATGCTCACCTTTACACCATGTGTATTGACCTATTTTAACATATGTGACAGGTGTTTAGGATGTTGTGTTTTGCTGAACTCTGTGGAATCAAGCTAGGAGAGTCTAGAAACGAGCTAAATAAATTTGAGTTGTCGGAACAATGTTATTGTCTTTGAGAAACTATGTCTGTAATAACTGTTTTACTTTATATGTTATGGTATAGGATATGACGTTAAATATTGGTAATTATAGTTGTTATGGATTCTCCTGGACGATCTGTTTCGCTCAGTGCTTCACCCTTATGTTTCCGCCATCGGTTGGGGTGTGACAGATTGGTATCAGAGCCATAACTATAAGGAATTAGGCAAGACTCGACCTAGTCCGGGTCGATGTCTTAGAAATGACCTAGTCTATAGTCTAAGTACCAACAGACCGCCTTGTGCGAACCCGGTAGGGGTTCTGCACGAGCCTATTTCTGTTATACTCTTTCGAACTCATACTTGCACGAACACCGCATACTACAGCGTCGTGCCGGATCGACCCTTCCTAAGGTCGAACATTATCACTTAGCCTTTCCTAAGGCTAGCAACACACACGATTTTTCGAAAACAAATGAGTGATTTGGGTCGAGATTAGGTGTGAAAACCGCAAACTCTCGATTAAATCGCTCGTTCGACGCGCATTTTTACTATAAACACAAGAATTTGTGTTGAGTCAGGAGTGAAATCCATATCTCAACAGAATTCTCCCTATATCTTTCGTGATTCTATCACACAAATAGGAATGCAGTCGTTAAGTTAGGGGTGAAACCCGAATCTTGATGTCTTGTTCCACTCCCTATTCTGGTTTTACCAAACTCCCACCAAAGTCTCAACAGATTCCAATAACTCGAGTTAAGTGAATAACCGAAAGGATGTGTGTCGTTCGCCGTATGACAGTGAGAGAGCACAGTCTATTAGGCCAAAACGTGTACTCGAAGTTGTTGTGAATAGTCAAATTACTTTGGAGGGTAGGCATGTTTCGACGGAACCCAAGACAATCTATTTTCGATTTCTAGTCCGCAATCACTGATTTTATGTGTTTATGTGTTTATGTCACACCCCCAAAATCCACCATGCGGAGTATCACCGCTTGGAGGCGTGACATGACCATGATCGAGCCACCAATCATATTGAACAATGAAAGTAAGTAAATAAAACCAACCACAATATAATTGGTGACCTAAAGAAGGTAACCAACTTTAAGTTAACAGCGGAAGCATAAAACGTAAGTCCAAAACATAAGTTCATAGTTCCTTAGTTTAAAGACTAAAACATAAGTTCCATAAGTTCATAAAGTTTATTTATTAAGCACGGGACATATTAGTCCATATCCCACAACGACCTCCTCCTCGTGCAAGCTCCATAAGAATCTAGCGACCTGTAAGGCATGTAACAACGAGTCAACAACAAAGTTGAGTGAGTTCACGGTTGGTTGTTTAGTTTTAAGTCGTTTCCGAAAACATGGTTTGTCTTTTGTTGGCTTAATTGCCATGGGGTTACCCCATAGTTGAAAGTATGATTAACCAGTTCCTTCTTTATTACCCAAACCATATCCATAATCCGTGGGGGCTTCCCCATGTGAACTACTAGACCGTTATGATATCGACTACTAACGAAAATAAGTTGTGCCCTACGTCAGTGTCTATCATCACTGACAGTTTTCCATAGTCCATTAGTACACGCCCGTCCGACTGGCACGGTGTGAGGTTTGTTAAACCTAATAGCGCTATTAACTAATGACCCGCTCGCCATTGGCCTCGGCGATTAAGTCGATATAAGATGAGTGACTTAATGATAGAGTTTTGTCTAGTAAGTTTTAAGATTGTTGTCCTACCCAAGGAGAACGAACGTACGTATTCTACCCAATGAGAATACGCAGGATTAATATTGGCATCCTACCAAAGGAGGATGGCCGTACATATCCTACCCAAGGAGGATATGTAGATTCCGTTTTAAATTCTTTAACCCATTCCCAACCACCGGAAATCCCATACCTTAGAAAGTGTGTGAACTCACCTCAGTTTGCTCGGTTAGATTAATTACTCAAATAATCAGGAAATCAAGCACGTCCTAATAAGGTACAGATAACAATCAGTTTCTCATGCATGACACGTATCCTACGTATGGTTTATCTACTCGTTACTTCTATCACATACCACACAATTCAAATGTCAAGTTATATCGTTAAGTTACATTATTTTACCCTAAGTAATATAACCGTCACACAAAATAGGCAAGTACTCACACAGGTGTTCTAATATATATTCTAAATATATATTTATCCATATTACTTGTAAAAGTCAACCTCCGATACTTTGTATTTGTAACAAGCCTTTGGCGAAGTTTATTTTGAAAACAAAGTTAAAAATATATTCGTAAACACTTGTTAGAAGAATATTTTCTAAGTGTCGGATTTTTAGAAAATTTCGCCAGAGTTTCCTTTGTAAATGGAGGTGTCCATGCTTTTAGTATATCATTTTTTTTTTTAAAAAATTCATTCAATCAATCAACAACAAGTTATTAAATAACATCACCCTAGTCAAGTGCAAAAACAATGCACTTTACATATCAACATGAACTTGGTTTTTCATAAAAACGCGTAGTAACTTAGTGGGGTGTTTAGTGGGTTTAGTTACCCTCCAAAGTGTGTTTACTTTTGTTAAAATCTCATCCTCGGGATTTTTAGTTGTTTACAACTTGTAAACTCTTTTTGCAAAAATGTGTATTTATTGGATCTTCTTGTTCTAAAAACATTTCTACGCTTATTTTGTTACTAAAATAGTGTAGGTTTAACAAAAGTCATAACCTTTCAAAAATTATATTCTACTCTTGGTTTATTTAGGAAAAACCATTTGTAAGCCTCGGATCCATACGTTCACCAACTTACTTTGTTTACTAATTTTTCCAAAAAACATATTGTTAACTTGTTAACTTAAGCTTTTAATCTTACTTTAACAAGTTTTAACCATGATGTTTAACATCATATCTCTAGTAATCATCAAACACGCAACAAGAAATCATCAATAATACAAGACAACATCATTCATATCATTATTACTTCTTCATTTTAACAATATTTCATCATTAAGTTAGCTTTTAGTTCAAGGCTTTTGCATATGATCTTCTAGTGTTCTTAAGTTTTCATCATAACCTAGCTATTAACCATCAAAATTATGAAGCAAATGAAGATCAAAGGGGCTTACCACTAGCTTTTAAGCTAGGGAAGAAACACTAGAGAAAACGAGTGGATAAAAGAAATCTGGAGAGGTCGTTGACAATTCGTGAGCTCCACACTTTGTGATTCACCTTTATACACCTTAATATCACTAGAGAATGAATGGAATGGAAGTGAAATGTGACAACCCTCAAAATCCCATGTATTCCGTACAAATTATTAATGATAATTAAAGTGTCTGACGACTGTGTGGAATTACTTAACTGCTTTCTGATATCTGTGTTATGCTTACACGTATTTGTTAATATCCTAAGGAATATGCTAGGAATATGCTAAGGAATATGCTAAGGAATATGCTAAGGAATATGCTAAGGAATATGCTAAGGAATATGCTAGGAATATGCTAAGGAATATGCTAAGGAATATGCTAAGGAATATGCTAGGAATATGCTAAGGAATATGCTAAGGAATATGCTAAGGAATATCCTAAGGAATATGCTAGGAATATGCTAGGAATATGCTAGGAATATGCTTGGAATATGCTAGGAATATGCTATATGGAAGATCTTATAAATACCACCATTCCACCAAAACTCTCTTTCTCTCCTCTCCTCCCTAGCTCACGGCCGAACACCCCTTGCCACTACATCCATTTTCGGCTCTTGATCTCCTCATTCCAAGCATACACAAGTCTTTCGGGTCACGCATAAGGAGTCTTGGAGCTAACGGAAGGCGAAGGACCTCGTTATCTTGCTTTTATCCACCACTTTTACGCCTTTGATCTTCCCTAGCCTTGTGCTAGTTGTAAGTGCTTCTAATCAACTTCTTGTTCATGTTTGATGTGGTTAATAAGAGATTAGTCGGTTAAAAATTATGAACATACAAGATCCAAATCTAAAAGTCTACTAAAATGATGAACAAGGTGGTTAATGAATGAATATTAGTATAAAGCATGTAAATCTTGTGTGATTGTGATTATTGGTTGATGATCTGAAGTATTGCTGGATAATATTAATGTTTGATGTTGTTGTGAATACTAAACTTGTTAACGGTATCGATCGAACACGATATAGAAGGTTAAACACTAAAAATCAGAATCTGTCCAAGTTTTACAGCCAACTTCAGTTGGCTGTAAACAGGTCATAAACCTAACGAAGAATTGATATTTTAACTCTAAAATGTGATATTAGGAAATACGGTTCTAATGGCACCGGAATCGTAATTTTTGGACTCCGTTTACTATTTTTAAAGTATTAATTTGTAACAGCAACTTAAGCTGGATTTTGACAGCAATAAATGGGTGTCGTACTTTCAGTCATAACCTGAGTTTTGTGATGAATCGGACCATGAAATTTGTACAGTAGATGACAACCGATGCATGTGTAATTACCCCACTGGAATTTCGTAAATCGGACACTCGATGAATTTTTAATAAATTGTTCCGTGGACTGTGGTCAGAAATTCATAAATCTGAGTTCAGTCCGGAATATGATTTTTTATAAAATATTGGTAGTGAACCGGACCCCGATATTTTTACACAATAAAATATGGAACGTTGAAGACATCTTGTAAAAATTTGGGAATTTTTGGAATAATTTAACTATTTTATTAAAACGTCCGAAAACAGCCGGTTTTGAATATTAATGCTGAATTGATACAAGTTGTGACTTGCGTGTCTAAATGTCGAGTATGCTATCCGTGAATGATCTAACATGGTATATATGTTGTGTGCATTATCGTATGTTTGATTTTGAGTGGGGAATGGATGGGAAACTTAGAGGGGCATAAACCGTTAAAACGATGCATGTTGTGTGATAGATACATGTAGGAACTTTGTGTTCTATTTGAAAGCCACTAAATGACTAACTGGTAAATTATATTAGGACGTGATTGACCGACCTTGACTGTTAGCTATATTGAGAATCTAACCGAGCAAACCGAGGTGAGTTCACATACTTTCTAAGGCATGGGATTCCCGGTGGTTTGGGAATGGGTTAAAGAAATTAAAACGGAATCTACATATCTTACTTAAGTAGGATATGTACGGCCATCCTCCTTGGGTAGGATGCCAGTATTATTCCTGCGTATTCTCTTCGGGAGAACTACGTACGTTCGTCCTCCTTGGGTAGGACAACAACCTTAAAACTAACTAGACAAAACTCTATCATAAGTCCCTCATTTTATATCGACTTAATCGCCGAGGCCAATGGCGAGCGGGTCATTAGTTAATAGCGCTATTAGGTTTAACAAACCTCACACCGTGCCAGTCGGACGGGCGTGTTCTAATGGACTATGGCAAACCGTCAGTGATGATAGACACTGATGTAGGGCACAACTTATTTGCGTAGTAGTCGATATGGTACAGTCTAGTGGTTCACATGGGGAAGCCCCCACTAATCATGAACAGGGTATGGGTAATAAAGAATGAACTGGGTAAACTTTCTTTCAACTACGGGGTAACCCCCACGGCAATTTCGCCAACGAAAGACAAACCACGTTTTCGGAAAACAACTTAAAACTAAACAACCAAACGTGAACTCACTCAACTTTGTTGTTGACTCGTTGTTACATGCCTTACAGGTCGCTAAATGTTTGGAGCTTGCATATGGAGGTGGTCGTTGTGGGATGCGAACTGATATGTCCCGTATTTAAATAAACTTTTTAAACTTATTAAACCTACGTTTTGGACTTTAAACTTACGAACTATGGACTATGTTATGAACTTATATTTTGGTATCACGTATTATGCTTCCGCTGTTTAAATTTAAAACTTGGTTAACTGGCTTTTGGTCACCAATTGTATTGTGGTTGGTTTTATTTACTTAAATACATTGTTCAATATGATTGGTGGCTCGATCCTGGTCATGTCACGCCTCCAAGCGGTGGTACTCCGCATGGTGGATTTTGGGGGTGTGACAGATTGGTATCAGAGCCATTGGTTATAGTGAACTTGGTTTTAAAAAGGGAAAAGATTTTTGATAAAACCAGACTATAACCTGTACAGTGCTCAACGATCCACAACGACGCTTCGCTCCACGTGCAAGACTCGACACCATAAGTGGTATGATTTATGTTATATTGTCGGTTAGATAGCTCACACTGTGCATTAGTTAATGTGATAACTTCTACTTGAACCTTGTGTGCTTACTCCCTACGGTCATCCCACACTTACGCACTTTCACGACACTTTTCTCACTTACGTTGCTTCGTGATGAAGATCATGAGCGGACGCGGAGGACGTATCAACCTCACTCAAGCCCAGTTGACGGCTCTGATCAACGAACGAGTTGCTGAGCCACTCGCAGCTGTTCCTGCAGGAGGTATAACCTGCTACTCCGACCTATCTTAGAACGTTTAGATCCCACCTTCGCAAATCAACCCTCGTGCCTAACCTTGTCATTTATTCTCGCACCATAGGTCAACATGCTCAGCCTCCTGTATGTACGTTCAAAACCTTCATGGATTGCCGACCAAGCACTTTCAGCGGCACAGAAGGTGCTGTAGGCCTTCTTCACTGGTTCGAGAAGCTCGAGTCTGTTTTCGAGATGTGTGATTGCCCAGAAGATCGTAAGGTGAAGTATGCTACTGGAACACTTGAAGGAGCTGCGTTAACCTGGTGGAAGGCACAGGTCCAATTGCTTGGGCTGGCAGTTGCTAATGCCACCCCATGGAACGGCTTCAAAGAACTGATTAGAGAAGAGTATTGCAGTCATGACGACATCCACAAGCTAGAGGTGGAATTTTTCAACCTGAAGATGACGGGGTCTGAGATTGAGGCGTATACTAAGAGTCAAACGAACTGGCCATCCTGTGTCCTACTATGGTGGACCCTCCTTACAAACGCATTGAGCTGTACCTTAAGGGCTTGGTGCCGGAAATTCAAAGCCACGTAACCTCAGCTAACCTTGGCACTATACAACAAATCGTCAAGTTGGCTCATCGTCTCACTGATCAGGCGGTTGAGCAGAACAAGCTGCCCAAACGTATTAGCGCCACTACTTCTGATGCTCCCAACGACAGTAAGCGCAAGTGGGATGGAAATCTGGGCAAGGGTTCTACTTCAGCTCAATCTCAACAACGAAAGACAGATGAGTACAAGAGCCCCAGTCAGCAGTCATCTGGAAATCAAGGTCAGGGTGGGTACAAGGGAAATCACCCTAAGTGCAATCGATGTAATCTGCACCACAGCGGCCAGTGCAACAAAGGTCGTTGTCAGAGGTGTCACAAGCTGGGTCATGAAGCAAAGGATTGCAGGAGCCCACGTCCTGTGAATCAGAATCGCCAACAACAACAAGCTCCACAGAACCACCAGCAGCAGCCCCAGCAGGGAAATAAAGGATGCTTTCAGTGTGGCGCTGAGGGCCACTTTAAGAGGAACTGCCCCCAGCTGAACCAAAACCAGAACAATACACAAAGAAACGGGAACCACAATGGAAACAACAACGAAGGCAACAATGGAGGTAACAATAATGGAAATGGCGCCCAAGGTCGTGTGTTCGTGATTGGTCAGGGAGAAGCAAGGAACGATCCCAACGTTGTGATGGGTAAGTTTCTTCTGGACGACTTCTTTGTTACTGTTTTGTTCGATTCGGGTGCCGATACTAGTTATGTGTCCGTAAAAGTTAGCCAAATGCTTAACCACACTCCAACACTTCTGAACACCAAATACACGGTAGAACTAGCTAACGGTAAAAGTCTAGAAGCCACACACGTAGTTAAAGGTTGTAACCTCGTCTTAGCTGGTCAGACCTTCTCTATCGATCTTATTCCTATCACACTTGGTAGTTTCGACGTCGTTATTGGGATGGATTGGCTATCTCATCATCGAGCGGAGATTGTTTGTAAGGAGAAAATCGTCCGCATTCCTCGTTCTGGTGAAAACCCTCTCGTGATTCGTGGCGACAAGAGTGGTGCTGTCGAAGGCATCATCTCTTTCCTTAAGGCCCAGAAGTGTTTGCGAAAGGGCCACACTGCCATTTTAGCACTCGTTACTGACACATCAACGGAAGAGAAGAGAATTGAAGACATTCCTATTGTACGCGACTTTCCCGAGGTATTTCCTGAGGAATTACCTGGCCTTCCGCCTCATCGACAAGTCGAGTTTCAAATCGAGCTAGCTCCTGGAGCAGCACCAATAGCTCGTGCGCCTTATCGACTTGCCCCATCAGAACTCGAAGAACTGTCTACGCAACTACAAGAACTTCTGGAAAAGGGTTTTATACGTCCTAGCTCTTCGCCATGGGGAGCTCCAGTCTTGTTCGTAAAAAAGAAAGACGGTACCTTTAGGATGTGTATTGACTACCGCGAACTCAACAAGGTGACCGTGAAGAATCGTTATCCTCTTCCACGCATCGATGACTTATTCGATCAATTGCAAGGGTCGAGTTTCTATTCTAAGATTGACCTAAGGTCAGGCTACCATCAGCTGAGAGTCCGAGAGGAGGACATCTCCAAAACAGCATTCAGAACTCGTTACGGACATTATGAGTTTCTGGTTATGCCTTTCGGATTGACGAATGCACCAGCGGTCTTCATGGATCTCATGAACCGAGCGTGCAAGCCTTACCTAGATAAGTTCGTTATTGTGTTCATCGACGACATCCTGATCTATTCTAAGAGTCAGGAGGAACACGAGCAACACCTGAGACTTATTCTGGAACTACTTCACAAAGAGCAGCTGTATGCCAAGTTTTCGAAATGTGACTTCTGGCTTCGCGAAGTCCATTTTCTGGGCCATGTGGTAAACAAGGATGGGATTCATGTTGATCCATCCAAGGTTGACTCGATCAAGAACTGGCCTGCACCCCGCACACCAACAGAGATCCGCCAATTCTTAGGTCTGGCAGGATATTACAGAAGGTTTATCAAAGATTTCTCCAAGATTGCGCAACCTCTCACTTCACTGACTCAGAATGGTGTCACCTATCGTTGGGGTGATGCACAGGAGTCCGCATTTCAGCACTTGAAGGATAGACTTTGTAGCGCGCCTATCCTCTCATTGCCTGAAGGCACAGACGATTTTGTGGTTTACTGCGATGCTTCCATCCAAGTCCTTGGTTGTGTGTTGATGCAACGTGACAAGGTCATTGCCTACGCATCACGCCAACTTAAAGTTCACGAAAGGAACTACACTACTCACAATCTGGAACTGGGAGCAGTTGTTTTCGCGCTTAAGATATGGAGACATTACCTGTACGGTACCAAGTGCACCATTTACACCGATCACAGGAGTCTCGAGCATATCTTCAAGCAAAAGGAGTTAAACATGCGTCAACGTCGATGGGTCGAACTCCTGAATGACTATGAATGCGCGATCAAGTATCATCCGGGCAAGGCCAATGTTGTGGCTGACGCCCTCAGTCGAAAGGATACTATACCTAGGCGTGTACGTGCGTTACAGCTTACCATCCAATCTAACCTTCCCGCTCAGATTCGCGATGCTCAAGTTGAAGCATTGAAGGCAGAGAACATCAGGGCTGAGTCCTTACGAGGATCGAGGCAACGACTAGAACAAAAAGAAAACGGCGCCTACTATGTTAACGGATGCATATGGGTTCCACTGTATGGAGACCTACGCGAGATGGTGATGGATGAAGCGCATAAGTCTCGTTACTCAGTACATCCTGGTTCGGACAAGATGTACCATGATCTCAAGACTACATACTGGTGGCCTGGTATGAAAGCCAGCATAGCAACCTACGTCGGTAAATGCTTGACTTGTGCCAGGGTCAAGGTCGAATACCAGAAACCATCAGGCCCACTTCAACAACCAGAGATACCTAAATGGAAATGGGAGCAAATTTCCATGGATTTCGTTACTGGCCTGCCCAGATCTCAACGCGGAAATGATACCATTTGGGTGATCGTGGATCGACTGACCAAGTCTGCACATTTTCTGCCTATCAAAGAAACGGATAAGTTTTCTACTCTAGCAGACATCTACCTAAAAGAAGTGGTGTCACAGCACGGAGTGCCAACCTCCATCATTTCTGATCGTGACGCGCGTTTAACTTCTGAACTGTGGCAAGCTATGCATAAGTCTTTTGGCTCACGTTTAGATATGAGCACCGCTTATCATCTATAGACGGATGGGCAATCTGAACGCACCATCCAAACCCTCGAAGACATGCTTAGGGCATGCGTAATCGACTTCGGCAATGGCTGGGAAAAACACCTCCCGCTAGTGGAGTTTTCATATAATAACAGTTACCACACCAGCATCCAAGCCGCTCCGTTCGAGGCATTGTATGGACGCAAGTGCCGATCACCTCTCTGTTGGGCAGAAGTTGGTGACAGTCAAATCACTGGTCCAGAACTCGTAGTAGATACAACCGAGAAGATTGCTCAGATACGACAACGCATGGCGGCAGCCCGTGACCGTCAGAAGAGCTACGCCGATAAGCGAAGAAAGCCACTCGAGTTCCAGGTTGGGGATCGAGTGCTGCTCAAAGTCTCACCTTGGAAAGGTGTAGTCCGATTTGGCAAACGGGGCAAGCTCAACCCGCGTTATGTCGGACCGTTCGAGATCATTGAGAGAATTGGCAAAGTCGCTTACAGACTGAACCTACCTGAAGAACTCAGCGGAGTTCACAATGTTTTCCATGTGTCAAATCTGAAGAAGTGTCTGTCAGATGAGACCCTCATAGTTCCTCTCAAAGAGCTCACAATCGACGACAAGCTGCGATTCGTTGAGGAACCCGTAGAGATTATGGATCAAGACGTTAAGATTCTCAAGCACACCAGAATACCTCTCGTCCGAGTTCGTTGGAATTCCCGTCGTGGCCCAGAGTATACCTGGGAACGAGAAGACCAAATGAAACTCAAGTATCCCCAGCTGTTTAAGAAAAATGCAACCACTACTGAGACTGAAGCTACCGCAGAATTTCGGGACGAAATTCCAAATCAATGGGGGGATGATGTGACACCCCAGGAAAATCAGGAAAGCAACGCAACTTAACTAGCTTCCTCAGTAACCACGCACTAAATTTCGGGACAAAATTCTCTTAACAGGGGGAGAATGTGACAACCCTCAAAATCCCATGTATTCCGTAGAAATTATTAATGATAATTAAAGTGTCTGACGACTGTGTGGAATTACTTAACTGCTTTCTGATATCTGTGTTATGCTTACACGTATTTGTTAATATCCTAAGGAATATGCTAGGAATATGCTAAGGAATATGCTAAGTAATATGCTAAGGAATATGCTAAGGAATATGCTAAGGAATATGCTAAGGAATATGCTAGGAATATGCTAAGGAATATGCTAAGGAATATGCTAAGGAATATGCTAGGAATATGCTAAGGAATATGCTAAGGAATATCCTAAGGAATAAGCTAGGAATATGCTAGGAATATGCTAGGAATATGCTTGGAATATGCTAGGAATATGCTATATGGAAGATCTTATAAATACCACCATTCCACCAAAACTCTCTTTCTCTCCTCTCCTCCCTAGCTCACGGCCGAACAACCCCTTGCCACTACATCCATTTTCGGCTCTTGATCTCCTCATTCCAAGCATACACAAGTCTTTCGGGTCACGCATAAGGAGTCTTGGAGCTAACGGAAGGCGAAGGACCTCGTTATCTTGCTTTTATCCACCACTTTTACGCCTTTGATCTTCCCTAGCCTTGTGCTAGTTGTAAGTGCTTCTAATCAACTTCTTGTTCATGTTTGATGTGGTTAATAAGAGATTAGTCGGTTAAAAATTATGAACATACAAGATCCAAATCTAAAAGTCTACTAAAATGATGAACAAGGTGGTTAATGAATGAATATTAGTATAAAGCATGTAAATCTTGTGTGATTGTGATTATTGGTTGATGATCTGAAGTATTGCTGGATAATATTAATGTTTGATGTTGTTGTGAATACTAAACTTGTTAACGGTATCGATCGAACACGATTTAGAAGGTTAAACACTAAAAATCAGAATCTGTCCAAGTTTTACAGCCAACTTCAGTTGGCTGTAAACAGGTCATAAACCTAACAAAAAATTGATATTTTGACTCTAAAATGTGATATTAGGAAATACGGTTCTAATGGCACCGGAATCGTAACTTTTGGACTCCGTTTACTATTTTTAAAGTATTAATTTGTAACAGCAACTTAAGCTGGATTTTGACAGCAATAAATGGGTGTCGTACTTTCAGTCATAACCTAAGTTTTGTGATGAATCGGACCATGAAATTTGTACAGTAGATGACAACCGTTGCATGTGTAATTACCCCACTGGAATTTCGTAAATCGGACACTCGATGAATTTTTAATAAATTGTTCCGTGGACTGTGGTCAGAAATTCATAAATCTGAGTTCAGTCCGGAATATGAATTTTTATAAAATATTGGTAGTGAACCGGACCCCGATATTTTTACACAATAAAATATGGAACGTTGAAGACATCTTGTAAAAATTTGGGAATTTTTGGAATAATTTAACTATTTTATTAAAACGTCCGAAAACAGCCGGTTTTGAATATTAATGCTGAATTGATACAAGTTGTGACTTGCGTGTCTAAATGTCGAGTATGCTATTCGTGAATGATCTAACATGGTATATATGTTGTGTGCATTATCGTATGTTTGATTTTGAGTGGGGAATGGATGGGAAACTTAGAGGGGCATAAACCGTTAAAACGATGCATGTTGTGTGATAGATACATGTAGGAACTTTGTGTTCTATTTGAAAGCCACTAAATGACTAACTGGTAAATTATATTAGGACGTGATTGACCGACCTTGACTGTTAGCTATATTGAGAATCTAACCGAGCAAACCGAGGTGAGTTCACACACTTTCTAAGGCATGGGATTCCCGGTGGTTTGGGAATGGGTTAAAGAAATTAAAACGGAATCTACATATCTTACTTAAGTAGGATATGTACGGCCATCCTCCTTGGGTAGGATGCCAGTATTATTCCTGCGTATTCTCTTCGGGAGAACTACGTACGTTCGTCCTCCTTGGGTAGGACAACAACCTTAAAACTAACTAGACAAAACTCTATCATAAGTCCCTCATTTTATATCGACTTAATCGCCGGGCCAATGGCGAGCGGGTCATTAGTTAATAGCGCTATTAGGTTTAACAAACCTCACACCGTGCCAGTCGGACGGGCGTGTTCTAATGGACTATGGCAAACCGTCAGTGATGATAGACACTGATGTAGGGCACAACATATTTGCGTAGTAGTCGATATGGTACAGTCTAGTGGTTCACATGGGGAAGCCCCCACTAATCATGAACAGGGTATGGGTAATAAAGAATGAACTGGTTAAACTTTCTTTCAACTACGGGGTAACCCCCACGGCAATTTCGCCAACGAAAGACAAACCACGTTTTCGGAAAACAACTTAAAACTAAACAACCAAACGTGAACTCACTCAACTTTGTTGTTGACTCGTTGTTACATGCCTTACAGGTCGCTAAATGTTTGGAGCTTGCATATGGAGGTGGTCGTTGTGGGATGCGAACTGATATGTCCCGTATTTAATAAATAAACTTTTTGAACTTATTAAACCTACGTTTTGGACTTTAAACTTACGAACTATGGACTATGTTATGAACTTATATTTTGGTATCACGTATTATGCTTCCGCTGTTTAAATTTAAAACTTGGTTAACTGGCTTTTGGTCACCAATTGTATTGTGGTTGGTTTTATTTACTTAAATACATTGTTCAATATGATTGGTGGCTCGATCCTGGTCATGTCACGCCTCCAAGCGGTGGTACTCCGCATGGTGGATTTTGGGGGTGTGACATGAAAAATGGTGGTGGTGGCCTTGATCTCAGCCGAGACTAGAGGAAGAGGGAGAGAGCTTTGATGAGTTGTTGATGTGTGAATGATAAAATGGATGGTGATCTAGTGGTTAAATAACCAATCTTCCAACATTTCTAAATCTAATGGGTAATGTGTTGTAAAAGTTGGAGACACGATCCATTTGAATAATTAAATGAAATCCTTGATGGGGGCCCACTTCATAACCGTAAGGTGGGGGGGGTGTTTAGTTGTGATGTAATGGATAGTTAAAGGTTATGGTTAGATCTTAAGTATTTAGTTAGTGTTATAAGTGTGTTAAGTAATATATAGTGTGTTAGGGTGTTCGGGGACCATAACTAGTTCAGAAAAATAGAAACAATGCTTCTAGCATTATTTTGGTGTTCCGGGTAATGCCGGTTGTTTGGTTTGATACTATTCCGTTAAAGTGCTTAATTAATCCGTAAAGTGTCCTATATATATATATATTTTTGTAACATTTTTAATTTTCACCACTCAGGAAAGCATACCGGACTATTTAGTAACTTTTCTGTAGACTACTAGTATGTTAACAAGCACATGTAAGTATAACACAGTAATCAGAAAGCAGTTAAGTGATTCAGCACAGTCTTCAAGCACTTTAATTATCATTAATAAATTGTACGGATACATGGAATTATGAGGGTTGTCACATTCTCCCCTTGTTAAGAAAATTTCGTCCTGAAATTTAGCACGTGGTTACTGAGGAAGCTAGTTGAGTTGCGTTGGTTTCCTGGTTTTCCTGGGGTGTCACAACATCCCCCTGTTGGTTTGGAATTTCGTCCCAAAATTCTGCAGTAGCTTCAATCTCAGTAGTGGTTGCACTTTTCTTAAACAGCTGGGGGTACTTGAGTTTCATTTGGTCTTCTCGTTCCTAGGTGTACTCTGGGCCACGACGGGAATTCCAACGAACTTGGACGAGAGGTATTCTGGTGTGCTTGAGAATCTTAACGTCTCGGTCTATAATCTCTACTGGTTCCTCGACGGATCGCAGCTGGTCGTCGATAGTGAGTTCCTTGAGGGGAACTATGAGGGTCTTATCTGACAGGCACTTCTTCAGATTCGATATATGGAAAACATTGTGAACTCCGCTGAGTTCTGCCGGTAGATTCAGCCTGTAAGAAACTTTTCCAATTTTCTCAATGATTTCGAACGGTCTGACATAACGCGGATTGAGCTTGCCTCGTTTGCCAAAACGAACCACACCTTTCCAAGGTGAGACTTTGAGTAGCACCCGATCCCCAACTTGGAACTCGAGTGGCTTTCTTCGCTTATCAGCATAGCTTTTCTGACGGTCACGAGCTACCGCCATTCGTTGTCGTATCTGAGCAATCTCCTTGGTTGTATCCACTACAAGTTCTGGGCCTGTGATTTGACTGTCACCAACCTCTGCCCAACAAAGAGGTGATTGGCACTTCCGTCCGTACAATGCCTCGAACGGAGCGGCCTGGATACTGGTGTGGTAACTGTTGTTATATGAAAACTCCACTAACGGGAGGTGTTTTTCCCAGCCGTTACCAAAATCGATTACACATGCCCTAAGCATGTCTTCAAGGGTTTGGATTGTGCGTTCAGATTGCCCATCTGTCTGCGGATGATATGTCGTGCTCATATCTAATCGAGAGCCAAAGGACTTATGCATAGCTTGCCACAATTCGGATGTAAAACGTGGGTCACGATCAGAAATGATGGAGGATGGCACTCCGTGCCTTGATACTACTTCCTTTAGATAGATGTCTGCTAGGGTAGAAAACTTATTCGTTTCCCTGATGGCCAGAAAGTGTGCAGACTTGGTCAATCGATCCATGATCACCCAAATGGTATCGTTTCCGCGTTGAGATCTAGGCAGGCCAGTAACGAAATCCATGGAAGTTTGCTCCCATTTCCATTTCGGGATCTCTGGTTGTTGGAGTGGGCCTGATGGTTTCTGGTATTCGACCTTGACCCTAGCACAAGTCAAACATTTGCTGACGTAGGTTGCTATGCTGGCTTTCATACCAGGCAACCAGTATGTAGTCTTTAGATCGTGGTACATCTTATCCGAACCAGGATGTACTGAATAACGAGACTTATGTGCTTCATCCATCACAAGCTCGCGTAAGTCTCCATACAGTGGAACCCAGATGCGCCCGTTAACATAGTAGGCGCCATTTTCCTTTTGTTCTAGTCGTTGCCTCGATCCTCGTAGGGACTCAGCCCTGATGTTTTCTGCTTTCAATGCTTCAACCTGGGCATCACGAATTTGAGTGGGAAGGTTAGAGTGAATGGTAAGTTGTAACGCACGTACACGCTTAGGTATAGTATCCTTTCGACTGAGGGCGTCGGCCACAACATTGGCTTTGCCCGGATGATACTTGATCGCACATTCGTAATCATTCAAGAGTTCGACCCACCGATGTTGTCGCATGTTTAATTCCTTTTGCTTGAAGATATGCTCGAGACTCCTGTGATCGGTGTAAATGGTGCACTTGGTACCGTACAGGTAATGTCTCCATATCTTAAGTGCGAAAACAACTGCTCCCAATTTTAAGTTGGCGCGATGCGTAGGCAATGACCTTGTCACGTTGCATCAACATGCAACCAAGTCCTTGAATGGAAGCGTCGCAATAAACCACAAAATCATCTGTGCCTTCAGGCAATGAGAGGATAGGCGCGCTACAAAGTCTATCTTTTAATTGCTGAAATGCGGACTCCTGTGCATCACCCCAATGATAGGTGACACCCTTCTGAGTCAGTGAAGTGAGAGGTTGCGCACTCTTCGAGAAATCCTTAATAAACCTTCTGTAGTATCCTGCCAAACCCAAGAATTGACGGATTTCTGTTGGTGTACGGGGTACAGGCCAGTTCTTGATCGAGTCAACCTTGGATGGATCCACATGAATCCCATCCTTGTTTACCACTTGGCATACAACTGCTCTTTTCAAAGAAGTTCCAGAATAAGCCTCAGGTGTTGCTCGTGTTCCTCCTGACTCTTAGAATAGATCAGGATGTCGTCAATGAAGACTATGACAAATTTATCCAGGTAAGGTTTGCATACTCAGTTCATGAGATCCATGAAGACCGCAGGTGCATTCGTCAATCCGAAAGGCATAACCAGAAATTCGTAGTGCCCATAACGAGTCCTAAATGCCGTTTTAGGGACATCCTCGTCTCGGACTCTCAGTTGATGGTAGCCTGACCTTAGGTCAATCTTGGAATAGAAACTCGACCCTTGTAACTGGTTGAATAAGTCATCAATGTGTGGGAGAGAATAACGATTCTTCACGGTCACCTTGTTGAGTTCGCGGTAGTCAATACACATTTTGAAGGTACCGTCTTTCTTCTTTACGAATAACACTGGAGCTCCCCAAGGCGAAGAGCTAGGACGTATGAAACCCTTTTCCAAGAGTTCTTGTAGTTGCGTGGACAGTTCTTCAAGTTCTGATGGAGCTAGACGATAAGGTGCTCGAGCTATGGGCGCCGCTCTAGGGGCTAGCTCGATTTGAAATTCAACTTGACGACGAGGCGGAAGACCAGGCTATTCCTCAGCAAATACCTCAGAAAAATCACGTACAATAGGTGTGTCTTCCATCTCCCTTTCTTCCGAGGATGTATCAGAAACTAGGGCTAGAATAGTAGTGTGGCCCTTTCGCAAATACTTATGGGCCTTAAGGAAAGAGATGATGCCCACAACAACACCACTCTTGTCGCCTCGAATCACTAGGGGTCCTTTACCGGGACGAGGGATGCGGACAATCTTCTCGTTGCAAAGAATTTCCGATTACTGGTGAGATAACCAATCCTTCCTAATAACAGCATCGAAGCTACCAAGTACGATAGGAATAAGATCGATAGAGAAGGTCTGACCAGCTAAGACAAGTTTCCAACCCTTAACTATGTGTATGCCCTTAATACTTTCACCATTAGCTAGCTCTACAACATGTTTGCTGTTTTAAGGGTAATGGGGCACGCCTAAGCACCTGACTAACTCTTAGGAACACATATCTATCATCGGCACCCGAATCAACTAAAATAGAAACAAAGAAATTGTCTGGTAGGAACTTACCCGCCACAACGTTGGGGTTGTTTATTTCTTCCTTTTGTCCATTCAGGAACTCATGCTCACCAGTCCTGCGGTTATCCTTATTGTCTCCGTTATTGTTCTCGTTGCCCTGGTTACCGTTGTTGTCACGATTCTGTCTCATCTGCGGATAGTTCCTCTTGAAGTGGTTTTCAGCACCACATCGAAAACACCCCTTCTTGCTACCCTGCTGCTGCTGGTTCCGATTTGCATGATATGGGCTCCTACAGTCTCTAGCCATATGTCCCATCTTCTTGCACTGTTGGAAACACGATCCCGCATATGACCCGATGTGGTGCCGTTGGCACTTGCGGCATCTCGGTTTATTCCCGAGGTATCCCCCCTGATTTTGGTAGTTCAGCCCCTGTTGTACTAGTTTCCTGTGCGGGCCCTGTTGTATAGAGCTAGGACCCTCACCTTGGTGATCACCCCAAATATGCTTGTTACTATTAAGAGTGTTTGCATTAGAAAAGTTACGTTTGGGCAACTTGCCCTCTTCCACCGCCTGATCGGTGAGCTGGTGCGCCAAACGAACGACTTGCTGGATTGTGGAAAGGTTGGCCGCAATTACAGAACCTTGGATTTCCGGGACTAAGCCTCTGAGGTATAGCTTGATTCGTCTAGATATGGGTTGTGACAAGTTAGGACATAAGGCAGCCAAGTCGTTGGACCTCTTTGTGTACGCCTCAATCTCTGATCCTTCCATCTTCAACCCATAATACTCTATTTCAAGTTTCAGAATGTCGTCCTGGTGGCAGAATTCTTCCTTAATCAAATCCTTGAAGTCGCTCCAGAGGGTGGCATTCACGTCTGCCAACCCGAGCATCTGAACTTGTGCGTTCCACCAAGAACACGCTTTCCCTTGCAACATGCCAGTAGCGTTCTCTACTCGTTTGCTGGCAGGGCTTTCACTCTCTTCAAATGTATATTTGATTCCCCGGATCCAGTGTAGAAGGCCAATTGCCCCTCCAGTGCCGTCGAAAGTGGGAGGTTTGCACTCCAAGAACGCCCTGAAGGTGCCCATGCGTGTTTGAGGGTGCATGGGTTGACTCCCTGTTTGGGTTGCTAAGGCTTCAGCAATCCGTTCGTTAATCAAGGCCATCAGCTGACCCTGAGTCAAGTTGAGACGTCCACTCATGATCTTCACATCGAAGGAACATACGTAAGAAAGGTGTCGCAAGGTGCGTAAGTGTGGAGTGACAGAAGAGAGTAAGCACACAAGGTTCAAATAGCAGTTATCACATTAACTAATGCTTATCATGAACAATGTACCATGTAACTAACAAGTAGGTAATATAAACATAAACCGTATCACCTAGGATGTTGTGTCTTGCACGTGGAGCGAAGCGTCGTTGTGGATCGTTGAGCACTTGTACAGGTTATAGTCTCGTTTTGTCAAAAAGCTTTTTCCCTTTTTAAAACCAAGTTCACTATAACCAATGGCTCTGATACCAATATGTCACACCCCCAAAATCCACCATGCGGAGTATCACCGCTTGGAGGCGTGACATGACCAGGATCGAGCCACCAATCATATTGAACAATGAAAGTAAGTAAATAAAACCAACCACAATATAATTGGTGACCTAAAGAAGGTAACCGACTTTAAGTTAACAGTGGAAGCATAAAACGTAAGTCCAAAACATAAGTTCATAGTTCCTAAGTTTAAAGACCAAAACATAAGTTCCATAAGTTCATAAAGTTTACTTATTAAGCACGAGACATATTAGTCCATATCCCACAACGACCTCCTCCTCGTGCAAGCTCCATAAGCATCTAGCGACCTGTAAGGCATGTAACAACGAGTCGAAAACAAAGTTAAGTGAGTTCACGGTTGGTTGTTTAGTTTTAAGTCGTTTCCGAAAACATGGTTTGTCTTTTGTTGGCTTAATTGTCGTGGGGGTTACCCCATAGTTGAAAGTATGATTAACCAGTTCCTTCTTTATTACCCATACCATATCCATAATCTGTGGGGGTGATGCGTGTGAAGTGCGATATAAATTAGGTATATATTTTAAGCCATTTTTACACTTTTTAGCCAAGTTTTAAATTTATAAAACACGATATTTACTAACACTAAACACACATATGGGCAAGTGCACCCATCGTGGACGTAGTGTAGTGTTGGTAAGATACCGAGGTCGTCCAAGGACACAAGAGCATTTAGTACCGGTTTATCCTCAACGTCTAACCAAATCAAAATGTTAGAAAAAGATTTTAAACTAGAAAATAAAACTAACTAAAATGCTGAAAAATAAAATAAAATAAAACAGATAGACAAGATGAATCACTTGGATCCGACTCGTGTGTAGTTTAACCTTTGATTATTTTCTCACTTTTGCACTTGTTTAAGAGATTATCTTAGTTATTGTAGTAGGCCCCTCTTTTGAAGGCGACGTTACCCTCAACCCAGTAGTTTGAGTCAGCAAGGATACAATCCTAAAGGGTCGGATTATTGAAAGATAATTAATTAGGTTATTTATGCATAATGTGGTAGGCCCCTCTTTTGAAGGCGACGTTACCCTCAGCTAAGTAGTCTGAGTCAGCAGGGATACAGTCCTAAGTAGCTGGGTTAAAGTTTTAATAGTAGTTTAACTTATGAGGGGATCAAAGAGTTTGGACCCCCGCCATCCAATACCTTTGGGTATTGAAGGAGGTCCTACTAAATTTGACCCAGGTCCTTTGCAGGATCTATACACTGAACAATGGCAAGACTCTTACCAAACCGTTCCCTTAACCCCCTACCAGGTAGCCAACATACCTCCATATAGACCGTGGAGATATGAATGGTGAAAATCTTTTATTTTATATAGACAGTAAAATAATGCCAAGACACCACGGACAAACGATAAGGAAAAATCACCTTCAACATAAGAAACAAGTAATTAAAGTCATTAATACAAAACCAATTAAAAAGTGCAAAAGATTAAAAATAAAAAGTATTACACTAAACACTTGTCTTCACCAAGTGATGTAAGAGACTTAGGCAAACATGGCCTTTGATTGTCAAGAACTCTTACAATCAATCTTGGATCCCGAGACGACTCACACACTCTATGATGGACAATGGATGATGGTGGTGGATGATGGTGTTGTGATGGTGGTGGGTGGTGGGTGAAGTGTGAGAGAGGTGGTGTGCCAAGAGATGAGTTGCAAGAGCTCCAAACACTCCTATTTATAGGCTGAACAGAAGCTCGGACACGGCCCCGTGCCCGCTGGGCACGCCCCGTGTCCATCTGACACTCTCTCTCTTCATTAATTGTAATTCGCAATTACAATAAATGCGCCTGCAGCAAGTTGACCACGCCCTCGTGTCCGCTGGGCACGGCCCCGTGTTGGGCAGTAGAAGCTTCTATGGGTTTGTATTTTCTGCTACTTCTTGGGCACGGCCCCGTGCTCGCTGAGCACGGGGCGTGTTCAGTCTTCTGTCTTCTTTGTTTTGCTTGGGAGGATGCTGTCGGGGGGTCGTGCATGTCACTTTTGTTCCTTTTCTTGTATTTATGTTAGATTTTGCTATCTTTTTGTTTCTTTTGTTCTTTTGAGCTCATTTAATCCTGAAAATACAAAAGGAAGACATAAGCACACTTTTTCCAACATTAGTACTAAAAAAGGGTTAGTTTTAAGCCACAATTGATGTAATTTATATGTTGCATTTTGTGCACATCAAATTCTTTGCTTCTCCTCAAGCAAAACTCTTTATAATGTGGCTTTATTCACTCCCAAATGGAATGGGTAGAAGAGAAGGTTTTTGGGCTTGTCATAGAGTGGCGGGAATTGCAAGATTATTTAGGTTTTATTTTTATTTATTTACAATCCTATTCGTCATGATTTATTAAAAACGTTACATAAGATAAATTATTTATTAGGGCATAACATACCTCTTTAAAATTTCATTTATATACAAGTTCACATACCTCACGGGGGAATCACTCAACACTCGGCCGAAGGTGTATTTTTAGTGAATCACTCGAAAACGGCAAGGAACTTACTCCTACCATAAGCTTGCCAAGCAAGCAATCCTCCTCCTTTTTAACTATATACCTTTGTAAGTATCAAGAGGACTTTTTGGGTGAAGGGTTAGGCTTGGGCTAAAGGTGGGTGGTTGGGTTAGTGGTTAGTAAAAGCGCGAAAGGCGTAACAGACGTCGGTTTTTAATAAAGACCTATTTTTTCACATTTTTATTTTATTTTGATGAACCACTTGTTTCAAACAAAGTTATTTTTGATGAACTTGTTTGTTTGTTTGGTTTCATCAAAAAAAAAATCGATAAGGAAGAGTCATTAGAAAACCGAACGTTGTTACTAAAATAAAGGGTTAAAAATAAAAAGGTTTAGGTGGGGAAAAAGGGTGATGGTTTTGGGTTAAGAAATGAAAAGGTTTAGGCTCAAAGGGGTTAACTAGGGGGATTTTGGGTAGGTGGTAAAAAAAAATGAAAAATAATGGTGTAGAAAGAAAAAGGGTTCGTCCTAATGCCTCTATCATTTACTTACTCGGGTTTAAGTTGGTAAGGACCGGGAATGTATTGTTGTGGCAAGTTGTAGAGTCGTACGAACCAAGCAGCTATTCACACAAGAAACGAAAAATGAGCATTTAGTGTAAAGATATGTATTTGTATGCTCGTTAAAGGCTCAAAACTCACTTTTGTGGGAAAGGGTTTTTATGTGATCAAGTATATATAATCGAATTTTAACTAAGTTTGTCATACCTTTTCGTAATTTTCTTATGTTGGTTCTTTTTATCACGACGCTATCGGTTGTAAACTTGTAAAAATATAACCTTGTTAGAACTTGAATTTCCAACTTAAACTTAGACAAGTAAAAAAAATGAAAATTTTTAAAAAAATTTGGGGTGATTAGCGGTTCCAATAGAGTTTTGTGTAAGGCTTGTTACTAGGACTTGCAAAATTCAAGGTTTTAGCATCCCCCCCCCCCCATACTTAAATTACACATTGTCCTCAATGTGTCCCAAAAATAAGTTTTTAGGTTGATTGAATGTGTAAAATGGTGTTAAAAGCAAAATTTTATGTTACTGGCATCCTGGACACGACCCCGTGTTCAACTGCCAGTAATGAAAACTTACAGAAGATGGACACGGGGGCGTGTTGGCTGGGCACGACCCCGTGTCTGGAAAAAATCTGTAGAAATTAAACAAACAGCAGGTCTGGGAGGTGGGCACGGGGGCGTGTCGGCCGGACACAACCCCGTGTGGACAGTCTGCAAGGCTGAAAAACAGGTTTCTTTTTCCGGTTTTCCTGTCCTGGCTTTAGTAGTACTAACGTTTAGCACTCTAAGCCTCGTTTGTACCTGTTTTATCAGTAAATACCACACCAAACAATACCAAACGTCCTAAATTACCAAGTTAAACATCCAAACCATCAAGTTAAAGGTAAAAACAAAAGCAGAAAATAAAAATAAGTTAGGAAAAGTAAATTGTTCAACACTTCGGCACGCAGGCCGGAAATTGTTCGATAGAAAGGGAATTTAACCTGTGGGATCACCAACCAGCCGCGCCTACTCCTACTCCACCCGCCTAGTCCATGTCTTCATCACTGTCATCACCTCCTTCCCCGCGCCCCGCCATGTACTCTCGGATGCTTCCGATGTCATCTTGGATATCGGCGATGTTTCTTTCAATGGCTCCGACCCGGTGGTATGTGTTGTTGGCGAGGTTGTAGGTGTTCCTGGTGCACATAAGGTTTTCCTGCAAAAGATCATGTAAACTCTGAAAGTTAGGAAAACCACCCCCTTGTGAGGAGGACTGGCCCGGATCACCGTGGGGTTGGTACTGGTATTGGGGAGGTGGAGCGTGAAGGACTAGCGCCTCTTGCGGGTTCCATGCATGGCCTTGCATCCTCTGAAAGCTTACCGATCCATCTTCCGCCTCATAGATTAGGTTCATGGTGCGACAAATGTGCACATCAACCCGCCCTGACCATGGGCTCCTTTCGAAAGACCTAGGTATGCGCGTGAAGTGCTTGAAGAGGTGGTACACCCATCCCCCATAGAAGATAGGGATTGGTGCATGAGCAAGCCGGTTCAGATGCATGTTCCGGAGTAGGAGGAATGGAACATCGAGGGGTCTTCGGGTGTGAATGCAGTGGAGGACTACCGAATCTCTTAACCCAACAACGCCGCTGCTGTCATGTCTTTGACTAAGAGAGTAAGTGAGGAGCCTATGAATGTAGCGATAAAGCGGGTCCCTCAACTTAGTACTCTTAGTGCTGCTCGGATTGTAGAACTCATCACCAATCTGAGCCCATGCGGCTTGACGTTCATTTTCATCCAACTCTCGCATTCCCCCGGTGTTTTCTTCACTTCCCGAATCCTCTTCTGAGTACAGCCCCACTATTGCCCCGAATTGCGCCATAGAGATCGAGTACCTAGTCCCACCACATCGAAATGCAACCCCCTCATTATCGAATGGGTCACACCTTGAAGTGAAGGTGAAGGTACTGTAGAACTCCAAAGTGCACTCGTGTACCGATCGAAGTCGAGTGGTTAGGGCAACCCTTAGTGGTCCGGTAATGAGGTGTTGAACCGGTCAAGTTGGTTCACCATAGCTAAGAGGTCCGTGCATGCTTGCCTTGGGTATTCTTCGGGTCTTGTTTGAAGTATGTCATATCTGGCCCTAGCATCGAGCTCATTTGCGTTGAATCTTGTGAACTTCTGCGACATCTGAAAGAATACACCAAAAGTTAGCACGAAACAATGAGATTTTCAGAGAAAATTGCAAACAGTGAGCTGGACACGGCCCCGTGCTCAGCGGGCACGACCCCGTGTCCAGGCGTCTGTTACTCAAAAATTTCATTTTTCGACCCGGTCCCGAAAATCTGAAAATTTTTGGCCAAGTAGGTGCGGTTTCCCCCGAAAATGAAACCCCAATAGCCGTTTTTTCCCAAAACAAACCGTTTACCCCTTCAATTTTATCTTTTTCGGTTCAAAAACAAGGGTTTGGGATTTTTGTGAGAAATCGGACAAATCTATCAACAATACAAGTGTATTTACTTCCCATTACACTAATCTAAACTAATGCTAACAGATTATTGCAAAAATTTGAGGTTTGATCCGGATGAACTTCAAGAACCCTAGATTTTTTCCCAAATTTTTGATGGTTTAACTACATGCAAGTAACTAATCTAACTACTAGTGATGATAGAATCATACCTTGATGTTGTTAGAATGAGAGGAGACGTCGAAAATCTGCGGAAAATCACCCGGACCAGAGCGTTTTTCGGGGAAACGGGGCGTGTGGAATGGTGTAACTGATGTGAAAAGAGGGTTTTATCCCGACAGTTGCGCGGACACGGCCCCGTGCCGAGCCAAGTTTTTTTAATTTTTTTTAGTGCTCGTGTGAGTGCCCTGTTTTCCCAAAAAAAAACTTGGTTAAAAGACTTACCGATTTCGATGTTTACCCACTTGTTCGTAACATACCAGGTATGATGTGGATGCATTTATTCGTTGACCGTTTGAAGCGAGATCTCTTCCTCTTCATCCTCAATGGATCCTCGATAGAGCTTCAGCCGTTGGCCATTGACTTTGAATGGAATTCCATTCTGAGATTTAATTTCTACTGCACCGTGAGGAAAAATATGGGTGACGGAAAAAGGTCCTCACCACCTAGATTTTAGTTTACCCGGAAATAATCGAAGTCGTGAATTAAACAATAGAACCAGATCTCCCACTCAAAATTCATTAGGTTTAATGTATCTGTCGTGTAAATTTTTCATTCTTTCCTTATAAATTTCCGAGTTAGAGTATGCATAATTCCTTAGTTCGTCTAATTCATTTATTTAACAAAATCGATTTTTACCTGCAATTTCTAAATCTAAGTTCACATTTTTTATTGCCCAGTAGGCTTTGTGAGCTATTTCTACTGGCAAATGACAACTTTTTCCATAGACGAGCTTATATGGGGTTGTGCCTATAGTGGTTTTATAAGCAGTTCGAAAAGCCCATAAAGCATCATCTAATTTATCGGCACATTCCTTTTTATTTAAACCTACGGTTTTTTCAAGTATTCATTTTAAACCTCTATTAGTCACTTCGTCTTGTCCGTTTGTTTGAGGGTGATATGTTGTTGAGACCCGGTGATAGACCCCATATCTTGTTAAGATTTTTTCGAGTTGATGATTGCAAAAATGGGTACCTCTATCACTTATTAATGCTTTAGGTGTTCCAAAACGAGAGAATAATTTTTTCAGAAATCTTACCACTACTCTTCCATCATTTGTTGGAAGTGCCTCGGCCTTGTCCCATTTAGACAAGTAATCGACTGCCACAAGTATATATTTGTTTCCTTTTGACGGTGGGAAAGGTCCCATGAAATCGAGTCCCCACACATCAAAAATTTCACAAAAGAGAATGCCATTTTGTGGCATTTCGTTTTTGGAAGAAATATTACCTGATCTTTGGCAAGCATCACATGTCTTGACAAGATTTTGCGCATCTTTGTAAATGGTCGGCCAATAAAATCCTGAATCAAATACCTTTCATGCGGTACTAGCGGCACCATGATGTCCTCCATATGGACCTTCATGACAATGGCGGAGAATTCTTCGTGCTTCGCTTCCATGTACGCACCTTCGGATGAGTTGGTCGGCACACATTTTGAAAAGATAAGGGTCTTCCCAAAAGTAATGCTTTACATCAGCAAAGAATTTCTTTCTTTGGTGATGTGGCCATCCTTTGGTGACTATACCGCTAGCTAAGTAGTTAGCGTAGTCGGCATACCATGGTTCTTGTCTACATTCCACCATTTCCAGGGACTCTGTTGGGAATTTTTCGTTGATTTGCTCGTCCCTGGTTGCCTCCAAAGCTGGGTCTTCTAGGCGTGAAAGATGATCTGCTGCTGTGTTTTCTGCTCCTCTTTTGTCTTTGATTTCAATATCAAATTCTTGGAGGAGAAGAATCCACCTGATCAAACGGGGTTTTGCGTCTTGTTTCTTGAAGAGGTATCGGATAGCTGCATGATCTGTATATACTATAGTTTTAGAAAGAACAAGGTAAGAACGAAATTTATCAAAAGCAAATACCATAGCTAGTAAATCTTTTTCAGTGGTTGTGTAATTCTCTTGTGCATCATTAAGTGTTTTACTAGCATAATAAATTGGGTGGAAATGCTTTTCTTTTCTTTGTCCCAAGACTACTCCAACGGCAAAGTCACTTGCATCACACATGATTTCGAAAGGTAATTTCCAATCGGGCGCTATCATGATAGGTGCATTGACTAGCATTTCCTTGAGGGTTAGAAATGCTTGATTGCAATCCTTGTCAAAGATGAAAGACGCATCTTTTTCAAGTAATTTCGTTAGAGGTCTTGAAATTTTTGAAAAGTCTTTGATAAATCGTCTATAAAATCCGGCATGCCCTAAGAAACTTCTGATTGCTTTAATGGAGGAGGGGGAGGTATTCGAGAAATTGTGTCTATTTTTGCTCGATCAACTTCCATTCCTTCGCTCGAGATCTTGTGACCGAGTACTATCCCCTCTGTTACCATGAAATGGCATTTTTCCCAGTTAAGGGCGAGGTTAGTTTCCTCACATCGGGATAGCATTCGTTCGAGGTTATCGAGGCATTGGTCGTACGAATCTCCAAAGATAGAAAAGTCGTCCATGAAGACTTCCATTGTCTTTTCTATCATATCATGGAAAATGGCCACCATGCAACGTTGGAATGTTGCAGGGGCATTACATAGACCAAATGGCATGCGTCGATAAGCAAAAGTTCCGTAGGGGCATGTGAAAGTTGTCTTTTCTTGGTCTTCAGGTGCTATTGGAATTTGAAAGTAACCTGAAAAACCATCCAAGAAACAGTAAAATTTATGACCGGATAGTCGTTCTAACATTTGATCAATGAAGGGCAAAGGAAAGTGGTCTTTCCTCGTTACTTCATTTAATCGTCTATAGTCTATGCATACTCTCCATCCTGTGACGGTTCTCGTTGGTATTAATTCATTCTTTTCATTAGTTATTACCGTCATACCTCCCTTCTTTGGGACTACCTGGACGGGACTTACCCATGGACTATCGGAGATAGGATAAATAAGTCCGGCGTTAAGTAGTTTGATGACCTCATTTTTAACCACTTCTTGGACATTTGGATTTACTCTCCTTTGTGGTTGTATTACTGATTTGTAGTCATCGTTCATCAGAATTTTGTGTGTGCACATGGAAGGGCTTATTCCTTTTATATCTACAAGCTTCCAAGCGATCGCATTTTTATGTTTTTTCAAAAGTCTAATTAATTTTTCTTTTTCTACACTATTTAATTTAGACGAAATAATTACAGGTGAATTACCATCTTTATCTAGAAAAGCATATTCCAAACCTTTTGGAAGTTCTTTGAGCTCAAGGGGTGGGTCTTTAGGAGACTCCTTATTTTGGGGCTCATCTAGATCAAGAACTTTAAAGGTTTGTTCTATGGCGCCCTCTTCTTCAACAAAGTGGTCAATCTTTTCACTTATATCGGGTGGCTCATCTTCATCTTCAATTAGGGGGTCATTGTTGCCTATTTCATTGAACGCTCAAGATCTATGCTCCTTTTGAATGCCCCTAATTGAAGAGGTAGATTACTAAACTTCTGGTTTTTCAAAGCTTCATGAGTTTTTACAAAAGGTCTTCCTAACACTAGAGGAGCTTCATTGAGGATGACAAAGTCGGTTGGAATAACCATTTGATTTGTTTGAACCAAGACGTCCTCAACTACACCGATTGTTTTTATTACTCTCCGATTAGATAGAAAAATGGGTATTTGAAGTGGAGCAAAATCACTAATACTTAATTTTTCGAAAATGTAATTAGGCATAATGTTAACACAAAGATCTTTATCAATGGTGACGTTACTAATAAATGAATTTTAAAAAAAATGGAACCGGTGTAACGTTTATTTCAAAAGGGTCTTCTTTTATTAGCGAAGTTTGATCATTAGTTAACTTAACACTTACCATTTCTTTAATTTTGGTGTTAGTGTTTAACTCTTTTAAAAACTTAGCATGAGTTGGTACTAAACAATGATTTTCGAAAGAAGGTGACAAGAGATTAATTTCTTCAAAATTAGACTCTTCTTGAATTTTATCGTTATCGGCCTCACCTTTTTCGTTGTTTAGCTCATGTGTCGGTTTTTCACTTATTTGTTCTTCCATTTTTAACTCTTCAACTATTGGTTATTTATTTAATTCTTCTCTTGCGCGGGACTCCTCTTCCCTTGCGCGAGATTCTTTTATGCTACGTTCGATAGTTTTAATGTGTTCTAATATCCTATCGGTCACTTCGGTGATAGAGAAAGGATCGGGATCCTCAAAGCTTGAATCCGGTTGTTCGATCCTTGGTTCCTCATAGTACCCATATGAAGTAGATGGTTCACACCATTGTTCCTCATTGTAAGTATATGATGGATAAGGGTCGTAATTTTGTTCTTCATAGCACTCATATGAGGTGGGTTGTTTACGCCATGGTTCCTCATAATAAGTGTATGAAGGTGGTGGCTCATATCTTGACTCCTCAAAGTATGAGTATGAAGGCTCATACCTTGGTTCATCAAAATATGAGTATGAGGGAGAAGGTTCATACCTTTGGTCTTCATAGGATGTGTATGAAGTCGATGGCTCGTACCTGGGCTCCTCATAATAGTTGTATGAAGTGGATGGTTGAAATAAGTTACAATATTGTACCGAGTGCGGGTTTCCACAATTAGTGCAATAGTCTCTCATGTAATCATCCTCCTCATAGGTGTAGTTGTAGCCTCCAGAGTATTGATCCATAGGGATCACTCAACAGACCACAACTGAGTCTCGGGACCAGAAAACAGAAAATAAGACGGAAACAGAGGCTGGACACGGCCCCGTGTTCAGGGTCTGTATCTGGGCGTTTTAATAAAAGTTACTGGTTTCGTTGAGCATGGGGGCGTGTTCAGTGAGCACGACCCCGTGTTCAGACTCTGTATCTGGGCGTTTTAATGAAAAATATGCAGCACGGCCTCGTGTTCAGTGAACACGGCCCCGTGTTCAGGCTACTGTAAATGCAAACTAAACTAAAATGCAGAAAAATGTGCGGGCGGTTTTTAAAAAAGTTTTGAAAAACATATTAGGCCATCGATTTTAAGCTTTCTTAAAATCCTTGTGTCCCCGGCAACGGCGCCAAAAACTTGATGCGTGTGAAGTGCGATATAAATTAGGTATATATTTTAAGCCCTTTTTTACACTTTTTAGCCAAGTTTTAAATTTATAAAACACGATATTTACTAACACTAAAC
Organism: Helianthus annuus; assembly: GCF_002127325.2. Classification (NCBI taxonomy): domain Eukaryota; kingdom Viridiplantae; phylum Streptophyta; class Magnoliopsida; order Asterales; family Asteraceae; genus Helianthus; species Helianthus annuus. The sequence continues at coordinate 131,640,346 of NC_035447.2, forward strand.
ACACATATGGGCAAGTGCACCCATCGTGGACGTAGTATAGTGTTGGTAAGATACCGAGGTCGTCCAAGGACACAAGAGCTTTTAGTACCGGTTTATCCTCAACGTCTAACCAAATCAAAATGTTAGAAAAAGATTTTAAACTAGAAAATAAAACTAACTAAAATGCTGAAAAATAAAATAAAATAAAATAAAACAGATAGACAAGATGAATCACTTGGATCCAACTCGTGTGTAGTGTAACCTTTGATTATTTTCGCACTTTTGCACTTGTTTAAGAGATTATCTTAGTTATTGTAGTAGGCCTCTCTTTTGAAGGCGACGTTACCCTCAACCCAGTAGTTTGAGTCAGAAAGGATACAATCCTAAAGGGTCAGATTATTGAAAGATAATTAATTAAGTTATTAATGCATAATGTGGTAGGCCCCTCTTTTGAAGGCGACGTTACCCTCAGCTAAGTAGTCTGAGTCAGTAGGGATACAGTCCTAAGTAGCTGGGTTAAAGTTTTAATAGTAGTTTAACTTATGAGGGGATCAAAGAGATTGGACCCCCGCCATCCAATACCTTTGGGTATTGAAGGAGGTCCTACTAAATTTGACCCAGGTCCTTTGCAGGATCTATACACTGAACAATGGCAAGACTCTTACCAAACCGTTCCCTTAAGCCCCGACCAGGTAGCCAACATACCTCCATATAGACCGTGGAGATATGAATAGTGAAAATCTTTTATTTTATATAGACAGTAAAATAATGCCAAGACACCACGGACAAACGATAAGGAAAAATCACTTTCAACATAAGAAACTAGTAATTAAAGTCATTAATACAAAACCAATTAAAAAGTGCAAAAGATTAAAAATAAAAAGTATTACACTAAACACTTGTCTTCACCAAGTGATGTAAGAGACTTATGCAAACATGGCCTTTGATTGTCAAGAACTCTTACGATCAATCTTGGATCCCGAGACGACTCACACACTCTATGATGGACAATGGATGATGGTGGTGGATGATGGTGTTGTGATGGTGGTGGGTGGTGGGTGAAGTGTGAGAGAGGTGGTGTGCCAAGGGATGAGTTGCAAGAGCTCCAAACACTCCTATTTATAGGCTGAACAGAAGCTCGGACACGGCCCCGTGCCCGCTGGGCACGGCCCCGTGTCCATCTGACACTCTCTATCTTCATTAATTGTAATTTGCAATTACAATAAATGCGCCTGCAGCAAGTTGACCACGGCAGTAGAAGCTTCTATGGGTTTGTCTTTTCTGCTGCTTCTTGGGCACGGCCCCGTGCTCGCTGAGCACGGGGCGTGTTCAGTCTTCTGTCTTCTTTGTTTTGCTTGGGAGGATGTTGTCGGGGCATCGTGCATGTCACTTTTGTTCCTTTTCTTGTATTTATGTTAGATTTTGCTATCTTTTTGCTTCTTTTGTTCTTTTGAGCTCATTTAATCCTGAAAATACAAAAGGAAGACAAAAGCACACTTTTTCCAACATTAGTACTAAAAAAGGGTTAGTTTTAAGCCACAATTGATGTAATTTATATGTTGCATTTTGTGCACATCAGGGGGCTTCCCCATGTGAACTACTAGACCGTTATGATATCGACTACTAACGAAAATAAGTTGTGTCCTACGTCGGTGTCTATCATCACTGACAGTTTGCCATAGTCCATTAGTACACACCCGTCCGACTGGCACGGTGTGAGGTTTGTTAAACCTTATAGCGCTATTAACTAATGACCCGCTCGCCATTGGCCTCGGCGATTAAGTCGATATAAGATGAGGGACTTAATGATAGAGTTTTGTCTAGTAAGTTTTAAGATTGTTGTCCTACCCAAGGAGGACGAACGTACGTATTCTACCCAAGGAGAATACGCAGGATTAATATTGGCATCCTACCCAAGGAGGATGGCCGTGCATATCCTACCCAAGGAGGATATGTAGATTCCATTTTAAATTCTTTAACCCATTCCCAACCACCGGAAATCCCATGCCTTAGAAAGTGTGTGAACTCACCACGGTTTGCTCGGTTAGATTAATTACTCAAATAATCAGGAAATCAAGCACGTCCTAATAAGGTACGGATAACAATCAGTTTCTCATGCATGACACGTATCCTACGTATGGTTTATCTACTCGTTACTTCTATCACATACCACACAATTCAAATGTCAAGTTATATCGTTAAGTTACATTATTTTACCCTAAGTAATATAACCGACACACAAAATAGAAAAGTACTCACACAGGTGTTCTAATATATATTCTAAATATATATTTATCCATTTTACTTGTAAAAGTCAACCTCCGATACTTTGTATTTTGTAACAAGCCTTTGGCGAAGTTTATTTTGAAAACAAAGTTAAAAATATATTCGTAAACACTTGTTAGAAGAATATTTTCTAAGTGTCGGATTTTTAGAAAATTTCGCCAGAGTTTCCTTTGTAAATGGAGGTGTCCATGCTTTTAGTATATCATTTTCTTTTTTTTTTAATTCATTCAATCAATCAACAACAAGTTATTAAATAACATCACCCTAGTCAAGTGCAAAAACAATGCACTTTACATATCAACATGAACTTGGTTTTTCATAAAAACGCGTAGTAACTTAGTGGGGTGTTTAGTGGGTTTAGTTACCCTCCAAAGTGTGTTTACTTTTGTTAAAATCTCATCCTCGGGATTTTTAGTTGTTTACAACTTGTAAACTCATTTTGCAAAAATGTGTATTTATTGGATCTTCTTGTTCTAAAAACATTTCTACGCTTATTTTGTTACTAAAATAGTGCAGGTTTAACAAAAGTCATAACCTTTCAAAAATTATCTTCTACTCTTGGTTTATTTAGGAAAAACCATTTCTAAGCCTCGGATCCATACGATCACCAACTTACTTTGTTTACTAATTTTTCAAGAAAACATATTGTTACCAAGTTCATGCTTAAACATGGAGGTGATTCTTTTATGGAAATCACTAATCACCTCCTAACTTGTTAACTTAAGCTTTTAATCTTACTTTAACAAGTTTTAACCATGATGTTTAACATCATATCTCTAGTAATCATCAAACAAGCAACAAGAAATCATCAATAATACAAGACAACATCATTCATATCATTACTTCTTCATTTTAACAATATTTCATCATTAACTTAGCTTTTAGTTCAAGACTTTTGCATATGATCTTCTAGTGTTCTTAAGTTTTCATCATAACCTAACTATTAACCATCAAAAATATGAAGCAAATGAAGATCAAAGGGGCTTACCACTAGCTTTTAAGCTAGGGAAGAAACACTAGAGAAAACGGGTGGATAAAAGAAATCTAGAGAGGTCCTTGACAATCCGTGAGCTCCACACTTCGTGATTCACCTTGATACACCTTAATATCACTAAAGAATGAATGGAATGGAAGTGAAAAATGGTGGTGGTGGTGGTGGCCTTGATCTCGGACGAGACTAGAGGAAGAGGGAGAGAGCTTTGATGAGTTGTTGATGTGTGAATGATAAAATGGATGGTGATCTAGTGGTTAAATAACCAATCTTCCAACATTTCTAAATCTAATGGGTAATGTGTTGTAAAAGTTGGAGACAAGATCCATTTTAATAATCAAATGAAATCTATAACAACCCTCGGTAAAACCGACACCTTCATAATAAGTTCTGATACCCTAATATATAAAAATATCTCAACATGTCTTTATATGCACCCCGTATGTGAAAACCGAGCCCAAAATACAATACAATATAATATATAAAATAAATGAAAAACAATAATTATTAAGTTGAGGCGGGCCACATAGACCTCACCTCAACTTAATGCAGGCCGCATTAGAATGCAACCAGACTCCGCTGAAATCATAAGTTCATGCGGGCCGTGTATAAGATAGCCTAAGTTCATGCGGGCCGCGAGTGTCCTAAATTGTGGCACGACCCGGAGCTGACACGTGTCAACATCGTGTCAAGTCTAGAGGGTGACCGGGCCAAGCTATACGTTGACCGGAGGTTGACGCGGGCCGCGTAAGGGTTAGCCTTACTTAATGCGGGCCGCGTAAAGACGCGATTACAGCCCTATAAATAGAGGCCATCAGCCTTCAGTCCGTCTCGCTCATTTCTTTCTTTCTTTCTTAATTTTCTGTAGTGGCGTTACTATACCCGGGCATTATACCCCCTAAAATAGCGAGGTTCCGCTACGATGTAAGTATTATAACCCATGGAGACGTATTAGATACGCTGCCCGATTGATCTAGGGTTCCGTAACGGTTGTCGTGGTTCTGCCCAACGTAGTCGTTGGAATGCCATCTCGGGGAGGGTATTACTAATGTTAAATTGGGTTATTATACTAACACACGTGCATTTGTGTAAATTATAGATATTCACCAGGAAACCCTAAAGGATAACCTAAAACAGCAATGTGAGTTGATCCACTTTTTGTTAACTGTTTTTACAAAACCTTACATACTTTTCCATGCGAATAACAGTTATTGAGTATTTGTAAGAATACAATTATCGTGGGTATGTTGGGGTTTTGTATACAAAATTTGTTACAACCTGGTTAAGGAGTAACATTTCCACAAGTCAGGTCTGACAGTACCAATGGGTGATAATTGATATAACTTGGAAACAAATGTAATTGCGGGATCGCCCTCAATACTGTTCACTGTGACTTTGTATTTAAACTTGATTAAATTGGGATTCACTCACCAGTATTTTCCACTGACAAAACCTTTTTAAAAACGCGTTTCAGGTAACAAAATGTGAAAGCCAAATAGAAGCCAGCTGGACAGCACTGGAGGCTTGGAAAAGTGGCAATAAAGTTACCTAAGAATAAAATGGATGTTTTTATTAAATAAATAGGATTTATTCCTATGAAATGTGTGTATTAAAAACTTGGGTTTTACCCATATGTTTAATGTTATAAAACATGGTGGTTTACTCTGATTAAATATTTCCTAACTACGGTCCTGATGAAAATTTCCGCTGCCAAATTGGATAAATAAATGTGATACCACCGAAACTGGTTCACGGCCGCCTGTTCCCGGGAACTAGGGATCGGGGGCTGTGACAGAAGGTGGTATCAGAGCTATGCCACTGATTCAGCCACAGAAGTGTTCTGCTGACATCAAAATTCAAAGTGTTAGAAAATAAATTATGGAAATACATGCATAATTGTATTTACTTGCTATGTGTTATCTGACTATTTGTTAGTTTACAGTATGAGCGACCAAGGACCTTCTGACGCCTATCGTCAGCTGTCTGGTTCGCCTAGGAGCGAAGGCACCTCCTCTTCTCAGCCTGCCCTCTCAGGGTATTCTGCTGACACGGAAGAAGGAATCTTTGTGTTTAAGGCTCAATCTGAAGAGCCATTTCCTCAGAAAAAGAGGGGATGGTTCAGTAGGGGAGCGCACGAGCGTAGGAAAAGAATGAAAAAATTGCAGGAACAGCGAGTGTTAGCCGCAGCAAAAAGAGAGACTGATGCTTATAATCAGGATATGCTCAATAGGGGTATCGCTAATATCCATATTTTAGCAACCACTGCTGCTGACCCAAACCTGGAACAAATGCTAGCACCCCAACAACAAAATCCTGACCAACCCATGGAAGTAGAAAACCAGATAGAAATGCCTGATTACAACCCGGAGGAGATACCTAGGGTACCTGCACCAAATCCTATAGACCCAAACAACTACGACCCCTGGTGGGACGATGTTAGGGACTACGTGCAACAAAACCCAATACAGGAAAATGTGCCAATGCCCAACTTAGGAGCTTACCCAGGGTTAGATCCTCAAGATCCCTACAACATTAGTGATGCATATGTTAGGGAAATTTTAGAGAATCCATACCCGTACCAGGCCCCTATGCCTCCGTATCAGGAACCCGTACCCCAGTTTCCAAACCCAATCCTAGAACCTGCACCCCCAATGAGTGCAGAAAATGTCCAAGAACTTAGGACTTTTGGGGAGGAAATTTTAGAAAGCAGTGAGAGAATGCGACAGGTGGCTTTTGATTAAAAGTGCGTGTCATGTGATTGGCTATATTCAAATATTATTTGTGATATTAATATTTGGTAAATGTTTAAAAATTCAGATGGCCGACAAGGAAAATCAGGATAATCTGAATAACGATAACCAGAGTAACATTAACGTGATTAATGAGAATCCAGACAACAATAACAATGGAAACCAAATGGATAATAGTGTCGTTCAACACATAGTGGCACAAGGAATTATAGATGCAATGCCATTTATTATTCAAACAGTTCAAGAAGCGAATAATAAAAGTAAGCATAGCAGTAAACGACCAAGTGAACCGGAACACAGCGTGAACAATGGACTCGTACTTCAAGCGCCCATTCTCAAAAGAAGAAGAACCATGCCATATGGTTGTTCTTACAAAGAATTCTGGTCCTGTAAAGCAATAGAATTCTCGGGCAATGAAGGACCCATTACAGCCTTACGCTGGATAGAGAAAACTGAGGCTGTTCTGAAAATAAGCAAGTGTGCTGAAGAAGATAAGATAATGTTTGCTTCAAATCTATTTAAAAATGCAGCCCTAGAATGGTGGAACACTATCCTCCAGTCAAGAGGAAGTGATAGAATTTATAACATGGAATGGGAGGAATTTAAGAACATGGTAGAAAGGAAATTCTGCCCTCCCAATGAAAAGGAACAGATAGCAAATAAGTTTCTAAATCTTAGAATGACCGGGGTAGACAGTAAAGGTTACACTACCACATTCTTTGAATATGCTAGGATAGTACCAACCCTTGCATCCCCTGAACCGGTATTAATCTCCCGTTACATCTGGGGATTAATTGGAGAGATTAGACATGTAGTCAAGGCAGCTAGACCCCAAACCATAGAGGAAGCTGTAGAACTAGCTAATACCTTGACTGATGAACTAGTAAGAACTAGAGAAGAAGACCAGAGGAGAAACCTAACCCAAAGGCTTACTCAAGAATTCCGTTCTGGGAATTCCAACCGTAGAAATATAGGTTCTACCTCTGCACCATACTGCAGAAACTGCAAGAAGAAGCATTCTGGAAGATGCTCTACTTACTGCAATTACTGTAAGGCCCCAGGACACAAGGAAGAAAATTGCAGGAGAAAAGCCAGTAATGGAATGTGCTACAACTGTGGAGAAAAAGGTCATATTAAGACAAACTGTCCAAAATTGGCTCCAGCTGCAAACAACAAGAATCCTAAAAATGCTAGAGCATTCGTTCTAACTGCAGATGAAGCTAGGATGATTCCGGACGTTATTGCTGGTACGTTTTTAGTTAATGATATTTTTGCTAAAGTATTATTTGACTCTGGTGCAAACCAAAGTTTTATTAATACTTCATTTTGCAAACTCCTAAATCAATCATTACCTAAACTACCACAAGAATGTCTAGTAGAAACAGCAAATGGAGAAACCGTTAAGATTTCTGAAGTCTTGCAAGAAGCAAGAATAGAAATTTTTAATAAAAAAATTTATTGCAAACCTTTACCCAATGAATCTAGTAGGATTTGATGTCGTGTTAGGAATGGATTGGTTAATAGCCAATAAAGCCAACATCCTATGTGATCAAAAGTTAATTCAGGTAAAATCACCAAGAGGTGAAGAGATCACAATTAAAGGAGATAAGCCATCTAGATCCACTAAATTCATCTCTGTGATGAAAACTGCAAGTTATATAAGGAAAGGATCAATAGTGTATTTGATTTCTATAATCACTAACACTAAAGGAAAAGAGTTAAAAGATATTCCAGTAGTATCCCAATTTTCAGATATCTTTCCAGAAGAATTGCCAGGAATACCACCAGACAGGGAAGTTGAATTTAGAATTCACCTGTTACCAGGAACAGCACCAATTGCCAAAGCACCGTACCGTTTGGCACCCGCGGAAATGCAAGAACTGAAGAACCAGCTAGATGAATTGTTGGAGAAAGGATTCATACAGCCAAGCTCATCACCATGGGGAGCGCCGATTTTATTCGTTAAAAAGAAGGACGGATCAATGCGTATGTGCATTGACTACCGTGAATTAAACAAAGTCACGATTAAGAATCGGTATCCATTACCGAGGATCGATGATTTGTTCGATCAACTTCAGGGAGCTCGATTTTTCTCTAAAATTGATTTAAGATCATGATATCATCAATTAAAGGTACAGGAAGAGGACATTCCTAAAACCGCATTCAGAACTAGGTATGGTCATTACGAATTTACTGTCATGCCATTTGGTTTAACCAATGCCCCAGCCGCATTCATGGACATGATGAACCGAATATGTAAGCCATATTTGGATAAATTCATAATTGTCTTCATAGATGATATTCTAATTTACTCTAAAAGTAAAGAGGAGCATGCAAAGCACTTGCACTTACTTTTGAGTTTATTGAGAAAGGAGAAACTTTATGCTAAGTTTTCAAAGTGCGAGTTTTGGTTAGAACAGGTACAATTTCTCGGACATTTAGTTAATCATGAAGGAATTCATGTAGATCCAACAAAGATTGAGGCAATTACCAAATGGAAAACCCCTGAGTCACCAACCGAGGTTAGAAGTTTCTTAGGATTGGCCGGTTATTATAGAAGATTTATTCGAGATTTTTCTAGAATAGCCATTCCTTTAACCAAGTTAACCTGTAAATCTGTTAAGTTTGGATGGGGACCAAAACAAGAAGAAGCTTTTAGAATCCTTAAGCAAAGATTAACCCATACACCCATACTAGCGTTACCAGAAGGAACTGAAGACTTTGTAGTCTTTTGTGACGCTTCAAAGTTAGGTTATGGATGTATATTAATGCAACGTCAAAAGGTTATAGCTTATGCCTCTAGACAGCTTAAGAGTCATGAAGAAAATTATTCAACCCATGATTTGGAATTAGGAGCTATAATTTTTGCCCTTAAAATTTGGAGACATTATCTTTATGGTAGTAAGTTTACCATATTCACAGATCATAAGAGCTTAAGGTATATTTTGGGGCAAAAAGAATTGAATATGAGACAAAGACGCTGGATGGAGTTACTTAGTGATTATGATTGTGATATCCAGTATCATGCAGGAAAAGCCAATGTGGTGGCTGATGCTTTAAGTCGAAAGTATCACGAAAAGCCAAAAAGGGTACGTTCTCTTAAATTAAATCTACAAGTATATTTAAACAATCAGATTAGAACAGCACAAGAATCAGTAATCAAGGAAGATACTGAAAAATTAAAAGGAATGATTAAGGAATTAGAACAAGGAACAGATGGAATTTGGAGGTTCCATAAAAAGAGAATGTGGATACCTAAATTAGGAAATTTACGTCACCATATATTAGAAGAAGCTCATAAGTCTAAATATACGATGCATCCAGGAAATGATAAAATGTACCAGGATTTAAGGGAAAATTTCTGGTGGATAGGAATGAAAAAGGATGTAGCAGCCTATGTTTCTAAATGTTTAACTTGCTCGCAAGTTAAAGTCGAACATCAGAAACCCTCAGGTTTGTTACAACAATTAGAAATACCAGTTTGGAAATGGGAATTGATAACAATGGATTTTGTTACCAAATTACCCAAAACAAGAAAAGGTAATGATACAATCTGGGTGATTGTAGATAGGCTAACCAAGTCAGCTCATTTCTTACCAATAAAGGAAACCTTTAATATGGAACAATTAGCCAAATTATATGTAAATGAAATCGTTTCTTTACATGGCATTCCTTTATCAATTGTTTCCGATAGGGATAGCCGATTTACTTCTCATTTTTGGTCAAGTTTCCAAAAAGCAATGGGAACTAAGTTGAACTTAAGCACAGCTTATCACCCTCAAACGGACGGACAAAGCGAAAGAACTATTCAGACAATGGAAGACATGCTTAGAGCTTGTGTAATTGATTTCGGAGGTAATTGGGACGAACACTTACCTTTAATAGAATTTTCTTATAATAACAGTTATCACACAAGTATCAATGCTGCTCCATTCGAAGCACTTTATGGACGAAAGTGCAGAACCCCAGTCTGTTGGGCAGAAATTGGGGAAAAACAATTATCTGGACCTGAGATAGTACAAGAAACAACTGACAAAATCATTCAAGTCAAGGAATGACTGAAAGCAGCACGTGATCGACAAAAGAGCTATGCTGATAACAGACGCAAACCATTAGAATTTCAAGTAGGAGATAGAGTATTATTAAAAGTCTCTCCTTAGAAAGGAGTGGTAAGATTCATTAAAAGAGGAAAGCTTAGTCCCAGGTATATTGGACCTTTCAAAATTCTTAAAAGAATAGGACCTGTAGCCTATCAGCTACAACTGCCAGAGGAAATGGCAGGAATACATGATGTATTTCATGTATCTAATCTCAAAAAGTGCCTAGCTGATGAATCACTCGTATTACCTCTCAAGGATATAGAGGTAAATGAACAACTCAAATTTGTAGAGAGACCTCTACAAATTGAAGATAGAAAAATTAAGAATCTCAAGCATAAGAGATTAGTTCTAGTAAAAGTAAAGTGGGACTCCAAAAGAGGATCTGAATACACATGGGAGCTTGAATCAGAAATGCAAAAGAAATATCCACACTTGTTCCAGTAGATCTCGAGGACGAGCTCTAAAACAAGGTGGGGAGGATATAACAACCCTCGGTAAAACCGACACCTTCATAATAAGTTCTGATACCCTAATATATAAAAATATCTCAACATGTCTTTATATGCACCCCGTATGTGAAAACCGAGCCCAAAATACAATATAATATATAAAATAAATTAAAAACAATAATTATTAAGTTGAGGCGGGCCGCATAGACCTCACCTCAACTTAACGCAGGCCGCATTAGAATGCAACCAGACTCCGCTGAAATCATAAGTTCATGCGGGCCGTGTATAAGATAGCCTAAGTTCATGCGGGCCGCGAGTGTCCTAAATTGTGGCACGACCCGGAGCTGACACGTGTCAACATCGTGTCAAGTCTAGAGGGTGACCGGGCCAAGCTATACGTTGACCGGAGGTTGACGCGGGTCGCGTAAGGGTTAGCCTTACTTAACGCGGGCCGCGTGAAGACGCGATTACAGCCCTATAAATAGAGGCCATCAGCCTTCAGTCCGTCTCGCTCATTTCTTTCTTTCTTTCTTAATTTTCTGTAGTGGCGTTACTATACCCGGGCATTATACCCCCTAAAATAGCGAGGTTCTGCTACGATGTAAGTATTATAACCCCTGGAGACGTAATTGCGGGATCGCCCTCAATACTGTTCACTGTGACTTTGTATTTAAACTTGATTAAATTGGGATTCACTCACCAGTATTTTCCACTGACAAAACCTTTTTAAAAACGCGTTTCAGGTAACAAAATGTGAAAGCCAAATAGAAGCCAGCTGGACAGCACTGGAGGCTTGGAAAAGTGGCAATAAAGTTACCTAAGAATAAAATGGATGTTTTTATTAAATAAATAGGATTTATTCCTATGAAATGTGTGTATTAAAAACTTGGGTTTTACCCATATGTTTAATGTTATAAAACATGGTGGTTTACTCTGATTAAATATTTCCTAACTACGGTCCTGATGAAAATTTCCGCTGCCAAATTGGATAAATAAATGTGATACCACCGAAACTGGTTCACGGCCGCCTGTTCCCGGGAACTAGGGATCGGGGGCTGTGACAAAATCCTTGGTGGGGGCCCATTTCATAACCGTAAGGTGGGGGGTGTTTAGTTGTGATGTAATGGATAGTTAAAGGTTATGGTTAGATCTTAGGTATTTAGTTAGTGTTATAAGTGTGTTAAGTAATATATAGTGTGTTAGGGTGTTCGGGGACCATAACTAGTTCAAAAATTGGAACAATGCTTCTAGCATTATTTTGGTGTTCCGGGTAATGTCCGGCTGTTCGGTTTGATATTGTTCCGTTAAAGTGCTTAATTAATCCGTAAAGTGTCCTATATATATATATATATATATATATATATATATATATATATATATATATATATATTTTTGTAACATTTTTAATTTTCAACACTCAGGAAAGCATACCGGACTATTTAGTAACTTTTCTGTACACTACTAGTATGTTAACAAGCACATGTAAGTATAACACAATAATCAGAAAGCAATTAAGTGATTCAGCACAGTTATCAAGCACTTTAATTATCATTAATAAATCGTACGGATACATGGAATTATGAGGGTTGTCACAGTTTAGGCTTCACCCATTGTTAAAAAACAGATACTCATCTAAAAAACAATTCTGGCACATCAAAAATTTGAACTCATGAGAAAGGATTTATAATCTTCAATGTATAGAGGTGTATTTTTTTTTGTTTTACGTTTTTAATAATATAAGAAAAAACAAATCATCTAAATAATGATTTGATTGTTGGTGAAACCACACATGCTCAATTCTTAATGTTTGATTGTTGGTCTGGAACTACACAAACTGACCAACCACTTAACCAGCCTAGGATATGATTCGATTGAATACCATAATAACCAACCATATTCAATATTAATCACAAATATATGATGATGACGACCCCCTTTTATACAAATCATCCATGTAACAAAACGAATAAAGTGTGACTCAGTGGTTAACGCGTAATTTGGCTTGATAAATGCATAGGTTGTACAGTGCGTGCAATCACCATAAATGCACTGAACATCAACGTTTGTCTTACGAGAAGTCTTATGTGCATAGAAGACATCACTGAAAGGCCTCTCAGAACTGAAACCTACCGATATAAAAAAAACCCCATAAAGAAATGCTAAAGAACTGGTATACCTAGCACACACTAAATGCTTAGTAGATTCAGTACAGTTATCAAGCACTTTAATTATCATTAATAAATCGTACGGATACATGGAATTATGAGGGTTGTCACAGTTTAGGCTTCACCCATTGTTAAAAAACAGATACTCATCTAAAAAACAATTCTGGCACATCAAAAATTTGAACTCATGAGAAAGGATTTATAATCTTCAATGTATAGAGGTGTATTTTTTTGGTTTTACGTTTTTAATAATATAAGAAAAAACAAATCATCTAAATAATGATTCGATTGTTGGTGAAACCACACATGCTCAATTCTTAATGTTTGATTGTTGGTCTGGAACTACACAAACTGACCAACCACTTAACCAGCCTAGGATATGATTCGATTGAGTACCATAATAACCAACCATATTCAATATTAATCACAAATATATGATGATGACGACCCCCTTTTATACAAATCATCCATGTAACAAAACGAATAAAGTGTGACTCAGTGGTTAACGCGTAATTTGGCTTGATAAATGCATAGGTTGTACAGTGCGTGCAATCACCATAAATGCACTGAACATCAACGTTTGTCTTACGAGAAGTCTTATGTGCATAGAAGACATCACTGAAGGGCCTCTCCGAACTGAAACCTACCGATATAAAAAAAACCCCATAAAGAAATGCTAAAGAACTGGTATACCTAGCACACACTAAATGCTTAGTAAAAAACAAAATTTTCTATCATCCAATACATGAAAGCCCAAAACCATAAGAAACATGCATTCACTATTAACATTTCAACAACTAAATAGTTTGCGGGCAAGTTGTAATCCAATCCATCAAAGAAAAAAAACACTTTTGAGTCAAGCAAATACACAAACAGTTGGCGTGCATACGCTAACCCAATCCACTAAAGGCCAATTCCAGATATTTTAACTCTCATGCATTAGAAAACGTTCAATTACGACCCACCTCCAACATTTTAAGAAAGCAATAAAAAAATCAAGAACATACCTCAGGCTAAACCAACAAAACGAAAAAGAAAAGTAGTCAAAAACCACATTCTGGGTGTAATGCCCTGCTTTTTCGTACTTCCCATAATTAGAAAGCGTTGTTTGTATTTCTATTTTTGGAAATCTTGTGTACTTGTAATTGTCTTTTCGTTTTAATCGTTGTAAAATCCGAGACTTGGATCATAATAATATTCGTATTTCTCTACATTCATGTTATACACGTTTCATACATGTTCGTACGTTCGAATTTGTTAATCATGTTACAATATGTTCATCATTTATGCGTAACACGTGAAACTAACAAACATGTAACTTATATGCTCAATTTATGCGAAAACGATACTTAATCTCGGCAAACGTACTTATTTATATTTGGTTATATTTGTTTTTATGTTTTATTTACTTAGCATACCCTTACTTATGTTCCTTATGCATAAAACACCTTGAAAACAACTAAAACATTGAATAATGAAAGTATAAGGGTTGATTATGTATAAAAATCAAACAAAAATTGACCTAACCAGGCTCGTGGCCCGCGACCCCATCAACCAGACGAGTCGCGCCCCGCAACAAAGTCTAATCCGCAGTTTCCCTTAATTAGCTACGGGATTGGGCTGATTTTTGTGTTTGTTTTGTGTTTCTTGCATTTAATACTCACCAACACTTAACCTAATTCATTCCCTATAAAACCCAAGCCTCCTCCACACTTTTTCCATTTTGCAACTCACTTAAACACTCTCAAATCACTCCTTAGTCAGCTGGAAATCAGAAGATAATCAGATTCGTTTCAAGTTACTAAAGTGGGTATAAGTTCACTTCTATTTCATCTTTTTCATTGATTCTTCTTTCTTTGCACTTGGAACAACCTTGGCTGTGTTTCCACAGGTTTTCCATGGAAAACCAAGGCTGGAACATCAACCAAATAAGGTCCAAAGTGCAAGAAAACTTTCTGTTTTGATTAAACACTTGTTAAACTTGCTTGAACTTGAAATTTCTCAACACATTCCTATGTCCTTATGCCACTAATCAAGACCATGATTATGTGATCTTAAAAACAAGGTTGTGACATGTAAATCCAGAGGTTTAATGCTCAAAAACTTTCTGTTTTAATAGAGTTTTAACTCACAAGTGATGAACAAGCCTTAGCTTGAAGTTGTGTGATTATATGGTTAGCTTGGGCTATCCTACCTTCAAATCCACACATGAATTGATGTTTTCTTAGTTAGATAGTATGTATTTCATTCCTTAATGTATGTTCATGACCCTCCTTGTTGTCTATGACAACATGTGTAATGGTGAATACCAATGAGGTTCCTAAATGGATGATTTATCTTCCTACCTCATGCATGACTTATATGATGTTCTTGTTGAATTATTGGACTAGAAACTTATAATATCTACTATATAACATATATATTACCCAAGTAACCAAGCTTTTGATGATGACCTAGTGGTCATTTGTTAAGTGTTAAGTTACATCATCTAAAGACCTTAATAACTTGTTATGATTCTAATGGGTATCTTTAACCCATGAAAACATTCTAACCCTTTTGGGTTTCATAGTGTCAAAACAAGTATTATGGACTAGATGATTATATTCTCATATGTCTACTTTCCATGTACTTTAAACTCCGAATCTTTAATCCTTCGTTAACATCCCTTAAACTCCAAATCGAACGCATTCACCCCTCTAATCTCGACAATCTCGTCACGGTTGGATAATCGGAAAGCATATGCAATATTTGTGAGTATACTTGATCCCATTTTACTTTTTAACACTTTGGGTGCAACATGTATCTTATACAAAACACAACACTTGAAACTATTTTAATCACACTCTATCCATGCTTAAACATGAAACTATATGATGCTTGTTAATGTCGTATGCTATGTAAACTCTTTGTGTCAAGATATGCTCATTAACTTTGCTAGCCTACCTTAACAATTATAACGCTATAGGATTAACGCGCCGCCTATTAGTCTTGGGGTATTGTTAAGTTAAACATGTTAACCTCCCGCTACTCTCTTGGGATAGGCAAATTTGCGTTGTATAGTTGGGTTTGAACATATAGTACACCGTTTCAGCATATTAGTAACTTGCATATTGTATTTATGTTGGATATGAGCCGTTAAACATTTTTTTATTCTATATTATGCTATGTATGAAAACTTGTATACTCGCCAACTTTTTGTTGATATATTTTAATACATGTTGCAGGTTGATAGACGAGATGATGCTAAGTGAAGAAACGAGATTTAGGTGGACTTAGAAACACACCTAGATTAAGCAATTATCTTGATGTTATGTTTGAAACAATGTTGTTCTTATTTGAATTTTGTATGACATTTTAGCATATTCATGAAATTGAATTTAAATTTAAATTATATTGTCACATAGTGTTATGACGTTTTGAGCAGTTTGTTCGTCTCATCCCGATGTTTCCGCCATCGGTTGGGGTGTGACACTGGACGATCGAACGAAGAATAGAAAGCAAATGAGCGGGAGTTTCAAGCGGTTTACTGGATCAAAGTCGAGCATCCGTTGCTTCCTATAATCATCTTCTTCATGAAAGTAAAATTCTGAACCACAGACCTTACGAAGCAAGAGAAACCACCACCGCTGTCGTCTCCGTCGGTTCTTCGTTTGTGGTGGCGCATCGTGATCGCCTTGTTGCTGATGTTGGCGATCAGCTTTTTTGGCCGTTGGATCACTGGAGAATCACGTGAGTTGTTTTTTAGCTTTCGAGAAGCGATAACTGCTTGTCTGACGCAGATGATTAGTAGAGCTGTGATTGATTGCATCACGCCGGTGGCGAGACGTTTGGTTTTTCCGGTGGTGGAGGCGTCTCCGGAATGATGACGTAAGAATATGCTCTTCATGTTGGAGTTGTAAGTTGTTAATATGAGAATATGTGGTGTGTGGTATTTGGGGTTATAATGGACTAAGACTATCCACTATGGTGACCAAATTGCACAAACGGTTGCCACATGGTAAATAAGACAAAATTATAGGAAATTATTTTAATTAAATAATTGAAATTTATGAACAACCAGGTTGGTATGGCAACCATTGGTTGCAACCAACAACCAACATAATATTAATTCTTTATTCATTTTTCTATGATTTAATTCTATTTCTTTATAATATTTAATTCTTTTTCCTTTTTTTATTATTTAACTTCTATTTGTTTATATAATAAAATATTAGTTTAGGTTGGGTTGTGATAGTGAGTGAAAAATTGGATTGGGTTGGGTTATGTAGGTGGAAGAGAGAGAAATTAATATTTTAATATAAGATTGGGTTGGGTTGGGTTGTGATAGTGGATAGTCTAATAAGACTCAAGCAAGCGTTTTGGTCGGTTTGTGGTTTTAAGAGTATTAGTAATAGTAATAGCTACAATGTTTTTTGTTTTGTCTTTTAGTATTTTCGTTATTTAGCGACACTTTCATTTACACCCTTCAAGTTTGATAAATTTTATCAAATCTCGAGACCATTTTGGCACTAAAGGTGAAATGAAAGTGAAACAAACACAAGGGGATGATTTGTAAATCAAGTACCGGGGATAGTTTAACTGATCAAAGTAACGTATCTAATTCCGTTGGACGGAATCACATGTCATTGTTGATGGCCGACCCTACCTTTTGAAGCATTGAAACCCTAACGGAGCCAACATAGAAATCCAGTGAGGCGAAGAACACGACGACACGGAAGCTTCTCTTTGATGGCCGACACTTGTTCCAGGTTAGTTGTTCAATTCTTACACTGATCACCGAGGCCGATTTGGTTTATGAACACTTTCCCTTTTTGTCGCAGTAGTGGTGTTGACCGCGATCCTGTTGTTCGGAAATATACTGAAATCGTTGTTGTGCGTCATGGTGAAACAGAGTGGAATGCTGAAAAAAGAATTCAGGTTTCATCTAGCTTCTAATTTAGATATAAAGCTTTTTAGAACTATAATATCATATGTGAAAAAAAATCATAAATTAACTAACTTAGTTACCGATAGATCAACAATATAACTATACCTACCATTTCTGTATACATTTGGACTAGAAAAAAAAACACACACACTGCTTGCAGTATGTCACTAGAAGGTTGTTGTCCTCAAGTTTATTAATCTCGGATAATTTACTTTTGGATATTCAAGTGAAGGATTAGGATCAAATACAAAGAAGTGTAAGAAGGATTTATAGAGTGACAAGTGTCCAATAACCTAAAACTAAACCCACTACAAAAAAAAAAAAAAAAAAAAAAAAAAAAAAAAAAAAAAAAACCTTAAACATCCACCACCACCAAAAACCTAACCCCCCCCACCCCACCACCACCACACACACACACACACACACCACCCACCTGAAAAAATTTTTTTTTTTTTTTTTGCCAAGGGGGTGGGGGGTGGGGGTTTAGGTTTTTGGGTGGTGGTGGGGTGGGGGTGGGTGTTTAGGTTTTTGGTGGTGATGTAATGGGTTTAGTTTTAGGTCATTGGACACTTGTCACTCTATAAATCCTTCTTACAATTAGAAGCCTTTGTAGAATAACTTGACCCTTCAAGTGAATTGGGTAACTAAAAAAGTTGAATGATGACATGATGCAACTCGCAAGCAGTTTGTTAATGAAGTTTCGCAAGAAATTCATCTCACATATATAATTCATTTTCGAGATACGAAAGCCTCAAAACCCCTCAGGAAGAAGATGATGTCAGGTTGCTCATCTAAGAAAAGTGAATGCTTCTAATCTAGAATGCAGGAAACTGTTGAAATTGTTTTGCTAGTAAGTTTTTTCAAATTGCATCTTAGTTGCATATGTTTCCATGTATTTATTATATTTACTTTAAAATTCATCTCATGTCAGAATCTTGTTCATAGTTCCTGATACTTATAGTTATTAGTACTTCAATAATAGGGTTCATTTTCCGTTATAATCGTTCAGATATTTTTCCCGATACTTTTACAGTTTCTATAGGCTTTGATGTTGCTTCTAAGAACTTTTTTTCTTTATGCTGACCAGGGACATTTAGATGTTGACCTGAATGATGTCGGAAGACAACAAGCAGTTGCGGTAAGTTAAATCTTTAATCTTCTGAAAAAAAAAATCTGTTAGGATTAGTTTGTACATGGGTTGCCGTTTGCACTTTGTGCATCATTCTGTTACCACGTTCGCCCCAAAACAAACTAAACGTCCACTAGACAAAGGCGCACAGGTTTTTCAGGAATGTGCAATTATTGAATTTTTAAACAGTTAAATGTTTATTTTACCATTTTGAAGTACATACAAGTTTAGCAATGTATGATTAGTACGTTTTTGTGAAAAGGTGTAATTGTTTTGCAAGTGGACACCTTTTTTTGAGGCAAGCTAAAATAGAAATGTCGACGGTTAAAATTTGCTACAGATGAAGTACTTTTTATCGACAAAATACTTGAAATTATCTTTCCGGTTATCAAATTCAGCAACTGTGTAGTAACCCGTAAATGTGCAATCTTGTTGTAGGTGGCTGAAAGACTATCAAGAGAGTCCAAAATTTCTGCCGTATATTCATCTGACCTGAAAAGAGCTCTTGAAACTGCTGAGACAATTGCAAGTAGATGTGGAGGGCTTCAGGTATCATTCCAATAACCACTTATAATTTCTTCACATATATGATCCATTAGACTAATAGGAGGGCATTAGAGGGCTATTGGCAGGTGAAGTCTGCTGATTTTCTTATAGGTGAGAGAGAGGGTATTTTGCGTAGGTTTTTTTTTTTTTTTTTTTGAATGGCCAACAAAAGACCACTTTTATTAATTCACCAATATAACAACCAACCAATAGTTAGCTACAATACATAGTTACACACCACCATTACATCGAATACCCATACATAAGAGATCAAAATCGCACCACTGGTTCCACGTGAGACCAAACAACTTGGAACGGTTCCTAAGCCATAGGTATTCCAAAGTTTTAATTTCTTCCACCAACCTTGTGGCATTTGCTTGTTTTTGATTAAACACCATGTCGTTTCTACACCTCCAAATACACCATATTGCGGTTTGAATAAGGAAAGATGTACCCGTAGAGGGTGAAGTGTGATATGAAGATATGGTAAATAGAGGCGGGACTAAAGAAACCACAAATGACCCATCTTTGTTTTATGATCCTGATCCCACAGGTCGAGAATACATTTTGGAAAAATCTGTCTTTTTCCAAGAAATCAATGCAAATGAAACATGAAAAAACCGTAAAAGTATGTATCAATTTTATATATAATAAATATATTAATAAAGAGAAAGTCCGACATTTATTAGAAATTGGTGCATGTGATGTCATCCCTAAAACCTTGTTGGCTAAAAATATAGTTTTTTTTTTACTATCTACCTAATTAGATACATGGTAAAAATACTTCACTGAGAATTGCTGATTGAGTGCATTTTATACCTAGAAATGCATGAATGGAAAAGGGCACATGAAGTCCATCTTCCTATATATTGTCAGGTAATTCAAGATCCTAATCTTAGAGAGAGACATTTAGGTGATCTTCAAGGTCTTGTATATGCTGACGCACCCAAAATGAAACTCAAGGCATATAAAGCTCTTTTGTCTCCTGGAAGGGACGTTGAAATTCCAGTAAGCATACTCTTTGTCCTCTTGAATTCTATTATATGTACGTGTGTGTGTGTGTGTATATGCGTTGGTAGCTGTATGTATGTGTAATATATATGTGGGTCAGGATGGTCATTTTTTAGTACTAGTCAAAACAGTTAGGCCAGGTTGAGTTGGTCTCCGAACGCATTTTTGCCCCTTTTTCTTGACTCTTGAGTTTCTAAGTAATTGATGTGTAAAATATGATTACTAAAACTATTTTATTAAGACACGAATCTAATATTTTTTTTAATAAAGAGATTTTAAGAGGTTGTAAACTTTTAAATAGTAAATACATTGCGGGTGCGGGGCACTCTAGACGCGTTCCATTTTCTAAGCATGCTTTTGAAGATTACCTATTTGACTCATTAAAGGTACAATATAACCCAAATCAACCTGTTTCTTGGTAAACCGGTTGAATTCATCACCTCTAATGAAAGTAATAATTTTTAGTATCTGGTCAGTAACTTTCTTGTTCTTAAAACACCATCCCATTACACAGCTCGTGTTTGGTAAATGTTGAATTTCTATATACTTAACACTTTCCATCGTCAGGAATAGCTTTATAATGAAAGAAATTTACTAATTCCAATACTTCATATATATCTTTTATATCACAAAGAAAAGAAAAGAAATTAAGATTATCTACCGGTTTATTGTTTTTATATAGGGTGGTGGTGAAAGTCTAAATCAGCTCTATAAACGTTGCACCAATACATTGCGAACGATTGGCAGTAAACACCGAGGTAAAATTTTGTCTTACCAGTTACCACCCTTTTCACGTATAATAATAATTGTTGCAATGACACAAAATACTAATAAACAGGTGAGCGGATTGTGGTGGTGACTCATGGCGGTGTGATCACAGCGCTTCACCAGCGGGCTGCTTCTTCAAGAAAGGGACACCGAGCAGGAAAGATACTGAATGTTTCGGTCAATGTATTACACTTATCGGATCCTGACAAATGGGTCATCAAATCATGGGGAGATGTCAGTCATCTGAATGGCACTGGGTACTTAGATTCGGGTTTTGGTGGCGGTCGAACTTCTGGTTAGACATTTCATACATGTTAGTTTCTTGACTTGTTGTCAAGTCTTTGATGGGCTGTGAATTATTGATGTCTTGAATTGAGTTGAGTTGTTTTTAATCCCATTAATTGGGTAATAGCGATTTGTGCAAAGATATTATGTTTGAATTATTGGTCCACATCGCACATGATTGCAAATGAAGATAGTGTGGATTATTGGAGTTTGAAGGGTGTTAGAATCATGGATTAGTTTTACACCTATAGGTTCACAACGTATGTGGGAAATTAAAACTTGATATATAGTCTAATTTATAGGAAGAATTTCATGTATACCAAGTTATAAATATTATATATAGGTAAGGGTGTTCTTTATACAAATTGGACTCAAAAAAATCGAAATTCCATTGAAATTATACATATATTAAAAAACAAAGCTTGTGAATAGTGACTTCAATTCCTCAGTCGATATTATTGTATATATACATCTTTTTTCTTAACAAGATCTATGTTGGCATTTGGTAAAGTCGTTGATGTGTAGTATTTCTTAATAAATGGCGCCGGTTCGAACCTTCTTTTTATCTTTTTTTTCCCACTTTATTCCCCCTTCTGAACAGCCAAATGCTGAGAAAGAGAGAGAGAGAGAAACAGAGATCCGGGAGCCGGTGAGTCACCGGCAACCGGCCTTCGACGCGTCCTCGCCTCCCACAAATAGAACCGAAGTCGTCGACTGTAGGGATTTCCGGTGAAGATTCGACCGATGAGAGGTGGTAATGGCGAGTTCCGACGAGTCTAGGGTTCCGCCGTGACCCACCTCTTGCTTTACCGTTCCAGATTTCACGACAACCTGTGTGGATTGAGGTAATTTACTGAAATTCGGGTTTCATAATTTCTTATTATTGTTCTTATTATAGGATTTCAAAATGTTAAACTAACAGTGTTGCTAAAAATGTGAACTTTAGAGATCCATATTCATTGTTTGGTCAAAATGATCATAATTGAAATTGGTCAAATTGACGTTTCCTTCCTTACTGAGCCATTTGATAGGCGAGTTGGATCAAGAAAGGAGATAACCATTAAGAAGAAATTGGACAATTGTTGGCCACAATTCATATCCTAACAAAGAATTAGCAAGCAGCAAATGACTAGGGCACAAACTATATACAGTTTCAAAGTTAATCTATATTTTCCATGAGTATGAGTAGCTTTACAAAGTGATTATGACAAACTTGAAGAATCAAAATAGATGATTAGTTGAGTGAGGTTGAAGATAGTTAGGCATTTTTACTTAGTAATTATCCTTTATATTAAAAACCAAAGTGAATGAACAGTGATTTTAGGTTAGGGCATTTAAGGTATTTAACCCAAGACATGTGTGTGTCTCCTCAGCCTCCACCGCTTCCCATTCCATTTTCTTCTCCGGTATCAACACACAGATTAGGGAGATAGGGAGGAGCGAGAGAGAGACAAAGATTAGACAGTTAGAGAAAGCTGAGCGACGGTGATGGAGGAACGGGTGGTGGTCTCCGTCCGGCCCCCGACCGGTGGTGATGGTCCGATGGTTTTGACGCAGCAAACAATGGTAGAAGGCGGTGGTGCTTAAGGGTTCCGCTGTGACACTACGACGACGGCGATTATAAACCTCCCTGTAGACTACTCCGTTCTTTTTCCAGATCTGAAGGTTCTGGTGTACGGCGATGGTGAAGGTTCTGGTGTACGGCGATGGTGAAGGTTCTGGTGTACGGCTGTACTGGCGATCGTTCTGGCGAGATCTTAGGTATTCGATTTTTTATGGTTTTCTTTTTCATGATGATCAGGTGTTTAAGAAATATATGGCCAAACTTTTACGATCAACGAATCGAAGGGATTTTAGGCCCTTCAAAGGAAGAATTTAACGATTTTTTTTTATTGCAAATCGGTCAGTACATCCAAGTAACATTAGTTATGCTACTAACATTTGAAAAAAATACACAAATAAAGATCAAAAATTAATTTTATGTTAACAAATAAGCAAAGTTATATGTACCAGTTATATATCAATATAGGAAACCAGCAAGTAGCTGGGCAAAATACAACCAGAACAGAAAGAGATTACAATGCTGCAGATAATATTAAGTATAATGTGTTCGCTACTACATTTTATTACTTATTTAATTAGAATAAATCATTTGGTAACAAGTTCTGGAAAAGCCACAACCACCTACTTTTACCAATGAAAACCATCAGCTATTGTTCAAATCGTTCGAGTGCGCGCAACATTGTATTACGGACTGTTATTTTTCATGTTCTTTGTCTTTTTAATAATAATTTGGATGCCAACAGAACTTTCAAGAAAAGCTTTACTTTAGGGCAACACTGAAAACATCAACACAAGCATTTCGTTTGTCTGTGTATTGAAGTAGTTAACAGTAAATATCCGAAATGTTTGTGAGCATCTTTACAATCTGACCCTTTAGTGGTCGTTGCTTGGCATGTTATTTTGGATCTTTTTAATGGGGGTGGTTGTGCATGTGTTTCAAGTTGACGGATGTCACTGTTGTCCAAGTGAATCTATATTTTCTTTCACTTTATGGGAATATGCCACAAAATAGTAATGAAGTTTTAGGAGTGTTCCAATTAGGTTACTGATAAAATTTATTGTTCCAATTAGATCATTCTATTTTATTTTGGTGTTCTAATGCTAGAGATTTTACCTGAATAGCCGGTCATAGTCCTACATGGCATTTATTTAACTTTTTAAAAAAAAACATGATGACATGAAATAAAAAAAAAGAAATATAATAAATCAAAACCCAAAAGGATCAAATATTACAAATCGTTGAAATTTTATCGTTAGTTGTTTATCTTCATTTATAACTTTTTAGATATTTTGAAAAAAATAACATTTTTTTATTTTTTTCGCATTTTTTTAACTTTTCTACATTTAAAAAAAAAAACTTTTAAACCTATTTCGCATTTTTTTCTAATCCATTTGGCATTTATGTGCCATGTCAACAAATTTTTTAAATAAAAAACCTAAATAAATGCCATGTAGAATAGATAACCTTCTATTTAGGTAAAATATCTAGGATTGAAACATCAAATGAAACTTGAATGACCTAATTGGAACAAAAAAAATTATGAGTGACCTAATTAGAACACTCTTGAAACTTAGTTACTATTGTACAAAGTTAACCCTCACTTTATTTACAAAGAATGGTCACAAAGCCTATTCACTTTAAATTCACGTGTTATGTTCTTAGATCTTTAATTTGTAGGATTATGACCTTTGAAATGCCAAATGTGTGTTTCTTAGTGCAGTTTTTATTCTTTAACCATATGGAGATTAAAAGCATTCAGTTACAAGGTTTTATAGATGCTCATTTGTTATTTAGTGGTTTAACTAAAAAAAGTAGGTTTATACTTGAAAGATATATCATACGGTAGATTAAAGATATATCTTTTTGGTCATGGTCAACTATACTGTATGTCGAAAGAGTGACATACGGTTGACTATGACCAAAAAATGTAACCATCAAAAACTGTATCCATCAGATTCTTACAGTACAGTTGACCATTACCAGTAAGATATATCAACTGTATGTCGCTTTTTCAACTTTCAAGATATATCAACTTAGGCAATTATGAGAGATATATCAAACAGTACACTAAAAGATATATCAACTGAAAAAAGTAGGTTAATACTGCTGTTATTTAGGTTGTCAGCACACAAAGATATATCAACTTAATTTCGCCTTTTAAATCTTAAATTGTTATTTAGTCGTTTAAACTTTAAACTGTGATATTATTAAGGTAAGTATTGTTACAATCCTTCACAGAACGCTTACCTAACTAACTTCTTCTTTGACAGTAATCAAGACATGAGCATCGCTCTGTTGAAGGAGATAGCAACCTCTATCCATCGATTCAATCGTCGAAGCATCGAGACGTCTGCCTCGCTTGCCATTGTGGCGTTCACAAGTTTGAAAGCCAAAAACCAAGGTGGTAATGTTTTCGTGTTATCTTAAACAACTGAAACACATTTTATCCCACAGTTAACAATTTATTTGACCCGTTCAGGTTAAAAATGCAGAAGTTGTTATACAAGAGTGTCGTGAATACGCTTTAGATGCATTAGGATAACTATAGTACTAAACTCGGTATTATACGCTTTAATTCCTTCAGCAACTGTTTCAATAGGCGAATCTGATGGTTACTATTACTTTTTTCGTCCGATAGCTTTCATTATGTTAGTGACCTCAGCTAACTGAAAAATTAAAACGTCAGGATGAGGCAAGTGGCAGGTGGTTTGAATGGGTAATTTTCATAGGCCGCTCAAAACGTGCAGGGTCGTATTGAGCTGGCCGCGCCACTACTTGCCCAGGTTTTTTGTGTTTTATGAATATTTAATGTTGGAACTATATTAACGAGAGCTTTAGCACTGAAATGATAATATATATTTTTTTTAAAAGAACGATTTTGGTCGTCGTGAACATATGAGTACAAATAAGACTCATTTTGACCTGTTTAGCCCCTGACCCATTTTGTCTTTGCTTAAATTATATAATTTACCCATTTCAACAGGTAGAATACAACCTAGGTTGTTGATAGCTCGTCAATATGTTTTATTGTACAATAATTTATTAATTTACAAGTAGTTTTTAAATCAAACTAACTGGCCAGAGAAATAAAATAAACACATAATCTACTAATACAAACTGGTTTCATTGAAACAGGTCTTCAACTCCAGCTCAAAAAGAAAGCATTACAACTAGAGTGAAGCGTCAATTGGAATTCCACGGTAAGGCACGTCAAGCAAAACATTTACACATCCACACAACACAAATACTCACATCAAACGTGCTTTCTTTCACCTGCAGATTCAGATACATCGTCGAAAAGGCCTGGCAAAGGCAGCCTCACGAACTAAGACCCAGTTAACAGAAGTTCGTCCTTTTGTCCACCAATACAAGAACGGCGAGTGGGATGGCGGTCAAGAGCTAATTCCTTTTGTGCAGATGATGATGACTGCCTGCTAACTACACGCTGCATATACAAGTAGCGTAACACATCAGCCTTGTAAATCATGGCTGAATGTTGTTAATTACACCAACATGTATGCCTGAACATACAATTTTTTGATGGCTGCGTTTGTTAACAGCAGCGTGATAACATAATGATATTCAGTTATCGACATAACCAAATCTCGCTGCTGTAACCAAGTGAATGTCGCGCAACGCGCGAACGCTCGAATACCCCTAGTTGAATTCAAATTCCAGATGTGAATTGGGTTTTTGAATATTTGAATTCAATAATCGAATTTCGAATCAAATATAAAAAGTCGGCTTGTATAGACATGATTGGGTACTTAAATTTCAAAGGTTTAAAGAAGGTGCCTATTTATGTCATGGCCAAACCTAGGTGCGGCACACAGGGCCAACCACAATCCATGGATTTTTATTTTCTTTTGGTTTATATGAGATTTATCTTGAAATTTTGAAACCAACCACCATGAAATTCAACACCAACCCGACCATTTTTTGGTTAACCAAAGTACTTAATGAAGACGTGCTTTGTATTTTGAACAATTACATTATCTCTAATGGAGTATTTGAAGTTAAAACAGATGAAAGTGAAATTAGTTGTGACTTTCTGGCCGACTAGCGATTGATTTAACAAAGGCCATTTTTATTGATTTTCGGTTAACAACGACCATTTTTAGATAAGTGGGTTATTGTAACACCCCGTGTTACGAAAGTCAAAGTACAAGTCAAAGTCAAAGTCAAAGGAAGAACAGATTGCTAATTGCGATCTGTCACTCCTTGCTTAATTATTGATTTGTGCTTCTTGACTTATAATCAAATCCTGTATTTTATTTGCTTTATTTGTATTATGTGGAGTATCTATTAATAATCGAGGTTTAAACGATGTTTATCGCTTTATCGCTAATCGCATCGCATTCGCAACTTGAAGTATAGGCTCTGTATATTGTTTTACGTGTGTGTGCTACCTATGTGTTACTTGTGCATGTTTACTTATTGATTGGTGGTGATTAATCAAAACGAAATCGCAACTCTATCACAACGCAATTCAATCGCAAACGCTAAACGCAAGTTAATTAGGATGATTGTATGTTAGATATAGTATTTGTGTGACTATTATTAATCTATCATATCGCATAATCGACACTCGCTTAAATGCATCGCAACGCTCAAAACGCAAAATGAAACGCCGAAACTCAACTCGCCGGACCACTTCGATCGAATGACCATTCGATCGAATGGTCATCCGAACGGATGACCATCCGATCGGATGGCCATCTGATCGAAGTGCCATCCGATCCGACACCTGCACTCCTCTTTCCTCTTTTGGCAACCTATAAATACCCCTGTCACATCACTGTCGTTCGACCAGCACGATCAAGCCCACTTTTCTCTCGATTTCTCGCGATTCTTGTAAGTTTTCAACTCAAATCTTGTACATCTATGATCTACACACACTTCTTCATCATTTTCACCTTTGAATATTAACTTTTAACCGTGAAATCAACGGATTTGAGGTGTTCTAGGGTGATGTCATCATGGAGTTCTTATGAACTTCAAGTTTTGACCTCATTCTACCAAGAATAACTCAGATATGAAGGATTTCCACATGATTAAACACTGTTTTCGCATAGATCTAAACATTTTCAAAGTTAAAAGGATTGAAAGATACTTTTCCACTTTCTTTCAACTCTTTTACACTCAATGCACTCAAAACCGATAGAATCGGAGCTCATTCAAGTCTTCTACTTCTTTCTTAGTGAAGTGTCGGTCTGAGATCTGATTCCTATCAAAGAGACAGCCGACTTCAGGTTGAACATGAACCACTGTCACGAACAGTAAACTGAACGGACTGGGGTGATTCCCACTTCGGTCGGACGACTTGGACCTGACGAGGTTCCGTTGTTTAATACGTTGTCATGCCATCTCGATCAAACCACAAACTTTTCAAAATAATCAAGTTTCAAGACGATCAGATTCGCTATGACTTGGGACGGATTGTCGTCCGATCGGATTGCCATCCGATCGAACGACAATCCGATCGGATTGCACTTGAGCTTCAACACTTAAACAATTTTCAAACTTTCAAATGGGTCTGAATGTCGAACGGATTGGCGTCCGATCGGATTGCCATCCGATCGAACGGCAATCCGATCGGTTGGCATTTGGATCTCCAACACTTGAACATTTTCATAATTTTCAAAGATCAACAATTTCTAACGGATTGCCATTCGATCAGAAGACTATCCGATCGAATGACCACCCTACTGTGAACTTGTTCTCAACTAAAATGTCTCGCCAATCGAATCGCTATCTGATCGAACGACCGTCCGATCGATATACCTGAAGGGTAGAGATACTTCTCTGTTTTCAAAATGCTACAACAAAAACTTCAAAGTCATCATACACAAACACATCCATCCCAAACAAATGTCAATCCGAACGAATGGCCATCCGATCGGATTACCATTCGAGACTTAGGGTCTGTTTGGTATGAGGTAATGGAATGGATGAGAGAATGGAATGGACCAGGTAATGGAATGGACAAGGGAATGAAATGGATCATTCCATTCCATTGTGATGTTTGGTTACTCAAATGTCAATCCGAACGAATGGCCATCCGATCGGATGACCATCCGATCGGATTGCCATCCGATCGGATTACCATTCGAGACTTAGGGTCTGTTTGGTATGAGGTAATGGAATGGATGAGAGAATGGAATGGACCAGGTAATGGAATGGACAAGGGAATGAAATGGATCATTCCATTCCATTGTGATGTTTGGTTACTCATATGTGAATAAATTGAATCATTACTTTGTACAATTTAATAAACAAAAAAAGACGAAGTAACGAAACACAATTGTCTTAAAAACGTGTTAGTGCAGAATGTCTATCGCCTTCGTCAATCGGAACCGTAGCTGAAATAGAAGTAAAATAGGCTTTATATTGTAATTTGTAAACAATAGGCAAGGTGGCGTTATTGTAAATAAGGGGAAATCCCTTATAATCTTGTGCCTATAAATAGGAGTCTTAGGGTTTAGATTTAAGACTTTTGCCACATTAGAGCTTGGAGAGCTTAGGTGCTTAGAGAGAGAAACTAGAGAGAGAAAGTGGCAAAACGTGATTCACGGAGCTTGTAATCGTTACATCATCAATGGAATCACGACATTAGTACGTTATTGAGTGTTCGATCACATACATTCACGGATTCCGCACGTCGAACGTACGTTACGCAATCGAACGGTCGCAAAACCGGTCCTAACAAGTGGTATCAGAGCTAGGAGCTCGATTGCTTGATCAAACACATCTTTTCGTACCAGATTTCAGCAGAATTTGATCCGATTTCATCTATTTCATCATCTTCTACCTACTTTTCACGTTTTTTTCTGAAAAACGTCAAATTGAACAGGTTTTCACGGTCCAAATCGTCTGATTTTTGGATATGATGTGCGTTTAGACTCGATCTATAACCCTACCAAGTTTCAGCTCAAAACTCCAAGCCGTTTAGGAGTAATCGTGGTTTTTCGGTCCGAATTCGCGTCAATTTTCAGCTTTGGATCGCTCATCCGGACGAATTGGAACCGCTCATTCGTACATACCTTGAACCGCTTATTTGAACATACCTGAACCGCTCCAAAATTAGTTGGTTAAATCGCTTATATGAAACAGGTGGGATCGCTCATTTGGTTTTAAGTTGAATCGCTTTTGTGAACAGATATATTTGGGTTGAACCGCTTATATGAACCGCTTATACTGTGGATCGCTTTTAAGACAGATTATGGCTCGCTCATATGTCACCCTTTGAACCGCTCATTTGGTTGTGAGTTGAGAACCGCTTATTTGTCAGCGTGTGGTCCGCTCCAATTGTGATTCAAGGGATTTTTACAAGGGGCAAACTCCAAGGAATTGAAATTGTGTAAATTTTGAACGAATTTTTTTTTAATCATGTCACTTAACAAAGAAAGTGAGATCAAAATGTTTGATGAGAAGGAAAATGCAAATCTTGAAAATCTGAATAACTGGAAAAAGGAAGCTTGGAATGAAACGAGATATGATAAAGAGGTTTATATAAAAAGACACGAAAATTTCTTGTGTATGAAAGATGAATCGATGGAGATGTTGAAAGAAAGATTTTGGGAATTAATTATCAAATTAGAAAAACATAAGGTTTGGTACTCAAATGATGAAAGAAATCTAAAATTTGTTGAGGCGTTACCTTTGGAATGGGATAATGGTGTGTGTCGGTGTGTATATAATTTAGATATATTTTTAAACCCTTTTTACACTTTTAGTCAAGTTTTAAATTTATAAAACACGATATTTACTAACACTAAACACACATATGGGCAAGTGCACCCATCGTGGACGTAGTATAGTGTTGGTAAGATACCGAGGTCGTCCAAGGACACAAGAGCTTTTAATACCGGTTTATCCTCAACGTCTAATCAAATCAAAAAGTTAGAAAAATGTTTTAAACTAAGAAAAATAAAAACTAACTAAATGCTGAAAAATAAAATAAAATAAAAACAGATAGACAAGATGAATCACTTGGATCCGACAAGTGTATTAGTATAACCTTTGATTATTTTCGCACTTTTGCACTTGTTTAAGAGATTATCTTAGTTATTGTAGTAGGCCCCTTTTTCGGAGGTGACGTTACCCTCAACCCAGTAGTTTGAGTCAGCAAGGATACAATCCTAAAGGGTTGGATTATTGAAAGATAATGAATTAAGTTATTAATGCAAATTATGGTAGGCCCCGCTTTTGGCGGTGACGTTACCCTCGGCTAAGTAGTCTGAGTCAGCAAGGATACAGTCCTAAATAGCCGGGTTATAGTATTAATAGTAGTTAGCTTATGAGGGGGTCAAAGAGTTTGGATCCCCGCCATCCAATACCTATGGGCATTGAAGGAGATCCTACTAAATTTGACCCAGGTCCCAAGCAGGACCTCTAAACGCTGAACAAGGGCAAGACCTTTACCAAACCGTTCCCTTAACCCCCGACCAGGTAGCCAACATACCTCCATATAGACCGTGGAGATATGAATGGTGAAAATCTTTTATTTTATATAGACAGTAAAATAATGCCAAGACACCACGGACAAACGATAAGGAAAGATCACCTTCAACATAAGTAACTAGTTATTAAAGTCATTAATACAAAACCAAATAAAAAGTGCAAAAGATTGAAAATAAAAAGTATTATACTAAACACTTGTCTTCACCAAGTGATGTAAGAGACTTAGGCAACCATGGCCTTGATTGTCAAGAACTCTTACGATCAATCTTGGATCCCGAGACGACTCACACACTCTATGATGGACAATGGATGATGGTGGTGGATGATGGTGTTATGGTGGTGGTGGGTGGTGGATGAAGTGTGAGAGAGGTGGTGTGCCAAGGGATGAGAGAGAATGAAGCCAAGCTCCTCTATTTATAGGCTGAACAGAACGCTGGACACGGCCCCGTGTTCGCTGAACACGGCCCCGTGCCCGTCTGACATTCTCTCTCTTCATTAATTGTAATTGCGAATTACAATTAATGCGCCTGCTGTACTTTCAACACGCCCCCGTGTCCGCTGGGCACGGCCCCGTGGTGAGCAATGGAAGCTTCTATTGGTTTGTCTTTTCTGCTGCTTCCTGGGCACGCCCCCGTGTTCACTGGACACGGGGCGTGTTCAGGCTCTGTTTCTCTTCTCTTTGTCTTGGGAGGTGCCGTTGAGGGTCCGGGCAGTTCACTTTTGTTCCTTTTCTTGTATTTATGGTAGATTTAGTAGTCTTTTTGCTTCTTTTGTGATTTTGAGCTCATTTCATCCTGAAAATACAAAAGGAAGACAAAAACACTCTTTTTCCAACATTAGTACTTAAAAAGGGTTAGTTTTATGCCTTAATTGATGTGTTTTATATGTTGTATTTTACACACATCAAATACCCCCACACTTGAACTTTTGCTTGTCCTCAAGCAAAACTCTTTTAATGTGGCTTACACTCCCAAATGGAATAGGTAGAAGAGAAGTTTTTTAACTTGTCCTAGAGTGTCGGGAATCCAAGGTTTGTATAGGTTCTATTTTTATTTTATTTACAATCTTATTCGTCATGGTTTATTTTGAACTTTACATAAGATAAATTACTTAATTTGGCATAGCATGCCTTATTAAAATTCCATTTATATACAAGTTCACATACCTCACGGGAGATCACTCAATCACTCGGCCGAAGGTGTATATCTAAGTGAATCGCTCGAGAGCGGCACGGATTTACATTTTCCATATGCTTGCCAAGCGATCAATCCTCCTCCTTTTTAACTTTTTACCTTTGTAAATATCAAGAGGTCTTTTGGGGTGAAGGCTTGGGTTTAAAGGTGGGTGGTTGGTTAGTGGTTAGTAAAAAGGGCGAAAATCGTAACAAGTGTCGGTTTTCGTAAAATACCTTATTTTTGGTGACATTTATTTTTGAAGTATTTCTCCAAACAAGCTTTTTGTAGCTTATGTTTGTTTTTGACTTCATCATTTTTTTTTTTTTTTTTTTTTTTTTTTAACTTCGTCACGTAAAGGGTATGTTTATGAAAAACCGAGTTTGTTACTAAAATAAAGGTGAAAAAATGAAAAAGGTTTTTGGTGGGTAGAAAATTGTTTTGGGGGTAATGAAATGAAAGGTTTAGGCTCAAAGGGGTTTTCTAGGGGGATTTTGGGTAGGTAAAAAAAATGAAAAATAATGGTTTTGAAAGAAAAATAGTTAGTCCTAATGCCTCCATCATTTACTTACTTGGGTTTAAGTTGGTAAGGACCGGGAATGTATCGTCGTGGCAAGTTCTAGATTTGTAAAGACCGAGCGGCTATTCACACAAGAAACGAAAAATGAGCATTTAATCTAAGTATGTGTATTTTTATGCTCAATAAAGGCTCAAAACTCACTTTTTGTGGGAATGGGTTTTTAATGTGACCAAGCATATATAATCGAATTTTAGCTAGACTTGTTATACCGTTTCATAATTTTCTTATGTTAGTTCTTTTTATCACGACGCTATCGGTTGTAAGTTTGTAAAAATATAACCCTTTTATAACTTGTTATTCCCAACTTAAACTAAGACAAGTAAATAAAAAAAATTGAAAAAGTTTTTGAAAAAAATTTGGGGTGTTTAGCGGTTCCAATAGAGTTTTGTGTAAGGCTTGTTTTAGGATTTTGCAAAATTCCAAGGTTTTAGCATCCCCCCCACACTTAAATTACACATTGTCCTCAATGTGTCCAAAAATAGAGTTTTTGGTTGATTAGAATATGTAAAAGTGTGTTTAAAAACAAAGATTTGTGTTACGGCACTCTGGACACGGCCCCGTGTTCATTGAACACGGCCCCGTGTTGAACTGCCAGTAACGAAAAACTTACAGAGGGTGAACACGGGGGCGTGTTGGGTGAACACGGCCACGTGTTCGACAAAAATCTGCAGGTCAGTAGCCAAACAGCAGATCTGGGAGATGGACACGGGGGCGTGTCGGCTGAACACGTCCCCGTGTGGACAGTCTGTTAGCCAGAAAAATATGGTTTTCTCCCGGTTTCTTCCTCCTAGGGCTGCGAGTGCTAATGTTTAGCATTCTAACCCTTGCATTGCACCTGTTCAAGCATTCAATACCATCCAACCAAGCACCAAACATCCTAATCTTATCATAGTTAAACATTATCCAACACAAAGTAAAAACAAAGTAAAAATAAAAAGAAAAAGTTAAGGAAAGTAAATTGTCTTGACAAATGGCACGCAGGCCATGAATTGTTCGATAGGAAGGGTAATCAAACCTGTGGGCTCATAACCAGCTAGCCCTTTGCTCCTCCCGGCCTCCTACTCCATATCTTCATCACTGTCTTCACCTCCGCCTCCCTGCCTTGCCATGTACTCCCGGATGCTACCGATGTCATCTTGTATGTCGTTGACGCTGCGTTCGATAGCTCCTACCCGGAGGTGTGTGTTGTTGGCGAGGTTGTAGGTGTTCCGGGTGCACATGAGGTTTTCCTGCAAAAGATCATGCAAACTTTGGAAATTAGGAAAACCGCCTCCTTGAGAGGAGGATTGACCCTGTTCGCCTTGGGGAGGGTATTGGTACTGTGGAGGTGGTGCATGAAGAACTAGAGCCTCTTGCGGGTTCCATGCGTAGCCTTGCGTCCTTTGAAAGCTCACCGTCCCGTCCTCCGCTTCATAGAGCAAGTTCATGGCCCGGCAGATATGGTAATCAACCCGTCCCGACCATGGGCCCCTTTCGAAGGACTTCGGGATGTTCGCGAAGTGCTTGAAAAGACGGTACACCCATCCCCCGAAGAAGATTGGCGTAGGAGCAGAGGCAAGGCGGTTCAAGTGCATGTTCCGCAGTAGGAGGTAAGGAACATCGAGAGGCTTCCGGTTGTGGATGCAGTGAAGGACAACCAAATCTCTAACCCCAACAACGCCACTACTGTCATGGCGTTGGTTCAGCGAGTACGTGAGGAGCCTGTGGATGTAGCGATATAACGGGTCTCTCAGTTTGGTACTCTTTGTGCTGCTGGAGTTGTAGACCCCCTCACCGATTTGAGCCCATGCGGCTTGGCGTTCTGTTGCGTCCAAATCTCGCAATCCCCCGGTATTCTCTTCGTTCCCCGCTTGTTCGTCTTTGTACAGCCCAATGATTGATCCGAACTGCGCCATGGAGGTTCTATAGGTCGTACCCCCACATCGAAACTCGACCGCCTCGTGATCAAACGGGTCGCGTCTCGAGTTGAAGATGAACGTGCTATAGAACTCCAATGTGCATTGGTGGACCGACCGAAGTCGGGTAGTCAATGCAACGTGCAGTGGACCCGTCACTATGTTGTTGAAGCGGTCCAGTTGGTTTACCATTGTCAGAAGATCGGTACATGCCCGCCTTGGATATTCTTCGGGCCTTGTTTGTAGGACCTCATAGCGAGCCCTGGCGTCAAGTTCGCTGGCATTGAACCGTGTGAATTTGGACATCTGAAAAGAATACAACAAAAGTTAGTGCGAAATATGGAAATTCGGGTTGAAAACTGCAAACAGTGGGCTGGACACGGCCCCGTGTTCAGCGAACACGGCCCCGTGTTCAGGCGTCTGTAACACCTAATTTTCATTTTTTCGTCCCGGTTTCGAAAACCTGAAAATTTTTAGCCTAATAGCAGCGGTTTCCCCCGAAAATGAAACCCTAAGTGTCATTTTTCCAAAATCAAACCATTTACCCTTTCAATTTTGAGTTTTTCGGTTCAAGAACAAGGGTTTGTGTTTTTAGTTGGAAATTGGACAAATCTATCAACAATACATGGCTATTTACTTTCTATTACTCTACTCTAAACTACTACTAACAATTTTCATCAAAAATTTTGAGTTCGATCTGGATGAACATGAAGAACCCTAGATTTCCCCCAATTTTTGATGTTTTAACTACATGCAAGTAACTAATCTAACTACTAAGAAGGATAGAATCATACCTTGACGTTGTTAGGCTTGGTGGTAACGTTCGAAATCGGCAGAAAATCGCTCTAAACCAGAGAGTTCTCGGCGAAACGGGGCGTGTGGAATGGTGTAACTGATAGAAAAAGAGGGTTTTATCCCGACAGTCACCTCGACACGGCCCCGTGTTCAGCGAACACGGCCCCGTGCCGGGTGAAAATTTAAATTTTTTTTTTTTTTTTTTTTTTTTTTAACGTGCTTGTGTGCATGCCCCTTATCTCCGAATAATGGTTAGATGATTTTACCAGTTTCGAATGTATACTTACCTGTAACATGTCGGGTATGAGTTTATTCGTTGACCGTTTGAAGTGCGATTTCCTCTTCCTCATCCTCAATGGATCCTCTGTAGAGTTTCAGCCGTTGGCCATTGACTTTGAATGGTGTTCCATTTCGAGTTTTAATTTCTACTGCACCGTGTGGAAAAACATGGGTGACTGAAAAAGGTCCCGACCACCTAGATTTTAACTTACCAGGAAACAATCGAAGTCGCGAATTGAACAGTAGAACTTGATCTCCAATCCGAAATTCATTAGATTTAATATATTTATCATGCAAATTTTTCATTCTTTCCTTATAAATTTCGGAGTTAGAATATGCATAATTCCTAAGTTCTTCTAATTCATTTATTTGACAAAATCGATTCTTACCGGCAACTTCTAAATCTAAGTTTACGTTTTTTATTGCCCAGTAGGCTTTGTGAGCGATTTCTACTGGCAAGTGACAACTTTTTCCATAGACTAGTTTATATGGGGTTGTGCCTATAGTGGTTTTATAAGCGGTTCGAAAAGCCCATAAAGCGTCATCTAGTTTGTCAGCCCATTCTTTTTTATTTATTCCTACGGTTTTTTCAAGTATTCGTTTTAAACCTCGATTAGTCACTTCGGCTTGCCCATTTGTTTGAGGATGATATGCTGTTGAGACCCGGTGATAGACCCCATATCTTGTTAAGATTTTTTCGAGTTGATGATTACAAAAATGGGTACCTCTATCACTTATTAATGCCTTTGGTGTGCCGAAACGTGAGAACAATTTTTTTAGGAATTTTACTACTACTCTTCCATCATTTGTTGGAAGAGCTTCGGCCTCTGCCCATTTAGACAAGTAATCGACCGCCACAAGTATATATTTGTTTCCTTTTGAAGGTGGGAAAGGTCCCATGAAATCGAGTCCCCACACATCAAAGATTTCACAAACGAGAATGCCATTTTGAGGCATTTCGTTTTTGGAAGAAATATTACCCGATCTTTGGCAGGCATCACATGTCTTTACAAGGTTTTGTGCATCCTTGTAAATGGTTGGCCAGTAAAATCCAGAATCAAATACCTTTCTCGCGGTACTTGAGGCACCATGATGTCCTCCGTATGGACCTTCATGACAATGACGGAGTATTCTTCGTGCTTCATTACCATGGACACACCTTCGGATGAGTTGATCAGCACACATTTTGAAAAGATAGGGGTCTTCCCAAAAGTAATGCTTTACATCAGCAAAGAATTTCTTTCTTTGATGATGTGGCCATCCTTTGGTGACTATACCGCTGGCTAAGAAATTAGCGTAGTCGGCATACCATGGTTCTTGTCTGCTTTCCATCATTTCCAGGGACTCCGTGGGAAATTTTTCGTTGATTTGCTCGTCCCTGGTTGTCTCCAAAGCTGGGTCTTCTAAGCGTGAGAGGTGATCTGCAGCAGTGTTTTCTGCTCCTCTTTTGTCCTTGATTTCGATGTCGAATTCTTGGAGGAGTAGAATCCACCTTATCAAACGGGGTTTTGCGTCTTGCTTCTTGAAGAGGTACCTGATGGCTGCATGGTCTGTATAAACTATTGTTTTAGAAAGAACAAGATAAGAACGAAATTTATCAAAAGCAAACACCACCGCTAGTAACTCTTTCTCTGTAGTTGTATAATTTTCTTGTGCATCATTTAGAGTTTTACTAGCATAATAGATTGGGTGGAAATGTTTTTCTTTTCTTTGTCCCAAGACTGCTCCAACAGCAAAGTCGCTTGCATCGCACATGATTTCGAAAGGAAATTTCCAATCTGGTGCTATCATGATAGGTGCATTGACTAGCATTTCCTTGAGGGTCAGAAATGCTTGATTGCATTCCTTGTCAAAGATGAAGGGTGCATCTTTTTCAAGCAATTTTGTTAGAGGTCTTGAAATTTTCGAAAAGTCTTTGATAAACCTTCTATAGAATCCGGCATGCCCTAGGAAACTTCTGATTGCTCGCACGGAGGATGGAGGAGGTAATCGAGATATGGTCTCGATTTTTGCTCGATCAACTTCCATTCCTTCGCTTGAGATTTTATGTCCGAGTACTATTCCCTCTGTTACCATGAAATGGCATTTTTCCCAGTTAAGGGCGAGGTTAGTTTCCTCACATCGGGATAGCATTCGTTCAAGATTATCGAGGCATTGATCATATGAGTCTCCAAAGATGGAAAAGTCATCCATGAAGACTTCCATGGTTTTTTCAATCATATCATGGAAAATGGCGACCATACAACGTTGGAATGTTGCAGGCGCATTACATAGACCGAATGGCATGCGTCGATATGCAAAAGTTCCGTAGGGGCATGTGAAAGTTGTTTTCTCTTGGTCTTCTGGTGCTATCGGTATTTGAAAGTAACCTGAAAAACCATCTAAGAAACAATAAAATTTATGACCGGATAATCTTTCTAACATTTGATCAATGAAGGGCAAAGGAAAGTGGTCTTTCCTTGTTGCTTCATTTAATCTCCTGTAGTCTATACAGACTCTCCATCCGGTGACGGTTCTTGTGGGTATTAATTCATTTTTCTCGTTAGTTATTACCGTCATACCTCCTTTCTTCGGGACTACTTGGACGGGACTTACCCACGGGCTATCGGAGATAGGGTAGATTAGTCCGGCGTCAAGCAGTTTGATGACTTCATTTTTAACCACTTCTTGAACATTGGGGTTCACTCTTCGTTGTGGTTGAATCACCGTTTTGTAGTCATCATTCATTAAAATTTTGTGCGTGCACATGGAAGGACTTATTCCCTTAATATCTACAAGCTTCCAAGCGATCGCATTTTTGTGTTTTTTAAGTAGGTTAACTAATTTTTCTTTTTCTATGCTAGTTAATTTAGACGAAATAATTACAGGTAATCTACCATCTTTGCCTAGAAAAGCATATTCCAAACCCTTAGGGAGTTCTTTGAGCTCGATGGGTGGGTCTTTAGGAGACACCTTATTTTGTGGCTCATTTAGATTAAGAACCTTAAAAGTTTGTTCTATGGCTACCTCTTCGTCGACAAAGTGGTCTTCCTCGTGGTTTGTATCAGGTGGTTCAGCTTCATCTTCAATTAGGGGGTCATTGTTGCCAAAAGGATATTTCATTGAGCGCTCAAGATCTATGCTCCTTTTGAATGCCCCTAATTGAAGAGTTAGAGTATTGAATTTCCGGTTTTTCAAAGCTTTGTGAGTTTGTACAAAAGGTTTTCCCAAGACTAGGGGGGCATCATCTAAGATGACGAAGTCGGTTGGGATTACCATTTGATTTGTTTGAACCAAAATATCTTCGATTACACCGATTGATTTTATTACTTTTCGGTCGGATAGAAAAATGGGTATTTGAAGTGGAGTAAAATCACTAATACTTAACTTTTCAAAAATGTAGTTGGGCATTATGTTAACACAAAGATCTTTATCAATAGTGACATTACTAATAAACGAATTTTGAAAGAAACATGGAACCGGTGTGATGTTAATTTCAAAAGGATCTTCTTTTATTAGCGAGGTTTGATCATTAGTTAACTTAACACTTACCATTTCTTTGATTTTAGCACTAGTGTTTAACTCTTTTAAAAACTTGGCATGAGGGGTTGTTAAACAATGGTTTTCGAAAGTAGGTGATAAGAGAATAATTTCCTCTAAATTAGACTCTTCTTGAATTTTAACATTATCGGACTCACCATTTTCGTTGTTTAACTCATGTGTCTGTTTTTCACTTTCTTGTTCTTCCATTTTTACATTTTTAACTACCTCTACGTTATTATTACTTTTTAACTCTTCTCTCGCGCGGGATTCCTCTTCCCTTGTGCGAGATTCTTTTATGCAACGTTCGATAGTTTTAATGTGTTCTAATATCCTATTGGTCACTTCGGTGAGATTGAAAGAATTTGGATCCTCAAAGCTTGAATCCGGTTGTTCGATCCTTGGTTCCTCATAGTACTCATATGAAGTAGATGGTTCACACCATTGTTCTTCATTGTAAGTATATGATGGATAAGGGTCGAAACTTTGTTCTTCATAGTACTCATATGAGGTGGGTTGTTCACGCCATGGTTCCTCATAATAAGAGTATGAAGGTGGTGGCTCATATGTTGAATCTTCAAAGTATGAGTATGAAGGCTCATACCTTGGTTCATCAAAATACGAGTATGAGGGAGGAGGTTCATACCTTTGGTCTTCATAGGATGTGTATGAAGTTGATGGCTCGTACCTGGGCTCCTCATAATGGTTGTATGAATTGGATGGTTGATATGAAGTATTATATTGAACCGAGTGTGCATTACGACAATTAGTGCAATAATTACCTCTATAATCATCCTCATCATAGGTGTAGTTGTAATCTCTTGAGTATTGATCCATAAGAACCACTCAACAGACTACAACTGAGTCTCGGGACCAGAAAACAAAAATAAGACGGAAACAGAAGCTGAACACGGCCCCGTGTTGGGTGAACACGGCCCCGTGTTCAGGGACTGTATCTGGGCGTTTTAATTAAATTAACTGGTCACGTTGAGCACGGGGGCGTGTTCAGCGAGCACGGCCCCGTGTTTAGACTCTGTATCTGGGTATCTACTCTAAAATATGCAGCACGGGGGCGTGTTCAGCGAGCACGACCCCGTGTTCAGGCTACTGTAAATGCAAAAACTAAACTAAAATGCAGAAAATTGCGCGCGTTTTAAAAATGTTTTGAAAAACTGATTAGGCCGTCGATTTTAAGCTTTCTTAAAATCCTTGTGTCCCCGGCAGCGGCGCCAAAAACTTGGTGTGTGTCGGTGTGTATATAATTTAGATATATTTTTAAACCCTTTTTACACTTTTAGTCAAGTTTTAAATTTATAAAACACGATATTTACTAACACTAAACACACATATGGGCAAGTGCACCCATCGTGGACGTAGTATAGTGTTGGTAAGATACCGAGGTCGTCCAAGGACACAAGAGCTTTTAATACCGGTTTATCCTCAACGTCTAATCAAATCAAAAAGTTAGAAAAAATGTTTTAAACTAAGAAAAATAAAAACTAACTAAATGCTGAAAAATAAAATAAAATAAAAACAGATAGACAAGATGAATCACTTGGATCCGACAAGTGTATTAGTATAACCTTTGATTATTTTCGCACTTTTGCACTTGTTTAAGAGATTATCTTAGTTATTGTAGTAGGCCCCTTTTTCGGAGGTGACGTTACCCTCAACCCAGTAGTTTGAGTCAGCAAGGATACAATCCTAAAGGGTTGGATTATTGAAAGATAATGAATTAAGTTATTAATGCAAATTATGGTAGGCCCCGCTTTTGGCGGTGACGTTACCCTCAGCTAAGTAGTCTGAGTCAGCAAGGATACAGTCCTAAATAGCCGGGTTATAGTATTAATAGTAGTTAGCTTATGAGGGGGTCAAAGAGTTTGGATCCCCGCCATCCAATACCTATGGGCATTGAAGGAGATCCTACTAAATTTGACCCAGGTCCCAAGCAGGACCTCTAAACGCTGAACAAGGGCAAGACCTTTACCAAACCGTTCCCTTAACCCCCGACCAGGTAGCCAACATACCTCCATATAGACCGTGGAGATATGAATGGTGAAAATCTTTTATTTTATATAGACAGTAAAATAATGCCAAGACACCACGGACAAACGATAAGGAAAGATCACCTTCAACATAAGTAACTAGTTATTAAAGTCATTAATACAAAACCAAATAAAAAGTGCAAAAGATTGAAAATAAAAAGTATTATACTAAACACTTGTCTTCACCAAGTGATGTAAGAGACTTAGGCAACCATGGCCTTGATTGTCAAGAACTCTTACGATCAATCTTGGATCCCGAGACGACTCACACACTCTATGATGGACAATGGATGATGGTGGTGGATGATGGTGTTATGGTGGTGGTGGGTGGTGGATGAAGTGTGAGAGAGGTGGTGTGCCAAGGGATGAGAGAGAATGAAGCCAAGCTCCTCTATTTATAGGCTGAACAGAACGCTGGACACGGCCCCGTGTTCGCTGAACACGGCCCCGTGCCCGTCTGACATTCTCTCTCTTCATTAATTGTAATTGCGAATTACAATTAATGCGCCTGCTGTACTTTCAACACGCCCCCGTGTCCGCTGGGCACGGCCCCGTGGTGAGCAATGGAAGCTTCTATTGGTTTGTCTTTTCTGCTGCTTCCTGGGCACGCCCCCGTGTTCACTGGACACGGGGCGTGTTCAGGCTCTGTTTCTCTTCTCTTTGTCTTGGGAGGTGCCGTTGAGGGTCCGGGCAGTTCACTTTTGTTCCTTTTCTTGTATTTATGGTAGATTTAGTAGTCTTTTTGCTTCTTTTGTGATTTTGAGCTCATTTCATCCTGAAAATACAAAAGGAAGACAAAAACACTCTTTTTCCAACATTAGTACTTAAAAAGGGTTAGTTTTATGCCTTAATTGATGTGTTTTATATGTTGTATTTTACACACATCAGATAACTTCGTGAATGGACTAAAACGAGATTCTTGGTTATCTACTGACTTAAGAAGTCTGCTCAACAAAATTGCAAATCAGAGTGGTTATGATTATCGAAGAAAAAGAGAATTATTGGATGAAATAAAAGAAGAATCAAAAAATATTGATTTGAATGTAATCAACGAAATAAGAAAACGAATTAATGTGTGTCTTGCAGCAAAAAAGAATATGAGATACGATATTAAGAGGGGGTGTTATATTGATAAAAATTCGAATCCTCTTGATTTTGTTAAACTTTTTTGTGCAGGTACATATGAAAAGATGAT
This sequence comes from Helianthus annuus, assembly GCF_002127325.2. NCBI lineage: Eukaryota > Viridiplantae > Streptophyta > Magnoliopsida > Asterales > Asteraceae > Helianthus > Helianthus annuus. Next base: position 131,683,239 of record NC_035447.2, read on the forward strand.
TGAAGATGGTTTGAAATGCGAAAAATCAGAAACAGACAATGGCAAACTTCTGAAGGATGTAGAGATTTTGACATTAGAAAACAAAAATTTGAAGATCGAGAAGAAGGCTGATAATGAACAGATTCTGGAGTTACGCTTGAACTGTGAAAAACTGAAATCTGAGAATGATAAACTGTTAAATGATTTGAACAGTTTAACATCAGAAAACAAAATTTTGAAAGAAAATGAAAAAGATATTGAAAGCAAAAGAAAATCTTCAGAAGATGAAGATTGCTGGATAAAATTGGAAAACAAAAATCTGAAAGAAAATGAAACAAGATTTCAAGAACAGTTAAATGGTTTGGAAAATGAAAAATCTGTTCTTGAAAAGCTTAAAATTGAAAATGAAAAATCAATCAAGTCTCATCTTGAGAGAATATCTCAGCTTGAAAATGAAGCTGAGAATTCAAGGATCAAGATTGATGAACTTGAAACGAAATTGAAAGGTTTTGTGACTTCATCAGACAGGTTGAATTTTCCTTGTCCAAAACCGATCAATTCTGTTCCAATAAGTGATAAGGTCACAAATTTTGACAAAGTCAAAATTGAAGATTGTGATGATGTATCTGATGATGAAAAAGAAAAAGAAAAGAAAAGAAAAATATTTTTAGATTTAAAAGAAAAATTTAAAAATACTGTTTTGCAATCTACTGAGAAAGGTGAATGCTCAAAGCAAAAACCTGTAAAGAAGATTGTGGAACAGAAACAAAAAGATAAAAATTTGAAAAACCCTAAAAAAGAAAATAAAAGCTCATCAGATAAGTCATCCAATCATTTTCAAAAATCACAAAAAGTTAAAAATGAAAACTCACAAAATGTTGGTAATAAGTGGTGCAGGTTTGACCACAGTGCTTCAAAGCCAAATTCAACATTGAGAAGGAGTCCAGAATACCACAATGCCAGACAGTGTTATGATCTGAGCATTTGGAGTGAAGGAGATATATGGTATGATAACAGAGTGTGTTATTCTTGTGGAGTTAGAGGTCACATTGCTGTTAACTGCCAGAATTGGAGTTATGAAACGCGAAGATGCTTTAACTGTCAAATTCGAGGACACATTGCCAGAGACTGCCCAAGGAGATCAATGGGAAGATTGAGGGCTGAATCTCAAAGTAAGGCAAAGAAACCAGTCAAAGTCAAGCCCAAAGAACAAAAGGTTCAACAACCTAAAGTTCAGGAAACAAAAGTAAAACTTTCTCAGGGGCAGAAAGACAGACTGCGTAAGAAGAGGAAGAAGGCAAGAGAATATCTGGAAAGGATTTTGTCCTCGGGTTCTTTAGTTGGTAAGAATAAAAGTACTGATGAGTTGTTTCAATCGACTGCAAAGTCAAACAAGCCGAGTTCATCAGTTACAAATTTGAGGACAACAGAGAAAAAGGAGATAAAGAAACGTGTCGGCGATGAATCTGACAGGTCAAAGTCAGAAAAGCCACACTCTGGCAATGATTCTGGTTCGACAAAACCAGAAGAGCCAGTTGTTGAGGTAAAAACTACCAAACCCAAGGCTGGTCAGGCTTGGGTGGATCTTTTCAAGTGAAAAATCCTGACTTACCGGAGTTCCCAGGTTGGTAAGCGTGGAACATGAATCGGCATATTTCTTGAGAAATTTCACTCTGGTGATTTTTTTGTTTTACATGTGGTAAATCAGGGACATTAAGTTGTACTTGATTTTCTACAAGTGATGTTTGTGATTAAAGGAAAACAATGTGATGAAATAACCCCGAGTTTATGAAACAACACACAAAACTAATTTTCCGGAAAAACCATTTTGATTAAAACAAACTTAAGTGTTTTGAAATCTAAATGGGAAAATAGTTTGTTGTGAGGGGGAGTTCTGATTGTTTACGCCAAGTGGATGGAGAATTGAAGTGATTCGATATCAGTTTGTCATTTTATTTGTACAGTTTTCAAATTTTCCTTGAAAATCAAAATTGAAATATATTTTGATTTTAGGGGGAGAAAAATTTTAAAAAAAAATTAGAAAATTTGAAAATTCCAAAAACATTGAAAAAAGCAAAAATGAGTTTTGTTGTGAAAAAGAGGAAATGATAGTAAATCAGTGGACTATCACAGCACGCTAAAGAAATGTAATGTCAAATGTAATAAACGGTCTCACTGATGATGTGACGATAGGTTTTCGTACATTTAGTAGATTTATTCGGGATATAAACCTAAAATTTCAAACTTGTGAAATTCGTGGGGAACACTACTTGAATATATAGGTAACCCCTGAAATCTCGTTTGAAAGGTCTCGTATTCTGATATATTAGGTGGTTATACTCTATGATGTCTGGGGTATTATTCCGGGACTTCTGCTGAACGGTGGTTCTGACCTAGTCCTTGGCTAATACTTTATCCAAAATGCTTGAAACATAGCATTATAGCCCTCAGATTGATTAAACAATAAAATTGATAATCATCTGTTGTAGCTGAAAAGATTCTCTAAAGGGAACAAATTGCAAAAGTCGAAAACTGATATCTCTCTGCGTATACGGAAGTATCGACCTGAGATCCCTCAGTCTTCGCATACCCTAATTTATGTACAGACATCATTGTAGTATTCTTGCCTGTAAGACTGAATATTGAGATTCTGGATATGGGAGTATATTCAAGAGGTGGGACACATGAATCGAACTAAGTTCATAAAACATCTAAATCGTATCCTGAATAGATTGAAAATTGTGTGAAAATTTAAGAGGACAACTATATCGTCAATCGAGGTGAATCGTTTAGAACTTAAAATGATTAAAGCTTAATGGTGCTAGTGATTTGTCTCAAGAACTGATATGATCCTCTTACACAAACTCACAAAAATATTATTTGTATCTATTTGTTTACTGCTTTTCATTCAAAAACAAAAATCCAAAAAGATTTTCGGAGTGTTTTAGTATAAATTTTTGAAAAGTCAAAAAGATTTTCGACAGCTGATTTTGAAGAGCTGATTTTCAAAATTCGAGGGCTAATCATGATGAACAGGTTTGGGAGAATATGTTGAAAACTTTGAATGTCATATACAAATGTTTTAAAAGATTGTGGGTTGAGTTAATCAAGGTCATTCATTTGAACTTGATGTAACTAATATGTTTGTTGAAAATGATGTCTACCAGTAAGTTTACTAAATTCAATTGTCATAAATTTATGAAACTTATATTGAGGTAGAGGATATGCAGGTTAACCAGGTTTCAAGTCCTGAGCAGATGCAGAACAAAGCCAGGAATTGATCCTGAACTTGTGAAACGATGAAAGCCAGACTACGATCCCGACAGCTGAGTCTAAGGGGGAGTCTGAAGACGAGCTCAACGCAAACGGAAGCGTGTAAGGAGCCAGGTATCGTTCCTGGAAGAGCTTGTATCTGGAAATCCAGGTGTCGATCCCAAAAGCATGGAAGCTTGACGAAAGGGGGAGCCTGAAGAAAAAGAGTCTAAGCGAGAGGGGGAGCAACGGAAGCTCGTAAACAGATCCACGGGGATTCTGTTTGAGAAAGAGGGAGTCTATGGTTGCTGAAACCGTCAAACCTTCAAGAAGACTCAGAGAGAGAGAGAAAGTCAAGTTGCTACGAGTTTGACTACGGATTGACTACGGCAATATCCAAGGGGGAGTCTGTTAGTGCAGAATGTCTATCGCCTTCGTCAATCGGAACCGTAGCTGAAATAGAAGTAAAATAGGCTTTATATTGTAATTTGTAAACAATAGGCAAGGTGGCATTATTGTAAATAAGGGGAAATCCCTTATAATCTTGTGCCTATAAATAGGAGTCTTAGGGTTTAGATTTAAGACTTTTGCCACATTAGAGCTTGGAGAGCTTAGGTGCTTAGAGAGAGAAACTAGAGAGAGAAAGTGGCAAAACGTGATTCACGGAGCTTGTAATCGTTACATCATCAATGGAATCACGACATTAGTACGTTATTGAGTGTTCGATCACATACATTCACGGATTCCGCACGTCGAACGTACGTTACGCAATCGAACGGTCGCAAAACCGGTCCTAACAAAACGATAAAAATATAATTGCCTCAATGATGATAATAATAATAATAATAATAATATATTTCTTTTCATTCCTTGAAGGAATGAAAAAAAACACCATCATACCAAGGAATAGAAATTGTTATATTTGAAAGGAGTTACATTTCTTTGGAATGCCCCATTCCATTACCACATGATAACCAAACATGTTTCTTTTCATTCCATCAGAATGGTCCATTCCATTCCACCTTTTATTCCTTCATACCAAACGCTACCTTAGTTCATTGCACCGTTTAACGCGTCGTTCTTCGCTTATGCTATCGTTAACTGTTCAGGCTAATCTCTCAGCGCTCCCTTCAATCCAAGATAGTGTTTATTTACTTAAACACAATCTGTGAGTATACTCGAACCCTTTTTGCTTTACGCACTTTTGGGTGTTATATACATTACTTATTCAAATCACAATCGACACACAACACAAACACTATTTATACGTTGACCGTTATTGCATGTTACGTGTTATTCGATGAATGCTTGTATGTTATGTTTACACAGTGATTGTTGCGTGACACCTTAGCAACGATAGTACTATAGTTTGGACTCAGCACCTGTCATGGACAGGGGTTGTTAAGGGCTTTACTTCGCGTGTCCCTGTGGGGATATGTGTTGCGCATTCTACAACTCGCAGTCACGTCTGTGCATATTTCATTGTCGATAACCTACTAGCCTTCACTTTGTTACATGTTACATGCTGGTTATGCGTAAACGATTTCGAATACTATTATACTATTAAACTTGTATGCTCACCTTTACACTATGTGTATTGACTTTATTTTTAACGTATGTGACAGGTGCTTAAGATGCTAGGAATGTTGTGCTTTGGTGAATCAAGCTAAGGGTCTAGTTATGTCACGCTAAATCTGAGTTGTCGGAACAATGTTTGTTTTTGAGACAATTATTTGTAATAACTGTTTTATTTAGATATGTTATGGTATGGGACGTGACGTTTAAATATCTTCTAATTAATAGTTGTTATGGATACTCATGGACAATCTGTTTCGTTCAGTGCCATGCCCCAATGTTTCCGCCATCGGTTGGGGTGTGACAGTTATACCCGCGCTTCGCAGCGGGCCATGCTCCACTTTTTAACATTTTTATTGGTATCGATTCAGTCTGTTTCGGTATTGGTACTCGCTATAACATCCGAAAGAGAAACAAAAAAAACAATTGACCGACAACAATAAAAACGATATTGATCGAAAACAATAAAAAAGTATACCGAACCGGTACTGATGTTGTTCGGTTGGTATCGGTCTGGTTCATTTCGTTACCAGTACGGTACTCACAATCGATATAGGCAACAAACACAAGTTATTTAAAGTATAAGGTTGTGATTATCGTTATATTAAATAATTAGAAGGTATACTATAAGTATACGATGATGACACTTGCTATAACAATCAAGAGAAACAAACAAAAAAAACAATTGATCGAAACAATAAAAACGCATATAAATAGAAAACAATAAAAAAACCCAAACCGTTACCCATGTTCACTTGGTATCGGTCTGGTTTGTTTCGGTACGTACACGTACCGACAACCAGTATCGTTAAGGAACACAAGTTATTTAAAGTATAAGGGTATGATTAAGGTTATATACAAGTAAAATTCCCCGGCGTGTTACGGCGGGAATTCGGTCGGATCTGTTCAGTTCACTACGGTTGGATATGGTACCAGCACTCGGTATAAACAACCGAATAAGAAAACCCAAAAAATAAACTTGTGATATGCCTCTAAAGATGGTGACAGGCATTTTACATTGACTGAAAACCATAAAAAATATCGGTAACGATTTCGATAGTACTATTACTGGTATTGATACTACCAACAATATTTTGAAGTTTATATGAGTTATAGTATTCATATAGAGTAAGTTTTAATGTTAACTAAAGATGAAAAAAATAAACGAATAAATATTAAACCGGCCTACTCAACTATTTTTTATTGTTCCACCAAATATCAACTAAGAGCATTCGTAATCAAATCTTTTACTCTATCTCTATAATTACACTAAAAATACTATTTTTTTTCTCTCTTTTCAATTAAATAATATTTTTTTATATTTTTATCATTATATTTTCTTCTCCTTCACTCACAATCACTTTCAAAAAATATTAAATAATTATAGAGGTGAACAGTATCTTTTTCAATTTTTTTGCTGGTAAAGAGTAACTTTTTTTTCTCTCTTCTCTACTCACAAGAATTTATAACCACTCTCACAAATATAGAGGTTCTAATGAAGGATCCATTATGAATGCTCGTATTTGTTATTCTAAAATAAAGCGTTTTCTTTATTATTAAATAATTTAGCATGTGCTTATAATCAATTATTATATTTCTCACCAACATCCAAATAATCTATCATCTTCTTATAATATATTTTGATAATTATAAAACTAATAAAATAACTAAATTCATGTGACTGTTAATCAATATTCTAAATTCATATTTCTGTTGTAAAACAACGACTTAATAGCAACAATATATAATAAAGTATATATAAACATATAAACTAGGATTATAGAGATTATGGAGACAAAGAGAAAATAGAGAATGTAAGAAACTTATTCTTGTTGATGTGTCTCATACAAAATACATGAGCCATTATATATAGGCTATAACATTAATACAAACATAAATGTAACATGGAAGTTAGAAATGTGGATAGTCACTAATAATGGATGCATTCATAACACTCCCCCTTGACTATCCACATGATGATTTACTATTCTTTAATACGCTTGGTGATGCTGCCTCGTTAAAAACCTTGCTAGAAAAACCCAGTTGGACAAAACCTCAACTAAGGGAAAAAGAGTGCAACGCGTATTGTCTCCCCCTAATACTTCTGGTCAGGTATGTTGCCTCGTTAAAACCTTACTAAGAAAACCCAATGGGACAAAACTTAGTCAACAGAAAAATAGTGCAACTTGAATAAGTCTCCCCCCCCCCCCGCCCCAATTTTAACATGTATCCTTTAAGTGACGTGTGTCCATCTTCCTTGAAAATTGAATAAAGCTTTTGTCGCGAATGATTTGTCGCTTGATCCCTTAATATGCAATCCTTTATGTTGAGAAATGTTGTATAATCTTCTAACGATACTTTAGGTGCCTCCTTCCAAAAATTATCATACGTCAACGACTGTGTTTTGTTACATTCCTGCATCTACAAGACTAGCCAAACTTGTTTTGAGGGGTTAGTAAAATATAATCAAATATAGTTTATACCTGAAATATTTCTTTGAACTCATTCCAATGTCTCTTCGCGTGAAAAAGGTTATATCATGACAATAAGCTCAAGTGTAAGATATTATAACCATACATAGCTAGCAAAACAATTAGTGCACTTATGCATTTAACGATGGTACTTCTACAATGAGAATCTCTACTGTGGTAGGAGATGATAATAGGCATTTCTTATAATAAATGACTTAACAACCTTTAACATACTTTAAGGTTCAACTATGTCTATACTAAAATATCCAAACATCATCTTCTAGATGTACTTGAGGGATTAGTAAAATATAATTACATATATACTCGAACTGCAATTCGAGTAATAATTAGACCGTGACAGGGTCATTCAAAAATTCTCCCTCTAAAAGTCGACAATTTCTCTCAATGATGCCTAGACATCATTACTGTAAATCACGATTATTGTGAACTTTTAAAAGTAGAATGTTTATAAAACATGGCTAATTTAATTAAACTTATATCCCTCTTTATGCGAATATCTCGAGTTGCACAACACTCGACCCAACTATTTTAGTCCATACGTATTTTTTCAACTTCATATAATACTTTCTTGTGGTTTTTACATCATTAATGCTTCTAGCATTATCAATCCATGAGGAATCCTTTCCATCTTATCCAAATATGCATGTGCTTTCACTCTTTAGAAGTTTTGCTACATAAATTTGCCCTTTTAACACATAGATATCTATATCATATGCAAAAATATCATGAACACTTGCTTTTATCTCCAAAATCCATATTGTACCATGTTTGTACACTGTGTACATTGAGATGCCATAACAACCAGGTACACATTTTCTATGTATGTTTATTAGAGTATTGGTGCACAATAATTACATCCATAAGGTGTTTCAATTAACCTCTTAAGCACTCAAATGCTTTAGGATACTCATGGGGAGTTCCGATTATATTCAATTCAATAACATATACAACATGTATATGTATTCAGATCTTAATTTATATAATAATCATAATATTCTCGAGAACTTATTTTATATAACTTAGTATTAAGTGATACATAACTTTCATAAGACGCATGTCAATTCTCTTTTATATATTACCAGACTAATAAGATATTGGAAAGTCAATGTATCCACCACTAGAGAATACATTTTCTCATAATCAAGCATAGGTCTTTGTGAAAATCTTGTGCCACCAATTTTAATTTATATCACTTAATTTGATTTTCACATGATTTGCGTAAAAGACACTTTTGTATCCAACATATGTTACAACTTTAGTTGTATGGACTGTTGGTCTAGAAACTTTCCATTTTATTGGAGAATTAAACTCTGCCTTATTTGCGTCTTTCTATTTTGGCCAATCATTTCTTAATATTCATTCATAGGCAGATCTTAAATCTTGATCCTCATCATTTAATCATTTTAAGCGCTACATTATATACAAAAGTATAATGACGTCGATTTTTATTTCGATTCCATACATATCTTAGACATGATACAACTTATCGAGATCTCTTTATTTTCAGGTACCTGAGGTTCTTCTTGAACCATCATGTCTATTATCTCTTCAGGAGATCTTATTACTATAACCTCGACTTGACCATTTTAATTACTTGCTCCAATTTTTGAGGAGTTTTATTATTGGAATCAACTAGTCTACCACGCTTTAGGCGTGCAATAGACTCATTACAAAAATATGTGGTTGTCCTCTTGGGACACAAATATAACTGGAGCATAAGCAGTTGATTATGTGACTTACATAGTCACTCTATTTAGGTTAGTGAACTTGTCTGGTAATTTGTTCTTTAATATTGGTAAATGAATTATACTTTAAAATTCTAGTTCATAGTTTATAGTCTGAGGATCAAGATGACATGATAATTCATTTCACTTTTCACTTTTCAACTACTTGTTATCTCCCCCTAATGTTGGGAATATTCATTCACTAAAGTGAAAACCGATGAGCCATAAACGAATTTCTCACTAATGGCTTTAAGTATTTAATCATAGACGATTATTTATACCCAACATATTCTCAAACTTTGTAGAAGTCCCATCTTTGTGCGGTGTGGTGGATGAGTTTCATTATATGTCGCACAACCAAAATCTTTGATGAGACATCTTTGGTTCCTGACCAAAAACCAACTGTATGGGGAGAACTATAACTTATTGGCTTGATATGAATTGATGGTACTATATATAAAGAGTAAACTGCCATTTTGGTCCCTGTGGTTTGGACACTTTTGCCATTTTAGTCCAAATCTCAAACTTTTTAAATCTGGGTCCCTGTGGTTTCACTTTTATTGCCATTTTAGTCCAAAATTCAAAAACTCCCTTTTTTGACTATTGCAACCTATGTATTTTGTCTTTTTGTGCAGGGGTATTTTTGTCCAATTGATTTTCATTTAACATATTCTTGATTAAAAAACTAAATTAAATATATTTAATTCCTTTAAATACCCTTATTAATATACATTTCCCCATTTAGAGACATCATCTTCTTCCCCCCAAATAAAACCCTAACCACCCTAACCCACAGGAGAGCGAAGCACATCATCTTCCCAAAAAACCCTAATCCCACAACGAATCCCTTGCAATGACAATGGTGGTTTGCACATGATTAGTTGCCTTTCACATGTTTTGAATTTGTTAGCCTTAAACTACTACCAGATAATATCGGTCAGTTCTGGTTTTACAGCTTGTTCTAACCCAAGTTCTCGAGGAAGTTGGCTACAAGAAAGATTCCACATTAGTTCTATCTGACTTCATGAAGGTGATTTAAATTTCTGTCTTAGCATTTTACCTTCCTTCACAAAACTTACAATATTTTCTCATCTTTCAATGTGCAGATTCTTGGCAACTCTGGCGGCTTGAAGATGGAAGTTGAGATTCCCGTCGACTAGATGGATCGAAATGTATGATTTTATTTATCAATAGTGCATTTAGCTGCTTGTATTTGACATTTGTTGTAAGGCGAAATAATTTAAGTTTTATTTGGGTTAGGGTTTTATTTGGGGGGGGGGGGAGAAGATGATGTCTGTAATGGGGAAATGTATATTAATAAGGGTATTTAAAGGAATTAAATGTATTTAATTTAGTTTTTTAATTAAGAATATGTTAAATGAAAATAAATGGACAAAAATACCCCTACACAAAAAAAAACAAAATACATAGGTTGTAACAGTCAAAAAAGGGAGTTTTGAATTTTGGACTAAAATGGCAATAAAAGTGAAACCACAGGGACCCAGATTTAAAAAGTTTGAGATTTGGACTAAAATGGCAAAAGTGCCCAAACCACAGGGACCAAAATGGTAGTTTACTCATATATAAAATTACATGTACCTAAATGAACTTTTGCTCCTCTCATGATCATTGGCTTTGTAACACGTAGTAGACGTTTAGTGATCGTCTAAACAATAACACTTATTCTAATGATCGTTAATAATCTGGGAATCAAATTCACTATTATCAAATAAATATACTAATCTAGATTAATATGCTTGCTATCACATTAGCTAAGCCACAATCACACAAACTTTAGGTTGTGGATTTGATAACCATTTAGACGATGCATCGATTTAAAACACTAAATGGTATCATGTTGGGATATGCATATCCTTTAATCACTTCCAAAATATTTAGGGATACACACCCTCCTTTATTTGGCAAAAATAAAATTTCCCTTGAGAGCAAAACAGTACATGTTAATTATCAGCTTGAAGAATCTTCTAGTTCTTCATTATGTTTCACATCATCATTGACTCGGTGTGGTCTAACCGGTCATGCCAACTAATTAAATAATTATGATCCATAAACTTCTGGTTTATGATCATATGTGTATTACTTGTTCGTATGTAATACAAAACGTATGATACGAGAGAATATATTACAACTTTAAAGGTCAAACCATCACGTTATGCAATCACTCCTTAGTTTGCCGCTTTTGTGGTCCATTATTATTATTAAACTGACCATCATTACAATTCTTATAGTCATTCTCATCATTACAAGTTTCTCAATTAGGTTTTCAAAAACACTATTAAAACATTTAATGTAATAGATACACATTATATATTTTCTTATGATAATGCGTTAACTGCATAACTGTATAATACATTACATAGGTTTTCTAAACAAATATAAAGTTTTTAATCATATAGTGTCACCGAGTATATGAATCATATAAGAAGCATTTCTATATATGAATTGTACTCAAAGAAAGGAACACGTTATTTTATAATAGTTTACTAACAAGCTAAAGATTATAGAGAGATAGAAACATGAAGAATGAGAGTGTTTTTATTCATTTTGAGATATCTAAAACCAAATACATTGGCTACTATTTATAGGGCTCCAGAACATAAATGATATGGAGTTATGAACATGGAAAGTCACAATATTCATAACACTAAATGATATGGAGTTAGGAACATGGATAGTCACAATATTTATAACACTATATTCATAACAAAAAGGTTGATAATTAAGATAAGTAAACACATGGATAATTAAGTCATTAAACTAGAGTAATACGTTTTATGAAACACCAAACAAGTAAAAATGGTTTGCTTTTTCTATAGGAGTGACTAATATTGTAAATAATATGTATTCTCATAATTTTTTATGTGATAAATTGAAATCTAAACATAATAAGGTGTACTTCATCTATCATCGGTATGGAAAAGTCATCTGAACTGATGTAATTAATTATGGTTATCAAAATATTCCCATAGAGGTTCTAACAATTACATTACGTTCATCTAGTATTCCTTATGCTTACTAATACATATAAAGAACATATAACTTGTTTCCTTTGAAAAACTAATAAAATATATGTAAAAGTTGATGATTAACAATATGAATGAACATCACAGTTCATTACATGGGAACATTCTAGCAATTAATGGTCTATAACTTGTTTCGAAAGGCATACAACTCACTTGGCCACCAAATGGATATCTTAACAACTTATGGTATTATATTGTTAAATACCATTTTTTTCAAGTTTAAAACAATATGCATCCTTTTGTTTTATAGGAAACTAATTAGAAAAATAGTTCGTTTTTTTTCAATGTTTGATAGGACGAATCAAGACAAGTTTCAAATAGCGTATGTATAATAATGTATGCATATACTATTAAACAATTTCAAGGGGGGTTTGATTTTGTTACCTGTGTCAGGAAGGGTATACCTATCAAGAACGAAGATGTCGGCTTTCATGTTCCATGTGAAATTGTGAGGGCAGTGGCTCTAATTCTCTTGCGATGATTCTAGGTGATGGCATCATTGATCAAGGTTTTTAAGCCTCGTGCTGATAACGTGTTGTAAAATAATGACCTAATAGCAACAATATATAAAGTATATATAAACATATGAACTAGGATTATAGAGATTATGGAGACAAAGAGAAAATGGAAAATGTAAGAAACATATTCTTGTTGATGTGTCTCATACAAAATACACGAGCCACTATATTTAGGCTATAACATTAATATAAACATAAATGTAACATGGGAGTTAGAAATGTGGATAGTCACTAATAATGGATGCATTCATAACAATTTCATCAATTCTCATCATATGTATAATATAATTAGACTATTCTTCGATTAATGATTTTAAGGGCGTGCGCAAATTGTTTGATCCAAACGGTCATGTGCTATAAAATCCAACCTCTCCCATTACTAATATTAATTATTTTTAACTATTAAATGCTAATTATTATTTTAACTTGTCTGACTCGTCAAGGGTTTTGAATAATAGTTTTTTTTTAAATGAGACGTGGGTCATGGATTCATATCGTATGACCCGATTTCATAACCCAGTGCCCATTTAATCAAAGGAGTTCTCATTGAGTGACACGTGTCCCAAAATTGGTTTCTTTTATTATAGTAGATAGATTTAGACGTAAAATCTAAATTATTTAGCAATATAATTTACTCTTTTATTACTATGTATTAATTTTGTTCTCGTTATTCCATATATAAATAAGTAAGTTTTTTTTTTGTACATAACCACTTATACCTTGTGTTTTTGGAGTTTTTTTTTTAAAAAAGGGTAAATTACAGTTTTCGTCCTTTATGTTTGTATCAGATTACAATGGATGCACTTTAACTTCAATAATTACAGTCACAATCCTTTATTTGTAAAACTCGTTGCATCTTACGTCCTTTAACACTAACCTAGTTAATTTTTTTAATTAAATATGGCATGTGCCTTGCACATGAGGGTATATTGGTAATTTTCCTCATTTATTTATCTAAAATAAATTAAAATAAATAAAAAAAACTTTTACTATATAATAACTATATCAATATCTCTCTCTCATTCTCTTTTTCAAAACTACCTTCAGTAACTTCCAAATCTCCAGCACCATAAGCACCAGCTACCACCGTCTTTACCACCATAACCACCGGCTACCCCCACTTCCACCAACTTACCTTCTGCATTAGTTTTTCATAGAAACCCAATGAACAGGTTCTCTGCGTTACACACCTCCACTGGTTCCGTCAATGATGCCGCACCCACAAACCCGTACCATCACCAAATTATCTGTTGAGAGATGCAAGGATGTTGCTGTTGACGCATCTTCAATGATGCCGGTGCCACAGTTTTGCCTGATTAAATCTGTTGATGTTGAGGGACGCAAGATCAGGGCTCGCAATACTCTCATCATCAATCCTCTTCGTCTGACACAACCACGAAAGAACTATTAAAACTCATCAAAAAGATCCAATTTTTATAAGCTATTGTTCAAATTATTTGTGGGTTTTGTTAAATTGGGTGAAATATTTGTGGATTTGTTTGAATTGAGTGAAATGTTTATGGGTTTTGTTGAATACTCATAAAAAAGATCCAATTTTTGCAAACTGTTGTTGAAACTTTTGTGGGTATTGTTGAATTGGGGGAAATGGGCATGTTAAAGGTCAAATTGTTTGAAACTTAGTTGCGGAATCACTTGTGTTTGGAGGACTAGATGAAGAAGCGAAAACAGTGGTGAGGGGTTTTTTATGTTTATACCAGCTGATGATGATCTTGTACGAGATGATGATGTGAAGTGACGGAGTTTGTGGTGGATTAGATTAGATCTGAATGAAACTTCTTCATTGGTTGATGAAGGTGGGTTTTTGGCTATGTCAATTGGAGACAGTTCCACCATTGTTATCTCATTAATAGATAACCGGAGAAGATGATGTTTCTCAGATTTATATACGCAGGTTAGGGTTTATAGATGTAACTAGTAAAATTACCAATATACCCTCATTACATAGAACATGTCATACTTAACTGAAAATTTTAACATAGTTAGTGCTAAAGGACGTAGGGTGTAATACGTTTTACAGATAAATGACTGTGATTGTAATTATTGAAGTCAAAGGACATCCATTGCAATACGATACGAACATAAAGGACGAAAATTGTAATTTACCCAAAAAAAAACTTGATTTTTTACTTTTAATCCAAAGGTTTTTAGCTTTTGCACTTTTAACCTTACATAATTTGTTTTTTTTTTAATTTTAACCCAAAACTTTTCATTATTTGCAATTTAACTTCACAACTTTTGTCACTTATACTTTTCATCTTTAGCAAATTTTCGTTTTAAATTTTTCGACTTAATACAACGCAGCGTACGAATGTGGTTCAACTTTTTTATGTTTTGTTTCAAATTTTGCAAGTTAACACGGTGCAACGTGCATGTGTGGTTCAACGTTTTTACCTCTATTTTTTCATATTTGACAGGTTCATCGCAACACGCAGATCCTAGGTCGAGTCAGTGTTGGTGGTCGATGACGGTTGTGTGACATTAGTACTATTTGACACCGTATTACGCCCCGCCACAACGCGGGGTGTGCTTTGGGGGTTTTCTAAAGAAAAAATGGTTATGCATATGGTTGTCGTAACCTTGGCTTTGGGGGTTTTCCAAAAAAAATTGTTTTTTTTTTTACTTTTCACCAAAATGTATTTCATAAATTACTTTTAATCCAAAACTATTTGTTTTTTTTACTTTTAACCCAAAACTATTTGTTTTTTTTTTTTTACTTTTAACCCAAAACTTTTTATCTTTTGCAATCTATCCTCGCAACTTTTTTTTACTTTCAACTTTGGTCCTTTATAGTTTTCATTTTTCGCAAATTTTTCGTTTTATGAATCGTTCTAAATTTTGTGACTTAACACATCGCAACGTGCGTCTTTGGTTTAACGTTTTTACGTTTCGTTCTAAATTTTGCGAGTTAACACGACGCAACTTACGTGTGTGGGTGAACGTTTTTACATCGTCTATATTTTTCCCGTTTGACAGGTTTAACATAACGTGCATGTCACACCCCCAAAAACCACACACGGAGTACCACCGCATAGAGGCGTGACATGACCAGGATCAAGCCACCAATCATATTGAACATATCAGTAAATAGTAGAAGTTATTCATCAATACGAAAGGTGTTTTCAAAACCGAACATAAATCAAATGTGTAGCGGAAGCATTAATGTAAAAATCCAACATAAGTATCAAGTTCTCATAATATAAATGTTTAACATGGAACTCAACAGTCCATGTGCCCACAACGATCGCGCCTCCCGTGCAAGCTCCATGAGTACCTATGGTCCTGCAAGGCATGTAACAAAGAGTCAACAACTAGTTGAGCGAGTTCACCGTAAGTAAGTTCGTAATAGTAAGCTCGTTTCGTAACATGTGGCTCTACTAGGCCGATAGTATGCTCTATTAGTGGGGGCTTCCCATATTTGTATATACACTAGACTATTTGTAACCATAAGTGTTCTTCTTAACCCGAGAACAGTAGTACGTACAAGGTTTACGTAGGTTTTACGTAAGTGTCCTTCTCAACCCGAGGACAGTGGTACGCGGGGGTTTACGTAGGTTTTACGTAAGTGCCTGTCACAACCCGAGGCAGTGGTGAATATAAGTTTTACGTAGGTTTTACGTAAGTGCCCTTCGCATCCTTAGGACAGTGATGAGTACAAGTATACGTAGGTTTTACGTATGTATCCTTCGCATCCGAGGACGATGGTAGATAGTCTAGTAACAGTGTAGGTACAATCCCATTCCCAACCCCGGGAATCCCATGCCTTGGTAAGAGTGTGAACTCACCTTGTTTTGCTCGGCAGATACACAGAAAAGTAAATCAAGCAATTTGGTGGTCAACCACGTCCTACCATGGTTACCATACAAGCTAGGTTCGTATTCTAGTAGTGCACGTATGTTCTACACATATTCCATCTAGTTGCATACAGGTACAAATCATGGCATACACGTATAATCATGGTAGTTCAACCACAATACGAGTTCAACAGTACAGTCACGTAAATAAACGAAGTCCAAGTATGCGGCCCAAATGGTTGGGCTCGTAACAGTGTATAAGTCCAAACGTGTGCACGTGTTCCTGGTCTCGAGTCGAGACAGTGTGGTCTCGAGTTGTTGGCCTAAAGATCTCGAGTCGCAACCAAAAGGTCTCGAGTCATGCATGCACTAGTTGAGACTAGGCGGTCTCGAGTCGCAACAGGACCCGCAACCATGGTCTCGAGTTATGCTGTTTGTGTGCGGGTGTTGTGGTCTCGAGTCGAGACTATGAGTGTGTAACAGAATTCCTGATTTCCTTAATTTGCAGCCCATCACTTCCGTAATATCAGCAAACAACTTTTGGCAGTTTCATATCGGATCAAAACATCAATCATCCTAAAATCATGCATATTCATACAATAACTTAATCATCATCAAATCAAACCTTTATCACCAAATTCACATAAACACTAGTAACTTATCTAATCATAACCAACCATCTTAACCTTTAATGAATCTAATAGTTTGGGTAACTCATTAAGATGCGATGTTCAACATGTAACAATCCGAAAACAGAAACATAATGACCGATTGACACCTACTCGGTTCCAAATCAACAGCATGAAATTCCAAATCATATGAATGTTATCAAATACACATGTGAGCCAATTATTATGGATGGTAATCTCATTAACAAAATCACTAGCATGCAACCCTAGTTGTCAAAGAAAACATAGCAATCAAAATCATGGCAACTAACAAAGATGTAACACTAACCGAATCGTGTGATGTGACAAGCTTGATCGAGAGAAAGGGCTTCGGGTGAGAGGTGATGCCGTCGAACAAGAGAGAGAGAGAGAGAGAGAGGAAGAGAGCTTAGGGTTTTGTGTGTGTGTTGGTGATTTGTAAATTATGAAACACAAAACCCCTTAATGGGTTAATGAACATGCACAAGGGAAGTGGGCCGAACCTATCAACTGGCTGCCCTTGGTCTCGAGTCAAGTATAGTGAGCCGATAAAAGAAGTGTACGGCCCAAAGGGCTTGTGTGACCGGGCAAGTGTTGTGCAACCGAGCTTATAATATTCACATGCAATTACGTAGCACATAGCATAACAAAACATAAAATTCCATTACCAACAGACACGTCAACTAGTCACGTATAGTCCAAACAAGTTACATCGAAGCACACGAAAAGTTCTAAATTACGAGTTGTCACATTATCCCCAAGTTGAAAGAAATTTCGTCCCAAAATTTGGTACGTACTTACTGAGGCAGCTAGTTAAGTTACATGGTTTTCCTGGTGTGTCACATCCTCCCCCCGTTGATCTAGAATTTCGTCCCAAAATTCCGCAGTAGCTTCAGCCTCAGCAGCGGTTGTACTGTTCGCAAACAATTGGGGATACTTTTGTTTCATCTGATCTTCGCGTTCCCAGGTGAACTCTGGGCCACGACGGGAGTTACAACGAACTCGAACAAGAGGTATTCTAGTGTGCTTGAGGACCTTAACATCCCGATCCGTGATTTCTACTGGTTCCTCGACGAATCGCAACTGTTCGTCGATAGTGAGCTCCTTCAAAGGAACTATGAGGGTCTCATCTGACAGGCATTTCTTCAGATTCGACACGTGAAAGACGTTGTGAACTGCACCGAGTTCTGCTGGTAGGTTCAGTTTGTAGGCCACTTTGCCTATTCTTTCTATGATTTCGAACGGTCCGACATACCGCGGATTCAGTTTACCCCATTTGCCAAAACGAACCACACCCTTCCAGGGTGAGACTTTGAGTAGCACTCGATCCCCAACCTGGAACTCGAGTGGTTTCCTGCGCTTATCAGTGTAACTTTTCTGACGGTCGCGAGCCGCCGCCATGCGTTGCCATATCTGTGCGATCCGTTCAGTAGCATCAACTACCATTTATGGACCTGTGATTTGACTATCCCCCACCTCTGCCCAACAGAGAGGTGACCGGCATTTACGTCCGTACAATGCCTCGAATGGAGCGGCTTGGATGCAGGTGCGGTAACTGTTATTGTACGAAAACTTCACTAAAGGGAGATGCTTTTCCCAGCTATTGCCGAAATCGATAACACATGCCCGAAGCATGTCTTCTACAGTTTGAATCGTGCGCTAAGACTGCCCATCCGTCTGTGGGTGATATGCTGTGCTCATGTCTAATCGAGAGCCAAAAGATTTGTGCATCGCTTGCCACAATTCTGAAGTAAATCGTGCATCACGATCAGAGATAATAGAAGTTGGCACTCCGTGCCTTGAAACAACTTCCTTAAGATATACGTCTGCTAGAGTGGAGAACTTGTCCGTTTCCCTAATTGCCAGGAAGTGTGCAGACTTTGTGAGTCGATCCACGATCACCCAAATGGTGTCGTTTCCGTGTTGAGATCTGGGTAGGCCAGTAACAAAGTCCATGGAAATTTCCTCCCATTTCCATTGTGGTATCTTGGGTTGCTGAAGTAGGCCCGATGGTTTCTGGTATTCCGACTTGACTCTCGCGCAAGTCAAGCACTTACTAACGTAAGTTGCAATGTGGGCCTTCATGCTAGGCCACCAATACGTAGTTCTGAGATCGTGGTACATTTTATCCGAACCTGGATGTACCGAGTAGCGAGACTTATGTGCTTCATCCATCACAAGTTCTCGTAAACCGCCATATAGTGGGACCCAAATACGCCCCGTTACATAATAGGCACCGTCTTCCTTCTGTTCTAATCGTTGCCTTGAGCCGCGTAAGGCTTCTGCCCTGACGTTTTCTGGTTTCAATGCTTCCACCTGAGCATCTCGTATCTGTGCAGGAAGACCAGACTGAATAGTAAGTTGTAGTACTCGCACGCGTCTAGGTAGAGTGTCTTTTCGACTGAGAGCGTCAGCCACAACGTTGGCTTTGCCTGGATGGTACTTGATGGCGCATTCGTAATCGTTAAGTAGTTCAACCCATCGACGTTGACGCATGTTCAATTCCTTCTGCTTGAAGATATGCTCGAGGCTCCTGTGATCGGTGTAGATAGTGCACTTGGTACCGTACAGGTAGTGTCGCCATATCTTGAGCGCGAAAACAACAGCTCCTAGCTCTAAATCGTGCGTCGTGTAATTCCGTTCGTGAACCTTGAGTTGGCACGAAGCGTAAGCAATAACTTTATCCCGTTGCATCAATACACAACCAAGCCCCTGTATCGATGCGTCACAATAGACCACAAAATCATCCGTGCCCTCTGGCAATGAGAGGATAGGTGTACTGCAAAGTCTATCCTTTAAGTGCTGAAAAGCAGTTTCCTGAGTATCACCCCAACGATAAGCGACACCCTTCTGTGTCAGTAGTGTAAGCGGCTGAGCAATCTTTGAGAAGTCCTTGATGAACCGTCTGTAATAACCCGCCAAACCCAAGAATTGGCGTATTTCCGTTGGTGTACGTGGTGCAAGTCAGTTCCTGATCGAGTCTACCTTAGATGGATCAACATGGATCTCATCCTTGTTTACCACATGGCCTAGAAAGTGGACTTCACGAAGCCAGAAGTCGCATTTTGAAAACTTGGCGTACAGCTGTTCTGTTCGAAGGAGCTTCAGAATAAGTCGCAAATGCTGCTCGTGTTCCTCCTGACTCTTGGAGTAGATCAGGATGTCGTCGATGAAAACAATGACAAACTTGTCTAGGTAGGGTTTGCACACCCTGTTCATAAGATCCATGAAGACTGCCGGTGCGTTCGTCAACCTGAATGGCATGACAAGAAACTCGTAGTGGTCGTAACGAGTTCTGAATGCTGTTTTGGAGACGTCCTCATCCCGGACTCTCAACTGATGGTAACCTAACCTCAGATCTATCTTCGAGTAGTAGCTCGACCCTTGCAACTGGTCGAACAAATCATCAATACGTGGAAGAGGATAGCGGTTCTTCACGGTAACCTTGTTGAGTTCACGATAATCGATGCACATTCTAAAGGTACCGTCCTTCTTTTTCACAAATAATACTGGAGCTCCCCAGGGCGAAGAGCTAGGACGAATGAAACCCTTGTCCAAGAGTTCTTGTAGCTGTTTGGACAGTTCCTCTAGTTCTGATGGAGCTAAGCGATACGGTGCTGCTCCTGGAGCTAGCTCGATCTGGAATTCGACCTGGCGGTGAGGCGGTAGACCAGGTAAGTCTTCAGGAAACACTTGAGGAAAGTCACGTACAACTGGGATATCCTCTAATCTCTTCTCTTTCATTGATGCTTCTGTAACAAGTGCCAAAATGGCAGTGTGACCCTTTCGCAAACACTTCTGGGCCTTCAGGAAGGAGATGATGCCAACCACGGCACCACTCCTGTCGCCTTGAACTTCGAGAGGTTCTTTGCCAGAACGGGGAATACGAACAATCTTCTCCTTACATAGGATCTCTGCGTGATGTTGGGATAACCAGTCCATTCCAATGACGATGTCGAAACTACCCAGAGCTATAGGGATAAGATCGATAGAGAAAGTTTGACCAGCGAGGATAAGATTACAACCCTGAACTATGTGTGTGGCCTCTAGACTTTTACCGTTAGCTAACTGACATGTTTGGTGTTTAAGGGAGTTGGTGCACGTTTTAACATTTGGCTAACTTTTAGAGACATATAACTTGTATCCGCACCCGAATCAAACAAAACAGTAACATAAAAGTCGTCGAGAAGAAACTTACCCATGACTACGTTGGGATCATTCCTGGCATCACCCTGCCCCAGCACAAATGCACGACCCCTAGCGCCGTTGTTCCCGTCATTGTTATTTCCCCCGTTATTGTTCCCATTGCCTTGGTTATTGTTGTTGTTGTTGTTGTTGTTCTGGTTTCGGTTTAACTAGGGGCAGTGACTCTTGAAGTAACCTTCAGCGCCACAATGAAAACATCCCTTGTTACCCTGCTGTTGATTTTGCTGCTGCTGATTCTAAGTTACAGGCCGTGGGCTCCTACAATCCTTGGCCTCATGACCCATCTTGAGACACCTCTGACAACGACCCTTGTTGCACTGGCCACTGTGGTGTCTGTTACAATTGTTGCACCTTGGGAGGTTTCCTCGATATCCACCCTGTCTTTGATTGCCCGAAAATTGCTGACCAGGGCTCTGGTAGTTGTCAGTCTTTCGCTGCTGAACCTGAGACTGAACTGAAGCTGAACCCTTGCTGGAATCCCCATCCCATTTCCGCTTGTTGTCACCAGGAGTAGCAGGAGTAGCAGAAGTGGTAGCGGTAGCAGTTGCACTGATACGTTTTGGCAGCCTGTTCTGTTCCACTGCCTGATCCGTGAGGCGATGAGCAAGACGCTGAATATCCTGGATGTTATCGAGGTTAGCCGATGTCACATGGCTCTGGATTTCTGGCGCTAGACCCTTGAGATACAACTCAATGCGCTTGATTGGAGGGTCCACCATAGTTGGACACAAGATGGCCAGCTCGTTTGACCGTTTCGTATAAGCTTCAATTTCCGATCCTGTCATTTTCAGATGATAGACCTCCACTTCCAACTTGTGGATGTCATCACGTGTGCAGTATTCCCGTTTGATGAGTTCCTTAAAATCATTCCAAGGGGTGGCGTTAGCAGCTGCCAGCCCTAAAATCTGAACTTGCGCGTTCCACCAAGTCAGCGCAATTCCTTCTAGAGTACCAGTGGCGTACTTCACCATGCGAGCCTCGGGGCATTCACACATTTCAAACACCGACTCGAGCTTTTCAAACCAACGGAGGAGTCCCACTGCTCATTCAGTGCCATTAAATGTGCTTGGACGACAGTCCATGAAGTTCTTGAAAGTGCAAACAGGTTGCTAAGCGTGTTGACTTATTGTGTATAAGAATAGGACAAGGTTAAACACAAGAGTTGGTTTAGGAGTGTAGGATCTAATGATCCTAGAGTGAGTTTGCAACTGCAGGGTATACCTCCTGCTTGTGCGGCTGCAAGTGCCGCAGCAACTTGTTCGTTAATGAGAGCCGTCAACTGGGCTTGAGTCATGTTAATACGTCCCGACATGATCTTCATAGCAAAGGTAACATAAGTGAGAGAGTGGTTCGCGAAAAAGTGCGATGACAGAGGAGAGTAAGCACACAAAGGTTCTCATGCAATAGCAGTTATGTATATCTAAGCATACCCTGAGCAAAGTTCTATGTGATCTAGCAAGTAGGCAATAAAACATAAACCATATTACCTAGAATGTTGAGTCTTGCACGTGGAGCGAGGCGTCGTTGTGGATCGTTGAGCACAGTACAGGTTATAGTCTGGTTTTAATAAAAGCGTGTTCCCCTTATTAAAACCAAGTTCGCTATAACCAATGGCTCTGATACCAATCTGTCACACCCCCAAAAACCACACACGGAGTACCACCGCATGGAGGCGTGACATGACCAGGATCAAGCCACCAATCATATTGAACATATCAGAAAATAGAAAAAGTTATTCATCAATACGAAAGGTGTTTTCAAAACTGAACATAAATCAAATGTGTAGCGGAAGCATTAATGTAATAATCCAACAGAAGTATCAAGTTCTCATAATATAAATGTTTAACATGGAACTCAACAATCCATGTGCCTACAACGATCGCGCCTCCCGTGAAAGCTCCATGAGTACCTATGGTCCTGCAAGGCATGTAACAAAGAGTCAACAACTAGTTGAGCGAGTTCACAGTAAGTAAGTTCGTAATAGTAAGCTCGTTTCGTAACATGTGGCTCTACTAGGCCGATAGTATGCTCTATTAGTGGGGGCTTCCCATATTTATATATACACTAGACTATTTGTAACCATAAGTGTTCTTCTTAACCCGAGAACAGTAGTACGTACAAGGTTTACGTAGGTTTTACGTAAGTGTCCTTCTCAACCCAAGGACAGTGGTACGCGGGGGTTTACGTAGGTTTTACGTAAGTGCCTGTCACAACCCGAGGCAGTAGTGAATATAAGTTTTACGTAGGTTTTACGTAAGTGCCCTTCGCATCCTTAGGACGGTGATGAGTACAAGTATACGTAGGTTTTACGTATGTATCCTTCGCATCCGAGGACGATAGTAGATAGTCTAGTAACAGTGTAGGTACAATCCCATTCCTTCAATCCCATTCCCAACCCCGGGAATCCCATGCCTTGGTAAGAGTGTGAACTCACCTTGGTTTGCTCGGCAGATACACAGAAAAGTAAATCAAGCTATTTGGTGGTCAACCACGTCCTACCATGGTTACCATACAAGTTAGGTTCGTATTCTAGTAGTGCACGTATGTTCTATACATATTCCATCTAGTTGCATACAGGTACAAATCATGGCATACACGTATAATCATGGTAGTTCAACCACAATATGAGTTCAACAGTACAGTCACGTAAATAAACGAAGTCCAAGTATGCGGCCCAAATGGTTGGGCTCGTAACAGTGTATATGTCCAAACGTGTGCACGTGTTCCTGGTCTCGAGTCGAGACTAGAGATCTCAAGTCGAGACAGTGCGGTCTCGAGTTGTTGGCCTAAAGATCTCGAGTCGCAACCAAAAGGTCTCGAGTCATGCATGCACTAGTCGAGACTAGGCGGTCTCGAGTCGCAACAGGACCCACAACCATGGTCTCGAGTTATGCTGTTTGTGTGCGGGTGTTGTGGTCTCGAGTCGAGACTATGAGTGTGTAACAGATTTCCTGATTTCCTTAATTTGCAGCCCATCACTTCCGTAATATCAGCAAACAACTTTTGGCAGTTTCATATCGGATACATCAATCATTCTAAAATCATGCATATTCATACAATAACTTAATCATCATCAAATCAAACCTTTATCACCAAATTCACATAAACACTAGTAACTCATCTAATCATAACAAACCATCTTAACCTTTAATAAATCTAACTAGTTATTTTCGCCCGCGCGTTGCAGCGGGGATCCAATGTCTGCAAAACGTGTGCCGGGAACGGCAAGCAGATACCGAATATCAAAACATAGATAAAAATGAAGTGGTAACGATAGTCACTTCGTCCTAAAAAAAGATTTTAAACAATCTTATTTATAATAGTAGAACCCACACGTCTTACACGTTCGAAATTCGTTTGTTTTCAGTTCAGTTATTACGGTACTAACACGTTAAAATATGGATGAGCTCGTTACCGGTAATGGCACCGAAAGTACCGATCCCGAAAATCATCGAAATTAGGTACCGACACCGAAAATGTTCGGTACGATACCGTAGGGATGAGCACGGTACCTGTTCGGTACCGAACTGGTACCGGTACTTAAAACGGGGAAAAGTGGAATCGGTACCAGTACCGAATACACCGGTTCAGTACCGATACCGGTACTTACCGGTGTTTTACCCATAAATACCGGTACCGGCACCGAAAAACGGGGAAAATGGAAACCGGTACTGGTACCGAATATATCCGGTACGGTACCTGTACGGTACCGGTATTTGAGGGTAAAACCGGTCCTGTACCGGTACCGAAAATGTTAAAAGGCGGTACCGAATCTGTACAAAAAATGTACCCATATTAATATCGTTCAGTACTGGTAGCCGATACCATTTGCTCATCTCTAAATGATTTAGTGTTATAATATTAAAATAATAAAAACCAACCAAAGAAAAAAAAACACCAAAATTAAAAATTATAAAAGAAAAAAGGAAAAGAAAAAAATAAAAGAAACAAAAAAGAAAAGGAAAAAAGAAAAGAAAAGAGTACTGTTCATGAAGCTTCAACAATAATATATATATAATAGTTTGGGTAACTCATTAAGATGCGATGTTCAACATGTAACAATCCGAAAACAGAAACATAATGACCGATTGACACCTACTCGGTTCCAAATCAACAGCATGAAATTCCAAATCATATGAATGTTATCAAATACACATGTGAGCCAATTATTATGGATGCTAATCTCATTAACAAAATCACTAGCATGCAACCCTAGTTGTCAAAGAAAACATAGCAATCAAAATCATGGCAACTAACAAAGATGTAACACTAACCGAATCGTGTGATGTGACAAGCTTGATCGAGAGAAAGGGCTTCGGGTGAGAGGTGATGTCGTCGAACAAGAGAGAGAGAGAGAGAGATGGGGGAAGAGAGCTTAGGGTTTTGTGTGTGTGTTGGTGATTTGTAAATTATGAAACACAAAACCCCTAAATGGGTTAATGAACATGCACAAGGGAAGTGGGCCGAACCCATCAACGGGCTGCCCTTGGTCTCGAGTCAAGTATAGTGAGCCGATAAAAGAAGTGTACGACCCAAAGGGCTTGTGTGACCGGGCAAGTGTTGTGCAACCGAGCTTATAATATTCACATGCAATTACGTAGCACATAGCATAACAAAACATAATATTCCATTACCAACAGACACGTCAACTAGTCACGTATAGTCCAAACAAGTTACATCGAAGCACACGAAAAGTTCTAAATTACGAGTTGTCACATTATCCCCAATTTGAAAGAAATTTCGTCCCGAAATTTGGTACGTACTTACTGAGGCAGCTAGTTAAGTTGCATGGTTTTCATGGGGTATCACAGTGCGGGTCCTAAATCGACTTAGTTATAACTAAAGAATGCCCGCCGCAACGCGACGGGTCTCAATTCTAGTTAATATTAATTTAACAATATTTTAGGCGGTCAAATATTGAATTTGTTGCCAATGATGTCCAGCCCAGCTGGTCGGAGGTGAGAGGGTTTACCCACTTCTGTGGGGTTCCCGCTCAGGAGGTCACGGGTTCGAGACCACTCCGGTTCTAATACTGGGTAATTCTGGTGCGGCTGGACCTTAGGGGGGCCTGGGGATCGAACCCGCGTGCGAGCGATACTAGATCAGGGGGAATACTGTTGAGCTATCCAAAAAAATATTGAATTTGTTCTCATTAATATTTAGCTATCCAAAAAAAATATTGAATTTGTTCTCATTAATATTTAACTACATTTTAATAGGTTATAACCCCGTGTATTACACGGGTTGAATAAATGAATTTTATATATCAAATAATAAAATATTATCTTTTTAAAAGCCTCCTTTATTGCACGGGTTGAAGAAATGTAATTTTATATATTAAATAATAAAATAAGTTATATCTATAAGAACCATATGTATTGTATGGGTTGAATAAATGTAATATTATATACCAAATAATAAAAAAATTATATCTTTAAAACCATTGTTTTACACGGGTTGAATAAATGTAACATTGTTTACCAAATAATAAAAAAAGTTATATTTTTAAAAACCCCCGTGTATTACATGGGTTGAATAAATAAATGTAATATTATATACCAAATATAAAAAAAATTATATCTTTAAAACAACTGTATTAAACGGGTTGAATAAATGTAACATTGTTTACCAAATAAGAAATATATATTACATGGGTTGAATAAATATGATTTTATATACCAAATAATAAAAAAAATATATTTAAAAAAAAGAATTTGTATTAATTTAGATATTAGATTTGATTAGATTTTAGATTTTGCATTAGATTAGATTTTAGATTTGATTAAATATTATTAATAATAAGAATTTGTATTAATTTAGATTAAATATTATTATTTTTTAGTATTATTAATAATTTTAATCAATTAAATGAGAGAATGACAAGTGTCCCAAAACAGGTTTCTTTTATTATATAGTATAGATTATACAAGGACGACGCTTTTCGAATATATCGTCATTTGGTGTATTTTTCTATGTTTAAATTTTGAGATCCAACCTGCCGTAACAGTTTGGTAAAAAAAGATTATTCCGCTGCGTAGCATGCACGGGTATTAATGGTAGTTTCAAACATTCCACATCTAAACGTAAATCAGATTAATAATTTTTGTTCATATTTGCATTTACATTACATTGTGTTTGACTAATAAACACATGTATAACGAAACACGGAATTAATGTGTTTATCATTTAAATATTTATGTTGGTGACGATATGCATTAATTTAGATTTTAGATTTTGTATTAGATTAGATTTTAGATTTGATTAAATATTATTAATAATAAGAATTTGTATTAATTTAGATTAAATATTATTATTTTTTAGTATTATTAATAATTTTAATCAATTAAATGAGAGAATGACAAGTGTCCCAAAACATGTTTCTTTTATTATATAGTATAGATTTCTATGTTTATTACTATTTGTACTTTTGAAAATATTTCATGACTTGCTTGATTAAATTTCCATCATTTTTCTTTTATATAGATAGTTTGGTAGGTAGCTTTTTTTATACATCTAACCATCATCATGCACCAAAGAGCTTGTAATCTATTGGTATCAAATTTGAAAACTATCCCTACCTATGAGTTTGAGGGTTCGAAGTAGACAAACGTTATAGATTTTTATAAAGAGTATTTACAACATCCATACATATTACATAACATTGGTATTTTTTAACAACTCCATATCGTATACATGCATGCCCTTTTTTACATGTTTTCATAGGATGTTTATCGGGGACATGTGCTACCATAAAGGCAACATGGTAGCAACCACTACTAGAAAATACACTCCTCTTGATACGCGGACAATGACATGCGCATATTTTATGACATTCAAAAACGTATGTCAAGAAAAAAATGTCATGGTTTACAAAATTTAATAAATCTATGACATTCTTTTTTGTGTGTCATGTTTTTAGCGTCATGAAAAAAACAAGATTTATCTTGACACGCAAATAATGACACACACTCATTTTATGACATTCGAAAGTGGCTGTCAAGAAAAAAATGGTCATCACCCATGGCATTATAGCCTAGTGGTATTGGGGGTGGGATAAGGCTTATGACCATTAGGTCATGGGTTCGATTCTCACAAAGGGGGTTTTCCCAGATTTATTGGGTTTCCTCCTGAAATGGTGTTTAAGCATTATTGCCTAGTGGAGATGGATATGATCGGGTGGTTCTGCTGGTGGCACGATGATACTTCAGTGGTCCGTCAGTGATCCAAATTTGCCGTTCAAAAAAAAAAAAAAAAGAAAAAAATGGTCATGGTTTTACATATCTTTGCCACAAACACACAGAAACCTTGCGCAAATTCTGAAACATAAACCATTAGTTTATTTACCCCTCCATTTTTATCTCTTTCACAAGCTGCAATAAGTTCTAGAAAATTAGTATTCCAAGATAGCTAATGTTAACATGGCGCATCATCGCATTCGTTCAACTCCTTTATGTTAGTTTATTAGTGCTAATGTTACGATGAATCAAATAATTAAAACTACGCAGAGAACATGAAGTTTACCTTGGATTTCAATGCTAGATCAACGGTTGGAAAACCAATGGCTATTGGGGATTAATCGAAGCTCGGTCTAAGAGATTTGATACGAACAATTTGCTAGAAATGGACCTGAATAGGTTGCGATAGTGATCCCCGTAAATTCAAAGTAAAGTTAACAACTTAAGCTCTTGTGGGGTGGTGGAGATACCTTCTGGTTCCTCCGGAATTTATGAAGGTGGTGTTTGGGTGACCTTTAATGTAGCCGGAAAACGGAAGTAGCGGAGGCGAGACCGCGAGAGTGTTTTGTGTAGGCCTAGCAAATAATAAAAAATTTAAAAAATCTAAAAAAATAAAAAATAAAATAATAAAAAATCTAAAAAAATTCTAAGACGTCAAAAAAATAATAAAAATTCTAAAAAATCAAAAAAATAATAAAAATTCCAAAAAATTCTAAAACATCAAAAAAATAATAAAAAATCCAAAAAATTTTAAAAATAAAAAAAATAATAAAAAATCAAATAAAATCAAAAAATTCTAAAAAATCAAAAAAATACAAAAAACAAAAAAATCTATAAAATCAAAAAAATAATAAAAATAAAAAAATAATAATAAATAAAAAAAATTATAAAAAATCTAAAAAATTCTAAAAAATAAAAAAAATCTAAAAATAAAAAGAAATAAAAAACAATAAAAATAATAAAAATCCAAAAAATAATCAAAAATAAAAAAAATTCTAAAAAATAAGAAAATTCTAAAAAATCAAAAATTCTAAAAAATAACGAAAAATCCAAAAAATTCTAAAAAATCCAAAAATTTGTAAAAAAATATAAAAAATAAAAAATCCAAAAAATTATAAAAATAAAAACAAAATTAAAAAATCCAAAAAATTCTAAAAAATCAAAAAATACTAAAAAATCTAAAGAATTCAAAAAAAGTATAAAAAATACATAAAAATTCTACACAATCCAAAAAATTATAAAAAAAAGTTCTTAGGATTTTAAAGAAATCTTCTCTATTTTAAAGAATATTTTATGATTTTTTTGGTTTTTTTAGAATTTTTTGGATTTTTTAGAATTTTTGTTTTTTTAGATTTTTTTTATTTTTTTAGAATTTCTATGATTTTCTTTTATTTTTTTGATTTTTTGAATTTTTTAATTTTTTAGAATGTTTTGGATTTTTTTATTATTTTTAGATTATTTTTTGATTTTTTTGGATTTTTATTAATTTTTTTTAAATTTATTTGATTTTTATATTTTTTTGGATTTTTTGTTATTTTTTGTTATTTTTTTGATTTTTAGCAATTTTTTTGATTTTTTAGAATTTTCAGAATTTTTTATTATTTTTTGGATTTTATATATATTTTTTTATTTTTAAGATTTTTAAATTTTTTTATTTTTTAGAATTTTTAAGATTTTTTAATTTTTTTATATTTTTGAATTTTGTGGATTTTTTATAATTTTTTTTGGATTTTTTAGAATTTTTTTATTTTTTAGAATTTTTTATGATTTTTTATAATTTTTTGGATTTTTTAATATTTTTTGATTTTTTTGATTTTTTGATTTTTTAGATTTTTTTTATTTTTTATATTTTTTTGAATTTTTGTTCATTTTTTAGAATTACTTTGGATTTTTTTATTATTTTTATGTTTTTTTTATTTTTATAATTTTTTTGGATTTTTAGAATTTTTTATCAATGCCCAAATTCATTTTGACAAAAACCTATCTTAACCTAAACCCATTGTAACCCATTTCTTAATAAGCTCATCCTAACCCAAACCCATTCTAACCCAAACTCATCCTAACCTATTTACCCAACTCACCCATTTTGCCACTCCTAGTTTTGTGTGTTCATTTGTTCGAGGAGATGTCGAGTACTTATATGGTTAATTTTAGTTTGGCGAAACCAACCGGCAATAAGTAGGAAGAAAAACCGATGAAAACCAACAGACAATAACTACCATAATTTCAATAAATCTCATTCAATCTCCTGTATTTATAAACAATAAATAAATGATGGTCTAAATAACTCATTGTCACTCAACATCTTTCTTGTGTATTTATTGTACTTGATATAAATTAATTTTTATATCACAATTTCTAATATCATGTTTTGTTGCCCATAATTTATTATTGCTCTTAATAATTGTAGTAGCAAAGAGGGTGGCAGCATAATAATTTAAAAAAAAATTGTACCGGGTTAACAAAGTAGAGTTTTTTATGTAACCACTGTAATAATTCGATGTTGTCTTGATGATATTTCTTTGGATTTTAGACAAATCTTAATTAGTAGAACCCCATCTGTGTAACCCACTACACAACACTACACCAAACCAAATGTCATAAAAAAGAACCCAATCTTGCTTCAAAAATTGTAATTATGGTAAAATCACAATTTTGTATTATTGTATCAAAACAATGCATAAATTTATTTATAATAACAATTAATGTAGACTCTTCACATGTCATCTTAATTATAGGTTACAAAGGTGTCGAAATCCCTAAAATATCCCTAAAGTGTCTTAAATTGTTGAATAATATGCAAGTTTACCCTCTCTAAAATAGCTTAGCCATGTTGTACATGTTGATTTAAAATGTGTACAGAATGTAAAATTATCATAAGGGTAGAAAAATTAGTTTGCCTAATAAGGTAGTATATGGATTATATATTTATACATACTATTAAATCATGAAAATCTCAAAGGTTGCATGTCTAACTTTTAATTTAATCAATTAATTACTTTAATTATTATAATTTCTTAATTTAATTCAATTAATGGAAGACATAAGTGGGCATGGATTCCATGGATAAAATGTCTAGATTGCGCTTAAAGTGTTTTAAAACTTTGGACAATGTCCAAGTTTCCCCCCTCTAAAATGGCTTGCTTCATTGTACATGGTGTTTGAAGATTTGTACCTATGACAAAATTACGAAAAGGGTAGAAAACCCAATTATCTTAATAAAGGTATATGGATAAAAACTGTAGAATGCAACCATAAAGATATTGTATTTGTATTATACATTTCTAATGACAATTATCGTACTGTTATTATGTATTTGAAATTTAATTTAGTATTTTTTATTTTTTATTATGTGACTGACCCGAGTCCAAAACTATGTACTGATAGCTAATGTCACAAAAAAAATCCAACCACCAAAAAAAATTTATGGGTATATTAGTGTTTGTGTGCATGTGTTGTTCTTTCTCATACATTGAGTCACAATGAAAGTAAAAGAAACAAAGGGTAAAAATGAACGTAAAAGAAACATAAGGGGGTAATTTGTAAATCCCCGTCTTGAGGATAGTTAACTGTTGAAACGTACCTAATTACGTTGAAAGGTGAATGGGCGCACTGCGCACCTGGCGTCAGTTAGAATCACCTGCCGTCTTCCTGTCACCGTTAATCTCTCGTCACAATCTTTTGAAGCTTTCAAACCCTAACGGAACCAACAAACTCCTCCTCCAGCGGCGGCGACATACACGATACGGCAGCATCTCCGCCGCTCCTCCTCCTCCTCTCAGCGTCACGGCCGTCATCTCTCCGATGGCCGACACTAATTTCAGGTCAGTAGTTCAATTCAATTAAGCAAGCGTTGTGTGTATACATGATCGATACATACAGATTGTTATGTACGTTTGTTGTGTGGATTGTAGCAGCTACATTGTCGATAACTTCTAGGACTAATTACTGAAGCCGATTCTGTTTGTGAAAACTTTTAATTGTGGAGTTTTTTTATTTGTTTCAGTACTGGTGTTGAACGTGATTCTGTTGATCGGAGTTTTACGGAAATCATTGTTATACGCCATGGTGAAACGGAGTGGAATGCTGAGAAAAGAATTCAGGTTTGATGTAAATGATTTAATAACATGTTTTGAAATATGTGGAATGATTTTGTTGGTGCACGACATCTGTTGATTTCGTCTTAGATCGAGTCTTACATTGTATTGTATAGATTAGGGCGTGATTTACGAGAAAATTAGAGAGTTTATGTGTTTTAGAGGCTGGACCGCTTATACGGCAATGTTCTGGACCGCTTATACGGACATGCCGTTGGAGAGGTCCAGAACTTAAGGTCTGGTCCACTTATTCGGACGTGACGTTGGGGTGGACCAGAAATTGTATAAATACCCTTGGAGAGGTCCAGAAAAAAACGAGGGTGTAGAAATCGTACCGAAGTGCTGCCGGTGCGAGAATTAACGTGTATTCAGTGTCAAATCAATAAACAAGTAGTTAAAGTGATTTGCCTGCTGTTTCTACCTTAGTTTCTTGTTATTCCGCACCTGAAACCAAGGAGAAAGCCTCTGAACGACTCGTTTGGGTCAGAATCCGATCCTACAGATTTGACTGGTTTGATTTAGCTTCTAGCTTTGATGATATATATTAACTGTACTCTTATAAAATATCTACAGTAGGTTGCCAATTAATGTGTTGATCATAGGGACAATGTTTTTTGATGTGGTTGTTGCCGTTGGTTAGTTACCTCTTTTAGTGAAGCTGTAAGTAACATGTGTAAAATTAACAAGGGGTGTCACACGGTGTTATATTCATTATTCATATGAACACAAATGACTAACAACCGTCTTAAAGTGACCAGATTTACTTTCAGTTTTTGTTCTTAAGTTTTACTTCAGTGTAAAGATGATGTAAAGCTGTTAACATGTCAAGTATAGTATTGAATAGGTATAGCTAGAATGCTAGATACATCTGCAACTTTACTGTAAAAAAATAGATATCTGGTAATCTGGTCTCCTGATGCACACTTAGGCTATGGGGTATGGGGCTTGGGTTGGGGGAAAACGCCCAAGCCACCACCCCGGGTGGGCTTGGGTTGGGGCGTGGCCCTTGGGGCTTGGGTTTCAAGCCGGGCGTGGGGCGGGGTGACATGCTAGCTGGCTTGCTCCTATTCGCTGACCCTTTTGTAATATCTTTTTTTAATAATCTGTCACGTGGTGCACCCAACCCAAGCCCAACCCACGCCCGGCCATACCCCGCGGACACGTCACTAGGCGGTGGGGGGGCTCCCATTCCACGTGTCAACAAATGCCCCAACCCAAGCCCAACCCAAGCCCCACCATACCCCACGGCCTTAACCAACCCATAACATGAATGCAGTATTATGAGGCCCGATTAGATCCCCCCATTCAAGCATCTTCTACAGTTTTACACATGCAACATGTCCTGTCATCACTAAATTATCATATGTGAAAATCGTAATTAACTGACTGAATTACCAATAGATAAAAACAATACAAGATGTATCCCTCAACCATCTTACAACTTGTTTTTCTAAATTGCCAAGTGATGTTATGTTACTCTTTTGATCGTATCCCTCAACCATCTTACGACTTATTTTTCTAAATTGCCAAGTGATGTTATGTTACTCTTTTGATCCTTTTTGTTTAAAAAGAATCATGTGGATGATTTGAGAAGTAAGTTGGTGCATCGACTGTTATTGTCACTCACCACAAGTTATGGGGCAAAATGTTGCAAACCACATCCTTGATTGACCAGTGAGCATATCACTCGTCTTTAAAGAAGACATCTGCTGATAAAGCTTTGGAAGCAATGTAGTAGGATCTAGTATTCTTTGATGAACCTTCCATACACAAAATGATGATCTAAGTCAGCGTTTTTTGTCCTAGTATGAAAAAAGGGCTTATATAATGTAGAATAGGTTATGGTGTTAGCACATTTGACATCAAAGTATCTAATGATCTTAGAACATGTGAATTAACTCATGGACCTGGATCTGCTTCTTTGAAAGATCTTGATGTCAGCTTCCTCATCTAAGAAAAGTGAATACTTCTAGTTTCTAATTGCATCTTTCTGTTTCCATGAATTGTATTTACTTTTTTAAATCCTCTCATTTCCAAAGCTTGTTCATAGTTCTTATAGGCTTTTGATGTTGCTTCTAAGAAACTTTTTTTCTTTATGATGACCAGGGACATTTAGATATTGACCTGAATGATGTCGGAAGACAGCAAGCAGTTGCAGTAAGTTACATCTGTAATCTTCTAAAAGACAATTTGCTAGGTTTAGTTGGTATTGGTAATGAATGTACATAGGTTTAGGTACTCTTTAAAGCACATATAGTTTTAGCATGTACAATTAATGCGGTTTTGTGAAAGGGTGTGTTGGAATCAACTGGATCGAAAACGCAGCAACACAACGATTTTGTGAGAACTCCTCACAACTCTTTTATATATTAATAAAGAACAAAGCAAAACATCCAAGTAATTAAATAACCTAACCCATCTATTTATACTAAACTAATTATTTGCTAAACAAGCTATCTTAAACCAATACCAACTCTAATACTTGTTAACCAATTAACAAGATAAACCTATTAATTCAAACTAATAATATCTTTAAACAACTAACTAATATTTATTATTTTCTTCTCTTTATCGGCTCACACAACTTTATCTTTTCTTTAAGTTTATCGCATCCCATAATTTTAGCCGAATCATTAGGATTAACTCTTCAGGGTGTAATTAAGGGTAGAATGATAAAACTTGGTAAACTATTTTGCAAGCGGACACTTGTTTGTGACAAACTAAAATAGAAATGTGGACGGTTAAAATTTGCAACGGATGAAGTACTTTTTATCGACAAAATACTTGAAATTATCTTTCCTGTTATAAAATTCAGCAACTGTGTAGTAACCCGTAAATGTGCAATCTTGTTGTAGGTGGCTGAAAGACTATCAAGAGAGTCTAAAATTTCTGCCGTATATTCATCTGACCTGAAAAGAGCTCTTGAAACTGCTGAGACAATTGCAAGTAGATGTGGAGGGCTTCAGGTATCATTCCAATAACCACTTATAATTTCTTCACATATATGATCCATTAGACTAATAGGACTATAGGAGGCATTAGAGGGCTACTGGTGTCTGGTAAGTTGGATTTTCTAATTTTGAAACCTCCTTTTTTTCTTGATATACATTTTTATTCATTTTCACTCCTAAATAAGAAAAGATATGGAGATATGGAAAAGAGAGACGGGAATAGAGAAAACAAAAAGAATCTATCTTTTTTGTTTTGTGATCCCCGAAGATAGAGACAATAGAAAATATTTTTTTTTTTGTTGAAATTCTGGCATTCCCATGAAATCAAGGCAAATGACATACGACATAACCACAAAAGCATGTACCATTGTAATATATTAGTAAAAAGAAACCATAGAAGATAGTGCAATTGACTAGCATGGTAGGATGGTATATGCTTCACATTTAGCATGTGATTGTTAGGATCAAGCACACACAAACATGAATATGAAACCGCAAAAGCAAAATAAACGAACACGTTGTTCGGTCTAAACTGACCTACGTCCACGGGTGCAAGGTTTAAAAAAACGGAAACGAGTTTCAAGGCGTTTTCTCTTCGCCTCACGAGGCGTAAGCCTCGAGGTGAAACGAGTTTCAAGCCCCTCTGACAACGGTGATGTCATCTCTAAAATTTGTTGGTGAATTTTTTTTTGTAGAATAGAGAATCTATCACTGTTTAGATGAATACCTAATTACTAGCAAAAATATCGCCACCAGGAATTGCTGACTGAGAATTAAATGGTGCATTTGATATTAAAGTTGTAGCATCGTTTTTTAACTTTTTAATCAGGATACCCGCTTTGCCATCTTCCTATATGTTGTCAGGTAATTCAAGATCCCAACCTTAGAGAGAGACATTTAGGTGATCTTCAAGGTCTTGTATACAGTGACGCACCCAAAATGAAAACCAAGGCATATGAAGCTCTTCAGTCTCATGGAAATGACGTTGAAATTCCTGTAAGCAGAGACTCTCTGCGTCTTTACTATGAAACCGGTTATAACATATCTTGGTAAATATAGTGAGACTTAGAGGTGGTAAAATATACATGTGGGTCAGAACATTCTTTTTTGGTACTGGTCAAAACAGCTGGCCTGGGAACACTTTTATGCTTCTTTTTCTTGAGTTCTAAGTAATCAATGTATAAATATGATTACAAAACTATTTTATAAAAATACAAATCTTTTTCTTTTATAAAATAAGGCGATTTAAGAGGTTGTAAGCATTTAAACACTTCGGATCACTCTAGACGCGTCCCATTTTCTAAGCATGTTTTTAAAGATTACCTATTTTGACTCATTAAAGGTACAATATTGGTGCATAAAACGGGTTTTTATAGAACCGAAACCGGGTCTGGTTTTGGTCAACAAAGTTAACAACCGGTTCTGGGTAGGAACCGGTTCCGGGTATGTTCTGGTTTTTTTTACCGGGTTTTGACTAGTTTGGCCAGGGTTTTTTCGGGTTTTGGTATGTTTGGGTTTTTTTACCT
The DNA here is from genome assembly GCF_002127325.2 of Helianthus annuus. Taxonomy (NCBI): domain Eukaryota; kingdom Viridiplantae; phylum Streptophyta; class Magnoliopsida; order Asterales; family Asteraceae; genus Helianthus; species Helianthus annuus. Next base: position 131,720,297 of record NC_035447.2, read on the forward strand.
GGTTTTGACTAGTTTGGCCAGGGTTTTTTCGGGTTTTGGCTGGTTCGGGTCCGGGTTTTGACCGGGCAGAGGTGGAACCGGTTCTGGTGGTTCTGGTTCGGTTTCTTTTTCTTCGGCCGGGTCTGGAACTGGTCTGTATCCGCGGTTCGGGTAGGGTAGGAACCGGTTCCGGGTTCGGGTTTTATGCCTCTCTCCAATGTAACCCGAATCAACCCATTTCTTGGTAAACGGGTTGAAGTTATCCCTTCCACTGAAAGTAATAGTTCAATGTCTGGTCAGTAAGTTTCTGGTTCGGTCATGTTTATTAACAGTTGGTTTTATAAATAGTTAACACATTCCATTATATCTGGAATGACTTTATAACAAACGAAATCTACCGATTTCAATACTTGGTGTGTTTTTTCTTGTTCACAAAGAAAAGAAAAAAAGATCATTCACCGGTTTATTGTTTATATAGGGTGGTGGTGAAAGCCTGAATCAACTCTATAAACGTTGTACAAATTCATTGCAAGCGATTGGCAGTAAACACCGAGGTAAAAAATTTTCTTACCATCCTTTTTAGTTTTCACTTACATTAATGATTGTTGAGACGACAGGGGAGCGGGTTGTGGTGGTCACTCATGGCGGTGTGATCAGAGCACTTCACGAGCGGGCTTCTTTAGGTACAGGACGCCGAGCTGGAAGGATACTGAATGTTTCAGTCAATGTATTACACTTATCGGATCCCGACAAATGGGTCATCAAATCATGGGGGGATGTCAGTCATCTGAATGGAGCCGGGTACTTAGACTCGGGTTTTGGTGGCGATCGAACTTCCGGTTAGGCTTTTTCGTACATGTCCATTTCTTAACTTGCTAGATGCATTTAATAACCAACATGTCAAGTCTTTGATGGGCTGAGTTGTTTCTAATCCCATTAATTGGGCAATAGCGATTTGGTGGAGAGATATTATGTTTAAATTGTTGGCCCACATTGCACATGGTTGCAAATGAAGATAATCTGGATTATTATTGGACTTTGAAGGGTGTTAGAATCAATTATTAATGACACAGCTATAAGTTCACAATTAATTGTGAGAAACTAATATTTGATTATAGTCTTCTTGCCTAATCTGTGAATATATTTAACTTGTCATTTATAGATATAGTTGAAAATGATAAAAAGTTCCCCTAAAGAGAAATTTGATTAATCATCTGAACTAGGCGTATGGCGCTTTAATAGGGGGCCTATTACTGTTTTATATGGAAGTATGAAAGGGCGGACCTATGAGAGCCCTAGGTGTGCGGGCCCGCACCCCTTGAAAAAAAAAGTTGTGTATTTTTTAGACAAAAACCCGACCGCACCCCTTGAAAATATGCTTGAACTACTCATCCGTGCTCCCAACAAATAATTCATGGGTACGCCACTGGAAATATTTGATTAATCATTTGAAATAGACGTATGGCATTTTAATAGGGGCCTATTACAACTAATTATGAGAAATTAATATTTGATTATATAGTCTTTTCAGTCATCTAAAATAGATGTATACGGGGTTGGGTTCAATTGGCAAAGCTATTGGAATTAATATGTTGCTTCCTTGAGGTCAAGCGTTTGAGCCCTGTTATAGACGGATTTGGTGCGAGTATAGCCGTTCAAAAAAAATGATTAAGTTATGAAGAGTTAATTACACAGATAGTCCTTATGGTTTATTGAAAATAACACATTTGAGTACTAACTTTTTTGGAGTAAATTGCAAGTTTTAACCTTTATGTTTATACCAAATTTTAAACGGTGTCCTTTATCTTTAAAATTGAAGAGTTTTGTACACAATATATTCTAAAATCTTACATGGTTTGTCCTTTAGTCCTAATCTGGTTAATTTTAATTGTTAAGTGAAGGGCAAATTGGTCTTTATACTTATCTATTTAAAAAATCATTTTAATAATTTAAATAATAACAAAATGAATTAATTTATGAGCAAATTACTTTTTGAGTCCCTGTGTTTTAGTGGTTTTAACCACTTGAGTCTAAAATAAAAAGTTTTACGCACTGAGTCCCTAACTACTCATTTTATAACATTTTGAGTCCAACTTTTTACACTTGTACTTTTGATTTTGGACTCAAGTGGTTAAAACCACTAAAACACGGGTACTCAAAACGTTTACAAAATGAATGGTTAGGGACTCAGGGCGTTAAACTTTTTGATTTTGGACTCAAGTGGTCAAAACCATTAAAACACAAGGACTCAAAAAGTAATTTACTCTTAATTTAAAAACACACATACAAACGCTCTCTTCTTTCTCTCTATATACTCTTTATCTCTTTGTCTCTCTATCTAGGGCAAACTTCCACACATAATCAAAATGGCTTTCCAAACTTTCCTTTTATCTGTCTTCATAAAAGAAACCCTAGAAATTTCATACCATTAGCAAAGCCAAAAGTTCAAACAAACCAATTGGAATCCAAGCTGAAATCACATGAAAAGGCTTGGAACTAGATGTGTCTAAATTGCTGAATCAAAGATATGTGAATCGAGAACAGAAGATACGGCTTTTCATGGGGGATTAGAACACCTAATGGGTGAGTACTAGAGAGTCGTTCATCGATGTAAAGGTTAGTAACATTAACAAACCGACTAGCGATGAGGTTAACTGTTAGTGCATACGTCTGTCGACATAGTCTTGTATCGAGTCTTGTAATAGAAATGTTAGATCAGGGCACGTTATACGAGAAAATAGGGTTTGTGTGTGAATAGTTGATTTCGCACGAAATAGCAAGAAGCTATTTCGTACGAAATAGCAATCAAGTCATTTCGCACGAAATGCCTTTTGCTTATTTCGTGCGAAATCACACTCCTATAAATACCCTTGGTGCGAATTCATTTGTAACGTTCATGATTCCGGTACCGAAGTGCTGCTGACGTGTCGTTTGAACTGTAATCGTGTCAAATCAATAAAACAAGACAATTAAGAGTGAATCAAGCTGTTACAAAGTCTAATCAATGAATTCCGCCTCTGATTAGACCGAGAACTCTTCTGATCGACTCGTATTGGTCGCAAAACGATCCTACAAGTAGTATCAGAGCTCAGGAGGAAGAGTTCTTACCAAAACAGCCATAATTTCTGACTTCTACACCTTCTTTTCAAAATTAACGGAGTTTTTACGGTTAAAATGGATTGAATTTTTCACATTATAAGCGAAACAGTGTTTTAATGAATCCTTGAAAGAATTAGACCTTAAATCGGCTTAAAACTTGGTCAATTTAACAAAAATCAGATCGATCATGATGACGTCAGCTGTATTTCGCGCGAAATAGACTATTTCGTGTGAATTTATCATATCATTTCGCACGAAATCAAAGCTTTGAAATCTCATTTCGTACGAAATCACTCATTTCGCATCCTTATTTCGCACGAAATCACCCATTTCGTACGAAATCACCCATTTCGTACGAAATCACCCATTTCGTACGAAATCACCCATTTCGTACGAAATCATCCTCATTTCGCACGAAATCACCTATTTCGTACGAAATCACCTATTTCGTACGAAATCATCACTGTATTTCGCACGAAATCAAGTTCTTGAAACTCATTTCGTACGAAATCAATCCCCTGGACATTATTTCGCACGAAAGTTGATTTCGTTTGAAAATCTTCATTTCGCACCAAACTGATTTCGTATCAGTGTGCTATTTCGTTTGAAATCTCATTTCGTGTGAAATTTCATTGTTGTTTGAACTTTGTGTATTTGTGATACAGGTTATTGAATCATGGAAGAAGAATTTTACAATGCGTTTGCTACACCAGTTGCTCCTGTTACAGCTGCCGAAACTGTTTACAATGAGAATGAGACGGGAACTTATCAAAAACCACCGAAGCTTATGTACATTGAAGATTTTAGAGGATGGCAAAATCGGTTTGAAAACTGGGTGCAAGCTTACAAGTTTGACGCATGGTGTTCGTTAGAGGTAGATTACGAGAAACCGAAAAATGAACGTGGGCTTGAAAAGGCTTTTAGTGACTATTCAGATAGTGAAAAATTGAAATATACAAGTGAGAAAATGATGATTAGTATTCTCCAACAAGCAGTTAAAGAAGATATCTTTGTCTTGCTCCAACATGAGGGTACTGCTAGATCAATTTGGACAGCATTGATTAACAAGTTTAAGGGAAGTGCTGATATGATAAAGAACAAAAAAGCTCTACTAAAGAAATCATTTGACATGTTTGTAGCTTTTGAAAATGAAACAACAAAAATGACCATTGATAGATATTGTCATCTGGTCTTGGAAATGGGAAGATTGGACATAAAGAAAGACGACGATGAATGGGTTGATAAGCTAGCTGATGTGTTACCTTAGAATAAATGGGGAACATATTTGTTGATCTTAAAACACATGAGAAAATCTGAAAGTATGAACTTGGCGAAGTTTATTCAGAAAATTGAAGAGCATGAATTGGATATTCAGAAAGCTGCAATCATGAATAATCCAAATGCTCAACAAGATGTCAGTTTATACTACTGAGGAAACAAATTTGAAGTTACTCCAAGTCCAAAGATTCAGACTGGTTTCAGTGCTGATAGTTCGTCTGGAACAAAGAGTAGTACTGTTGTTGGTTCAGTTCTGTTTAAACATAATGGAAAACATGAAAACATACCTGTCACCGTAGACAGTGCAGTGGAGAATCCAGTGAGAGAAGACGACATGGAGTTCGACATCTTTGTCAAGGTGATCTGGTTCCTCCTTAGGGTGCTGACTGATGATGGTGACTGATTAAACCGAAAAGGGTATCGGCTATGGAGATGGAGGTCGAATGTGATGTTATGCTTTATGGGGTATGTCTAATGGTGTAACTGTCTAACCCCTTAACCTCCACATGAGTCTCCTTATATAAGCACCCAGGAGGAAACCTAATTAGTTAATAAGGGTAATATGGTCCATCAACAATTACCAATTAATTATTTAATAGGTTATTATATATTTTGATCTATATAATGTAAATGATTATAATGGCTATAGATTAAATATTAATACATAATATATTTAATCTTACATTCTCCCACTTAGCCGAGTAATCATTTACTATGAGTATTAGATAAGCCTGATCAGGAGTTAACACTCATTTTAGCCTTAAACAAGTACTATAGCAGATAAATACAGCCGTTGAATCATTATGCGACTCAGGACCCCCATTAATCATACTATAGCCTTAATTTAAAACCTAATCGTTATGATCAAAATACGCATAAGCCCTTTGTTTGATTTGTAACTTTATTTGTCTATATGCCATTATACCGGTTGAACATATTCTAAGAGACATACAAAATCAAACTGAGGAAATTTCATTAACATAAAACATAAGCTAGTACAATATGCTTAAATAAGGTCTTTACTAAATCCCATATTCCGAACATGTTCTTCATAAACCTTAGGAGGGAGACCTTTAGTCATTGGATCCGCAAGCATATCTTTAGTACTAATATACTCGATACAAAGATTATTTTCCTCAACTCGTTCACATACGAACAGATATTTTGTATCGAGATATAAACCAGCTCCAGTCGAACTGTTACTGTTCGAGAAACTAACGGCAGCTGAATTATCACAGTAAAGCTTCAATGGTCTAGAAATGGAATTAACGATTTTGAGTCCAGTGATCAGATTTCTAAGCAACATTCCATGACAAGTTGCGTTATAAACAACAATGTACTCTGCCATCATTGTGGAAGTTGTGGTCAACTGTTGTTTATGACTCTTCCATGAGATAGGGTCGCCTGCTAACATAAAGATATAGCCCGAAGTGGATTTCTTGTCATCTTTGCATTTGGCAAAGTCAGAATCAGAATAGCCCACCACTTCTAAATGATCACTTCTTCTATAAGTCAGTTTATAGTCTTTCGTCCCTTGCAGATATCTAAGGACCTTCTTTGCTGCTTTCCAGTGATCTAGGCCAGGATTAGTCTGATAGCGGCCTAGCATTCCAGCAATATAAGCGTTATCTGGGCGAGTACAGACTTGAGCATACATCAGGCTCCTGACTACTGACGCATAAGGTATCTGGCTCATTTGCTCCTTCTCAACCTCTGTTGTCGGACACTGGAATGAACTGAAAACATCTCCTTTAACTACTGGAGCGACGGAGGGTTTGCACTGTTGCATGTTGTAACGTGTAAGGACACGATCTATGTAAGCCCTTTGGGACAATCCTAAGATCCCTTTGTGTCTATCTCGGTGAATTTCGATGCCAATGACGTAAGAAGCATCTCCGAGATCCTTCATGTCGAAGTTATGCGAGAGTAACCGCTTCGACTCATGCAACATGTCTAAACTATTACTTGCCAATAGAATATCATCTACGTAAAGGACAAGTATAGTAAAGTTGCTCCCACTCATCTTCAGGTAGGTGCATTGATCCACTTGATTCTTCATAAAACCTTGTCTCTTCATGACTTCATCAAACTTGAGGTACCACTGACGTGATGCTTGTTTTAACCCGTAAATGGATTTCTTCAACTTACAGACTAGATGCTCCCGACCTTCAGGTTTAAAGCCTTCAAGTTGTTTCATGTAAACATCTTCGTCTAAGTCTCCGTTAAGGAAAGCGGTTTTAACGTCCATCTGATGCAGCTCTAAATCGAAATGAGCTACTAGGGCCACGACGATCCTTAATGAATCTTTACGAGAGACAGGTGAAAACGTCTCTTGATAATCAATTCCCTCTTTCTGAGTGTAGCCCTTTGCAACCAATCTTGCTTTGTAGCGTTCAACGTTCCCATTCGGATCCAGTTTTGTTTTGAACACCCATTTGCGTCCTACGGGTTTGACTCTGTTGGGTAATTCTACCAAATCCCAAACGTCATTTTTCTTCATGGATTCAAGCCCATCAATCATTGTTTTATTTCATTCAAAAGACTGATCACTGCTAATGGCTTCATTGTAAGAGATAGGATCATTGAGCTTTCCGAGATCCATTTCAGTCAGGTAGGTAACATAATCATCCCAATTAGTAGGCCTTCTTTGCCTGGATGACCTCCTGAGTGGATTATCGGGTTCAGCGTTGTCTTGGTTATGAGCATTTGATGTGCCTTCGTCATGAGGTATAATAGGTTCTGATTGTAGAGGTGAATTTGGAGTTGGTGCAGTAGCTTCAGGTGCAGTAGTTGCATTGGGTACAAGAGGAGTAATCGGAGTAATGGTAAGCGACGAATCTCCCCCCCCCCGCGTCTTGTACTTCTTGCAATTCTTCATAAGGGTTGGTACTGCTCCCACTGACCTTGAAATCCTCCAGGAACGCAGCACGCTTGGTTTCAACAATACGGGTGACATGGGAAGGACAATAGAAACGATAACCCTTAGAATTATCAGGATACCCGATAAAGAAAAAGGTAACTGTTTTAGGGTCAAGTTTCCTTAGGAAAGGATTGTAAAGTTTTGCTTCAGCAATGTAGCCCCATACTTTCATATATTTAAGACTCGGTTTCCTTCCTGTCCATAGTTCATAAGGAGTTTTAGGGACAGACTTAGAAGGAACTCTATTGAGTATATGAACAGCTGCTTTTAACGCTTCAGTCCAGAGAAATAATGGTAAATTAGTGTTGGCTAACATACTGCGCACCATGTTCATAAGGGTACGGTTTCTTCTTTCAACGACACCGTTCTGCTGAGGTGTACCAGGCATGGTGTATTGGTTCACAATCCCCTGGCCCTTACAAAACTCATAAAATGGACCAGGAGCTTGACCCACATCAGTATGTCTTCCATAATATTCACCGCCTCTATCTGATCTCACAACCTTAATCTGATGATCTAATTGCTTTTCAACTTCAGCCTTATAATCTTTAAAAGTTGTTAGAGATTCAGATTTCTCCTTAATAAGATACAAGTACATGTAACGAGAATAATCGTCAATGAACGTGATAAATGAAGTATGTCCTGTTATGCCAGCGATTTGGTAGGGACCACTAATGTCAGTGTGAATGAGTTCTAATAAATTAGAGCTCCTTGTGGCACCTTTCTTATTCGCTAATGTCATTTTACCTTTAAGACATTTGACACATGTTCCAAAATCAGAGAAATCGAGAGGAGGTAAGACTTCATCCTTTATGAGACGATTTAATTGTTCTTTTGAAATGTGGCCTAAACGCTGATGCCACAACATGGATGAAGTCTCTAAGTCTCGTTTCTCTTCCATCTTTGTGAGTGATTCGTTAATGTTATATGACAACAAAGATTTGGAAAAGCCATCATCTAGTTCTAATCTATAGAGACCACCATCCAGAATACCAGTACCATAAAGAACAAAATCATAAAGGATAGAGAGTTTGCGATGACCATGGGAAACAATAAAACCGTCCATGTCTAACTTTGGTCCTGATACAAGGTTCCGAGTTACCTCAGGAACATATAAGGTATCATAAAGTTTAATACATAAACCAGTTTTCATAACTAATTGTAATGTTCCAATGGCCTTCACTTCTAATTCTCGATCATCCCCAACCTTAAGCGTTCTTTGGTTTCTTTCCAGCTTCCGGATTGAAAGGAATCCCTGAGTTGAATTGGTAACATGAACCATAGAACCAGAATCAAACCACCAAGAATTAGCAGGAACACTTAAATTATAGGACTCAAGTATCATAAAATAATCGTTACCTTTCTTAGCCACCCACTCCTTAAAGTCAGGGCATTCCTTCTGCATGTGTCCTGTCTTTTTACAGAATTTGCAGCGGATACTGCCTAAGGAGTTCTTAGAGCTGGAAGGTGTACTTGTATTAGGATTAGGCCTTTGGACTTTTGAAGCATCCTTCCTCTGATGATTGTTCTTCCTTTTCTTAGAGTTAGAGGTGGTGAAGTTAGCAACATCGGTAGTGCGATCCATCCTCATACGCTCTTCCTCCTGTATGCACATGGCGACCAGCTCACTCATCGTCCATTTGTCCTTCTGAGTGTTGTAATTGATCTTGAATGCTTCAAAGGACGAAGGAAGCGAAGTAATGATAAAATGAACAAGGAAACCATCACTGATTTCCATTTCCAGCCCCTTCAGCTTATTGGCCATGTCATTCATCATCATGATGTGCTCGCAAATGCCGCTCCTCCCATCATACTTAGTCGTCACCAGCTTGAGAATAAGAGTACTAGTGTGTTCTTTAGACGTCCCATTGAACTGCGCCTCCACATGTTCCAAGTAGGTTTTAGCATCGTCAGAATCAGGAATAGCTCCCCTGATTGCATTGCTTATGGATTGCTTCATAAACATGAGAGACACGCGGTTACATCTAGTCCACTTTTCATGAGTTAACTGCTCAGCAGCAGTACTTTGAGTGGTAAGGTCCGCTGCCTTATTCTCTCTTAGATCATAATCAAAATCTAGCAATCCAAGTGTAAGCATGAGAGCATCCTTCCATGCAGCAAAGTTATCACCAGTCAAAGGTGGAATCCCGCAATTGGGCGCTGATAGTGGAAATAAGATGAGCAAGTTATGATACTAAGGAAGAAGTCCTAATGTGATCTAAGGGCACGTTAAACTAAGGCAGGCATAAATAATGACAATTTTACATTATAAAGCTGTGATATTGTCAATTACTAACATCAAAATAATAGACTTAGTTTAAAAAATCTACTTAAACGAAGACAAATCAGCTTTGGCCAGAAGTGTAATCATTTAAGCATATGTGCAAAGTGGTTGTAACAAATCAGCTTTGGCCAGAAATTGAGACAATCACTTTAATTATGCACTTGTTGAGTATGCCATCTATGAAGGAATTAAATCAGCGTTGGCCAGATATTAAGACATTCATGTTTATGATGCACACTCAACATAGCTTTTGTAATACTTGAATGATAAGTAGATGTATCAAATCAGCTTTGGCCAGAAATGATACATCAGAAGCTCATTCAAGTAAAGCCATTTTGGTTTTGTAAAACATTATCTGATTCTGATAAATTAAACTAAGTAATTACAAAACCAATTATTTAGTATCAAACCATCTGTTAGCGCGGATCGAGCTAAATCTTAGTTCACATTAAACAACCTAAAATAATGAGGTTTTGAGTCAGGTCTCGACTGAGTTATGAGATCTCGAGTCAGTTATGAGGTCTCGAGTTGCAACCTTGTTGTCTCGAGTCGGAACCATGGTCTCGACTACTATATCTTATGAGATCTCGACTCATGATGAGGTCTCGAGTCGCAACCTTATGGTCTCGAGTCGAGACCTTTGTCTCGAGTTGTAAACTTTTGAGCCCTTATGATTTCGAGTCGAGACCTTATGGTCTCGAGTCGAGACCTTATGGTCTCGAGTCGAGACTGATGGTCTCGAGTCGTAATCTGATGGTCTCGATCCCACTGTTGATAGCTATTTATTGTGATAATAACTGAAAACTCGAATTCTAAGGGATTATGAGATATGATTTCCTGTTTTAAGATGATCTAGTTTTATCAAAATATTTCAAAAAATTATAACTGTATATCTTTTAACAGTTTTCGAATAAACTTAAAAGATAAAATTGGATCAAACATGGAAAAACACTCATCAATCCTGAATACATTCCAAAACATAACAGAATTTTCGAATTTTCCTAAGAACATGATGAACCCTAAAAAAATAAAACATAAATTCTGGAACCCGAAACCTGAATTTTTAAGGTTTTTTAAAACAGATTTCGGTTATAAACATAATCCAGTTGAATTCGAGTGAACATATAATTAACCTTTTTCCGAAAACAGAGATCTCGAGTCGTCCTTTATGACTCGAAACTGGCTGTTGGTTTTATTAAGTTAAAAATTTCTGTTTTCATGATTTCAATCCCAGAATTAATGGATACGAAAACAGAACTAACTAATCAACATATGCTCTGATACCACATGTTGGTTCAGTTCTGTTTAAACATAATGGAAAACATGAAAACATACCTGTCACCGCAGACAGTGCAGTGGAGAATCCAGTGAGAGAAGACGACATGGAGTTCGACATCTTTGTCAAGGTGATCTGGTTCCTCCTTAGGGTGCTGACTGATGATGGTGACTGATTAAACCGAAAAGGGTATCGGCTATGGAGATGGAGGTCGAATGTGATGTTATGCTTTATGGGGTATGTCTAATGGTGTAACTGTCTAACCCCTTAACCTCCACATGAGTCTCCTTATATAAGCACCCAGGAGGAAACCTAATTAGTTAATAAGGGTAATATGGTCCATCAACAATTACCAACTAATTATTTAATAGGTTATTATATATTTTGATCTATATAATCTAAATGATTATAATTGCTATAGATTAAATATTAATACATAATATATTTAATCTTACAACTCTAACTCAGAGTGGTGGACATTCATCTTCGTATTCAAGCTTTGATCCAAATTATACAACACCAAGTCCTCAACGACAGAATTCAACGAATCTGCAATGCAATGTTACATTGAATATTCAAAATGGTCAAAATCTTTCTCCAGAAATAGCTAAGCAACACATGGCATCACTTGTTGCTATGTTGGAATCATATGAAAGTTTAGTTGCTGGCAAAATTGGAAATCCGATGCTCACCAAAGAGGATTATGACCAAATTGATGCTGAGGAACTTGAATTGATGGATGTCAAGTGATGTTTAGCCAGTGCTGTTAGAAGAGCTGAAAAGTTTCAACAAATCAACGGTAGAGATGAGTTTAGTGAGATGGCTAAATCTCCAATAGGATTTGACAAATCAAAGGTTACATGTTTTCGTTGCAGAGAAAAGGGACATTTTAAACGAGAATGTAAAAATAAAGAAGCAACCGGAAGACAAGAAAAGAATGATTACTATCAAAAATCAATTTTTCATCAGATTGATCAACAACCATCATCATCCCGTGCTATTGAAGATGGAAAGAAGAAAGCATATCTTGTAAATCAAGATGATGAAAAAGTGGCAGAGGGATTTAGCTGGGACAAATACATTCCACCAAATTCAGGTCTTGTTGCTAGAATTCTGGAAGAAGAAGAAGAAGTCAAATCTAGTCCGAAAAGAATACCTATTTTTCCAGAATTTGGAAGTGATGCAGATACCGATGATGAAGAAGATATCTTAATAAAGCTAGAAAAGGTCTGGATTCTGATAGTTTTTATTATTTTTTTGCAGATAAAGTTGAGATGCTGAATGAGAAGAAAGCTGTCAGATTGAAGAGAGAGTTGGAAAAAGAAGAATTGCTGAAGAAAAGGCAAAATTGGAAGCCGAAGAAGTAAAAATTGAAGAAAATTTCACAGAAAAGGTTGAAGAAGAAGATTGTGAGATAAAAGCAGTATTTGATGAAGAACCGAATGAAGTTGAAAAGACAGTGGAGAAAGTAGTGGAGAAAATTGTGGAGGTCGAAAAAATAGTTGAGATTGAGAAAATAGTTGAAAAAATCATCGAGGTTAAAAAGATCGTAGAAGTTGAGAAGATTGTTGAAGTTGTGAAACCTTGTCTGAAATGTTTGGAGTCTTACAAACATTGTGAAGAAAAGGACAAGAAGATTCGTGAACTTGAAGAATTGAAAGAAAAACTGTTGTTTGATGTGAAGTACGTAAAGGAATCATATGATGTGTTGAACAGAACAGTTGATGGTCTGAAAAAGACAAATTTAGAAGTTGATGCTGCTATGACAATGATGAGTTCAACATTAATGACAAAGCAGAAGGTCATCAATGAGTATATTGAAGATTGTGCAAAGTTGAAACAGGAGTTGGAATTCGAAAAGACTGAAAGTGAAAGAATCAAAAGATTGTTGTTGAGTTATACAACTTGTGATTATTTGATTGATCGAGTTTATCCTACTGTTGCAGGTCTTGAAGCGTTTCAAGATAAAAAGACTGGAGATACGGATACTGGTAAGAAACAAAGTGTCAAATATAACAAGTGTCCACCCCCGATCTACGAAAGTTATTCTCCCAGAAAGCCGAATGAGGAACGTTTAAATAAGGCTCTCAATATAAAATTAAAGTCTGAAACCATTGATGAGTTACCAGACAACATTGATGTTACATTCACAGCGTCTGACACTGATCATGAGTCTGAATTGTTAAAGAAAGTGGTCGATCAGGTGTTGGATATGGATGAAGAGTCAAAGTCGGAGTCTAAATCTGAAAGTTCGAGTACATCAGAAAAGAGTCCAAGTTCACCTGTCAAACGAGTTTACAATAAAGAATTTCTGTTATCAAAATCTAATTTGAATGATAGACCAATCAAAGTGGCATATACTTTGAATGATTCAGACAAATTATATTCTGATGAGAAATTTCCAATAAGACGTGTTAAATCTGAAATGATCAAACTGGTTTTCAAATTAACGGAAATTAATATTCCTGAAATAAAAGTTTTAAACCTTCTTGAAAAATCTAAAAAATACACTTCAAGAGTTCAACAGAGATTGAACAAGAAAAAAGGTTATAGTTCTGGTTATGGTTTTCAAAAGAAACCAAACCATGATAATAACTTCAAAAAGAATGGTTTAGGGTTCATTTCCCCAGAAAATTATAAAAATGAGAAAACTTATAAACCAAAAACTAAATTTGTCTCAGGAACAAGTTCTGAAGAAGAGGAGAAGAAACCGTTTTGGAAACAGTCAAACAAAGAGTTTCTTGCTGAAAAGAAAAAGAGTATGATGAGAAAATTTGTTCCAAGAGTTGATAGAAAAACATGTTTCAAATGTCAAGAAATTGGACACATTGCTTAGAACTGTCCCAATACAATTCATGAAAAACAGGGAGTTTCTTTTAATTCAAAATTGAAAGAAATACATGTTGATGAAAATAAACAACCAACTGAGAAATCTAAGGTGTTTGAAAATTCGACTTTTGAAACTGGTGATGTTTCAAAATGTTTTTACAAAAGAAAAGTCGATTTAAACAAACAAAAATGGGTTGTCAAAAGTTCAGATGAAAGTACTAGCAATGAATCTGATTCCATAAAATCAGAGGAGCTATCTGTTGAGAAACATGCTGAAAATTTTGTTCCGCCATTGGATGATGTTAACTTTCCACCATTGCGGGCAGAAAATCTGAAATCAAAAGGTAGGTTTGAGATTTCAGATCAATTCTTTGCCGAAAAGAAAGAATTTGATGCTGAAAAAGATTTTAATGGAAATGTTAAACATATCTTTGAGAAGATGGTTGATGGTAAGGTAAAGAGTGTGAAAGATTTTTACAAATCCAAAAGATGGTGGGATAGATGTGAGTCAAAATCACCCAAGGCTGGTCAGGCTTGGGTGACAGCATCTTCTACTTAAACTCCTGACTTGCCGGAGCTCCCAAGTTGGTAAGAGTGGAGCAGGATTCGGCACATTTCTTGAGAAATTCACATCTGTGAAATTTCAATTTACATATGGTGTTTTTCATTCTTGAAAATTGTCATCCTACAAGTGGTTGAAAAGAGATTTTCAGTTGCAAGTGGTTATCAGGGTCATTAAATTGAACTTGATTTAATCCTCATCCAAGAAGTTAATATAACAATGTGATGAATTGAACCCCAACTTTACAAGTGGTAAATTCAACAAAACTAATTTTCCGGAAAAACCATTTTGATTAAAACAAACTTAAGTGTTTTGAAATCTTAATGGGAAAATAGTTTGTTGGAAGGGGGAGTTCTGATTGTTTAAGCCAAGTGGATGGCGAATTGAAGCAATTCTCAACAGTTGTCACGTTACTTGTATAGTTTGTTTTCAAATTTTCTTTAGATGGTTTTGAATTTTAGGGGGAGTAAAATTTCAGAAAATCCAAAAACATTAGAAAATTTGAAAAATTCAAAAACATGATAAAATAAAAAATGAGTTTCGTTGAGAAAAGAGGAAATGATAGTACATCAGTGGACTATCACAGCACGCTAAAGAATTGTAAAGTTAAATGTGATAAACGGTCTCATTGAGGATGTGCCAGTAGGTTTTTGCACATTTAGTAAATTGTTTTCGAGATATAAATCTAAAAATATAGACTTACTTATCTTGTGGGGAACATCTCTCGGATATATGGGTAACCCCCGAAATCTTGTTTGAAAGATCCCTCTTTCTGAGATACTAGGTCTTTATGCTTAGTGATATCTGGGGTATTATCCCGAGACTTCTGATTTTGCGGAAGCAATGGCCTAGTCCCCGTATAATACTTTTCGCTTGCTTGAAATAAAAGCACCACCCTCTGCATAAAAAATGATGAAACATTGCAAAATGCTAATCATGTGCTGTTGAAGAAAAGATTCTCTAAAGGGAATCCAGCAGAAGTCGAGCCATCATCTTTCTGTATGAACGGAAGTTCTAACCTGAGCTCTCATGGCCTCGCATTTACCCTTTTACAGATATCATCGAGGTATATTCATCTGTAAGACTGAATATTGGGATCTGGATATGGGAGTCTATTCTGAGGTGGGACACGCGAATAAGTTTAAGTGCTTAAAACATTAATCTCGTATCTCGGAACAATTGAACTTTGTGTGAAAAGTTAAATGGATCAGTATACTAACAATCTAAGTGAATCATTTAGAGCTTAAAATGTTTAAAGCTTAACGGTGTTAGTGATTTTGTCTCAAAAACTGATATGATCCTCTTACACAAGCTCACAAAAATATTGTCTGTAAATATTCCTTTACTACATTTCTTTATAAAAAATCCAAAAATATTTTCAGTGTGTTTTAGCATAAGTTTTGAAAATACAAAAAGATTTTCGACAACTGATGATGAAAAGCTGATTTTCAAAATTCCAAGTGCTAAACATGACGAACAAGTTTAGGAAAGTGTAGTTCTAAAATGTTTTGTTTACATGTGGTCATCAGAGGTTTTAATTTGAAACCAAATTGAAAGGTTCTGATTACAAGTGGTTAACGAGGATTCTAAATTTGTTATATCTTATCTATTGTGAAACTTATGTTTTGGGTAGAGGATGTGCAGGTTTGCCAGGTTTTCGAATCCTGAGCAGAATGAGGCTAGGTTTCAATTCTAGAACCTGTGAAAGTCAGACTACGATCCCAGCATAACTTAAGGGGGAGTCTGCTAGTAAAGGGGAGTCTGAAGATGCAAGAGCCAGATTCAATTCCTGAGGTTCACGCTAGTTGCTGATGCTGATGAACTTAAGGAATTAAGAGATCTGATCAAAAGAAGATAAAGAGAATAGAACCAGGAGTTTGATCCTTGGGAAATTACAAGAGACTGTTAGATACGATGAAAGAGCCCGAAGACTGATCAAGACTGAAGTCTATGAAGACTCGACACCGAAGACTTCGTCAACATCCGAGGGGGAGTCTGTTAGTGCATACGTCTGTCGACATAGTCTTATATCGAGTCTTGTAATAGAAATGTTAGACCAGGGCACGTTATACGAGAAAATAGGGTTTGTGTGTGAATAGTTGATTTCGCACGAAATAGCAAGAAGCTATTTCGTACGAAATAGAATCAAGTCATTTCGCACGAAATGCCTTTTGCTTATTTCGTGCGAAATCACACTCCTATAAATACCCTTGGTGCGAATTCATTTGTAACGTTCATGATTCCGGTACCGAAGTGCTGCCGACGTGTCGTTTGATCTGTAATCGTGTCAAATCAATAAAACAAGACAATTAAGAGTGAATTAAGCTGTTACAAAGTCTAATCAATGAATTCCGCCTCTGATTAGACCGAAAACTCTTCTGATCGACTCGTATTGGTCGCAAAACGATCCTACATTAACGAGTGAATGAGGGCTACCAAAGCAAACAATTGGGATGGTATCACGACTGAGGGTTAACCAACGACGACAGAGAACAGGAGTCGCGTGTCACAACCCCCGACCATACCCTGGACGGGAGCCGTGAACAGTCGAGTAGTACCGGTGGTTATTTGAAAATATTGCAGCGGGAATTTTCATTAGGACCATGAGTTAGGAAAATGTCATAGTTTAGATACACCGGATTTTATTTATTAAACAGATGGAGATAAAATCCATGTTTTACAAAGGTAGCTTTTAATAGGGAATAAACCCAAGAGCAACGTTTCTTAATTTAATTTATAAAATAAGCCACTTCTTTAAGCCTTTTGGTGTCGTATAACAACTCTTATTCAGATCCATTGTAATCACCTTAAACATGTTTAAAAACATTTTATCAGCAGGAAATACTAGTGAGATCATTCATTTATACAAAGAGACACATTGTTATAATTACAGTATTAAGGGTTTTCACATTTATTTATATCTTTCAATTACTCAAATCAGTATTTGTCACTTGACCGATTACTATTCATTTAGCAACACTTATCTGTGACTGTGGTCATATCACTATTGGCCCTCAATTGTCTAATAGCAAAGCTTATCAAGTAGTGTTTACAAAAACCCACATACCGGCAGTAATTTAAGAATACAAAAACTAAATAACTATAAATATAACTGGAAAACATTTAGCGTTTTGAAAGCATTTGATAAAATAGAATGACTCACCTTGTAGAATTAGGATTATGATTTAATAGGTCTCCTGATTCTAAGCCTCTTGATTAACAGTAAGTTTATAGCTCCAAGTCTTTTGATAATTAAGCATCTACTTTATCAGTGAATTTAAGCCTTCTGATTCTAACCCCTAATTTCACAAAATGTAATCCGTATTAATGTATAAACCCAACTCAAACTTTAACAATAATCACGAGATCAAAACCTCAACGTAGTTAACAAAGTATAGCCTTATACAGGCAACACTGTAGAGGTGTACAAATAGTTTTTTTTTTAAACCGGTCCGGTTTTTAACCAAACCGGGTTTTTTCCATCAAAAACAAAAATCGTTTTTTTATAACCGGTTTTGGTTACTAACTGGTCTTTAAATCCCAAAATTGTAATTGTCCTAACCGGCTTGGTTCGGTTTTTAACCGGGTTTTGCAAAAAAAAAAAAAAAAAAACCGGTTTTAACCGGTTTATAAAACGGATTTCGGTTTTTAAACCAGTTTCAAAGATCTAGCATACTAACCGGTCTACTAACCGCCGGTTCGGTTCCGCTTGAAACCGATTCTTATAAGATCTGGTTAAAAAACCGGTTTTGGTTTTTTCTGGTTTTGGTCTTAAAACCTGTTTTTTGTACACCTCTACAGCACTTTGGCATTCGTTTAATTGGTTTATCGATCAATTGGACAGGATATCGTTTCAGTGATTAGGGTTTAATACATGAGAATACAGAGAGACGGAGTTACGAGAGATCAGAGGATCAATTCAGAAGTCGAAAAGCTGCAAATAATTCTGTCCCAGACCTGGCCCTTATATAGCCAGGTTGGATTCTCCCGCGTGGCGCCATGGAGGTCCATCTGGCCTAGGCTTGCCAGTTGTCCTAGGTAGGTTGGACACGTGTCAAGCTGTGGTAACACGTGTCCTCGACCGCCTTTTTCGCCCAATCATGCGTTTTTCTCAATTTTCATGCCGGTTCTTATCGTATATGCTCGGGTCTTGATCCTAATGGTTTGGTTTTTAATTGTGAGTTTAGTAAGGGTATTTTTGTGTGGGTTGGTTCATCAACCGTCAATTTTTTCTTAACCGCTAAGTTTTCTGATTGAGTATTACAAATTTCGTCGCGCGAACTTGGGGTTTTGATTACGGGTTGTTGTAGGTAATATTTTTAAGGGTTGTTGACTGGATTTGAGGTCTAGATTACGCAAGATCATCAGTTCTGCATAGGTTCAGTGAATCGAGGTGAAGAATGAAGAGTTAAAGATCACTCGGTAATCTGAGTTGAGAGTTTTAGGTGATAAATATGGTCTACTGGTTCACTGATTTGAGAGTTTTAGGTCATAAAGTTGGTTTATTGATTTGAAAATTAAAGGTGTGAGATGCTTTCTGGATGTGTAATTTGGAGATTTGTTGATGAAATTAGTTGAAATGAAGGTGAATTGTGGTTGTTAATGGCGGATAGAGAGAAAGAGTGTGCTTGAAACCATGTAACTAAGATGGAAGCGATGAAGGGTAGTCCTGGTGGGGCGGCATATGGCGGTGGTGGCGGCATATGATGGTGGTGGGTGAAGGCTGTGTGTAAGAGATATATATCCATATAAATTTAGTACATATTATATAATAATATATAATGCATTTTGTTTTAATTGTTAAAGTGGTTTTGTTAAAAAAATGGGTAAAAATACTCATTTGCTCTTTACTTAATGGTTAAAATTAACTGGGTTAGGGCTAAAGGACAAACCGTGTAAGATTTTGGAATATTAAGTACAAAGCTCGTCAATTATAAAAGACAAAGGACACTGTCTGAATTTGTTATAAAGATAAAGGACAAAACTTGTAATTCGCTCTTTTTTTAACAGGTGCAAGTTTTCCATGGTTTCTATTTTGTAACACCTTTGGCTAACTGTCGTTAATTTTTCTGTCAATTTAGTGTAATATGACTAAAATACCCTTGTATACTTTTTTGTTAGTACTCAAAAGTGTTACTTTCAATAGACCGCAAGGACTAACTGTGTACTTATCTCTAAAAATATAAAAACTCAATATATTTGTAAAAAATATTATAAAATATGATACGTAAAAATATAATGAGTTTTTATATTTTTTTAGAGTTAATTACATAGATAGTCTTTGTGGTTTATTTAAAGTAACACCTATGAGTACTAATAAAAAATTATACAGTGGCGGATCCAGGAATTTTTTCCAGGGGGTTCACTTTTTTAAATGTTCCAGTTTCTTATGTCCGAAAAAAATAAAAAAAAGCAGGTTTGTTCGACGGTTCGGGTGGGGTAAGGTTCATTACCTACAGTTGTTCTCTACGAGGTTTCCAAGCTCCTGAATTTGCATATCGAGAACTGTGTTGAAGTTATTAACAACATAATGGTGACGATCGGTGATGTTGGTCTTTTTTTCTTCTATTCTTCGGGTCAACATACTGGTCTTCCATGTTAATCGGTGGATCTTGCTTTCCCTCAAACAGATATACTATTTCTTAAACAGTTAAAGTTAACTATTTTGCTGTAAGGGTAATGTTTCCCATAAAGATTGCTTGTTGTACATTTTCAAAGATTGAATCTTGTTTGTTTCAAAACTTAAATCAAGAACAATAGATGACATCCATAGTTTCAAACTAGATTATCAAAGATTGTTTTAAACATTTAGTGTGTATTTTATAGGATAAAATGTTACAAGTGAAGATAACTCCAAACAACAAACAATAAAGCTAGTATCTTTCTGCATCAAATTAGGACATTTCTACCCTTATCCTGTCTTTCTTTTCCATACCACCAAGTAATCAAGTTGAGCAAAACACATAACTCAATTTTCAAAATTCCATCCTTTATTATGCAATTTACAGGAAGTGCAACATGTATTTTACAAAAACTGTTGCAATGTAAGACCGTAATCATGATTTAACCCAAAACGACGCAGCGGAAAATGAACCGTAAAATTTCTTTCTTTTAACTACTCTAACATACTTGAATACCGTTTAGGTCAACCCTTTTAACATAAATACATCATTCATCATTTATTTAATGTTACTATGTTAACAAATAATTGCAAACAACGTGACCGTTTTCCCGTACAATCCATGACCTTCAACTCGACCCTCGTTCACTTGTCCATCATGAATATCTGACTAGCCTGCGATCACCATATATAACCAACACGTTAGTACATGGTGACATCATATATAATTTAATACATATACTTAAAAGGCTATATCACATTCTAACTACGTAAGGTATTCAATTGAAACATCCTCTCAATTTTATTTACTCGAGTCCGACATCAATTCCTCAAGAGTCCGGCGTTCCCATACCTGCACTCCATTTCATTCTCAATAGTAACATGGTTAGGAATACGTAATCTCAAAAATATTGAAAACCAACATCTTCACATATACGTATACCAGTGATCTACAATCATTAGATTACAACACGTGTATACACTTTCATATATCTAAGTACATTCATACGTATCCCATTCATATGTGTGTACATACAAGTTCACACCACTTACACACGCTACAGTTCCATATCTACATACATACCTACAAGTCACATTGACTTATTCATAAATGGGGCCTTACCTACAAACATATCAACACAAATCAATGCAATAGCAATTAAACATAACCGACTAACTTCCAACAAACATGATGAACATTCCATTAACATGATGAACATTTCAGTAACATGATAAGCATTCCATTAACATGATGAACATTCCAGTAACATGATGAACATTACATTAACCTGATGAACATTTCAGTAAAATGATGAACATTTTAGTAACATGATGAACATTCCATTAACATGATGAACATTCCAGTAACATGGTGAACATTTCAGTAACATGATGAACATTCCATTTATCATGATGAACATTTCAGTAAAATGATAAACATTCCATTAACATGATGAACATTTCAGTAACATGATGAACATTCCATTATCATGATGAACATTTCAGTAACATGATGAACATTCCATTAACATGATGAACATTCCAGTAAAATGATGAACATTTTAGTAACATGATGAACATTCCATTAACATGATGAACATTTCAGTTAAATGATGAACATTTTAGTAACATGATGAGACTATTAACCTAATTTACATTAAGGATAGACGAAGTTCATATGAACTTACCTTGGTACTTACCCTTACCCGTAACTTCTTACATGGTTCTCTATATACAACATACCAAACTTCATTTATAAATAAGAAGTGATTCCGGAATCACTTACCTTAAGTGTCCGTATTCGTATTCGTTTCCTCGCCTCCTTTTGACCCGTTAGCCTTCCATGCTTCCATCCATCTTGACATTATCCCTATACTTTCTTGTCATCGCATTTACGTTCTTGTTAGCATACATGATTGAACATATTAACGATCATATCAAATTCATGTTTCACATTTGACTTTCATTAGTCAATTCTAACAAGCATAAGGTATATTTCCACAAGTCAATCTTTTCAAAGTCATATAATTCATCACGTCATCACATATAACACATATGGATATAACACGCATCATATGACTTTCTATAACATTACAATTGTGACAAAAAGTCTAACATTGCTACTTATGCACAGTTGACTTTCAGAAAGTCAACGATTTATCATATGAACTTTCGACTTAACCTCATACATCCATGTCATTATAGTAGACTATACTAATGACACTATATACATTTCATACTCACGATGCAATAAGCGTACAACCACATGATCATCTAGTTATACGCACACACCAGACATATTCAATTCCATAATTCTACAACTAACACCATGACCTATGCTTAACAACCCTACATCATTCTAACTTCATCCTGTTCTAATGATCTCATATGCTTCACATTTAGTGTACTTTTACTTATCAATTCTGATTAAGCAATTATTCAAACATGTAGTAAACATCTTACCACTCCAACATAGAGTACAATATTCTAATGCATACTTTTACCAAATAACATGGCCAACCAAATCCTACATGAATTCCATCTAAAAATAGATTTCTCATGTTTATTTATCATCAAATACATCAAATCTCCATATTATACGATTTTATCCATTACTTGCATACCATTTCATCTATTAATCTCACCTAGGCATTTCATCAAACACTTGGTGTGCATACCACAATATATGCATAATGTACAAGTGTTTCATGTTTTACTTCCTACTTCATGTTTTCATTCATCAATTAACACAAAAACATCAACAAATTCATATCATATTCAATCTACCTAACAAGAACGCATTACATACAATATAGCACAACAAGATTTGAACAAGGATTGGACATGATGTCTCCATCTTCACCACTAGAAGTGGGTTTCACCTCCAAACATCAAATTACTCCAAATCGTTCATAACTCAAGACCTATATCCAACACCTCCACATACTTAATTTCATACTACTTCATGGTTTGATCATAACCCACTTCTTTAAAAATCACCAAATCAAAATTTATAACTTACCACATGTTCATTAGCATGAGATGGTAAGGATTCTTCATTCATGCATTGATTTAGCTTCAAATCCTTCTTAAATTTCTGGATTTTAGAGTGTTTGGGAGAACCTTCTTCTTTGTTCTCCTTGGGTGTCGACACACACACATAAACATACACTAACCACTGAAGTTTTCTATTTAATAGAAACTTCAACCTATTTTCCCACTTTTAGTCCTTCTTGTTTACTATTTGGTCACAATTGACATTAAGTTTTATTCCTTACTTGTTTGACTAACTATTTAACTAAGTTAAATAGCTTAGTTATTTTATTTCATACTAATACATAAGGAAACATACTACTGGATTAAAATTCAAATTTTGGGGCATTACATGCAAACTAACAAATGTTGGTATTTAGATATGTACATTTAATTGTGAGTGTGTATATATAAAGAGAGAGAGAGAGAGAGAGAGAGAGAGAGAGAATCTGGGCAAAGAACAAAATTGGGTAAAAGTAGGTAAAACGTCATTTTGGGTGTAGACTTGTAATGGGGATCGTGATAGTGAATCTCAGAGTCTTGATAAAACATTAAAACCCTAGTATGTAAATTCGTTTTACAATAAACAAAAAAGGGGAAAACGCAAATAAAAATTAACCGGCTAGCGGGAATCGAACTCGTGACTTCACCTTTTCAAAACATGTGTGTAACCAGTCAACCACTTCAAAAGTTTGGTTACAGGTTCCCCTTCAATATGTTAAAGGGTTCCTTTCGTATTTTCTATATGGCATAACACTACAAATTACAAACCGAGGGGTTCCCGGGAACCCCCTCGGAAGCCGTTGATCCACCCCTGAAATTATATAAGGGTACTTTAGTCATTTTATGCCAAATTAACAGAAAAATTAACGACATCTACCTTAATACTCAAAGGTGTTACAAAATCAAAATCATAGAACCTGAACCCGTTACAAAAATAGTTAGTACACAAAGGTGTTATTTTCAATAAACCACATGGACTATCTATGTAATTAACTTAAGTTATGAAAGATGTGATTGGAGAGAAGTGCAAATTTAGTGGTGTCAAATGTTGTCTATGGTTGGGCTACTCTTATAGACCTATATGAGGATTTTACAAAAATTGATCGATTTTTTATGTAGTTTGAGCAAAGTTTTTGGATGTACAACTTTTATAGGGATTAGTCTATATGAGTAGTCCTATTCGACTAGCATAGCAATACGAGTCATATATAGGGAAATTTGTTTTTTATATAAAAAGCAATCTATCTAATTATCTATAAAAGAATAATAATATAACAATTTATAATAACATTTGTAAAAATTTAGGAATAAGCAACCAAATATTGTGTACAATAAGTAAATAAACAAACAATAAATGATTGTCATTTATCTTTATATATATTTTCAGGCGTCGTCCTTTATGTTTAAAATTGACGAGTTTTGTCCTTTATGTTTTCATATCATACACGTTTTGTCCTTTAGGCCTAACCCAGTTAGTTTTTTCAGTTAAATTTGGTCATATGCTTTACACATGAGGGTATTTTTGTCAATTCAAAGGTAAGTTCAACGGCAAATTTACAGCTTAAAGCTTCTGCAACCTTTGAATTGACAAAAATGCCCTCATGTGCAAAGCACATGACCAAATTTAACTGAAAAAACTAACTGGGTTAGGCCTAAAGGACAAAACGTGTATGATATGAAAACATAAAGGACAAAACTCGTCAATTTTAAACATAAAGGACAACGCCTGAAAATGGATATAAAAATGAAGGACAATCCTTGAAATTTACTCAACAATAAATATGTAAACTACCAAATGCTATAAAGTAAAATACATGAGTCGTATCAAAAGCCATGCATTTTTAGAAAGAATTTAACTAACTTTGTACGAGTCGTATAGGATAAAGGCTTCACACTCTACGATTCATATAAGATTATACGAGTTATACGGTGTGTATTGTATAAGACCACACGGCACACGGTGTGGACGTGGAAATCCGACGTTATTGCCTCTCCACGCCGTGGCGTGCACATCGACTCTCCAACGACATGGAAGGCGACATTTAGCTTGAGGCGGTATGTTTTCTACCAGCGTGGATGTTTAACATGGGTCGAGCTGTCACATTATGAGTGGTCGTTGGTTGTAGCCGTCAGGCGCCAACGGTAAAATTTAATTTTTTTTACTTTCTAAAATTATATATCCTCCCCTATATAAACAACCCATTTCTTCCATTTTTTTTTTACAAACTTTTTCATCTCATCTCAACATTTTTACACTTCAAAAAATTACAAGAAAATGGCAACAATTTGTGGACCGAAGAAGAAGACATCGCATTGTGTGAGTCGTGAGTCGAAGCGCTAACCCACTACACACCTGTAATCGCTCGAGTGGTCCGTTTTAGGGGGATTTTCTAACAATTTTGTATTCATAAGGGTGACACCACCCGAACCATGGATGCATTTTCTTTGCGTTTTAGGACTATCCGTTTAGATAGTGAAAGATTTGAGACAGTGCTCAACGCGGTGGCAATTAAGGGTGGTGACCTTGCGAAAGACGACATCATACAACTCGTCCTCATCAACTGCAAGCACGCCTATAACCGTGACTTCAAACACGTTTCGGCATGACAGATAATTAGATTTTTTGTTTAATTATGTTTAGGTTTAATGTTTATTTTTAATCATGTAATGTTTTTTTTAAGTTTATTTCGTGTGTTTTTTTAGTATCGTTTCTTTAAGTTATGTAGGGTTTTTTTTTTAAATTATATATGTAATGTTTTTTTAATGTTATCTGTTTAATTAGTATTAATGTTATTTTTTTAAATTAAATAGAATTTATAAAATTTGAATAATAAAATAATTATAAAAATTGTGTGCCACATATCGAATAACGCCACCCCTTACTCCTCTCGTTTTTGCATCACGTCACTTTTCAGACGCATGCTGACGTGGCGTCCACATGTCGTACAACGCCTTCTTTTCAAGTCCCACACCGTATGGTCTAACCTTATACTAGCCATTCAAGGACAGGAATATACTTATGTGACCAATAATAGCCTTGTTGGTTGAATGAAAACTATACGACTTGTACGAGTTGTATGGAGGGTGTCAAAAGAACAAAACTAACGTACGCTAGGACCCATTTTATATGATGGTTTTCTTTATAAAATATTTGGGTATGGTGATAGAGAACAATCTGCATCGGGATTTGGTTGATTGCAGGAGGGATGAATAGTGGTTGGTATTGAAAAGATACGATTATGTCTAAATTTAGTTTAATATTAGGTGAACAAGGTCACCCATTGTCCATTGTCCATTGTCCTTTCAAAACCTTAAGGGTTATTTTTGTAAAAACAAACATTTTTATTTAGACCATCCACAATAGAATGTAATCCATAGTAGAATGTATTTGTATCTTTTTAAAGAAAGAGAAAGAATAAGGTGGAGTCTGGAGGAAAGTTTTGATGATATGGAGGAAAAAGAGTGTGAATGTGTATGTGAGAAAAAAATAAGGTATGTGAGTGTAAGAGTGAACAGGGTGCATGGGTGGAGGTGAACGGAGAGTGGAGTTGCCACAAGTTTGATCCGCCGCTAACACTCCAAGTCCATGCGGTGAACTCAAAATTCGGTAAGTTGTTACCCCATGCGGAAAGAGGAGAGAGATGGGGTAAAGGTGGGTGATGCGCTTGTGGTATTATAGGTTTTTATATATATTTTTAGCCCTTTTTACACGTTAGTCAAGTTTTAAATTTATAAAACACGATATTTTACTAACACCAAACACACATATGGGCAAGTGCACCCATTGTAAGCGTAGTATAGTGTTGGCAAGATACCGAGGTCGTCCAAGGACACAAGAGCTTTTAATACCGGTTTATCCTCAATGTCTAATCAAATCAAAAGTTTAGAAAAAGATTTTAAACTAGAAAATAAAAACTAAAAATGCTGAAAAATAAAAATTAAAGTAAAAACAGATAGACAAGATGAATCACTTGGATCCGACTCGTGTTTAGTGTAACCTTTGATTGTTTCCGCACTTTTGCACTTTTTAAGAGATTATCTTAGTTATAGTAGTAGGCCCCTCTTTTGAAGGTGACGTTACCCTCAACCCAGTAGTTTGAGTCAGCAAGGATACAATCCTAAAGAGTTGGATTATTGAAAGATAATTAATTAAGTTATTAATGCGTAATGTGGTAGGCCCCTCTTTTGAAGGTGACGTTACCCTCGGCTAAGTAGTCTGAGTCAGCAGGGATACAGTCCTAAATAGTCGGGTTAATGTTTTAATAGTAGCTTACATATGAGGGGATTAAGGAGTTCGGACCCCCGCCATCCAATACCAGTGGGTATTGAAGGAGGTCCTACTAAAGTTGACCCAGGTCCTTGCAGGATCTATACACTGAACAAGGCAAGACTCTTACCAAACCATTCCCTTAACCCCCGACCAGGTAGCCAACATATCGCCATATAGACCGTAGAGATATGAATGGTGAAAATTTTTTATTTTATATAGACAGTAAAATAATGTCAAGACACCACGGAAAAATGATAAGGAAGATTCACCTTCAACATAAGAAACTAGTTATTAAAGTCATTAATACATAACCAAATAAAAAGTGTGCAAAGATTAAAAATAAAATGTCACGCCCCTTTCTTAGGCGGAAGCACGAGGTGTGATCATGAAAGGTTCTCATTGCATACGAATGGTAAACATACTACATGCTCGTAAAAATTACTTCAAAAACCAATAACATTACATAACTGAAAACATAGGTTGAATATTTACATCACAAGACAGTATAAGACATTATCTGAAAAGTTACAACATTATTCAAAGATAAACATAAACAACATCCAGAGCAAGAGTATGACCGCGCGCACATCCACTTTAGTTACCTGAAATACATGCGAGTTTTTGGAAAATCGTCAACATAATGTTGGTGTGAATTCATGCAGTTTTTGTATTGAATGTTTGTATACTTTGTATGAAAACATGGTATGTATCTTGTATAAATCAAGTATTTCTGCAAGTATTGAGTTTGTTAATGGGTTGCAAGGCCATTAACATGTGACACGACATAGGAAGCATCCAAACCATAGGCATTTTTCTAGTTGTCGATTCACGACTGAGACACAAAAGCACTACTTGGTACTAGTTTTCACCAAGAGTGTGGCTGCCCGAAAACCCATTAGATCTAACCTTTTGT
This sequence comes from Helianthus annuus, assembly GCF_002127325.2. Classification (NCBI taxonomy): domain Eukaryota; kingdom Viridiplantae; phylum Streptophyta; class Magnoliopsida; order Asterales; family Asteraceae; genus Helianthus; species Helianthus annuus. The sequence goes on from NC_035447.2 coordinate 131,748,363, forward strand.
TCTGGGGTCTAGGTATATTGTTGATTAATGGTGCTTCTGGTACCCTATTTGTGACACGATTTCAAGTATCATTCGTTAGTTCTTGTATCCAACATACCATAACACATGTATTTTCCCCAAGTTTAAAAAGCATGTAAAAGATTAAAAGTGGGGACATGAACTCACTTGTCTGTAAACATTTAGTAACATGTACTTCACCCCCGAAGTTATAAAACTGAAAACAGTTAAAGGAAAAGGGGGAGCATGAACTCACAACTTTGCGTTCTTGCGCCGTAAACTTCACCGGATTTGCTTATACAGCGTCGTGCCCTATACGTGTTTTATTAACGTTAGTCACTAGACTTGTATCGCACAAGTACAAAGTACCATCTTTTATGTATGTGTTCTTATGTTAAAAATAATTTATATTTTTAACTATGTATCTTACTTATATTATTTTCTCAAAAATAAATATAAGTATCTTGTATTTTTCACCCGAATTATGTATTTTGTCCAACGCTTCATTTCATGTTCATAACTTGTCCAAGTTACATAATATTTTTTCATAAATATCTTCTCTTGTATTTGTCTAGGCATGTTGTATGTGTATTTTGTATTTCTACTCCTTGGGAGTACTTAGTGTATTTTCAAGTCCTAATACGCTATCACGTATAATACATACTACATACACTTAGCACAAAATTTGGTGATCAATAAATATATATATTTTCCTCAAAAAATATACATACTTAATATCAATTTTTATCTTGAAGAAATCATCATTTCTTAACTTGAAGTTTACATAAAAATTAGAAAAATCTTGGTAAATACTTTTAGGTAACTTTTTAGGGAATAAGTTTCACCAAAACTTATATTTTTCTAAGTGTCAAAATTCTATAGAAATTTTGACATAGTTTCCCCTAAAAATGGAGGTTTCCCATGTTTTCAAAACATGTGTTTATTTTCTTTTAAATCATCATCAACATCAACAACACAATCAAGACTTACCACAAGCCAAGATCATGTAAATTACACTACATCACGAACTTGAAGTTTTTGTAAAAACTTGTAGTAACTTACCATGTTATTTAGTAGGTTTAGTTACCCTTAAAAACATGGTTATTTGTTTGTAAATCACTTTATTAAATGATTTAGTCATTTACAACTTGTAAGATGATTTTTCTAAAAATATTTCTTTTGTATTTTTCTTGTCACTCACATGTTTCTAGTCTTATTTAAACACTAAAAATACGATTAGTTCATTTAGAAATCATGACTTTGTAAATCTTGTAAATAAACTTAGTTTCTTGGGAAAATTATTCTTGTAATCATCTATTTACAAGATTTGTATTTTGTTTAAATCATCTTTGCATATGAAGATCACTTTCATTATTCAAGTTCATGAAGACATATAGTATGATGATCTTGGTCTTTCACAAGATCACCACCTTAACTTACTAGATCATGTGTTTAATCATAATCTAGTAGGCTCCATATGATGTCTAACATCACTAACACTAATAATCAATCAACAAGAAGCAAATCAACACATTCAACGTGAATTCTTATATTTTTAAGCTTATGTTAAAGTATCATGATCATGTTCTTTAGTGTTCTTGTGATTAACAACATTTATCATCTTTTAACCATCAAGATATGAAGTAATAAGGGATCATGAGGGCTCACCACTAGCAACAAGGCTAGGGAAGAATACTAGAAGTTGAAGATGACAAAATGGTTGGATAAAAGCAGATGAAGAAGGTCCTTCAAGATCCACAAGCTCCACACTTCGTTAGACACCTTCTTGCACCTCTCAATGAACTTGGAATGGGTGAACAAGGTCTAAAGGTGGTGGTGGTGTGTGTGGGTGGCTACGGCCGTGAGGGAGAGAGGGAGGAGAAGGTGAATGGTGTTGAGTGGTGTGTGTGAGAATGAGGCGTGTGCAGAAGCGTATTTGTAGTATCAAGATTTTCCTAGATTCTGCGAATCTTAGAGTTGACCACGGCCCCGTGTCCGCCGGACACGCCCCCATGGTGGGTGATAGAAGCTTCTACAACTTTGTCTTTTCTGCAGACACTTGGGCACGCCCCCGTGCTCACTAAGCACAGGGCGTGTTCAGCCTTCTTTTCTCTTATTTTTGCTTGGGAAGATACTGTCGGGGGGTTGGGCATGCCACGTTTATTCCTCTTCTTGTATTTATGTTAGATTTAGCTGCCTTTTTGCTTCTTTTGTTCATTTGAGCTCATTTAATCCTGAAAATACAAAAGGAAAACAAAAACACACTTTTTCCAACATTAGTACTAAAAAAAGGGTTAGTTTTATGCCACAATTGATGTAATTTATATGTTGCATTTTGCGCACATCAAATACCCCCACACTTGAATCTTTGCTTGTCCTCAAACAAAACTCTTTATAATGTCGCTTTACACTCCCAAAAGGAATGGGTAGAAGAGAAGGTTTTTGGGCTTGTCATAGAGTTTCGGGATTTCCAAGATTCTTTATTAAGTTTTATTTTTATTTATTTACAATCCTATTCATCAGATTTATTTAAAACATTACATAAGATAAATTACTTATTAGGGCATAACATGCCTTTTTAAACTTCCATTTATATACAAGTTCACATACCTCACGGGGGATCACTCAACACTCGGCCGAATATGTATTTTAGTGAAACACTCGAGAGCGGCATGGAACTTACTTCTACCATAAGCTTGCCAAGCAATCAATTCTTCTCCTTTTTAACTATTCACCTTTGTAAATATCAAGAGGACTTTTGGGGGAAGGGTTAGTCTTGGGTTAAAGGTAGGTGGTTGGGTTAGTGGTTAGTAGAAAAGGGCGAAAGGCGTAAAAAGCGTCGGTTTTCGTAAGACTTTTTATTTTTGTAACTTTTTATTTTGATGAAGCAATTCTTCAAACAAAGTTCTTTTTGATAAACTTGTTTGTTTATTTCTTTTGGCTTCATCATCATCATTTTTTTTTAATAAGGAGTCATAAGAAAAACCGAGCTTTGATACTAAAATAAAGGGTTTAAAATAAAAAGGGGTTTTGGTGGGTAAAAGGGTGTTTGTTTTGGGTTAAGAAATGAAAAGGTTTAGGCTCAAATGGGTTAACTAGGGGGATTTTGGGTAGGTGGTAAAAAAGATAATGGTGTAGAAATAAAAAGGGTTAGTCCTAATGCCTCCATCATTTACTTACTTGGGTTTAAGTTGGTAAGGACCGGAAATGTATCGTCGTGGCAAATTCTAGAGTCGTAAGAACCAAGCGGCTATTCACACAAGAAACGAAAAATGAGCATTTAGTTTAAAGATGTGTATTTGTATGCTCAATAAAGGCTCAAAACTCACTTTTTATGGGAATGGGTTTTTATGTGATCAAGTATATATAATCAAATTTTAACTAGATTTGTCATGCCGTTTCATAATTTTCTTATGTTGGTTCTTTTTATCACGACGCTATCGGTTGTAAATTTGTAAAAATATAACCTTTTTTAGAACTTGAAATTCCCAAATTAAACCCAGACAAGTAAAAAAATGAAAAATTTTGAAAAAATTTGGGGTGTTTAGCGGTTCCAATAGAGTTTTGTGTAAGGCTTGTAATTAGGACTTGCAAGATTCAAGGTTTTAGCATCCCCCCCACACTTCAATTACACACTGTCCTCAATGTGTCCCAAAAATAAGTTTTTAGGTTGATTGAATGTGTAAAAATGTGTGAAAAAGCAAAAATTTATGTTACTGGTCGTCTGGACATGGCCCCGTGTCGGATGAACACGGCTTCGTGGTCAGAGTGCCAGTAACGAGAAATTACAGAAGGTGGAAACAGGGGCATGTCGGCTGAGCACGACCCTGTGTCTGGCAAAAGTATGCATATTTTAGACAATCAGCAGGTCTGGGGCAATGGGCACGGGGGCGTGTTGGCTAAACACGACCCCGTGTGGACAAACTGCAAAGTTGAAAAACAGGTTTCTGGCTTCGGTTTTGCTGTCCCGGCTTTAGTAGCACATATGTTTAGTTCTCTAAGCCTCGTATGTACCTGTTTTATCAATAAACACTACACCCAACCATAACAAGCATCCTAAATTACCATTGTTCAAACATCCATACCACAAAGTTAAAATAAAGAAAATGCAGAAAAGTAAAAAGTGTTAGAGGAAAGTAAATTGTTCAACACACGGTACACAGGCTGGAAATTGTTCATGAGATAGGGGGGTTAACCTGTTTGACCTCCTACCTCTGCTGCTTCCGCCTAGTCCATGTCCTCGTCTTCATCATCTGTAGGATCGTGCCGTGACCCAAACGATTCAACCAGAAGAGCTCTAATCCGTTTCAGAGGCGGAAACAAGGAAACGGACTTGAAAAACAGCTGAATTCACTTTAAAATGCCTTGTATATTGATTTAACACAGGTTACAATCAAATGACACATCGGCAGCACTTCGGTACCGGAATCGCAGAGTCTTACAACTGATTTCGCATGAACACCTACATATAGTAGTTCTAATTCCGCACGAACTGGTTCCAAACGAAATTAGTTTCATGCGAAACTTAATTCCGTACGGAATTACAAGTCAGCACATTTCAAGCGGAATTAGGCCTTCATGCGAATTACATCAAAATCCTATTTCTCGAACTACGTGCCCTGATCTAACAATCTAAGTATCAGACTCGATACAAGATGAAGCCGACAGACGTATGCACTAACATCATCATCTCCTCCTACGTGCCCCGCCATGTACTCCCAGTTGTTCCCAATGTCATCCTGTATGTCGGAGATGTTTCTCTCAATAGCTCCGACTCGGGTGTACGTGTTGCTGGCCATGTTGTAGGTGTTCCTGGTGCACATGAGGTTTTCCTGCAATAAATCATGTAAACTTTGGAAGTTAGGAAAACCGCCTCCTTGAGAGGAGGATTGGCCCGGATCACCATGAGGCTGGTAGTGGTATTGAGGAGGAGGTTGGAAATGTGGAGCGTGTAAGACGAGTGCCTCTTGTGGGTTCCATGCATGCCCCTGAACCGTTTGGAATCTGACCGTCCCGTCATCTGTTTCATAAATCAGATTCATAGAGCGGCAGATGACCATGTCCACTTTTCCCGACCATGGGCTCATTTGGAAAGACCTGGACATGTTCAGGAAATGCTTGAAGAGACGGTATATCCACCCCCCAAAGAAGATAGGGGTCGGTGGAGTAGCAAGCTGGTTCCAATGCATGTTTCGGAGCAGGAGGTACAGAACATCAAGTTGGGTGCGGGTATGAATACAATGAAGAACCACTAGATCTCGTAACCCTACCACGCCGCTGCTGCCGTGCCTTTGGCTAAGAGAGTAAGTGAGGACCCTATGGATGTAACGATAAAGAGGGTCCCTTAACTTAGTGCTCTTAGTGCTGCTTGGGATGTAGTGCCCTTCTCCTATTTGAGCCCAAGCAGCTTGGCGGTCCTCTTCCTTGATCTCGCGGAGACCGCCGATGTTTTTTCTTCATTACCCGCATCTTCCTCCGCATACAACCCAACTATTGACCCAAACTGTGCCATTGAGATTGAGTACACAGTCCCCCCACATCGGAATTCTATCCCATCATTATCAAATGGGTCAGATCTTGATTTGAACGCGAATGTGCTGTAGAATTCCAGATTATATTCGTGGACTGAGCGAAGTCGAGTGCACAGGGCGGCTCTTAGTGGGCCGGTGACTAGGTTGTTAAAGCGGTCAAGCTGGCTCACTGCTCCCAGAAGATCCATGCACACTTGTCGTGGGTATTCCTCTGGCCTGGTTCGAAGCACGTCGTATCTTGCTTTAGCATCCAATTAATTTGCGTTGAACCGCATGAATTTCTTGGCCATCTGAAAGGAAACACCAAACAATTAGCATGAAATAGTGAAATTTTCAGGGAAAACTGAAAACAGTTGGTTGAACACGACCTCGTGTTCAGCGAACACGCCCCGAGTTGATCTGAAATTGGCTGGACATGCCCCCGTGCTCAGCGAGCACGACCCCGTGTACAGACGTCTGTTTCCCAAAAATCCCATTTTTCGACCCGGTCCCGAAAACTTGAAAATTTTTGGTCCAGTAGGGGCGGTTTTCCCCGAAAATGAAACCCCAAGTGCCGTTTTTCCCAAAACAAACCGTTTACCCCTTCAATTTTATCTTTTTTGGTTCAAAAACAAGGGTTTGGGGTTTTTGTGAGAAATCGGGCAAATCTATGAACAATACAAGTGGATTTACTTCCTATAACATGAATCTAAACTAATGCTAACAGATTTATGCAAAAATTTGAGGTTCGATTCGGTTCAAGTTGAAGAACCCTAGATTTTTCCCCAAATTTTTGATGTTAAACTACATGCAAATTCTTAATCTAACTACTAATAATGATAGAATCATACCTTGATGTTGTTAGAAGTAGACGAGACGTCAAAATCTTGCAGAAAAATCGCCTGAACCAGAGAGTTTTCAGGGAAACGGGGCGTGTGGAATGAAGAAACTGATACGAAAAAGGGGTTTTATCCTAACAGTTGCGCGGACACGGCCCCGTGTCCAGCGGACACGACCCCGTGGGCGAGCAACTTTAATTATTATTATTATTTTTTTAGTGCCCGTGTGAGTGCCCTTGTTTCCCAAAAACTCGGTTAGAAGACTTACCGATTTAGATGTCGGCCCCTTGTTCGTAACTTACCAGGTATGATGTTGATGCTTTTATTCTTCGACCGTTTGAAGCGAGATCTCTTCCTCTTCATCCTCAATGAATCCTTGATAGAGCTTCAGCCGCTGGCCATTGACTTTGAATGGAATTCCATTCCGAGATTTAATTTCTACTGCACCGTGAGGGAAAATATGGGTGATGGAGAAAGGTCCTGACCACCTAGACTTTAATTTACCAGGAAACAGTCGAAGTCGTGAATTAAACAATAGAACTTGATCTCCTACTTGAAATTCATTAGGTTTAGTGTGTTTATAATGCAAGTTTTTCACTCTTTCCTTATAAATTTCGAAGTTAGAGTATGCATAATTCCTTAATTCGTCTAATTCATTTAATTGACAAAATCAATTTTTACCGGCAAATTCTAAATCCAAGTTTACATTAATAATTGCCTAGTAGGCTTTGTGTGCAATTTCTACTGGCAAATGACAGCTTTTTCCATAGACGAGCTTATATGGGTTGTACCTATTGTTGTTTTATAAGCAGTTCGAAAAGCCCATAAAGCATCATCTAATTTATTGGCCCATTCCTTTTTGTTTAACCCTACGGTTTTTTTTCGAGTATCCGTTTTAAACATCTATTCGTCACTTCGGCTTGTCCGTTTGTTTGAGGGCGATATGCTGTTGAGACCCGGTGATAGACCCCATATCTTGTTAATTTTTTTTTCAAATTGATGGTTACAAAAATGGGTACCTCTATCACTTATTAACGCTTTAGGTGTGCCAAAACGAGAGAATATTTTTTTCAGAAATCTTACCAAGACTCTTCCATCATTTGTTGGAAGTGCCTCGGCCTCGGCCCATTTAGACAAGTAATCTACTGCCACAAGTATATATTTGTTTCCTTTTGATGGTGGGAAGGGTCCCATAAAGTCGATTCCCTACACATCAAAGATTTCACAAACAAGAATGCCATTTTGTGGTATTTCATTTTTGGAAGAAATATTACCTGTTCTTTGGCAAGCGTCACATGTCTTGACAAGACTTTGGGCGTCTTTGTAAATGGTTGGCCAATAAAATCCTGAATCAAATACCTTTCGTGCGGTACTAGCGGCACCATGATGTCCTCCGTATGGACCTTCATGACAATGGCGGAGAATTCTTCTTGCTTCACTACCATGTACGCACCGTCGGATGAGTTGATCGGCACACATTTTGAAAAGATAAGGATCTTCCCAAAAATAATGCTTTACATCAGCAAAGAATTTCTTTCTTTGATGATGTGGCCATCCTTTGGCGACTATACCGCTAGCTAAGGAGTTAGCATAGTCGGCGTACCATGGCTCTTCTTTGTATTCCACCATTTCCAGGGACTCCGTTGGAAATTTTTCATTGATTTGCTCGTCCCTGGTTGCCTCCAAAGCTGGGTCTTCCAAGCGCGAAAGATGATCTGCTGTGGTGTTTTCTGCTCCTCTTTTGTCTTTGATTTCAATATCAAATTCTTGGAGGAGTAGAATCCACCGAATCAAACGTGGTTTAGCATCTTGTTTCTTGAAGAGATATCGAATGGCTGCATGATCTGTATAGGCTATTGTTTTAGAAAGAACAAGACAAGAACGAAATTTATCAAAAGCAAATACCACAACTAGTAACTCTTTTTCTGTTGTTGTGTAATTTTCTTGTGCATCGTTAAATGTTTTACTAGCATAATAAATTGGGTGAAAATGCTTATCTTTTCTTTGTCCCAAGACGGCTCCAACTGCAAAGTCACTTGCATCACACATGATTTCAAAAGGTAATTTCCAATCAGGCGCTATCATGATAGGTGCATTGACTAGCATTTCTTTTAGTGTTAGAAATGCTTGATTGCAATACTTGTCAAAGATGAAAGGGGCATCTTTTTCAAGTAATTTTGTTAGGATCTGAAGGCTGTCTGTTATTGTGTTTGTTTGCATAAGACGAGTAAGTGCAGCGGAAATGAGTAGCAATCTTTGCAAACACAAACAAGAGAAAGTATAGATTGATAAACAATTGCTTTTCATAGAGTCAAAAGATTTACATAAAAGCAAAAGATTACAGTCAAAGCTTACAATCTAAACTCCCCCTCAGCCTCATACACCAGAGTTGGTTGCACAAGATGAAAGGATGAATTGAGGAGAAAAACTCACTCAAAACGATCAAGTGTAACAGTACAGAGTACTGTCATACTTATAGGCAAACCAAACTACTGATATGCTTCAGCTGACGTCACCATGATAGTGACATCTAACGACCTAACAAACTACAAATACTGTTCTATACAAACTACTGTTATGTAACATCTGATAATCACTAAAGGACAAATCATAAGGAAACTACTGCTTCACGTTCCACTGTTGTAGCCTTAGCACAAATGTTGAGTCTTCAGTGCTTTCTTCAAAGGTGATCAGTCTTTGGGAGGGCAGTGCTTGAATCTTCAGCAGTACTTAGGAGACGGCAGTAGATAGAGCAACAGAGTTCGTCTTCAGCAGTTGTTAGATAATCATTAGAGTTTGGTTTATCAGTTGTTGTATTTGAGCAGCACTTTAAGATTCATCAGTTGTTGGATAACCACTGTCAAGGGGAAAGATTAGAGAAAACTGCTGCTTATTAAGTGTCCACTGATGGGATCCGGTTTTGGCTTTACATTATCTGTTCCTCTGTTAGGGTTCAATCCCAACAATCTCCCCCTGGAACAGATAATGCCAAAACCCTTCCTTATTCAGGACCTTTATTACTCATCAAGAGTGCCTTAGCTTGTTCCTTAAATTCAGCTTCAAATTCTATGGCACTCTGGTCATCTACATCCCTGCACAGTGAAAGCTCAAGGAGATCCTGCAAATCTTGAACACTAAGGCCTAGTGCTTCTTTCCTTGATATATGCTTCACCTCACCATTGGCTCTGACCAAAGTCAATACGTGGGTCTTTTGATCAGACATCCACTTTAGTATTTTAAAGCCTAATGGGTTTCTTGGGAGAGATTTATTCCCAGATGAGTTGAGAGATGATGGCCTTGAAAACACATGCAAACTATCAGACATTCTTTTGAGGGCTTCTTCAATGACATTGTTTGCTGCAGCTATGTCATCTGCAGTTTCTTGTTCAATGAGTTCTTGCCTGTCAATTTCTGAAGTATTTGTTGCAGTGTTTGGTGATGCAGATTTGTTTAATGCCTTTTCAAACAGGCTCTGAAGCTTTGTTGAGTTGCCTTCTTTCAGACCCATTTTCATGATGATGTCTTTGAAGTACTCTGCTTCTTTTTCTTTAACCTCTGCCTCAGTCAGCTGTTTACCTTCTTCTTGGTTTGTCTCAAGAGTAAGGTTGTCTGCTGTTTTCAACACTGTTTTGAGGTTGTCTATCTGCTGTTCAAGTTTCAACATTTGTTCTCGTTTCTGTGCAGCCCTTGACTCAGCAGTTTTTCTATTCTTCAGCCTTTCATAGGCTTCATCTGTTTGCTGCCTAGACCATTTTGATATGGCTTCAGCAGTGTCTATCTTGGCATCCACCAACTCCCTTTTCTTTCTTTTATACTCAGCAGTGAGATCAGCAATGAGCCTTTTGTACTTACTCCAGTTTGGAGCAGTTTTCTTCTTTGTAGGATCATTTTTTTATCTTTTGAATCCTTTCAGCCTCATGCTTTAAAGCTACTAAAGGCCATTCTTCAAACTGTTGTTCTTCAGCAGGATAGAACTTTTCTTTCATGATGAAGGCTAAAAGTTGCTCTCTGAATTTCTTCTTTTGAACAGCCTTTTCCCTTTCTAGTTCTTGTGTAAATTCTTCTATCTGCTTTACCTTTGTAAGGTAGAACTCCAGTCTTTGAGCAGTGGCTTCTTCACTTAAGCTTTCATTTTCACTATCAACCTTAGCTTTTCTTTAGCCTGCATTGCCTTAATTCTGAGATAGTCATTTATATCTTCTGGAGACATGTAGCCAATGAGAGAGGAGAATTTTCTTTTTGAGGGATCTGCTTCTGTATAAAACTGCCTCATCTCATTTTTGATGGCTCCAAGTTCAAGTGGATATTTAGCAACATTAGGATCATGACTACCTTCATCAGCAGTGATTGGCTTTCTTTTTCTTTTTAGGAGCTGTGGTTGTGATATAGGAAGAATTAGGGCAGTTGTGGATGTCTGACTAACAGCTGTTGAAACAACTGGTGTCTCAACTGCTGCTGTCGTTACAACTGCTGATGTGTCAGCAGATGTCTTCTGCTTTTGAGCAGGGAATGAAAGATGTGATGGTGATGATGGTGGTGGTGACTCATCATCAGGAATGAAGACCCTTCTCCTTTTTAATGGAGGGGAGGCTGATGATGTTTTGGGTGGATCAGTGGTTTGTGACTGTGACTGACTGACAGTAGTTGAAACAACTGGTGTTTCAACCACTGTTGTCATTACAACAGATGTTATGACATCTACTGTCTTCTGCTTTATGGCAGGAGGCAGTGGTAGTGACGTGATTGTAGATGATGATAGTGGTGGTTTTTGTGTTATAGACACAGATGGCGATGGAGGTGGAGCAGTAGTTGTGGTGGTGTGTGTTAAAACAGTAGTTGTGTGTGTTGGAGGTGTGTGTGTTGATGTAATGGCAGCTGTTTGGCTACATGCAGCAGTTTTTGTAACTACTGTTGTATCAGCTGTTGAGGTTTTTGAGGATTTGGGTTTCTCAGGTTCAATGTGCATCCCATCTTCTATACCTTTCTTTTTCAACTTGATTTTCTCCCCCTTTTTGGCATTATCTGCCAGGGGTGTATCCATGAAGAAAATGGTAGATGGGCCTTTCTCCCTTTGAGCATTCTGTTGTATGCTGACCTTTATAGCCTTGATGTCTGCTTGAGTGTCTTTGAACCGAGACTCCACCATGTTGGTCAGCATTTGTACTTGATTTGCGTGCTGTTTAGCAGCCAATTGTTGCTGATGTTCAAGAAGTGGTTGGAGAATATTCCATAGCTCATTTGCAGCAAATGCTTGTGGAGCAGGTGCTTGAGCAGGAGGAGCAGAAGATTGGGCTATTTGAGCTTCTAACAGCTGCTGCACCATATCTTTTATTTCTGCAACTGTAGATTCCAGATTTTCAACTCTGGCCGTCAATTCATTATATTTTGAATCATCACCTGAATTAACAGGATCATCTGAATCCCCACCAGTAGTGGTTGTATCAATGTGTGACTTAGGAGCTGTAGCCCAAAAGTCATCCATTGATGCCCCTTTTTCTTGGTACTGGGGACTTCTTTCTTCGGCACTCGATAATCCTTTGATGTTACCAGCAGCTAAAGATAACTTACTGGTGGTTATCAATGTTGCCATGGAAGAAATTGCCTTCAAGGGAGTCTTAGTAATGTAACAACTGTCCAACTGAAGATCTGTTGATCCATCAGTTGTAGTTGCTGCTCCACTTGAACTACCACCGAGAGTTACTTGTAACTCGGGGAGTGTAACCTCCTCAACTGTTGCTTGGATAACAGAGGTATTAGCATCAGACCCAGTCACTTGTGGAGGTATGCTCTCAGTAATGGGTGATTGAGAGGAACTGGTTTGTGTCTGTGCAATATCAACTGCATGCAACAGGGGTATTATTGATTTTGGCAATATGATTGGTGAGGGTATGGGTGTTGAAAGAGACATGTCCTTGGGATCAGGACTGTGGAAGATAGATCCGAGTGGACCTAGAGCTTCATATTGTGGTGTCCCTGTGCTTACAACTTGATCCTTTTGTGAGGATGCAAGAGGAGTTTGAGGCTGGGGTTGAGATCTTTCTACCAACTGCTGTGAGGAAGTAGCAGCAGTGGTTTCTGGTGACTTTTGTGTTGTCACTGGGAGTTGCTCTGGGATCCCATCTTCCAGAGTTGCATTTGTTTTGGGTTTGGTGGGCTTTCTGGATGGTTTTCTTTTGGTCTTTTTGGTGGTGGCAGGTGTGGGTTTCAGAGTAGTGGGTGTGCTACTCTGATCACCTGGAGCAGTGGGCTCAGCAGTGGTTTCTTGAGGGTCAGTGGCAGTTTCTAAAACCTGCTCACCCTCTTTTGTTTTTAGTTTAATTGGTGCCATCATTCTTGAAAAAGTTTCTATTGTTAAACTGTTTATTTTGAATGAGACACCTTGTTTGGGCACTTCTGCCTCTTTCTCGACAAATTTTTGTTCAAAATAATAACTTAGAAACCTCGGAAAGAGCAGAAATGCCTTATTATCAACGTTCTTTACCAAATCATCAAATATTTCCTGGGAGTAGTTATAGTTTTCATTGTTCAAAATTGCATACCCCAGGCATTGGATTTTTGTTGGTATCTCATTGAAGGACGTTGTTTTATTTGAAACACACATGAGCAGTGTGTGGAATAAAAATCTGGGTGCAGAAGGGAAGTAACCCTTTTGTAGGGTGTCCCTGTTTGGTTGTTCTGCATAGCCCCTTTTCATGAAATCCTTTACCAACTCGTCTTTTGTAAACGAAGTTTTTCCACTTAAATCATCGAGTTTAAAGGTTTCAGAGATGGATTTTGGTGAGATATTTACCTTCTTACCCTGTATCGAGGAGTTGATTGCGGCGATGATATCTCCTTGTTTTTCAAGGGTGGCATTTTTCTAGAACTCTCTCTGGGTATCAAGGTAAATAGGAGCGTCTGCTGTTATCAAAGTTTTGTACTTTGATGCAGAAATGGTGTCAAGGATGGAGTCGAAGGTGTGGTTATCGGTAGGTTTTGTGAGTATACCTACATAATTGTGTGGAGATTTGTAGCGAATCTCCGGTGTTTCAGCAGCCATTTGAGTGGCATCTGCTGTTGTGGAAGAAGATGCTGGTTTTGATTTTGACTTCGATTTTGGTTTCGTCATTTTGGATGAAGAAGATCGAAGAAGTTTTTGGAGTTATGAGAGGGAAACTGTTATGAGAAGAGAACTTTTGGAATTCAATTCGACAGTAAAACCCTGTTTGGATTTAATCAGGGTTTTATTTAGGGAAAAAGTAATTGCTGATGTGGCAGCGGTTATTTTGATCTGAAGGCTAAAAACTGACCACGTGTCAAACATCTGATGGAATGGTAAATGATGGAGGACAGTTGTTTTGACAACTACTGATGGATCAAGTATCAGTAGTTACAACGGTAATAAAATGAAATGGTGGGTGTAACAGTGGATGGAACAAAGATTTTAAACATCAGTGTTTTGAAGAGCAGAGGTTGACACTTTAGCAGTGGACAGACTTTAGAGAGCAGATGTTATGGCACAACAGCATTTTAGGAACAACAGTGGATAAAAACCAATGAGGATCATATGTTTAACAACTGTTTGTGCGGTAGTGTTTTGACTTTTGACAAATTCTTTTAGCACCTGTTTGTTCAGATGTAGAAAATGATTTGTTCTTGTAAAAGCACAATCTCTTGTCTATCATCTGTTGAGTACCAGAAGTGCTATTCTTAACACTACACATTTTAGATACATAATATCAAGATTAAATTGTCAGCAGTGATTCTCAGAAATTTTTGTTCAAGGTTTTGCCACCTGTCTATTTTTCAGACAGTGGTTTTGCATCCCAGATGATGAAGACATTTCTACTTGAGCTGCTCATTTTGTGTCTAATTACTGGAACTAGAACATGAGTATCTCAGTAGTCTAAGTCAATTTGCAATCAATTTATGATCAGTAGAAACCTAACTTGAGCTTAATATGATCTCGATATGTGTGTCATTTCCTTTTGATTAAATTTAAGGATAGTAATTTCACACAAAAATAAGGTAATTACATCCAGACCAGAGATGAACTTTTACTATAAAAAATGAGTAAAAGATCATAATATATTTTAAAATAAATAAAATACATCTGGTTTTTATTATAGAAGAAAACACCTTGACAAAAATCAAAGGAAGTTTTGAAAAAAAATCAAAAGGATCCGACAATTTTCCAGTAAATTCATGGTCATGTTATTCTCAAGTTATTTTGACCATTGTTTGGGTCATTTTCTTGTCAATTGATTGTAAATCCATTTTAAGCACAATCACTTGAGATGCCATTGTTACCCGAACAATTTCTGTATTGATAAATGCACACAGTTGCATGATGACCACTGATGACCTAACTTTAACCTCAAAAGTGTTTTCTGCTTATACTCTTTTGCTTTTGATTTCAAAAGTTTTGAGATAGCTACACTTTGAGATTTGATCATTTTCCCTTTTTTTTTACATGTTCAGAAATACTCACTAGGAGATTATATTCTGAACATGCTTTATCCATAATCACTTTGAAGCAATGTTTTGAGAGATCTGACCATATTTGACCAAGTTTCATTACAGATCTCGCATTACCTATGATTAGGACTGTTTTGACACCTTATTTTCTCAATGTGTTTAGACAAAGTCGATTTGGTCATTTTGAAGGTACTCAACTTGCCTTTGAGCACATGAGAGATTTTGCCCAAAGTTTTATTCCCTCTTTTCCTTTTCAGCAGTATTCTAGTGTTTTAGATGAACACAAGTTTTGCTGAAATGAGGTACATACTTTAGTTGTTTATTGAAAACATCACAAATATCAAAACAACAATTGAAATCAATTTTGAAAGCATCGAACGATCCCATAATTTATCAGATATTTTACAGACCTGAAAACTATGAGTGACATATGCATGAAAACACTTGTTGTGTGAGATTTGTGTGTCATATGACATCTTGGTTGATATACAGAGTTTCTGAATAACCATTTTGATCATGCTTAATTCGTTACTCTGTTTTTCAACTGGATACAACCAACCCTTTAGTATCAATAACTTTTGAGCTGAACTGTTATGTCAAATTGATCGTAAGATCGAATTTGACTGTCCAGGCTCTGATACCAATTGTTAGGATCTGAAGGCTGTCTGTTATTGTGTTTGTTTGCATAAGACGAATAAGTGCAGCGGAAATGAGTAGCAATCTTTGCAAACACAAACAAGAGAAAGTATAGATTGATAAACAATTGTTTTTCATAGAGTCAAAAGATTTACATAAAAGCAAAAGATTATAGTCAAAGCTTACAATCTAAACTCCCCCTCAGCCTCATACACCAGAGTTGGTTGCACAAGATGAAAGGATGAATTGAGGAGAAAAACTCACTCAAAACGATCAAGTGTAACAGTACAGAGTACTGTCATACTTATAGGCAAACCAAACTACTGATATGCTTCAGCTGATGTCACCATGATAGTGACATCTAACGACCTAACAAACTACAAATACTGTTCTATACAAACTACTGTTATGTAACATCTGATAATCACTAAAGTACAAATCATAAGGAAACTACTGCTTCACGTTCCACTGTTGTAGCCTTAGCACAGATGTTGAGTCTTCAGTGCTTTCTTCAAAGGTGATCAGTCTTTGGGAGGGCAGTGCTTGAATCTTCAGCAGTACTTAGGAGACGGCAGTAGATAGAGCAACAGAGTTTGTCTTCAGCAGTTGTTAGATAATCATCAGAGTTTGGTTTATCAGTTGTTGTATTGGAGCAGCACTTTAAGATTCATCAGTTGTTGGATAACCACTGTCAAGGGGAAAGATTAGAGCAAACTGCTGCTTATTAAGTGTCCACTGATGGGATCCGGTTTTGGCTTTACATTA
This sequence comes from Helianthus annuus, assembly GCF_002127325.2. Taxonomy (NCBI): domain Eukaryota; kingdom Viridiplantae; phylum Streptophyta; class Magnoliopsida; order Asterales; family Asteraceae; genus Helianthus; species Helianthus annuus. The sequence continues at coordinate 131,764,567 of NC_035447.2, forward strand.
TCTGTTGCTCTGTTAGGGTTCAATCCCAACAAATTTTGTTAGAGGCCTTGAGATTTTAGAAAAGTCTTTGATAAATCGCCTATAAAATCCGGCATGCCCTAGGAAACTTCTGATAGCTCTAACGGAGGATGGGGGTGGTAATCGAGAAATAGTGTCTATTTTGGCTCAATCACCTCCATTCCTTCGCTTGAGATTTTATGACCGAGTACTATTCCCTCCATTACCATGAAATGGCATTTTTCCTATTTAAGGGAGATGTTAGTTTCCTCACATCGGGATAGCATTCGTTCAAGGTTATCGAGGCATTGGTCGTATGAATCTCCAAAAATAGAAAAGTCGTCCATGAAGACTTCCATTGTCTTTTCTATCATGTCATGGAAGATAGCCACCATGCAACGTTGGAAGGTTACGGGGGCATTACATAGACCAAATGGCATGCGTCGATAAGCAAAAGTTCCGTAGGGACATGTAAGTGTTGTCTTTTCTTGGTCTTTGGGTGCTATCGGGATTTGAAAGTAACCTGAAAAACCATCCAAGAAACAATAAAATTTATGACCGGATAATCTTTCTAACATTTGATCAATGAAGGGTAAAGGAAAGTGATATTTCCTTGTTGCTTCATTTAATCGCTTATAATCTATACATACCCTCCATCCTGTGACGGTTCTTGTTGGTATTAATTCATTGTTCTCATTAGTTATTACCGTCATACCTCCTTTCTTTGGAACTACTTGGACGGGACTTACCCAAGGACTATCGGAGATAGGGTAAATAAGTCCGGCGTCAAGTAATTTGATGACTTCGTTTTTAACCACTTCTTGTACATTTGGATTTACTCTACATTGTGATTGTATTACTGATTTATAGTCATCATTCATTAAAATTTTGTGCATGCACATGGAAGGACTTATTCCTTTAATATCTACAAGCTTCCATGCAATCGCATTTTTGTGTTTTTTCAAAAGTTTAATTAATTTTTCTTTTTCTAAACTACTTAATTTTGTTGAAATAATTATAGGTGATTTACCATCTTTGTCTAGAAAAACATATTCCAAACCTCTCGAAAGTTCTTTGAGCTTAAGAGGTGGGTCTTTAGGAGACTCCTTATTTGGTTGCTCATTAAGAACTTTAAAAGTTTGTTCTATGGTGACCTCTTCTTCAACAAAGTGGTCAACTTTTCACTTGTATTGGGTGGTTCATCTCCATCTTCAATTAGGGGGTCATTATTGCCGAATGGATATTTCATTGAACGCTCAATATCGATGCTCCTTTTAAATGCCCCTAAGACAGATTGTTGTACTTCCGGTTTTTCAAAGCTTCGTGGGTTTTTACAAAAGGTCATCCCAATACTAGAGGAGCGTCATCGAGGATGACAAAGTCGGTTGGGATTACCGTTTGATTTGTTTGAACCAAGACATCCTCAACCATACCGATTGATTTTATTACTTTCTGATTGGATAGAAAAATGGGTATTTGAAGTGGAGAAAAATCACTAATACTTAATTTTCGAAAATGTAGTTAGGCATTATGTTAACACAAAGATCTTTATCAATTGTGACATTACTAATAAAGGAGTTTTGAAAAAAAACATGAAACCGGTGTAATGTTGATTTCAAATGGGTCTTCTTTTATTAGCGAAGTTTGGTCATTTGTTAACTTAATACTTACCGTTTCGTCAATTTTAGTGTTAGTGTTTAACTCTTTTAAAAACTTAGCATGAGTAGGTACTAAACAATGATTTTCGAAAGAAGGTGACAAGAGATTAATTTCTTCAAAATTAGACTCTTCTTGAATTTTAACGTTAACGGACTCACCCTTCTTGTTGTTTAACTCATGTGTCGGTTTTTCACTTACTTGTTCTTCCATTTTTACATTTTCAACTATCTCTTCTTTATTTAATTCTTCTCTTGCGCGGGACTCCTTTTCCCTTGCGCGAGATTCTAGTATGCAACGTTCGATAGTTTTAATGTGTTCTATTATCCTATCGGCTATGTTGGTGATAGAGTAAGGATCGGGATTCTCAAAGCTTGGATCCGGATGTTCGATCCTTTGTTCCTCATAATACTCATAGGAAGTAGATGGTTCACACCATTGTCCTTCATTGTAAGTATATGATGGATAAGGGTCGTAATTTTGTTCTTCATAATACTCATATGAGGTGGGTTGTTCACACCATGGTTCCTCATAATAAGTGTATGAAGGTGGTGGCTCATATCTTGGTTCCTCAAAGTATGAGTATGAAGGCTCATACCTTGGTTCATCAAAATATGAGTATGAGGGAGAAGGTTCATACTTTTGGTCTTCATAGGATGTGTATGAAGTCGATGGCTCATACCTGGGCTTCTCATAGTAGGTGTATGAAGTGGATGGTTGAAATAAGTCACAATATTGAACCGAGTGCGGGTCACCACAATTGGTGCAATAGTCTTCCCTATAATCATCCTCCTCATAGGTGTAGTTGTAACCTCCTGAGTATTGATCCATAAGAATCACTCAGCATACCACAACAGAGTCTTGAGACCAGAAAACAAAAATTAAAACGGAAACAGAGGCTGGACACGGCCCCGTGTTCAGTGGACACGGCCCGTGTTCAGGATCTGTATCTCGGCGTTTGAATTAAAGTGACTGGTTTTGTGCAGCACGGGGGCGTGTTCAGTGAGCACGACCCCGTGTTCAGACTTTGTATCTGGGTGTTTTATAAAAAAAATGCAGCACGGCCCCGTGTTCAGTGAGCACGGCCCGTGTTCAACCTACTATAAATGCAAAACTAACTAAAATGCAGAAAAATATGCGCGCGTTTTGAAAAGGTTTTGAAAAACTGATTAGGCTGTCGATTTCAAGCTTTCTTAAAATCCTTGTGTCCCCGGCAACGGCGCCAAAAACTTGATGCGCGTATGGTGTTATAGGTTTTTATATATATTTTTAGCCCTTTTTACACGTTAGTCAAGTTTTAAATTTATAAAACACTATATTTTACTAACACCAAACACACATATGGGCAAGTGCACCCATCGTGAGCGTAGTATAGTGTTGGCAAGATACCGAGGTCGTCCAAGGAAACAAGAGCTTTTAATACCGGTTTATCCTCAACGTCTAATCAAATCAAAAGTTTAGAAAAAGATTTTAAACTAGAAAATAAAAACTAAAAATGCTGAAAAATAAAAATAAAAGTAAAAACAGATAGACAAGATGAATCACTTGGATCCGACTCGTGTTTAGTGTAACCTTTGATTATTTCCGCACTTTTGCACTTTTTAAGAGATTATCTTAGTTATAGTAGTAGGCTCCTCTTTTGAAGGTGACGTTACCCTCAACCTAGTAGTTTGAGTCAGCAAGGATACAATCCTAAAGAGTTGGATTATTGAAAGATAATTAATTAAGTTATTAATGCGTAATGTGGTAGGCCCCTCTTTTGAAGGTGACGTTACCCTCGGCTAAGTAGTCTGAGTCAGCAGGGATATAGTCCTAAGTAGCCGGGTTAATTTTTTAATAGTAGCTTACATATGAGGGGATCAAGGAGTTCAGACCCCCGCCATCCAATACCAGTGGGTATTGAAGGAGGTCCTACTAAAGTTGACCCAGGTCCTTGCAGGATCTATACACTGAACAAGGCAAGACTCTTACCAAACCATTCCCTTAACCCCCGACCAGGTAGCCAACATATCTCCATATAGACCGTGGAGATATGAATGGTGAAAATCTTTTATTTTATATAGACAGTAAAATAATGCCAAGACACCACGGACAAATGATAAGGAAGATTCACCTTCAACATAAGAAACTAGTTATTAAAGTCATTAATACATAACCAAATAAAAAGTGCGAAAAGATTAAAAATAAAATGTATCACACTAGACACTTGTCTTCACCAAGTGATGTAAGAGACTTAGGCAAACATGGCCTTTGATTGTCAAGAACTCTTACGGTCAATCTTGGATCCCGAGACTACTCACACACTCTATGATGGATGATGGATGATGGTTGTGGATGTGGGTTGTGATGGTGGTGGTGGGTGGGTGAAGTGTGAGAGAGGTGGTGTGCCAAGGGATGATTTGCAAATGAGCCAAGTACCCCTATTTATAGCCTGCACAGAAACCCGGACACGGCCCCTTGTCCACCCATCTTCTCTTTCTTCATTAATTGCAGTTTGTCTGCATTAGTTGATCACGCCCCCGTGTCCGCTGGGCACGACCCCGTGTGCAGAAGCGTATCTGTACTATCAAGATTTTCCTAGATTATGCGAATCTTAGAGTTGACCACGGCCCCGTGTCCACCGGACACGCCCCCGTGATGGGTGATATAAGCTTTTACAACTTTGTCTTTTCTGCAGACACTTGGGCACGCCCCCGTGCTCACTGAGCACGGGGCGTGTTCAGCCTTCTGTTCTCTTGTTTTTGCTTGGGAAGATGCTATCGGGGGGTCGGGCATGCCACGCTTATTGCTCTTCTTGTATTTATGTTTGATTTAGCTGCCTTTTGCTTCTTTTGTTCATTTGAGCTCATTTAATCCTGAAAATACAAAAGGAAGACAAAAACACAGTTTTTCCAACATTAGTACTAAAAAAGAGTTAGTTTTTTGCCATAATTGATGTAATTTATATGTTGCATTTTGCGCACATCAGTGGGCCCCACTTTCTTTCAACCAATCACAATTTTTTCTTTTGTGTTTTTTTTATTTTTAAGGAAAAATTATTTGGCTGAACCAACCCTTGTGATTAAATGTAAAATGGGAAGTGGAGAAGGAAGTTGACATTAGGGTTGTTCAAATTGCTCGTCGCTCATCGCTCGCGCGCCGATCACTCAGAAAATGCTTGGAATATGCTCGCTCGGTTTGGTTCGGTTTGCAAATGAGCCAAACATGAGCAAAGGTCCTCTTGGCTTGGTTCGGCTCGAATGAATTTTTATTAATTTATTACCTATATAATTATATATGCACACACAAATTACATGTATATTCATATTTTATATATACCGCTCTATTAGATTTGGACCACTATACTCAAATATACAATTATATTTATCCATACTAGCCTCATCAAACCAATAAAAGTTTAACACTAAATTTAAAACTAAAACTCTAAGTCGTGAAGCGACAATATTTGACATATTTCTCTCATCAATCATCAGGCTTCAATCGTCTCTGGCTCTCACCATACGCCACAATGCCACAATTGTTTTTATTGTATATTCATCGCCTCACATGCCTAAACCAAAGCCTCATCCTCGGAAGATCCGACCTCAATCTTTAGTGTCATCCTCAGACAATTGGACCTTAGTCGTGACCCGATAGCGGAGACATCGAAGGAAACATGCTAAATCTATGATTGTGTAAATTACTCGTCGCTCGCTTCTCGCTCGCCGCTCGCTCGGAAAAGTACACATTAGAATATGCCCGTTCGGATTTCGCTCGGTTGTAAACGAGCCAAGCACGAGCAAAGGTCCGCTCGTTTTGGATCGACTCGTGAACAACCCTAGTTGTCATGCCATGTTTTGATTGGTTGTGGCAGAAGTTTACCACTCCCCTTTAGGTGACCACCCCTCTCACCCTAAGGAAGGAGAGAGAAGAGAGAAGTTATGTTTTAAAGTGGTATGAGTAGAGCAAGTGAGAAAAACTATCCTATTGGTTAGACAAACCCCATATGGCAACTAAAAGTATCACCCAAATGCATATCTATTGGTGATGCTCTTAGGGTTATAATTTAAAACCAATTTTATAAAAACGAAAACATAAACTTGATATATGTTTTTTACTTTAAAGTTTATTTTTCTAGTTTTATTTAATTTAATATACTTGTAATCCACCTTTTCTTTTAGATGTTTTTCAGTTGATTAAATAATCTCTTCAAATAATATTTTAAGTAAACTTTTATTAATTTATTTTAAAAAAACTTATTCATAGAAAAACAACCATTACACAAATCTAATGCATTTCAGAGAAGAATGATTTTTATATATATGGTATATCAATAAAAGTGGTTGTTTGGTATGATGGGTGGTCCATGGGATAACCCTTAAGTGTGATAAAAAAACGAGCTAATGTAATTGTCTTGAATTAGATAACTACAGTTGCTTTTGTTTCAGGTGCGTTTGGAGCTTAAAACGAGGGAAAACGCTGCTTTGGATGGAATGAAGTGGAACGGGATTCACAAGGATGGAAAGAATAAACAAAGAAGAACATTCAGGGCTCCACCATAAATTACGGTGGCTACCGTAATTTATGGTAGCCCCTGAATGTATAAAAAGCCACCGTAATCCAGTAGATTGGCAGCGTAACAACATGAAGGCTACCGTAAATTACGGTACCCGACCCTGACACAAAACTTGTAACTGCCCATTATTAATCCGTTTTCAAGTGCCTTTTCACATATCTCATCACTGGAGACGTTTCTCAGAGGGCAAGGGGCGATTTTTTTGCTTTGGATAGTGTTTGTGAACATTTTCTAACATTCCGGTTTGTATTTCAATTCGTATAAACTTTAATCTTGATGTTATGATGATCCACTAAACAATGTCCGGCTAAACTTTCGGTGATCATCTTGGGTGGAAGGTTTTCCTATGACTTTTGTGTGTTATCTTTATTTCTAGAATAATGAACTTGGTTTGTTTGCTATGTTTGTTATGGTTGTCACACCCTGACTTTTGCGGAAGCGGGATTTGGTGTGACTTGCTTATTATCATTGCATTCAACCATAACAAACGACTATATGATACAACCAAAGTGTTCATCCATAGATAGTTTCAAAACGTTTAAGCAACATTGTTTTAAAATCCCAAAACACAGACTTCAAGTTCAAAAATACAATACTAGCCAGTTTTAGATCCATAAGGACTTCACAAAAGACTCAAACAAACTAGGTTTCAAGCCATGTATCTTATCCAAGGTAAAATACATATCCCAAACCTTTCGACTTCGGATGACACCTTTTTATTAGAAACATGACTTGTAACTCCAACGCCCGCCAGATCCATACTTAATTTCCTGAAATGCATGTAGTTTGAAAACATCAACAAAAGTTGAGCGAGTTCATGTGTGTGTTTGTGAATAAACCTTCGAAACATTTGTAAGTATGTTTGTATGTGCTTGAAAACCTGGTATGAAAGCAACAAGGAAACAGATCAATTAATGTGTAGCTAATACATTAATATTTGTGACGTGATGCTAGAAAACTCAAACCTAGCAGACTTTGTCTCCGGCAATAATACATAGTCACCACATGGTCTACTCGACGGACACATGGGTGGGGCTCGCTACACCCAAATAGATCTGTCATTCATGTCCCTCGGTCCTATAGAGAGGATTAATGGCCTTAAGCGTCATACCCACCACTCACATGATCTAGCAGTACCTTTCCTTAGCTAACCATACCATGTATAAATGTTTGTAAACAGTTGAAACATGTATTTCACCCCCGAAGTTATAAAACCAAAAACAGTTAGAGAAAAGGGGGTCATGAACTCACAGGTTTGCGTTCTTCGAATCCGCCTGTAACTCAAAGTTTCCTCTGGTGTACACGACTACCTACAACGTACTATGGTCTATTAGACGAGCGGGTCGTGCTTTGACTTACTATTAATTTGTGTCTTTGAGTTACGTTTCCAAGTGTCTTCATCATAATTCCAAGTTATATAATTATTTGTTAAAATAATAAATATTTTAACTTAAATTATATTTATTAAGTTTTTGGAATAATTGTTAAATCAATATAGTTTAACTTGATACTCCTCAAGTATTTATACATGTATTTCCTTCCCAAGGATGGGTGTATTTGTATTCGTATTCTTATACTTGTATATTTTTGCCATGTATGTGGGGTCGTATTCCGGTGTGTATTTATACGTATGAGCATATGTATTTTTATTATATCCATTAAGTATTCTTATACTTAATTTCGTATTATTTTTTCCGGAATATTATCTTTAATAAAAGCCCACCAATATATATTTCCAAAATATATATTGTAATAAATATTATTTAGAAAAATTATTTATAATTTTTCTTTTGGCAAAAATATTTGTATTTTCTCATAAGTTTCAAAAATAATATATTTCCATGTCTAACTTGGAAAATATATATATAAACTCATTTCTCCAAAAATGATATATTTCCTATTTATTTGAGAAAGTGTATCTTTCACCCCAAAAATATTGTATTTCATGTTTGTGTAAGAAAATATATATTTCTTAAAAATAATATATGATTTCAAGAAAAATATATATTCCCATTTGCCAAAAATAATATATTTTTTCCCTTCTCAAAATGTGACATATTCTTGTAGAAATTGTAAAATCATATTTTCGTTTCCTTGGTGTCCAACGTATTATCTAGCCAAAATATATTTTGTGAATAAATTTCCGGAATATTTTATAAGTCTTACTCCATAGTTCGGTTTCACCAATATTTTGTGTGAAATGTGTATATTTATTCCTTGGAATTTTGGTAATATTTTGGATTGTAATTCTTGGTATTTTGATGCGTTATATTATTTCATGTCCTAAAATAATATAACTAATACACAAAATATACAAATAATCACACCCATGGTGTCATCTAAATATATATTTCCTAAATACATATTTAGTCACTTTTATTTATAAAAATCAACCTCCAATATTTATATTTTTGTAACAAAAATTAGAGTAAACTTCCGTTTTGCTCCCTGTGGTTTGGTCACTTTAACGGTTTTGCCCCAAACCTTTAAAAGTAGCCATTTTACTCCCTGATGTTTTGGTTTTGTTGCCAGTTTGCTCCCTGCGGGGAGCAAAATGGAAAAACAAACAATTTGGATGGAGTTAGAGGCGGGGAGCAAACTGGCAAAAAAACCGAAACATCAGGGAGTAAAATGGCTATTTTTAAAGGTTTGGAGCAAAACCGTTAAAGTGGCAAAGTTTATGTGAGAAATTCATGGTTTAAAATACACTTGTAAATATTTGTTTAGAAATATTTCTCTAAGTGTTTATTTTTTAGAAAAAAATTGCCATAGTTTCCCCTAAAAATGGAGGTTTCCATGCTTTCGAGCGTATCATTTTCTTTTGTAAAATCAACACAATCAATCCACAATCAACAATAAACAACCTTTACTTACCAACTTTGCCAAAAACAAGTATAATCTACTATTTTATGAACTTAAATATTTGTAAAAATTTGTAGTAACTTACTAGTGTTATTAGTAAGTCTTGTTATCCTTTAAAGTGTGATTAGTTCTGTAAAAACTTCATTTTTAAAGAATATGGATCTTTACAACTTGTGATCATCATTTCTAAAAAGGTTTCTTTATGAAATTTTCTTGGTACACAAGTGTTTCTACACTTGTTTATCCACCAAAAATAAGGTTTGTTTATGTAAGAACTAAGATTTAGTAAAACTTATATTTTTAACTTGGTTTCTTTAGAAATCATCCATGAATCTTTAGATCTACATGATTAACAACTTACTTTGATCATTACTTTTCAAGAAAACCACTCATTCATTCAAGTTCATGCTTCATGTGTGGATGATCTATCATCCTACAACATTTCTATTATCTCATCTTGCTAGATTATGTTTTTAATCATGATCTAGCAAGATCATATGATGATCTACATCATATACATGAACAAACAACATTCATCAAGCAAATCAACTCATATTCATCAAGATTTCTTCATATTTTAAGCTTATGTTCAAGTTACTTCTTGTGATTCTTAGTGTTCTTCAAGATTATGATTATGATTCTTCTTTTAACCACTTAAAATGGAAGTAAAATAGCAAGATCAAGGTTCTTACCACTAGCACAAGGCTAGGGATGATCAAGTGAAGAAAACAAGTGGATAAAAGCAAATGGTGAAGGTCCTTGAACTTCCAAAGGATCCAAGCTTCCTAAATTAGCTTCTTACACCTTAATATCACTTGGGAATGGATGGAATGGAAGTGAAAATGGAGATGTGTGGGAGGTGTGTTTTAGCCGTAGGTATAGAGGAGGAAGAAGAAAAACTTCAAGTGTGGGTGAGTTAGAGAAATGAGTCTTATGATCTTGTGGTTTTATTTATAATTTTCCAACACCACTTTTTCTATTGTGTAATATGCTCCAAAAAAGGAAACAAGATCATTTAAAATAACCAAATAAAATCTTTGTGTGGGGGCCACAAGTAGCCGTGGGGGGGGGGGTCTAGACTTAGGTTGTAACTAAATAGTTAGTTTAGTTGGTTAAAAATCAAGTATTAGTTAGGTGTTTAGTTACTAGTATGTTATATAGTTTGTTATGATATTCGGGGACCATAACTAGCTTGGCAAAGCTAAAACAATGCTTCTAGTGAAAATTTGGTGTTTCGGGTAGTGTTCGGTTGTCCGGTTGGTTACCGATTCGTTAAGGTGCTAAACTACGCAGTTTAGTGTGCTTTATGTTATCTTTTGTGGCAGTTTTGATTCCCGACACTTAGGAAAGCATTCAGGACCATTTAACCATGTTTTTGCATGATATTAAGTTGTTTAAATGCTGAATTTGCTGATTTTCTGCAGTTTATGTAAGTTTTAGGCACTTTCTGGCACTTAGACTATCACTAGGAAGGCAGTTTTATGATCCTTACTTTCCTACACACTATCCTAGTGTAATACTTGGTTTCTGGCTCATCCTGTGTCTCAATACAATGTCTGTCTATCTACTGAACTCTGTCAGCATTTTTCTGATTTGCCGGGTAACTGTGCTAACTATGTTTCGTGCATCATTTGAGTCAATAAAATTCTCATGCAATAATGTCATGATATTAAGCAATATATGATGCACATGTATGTATATGGTAATAATCAGAAGCAATTCAAGTAATTAATTGTAATTTAGCATAGTCATTAAGCACTAATCACTGTCTAATAATTGTACGGATGCATGCAAATTTGACAGTTGTCACAGTGGTGCATGAATGTTTGATTGTAATTCGTTAATTGATGTTTTGATCTTAGTCTAAACCGTACATTCTTGGTGTCGTTGACAATCGAGATATCACGGGAGGGGTTAGGGTTGGATATTGGTTAATTGGTCATTGGGTAACAACCTCGCGTTTATCTAATCCGAGTACTTAGTTCCCTTTTATCACAACAATCGTTTATGCATGAGTTATGTCTATGTAACTCTTTCTAGTTGGATTTAGATACAATTGTTAACGGAAACCGGAAACCTAAGATGGTCATTCTCTTTTAATCTGTTTTAACATCCAATCTTGATTTGCAATTAGTTAGTAATTTAGTTCTTAAAAACCAAAACAATCAAACTCTTAAATTTTAATTTCTGCATTTAGTTTAATTTTAGTTAAGTATAAAACTACATAATTGACATACTTTTCACAAACTCCTTGTGTTCGATACCCACTTGCTGCTATCTATTAGTTGTAATTGGATTAAATTTGCGTGTGACTACGACAACACGTCATGGCAACATCTGAATGGTTAAGTGTTGAACCAGTAAGATAACCATTAAGTGCTGAACCAGTAACAGGTCTGAACCATTAAGAAACTGTATAATGCTTAACCGTTCAGAGGCAAATGTCTGACCAATTCAAATTAGAGGTCTTAACCATTCAGACTCTGTATAAATCTTAACCATTCAGAGGCAAATGTCTGAACTATTCAGACATCTGCTCGTAGACTCTGTATAAATCTTAACCATTCAGAGGCAAATGTCTGAACTATTCAGACATCTGCTCGTGAAACAAACAGTCTGAACCATTAAGTGCTGAACCAGTAATAAGTCTGAAAAATTAAGAGCCTGATTAAAAGGTAAACAAACAACCCCTTATCTTCTAAATTTATAACCCCTTTCACACTGTTAAGTCTTAAAATTTTAGATAGTATATTAATAAAAGTGTTATCTTCTAAATTTACAACCCTTCTCAAACTGTTAAGTCTTAAAATTTTATATAGTATATTAATAAAAGTGTTATCTTCTATATTTACAACCCTTCTCAAACTGTTAAGTCTTAAAATACATGTAAACCATCTTTGATGCTTTAACGAAATTTCAAGGTTAATAACTTAATACCAAACTGTTAGCATGGATCGGTTGTTAATAATTTTAACCAAGTAGAAAACAAAAATAGTTTCAAACTTAATATAGGAAATTTATTATCGTTTAAATCCAAAACCATAAGACCATGCATTGTGGTTTAACATGAAAGAGTTAGTTAAAACGTCATATAAGCATGAATCTATTACCTAACCAACCCTTTAACTAATATGTGGGAGGTAACTAAATTAATTAAAAGAAAAAAAGGAAAAAAATTGATTGGTTCATAGGGGATGCACCTCATCTGATTTAGCCCTCTTAGGTGTAATGTGTTAACGAAGAAGGAGGAAAACTAGTGGCGGGGCGTGGCTAGCCCGCGTGGGTTGTTTAGGTGTATTAAAAAATTAAAAAAAAAACTAAAATAAAAAAATACACACAACATTTAAAAAAAAACCTAAACTTTTATTAAAATTTCCTAAAAATTACAAAATTCTACAAAAAAAAAAAAGATTACAAAAAAAAAAAAAAAAAAATCCTAAAGCGTTAGGTAGATTTCGAAAAGGACGAGCTTGTCAAACGGCTTCCGTTCCTTACCCCGGAACTCGATGTTGGCCACCGCCACCCGGTCTTTGTGACTTATATCACCGCCCGGGACGCTGTCGTAGTAGGCTTTAAAACGATCGAGCTTCGGTCGTAGCTCGCACCACTTGTGTTGGTACGCGTTTAAATTGTGCCGGTCATTCCCCACGTTGTGCCGGTAACTAGCGAAAGCTTCCGGCCAGTAACGGATCTCACCGGGTTGGCGGCCCTTCATCGCGTCAACGACGCTCGTGACAAGTGCTAGCTCTTCCTCGTGTGTCCAAGAGGCCATCGATCAAGTGTGTGTGGGTAGCGGGTTCGGGTAGGTGGAGTGACTTGGGTTGGGGTAGCGATGTGGACAGCCGGTGGGGTTGGGAGTTTTATAGCGATGTGGACAGGTGGGTGGGTGAACCGTTTGACTTGGCCAAACGGTTATATTTTAAAATTTAAACATGACCCGCTATGCCCTAGCCAACAAACCAATAAGAGCCGGCCACATAGGACCGCTAGGCATGCCCAACGCCCGGGCTGAATCCCCCGCCCAAGGGGCCACGCCGAAACCCAGGCCCACCCGGGGTGGTGACTTGGGCGTTTTCACCCCACCCACGCCCCAACCCCGGCCCCATACCCCATAGTCTTAGTTGGTTTTGGCGCCCCACAACATCCGATCTAAGGCTGGAGGGTGTGGTATAAAGCCCATAGGGGCTTTATCCGCCACCTCAGCGCCACGCCATGTCCGCGTCACACAGGGGCTTTAAAGACCCTTCCTTTAACTTGTAGGGTGTGGTATAGAACCCCTCTTTACACTATAGCGCCCCCTTTTGACCAACACCTTCATCGTTCAAATCAATTGCCCCTCGTTAACATGTTGGCGAGCTTACGATGACGCCCCTCTTCACTGCCGCGGTGTGGCCGATGACACCCCCGAGACGCTATGAAGGATGAGGTAACGGGGTGGCGTTAAGCCTCACTCACCGCCCTAAGAGTAAAAAGGCAAAGAGAACAACTCTAGGCTCTACCCAACGACAAACTCTTGTAGTCCCATTTGTTACCATTATCCAAACTTTGACATAACCTTTCTCCATCACGAATATATGATTTATACCCGGTATGCTTTTGTGGTCCTCGGGTTGTTTTCAACAAGCAGAGAATTTGAAATGTTTTAATCAATTAAACCTTATGAAAATTTCTCCATTTTATTATTTCATTTGTTTCACAAAACCTTCGGTTAGATCGTTTTTACAATAATTTTTATACTTAAATACCATCTATACCACCTAACCTTCTTTGATATAGTTGGATAATAGTTGTAACTTGTAACAAAAGAAATGAAATCAATAACCATTTTGAGTTTTAGAAAGGATTTTGATTAACTGTTAAAAATATTTTATTTTTAAAATTTTAATTTACTTCTTTTAGGTGAAATAGGTGAAATAAGAAAAACAGGAAAAACCTTTCACTATACTCATAAAATTGTGACACATGAACTAAGTTACTTATTTATTAGGTAAAGAAGATTTATAAACAAAATATATATTATACAAGTTGGGTTGAGTTATTCTACAAAGGAGTATAAAAATAAGAAGTCAAAGAAACCATTATAGAGTGACAAGAGTCTAGGGATGGGATTGGTACAGTACGCGTACTCATACCCATACCGGTACCGAATTTGAACAAAAGTGGGTACCAAATACCGTACCAAATATATAGGTACGAGTACGGGTACGAGTACGGGTATTTTCGTTACAGTATCCGATTTTGTACCATTTTGTTTTTATTTAGTTTTTGAGGACTTGTACGAATACTAAATAGGTAAAATTGACATGACTACCAATATAATACGAGTACCATATAGGTAAAATTGGTACGAGTACCAGTACAATACTGGTACCATATAGGTCAAATCAATACGAGTACTATAAATACCATAATACGAAATAAAACATAAAACATAATACAAAAAAACTTTTAAAGTTCTATATAAAATTCGGTACCAGTACCCGTTTTTACCCGTACCTGTACTCGTACCAATACCGAAGGTACCGAATACCAAAATCAATAAAATTGGGTACCGATACATGTATCAAATACCTAAAATCGGTACGGGTACAGGTACGAGTACGGGTATTTGGGAAAAAAAGCCCATCCCTACAAGTGTCCCAATAGAAATCAAGTGAAAAGGGTAATTTTGTCAAAGAGAATAAAATGATTATGCACATTCAAGTCACGTGCTATTTCCTCCCTATTTTTTAAACGTCCGTAACTTTTTTATACGTCATTGGTTTTGAAAAAAAATTATACCATAAAATTGAGCGTCTTTTTATCTTTAATATGAGTACCATATTGTTATATTTAGAAAAAAAATTTGAAAACCCAGTTGCATATTACACAATGGACATAACGTAAAACACAATGAGAAAACCCAATTGCGTATTACACAATGGACATAACATAAAACACAATGTGTATCAAACTAAAAACATAATGGAAAGTAGACTAAAAACACAAACGATGACAACAGATAAAAAACACAATGGACATAACGTAAAACACAATGGAAAGTAGACCAAAACACAATCGATGACAACAGATAAAAGACACAATAGACATAGCGTAAAACACAATGAGTATCAAACTAAAAACACAATGGAAAGTAGACTAAAAACACAATCGATGACAACAGATAAAAGACACAATGGACATCAGTTGCGTATTACACAATGAACATAACGTAAAACATAATGAGAAAACCCAGTTGCGTAATACGCAATGGACATATCGTAAAACACAATGAGTATTAAACTAAAAACACAATGGAAAGTAGACAAAAAACACAATCGATTACAACAGATAAAAAACATAATGGACATAAAGTAAAACACAATGAGTATCAAACTAAAAACACAATGGAAAGTAGACTAAAAACACAATCGATGACAACAGATAAAAGACACAATGGACATTAGTTGCGTATTACACAATGAACATAACGTAAAACACAATGAGTATCAAACTAACAACGCAATGGAAAGTAAACTAAAAACACAATTGATGACGACATATAAAAGACACAATTAGTGAGAGCAAATAAAAGACACAATGGACAACACACTAAAACACAATAGACAACAGACTAATACACAATGAACAACAGATTAAAACACAATGGATAGTTGAATAAACAAAATTACCAAAACCTATAACACAGTATATAGAGTACCCAAATATAACACCGTCTTTATTGTGTCATAAATTGTGTTTTATGTTTTGATAAAAACGCACTGGCCTGAAACCAAATTAACATTGTGTTATAAGTTTTGATAATAAAACAATGTATAGAAGTCCTAGTAAAAACGTAATGAACAAAACCCAGTTAAAAGACACAATGATCTGAACCTTTAACACAATGCAAAAAAAAAAACCCAGTAAAAATGATTTTTTTTTTATTTTATTTTTATATAGCAATATCATACTCATATTAAAGATAAAAAAACGTTTGTTATTATGGTGAACTTTTTAAAAAAAAAATATCGTATGAAAAAGTTATGGACGTTCTAATTTGATGGCGGAAATTGGCATGTGCCTTGCATGTGTGGAGAGAAAGTAAATAAATGTATGATTCCTTTTATACCCTTCAATTATCTTCTTTTCTTTAAAACTAATCTGAACACTCCAAATCTTAGATCAATGGACCAAAATCCTTCTTATCCTTCTTATTTATTTTTTCCTTTGTATTTAATCCTAATCCCTATCTAACTACTATAATAAAAGAAACCAACTTTTGGACACGTGTCATTCATTGAATGTATCCTCAAATTTATATTTATCTAAATAAATAAATAATAAATTAATATTAAATCTTATATACTTATCTTATATTAAATATATAAATAAAAAATTAATATTAAATGTTATCCTAATTATTAAAAAACATAACTTTTTTTTTATTATTTGGTATACAAAATTATGTTTATTCAACTCGAGTAAAACGTGAGGTTTTAAGGATATAATTTTTTTTATTATTTGGTAGATTTTTCAACCCGACTATACACGGGTTTTTTAAAGATACGACGTTTTTAGTATTTAATATGCAAAATTACATTTATTTAGGATGTAATTTTTTTTATTATTTGGTAGATTTTTCAACCCGACTATACACGGTTTTTTAAAGATACAACGTTTTTAGTATTTAATATACAAAAATACATTTATTTAATCTGTGTAATACACATGGTTTTTAAAGATATAACTCTTTTTTATATCTATTCAACACGTGTAATATACGGGGTTTTTAAGGATGTAATTTTTTATTATTTGGTAGATTTATTCAACCCGATTATACACGGGTTTTTTTTAAAGATACGACGTTTTTAGTATTTAGTATACAACATTACATTTATTTAATCCGTGTAATACACATGGTTTTTAAAGATATAACTTTTTATTATTTGATATATAAAATTATATTTATTTAACCCGTATAATATACAAGGTTCATAAAAATATAAGTTTTTATTATTTAATATATAAAATTACATTTATTCAACCCGTGTAATACACGGGGTTCTAACCTAGTTTTAGTATGTAAAGAGTTCCAAATTAAAAGTTGGTGGTTCGACAATATAAAAGAATAAATAGATCCAAAGGAACCTTCGAAAGTGGATAAAGGGTTAGAAAGAGACCATAATTAATAATATTTAGAGTAAACTGTCAAAATGGTCTCTGAGGTTTGGTTACTTTTGTCAACTTAGTTCAAAACTTAAACCTTTTGAATTTGGGTTCTCGTTTCAATTTTGTTGCCATTTTCATCTAAAAGCAAAATCTGGTCACATTTCTTAGTTAACATCCAGTTTTTTTTGTCTTTTCCCCCCTTTTAGGGGGTGTTTGAGATTGCTTATTTAGTGACTTATTAGGTTATTGACTTTTTGAAAAGTTAAAAGATGTTTGACATGAAATTCTTTTGTGAGTGGAAAAGTCAGTAAGTCACTTCATTATGACTTATTAACTTTTTCAAAAAGTCAGAAGTTGTTTTGAAAAGCTAAGCCAAACATGGCCTTAATGAAGGGCAAAATGGTCAGATTTTTTTAGTTTGTTATAATAGAACGTTAAAAGACCATTTTGCCCTTCATTAAAAGGGAGAGAAAAGGCAAAAAAGATGGATTTTAACTGAAAAAATCTGACCAGATTTTGATTTTGGATGAAAATGACAACAAAATTGAAACTACAGAAACCCAGATTCAAAAGATTTGAGTTTTAGATTAAAGTGACAAAAGTAACCAAACCTCAGGGACCATTTTAACAATAAAATGTTTAAAAGCGGGGCCATGAACTCTCAATTTTGCGTATCCTACGTTGTAAACTTCACCGGGTTTGCTTTGTGAGCGTCGTGACCTATATGTGTTCTATATACGTTAGTCACTAGACTTGTATTACACAAGTACAAGTCACCATCTTTAGCTTATGTATTTGTTCATCCTTTGTGAGGGTCGTGCCCTTGTTTGTCGGGTCTTGTCCATTCGTTGTGTCTTACACTTTGAATATGTAATGTTTATTTGTAAATATATATTTTACCTCTCAAATATATGTTTGTTTATGTAGTCTTTTTCAACAATACAAGTGTTAAAAAGTAAATTATATTTTTAACCTTTCATATATGTTACTTATTTTATTTTCCAAAAATAAATATAAGTATTTTGTGAAATAATATTTTCAATATTATTTTTGTGCAAGTATACTTAGGAAAGTATACTTGCATTTTATGTAAATACTTGTGTATTTTACGTTATTTGCCAAAAATCAATACTTTGATTTTTATTACTTTCCGAAATTATATTTTTTAAAAATAATATATTTTTAAGTCTTGTGTGGAATATATATATTTTGTCATGCTTGTAAATTTATATATTTATTTTTGTCATTCACCCGATTTTGGTATAATTTCCATTACTTGGTAATGGTTATATATTTGTCCAAATATATATATAGTTATGTCCAATAATTTTCCAAAGTCCAAATATTTGTGAAATATATTTTTACAAATATATTTTTTTTGTATTGTCAAAATACTCTTCTTGAGTGGAATTTTGTATTCTTGAATGCTTAGGTATTCTCATATATTTGTATGTATATTTTGGTATTTATACTCTTTGTGAGTATTTTGTGTATTTTTAACTCCCTAATACACTACTACATATAATACACATACTATACACTTAGCATAAAATTTGTGATCACTAAATATATATATTTTTTTCTAAAATATACATACTTAATATTAATTTTATTTGAAGAAATCATATTCTTTTATCTTGAAATTTCATGCAAAAATTAGGGAAACCTTGGTAAATATTTTTAGGTAAATTTTTGGGGAATAAGTTTCACCAAAACTTATATTTTAAGTGTCAAAATTTTATAAAAATTTTGACATAGTTTCCCCTAAAAATGGAGGTTTCCCAAGTTTCAAAGCATATGTTTATTTTCTTTTATAACACCAAAACCAATTTCCACTAACAACATACACTAATTTCTTCATATGTAACATTATGGTGAATTTGATTTGTGGTTAAAAATGTGTAGTCTTTAAGCTTTACACTTAACTTATAATGATCTTTCCAAAAAGAAGTTTTCTTGTAAACTTTAAACAAACTTTTATGAACTTTAATTTACTAACCAAATCATCCATGATTTTTATGGTTTCAAAGTCTTGAAAATCATGTTCAAAAACCATTTTCATGTTCATTAGAAAGATCTTTATGTTTAAAACCTTGTTTCATCATGGATCTTCCAAGATCCATTCTTAACATCTTTAAATCATATATTAACAAGCTTCTTGAAAAACCATTAACAAGTTTTTCATAGATTTTAGTTTCAAAAGTTAGTTTTATACACACTTTCTTACTTCAAGATTACTAGTTCATGCTTAAAAATTCATTTTTCAAGTTCACATAAGTGTTTCATATGTTCATCTTCAAGTTTAACCATGGATCTTTCAAGATCCATGCTTAAACTTGTTAGATCTAAGCTTCTAACAAGCTTAACATACTAGATCTAAACATACACACAAGATTTAACAACATCAACTTCATCACATACACCAAAAATTACCAAAATCACTTGTTTTCTTCATGATTATGTTAGATCTTCTCATTTTCATCTTTAAAAGTTTAGTTATTTAGATAGTGAGACATGTACACAACATAAACATGAACCAAATTAGTGATCAAGAGGCTTAAAACTAGCTCTAATGGCTAGGGAAGTGGCACAAGAAGGATGATGATGAAGATGGAAGAAAGTGACTGGTTAAAAGCTCCTCCAAGTGGTCCTTCAAGTTCTAGCACTTCAAGCCTTCCTAGTTAGCCTCCATACACCTTGTAGTGACCTTAGATTGCTTTGTAATGGTTTGAAAATGGTGGTTGTATGTGGTGTGTGTGTGAGCCAAGAACAAGAAGAAGAAAGGAGAAGGAGATGGTGTTTTGAAATGAATTGTGATAATGTTCATCTAACTAGTGGTTACTTATAATATTTTTCCAACAAGATAATATTCTCAAGATTTAATGTTCAATATCAAGGGGACATTGAGAAATATTTTAATCAAAGAAAGTGGGGCCCATGGGGCCGGCCATGGTTGGGGGGGGGGGGGTAAAGTGTCAAGTTTTGGAATTTGAGGGCAAACTAGAAGGTTTAAGTTAGTTTAAGTGTGTTTAGGTGTTTTTATGATTTTTAAGGTGTTCTGTCACCAATACTAGCTTATTATCATAAAAATATTACTTCTAGTTGAATTTTGATGTCTCGGGTAGTGTCCGGTTATTCGTTTCGTTACGGTGCGTTAAAGTGCTAAATTGCGCAGTTTTACTAAGTATGAAGCACCTTTTATGACATTTTCAATTCTCGACACTTTGTAAGTTATTCTGGACACTAAAACATCAATTCTGCATATTATTTAGTGTTAAATTGCTGAATTATTGTTGAATTCTGCAGAATTCAGCATTTTAAGTAAGTTTCGGGTGTCTTTTAGTGCTTATTTTAGCTTTCGGAAAGTTTATATGTTAACTCTTGTATCCATATGTAACAACTCTTGCCAAAATTACTATTTCTTATTTTTATGATGTCCATTAGGAAACCCTAATTGAGATCCGCAAGTGATATGGCGCGACCCGTAAATTTTTAAAACAGGCAAAACTAGGTTCAGGGCCCCCTAAAACTCGGGGGGGGGGGGGTATCCCCTAATTATGTTTATCCGCAGCACGTATTTTTGAAATTTTCGACTCACCAAGGCTATACAGGACACGAGGCCACCCTAGGCTATCTAGGTATGCTCCGTGACTCACGACAGGGATGGCGGAGCCCGTCGCGACACGCGGGCGGGGTCCATTTGGGCTATAAAGCCCCTAGCCTGGGACTTGGACTGTTTGCCTGTTTCGACGAAAAATTTCATTACGTACACTCTGTTTCATTCAAAATAGTCTCAATATCGAATCTCTGCTGCGACAACATGGTAATAACTCGATCACTGTTACGATACAATGTCCGATCGATTGAAACCGATCCGATGGATGTTTAAGTGTTGCCCGAACTCGGGCTATACTTTGTCATTCGTCGTGAGGGTTTTGATTTCGTGAGTTTATCGTAAACGTTGTATTAAGTTACTAACTTAGTTTCGTGTGCGTTGTTATTTAACTAGGTTACCAGGCTTAATCAATAGGCGAAACTCTGTCCAACTAAACTTGCAAAGTGAGTTATTCTCTTTTTATCAAATGTGCTTTATAATACCTAAATGTTTTCCAGATATATGTTACAGGGATTAAGTCTTTGTTATCTTAAATTACTGGCAGTAAGTGGGGTATTGTGCACATTACTGCTATTCTCACTTTTAGGTGAACGGACCTAAACAGTGATAATCATCACTATTGGGTGAAAGTACCCAATGGTGGTATGACCATAGTCATAAATGGCGTGATACTGGACCAGATAATTATAAGATAGGGGCAATTGTAATTGCTCTTAATACTGTAACTTATAACAAGGTGTCATTTTATGCAAATTGAGTAACTCGCCAGTATTTCCCCGCTGATAAAATCTTTTTCAACATGTTTCAGGTGATTTACTGTGAATCACGAAAAGTGCCGCGTAGCACTACTAGCTTGGATAAAGTGGCCCAGGAAATAAATAAATAAACATGTTTTTGTAAACAGGGAATTTCCCCGTGAAATTCCTTTGTTGTAAATTATGGGGTTTGTCACAAAATGTGTAATAAAATAATTGGGCGTTTTCAGTTTACACGATCCTGTTAATATTTCCGCTGCCAAATCAAATACAAATACCACGGGTTTCTGTCCCGCGGCTTCTGAACCAGGTAGAACTGGGTCGGGGGTCGTGACACCATACTTGGGTTTTAATGTATTTTAGATGTTGGACCTACTCCTAGGCCCTAAATCTATTGTCTGACTGCTTTCTGTAGAAGTGCTGACACAGTGTGTCTTACCAGTGAGTTTACTAGTCTTTCTGACGTAACGCTTAAATTAATGCACAAGGCAATATTTGAATTATAAAACATGCATGAATTCATATGTAAAGCAAGTAATCACATAATGTTGATGTTTAAGCACATAATTGCAATTAATAAATAATATTAAAATAGTACGGAAATTACCGGTTTGGTTCCAGTTGTCATAGTCTCCCCCCGTTAAAAGAATTTCGTCCCGAAATTCAAGCTGAGTTATCTCTCGCATGAGCTTTCTCGAATAGGTGGGGGTACTTGGCTTTGAACTGGTCTTCGCGTTCCCACATGTACTCAGGTCCGTGCTTAGAGTTCCAAAGTACCTTGACAAGTTTAATGCGACTCCTCCTTGTCTTTTGGATCTTCCAATCCATTACCTCAACGGGCTGTTCTGTAAATTGGAGTTTGTCGTCGATATGCACCTCATCCGCAGGGATGATTACTATTTCTTGGGTTGGACTCTTTTTAAGGTTTGACACATGGAACGTATCATGTACACCATTCATCTCTTCTGGTATCTCCAATTTGTACGCTATGGTACCAATCTTTTCCAAGATCTTGAATGGCCCAATGTATCGTGGATTCAACTTTCCACATTTTCCGAACCTTGTCACACCTTTCCAAGGTGAGACCTTTAACAAAACTTTGTCTCCCACCTTGAAATCTAAGGGTTTTCGTCTTCGATCGGCGTAGCTCTTTTGTCGATCACGAGCCGCCTTGATGCGTTCTCGGATCTGCATGATTTTGTCAGTTTTCTTTTGAACAAGTTCAGGACCAATCAACTGTTTGTCTCCAGCGTCTGCCCAACACAACAGCGAGCGGCACTTGTGGCCATATAGAGCTTCGAATGGTGCGGCTTTTATGCTCGTATGGTAGCTGTTATTATAGGAAAACTCAACTAAAGGTAGATGAGTATCCCAGCTGCCGCCTAGATCCATAACACATGCGCGAAGCATATCTTCCAGTGTTTGTATGGTCCGTTCGCTCTGACCGTCTGTTTGCGGATGGAAGGTCATGCTTAGATCCAATTGGGATCCAAAGGCCTCTTGAAAGGATTGCCAGATCCTTGATACAAATCATCCATCTCTGTCTGAAATTATCAAGATAGGCACCCCATGACGTGCCACTATCTCCTTAAGGTATAGTTCACCCAACTTTCCAGTGCTATCTTTCTCTCGGATTGGTAGGAAGTGTGCAGACTTCGTTAATCGATCCTCTATTACCCATATCATGTCGTGCCCTCTAGGGGTCCTGGTTAATTTCGATTTGAAGTCCATCGAAATTTGCTCCCACTTCCATACGGGTATTTCAGGTTGTTGCAATAGACCGGACGGTTTCTGATATTCGGCCTTGACCTTAGCACAGGTTAGGCATTTTCCTACATGAACAGCAACGTCGCTTTTGAGCTTTGGCCACCAATAGTATTCTTTCAAGTCTTGATACATTTTATCCGATCCTGGGCGGATCGAGTATCTAGACTTGTGAGCTTCGACAAAGATAACCTCTCGAATACCACCATAGAGCGGAACCCAAATGTGTCCCATAAAGTATAACGTTCCCTCTGCATTTGGCACCAATTTCTTCTCCATACCTCGGAGATATTCAGCTTTTAGGTTTTCCTTCTTGAGGGCTTCTTGTTGTGCATCATGTATGTGTGCAGTGAGATTCGTCCGAATTGTCATTTCTAAAGCTCGAACCCTTAGGGTCTTAAACCTTTCCTTTCGACTCAAAGCGTCAGCTACCACATTCGCTTTTCCAGGATGATACTTGATCTCGTAGTCGTATTCGTTCAGCAACTCAACCCATCGTCGCTGACGCATATTCAACTCCTTTTGATCGAATATGTGCTGCAGACTCTTGTGATCTGTAAAGATAGTACATCGAGTACCATACAAAATAATGTCGCCAAATCTTCAAGGCAAACACAACCGCACCTAGTATAACAACCCTCCTAAATATTTTTCGACACCCTTAATATATTAAAAATATCCTAATATGTCCTAAAATACACCTCGTATGCGAAAACCGAGCCTAAATACCCTTACATATTTAAAAATTAAATAAAAAAAATAATGGATCTCTGGCGGGCCGCGTAAGACCACCCCTAGGTCTACGCGGGGCGCGACAGATGAAGGATGAGGCGCAGCTCAGTGCAGCCACGTGTCAGACGTGTGGCGAAGCTAGTTCGATGACTGGGCCAGGCTAGGGCCAACCCAGCCTAGGTCGCGGGCCGCGTAAGCCCCTGCTTAATCCTACGCGGGGCGCGAGGGACTCGAAATCAGCTCCTATAAATTGGGAGCTCAGGCCTTCAGTTCCAACTCGCACCACACTTTTTCTCTCTCAAAATTCTGAACAATTAAAGCTATTTCCGAGCATAATACCCCCTAAATAACGAAGTTCTGCCCCGTTGTAAGTATCATAACCCCGGTTACGTATTAGATATGCTGCCCGATTGATCAAGGGTTCCGTAACGGCTGTCGAGGTTCTGCCCGACGTAGTCGTTGGAATGCCGTTTCGGGAAGGGTATTACTAATATAAATATTAGGTTATTATACTAACACGTGTGCATTTGTGTAATTTATAGATAATCACCAGGAAACCCTAAAGGAAAATCTAAGACAGCAATGTGATTAATCTCCTTTTTGCAAATTGTTTTTACAAAACCTCACACAATTAATATTATATTAAACAGTGATTGAGTATTTGTATTCTACAATTATCGTCGGTATGTTGGGGTTTTGTATACAAAATTTGTTACTACCTTGCAAGGAGTAACATGACCACAAGTCGGGTTGACAGTACCGTGGGTGATAATTAAAGTAGATGGAAACAAATGTAATTGTGCGACCGCCCTCAATACTGTACAATGGTTTTACTTAACTTGATTAAACTAAGATTCACTCACCAGTATTTCCTACTGACAAAATGTTTTTAAACGCGTTTCAGGTAACAAGATGTGAAAGCTAAATAGAAGCCAGCTGGACAGCACTGAAGGCTTGGAAAAGTGGCTATAAAATTACCTAAAATAAAGAGATGTTTTTATTAAATAAAATAGGGTTGATCCCTATGAAAATGTGTGTACTTAAAACTTGGGATTTTTCCCACGTGTTTAATATTATGAAAGTGTGGTATTTTACTCTGATAAAATATTTCCTAACTACGGTACTGATGTAATTTCCGCTGCCAAAATAATAAACACCGATACCACCGAAAATGGCCGCAGCCGCCCGTTCCCGGGTTGTTAGGGGACGGGGGTTGTGACAGAAGGTGGTATCAGAGCTAAGCCACTGATTCAGCCACAAAAGTGTTCTGCTGACACCAATATATTATTCGAATTGTTAGGAAATTTTCTATGGAACTACGTGCATATCTGTATTTTATTTTTGTGTGTTATTTGACTATTTGTTAGTTTACAGTATGAGCGACCAAGGACCTTCCGACGCCTACCGTCAGTTGTCCAGCTCACCTAGGAGCGAAGGCACCTCTTCACAGCCTGCCCTCTTAGGGTATTCAGCTGACAATGAAGATGGGATATTCGTGTTTAAGGCTCAGTCTAAATTGCCATTCCCTCCTAAAAAGAGAGGATGGTTCAGTAGAGGAGCGCATGAACGTAGGAAAAGAATGAAAAAGTTACAACAACAGCGAGCCCTAGCAGCCGCTAAAAGAGAGATAGATGCCCACACACAGGATATGCTTAATAGGAGTTTAGCCAATTTTCATATCCTAGCAACCACAGCTGCCGACCCTGACCTGGAACAACTCATAGCATCCCAACCATTACCCCTGTTTCCTACCCAGCCAATGGAAATAGAAAACAACCCAGAAAACCAATTCCCAACACCAGCCTTTGACCCGGGGGAGATACCTAGAATTCCAGCACCCAATCCCTTAGACCCAAACTACGACCCGTGGTTAGACGACAATAGGGATTACCAGCAACGCTACCCAATACCAGAAGATGAACCCATGCCGAATCTAGCAGCCTACCCAGGTTTGGACCCTCTAGATCCCTTCTATGAAAGCGATTAATACATTAGAGAAATTCTAGAGAATCCATAGCCGTACCAGGAACCCATGCCCCAGTTACCAAACCCAGTACCAGCACCTGCACCCCCAATCAGTGCAGAAAATGTGCAAGAGCTCCAAACTTTCGGTGAGGAGATTTTAGAAAGTAACGAGAGGATGAGGCAGGTCGGAGATCGATGTGACACCTTTGTCACCGCGACCATCAAACAAATACCAAGCCGATGAAATATTATATTTCATACTTGGGATCTTGTATAAATATGTGTATCTTTTGCAC
This sequence comes from Helianthus annuus, assembly GCF_002127325.2. Lineage (NCBI taxonomy): Eukaryota > Viridiplantae > Streptophyta > Magnoliopsida > Asterales > Asteraceae > Helianthus > Helianthus annuus. The sequence goes on from NC_035447.2 coordinate 131,790,916, forward strand.
ATGTCAATTCTTGTTCAATTTCAAACTCCACAACGCTTTCTAGAGAATTATACGCAAACTGGTGCGTAAACGTACTCAGTTTAATGCGACAAATACTCTGGAACACCATCATATACTTAACATACCTTAAATAACCTTTACATAACTTAGAAATAAGTTTTGAAGGCTTTGGTATGGCAAAAACAAGTTAATTCGCTTACAGGCACTAAACTTGACAAACTACGAAAGTATGCTAATTTGAACTGTAACAAACATTCCGGAACATGTCCATAAGTTAAACATACCATAAATATCCTCTCCATAGCTTAGAAATAGGCTTTGAGGTGTTCGGTGTGCTAAAATAAACTTTTGGATCATTCAGGGACTAAAAGTGTCAAAAAGTGCATAAGTTTGCACTTTCGCGCATAACTTACGTTCTGAATACATCCGGACATCCAAAAATTTATGTAAGCATCCTAATATTATGCCTTAGTGTTTGGCATGAGAAAAATCCATTCGTCGCGTCATTTGGATCGTCTTTCGCACTTATGCGCATTCCGTCGTAATTAAGCGAACATCGCGATCGTACGGCCAAACGAACCAACCTCCGGAATATTTTTGAGCATGTTTCATGTCCACAATGTTTAGGCATCATTCTAGGGCCTTAAAATTGGCTTTACGGGCCTTGGAAGTGTCGGAAATGGCTTAAATACGCAACAGGGACCTAAACTGTAAATTCTGAAAGTTTGTGCTGATCAGACAAGGCCAGGCGGCCCGCCTGAGTTTTGTGTGCTTTCTAACGCGGGCCGCATCAGACAAACAGACCAGATTCAATGCTTTCTGATCCACTTGCATTGGCCTTTCGATCACCCAAAGGGCAACGACACGTGTCAAATTCCTATGGTGGGGGCAAAATAAGGCACCACAACTTTGCGACAAGTGTACGGCTTGGATCGTGGCACGATATTCAAGAAACGATCCTAACGGTCTTGCTTTTCCTATAAATACCCCCCCCCCCCTTTTGGTTAAAAACCCACAAAATCTGATCTAAAGCTCTAAGTTGAGGCCTTTGCTTCATACCTGAGCTCCTGGATCGAGATCAACTTTCGGGGACCCTTCGTAAGTGTTCTTTTGTCCTTTTATTCGCTTTTTGAGTCCGAAAGTCAAAGTTTTGTTTGACTTTCTGCGTTGACCAGCCTATGGTCAACACGAAGTTCATTGGAACTTCATAACGTGAGCGTGATCACGATGGTTATAGTCCGTAGTGACTATACCTACTGATTACCACGTTATCAAGGCTCAGTGACGAGTCGTAGTTTCGGCCAAAACGCACATTCTTGCGTATTTTGTAACCAAACTACTCGTGGGTATCAAAACCGTTTGTTTTGATACCAAACATGTGTTCTAAACTTAGTTAAGCATGTTCTATCATGCTTAGCTCGTCACTTTTAGTTTAGTGCTTATATAGGGTCGTAAGGTAAGCGATCTAAACCATCGCTTATACTTTCGAACCCGACCCATTTGGTCGATCTTTAGGATCCGACCAAACACATTAGGTGACCCTAGCTGTAACCTTCCGAGGTTATACCTTGTGGTCACGATATTAGGCGTTCCAAACGCGTTCTACGCGAACGATGCGTTAGGGTAGCATAAGCTACCTAAACGGGTCGTAAGCACTTAGGTTAGGTTTCATTTTAGTATGTAGGCTTTGTTAAACCATAATACACGAGTCCCCATACTCGTTTGGTTTACGAACCCGCATACTATCCGATCCTTCCGATTTTGGTCCGGTATATTAATATAGCTACCTATTAGGTGCCGTTTGATATTCCGTGATCTCTAGCATTATTTGGTTATTATACAAGAACTTCAAAGCAATCTCAGGTGAGTACATTGAACCCCTCTTTTACTGTTTTCCAAACTGTTTTGGGGTGAAACACATGTGCCTACTTGTTACTTTCATGCTTTCCTGTTTTCACATCATATGCTTATTATGTTCGTTAGTACATATATAGTACATGATTTCATTGTGTTTATGCTATGTATGTCCATTGTGTGCATACTTAGTACAATCGATTTACAATACATTTCATGCTATGTACGCCCATTGTGTGCATACTTAGTACATCACTCTCCAATACATTTCATGCTATGTACGCCCATTGTGTGCATACTTAGTACATCACTCTGCAATACATTTCATGCTATGTACGCCCATTGTGTGCATACTTAGTACATCACTTTACAATACATTTCATGCTACGTACGCCCATTGTGTGCATACTTAGTACATTGTTTTACATTACATTTCTGTTGCGTATGCTCATCCAGCATATGAACACATTATACTACATTTTGAACCGTTGTAACCATTTGACTATGTGAACCGTCTTAACCCTTTGATTTTATGAACCGTTTGTAACTATTGAACCGTGTGAACCAGTTGTATCTGTTGACATGATTTACATTTGACAATAGACAATTGACTATACATAAACATTTCTACAATTGTTAAACATTACATCTTGATGGTTTGGTTTGAGTAAGTGATCTAAGTAACGAGGCGTGTGTAATACGATACAAGCATGGTGGATACGCCGCTGGTACTTCCTATATATAAGTGTCTGTATGGTATTACATATCGTAGCGTTATTTGAATCATTTCAGTTTGAGACATATAACATTTTATACAAATAACATACTTTTCACAAGACATTGACTTACAAACAACTTATCATATTCAACTCATTTTACATGGTTGTTCATTTAACCATACATTATTCTCTTATTTATACATATCATCTGGTCTTACCGGTTTTCAATGATTTACAAGACAAAGTAAATTACAAGGTTCATGACTAAACATTTTCTCAAACATAAGTCATGAATTCCGTTTTCACAAAACCTATGTATCTCACAGGCATTTTTATGCTGACGTACCTATTTTCACATGTGTTTTCAGGAGATGATGCATAGGACTTATCAAGATATACTTAGGCGGACCTGTGCCTTAGTGACTTAAAACGAGACAAGAACTAGTTAATTTATGTTATGTACTCTTTGGTTCTTGTTTAAACAATGTAAACTTTCATGTTTGATTAATAAAACGAAACTTCAATTGCCATGGATTTGAAAGAATTAATTCTGTTACAACACTCCCCGACATTTCCGCCACGTTTTGTATGTTCTACGTGGTCGGGGTGTGACAAGCGACTCGTCTGGAAGTATGACGAGCGCAATATGGAGTTTTGGATGAACCCATATCCGTGATGGTGGTGGTAGTAATAATAATAATAATATATAATATATATAATATGTGTGTATGAAAAAAAATCTCTACAATAGTTATTGATGCATAATAGTATTGTAATCTTAAATTTCAGTATCGGTTTGTATTAGATGCATATTATATGTAAGAAAGAGTAAGTCGCAATGCTCGACGATTTTGATCAATATGCGTGTCATATGATTGGTTCTCTTAAATATTATTTTGTGATATTAATACGTGGTAGATGTTTAAAATTCAGATGGACAACGAAGTGAACCAGGAAAACCAGAATGACAATAACCCGAATAGCGATAACCAGAATAACAACGATAACCCGAACAATGATAACAATGGAAACCCAGTGGATAACAGTGCCATCCAACACATAGTGGCACAAGGGATAATAGATGCAATGCCATATATTATCAAAACAGTTAGGGAAGCCGATAATAAAAGTAACAATGGCAGTAAACGACCAACTGAACCTGAACACAACGTAAACAATGGACCCATACTTCAAGTGCCCATTCCCAAAAGAAGAACCATGTCTTATGGTTGTTCTTACAAGGAATTCTGGTCCTGCAAACCAATAGAATTCTCGGGCAATGAAGGACCCATTGCAACTCTACGCTGGATAGAAAAGACTGAGGTTGTCTTAAAAATAAGCAAATGTGCGGAAGAAGATAAGATAATGTTTGCTTCCAATCTGTTTAAAAACTCAGCCTTAGAATGGTGGAACACTATCCTCCAGTTTGGGGGAAATGATAGGATTTACAATATGGAATAGGAGGAGTTTAAGAATATGGTGGAAAGGAAATTCTGCCCTCCCAATGAAAAAGAACAGATAGCAAATAAGTTCCTAAACCTTAGAATGACTGGAGTGGATAGTAAGGTTATACTACTACATTCTTTGAATATGCTAGAATAGTTCCAACCCTTGCATCACCAGAACCAGTATTAATCTCCCGTTAAATTTGGGGATTAATCGGTGAGATTAGGCATGTAGTCGAGGCAGCTAGACCCCAAACCATAGAGGAAGCTGTAGAACTTGCAAACACCTTGACAGATGAATTAGTTCGTACACGAGAAGAAGACCAGAGAAGGAACCTAGCTCAAAGGCTTACCCAGGGATAACGCTACGGTAATTCCAACCGTGGGAAAAATGTAGGTTCTACCTCTGCACCCTACTGCAAGGCCTGTAAGAAGAAGCATTTAGGAAAATGCTCCACTTACTGCAATTTCTGCAAGATACCAGGGCACAAGGAAGAAGATTGCAGGAGGAAACCTAATAATGGAATGTGCTTCAACTGTGGAGAAAAAGGTCACATCAAGTCGAATTGTCCGAAACTAGTTCCAGCCATGGGCAATAAGACTACCAAAAATGCTAGAGCATTTGTTCTGACGGCAGATGAAGCCAAGATGATTCCGGACGTGATAGCCGGTACGTTTTTAGTTAATGATGTTTTTGCTAAAGTATTATTTGACTCTGGTGCGGTCCAAAGTTTTATTAATACTTCATTTTGTCAACCAACCATTAACTAAACTCCCACAAGAATTTCTAGTAGAGACATCTAATGGGGAAACCGTTAGGATTTAAAATCTTGCCGGGAGCAAGAATAGAACTTTTAAATCAAAAGTTTATTGCAAACCTTTATCCAATGAATCTGGCAGGATTTGATGTTGTATTAGGAATGGATTGGCTAATAGCCAATAAAGCTAGTATTTTATGTGATCAAAAGTGAATCCAAGTAAATTCACCAAAGGGTGAAAAGATCACAATTAAAGGAGATAAACCATCTAGATCCACAAAATTCATCTCTGTGATGAAAACAGCAAGTTATATAAGAAAAGGATCATTAGTGTATTTGATTTCTATAATCACTAACACTAAAGGAAAAGAATTGAAAGATATTCCAGTAGATCTTAGTTTCCAGATGTATTTCCAGAAGAATTACCAGGATTACCGCCAGACAGAGAAGTCGAATTCAGAATCCACCTTCTACCAGGAACAGCACCAATTGCCAAAGCACCTTACCGTTTGGCACCCGCAGAGATACAAGAACTAAAGAAGTAATTAGATGAATTGTTGGAGAAAGGATTCATACCGCCAAGTTCATCGCCACGGGGAGCACCGATTTTATTCGTTAAAAAGAAAGACGGGTCAATGCGAATGTGCATTGATTACCGTGAATTAAACAAAGTCACGATTAAGAATACTGAGAATCGATGATCTATTCGATCAATTGCAAGGAGCTTGATTTTTCTCGAAAATCGATTTATGATCAGGATATCATCAATTAAAGGTACAGGAAGAAGACATTCCTAAGACTGCATTTAGAACAAGGTATGGTCATTATGAATTTACTGTCATGCCATTTGGTTTAACCAATGCCCCAGCTGCATTTATGGACATGATAAACCGAATATGTAAGCCATATTTGGATAACTTCATAATTATTTTTATAGATGGTATTCTTATTTACTCTAAGAGTAAAGAGGAACATGCAAAGCATTTGCATGACCTTCTAAGTTTATTGAGAAAGGAAAAGCTTTATGCAAAGTTTTCAAAGTGCGAGTTTTGGTTAGAACAAGTACAGTTTCTTGGACACCTGGTTAATCATGAAGGAATTCACGTGGATCCTACCAAGATCGAGGCAATTACCAAATGGAAAACCCCTGAGTCACTAACCGAGGTTAGAAGTTTCTTAGGATTGGCCAGTTATTATAGAAGGTTTATTCGAGATTTTTCTAGAATAGCCATTCCCTTAACTAAGCTAACCTGTAAATCTGTTAAGTTTGAATGGGGACCAAAACAAGAAGAAGCCCTTTAGAATTCTTAAGCAAAGACTAACACATGCACCCATACTAGTGTTACCAGCCGGAACTGAAGACTTTGTAGTCTATTGTGACGCTTCTAAGTTAGGTTATGGATGTGTGTTGATGCAACATCAAAAGGTTATAGCCTATGCCTCTAGACAACTTAAGAATCATGAAGAGAATTATTCAACCCATGATTTGGAATTAGGAGCTATAATTTTTGCCCTTAAAATTTGGAGACATTACCTTTATGGTAGTAAGTTTACCATTTTCACCGATCATAAGAGTTTAAGGTATGTCTTCGGGCAAAAGGAGTTGAACATGAGACAAAGGAGCTGGATGGAAATTCTTAGTGATTATGATTGCAATATCCAGTATCATGTAGGAAAGGCTAATGTGGTAGCTGATGCTTTAAGTCGAAAGTATCATGAAAAGCCAAAAAGAGTGTGTTCTCTTAAGTTAAATCTACAAGTAGATTTAAATGATCAGATTAGAGAAGCACAAGAATCAGTAATTAAGGATGATACTGAAAAGTTAAAAGGAATGATTAAGGAATTAGAACAAGGGACAGATAGAATTTGGAGATTCCATAAGAAAAGAATGTGGATACCTAAATTAGGAAACCTACGCCACCGTATATTAGAAGAAGCCCATAAGTCTAAGTATACAATGTATCCTGGAAGTGATAAATGTATCAGGATTTAAGAAAGATTTTTTGGTGTATAGGAATGAAAAAGGATATAGCAGCTTATGTTTCTAAATCTTTAACCTGTTCACAAGTCAAAGCTTAACATCAGAAACCCTCAGGATTGTTGCAGCAGTTAGAGACGCCCGTGTGGAAATGGGAATTGATAACAATGGATTTTGTTACCAAATTACCCAAAACAAGAAAAGGTAATGATACAATCTGGGTGATTGTAGATAGGTTAACTAAGTCAGCTCATTTCCTACCAATGAAGGAAACTTTCAGTATGGAACAATTAGCTAAGTTGTATGTAAATGAAATAGTTTCATTACATGGAATTCCTTTATCAATTGTTTTTGATAGAGATAGTCGTTTTACCTCTCATTTTTGGGCAAGTTTCCAAAAAGCAATGGGAACCAAGTTGAATCTAAGCACAGCTTATCATCCTCAAATGGACGGACAAAGCGAAAGGACAATTCAGACAATGGAAGACATGCTTAGAGCTTGTGTGATTGATTTCAGAGGTAGTTGGGAAGATCACTTACCAATGATAGAATTTTCTTATAATAACAGCTATCATACCAGTATCAATACTGCACCATTCGAAGCACCCTATGGACGAAAGTGCCGAACCCTAGTCTGTTGGGCAGAAATTGGAGAAAAGCAACTATCTGGACCTGAAATAGTGCAAGAAACAACCGACAAGATTGTTCAAGTCAAGGAACGACTGAAAGCAGCATGTGATCGACAAAAGAGTTATGCTGATAACAGGCGAAAGCCCTTGGAATTTCAAGTAGGAGACAAGGTGTTATTGAAAGTTTCTCCTTGGAAAGAAGTGGTAAGATTCATCAAAAGGGGAAAGCTAAGCCCCAGGTATGTTGGACCTTTTGAGATTATTAAAAGAATAGGACCTGTAGCCTATCAGCTACAACTGGCAGAGGAAATGGCAGGAACACATGACGTATTTCATGTATCTAATCTCAAGAAATGCTTAGTTGATGAATCGCTGATGGTACCTCTTAAGGATATAGAGGTAAATGAGCAACTTAAATTTGTAGAAAAGCCTCTACAGATTGAAGACAGAAAGATCAAAAATCTGAAACACAAGAGATTAGTTCTGGTCAAAGTGAAATGGGACTCCAAAAAAGGACCGGAATACACATGGAAGCTTGAATCAGAAATGCAAAGGAAATATCCACACCTGTTCCGGTAGATCTCGAGGACGAGCTCTAAAACAAGGTGGGGAGGATATAACAACCCTCCTAAGTATTTTTCGACACTCTAATATATTAAAAATATCCCAATATGTCCTAAAATACACCCCGTATGCTAAAACCGAGCCCAAATACCCTTACATATTTAAAAATTAAATAAAATAAAAAATAATGGGTCTCTGGCGGGCCGCGTAAGACCACCCCTAGGTCTACGCGGGGCGCTACAGATGAAGGATGAGGCGCAGCCCGGTGCTGCCACGTGTCAGACGTGTGGCGAAGCTAGTTCGATGACTGGGCCAGGCTAAGGCCTACCCAGCCTAGGTCGCGGGTCGCGTAAGCCCCTGCATAATCCTACGCGGGGCGCGAGAGACTCGAAATCAGCTCATATAAATTGGGAGCTCAGGCCTTCAGTTCCAACTCGCACCACACTTTTTCTCTCTTGAAATTCTGAGCAATTAAAGCTATTTCCGGGCATAATACCCCCCTAAATAACGAAGTTCTGTCCTGTTGTAAGTATCATAACCCCGGTTACGTATTAGATACGCTGCCCGATTGATCCAGGGTTCCGTAACGGCTGTCGAGGTTCTACCCGACGTAGTCGTTGGAATGTCGTCTCGGGGAGGGTATTACTAATGTAAATATTGGGTTATTATACTAACACATGTGTATTTGTGTAATTTATAGATAATCACCAGGAAACCCTAAAGGAAAACCTAAGACAGCAATGTGAGTAATCTCCTTTTTGCAAATTGTTTTTACAAAACTGTTGGGATTGAACCCTGCCAAAGGAACAGATAATAAAAGCCAAAACTGGATCAGAGCAGTGGATCTAGAATAAGCAGATGTTTGGTTGCAAGTCTCTCCCCTTGGAAGTGGTTTCAACATCTGCTGACCTCCTATCTACTGATCACACAAACTGCCGACCTGCAACTGCTGATCAAGTCAAAGTCTGATTGAAGAACTAAAGCTCTGCTGCTCAATCTACTGCCATGGTTCAAGCACTGCTGATCATGACAAGTACTGCTAGGTTCACAGCAGTGGAAGGATGCAGCAGCAGTTTATGTTTGTTTTATGTATTAAAATGTAATATCAGTAGTGAGCATAGCAGTGTTTGTATAGATCAGAGGTTAGAGTTTGTTAGGAGGTTAGACGTTACTTTCATGGTGACGTCAGCTTAGATGCTCAGTGGTTTGCAAGTGCCTATAAATAGAACAGTACTCTGTACTGTTCTGTTTAGCTCATTCACCATCTTCTTTCTGCACGAACAAACAGTGAGCTCGGGCTGGGGGGAGTTTGCATATCATACATGCATTGTAATCAAAGTTTGAAATAAATTTAATCATTTGATTCTGTGTTAAAAATGTATGATTGAAAGCATTTCTTCTGTTTGATTGTGAAAAGTTTGCTTCCATTTAATTTCCGCTGCACAACTCACTCATAATTCCATCTTAATTCAAACACAAATCACAATCAATCCAAACTCAGATCCTATCAATTGGTATCAGAGCGAGGACAGTCAAATTTGATTTCACAATCATTTTGACGTAAAAGTTCAGCTCAAAACCGTTAATACTGATCGTTTGTTCGTTTTGTTGAAAAACAGAGCAAGGTTTAATCACCATCAAAGTTGATTAATCAGTGCCTGTAAAACAACCAGGAAGATGTCTCAGTCACAAGATGATAAAAATAACATTGGCTCTTTGTTTAAACCACCTATGCTTAAAAGAAATGAATACAACATCTGGGAGCGAAGGATGTGTCATATTCTTGCTCAACAAAACACTGGATGTTGGAGGTTTGTTGTTTTCGGTCCTCATGTTCCTATGGTGCCAAGTGCTGAGGACACCAAAAAGTTTGTTCCTAAACCAACTGAAAATTACACTGAATCTGATTTTCAGAAGTTCGAACTTGATGCCAAAGCATTTAGCATCATAGCCTCTGCACTACCCAACGAAATCTATGCTGGGCTGTTACATTGTAACAGTGCCAAAGAATTGGGGGATGCATTGAAGGAACAATTCGGGGGAACGGAAGAGGTTATTGAAAACAACAGGGAAATTCTGAATCAGCAGTATGAAACATTTTGTCACATCAAAGGGGAGTCACTAACCCAACAATTTGAACGTTTCAGTTGTCTCATCAGTGAACTAAGGCTTGTTAAGGTTACATTTCCAAATGCAACCCAAAATAGCAGGTTCCTTAGATCACTGCCCGAAAAATGGGACACAATTGCTTTTGTCACCAGGAATTCAGCTGAGTTCAAAGATCTGACCCTGACCCAACTCCATGGTAGACTCCTAACCTATGAAAGGGAGCTAAACCAGAAAAGGAAGTTGCAAGAGTCTGGGAAAGTTGCTGATGACTATTCATTTGGCAGCACAGCTCTATTTGGTCAGGAAGAATCTGGTAGCAGCAGTAAGGATCAGAGTTATGGATCACTTTATTGACATAACTGCTGGGGGTAATTTTAACAACTCAGATTCTCACTCTGCAAATTATGCTTTCACTGCAAATACTGAAAACCAGATGTCAGATAACTTGTGCTTTGAACTGAATGATTTGCAACATTTTGATCCCACTGACTTAGAAGAGATGGACATCTTGCATCAACTGGCTTTGCTTAGTGTTAGAACAAGCAAATTCTATAAAAGAACAGGGAGAAAATTCCCAGGGCTTCATGGGAATTTAAGGGTGGGGTAGGATAAGTTAAAAATCAAGTGTTACAAGTGTAATAGGCTAAGTCACTTTGCTAGGGAATGTAGGAGTTAAACCACTGGTCCCATAATTACTCACCCTGGCTCAAACCCTAGACCACAACAACAAAACACTGTGCACTATACCCAATATGCCCCTGCAGCACATGTTAACACTGCTCATTATGCTGCAACCCTGTGCCTGTGCATTATGTTCAAACCACTGTTCCACAAATTCAGTAGGTTCAGGCCCCTGTTCCTCAGGCACAAGTGCAACCTGTTGCACCTCAACAAGTTGCTCCAACAGTGACACAACCAGATTAGCAAAGCTTTTTCACACAAGGCTTTGTTGATTGGAGCAGCATGCCTGATGAACTTGGTGATGAAAATTTTGCTCTCTATGCTTCTAATGATACTTTTGACGATGAATTTTGTTTGATGGCATTAGAGTCAATACCAGAAGGGGTTGAAACTGAAGGTGAACAGCTAAGTGCTGAAACAGTGGATGAAGTTGCTGAAGCAGTGGTTACTGCAGTTGCTGGTGAACTACTGCTGGAAGAAAATTCAGAAACCCTGCTTGAACCACTGTCTGACCCTTGGTCCAAAGTAGACAAAAAGGAAGAGGAAAAGAAGAGAGCTGATGAAGAAAGTGATCATCAATGTGACTGTGCCATGATGGCTGCTGCTAAGGTATCACCTCAAGTTCTTGAAAAACTGTGTTCGGACAAATGTATTATTGCATTTGCTAACATCAAAGAGGTAAATGAAAACCTTAGGAATAAAGTCTTATCTGATGAAGTCAAATTTGAAAAGTCATTAAAAGAACTTAGAAACAAATTGGCTGAAAAAGATAAAGAGATCAGCAGTTTAAAAGAAGAACAATGCATAACCAAAACTCAACTCCAAACTATGGTAGAAAAATACCAAGTTTGCAAAAAGGAGTTGGAGTCTACCCAGATCACCTGTGAAAGATGGGTAGAATCTTGTAAAGGGTATGAGGTTATGCTTGAGAAACAGCTTAAAAGCAATGTCAAGTTTGGTATAGGACATAGAAAATATGATGATCTTGTAAACACTGCTACAATACAAGCTGTTTCTTCTGAAATCATACCAACCAACAAAAGTGGCCAAGAAGTTAAAATAACTGACAAACTTGGTAACAAAATTACTCTGGAAAGATCTGTGGGATCCTCAACTTTTGCGGAAATTAAGAAATACCAATTTAAACCCACATGGTCTGATGAGTGTGATATCCTAGAAAACTTCAAACCAATGGATTTCACAACCACCGATGGTGTAAAAGCTCCAAAAGCAAGAATCATTTCTATCAAAGATATCCCAACAGAGGTTCAAAACTCTGTTGCAAAGGAATCTGAGAAAAGGAAGAAAAGAGAAAAGATTAAAAACTTGTTTTGTGATTTTTGTGAAAAGAGAAATCATCTAACAAAAGACTGTTTTCATCTAAAAGCACATGATCTAAACAAAACAAATGTCATTGTTCCTGCTGAAAGCTGCACCATCTGTGGTAAAAATAATCACAAAACTAAGGAATGTGTGTATCTCAAAAACTTTGATGAGAAGAAGAAAGAATACACTGCAAAAACATCCTTAAGTTCATCAGCATCATCTGTTAAATTCACCAAGAAACAACCACTGTTTGTCCCTGTCCAAACTGCTGTCACAAAACAGCTGAACCAAACATCTGTTCAAAGGGATGTACAAGTGACTGATGCACCTCCAGCCAATCATTTCAGAAAATGCAAGGACAAAGCATCATACCAAAGGATTCAACACGTTTATGAGGCTTACAAAAAGCCCTCTAAACCAAGAGTGAACAGGCATCCTTTTGGTTATCAACAGAGGATGGGTCAAGACCCCCAACAGTGGTTAGAGAAAAGCATTCTCAAAAATGTTCAAACCCCTATGCTAACCACTGTCCATACATCTGCATCCATCCCAGACACTAATGAGACCCCATCCAAAGCCCTGTTGGCTTTGGAAACCTTTATGAACTAATCATTTTACTTCATGTGCAGGGAGCTTCCGCATGCTTAGATAGTCTTTGGTATGTAGATAGTGGAGGCTCCAGGCACATGACAGGATGTAAAGCCCTTCTTCAAGATTTCAAAATTCATGGAGGGGGTGATATATCCTTTGGTAATAATAGTAAAGGAAAAGTTCTGGGGTCTGGTCCAGTATAGTCTGGAAATGTAAAATTTGAAAATGTCAATCTTATAGACAATCTAAAATTCAACCTCCTGAGTGTGTCTCAAATGAGTGATAAAGGGTTTGGCTCATTCTTCACAAAGGATAGTTGTAGGATTGTTGGACCAGAAATGGTTAGTAAGATTGAAGCAATAATCGAGAAAGGCACAACTAAACTTGTTGCTCAAAGAAGTGGCAATGTTTATGTTGTTGACATGTCAAGAGAGTGTCCTAGAGCTGATGCCTGTCTGTTCTCAGCTGCCTCTAACAAAGAGACAGAACTTTGGCACAGAAGACTGGGGCACACAAATCTTAAGACCATCACTGAAATCTCAAAAAATGGCCTTGTAAGAGGTCTACCACAAAAAATGTTTTCATGTCCTGAGCACTGCACTTCCTGTTTAAAAGGAAAACAGCACAAAAGCTCTTTCAAGTCCATTGAAGAGTCCAAAACAACCCAGTGTTTGCAAATGTTGCACATGGATTTGTTTGGCCCATTTCAAGTCATAAGTCTTAAAAGGAAGAGATATTGTTTGGTTATTATTGATGACTTTTCTAGGTTTACATGGACTTTCTTTTTGCACTCAAAATATGAAACTGCAGGCATTTTGCAAGACTTTGTGACACAGGTTGAAAAGCAACTTGACCTTCCAGTAAAAGTCTTCAGGAGTGACAATGGCACAAAATTCAAAAATAAGGAGTTGGATGCCTTCTGTGTGAAGAAAGGGATTGTAAGGCAGTACAACATCCCTAGAACACCAGAGCAAAATGGGGTTGTTGAAAGGAAGAACAGAACATTGATTGAGGTTGCCAGAACCATGCTTGCAGATTCAGGTTTGCCATTAACTTTTTGGGCAGAGGCAGTAAATACTGCTTGCTATGTCCAAAACAGAGTTTTAATCATCCCCAGGCACAAAAAGACTGCTTATGAAATTCTGTTTAAAATCAAATCACTGATCTCATACTTTAAAGTATTTGGCTGCCCATGTTTTATCTTGAATTTAAAAGATTCCATCTCAAAATTTGCAGCCAAAGTAGATTGTGGTTATCACCTGGGATACTCAACCACTGCTAAGGCCTACAAAGTGTTTAATACACGGACCAAGACAGTGGAGGAGACTTTGAATGTAAAGTTTAATGAAGTTTCATCAATGAAAATCCCAGCAAATCCTGCTGATTTGTTTGATCTTGATAAATTCACTTTTGAAAATACCGCTGTCAAGACTAACAGTGCAGGGTTATCAGAGGATTCATCACCAGATTATGGATATGAGATCATCATTCCTCAAAAGTCTGCTTCAATGGGAAGAGCATCAGATGTTCAAAACAGTTGTCAAAGCTCACCCACTGCTACCTCAACAGTTGTTGACCAAAGTAGCCCGTTAACCCCTGCTTCTACCTCATCAAACACTGCTGACAAAAGTCCTCAAACAGTGGATTAAAGTCAGCAGGTGTCCACACCTTTACCTCCAATGCCACCACCTTTTGAAGCCACTGCTGGGTCATCAAAGTCACCAGCAGTGATTAGCTCAGATGATACACATCTGCAGCCCTCACCACTCAATGCCATTATTCCATACCAAGGAGAGCTCATCTTCTTGAAATCTCATCCGCCAGATCAAATCATTGGCAACATCAATGAAGGGGTGCTTACAAGAAAGCAATCCCAAAACATTTGTCTTTTTGCTGGCTTTCTATCACTCCATCAGCCAGTCAAGTACCAAGAGGCACTGAAAGACAACAGCTGGGTAGAAGCCATGCAAGAGGAGCTCCAACAGTTTAGAAGACAACAAGTATGGGAGCTTGTTCCATTGCCAGAGGGTGTGAGTCCTATTGGCACAAAATGGGTCTTCAAAAATAAAAACTGATGAAAGGGGTATTGTTGTCAAGAATAAAGCCAGGCTTGTGGTTCAAGGTTTCAGACAAGAAGAAGGCATTGACTATGATGAAACATTTGCCCCTGTAGCAAGACTTGAAGCTATCAGACTCTTTCTAGCCTTTGTTGTCAACCACAACATCAAGGTGTATCAAATGGATATCAAATGTGCATTCCTCTATGGTAAGATTCAAGAGGAGGTATATCTTTGTCAACCTCCAGGTTTTGAGGATCCATTTTATCCAGATCATGTCTACAAGCTAAATAAAGCTTTGTATGGCTTGAAACAAGCACCAAGGGCCTGGTATGAAACTCTGTCCATCTTTTTACTTTCCATTGGTTTCACTAGAGGCAGGATTGATAAAACACTGTTTTTAAAATGGAGAGGGAAGGATTTGATGATTGTCCAGATTTATGTGGATGACATCATTTTTGGAAGCACATGTAATAAAATGTGTGAAGAGTTCAGGCAACTCATGACAGCTGACTTTGAAATGAGTACAATGGGTGAACTCCAGTGCTTTCTTGGTCTCCAAGTAAGGCAGCTGCAAAATGGTATTTTCATCCATCAAGGCAAATATGCCAAAGAACTTTTAAAGAAATTTGATATGGATGATTGTAAGCCATGTAGTACACCCATTGCAACCAATAAATTGGTCATGTCTGAAGAAAAGGATGATTTGGTTGATCAGACCTTATATAGAAGCATGATTGGGTCTTTATTGTACCTAACTGCATCTAGACCAGATATCATGTTTGCAACATGTGTCTGTGCAAGATCCCAATCAGCCCCTAGAAAGTCAGACCTTATTGCTGTAAAAAGGATATTCAGATACCTCAAAGGTGCTCCCACACTTGGTATCTGGTATCCAGCTAATGGTAAAATTGAGCTTTCAGGTTTTTCAAACAGTGACTTGAATGTGATAAAACAAGGAAGTCCACTTCAGGAGGGTGCCAATTTCTAGGCAATTGCTTAGTATCTTGGCAAAGCAAAAAGCAAGGCAGCTGTTTCAACATCCACTGCTGAGGCGAAATATATAGCTGCTGCAAGCTGTACAGCCCAACTGCTCCTGTGACAGCCCGTATTCCAGAACCTTCCTTTATGCTTTGATGTAACTTGTATGAACGTTGCGTGACTAGTTGATGTGTATGATTGCGTTGAATGTTATGAATTTTATTATGTTACGTGTTATCAAATTTGGGTCGCACACTTTGTTCTTTCTCTCGGCCCAACCCCACTCGCAAACCATTTACCCGACTCGAGAACAAGGGCAGCCCGATGATTGGGTTTGGCGCACTCACCCATTACGCATACATGAAACCCGTAGGGAGGTTTAGTTTTCCCATATCTTGCAAAACAAGAATACATACAAACCCTACACATCTCTCTCTTTCTTCCTCTCTCAAAGCCGGCGACCCCACCCTCATCTCTTGAAGCTTTCGGATAAACTTTTGTTTTATTCTCTAATCCGGTTAGTGCTTATTGTTGTTTGTATTTCATGATGTGTGGTTGTTATGATTAAATGCTAGTTGACATGGGGATTGTTACAAACATGTATAATGATTAGGGTTCTTGTTAGAAGAAATCACTGTTGAACACACATTGTATGAGGAACCGAGATGTGATATGATTCGGATGGTTTGATGTACACATAAACTAGGGTGCATGTTTGTTTAGAATCTGCTGGTTTAACGATCCGATTGTATGTTCCACATGATAACGGATTGATTGTTCTTGCTTAGATCATGATTTAGGATTTCATGTTAGTCTTTAAGTTCGTTAGTCGGATGATCACGGTTGTAGGTTCATATGATATTGATTAGTGTGTTCTTGAATTGATGATGATTACGGTGATATGAATATGATTGATTTCTGAATTGAATGTTGTTTGATCTGAATTGAAACTGCCAAATTTGTTTGCTAATGTTACGGTGATAATGAGCTGCAAATCAGGAAATCGGTTACATGTCCGGTCTCGATACGGGTTGCAAGTCGAGAACTCATAGTCTCGAATCGAGACCACACATCATCAGCACAAACAGCATAACTCGAGACCATGGTTGCGGGTCCTGTTGTGACTCGAGACCGTCAAGTCTCGACTAGTGCATGCATGACTCGAAACCTTTTTGGTTGCGACTCGAGATCTTTAGGCTAATAACTCGAGACCGCACTGTCTTGACTCGAGATCCTTAGTCTCGACTCGAGACCACATAATCACACTTCCGGTTCGGACTTCCACTGCTTTAGACTTGTGTAATTGGGCTGCATGTTTGGGCTTTGTTTGTTACGTGCTTTCTACTGTTGAACATATAACGTATGAACTGTTAACCGCCATGATTATACATGTATCATTACTTGTACACAACTTGTTAAAATGTGTGTAGAAAACATACGTGCACAACCTAAATATGAACCTAACTTGTATGGAACACCTATGTTAGGACGTGGTTGACCACCATATAGCTTGATTGACCTTTCTGTGTATCTGCCAAGCAAACCAAGGTGAGTTCACACTCTTACCAAGGCATGGGATTCCCAGGGTCGGGAATGGGTTTGGAAGATTTCTTATACTTAAGTTATTATCGGGATTACGTACTTTGGGCCTCGGGAGAGGAAGGTTTTTGATAGATACTGCTAGACTAGTGATACAAACACTTCTCTTTGCACACACGCCGGGAATGGCTGCGATAATAGAACCAATCTTCGCACACATGCCTGGAATGGCTGCGAACCATACACTAAACTTCGCAAACATGCCGGGTGGGTTGCGTTACAAATATACCTAGTCTAGAATACTTGGGAAACTCACACTAATCTTCGCACACATGCCTAGAGGGCTGCGATACAAATGCATATGATACATGGTTTACTAAACGAACATACGATTTACTATTCCATCAAGCACACTGAATAACCAACTGTGAACTCGCTCAACTAGTTGTTGACTCTCTGTTACATGCCTTGCAGGACCATAGGTACTCATAGAGCTTGCACGGGAGGCGCAGTCGTTGTGGGGCATGGATCGTGGATGCCATGTTAAACATTATGACATTTTAAACTACTTACTTATGTTGGGATTTACATTTATGCTTCTGATGTGTGTAAAATGCAACATATAAATTACATCAAATAAGGCATAAAACTAACCCTTTTTAAGTACTAATGTTGGAAAAAGAGTGTTTTTGTCTTCCTTTTGTATTTTCAGGATGAAATGAGCTCAAATTCACAAAAGAAGCAAAAAGACAGCTAATTCTAACATAAATACAAGAAAAGGAACAAAAGTAGATTGCCCGAACCCTCAACGGCATCCTCCCAAGCAAAGAAAAGAAAACAGAAGCTTGAACACGCCCCGTGCTCAGCCAGCACGGGGCCGTGCCCAAGAAGCAGCAGAAAAGAGAAACCTGTAGAAGCTTCTATTGCCCACCACGGGGCCGTGTCCAGTGAGCACGGGGGCGTGGCGAAAGTACAGCAGACGCATTAATTGTAATTGCGAATTACAATTAATGAGGAGAGAGAGTGTCAGACGGGCACGGGGGCGTGTCCAGCGGACACGGGGCCGTGCCCAGCCTTCTGTTCAGCCTATAAATAGGAGTGCTTGGTTTCATTCCAACTCATCCCTTGGCACACCACCTCTCTCACACTTCATCCACCACCCACCACCACCATAACACCATCATCCACCACCATCATCCATTGTCCATCGTAGAGTGTGTGAGTCGTCTCGGGATCCAAGATTGATAGTAAGAGTTCTTGACAATCAAGGCCATGTTTGCCTAAGTCTCTTACATCACTTGGTGAAGACAAGTGTTTAGTATAATACTTTTTATTTTTAATCTTTTGCACTTTGTATTTGGTTTTGTATTAATGACTTTAATAACTAGTTGCTTATGTTGAAGGTGATCTTTCCTTATCATTTGTCCGTGGTGTCTTGGCATTATTTTACTGTCTATATAAAATAAAAGATTTTCACCATTCATATCTCCACGGTCTATATGGAGGTATGTTGGCTACCTGGTCGGGGGTTAAGGGAACGGTTTGGTAGGGTCTTGCTCTTGTTCAGCGTTTAGAGGTCCTGCAAGGGACTTGGGTCAAATTTAGTAGGATCTCCTTCAATGCCCATAGGTATTGGATGGCGGGGATCCAAACTCTTTGACCCCCTCATAAGTTAACTACTATTAATACTATAACCCGGCTATTTAGGACTGTATCCCTGCTGACTCAGACTACTTAGCCGAGGGTAACGTCACCGCCAAAAGCGGGGCCTACCACAATTTGCATTAATAACTTAATTCATTATCTTCCAATAATCCAACCCTTTAGGATTGCATCCTTGCTGACTCAAACTACTGGGTTGAGGGTAACGTCGCCTTTAAAAGAGGGGCCTACTACAATAACTAAGATAATCTCTTAAACAAGTGCAAAAGTGCAAAAATAATCAAAGGTTATACTAATACACAAGTCGGATCCAAGTGATTCATCTTGTTTATCTGTTTTTATTTTATTTTTATTTTTCAGCATTTAGTTAGTTTTTATTTTCTTAGTTTAAAAACATTTTCTAACTTTTTGATTTGATTAGACGTTGAGGATAAACCGGTACTAAAAGCTCTTGTGTCCTTGGACGACCTCGGTATCTTACCAACACTATACTACGTCCACGATGGGTGCACTTTCCCATATGTGTGTTTAGTGTTAGTAAATATCGTGTTTTATAAATTTAAAACTTGGATAAAGGTGTAAAAAGGGTTTAATTATATATCTAAATTATATATACACTACACACGCATCAGCTTCCGCTATACACTTATTCATGTTTGGTCTTTGGAACACCTTTCGTATTGATGAATTACTTTAAATATATGCTATGTTCAATATGATTGGTGGCTTGATCCTGGTCATGTCACGCCTCCAAGCGGTGGTACTCCGTGTGTGGATTTTTGGGGGTGTGACAGATTGGTATCAGAGCCATTGGTTATAGAGAACTTGGTTTTAATATGGGGAAAACGTTTTTATTAAAACCAGACTCTAACCAGTACAGTGCTCAATGATCCACAACGACGCCTCGCTCCACGTGCAAGACTCAACATTCTAGGTAATATGGTATATGTTTTATTGCCTACTTGCTAGATTACATAGAACTTTGCTCATGGTATGCTTAGATACACATAACGACTATTGCTTGAGAACACTTGTGTGCTCACTCTCTTCTGTCATCGCACTTTTCACGAACCTCTCTCTCACTTATGTTACCTTTCCTATGAAGATCATGTCTGGACGTATTAACATGACTCAAGCCCAGTTGACGGCTCTCATTAACGAAAAAGTTGTTGCGGCACTTGCAGCCACACAGGCAGGAGGTATATCCTGCAGTCGTAACTCACACTAGGATCTCTAGATCCTACACTCCTAAAACCAACTCTTGTGTTTAACCTTGTCCTATTCTTATACACAATAGGTCAACACGCACAGCCACCTGTTTGCACTTTCAAGAACTTCATGGACTGTCGTCCAAGCACGTTTAGTGGCACTGAAGGAGCAGTGGGACTCCTTCATTGGTTTGAGAAGCTCGAGTCAGTATTTGAGATGTGTGAATGCCCTGAGGCTCGCAGGGTGAAGTACGCCACTGGTACTCTGGGAGGAATTGCGCTGACTAGGTGGAACGCGCAAGTTCAGATTCTAGGGCTGGCAGCTGCTAACGCCACCCCTTGGAACGATTTCAAGGAACTGATCAAGCGAGAATACTGCACACGTGATGACATCCACAAGTTGGAGGTGGAGCTCTATCATCTGAAAATGACAGGGTCGGAAATTGAAGCTTATACGAAACGGTCAAACGAGTTGGCCATCTTGTGTCCAACCATGGTGGACCCTCCAGTCAAGCGCATTGAGTTGTACCTCAAGGGGCTAGCGCCAGAAATTCAGAGCCATGTGACATCGGCTAACCTTAATAATATTCAGGATATTCAGCATCTTGCTCATCGCCTCACAGATCAGGCAGTGGAACAGAACAGGCTGCCTAAGCGCATCAGCCCTACTGCTACCGCTACCACTTCTGCTACTCCTGCTACCCCCAATGACAACAAGCGGAAATGGGATGGGGATTCCAGCAAGGGTTCAGCTACCGTTCAGTCTCAAGCACAGCAGCAGCGCAAGAATAGTGATTACCAGGGCCCGGGTCAGCAAACTTCTGGTGGTCAGGTGTAACACCTCGGAAATTTAAGTCTAATAATGCAATGACACGTGGCATAGGCTTTGGATATGTGAAAACATACTTTAGAGGGACTAAAGTTGACAAATAGTGAAACTATGGAATGATAAGGGTCCAAAGTGTCAACAATGGAAAGATAAGCTCTACAACAACCCTACTTGATGTTTATAATCTGAAACGGATAAATCATGGATCATACGAAGCGGAAAATGTAAGAAAGTGAGGAATTACAAACTACAAGGGCTAAACGTGTCAACATGTTGAATTTATACCTCTAAGTGATCTTTTGGCAAACCCGAAGCTTTGTAATGATAAAATGTACTCACTAGAATATGTGGTAAAAATTTCATGAAGTTTCGTTATCGTATGAGAAAGTTATGAATAAAACCGTGCGCGAAGGGTTAAATGCGTCAATGTCGAATTTCATGACTTTTCGGGTGAGCGCAAAGTTAACCGAGGACTTTACCATGTTTATAAATGTCCCAAGGACCTTAAAAATCATGTTTGAGGGTTTAATGAGCAAGATGGATAGCCAAAACCTTGTAACAAAGGACCAAGGACCAAAACGCAAACTTTAAAAAGGTTTTTGTGGATCAGATGAAGCCAGGCGGCCCGCCTGGCACCCTTAAGCGGGCCGCGTGACCTGCCCAGCGACAGAAAACAGCCAACTGCCAGTTTCAGGTCTGTTTTGCGAGTTGTATCCAGCTGTAACCGACTCCAGGACCTCACCAATGGGATTTCATGCATGTAGAGGCACTTGTAACCATCTTGCAACCTCCCTAGACCTCTGTGGCAGCCTCACAACACATTAAAACTTCCATAAAAGGGGTCTTGAAGTAGTAACCAAGAACACTTGCATTTTCAAAATTCACAAAATCAAATCCTGGAGCTTTCTAGACGACAAGACACCTTCCTAGTGATCTCTAAGCTTTATTAGGACTCTTGGAAGTGTTCATACCCTTCTCTAATTCGTTCTAGCTTAGATTATTAGCCGAAAGTCAATCCGTCGTAAATATAGTTTGACTTTACGATTAAACGAGAATGGCTCAGTCATTTCTCAAATTGAAAGTACCTATAAGTTGGTATTTATGTGGGAAACAAACCCTCAAAAGGGTATTTTCTGATTCCCACTCTAAGCATGATTATTGTCGAGTCAAAGTTGTTCTTAAAAAGTCAACAGAATGCGTTTTTGCAAAATCTAGCATAAATAGCAATGTAGGTTACATGCAACTTGTTTGATCATCAAAATAACTTTATAATTAATGTAAGAACATGTTTCATCATAATCAACTCGACAATTTTCAGTTAAACCCGGATCGGAACCGAAAGTCTCATAAAATGACTTTTTCTTTGACTCTCGATTCGGATCCGTGCATGCATGTTTGAGATCTGTCTTAGAGCTTATTTTGGACCATTTTTATATATGTGCAACTCTCTAGATTTTACAACTTAGTTCAACACTTGTCCGATTCATATGCATGTTACCGGTTTATGCTTAAATATGACTATTTTGCCCTTTTTGCTATAAAACACGATTTTTGAAAAAGTGAAAGAGTAGAAACGTTTGTTACTGATTTATAAGCATGCACTTAAAATTTGATATCAGTTTGAGGTCTAGATTAAGAGTTATGCTCGATATCGTAATTTGAAAGCTTTATATTAAGTAAACGGCTTAATTAGCGTATAGCCTATTTAAACCCACTTTTTAATATCAAACTTTTTAACCACTGATGTTATATAATATTTTGGGATTTTTGGTGATTTTTATTTAATTTTTGGCCGAGCATGGCATAGGTCTTTAGGTTTAATTCGGTTAATACCAATTTCGCCCTTTTTGGCCATAAAATGAATTCTACAAACCCTTTTGACCCGAAACCTTTTCCTACTGATTTTATTTGTTGAATAAAACATTTTGAGCCTTCTGGAATTATAAAAATCTCAGCTTTCTTTTAAAAACCCGGAAACGCCTCTAAATCGCCTATTTAAGCGTTTTTAACACCTAGTATGCACTATAACCATATTAAACATATAAGGTTGATACCTACTGATATTCTTAGTATATTTTTATAAAATAACAGTAAGTAAAAGTTTTTGAACTCAGGTTTCCAGTTTTGACACTTTTAGCCCTTGTGAAATTACCAAAATACCCCTAAGGTGCATAGTTTGATTTTAAATGATAAATTTCATATATGGGTCATACCCTACTGTTATAATATGTTAAATTAAGTATTTTTACTGTAAGAATCAGACCTACAACTCAGATTACGAATTTAACTCTTTTATAATCTTTTAAATGACCGAAATGCCCTTATAAGGCATAAGTTGAGTTTAAATTCATCCGGGGCATAATGGAACATAACTTACTGATATTATGACATATTTAGAGCATATTATCTCAGGGAACTTGCATATGACTGTTATGGTTACCCGTAACGCTCTTTTAGCGTTCGGTTCGGTTTATGTAACTAGTTTGCATAAATTGACCGAAACGGATCAAACATTATCATTTTTGTCTCAAAATCCAGAATGTATTTAGCATACCCATATTATACAAGTATCCAAACTTGTCGGGTCTAAATCACGTTCTATCCGGTCTTCGCTTAATCGTGCGTTTGAACCGTATCGTCCTTAAAACTAACCGGTCTAAGCTAAGGCTTAAATAAAGATCCGTTAGGAATCTAATAGGTTATTATAAACCTTTGTTCCAGAATAGAAGAACCAGTAAAAGCTACCTTCACTTGCTAGTTGTGATTTATACTTACCAAGGTAAATACTTTTAACTTATTTTCCCTATACGGGCTTGGGGTACGGTATATAATATACCGCTTGGTCCGGCATCGAATTCTTTAATCGGATAGAGGTTAAATTTATTGAGATGCCTTGTTTTGAATGTGTTTTATTGCTTAAAGCCTTTGGGGGGTTAATGACCATGTCCCGGATATCCTTGGCATTATCTTACGAGATAGCCACGACCTGAGCACGGGGTGTGGGCGTACACCCGTCAGTGTATAACTCTATATTGTGGTGTGTCTATTAATCTTTAACCCGGTCTACGGATCGGGCTACTGAACGCATAAGTATCATGTAAATCCCTTACAAGATTATTATAAATAATTATCCCAAGTTATAAAAATGTTTTGTGCCTTGGGCATTCAAATCAATTTTCAACGTTTTCAAAATGAGTCAGTTAAATTGTATTTACCAGTGTAAACTGACGTATTTTTCCCAAAAGGTTAAGTGCAGGTACTACACGTAATAGGCTGGCTGTCTTCTAGAGCGTCCACAATAAGTCTCGCAAGCTTGGATGACAATAAATCTGTTGAACAATATCTTATTTTATTTTGATCCGCCTGTGGATCCGTTTCAACTATTAGTAATAATTGATATTACACTTTATTAAAGTTGAAATGAATCTATCTTTGCTTCCGCTGTGCATTTATATATTGTGTTGTTTGTCTATGATGATGCCAACTATGTCACTATACTCCCCACCGGGCCCACCGGTGACACGTGAAAATTAGGGGTGTGACATCAGGGGCAGGGTGGATATCGGGGAATTCACCCACTGTGTAACAGGTGCAACAGACACCACAGTGGTCAGTGCCGCAAGGGCCGCTGTCAGAGATGTCTCAAGATAGGGCACGAAGCTAAAGATTGCAGGAGCTCACGACCTGCGAATCAGAACCAACAACAACCACCAGCTCCTCAAAACCAGCAGCAACAGCGAGGCAACAGGGGATGCTTTCAGTGTGGTGCTGAAGGTCACTTCAAGCGGGATTGCCCCCAGTTGAACCAGAATCGCAACAACAATAACAATCAAGGCAATGGGAACAACAACTGTGGAAACAATAATGGCAATGAAGCTAGGGGACGTGCTTTTGTGCTGGGGTAGGGAGAAGCAAGGAACGATCCTAACGTGGTTATGGGTAAGTTTCTTCTTGACGACTTTTATGTTACTGTATTGTTTGATTCGGGTGCGGATACAAGTTATATGTCTCTAAAAGTTAGCCAAATGTTAAAGCGTGCACCAACTCCCTTAAACACCAAACATGTCGTAGAGTTAGCTAACGGTAAAAGTCTAGAGGCCACACACATAGTCCAGGGTTGTAATCTTATCCTCGCTGGTCAGACTTTCTCCATCGATCTCATCCCCATAGCTCTGGGTAGTTTCGATATCGTCATTGGAATGGACTGGTTATCCCAACATCACGCAGAGATCTTATGTAAGGAGAAGATCATTCGTATTCCCCGTTCTGGTAAAGAACCTCTCGAAGTTCAAGGCGACAAGAGTGGTGCTGTGGTAGGCATCATCTCCTTTCTAAAGGCTCAGAAGTGTTTGCGTAAGGGCCACACTGCCATTCTGGCACTTGCATCAGCAAAAGAAAAGAAATTGGAAGATATTCCAGTTGTACGCGACTTTCCTCAGGTGTTCCCTGAAGATTTACCTGGGTTACCGCCTCATCGCCAGGTCGAATTCCAGATCGAGCTAGCTCCCGGAGCAGCACCTATAGCTCGAGCACCGTATCGCTTAGCTCCATCAGAATTGGAAGAACTATCTGCACAGCTACAAGAACTCTTGGATAAGGGTTTCATCCGACCTAGCTCTTCGTCCTGGGGAGCTCCAGTATTATTTGTGAAAAAGAAGGACGGTACCTTCTGCATGTGCATTGACTACCGTAAACTGAACAAGGTGCCAGTGAAGAACCGCTATCCTCTTCCACGTATTGATGACTTATTCGACCAGTTGCAAGGGTCGAGCTACTACTCTAAGATAGACCTGAGGTCAGGTTATCAACAGCTGAGAGTCCGGGATAAGGACGTCTCCAAAACCGCATTCAGAACCCATTACGGCCACTACGAGTTTCTTGTCATGCCATTCGGGTTGACAAACGCACTGGCAGTCTTTATGGACCTTACGAACAGGGTGTGCAAGCCCTACCTAGATAAGTTTGTGATTGTATTCATCGACGACATCCTGATCTACTCTAAGAGTCAGGAGGAACACGAGCAGCATTTGTGACTTATTTTGAAGCTCCTTCGAACAGAGCAATTGTACGCCAAGTTTTCGAAATGCGACTTCTGGCTTCGTGAAGTCCACTTTCTAGGCCATGTGGTAAACAAGGATGGGATCCATGTTGATCCATCCAAGGTAGATTCGATCAGGAACTGGCCTGCACCACGTACACCAACGGAAATACGCCAATTCTTGGGTTTGGCGGGTTATTACAGACGATTCATTAAAGATTTCTCAAAGATTGCACAGCCGCTTACACTACTGACACAGAAGGGTGTCACCTACCGTTGGGGTAATACTCAGGAAACCGCCTTTCAGCACTTAAAGGATAGACTTTGCAGTGCACCTATCCTCTCATTGCCATAGGGCACGGACGATTTTGTGGTCTATTGTGACGCATCGATACAGGGGCTTGGTTGTGTATTGATGCAACGGGATAAAGTTAATGCTTACGCTTCATGCCAACTCAAGGTTCACGAACGGAACTACACGACACACGATTTAGAGCTGGGAGCCGTTGTTTTCGCGCTTAAGATATCGCGACACTACCTGTACGGTACCAAGTGCACTATCTACACCGATCACAGGAGTCTCGAGCATATCTTCAAGCAGAAGGAATTGAACATGCGTCAATATCGATGGGTTGAACTACTTAACGATTACGAATGCGCCATCAAGTACCATCCAGGAAAAGCCAACGTTGTGGCTGACGCTCTCAGTCGAAAAGACACTCTACCTAGACGCGTGCGAGCACTACAGCTTACTATTCAGTCTGGTCTTCCTGCACAGATATGAGATGCTCAGGTAGAAGCATTGAAACCAGAAAACGTAAGGGCTGAAGCCTTACGTGGCTCAAGGCAACGATTAGAACAGAAGGAAGACGGTGCCTATTATGTAACGGGGCGTATTTGGGTCCCACTATATGGCAACTTACGCGAGCTTGTGATGGATGAAGCACATAAGTCTCGCTACTCGGTACATCCAGGTTCGGATAAAATGTACCACGATCTCAGAACTACGTATTGGTGGCCTAGCATGAAAGCCCACATAGCAACTTACGTTGGCAAGTGTTTGACTTGTGCGAGAGTCAAAACAGAATATCAGAAACCATCAGGCCTACTACAGCAACCCAAGATACCACAGTGGAAATGGGAGGAAATTTCCATGGATTTTGTTACTGGCCTGCCTAGATCTCAACGTGGAAACGATACCATTTGGGTGATCGTGGATCGACTCACAAAGTCTGCACACTTCCTGGCTATTAAGGAAACGGACAAGTTCTCCACTCTAGCAGACGTATATCTCAAGGAAGTTGTCTCAAGGCACGGGGTGCCAACCTCTATTATTTCGGATCGTGATGCACGATTTTCTTCAGAACTGTGGCAAGCGATGCACAAATCTTTTGGCTCTCAATTAGACATGAGCACAGCTTATCACCCTCAGACGGATGGGCAGTCTGAGCGCACGATTCAAATCCTAGAAGACATGCTTCGGGCATGTGTTATTGATTTCGGCAACAGCTGGGAAAAGCATCTCCCTTTAGTGGAGTTTTCATACAATAACAGTTACCATACCAGCATCCAAACCGCTCCATTCGAGGCATTGTACGGACGTAAATGCCGGTCACCTCTCTGTTGGGCAGAGGTGGGGGATAGTCAAATCACAGGTCCAGAAATGGTAGTTGATGCTACTGAACGGATTGCACAGATACGGCAACGCATGGCGGCGGCTCGTGACCGTCAGAAAAGTTACGCTGATAAGCGCAGGAAACCGCTCGAGTTCCAAGTTGGGGATCGAGTGCTACTTAAAGTCTCACCCTGGAAAGGGGTAGTTCGTTTTGGCAAACGAGGCAAACTCAATCCGCGGTATGTCGGACCGTTCGAAATCATAGAAAAAATAGGCAAAGTAGCCTACAGACTAAACCTACCAGCAGAACTTGGTGCAGTTCACAACGTCTTTCACGTCTCGAATCTGAAGAAGTGTCTGTCAGATGAGACCCTCATAGTTCCTTTGAAGGAGCTCACTATCGACGAACAGTTGCGATTCGTCGAGGAACCAGTTGAAATCACGGACCGGGATGTTAAGGTCCTCAAGCACACCAGAATACCTCTTGTTCGGGTTCGTTGGAACTCCCGTCGTGGCCCAGAGTTCACCTGGGAACGAGAAGACCAAATGAAAGAAAAGTATCCCCAATTGTTCGCGAACAGTACAACCACTACTGAGGCTGAAGCTACCACGGAATTTCGGGACGAAATTCCAACTCAACGGTGGAATGATGTGACACCCCAGGAAAACCAGTAAACGATACAACTTACCTAGCTTCCTCAGTAACCGCATGCTAAATTTCGGGACGAAATTTCTTTCAAGTTGGGGATAATGTGACAACCCGTATTCCAGAACCTTCCTTTGTGCTTTGATGTAACTTGTATGAACGTTGTGTGACTAGTTGATGTGTATGATTGCGTTGAATGTTATAAATTTTATTATGTTACGTGTTATCAAATTTGGGCCGCACACTTTGTTCTTTCTCTCGGCCCAACCCCACTCGCAAACCATTTACCCGACTCGAGAACAAGGGCAGCCCGATGATTGGGTTCGGCGCACTCACCCATTACGGATACATGAAACCCGTAGGGAGGTTTAGTTTTCCCATATCTTGCAAAACAAGAATACATACAAACCCTACACATCTCTCTCTTTCTTCCTCTCTCGAAGCCGGCGACCCCACCCTCATCTCTTGAAGCTTTCAGATAAACTTTTGTTTTATTCTCTAATCCGGTTAGTGTTTATTGTTGTTTGTATTTCATGATGTGTGGTTGTTATGATTAAATGCTAGTTGACATGGGGATTGTTACAAACATGTATAATGATTAGGGTTCTTGTTAGAAGAAATCACTGTTGAACACACGTTGTATGAGGAACCGAGATGTGATATGATTCGGATGGTTTGATGTACACATAAACTAGGGTGCATGTTAGTTTAGAATCTGCTGGTTTAACGATCCGATTGTATGTTCCACATGATAATGGATTGATTGTTCTTGCTTAGATCACGATTTAGGATTTCATGTTAGTCTTTAAGTTCGTTAGTCGGATGATCACGGTTGTAGGTTCATATGATATTGATTAGTGTGTTCTTGAATTGATGATGATTACGGTGATATGAATATGATTAATTTCTGAATTGAATGTTGTTTGATCTGAATTGAAACTGCCAAATTTGTTTGCTAATGTTACGGAGATAATGAGCTGCAAATCAGGAAATCGGTTACATCTCCGGTCTCGATACGGGTTGCGAGTCGAGAACTCATAGTCTCGACTCGAGACCACACATCATCGGCACAAACAGCATAACTCGAGACCATGGTTGCGGGTCCTGTTGCGACTCGAGACCGTCTAGTCTCGACTAGTGCATGCATGACTCGAGACCTTTTTGGTTGCGACTCGAGATCTTTAGGCCAACAACTCGAGACCGCACTGTCTCGACTCGAGATCCTTAGTCTCGACTCGAGACCACATAATCACACTTTCGATTCGGACTTCCGCTGCATTAGACTTGTGTAATTGGGCTGCATGTTTGGGCCTTTGTTTGTTACGTGCTTTCTACTGTTGAACATATAACGTATGAACTGTTAACCGCCATGATTATACATGTATCAATACTTGTACACAACTTGTTAAAATGTGTGTAGAAAACATACGTGCACAACCTAAATACGAACCTAACTTGTATAGAACACCTATGTTAGGACGTGGTTGACCACCATATAGCTTGATTGACCTTTCTGTGTATCTGCCGAGCAAACCAAGGTGAGTTCACACTCTTACCAAGGCATGGGATTCCCAGGGTCGGGAATGGGTTTAGAAGATTTCTTATACTTAAGTTATTATCGGGATTACGTACTTTGGGCCTCGGGAGAGGAAGGTTTTTGATAGATACTGCTAGACTAGTGATACAAACACTTCTCTTCGCACACACACCGGGAATGGCTGCGATAATAGAACCAATCTTCGCACACATGCCTGGAATGGCTGCGAACCATACACTAAACTTCGCACACATGCCGGGTGGGCTGCGATACAAATATACCTAGTCTAGAATACTTGGGAAACTCCCACTAATCTTCGCACACATGCCTAGAGGGCTGCGATCCAAATGCATATGATACATGGTTTACTAAACGAACATACGATTTACTATTCTATCAAGCACACTGAATAACCAACTGTGAACTCACTCAACTAGTTGTTGACTCTCTTTTACATGCCTTGCAGGACCATAGGTACTCATGGAGCTTGCACGGGAGGCGTAGTCGTTGTGGGGCATGGATCGTGGATGCCATGTTAAACATTATGACATTTTAAACTACTTACTTATGTTGGGATTTACATTTATGCTTCCGCTATACACTTATTCATGTTTGGTCTTTGGAACACATTTCGTATTGATGAATTACTTTAAATATATGCTATGTTCAATATGATTGGTGGCTTGATCCTGGTCATGTCACGCCTCCAAGCGGTGGTACTCCGTGTGTGGATTTTTGGGGGTGTGACAGCTCTGGCTTCAGAATCAGTTACTGGATTTTGGTATCACTGCCTTGAAAACACCACTCATGTTAGACAGCCAGACAGCAGAAAATATCATCAAAAATCCAGTTTCCCACTCAACCACCAAACACATCGACATCAGACATCACTTTGTGAGGGATTGCTATGAAAAAGGTTTGATTTCTCTGCATCATGTTCCAACTAAAGATCAGCTGGCAGATGTGCTAACAAAAGCATTAGACACATCCACCTTTGAAAGCTTGATCTCTAGGATTGGCATGCTAAACATGGAATAGCAGGCAAAATCCTGTTTTTCTATGAATAAAAGCATTAAAATGTTTTCAGAAAATCAAAAATCCATCCTTAAAAATAGCTAAAAATGATTTTTTCATTAAAAATCCTAAAAGTCTGCCATGACCACTGATGGGTTCAAAAGTCTGCTCTACTCCAAAAGTCTGTCCACTGCTGAAAGTCATCCCCTGTTCTCATTTCCTTCTGATAAGCAATGATATTCAAAATCAGTGTTGTATCCACTGCTGAGCTATCCACTGATAGTTAAAGCATCCACTGTTCTCCATTCCCGTTACAACTACTGTCTTCACCAGTTGTTTTCACAAAAAGTACTGTTCAAAAGTACTGTCCTTCACTTCACCAGGGATGGCATGCAGACAGTACTTAGTGGTCAGACCTTTTGTAACCGCTGCCACGTCAGCATTCACTTTTCCTCCATAAAACCCCCTTTTCAAAACCCAAACAGGGTTTCACTGTCGAATTAAATTCTAAAAAGTTCTCTTCTCAATGCAGTTTCCATCAAATTTCTTCACAATCTCATTTTCGATCCTCATCTTCAAAATGACAAAATCGAAATCATCCGCAAAATCGTCTAAAGGGGCCTCTCAAAAGGCTACCTCCACAGAAATCCCACACAAACCGTCTCATAATCTTCTGGGTCTTCTCACAAAACCCGGCAACATCGACACATTTGATTCCATCCTCGATATGCTCAATGCATCAAAGTACAAAACTTTGTTAACCGTTGATGCACCCATTTACCTGCAAACTCAAAGAGAGTTTTGGAAAAATTGTACCCTTGAAACACAAGGAGAAGATGTCTTAGCTATTAACTCTACTCTACAGAAGAAAGCAGTCCGAATCACACCGCAATCCATATCAGAAGTCTTTCAGCTCGATGATCAGGAAGGTAAACTTTCTTTCCCTAAAAACGAGTTAAAATTTGACTTCATTGAGCGAGGGTATGCAGACACACTGATGAAGAGGGATACCTTACAAAAAGGTTTCCTCCCTTCTGCAACACGATTTTTATTCCATACCCTCCTCATGTGTGTTTCAAATAAAACCACTTCTTTTAATGAAATACCAATGAAGATTCAAAACCTGGGATATGCTATACTTCAAGAAGAAAATTTCAATTATTCCCAGGTAATCTTCAATGATTTGGTTAAAAATGTTGAAACAAAATCATTTTTACTGTTTCCAAGATTTTTGAGTTATTATTTTGAGAAAAAATTCAGTAAAGATGATATTACGGTAATAAACCAAGGTGACTCTTTTCAAATAAACAGCTTAACTGCTGAAACATTTACAAGAATGTCAACACCTTGCAAAACACAAGCAGAGGTGCCTGAGCAGACTTTAGCAGCAAACACTGCTCCTCAGGTATCTGCTGCTGAGCCCACTGCTCAAGGTGATCAAGGTAGCTAACCAACTACCTTGAAACCCACACCTAAAATCACCAAAAAGCCATAGAAAAAGAAAAATCAAAAACCCCCCAAACCCACCAAAAAGGCAACTCTGGAGGATGAGATACCAGAGCAACTGCCTGTGACAGCACAAAAGTCACAACAAAGCATTGCTGCTACTTCCTCACAGCAGTTGGTAAAAATATCTCAAACCCTAGCCGAAACTCCTCCTGTCTCTTCACAAAAAGAACAGGTTGTACAACAAGGGTCACCACATCATGATGCTCTGGAAGCACTTGTTTCCATCATCCACAGCCCAATACCCGGGGCAATTTCGCTTTCGAAACCTACCTTCACATCCCCAATTCCTCCAAACACCAAACTACTGTTGGATGCAATTGATTTGAACCTAGCACAAACCAGTCCTTCTCACTCACCTGTTCATGAGAATATACCTCAACAAGAGACTGGGCTTGATGTATCAATCTTTGCTAACCCACCAACACAACCTGAGGAGGTTACACCCCTTGAGTTACAAGTAACTCTTGTTGGTAATCCAAGTGAAGCAGCCGCTACAAGTGTTGAACCTACAGGTCTACACTTGGACAGTGGTTACATCAATAAGACTTCCTTGGAGGCAATTCCTTCCATAACACCTCTGTTATCTGCAAGTGAGTTTGTATTAACCACTGGTTCTATCAAAAGATTATCAAGTGTTGAAGGAAGAAGACCCCAGTACCAAGAAAAAGGGGCATCAGTTGTTGATGTTTGGAGTACACTCCCTACCTCAACATCTAATCAAACCACTGCTAGTGGGAAATCAGATGATCCCATTAAATTGGGTGATGGTTTAACGTACCAGGAATTGACGGCAAGAGTTGAAACGCTGGATACATCTGTTGTAGAAATCAAAGACATGCTACAACAGTTATTGACAGTTCAAATGCTATAATCCACTGCTGTTCCACCTCAAGCACCTGCTCCTCCACCAGCAGATGTTACAAATGAGCTCTGGAACATTTTTCAACCTTTTCTCCAACAACAACATCAACTAGCTGAGCAGCAACATGAAAAACATGTTCAAGATCTGAAACTTACAATGGAGACTAGGTTCAAGGATACAAAAGATGACATCAAGGCTATCAAGGCCCATCTGTTGGCAACCACTGGCACTGCTCCTCCAACAGTTCTGTTTATTGATGAAATCCCCACAGATAATACCAAAAAGGGGGAGAAAATTAAGGAGTGGACAAGGAAAGGGATTGATAATGGGTTGTATCTTGATCCAGAAAAGGATGCAATGCTCAGAAACATACCCTTGCCAGATGGTAGCAAAAAGGTTGATGTTACCCAGAATGCACTTGATGAGGGTGTCATAAGTGTAAAAAGGGATAGAGCGGCAAAGGATTTATCAAGGTGGAATGAGGAGAAGAGAGCTTTCATGAAGCTGAATGCGCAGGGTTGTTCTGGTGAAAAGGATGATCAAAATCCTGTTCCAAAAAGAAATCTTACTAGAAAAGTAAGGAAACCCAAGTCCACACCATCCAGTCTTCCAAAGCATACTTCAAAACCACTGTCCAAAAGCCACAAACATCAAACCTCCACCCAAACAGCTGTTGCAGCTTCTGTTGTACCAACATCTGCTGGTACTTCAGTTGTTACAACAACTGCTCTCACTACAACACACACCACTACCACTGCCCTATCACCATCAAAAACAACATCTCCACCATCATTTCCTGCCATAAAGTAGAAGACAGCAGAAGTTAAAACATTTGTTGTAATGGCAACAGTGGTTGAAACACCAGTTGTTTCAACAACTGTTAGTCAGTCACAAACCACTGCCACTCAAATCACCTCCACTGTTCCACCCAAAACATCATCTGCCTCTCCTAAAATAAAATGGAGAAGGATTATCATATCAGATGATGATTCTCCATCACCACCACCAATAGCTTCAAAATCCCAAGCACTTGTCACAATTCCAAAACCCATTCCTCTCTCTTCAGCTCAAATCCAAAAGCCATTACCTCCTGCAGGTGTTTTATTTCCTTTGGAACTCATAGCAGTTAGGGAAGAGATCAAATCTTTCTATTATGAGGATGACCCTGCCAAAAGTAGTTTGCCATCAATTGAAGGATATCCCAGGCCAAATAATATTGACGAATATTTGAAAATCAAGGCCAAGCAGGCAGAGGATATCTCAATCAAAAATAAACATGGGAAATCTGATAGAGAATTCCAACAAAACTATCAGTTTCTACTAACACAGGTCAGATCTATGGAGCAGTTTGCCAAAAATGTATGTCAGCAAATCTCTGAAAGGGCAGATGAGTCCCTGAGAAAAGACTACATTGAAAATATCATGACCTACAAGAAATACAAGGGGGAGAAACATATGTACAAAAACTGGACCATTCCTGAGCTTGAAAAAGAAGTAGCCAGGATTCATGAAATGATAAAAAATAAGGTCAAGCAGTTTCCTCCTGAAAAATTCAAACAAGTTGAAGCAGACAAGGCCTTAGAGTTGAAGAGAATGAAAGAGGAGCTGGTAACAGCTGATTATGGGTCAAAGAATTCTGTGTCAAAGTGGGGAGAAGCGAGAGTCAGGGCCACCTATAAAGGTTGGAGGAACTTAGGAAGAAAGATCCAACAGCTCCACAAAAACCTGACTACTCCAAAGTAGAGGTCTCAAAACGACCACCAAAGATGCAAGCCAAAAGAACCACTGCTCCTACTGGTGCTGCCATCTACAAAAGAAGGAGTCAAAACCAGTTTGGTGCTGAAACAGTTCAAGATCTAATTGCTGGAAGTGACCTTGTAAAAGAGGGCATTATGTTAATGATGAAAGAAGAATCTGAACTGGAACAATCTGCAAGTACTGCTCAGCCAGTCATGAATAGGCCAGCATCACCAAACACCTCTTCAAATAAAAATCTCCCAAGAAACCCAGCAGGCTAAAAAGTACTAAAGTGGAAAACTGATAAACAGACCCACGTACTGACAGTGTTCAAGTCTAGTGGAGAAGTGAAGAAATTAACAAGGGAACAAGCTCTTGGCCAGAGTCTTGAAGATTTGCAGGATCTCCTTGATCTTCCACTTAGCAGGGATGATGATGATACAGATGCCTTAATCTTTGAATTACAACTCAAAGGGCAAATAAGGGAACTGCTGATGAGGCAATAAAGATCTATAATAATGAAGAGTTTTGGCATTATCTGTTCCAGGGGGAGATTGTTGGGATTGAACCCTGCCAAAGGAACATATAATAAAAGCCAAAACTGGATCAGAGCAGTGGATCCAGAATAAGCAGATGTTTGGTTGCAAGTCTCTCCCCTTGGAAGTGGTTTCAACATCTGCTGACCTCCTATCTATTGATCATACAAACTGCTGACCTACAACTGCTGATCAAGTCAAAGTCTGATTGAAGAACTAAGGCTCTGCTGCTCAATCTACTGCCATGGTTCAAGCATTGCTGATCCTGACAAGTACTGTTGGGTTCACAGCAGTGGAAGGATGCAGCAGCAGTTTATGTTTGTTTTATGTATTAAAATGTAATATCAGTAGTTAGCATAGCAGTGTTTGTATAGATCAGAGGTTAGAGTTTGTTAGGAGGTTAGATGTCACTTTCATGGTGACGTCAGCTTAGATGCTCAGTGGTTTGCAAGTGCCTATAAATAGAACAGTACTGTTCTGTTTAGCTCATTCACCATCTTCTTTCTGCACGAACAAACACTGAGCTCGGGCTGAGGGGGAGTTTGCATATCATACATGCATTGTAATCAAAGTTTGAAATAAATTTAATCATTTGATTCTGTGTTGAAAATGTATGATTGAAAGCATTTCTTCTGTTTGATTGTGAAAAGTTTGCTTCCATTTAATTTCCGCTGCACAACTCACTCATAATTCCATCTTAATTCAAACACAAATCACAATCAATCCAAACTCAGATCCTACCAAAAACCTCACACAATTAATATTATATTAAACAGTGATTGAGTATTTGTATTCTACAATTATCGTCGCTATGTTGGGGTTTTTGTATACAAAATTTGTTACTACCTTGCGAGGAGTAACATGACCACAAGTTGGGTTGACAGTACCGTGGGTGGTAATTAAAGTAGATGGAAACAAATGTAATTGCGCTACCGCCCTCAATACTGTATAATGGTTTTACTTAACTTGATTAAACTGAGATTCACTCACCAGTATTTCCCACTGACAAAATGTTTTTAAACTCGTTTCAGGTAACAAAATGTGAAAGCCAAATAGAAGCTAGCTGGACAGCACTGAAGGCTTGGAAAAGTGGCTATAAAGTTACCTAAAATAAAGAGATGTTTTTATTAAATAAAATAGAGTTGATCCCTATGAAAATGTGTGTACTTAAAACTTGAGATTTTTCCCACGTGTTTAATATTATGAAAGTGTGGTATTTTACTCTGATAAAATATTTCCTAACTACGGTCCTGATGTAATTTCCGCTCCCAAAATAATAAACACCGATACCACCGAAAATAGCCGCGGCCGTCCATTCCCGGGTTGTTAGGGGACGGGGGTTGCAACACCTAGCTTCAGGTCGTGGGTGGTATAATTCTTCTCATGTACTTTCAATTGTCTTAAAGCGTAAGCGATGACTTTTTTGGCATTGCAGAAGCACGCAACCCAAACCTTGACGCGAAGTGCCTTCGGGTAGAGATATTATCGGTGCATCGCATAGCTTGTTTTTGAGAAGTTGGAAGGCTTCTTCCTTCTTATCTCCCCAATCGTACCTTTTGTCTTTCTGTGTAAGGGAAGTCAGCGGTTGAGCTATCTTGGGGAAATTCTCGATAAATCTGCGGTAATAGCCTGCTAATCCCAAAAATTGTCGAACTTCAGTCGGTGTCTTGGGAGCTTCCCAATTCTTTATCGCTTCAATATTCACTGGATCTACATGAATACCATTTTCGTTCATAGAGCTTTACATAGAGCTTCTCTTACTTCAATTGTTCCAGAATGGTTCTGAGGTGTTGCTCGTGCTCTTCCTTCGTTCGTGAATAAATCAGAATATTGTCGATAAATACAATCACAAATTTATCGAGATATGGCTTGCATACACGATTCATCAGATCCATAAATACTGCTAGTGCATTCGTTAAACCAAACGTCATCACCAGGAACTCGTAGTGTCCATAACGAGTCCAGAACGCAGTCTTTGGTATGATCTCTTCTTGAATCCTTAATTGATGATATCCAGACCGAAGGTCGATCATGGAGTAGTAGCTTGATCCTTGCAATTGGTCGAATAAGTCGTCAATCCTCGGTAACGAATACCGATTCTTAACAGTGAGCTTATTCAACTCTCTGTAATCAATACACATCTGCAAGGTTCCATCCTTCTTCTTTACGAACAACACTAGAGCTCCCCAAGGCGAGAAGCTCGGCCTTATAAATCCTTTATCCAACAACTCCTGGAGTTGTGTAGATAATTCTTGTATCTCGGATGGCGCAAGTCGATAGGGTGCCTTGGCTACAGGAGCGGCGCCTGGAACCAAGTCAATACGAAACTCGACTTCTCTTTGCGGAGGTAATCCTGGCAAGTCTTTGGGAAAAACATCAGGGAATTCCTACCACAACAATGTCTTCGAGTTTCGGCTCCTCGGCCTTCTTATCTACTACATGCGCCAAGAATGCAACACATCCTTTTCGCAAGCATTTTTGTGCCTTCATACAGTTGATGATTCGCAAGGGTGTGTCTCTTTTCTCTCCATGGACTATGAGCGTTTCATCATTCGCAAGAGGGATGCGAATGATTTTCTCGTGACAAACAACTTCGGCTTTATTCTTGGACAACCAGTCCATTCGAGTTTCCGACTACAACATCGAAGCTACCCAATTAAACAGGCAAGAGGGCGATACTAAACCTTCGCTCACCAAGTTCTAATGTACATCCCCTAACAACTTCGCCTGATTCAACAAGTTTTCCATCGGCTAGTTCTATGGAATACGGAATGTCTAATCTACTAGATTTTGTTCCAAGCATACGTTTAAACTCCACAGACATGAAACTATAATCGGCACCAGTGTCAAATAATATGGATGCGAAGTGATTGTTAACGAGAAACGTACTGATGACCACATTAGGGTCCTCGCGGGCGTTCCTTGCTCCTATCACAAATGCTCGAGCTTGAGCGTTGTTTTCCCTTGGGCAATCTTTCTTGAAGTGCTCTTTGCTACCACAACCAAAGCATCCTTGGTTCTGCCCAGTTCCATTACCATTTCTGTTACCAGTACCAATGCCATTTCCATTACCGTTCCCATTACCATCACCGTTTCGATTTCCATTCCCGTTCCTATTACCACTCCCATTTCCTTTTCCCCAACAGTTTTCGGTACGGTGACCCAGTTTTCCACACTTGTCACATTTTGGAATGCGACAAACTCCCTCATAGTGACGCTTGCACTGATGACATTTAGGCATGGTGCCCTGGTACCCTCTGGTAGTAGCGTCATGCACAGCTGCAAGTGTTTTTGTCTCCTTGGGTGGATTGGGGTCACGTTTCTTGTTGTTGGAACCTTTGTTGTTGCCATGCTTTGCTTGAGTTAGATTCGAATGCTTCCTCTTCTTGTCACCAGACGACTCAGCATGCATCTCAGTTTTCTTAGTACTTTTCAACGATAACTTTTTCATACGGACAACATCTTCAGTAAGGCTGACAGCCAGAGTTACAACCTAAGTGATCGTTGCTGGTTCTGCCGCAGTCACCAAGCTGCGAAATTCTGGAGCCAATCCCCAGATGTAGCGCTCAATGCGCTTAAATTCAGGAGTCACCAGGTAGGCAATCACTCTTGACAGATCATGAAACCTTTGAGTGTAACCAACAATGTCCGCACCAACCATGGACATATTCCAAAATTCCGTCTCCAACCTTTCGTGTTCAGCACGCGAGCAATACTTTTCCCTCATTCTTTCCTTCAACTCTTCCCAAGTCTTACCATATGCAGTATCATCACCCAGAGTTTGGACTTGTAAATTCCACCAAGTCAAAGCTTCGTCGATAAACAACCCAGTAACAAAAGTGACTTGCTGGTCCGCGGTGCACTTGCTCATGCGGATTGTGGAATTAGTTTTCTCTGTCCAGCGCACAAAAGCCACTGCACCTCCAACGCCATCGTAATTTAGTGGCTTGTAGTCGAGAAACTGCTTGTAGGTGCAGCCTGGAATTTATCCAACCAATTCACACGTGAGCAATCAATGAAACAATGAAACAAAGATCGTTCATAAATTTCATCAAGTTATAGCAAATCATCTTAAGGTTACCTTGAGTCAGTTTTCCTCCAGATGAATCTCCATGTCCATTTCATCCAGTACCGCCTGATCCTCCACTGTGCTCAGCATGGTTCGCCTCGTACTGGGCGATAGCTTCAGAAATCCTTTCTTCCAGCAAAGAGTTCAATTCCTCAGCAGTCCTTGGCATCGGAGGAGGAGGGGGTTGATCAGAGTCTTGAGTGTTCATAGCTTTCCTGGGTGCCATGATCTTTCAAACCACAACAGAACAGGGTTAGACATTTGTTTGATACAATCATACACGGTAGTAGTATATAAATTTATAAACATCAAACGATCCACCAAACATATAAATCAATTCATACATCAACAAGCATGCATAAACAGATAAATACTGATGTGTGATAAGATATACACCGAGTTTTTATACATATCAGGACAACTTGTTACATCATTCTTTGCGAAGAAAACAAAATGCATAACGGTTACGTCACCCCATAGTACAAGTTTAATACATATAAAAGACAAAATATCTTTCTCCACATTGGCGGTCCTTGTCTTCAAGTTGTTCCCCAAAACTCGGTCGTAGTCTTCATACCCAAAAATACTGCTTCATCAAAGTACCTGCAAAGAAAAACCTAATGGGCTGGTGGAGCGGGTGGGGGTGAGGGAAAATCAAACTACGAAGATGAGCCACTTCACCCTCGAGCTCATGAATTCGACGGATGAGGAAGCTGACCCAAGTAGGAGTGTGGGGAGGTGTATGAGTGGGTGTAGAGACATGAACAGGAGAAGATGACGCAACAGACATAGCGTCATCGTCATCACCAGTCGGGTAAACTCTCAGCCCAACAGCAAAAAGGGCCGAAGATGTCACTGAATCCCTTGAGTCAGTGTCAGAATCAAGGTCAGAATCAGAAGGAATATCGATAACAGACACAACAAGAGACGCTAACTCTAGGATAGCGAGGTCGTACACTTCTCCAGCGCCAAGATCGTTGTCGAAATGCCCCTCCTCAATCACGAGGACGTCAACATCATCATCCAGATCATCAACGAAGGGCCAATCCTCGTCAGGGATGGCGGCAAGAGGAATAGCATGAATGGGAATAGGCTCAACGAGGTGCTCACCATCAGGATGTCCGATGATAAGCTGGTCATGGAAGGGTAAAGGTTGTCACACCCCAACCGATGGCGGAATCATCGGGGCACGGCACTGAGATAATACAACCATATTTACCGAATATTCAAAGCAACATGTCCCATACCATGTCATATAAGATAATACAATTATTACAGAAAAGATCTAGTCAAATTGTTCTATTCCGACAACTCAGATTTTTATTACAGACAATTGTTAATTGTCGACCTAGGTCTTTCCTAGCCTCGATTTCACACCACAGAGAGCAAATAAGCATCCTAAACACCTGTCACACACGTTAAAGTAAAAGTCAATACACATAGTGTAAAGGTGAGCACAAAAGTTTGATAATAGCATATAGAGTTCGAAAGCGTTATGCATAACCAGCACGTACACAGTGTAAAATGAGGCATGTTAGTTATCGACATGAACCTGATACCAATGACTGCGGGTTGACTGCCCAAGGTAGTTCGCGATACATACTCACCACTGTGAGCCATGTAGGTAATTGTCCTTAACAACCCCTGAGTGAACAGGTGTTGAGTCCAAACTAATAGTACTATCGTTGCTAAGGCAGGTAGACAGCATTCCATGTGTAAACATAACAAACAAGCATTCATTAAGTCACGTATAACATGCGGTAACGGTTAGCGTTTGAAGTATTGTGTAGTGTGTTCGATGTGATTTATAAGTAACGTATGTGTTTTGGACAAAAATCACTTAAAGATAATGCAACCAAACTTTATGTAAACGGGGAATGATGCTTTGTATGTTGAACAAAGTGAAGGATCACTCAAATGAAAAATGCACAAGTGACACAAGGATTTATACGAGGAAAAAGCCCTTGATCAATGAATGATCTCCGGCATAAAAAACCTCGGGTAATGGAAACTACCGATCACCAAACTTCAATATAACAAATAATGGTTACAACTTCGGATGGTAACGAGCTAGGTACAAGGATCACTATAGTATCGTATGCTAAAGCGTGTGAGAATGTGTCGTCCCTTGTGAATGTTCAAGAGTGCCATTTATACAAGTGTGTGTGGTTCTATTTTAGGCAAATCACCTAACTACTAGCTCGTTACCCCTTTAGAAATAGAAGTAAATTTAGCCTAAATAATCGCCCTTAAATTGTGCTGAGTTTCCATATTCTTCATAACGTCCATCTTTGATTATGCGTGTGCGAGATTAGTGTGACAGATTCCTTGTTTACGTTGCTAAGACCAGATCCAACTCGTAATTCCTGCAAGATAACATTAAATCCAAAGAGAACAGTTGTTAGTATGAGGATCCTTAGGATGATCCGTGATCCTGATCCTGGAGCTTCTCTGAGGATCACTATCTGTCAAAGAAACAAGGATCACTTGTTAGGATCACATGTAAGGATCATAGGTCATAAAAATCCAGCCCTAACAATTGCCCCCAAAATATAAGGAGTATATATGTAATATAAACGAGTTATATTTTGCTGAATCTTATCTATAACTAACTCAACGGATATATAGCCGTTAAGGTGGAACTATCCGTTGCGATCTGACGTCATGGAGGTGACAGCCCTGCACAATCATGATTATAAATAGAAATAGGGATAGGATCGAATGCATTTAAATTCATAGCAACTCCCTTTATAACCGTATTCAGAAGATCAACCAGGTATTCTCCTTTTCATCTTCTTCTCTCTTGCTCTGTTTTTCTTCTTCTTCTTCTATTCTTCTGTAAAAGATGTTGCTCCGGAACTCCCCCTGCAAGGATCCTAAGAAGAACAGCCCCTTAAAGGGTCAAGGGATCATCAAAGATTCCCCCTCCGAGAGGTGTTGCTTCACCGACCCTCAAATCGATAAAATCCATCGTTGTTTCCCGGCGAAAACCCTTTTCAAGTCTTTTAGTCCTACTGCTTTGAGTGATTTTATCTCTGAGACTTGGGTAGCTTTCCCGGTCACTCCTTTCTTGATAGGATATTCGTATCCTTTTCCTCAATTCACCCAATCTTTTTTCTCCCTTACCGGCATCTGCTATATCCAGGCTATGCCGATGATCTGGAGGGTGTTATACACCCTTGAAAGGATCATTGAGCAAGAGGGGATTGACCTTGGTATGGCGGAGTTGGGTGAGATGTATGATCTTACAACTTTTGGATCCCACCGGTATTTGTTCAAGCGAAAAGCTGGAGAGGATCACCCTGTTTTCAAAGTGACCAAAAATGACACGAACTGGAAGCGACGATTCTTTTTTGTTAGGAGAGATTCCATCCCCAATGGGAAGGATTTGCCCAAGGAGTGGGCTACCCATGGTAGGATAGAGGATCCTGGAAGGATCACCATAGAACTTGTTCCTTAAGATAAGGATCACTAACCCATTTTCTTGTTTATTGTGCAGCTATATCCGTTGCTCATCTTAGGTTGACTCCTGTTGCAAAATAGAGACTCTTGACCTTTAGGAAGCTTGATCCGGAGACAAGAACTTTTCAGGTTGCCATCCAGGATTCTCAAGAAGTATCCTCTGCCTCTGTCACAATGTCAAGTAAGTATCCTCATTTGAAACGTAATTCTATGTAGGATTTTCAAGTTTAATTAGAATACTTATCTTATTTTGGTTGTGTAGGTGCTGGGAAATCCTCTAAGTCTGCTTCAAAGTTTGGCATTGATGATCTTACAAATGTCAAATCCTCAAGGAAGAAGACTCCTGCTGCTAGCCCAACTGCTTCAGCCCCTAAAGCACCTATCAGGGGAAAAGGAAAGAAGAGAAAGGCCTCTGAGGATTTACAAGGTCTGCCCCTGCTCCGCCAACAGTTCCTGGACTACTTCAATGAGGTAAGGATCACTGCCCCTGTTTGTTATCCTGACAGTTTTGAGGATCACTTGTTTCTGATGTTATGCCTTGTTTTCCTTGCAGAAATTTGCTGAGATAGAGACTTATGTTGGCCACGTCGAGGATCAAGATTGCCAAATCGCTGACCTCCAACAAATGGGTGTGCTGAAGGATCTTAAGATTGCTGATCTTGAGAAGGAGCTCCGGGCCACCAAGGATGATGCTGCCAAAATGCTGATCAATTTTGATTATGAGAAGCATGATATCAC
Source organism: Helianthus annuus (assembly GCF_002127325.2). Taxonomy (NCBI): domain Eukaryota; kingdom Viridiplantae; phylum Streptophyta; class Magnoliopsida; order Asterales; family Asteraceae; genus Helianthus; species Helianthus annuus. The sequence continues at coordinate 131,834,609 of NC_035447.2, forward strand.
CCAGGATGCCAAGGTCTCCGCTGCAATAACCATGTATAAGATCCGGCTGCAGATGGCTATGGAGGCTCAGGATCCTGCCTTCGACAAAAGCACATGGGATGTAGAGGGTTGGAAGGCGAGGCTGGCAGAGCTTGATGATGATGAAGAGGCTGAGGAGATCCCGATGCTTGAGGATGGAGAGGCTGGCAAGGATCATGCTGGAGAGGCAAGTGGAGCTGGTGGTGATGGTGCAGCGAAGGATTGAGCTGCAGGATTGGGCGATGAAGGAAACTTCTAGACATAGCCGGAGCCCAATTTTTTTTGTTGAGTGGTTGTTGATGTTTTTAAAACAATTATTGTCTGTAATTTAAACAATAGTTTTAGGATTAAGGATCCAGGATCCTTCAGACAATAGGTAGGATTACAAATGGTGGAGGGATCCTCTGTTTGGGGGATGAAGCCATTGTGATCCTGCCGCCTTTTAATTTCCTGCATGCTATGACCGCACAAACAATGGACACCCTTTGCCAACCCATGTGGACGGGCCACGTTTTGCTGGTAGAAACGTGGGTTGGCAATTTTGACAACTTTTGAAGGGTTTTAAACCTTTGTTAATAAAATAACTCTAATCTTTTCTGGCTTATCTCATATTGTTATCCTTTTAATTTTCAATTGTTTTGATACATATTTGTTTGAGTAAGAAAAGTTAAGCAAATTATGTTTAAGAAATTTAGGATATGATCCTGGATCAAATATCCTATAATCGAAAATTTTCAAAGTAGCTTATTGTAAGGATCATAGGTTCAGTTGTCAAAGTCTAAGGGTTATTCAAATGAATAATGAATGAAATTGAAAATAGTTAAGGATCATACCTGAGGATCCAAGTTAGGATCCTAACCTTTAATCAGGATAACCATAAGTGAAACTTTAATGGATAATAAGGATTAAGGATCCTTAATTGTTTAACTTCGAAAACCTGAAAAATAGAACATAACTTGGGACTAAGCCAATATAAAAGATAAGTTAGTAACTGGGGACATGCCCAAAGGATAACTGGGGACAAGCCCGAAGGATAACTGGGGACAAGCCCGAAGGATAACTGGGAACAAGCCCAAGGATCGTATGTAAACTGGAGTATGGCCCTTACTGGCGACTATCCAAACTTAGTGACATGAAAATGCCAAAACCTTAGCTAACGTGAAAACGTTAGAAACCTTAGGAACGGATGTATGGTACGTCTACCATTATACGTAGGATCCTGGGTATAGCCAGTACGATGAGGTTATCAGCCCCTAAAGCGAGTACTGGTCCCAAAGACATGAACTATACCAGGATCATCGTGCGCTACAGGCGAAAACTGGGGACAAGCCCAAGGATAACTGGGGACAAGCCCAAGGATCTGAGTTGCTTCTGAAGGTTGTCGACATTGTGCTAAGGATACCTGAACTTATCAGAACTCAAAATCTCGTGAGAGAAGGATGAAGGATACATGATCCTTATCCTTAAATAAGAAGATATGTAAATAAGAGTTCAAGCTTAGGACATTACCAGAGTAAGGATCATTGATGCTTCAGGGATCCTTGAAGGATACTTCCAATGTAAGGATCACTCATGCCAGAAGGATCCTACTTACATGAAGTATTTTTTCAAGTGGACAGCATTCCAGGCTCTTGGTAACAGATTACCCTCCATGGTAAGCAATCTATATGCCCCCTTTCCTGCTTCGGCTTCGATCAAATAAGGGCCTTCCCATTTTGGTGCCAATTTCCCATCAGCAGGATTTGTTTTGGTCAAAAATCACACAAGGATGATGCAACCAAACTCTATGTAAACGGGGAATGATGCTTGGTTTGATGAAAAAGTAAAGGATCACTTTAGTATGAAATATGCAAGTGACACAAGGATTTATACGAGGAAAAAGCCCTTGATCAATGAATGATCTCCGGCATAAAAAACCTCGGGTGATGGCAACTACCGATCACCAAACTTCAATATAACAAGTAATGATTACAACTTCGGATGGTAACGAGCTGAGTACAAGGATCACTATAGTATCGAGTGTCTAAGTGTGTGAGAAATGTGTTGTGTGTCTTCCGAATGTGGAAGAGTGCTATATATACAAGTGTGAGTAGCTCTATTTTAGGTAAATAGACTAACTATCAGCTCATTACCCCTTTAGGAATAAAAGTAAATCTAGCCTAAATTATCGCCCTTAAATCATGCTGAGTTTCCATATCCTCTACAACGTTCATCTCTGATTAAGCATATGCCAAAGTTGTAAAGACGAGTCCCTTGATTTCGTTGCTAAGAGCGGATCCTGCTAGACATTCCTGCAAGATAACATTAAATCCAATGAAAACAACTGTTAGCATGAGGATCCCTATGATGGTCCGTGATCCTGATCCTGGAACTCTTCTGAGGATCACTGTTTGCCAAAGAAATAAGGATCACTGGTTAGGATCACATGTAAGGATCATTCGTCATAAAAATCCAGCCCTAACAGGATTGGTGGTATTTTGGAATGTTTTTCTCAATACCATATCCCCAACTTGGAATTTCCTTATCCTGACATTTTTGTTGTAAGCACCAACCATTCTTTGTTGGTAGCTGGCCATCCTTATCCTAGCCAGATCCCTGATTTCTTCAATAGTATCCAAGTCTTGAGCCAGGTTTGCATCATTCTCCTCAGGATCACGGGTACTTGTTCTAGCAGTTGGAACCACCATTTCTGTTGGGATCACTGATTCTGCCCCAAACACCAAAGAGAAGGGTGTTTGACCAGTAGCATTCTTGGGGGTTGTCCTATCAGCCCAAAGCACATAAGGCAATTCCTCTGCCCATTTCCCCTTCTTGGATCCAAGTTTCTTCTTCAGATTGTTGATGATGATCTTGTTGGATGATTCTGCTTGACCATTGGCTTGTGGGTGGACTGGTGTTGATGTTATCATCTTAATCCCCCAACTGTCACAAAAGTTAGTAGTCCTGCTCCCAATAAATTGGGAACCATTATCACATACAATTTCAGAAGGAATGCCAAATCTAGTTATAATGTTTCTCTTAATAAAGGATATAACTTCTTTCTCTCTGACTTGGGCAAAAGCTTCAGCCTCTGTCCACTTGGAGAAGTAGTCAGTCATAGCAAGCATGAATACTTTTCCACCAGGTGCTTTAGGAAGCTTGCCAACTATATCCATCCCCCATCTTATAAATGGCCAAGAGGACGGTATAGGATGTAGGAATTCAGCCGGCTGATGAAGGATATTGATGTGTCTTTGACAAGGATCACACTTCTTTGCATACTCCACAGCATCCCTTTTCATAGTTGGCCAGTAGTATCCTGTCCTTAAGATCCTTGAGAACAATGCCCTGCCCCCAGTGTGGTTTCCACAATCTCCTTCATGGAAGTCTTTTAATACTTCTTGAACTTCAGGATCCTCGATACATCTCAAGTATGGTCCTGCAAGAGATCGCTTATATAGCATATTATTTAAGATTGTGAATTGAGATACCTTAATTCTGAAAGCCCTAGGATTTTCTCCCATAGGAATCTCCCCATGTTGTAAGTATCTCATGATTGGTGAGATCCATGATCCTGAACAAGATTGAGTATCCTCACTAGGGATCATTGCAGTATCTTCTTCTATTTCCATGGCCACCTGATTTTCAATAGCAGGAGCCAGGATATGGATTATGGGGATACTTATATCCTCTGGGATCTTCAAAGATGATCCTAGATTGGCCAATGCATCGGCTTCTGTATTTTCCTCCCTTGGTACCTGTGTCAAACTGAAAGAAAGAAAGGAGAGTGCCAATTCTTTGACTATCTCTAAATATTTGGTTAGTTTTTCACCTTTAACAGCGTAGGATCCATTAAAGTGATTAGTGATTAACAATGAATCCACGTATACCTTAAGATACCTGATCCTCATATGCTTAGCAATTTGCAAACCAGCGATTAAGGCTTCATATTCAGCCTCATTATTAGTGGCTTGGAACTCACAAGCTATGGAATGGGGTATTATGTCCCCCTGTGGCGATTTTAGTAGTATACCAAGTCCCGTGCCTTTAACATTTGAGGATCCGTCAGTATGTAGTATCCAAGGATCCTTAGTTTCATCCAGCTGCTGGACTTCCAATTCGGCTTCCTTTTGTAAATCACTACTGAAATCAGCCACAAAGTCTGCTAATGCTTGGGATTTGATGGCTGTTCTGGGCTCATATCTTATATCATGGGCACTAAGCTTTACTGCCCACTTAGCCATTCTTCCGGACATCTCTGGTTTCCTGAGGACATTCTTAATTGGGAAGTTAGTTCTAACAACAATAACATGGGTTTCAAAATAATGTCTTAGTTTAGTAGATGCCATAATCAGTGCAAGGATAAGTTTTTCAAGGTGTGAATACCTGGATTCAGCATCAAGTAAACTTTTACTTACATAATAGACAGGATATTGTGTACCTTCATGATCCTTAACAAGGACTGCACTTACTGCTTTTGAGGATACCGCAAGGTATAAGGATAACATATCTCCTTTTTCTGGTTTCATCAATGTTGGGGCTGAGGACATGTATTCTTTTAGGGCTTGTAAAGCATTCTCATGCTTTTCAGTCCATTCGAATTTCTTGTTCTTTCTTAGGATATCATAGAATTCTTTACATTTTTCTGAGGATTTGGATATGAATCTGTTTAGAGCTGCTATCCTGCCTGTTAGCCTTTGCACATCCTTAGCGTTGGCAGGGGATTTGATATTCACCAATGCTTTGATTTGTTCCGGGCTTGCTTCAATGCCCCTCTGGGTTACCATATATCCTAAGAATTTACCTGCTTTGACACCAAAGTGACATTTTGAAGGATTAAGCTTCATGTTATAATTATCAAGGATATCAAATGCTTCCTCCAAGACCCTTAGGTGATCCTCAGCTTTTTTGGATTTCACCACCATATCGTCTATGTATACTTCCATAGTTTGTCCAATTTGATCTTTGAACATCATATTCACCAGCCTTTGATATGTTGCACCTGCATTTCTTAATCCAAAAGGCATAGCAATATAACAATATAAACCTGTTGGGGTCATAAAGGCCATATCCTCTTGGTCAGATGGTTCCATCTGAATTTGTTGGAATCCAGATGATGCATCCATAAAGGTTAACAGTTCATGACCCGCCGTTGCATCCACCATGGAGTCAATGTGGGGTAATGGGAAAGGATCCTTGGGACATGCCTTATTCAAATCAGTGAAATCGACACATACCCTCCACTTTCCATTTTTTCTTTTGAACAACAACCACATTGGCCAGCCATTTTGGATACTTCACTTCTCTGATCATACCTGCTCGTAGTAATCATTCTACCTCTTCCTGGATAATGGCATTTCTTTCTGGTGCAAACTTCCTCCTTTTTTGATGGATTGGTTTAACTGACCTGTCAATGCCAAGTTTATGAGTGATAATATCCTTAGATATACCTGTCATATCCTCATGTTTCCATGCAAAGGTAGATTTTCTTCTTCTGAGGAAGGATACTATGTCTTCTTTCATTTTACCAAGGATCCCTGATCCGATGTAGATTTTGGATTCAGGATCATCAGGATCCAAGAGGATTTCGTCCACATCCTGTTCTCTTGCCTCCAAGACACCCCTTGGAGGATACTTTATTTGCTATTGCTCCCTTGATTTCGAGGCTGGTTTCATTGATGAGGTGTAACAATCCTTAGCCTCCTGCTGATCACTATCGATCTTGATTATTCCCCATGGGCTAGGGAGCTTCACACACTGATGGTAGGTGGATGGGACTGCCTTCATATCGTGTATCCAGGGCCTGCCAAGGATAACATTACAACAAGACAAACAGTCAATAACACAAAATTTTTGATAATTATGTAATCCTTCCACGTAAATTGGGAGTTTGATGTCCCCCAGGGTTTTCTTAGTTTCGCCACTAAATCCTACAAGCACGGAGGATCTTGGTGTGATATCTGATTCAGGGATACCCATTTTCTTCAGAACATCAAGCTGGATAATGTTTACTGAGCTTCCTCCGTCAATAAGGATCCTGCGGACAAAGTGGTTAGAAATAAAAAGAGTAATAACTAAACTATCATTGTTTTGGTCAAAAATCACACAAGGATAATGTAACCAAACATTATGTAAACGGGGTATGATGCTTGGTTAGCTATGAAAGTAAAGGATCACTTCTGTGATAAAGATACAAAGACACAATGATTTATACGAGGAAAAAGCCCTTGATCAATGTATGATCTCCGGCATAAAAAACCTCGGGTGATGGCAACTACCGATCACCAACTTCAATATAATAAAAATGTAGTTACAACTTCGGATGATAATGAGCTGAGTACAAGGATCACTGAGTGTCTAAGTGTTGAGAGTTGTGTCGTATGTTGTGTGTGTTCTTCCGAATGAGGAAGAGTGGTATTTATACATGTGTAGGTAACTTATTTTAGGTAGATAGACTACTAATCAGCTCATTACCCCTTTAGAAATAAAGATAATCTAGCCTAAATTGCTGCCCATTAATCAAGCTAAGTTTCCATATCCGGTACAACGTCTATCTCCAATTTAGCTCTTGCCATATTTGTGAAAACGCGTCCCTGGATCATGATGTGTAGGGCATATCCTGCTAGGTGTTCCTGCAAAACAATTTTGTAACAAGTGGAAGTGACCGTTAGTGTAAGGATCACCATATCGTCCCATGATCCTGATCCTGAAGTCTGGCTGAGGATCACTATCTGCCAAAGAAACAAGGATCACTGGTCAGGATCACGTATAAGGATCATTTATAGTAAAATCCAGCCCCAACAATTGCCCCCAAAATATAAGGAGTTAATTGTAAATAGATGAGTTATATTTTGTTTTGAGCTTATCTCTAACGGGCGACTCCGGGTTACTAGCCGTTGCACATGGACTAGCCGTTATGATATTTACGTCACTGATGTGACAATCCCTGCGAATCATCATTATAAATAGGAGATAGGGTTAGGATCATTTTGTATTTAAATTCGAAGTATCTCCCTTTATAACCATCATTGAAGACTCTTGATCAGGTATCATCTTCTTCTTTCTCTTCTTTGCTCTGTTCTTTCGTGCTTTTACTCTGTTTTTTGTTCAAAATATGCTGCTCCGTAATTCTCCGCACAAGAGTCCCAAGAAGGAGAGTCCCTTAAAGAGCCAGGGAATTATCAAGGATTCTCCCGTGGAGAGATGCTGCTTTACTGATGTCCACATAGACAAGATTCGCCATTGTTTCCCAGCGAATGTTGTTTTCAAACCCTTTGATCCTACTGCTTTGAGCGATCTTGTCTCAGATGTCTGGGTGGCTTTTCCTGCTACTCCCTTCCTCATTGGGTATTCATATCCTTTTCCGATGTTCACCCAATCTTTCTTTTCTCTTACCGGCATCTCATATATCCAAGCTATGCCGATGATCTGGAGGGTTCTATATACCTTCGAGAGGATCATCGAGCAAGAAGGGATTGATCTGGGGATGGCAGAGCTGGCCGAGCTCTATGATCTTACTACGTTTGGTTCCCACCGGTATCTGCTGAAACGGAAAGCTGGGGAGGATCACCCTATTTTCAAAGTGACCAAGAATGATGCCAACTGGAAACGTCGATTTTTCTTTGTTAAGAGGGATTCCATCCCGGATGGGAAGGATCTGCCCAAGGAATGGGCCACTCATGGTAGGATAGAGGATCTTCGAAGGATCACTATCAGTTCTGTCTCATATGATGAGGATCACTGATGTCTTTTCTTTTTTTTGTCTTTTTATGCAGCTATCTCCGTTGCTCACTTAAGGTTGACCCCTGCTGCCAAAGAGAGAGTGTTAGCTTTCAAGAAGCTTGATCCTGAAGTTCGAAGCTTCCAGATTATTATCCAAGATTCTCAAGAGATATCCTCTGCGTCTGCCACAATGTCAAGTAAGTATCCTCATAAAAAATAAGTTTTATGTGAAAGTATTTAATTTAACAAGGGAACTTATCTTGTTTTTTTTTTTGAATTGTGTAGGTGCCGGAAAATCTGCCAGGTCTGTTAAATCTGCCTCCATGTTTGGGATAAGTGACCTTGCCAATGTCACGTCTTCTAAGAAGAAGAAGGCTCCTGCTGTCAGTCCTTCAGCATCCGCTCCCAAAGCGTCTATCCGGGGCAAGGGAAAAAAGAGGAAAACCTCTGAAGATCTCCAAGGATTTCCCCTCCTCCGTCAGCAATTCCTTGATTATGTGAATGAGGTAAGGATCACTGCCCCTGTTGGTCATCCGTTTTGAATATCCCGTTTGTATGTCCTGTTTCTTTCGAGGATCATCCGGTTCTGTACTTACCTTATTCCCTTCTTTGCAGAAACTTGCCGAGATCGAGACATATCTAGGCCATGTTGAGGATCAAGAGAGCCAGATTGCCGACCTTCAACAAATGGGCGTGCTCAAGGATCTCAAGATAGCAGATCTTGAGAAGGAACTCCGGGCCATGAAGACTGAGGCTGCTCAAAGGTTGATTGATATGGATAATGAGAAGCAGGAGATCACCCAAGATGCCAAGGTCTCAGCGGCGATTGCTATGTACAAGATCCAACTTCAAATGGCTGAGGAGGCTCAGGATCCCACCTTTGACAAAAGCTCATGGGACGTTGAAGGTTGGAAGGCAAGGCTGGCGGACTTGGATGATGAGGAAGATGCTGAGGATGTCCCAAGGCTGGAGGGAGGTGATGCTGGCAAGGATCAAGGTGAAGATGCTGGTGGAGATGGAGCAGCGGAGAAGTAAGCTGCATGATTGGGCGATGATGGATATTGTTGACTAGGCCGGAGCCCAATTTTTTAGGTTTTTTGGTAGTGGTTTGTGGTTGATGGTTTGTGAACAATTATGGTCTGTAACGTTAAACAATAGTTTCTTAGGGTTAAGGATCCTGGATCCTTTTAGACAATAGGTAGGATTACAAAAGGTGGAGGGATCCTCTGTTTGGGGGATGAAGCCTTTGTGATCCTGCCGCTTTTATTTTCCTGCAAAGATGCTAAGACCGCATAGACGATGGACACCCTTTGCCAACCCATGTGGACGGGCCACGTTTTGCTGGTAGAAATGTGGGTTGGCAATTTTGACAATCTTTTGAAAGGGTTAATGATCCTTTTGTTTAATAATATAACTTAACTTTTCTGGCTTATCTTGTGTTGTTATCCTTCAATAATCCTCTTATTTCTCAATTGCTATATTTGTTAAAATAACGAGAGTTGAAAAGGTGTTTAATAAACTTAGGATATGATCCTAGATCAAATATCCTCATATTGAAATTATTCAAAGTATTTTAGTTCAAGGATCATAGGTTTGGTTGTCAAAGTATAAGGGTTGGTTAGGATAATGAATAATGAAATTAAAAATAGTTAAGGATCATACCTGAGGATCCAAGTTAGGATCCTAACCTTTAATCAGGATAACCATAAGTAAAAATCTTAATGAACAATGAGGATTAAGGATCCTTAATTGTTTAACTTCGAAAACCTGAAAAATGGAATATAACTTGGGACTAAGCCAATATAAAAGATAAGTTAGTAACTAGGGACAAGCCCAAAGGATAACTGGGGCCAAGCCCATAGGATAACTGAGAATGATCCCGGAGGATCACTGGGGACAAGCCCATAGGATAACTGAGAATGATCCCGGAGGATCACTGGGGACAAGCCCATAGGATAACTGAGAATGATCCCGGAGGATCACTGGGGACAAGCCCATAGGATAACTGGGGACAAGCCCAAAGGATCGTATGTAAACTGGAGTATGGCCCTTTCTGGCAACTATCCAAACTCAGTGACATGAAAATGTCAAAACCTTAGCTAACGTGAAAACGTTAGAAACCTTAGGAACGGATGTATGGTGCGTCCACCATTATACGTAGGATCCCAAGTATAGCCAGTACGATGAGGTCGCCAGCCCCGAAAATGGGTACTGATCCCAAAGACATGAACTATATCAGGATCATCGTGCGCTGCTGGCGGAAACTGGGGATAATCCCAAGGATAACTGGGGTTGGACCCAAGGATCTGTGGTGCTCTTGGAGATCTTTGACGATTTGCTTGGAGATACCTGAACTATCATAACTCAAATGGTTTGTGAGTAGAGGATGAAGGATACATGATCCTTCTCCTTAGGCGAAAAGTAAGAAAATGCAATAGTTTTAGGATAAGCATATTACCAGAGTAAAGATCACCGATATCTCCAGGATCCTTCAAGGATACTTCACATGCAAGAAGGATCATGTTCACATGAAATATTTCTTTAAGTGAACAGCATTCCAGGCTCTTGGTAACAAGTTTCCTTCCATGGTTAGCAACCTGTATGCCCCCTTTCCTGCTTCAGCTTCAATCAAGTAGGGACCTTCCCATTTTGGTGCTAGCTTCCCGTCAGCAGGATGGATAGTATTTTGAAATGCTTTTCTCAACACCATATCTCCAACTTGGAACTTCCTTATCCTGACATTCTTGTTGTAGGCACCAGCCATCCTTTGTTGGTAGCTTGCCATCCTTATTCTGGCTAGATCCCTGATTTCCTCAATAGTATCCAAATCCTGAGCTAGAATTGCAGCATTTTCTTCAGGATCACGAGCACTTGTTCTAGCAGTTGGGATCACCATTTCTGTTGGGATCACTGCTTCTGCCCCAAATACTAAAGAGAAAGGTGTTTGACCAGTGGCGTTTTTGGGAGTTGTCCTATCAGCCCATAGCACATAAGGCAATTCTTCTGCCCATTTCCCTTTCTTGGATCCTAGCTTTTTCTTCAGATTGTTGATGATGATCTTATTGGATGATTCTGCTTGACCATTGGCTTGTGGATGAACTGGTGTTGATGTTATCATCTTGATTCCCCAACTGTCACAAAAGTTAGTGGTTCTCCTTCCAATGAATTGAGAACCATTATCACATATAATTTCAGAGGGAATGCCAAATCTGGTTATAATGTTTCTTTTGATGAAGGATATGACTTCCTTTTCTCTGACTTGAGCGAAGGCTTCAGCTTCTATCCACTTGGAAAAATAGTCAGTCATGGCAAGCATAAATACTTTTCCACCAGGTGCTTTAGGGAGCTTGCCAACTATATCCATTCCCCATCTCATGAATGGCCAAGAGGATGGTATTGGGTGTAAGAATTCAGCTGGTTGATGGAGGATATTGCTATGTCTTTGGCAAGGATCGCACTTTTTAGCATATTCTACAGCATCCCTTTTCATGGTTGGCCAGTAGTATCCTGTTCTAAGGATCCTTGAGAACAAAGCTCTGCCCCCAGTATGGTTTCCGCAATCTCCTTCATGGAAATCCTTCAACACCTCTTCAATTTCAGGATCCTCGATACATCTCAAATATGGTCCTGCAAGAGATCGCTTATATAATACATTATTCAGAATTGTGAATTGAGATACCTTAATCCTGAAAGCTCTAGGATTTTCTCCCATCGGGATCCCCCCATGTTGCAAGTATCCCATGATCGGTGAGATCCATGATCCTGAATTAGGTTGGGCTTCTTCACTAGGAATCATTGCAGTATCCTCTTCTATTTCCATGGCCACCTGTTTTTCAATAGCAGGAGCCAGGATATGGATGATAGGGATACTTATATCTTCTGGAATCTTCAAGGATGATCCTAGGTTGGCCAATGCATCGGCTTCCGTGTTCTCCTCCCTTGGTACCTGTGTTAAGCTAAAAGAAACAAAAGAGAGTGCCAATTCTTTGACTATCTCTAAATATTTGGTTAGTTTTTCACCTTTAACAGCATAGGATCCGTTAAAGTGATTAGTGATCAATAATGAATCTACATATACGTTAAGATACTTTACCCCCATATCCTTAGCAATTTGTAAGCCAGCAATTAGGGCTTCATACTCAGCCTCATTGTTAGTTGCTTGGAACTCACAGGCTATGGAGTGGGGTATTATGTCCCCCTGTGGCGATTTTAGTAGGATCCCTAGCCCTGTGCCTTTGATGTTTGAGGATCCGTCAGTGTGTAGGATCCAAGGATCCTTGGTCTCATCCAGCTGCTGGACCTCCAATTCTGCTTCCTTTTGTAGATCACTACTGAAATCAGCCACAAAGTCAGCTAGTGCTTGAGATTTAATGGCTGTTCTTGGTTCGTATCTTATATCATGGGCACTAAGCTTCACTGCCCACTTAGCCATTCTCCCTGACATATCCGGTTTCCTGAGGACATTCTTAATTGGAAAATTAGTTTTAACAATAATAGTATGGGTTTCAAAATAATGCCTTAACTTAGTGGATGCCATGATCAATGCAAGAATAAGTTTTTCGAGGTGTGAGTACCTGGATTCGGCATCAAGCAAACTTTTACTTACGTAGTAGATAGGATATTGTGTACCTTCATGATCCTTGACAAGGACTGCACTTACAGCGGTTGAGGATACCGCTAGGTATAAGGATAACACATCTCCTTTCTCCGGTTTTGCTAATGCTGGTGCTGAGGACATATATTCTTTAAGGGCTTGTAAAGCATTCTCATGCTTCTCAGTCCATTCGAACTTCTTATTCTTCCTTAGGATATCGTAGAATTCTTTGCATTTTTCTGAGGATTTCGATATGAATCTGTTCAAAGCTGCTATCCTGCCTGTTAGTCTTTGAACATCCTTGGCATTGGCAGGAGATTTGATATTTATTAATGCTTTGATTTGTTCCGGGCTTGCTTCAATGCCCCTCTGGGTTACCATGTATCCTAAAAACTTTCCTGCCTTAACACCAAAATGGCATTTCGAAGGATTTAGTTTCATGTTATAATTATCAAGGATATCGAATGCTTCTTCCAAGTCCCTTAGGTGATCCTCAGCTTTCTTTGACTTGACCACCATATCATCTATGTACACCTCCATAGTTTTTCCGATTTGATCCTTGAACATCATATTTACCAGCCTTTGATATGTTGCACCTGCATTTCTTAGTCCAAAAGGCATGGCAATATAGCAATATAAACCGGTTGGGGTCATAAAGGCTGTATCCTCTTGGTCAGATGGTTCCATCTGGATTTGTTGGAATCCAGATGATGCATCCATAAAGGTTAACAGTTCATGCCCCGCTGTTGCATCCACCATGGAGTCAATGTGGGGTAATGGGAAAGGATCCTTGGGACATGCCTTATTCAAATCAGTGAAATCGACACATACCCTCCACTTTCCGTTTTTCTTTTGGACAACAACCACATTGGCTAACCATTTTGGATACTTTACCTCTCTGATCATACCTGCTCGAAGTAGTCTCTCTACTTCTTCTTGGATAATGGCATTCCTTTCTGGTGCAAACTTCCTCCTTTTTTGATGGATTGGCTTGATAGACCTGTCAATGCCAAGTTTGTGAGTAATAATATCCTTGGATATACCTGTCATATCTTCATGTTTCCATGCAAAGGTAGATTTTCTTCTTTTGAGGAAGGATATCATGTCTTCTTTCATCTTGCCAAGGATCCCTGATCCGATATAGATTTTTGATTCAGGATCACTAGGATCCAAGAGGATTTCATCCACATCTTGTTCCCTTGCCTCCAAGACATTCCTCGGAGGATACTGTAATTGCTATTGCTCCCTTGGCTTCGAGGTTGGCTTCATGGATGAGGTATAGCAATCCTTAGCCTCTTGCTGATCACTGTCGATCTTGATTATCCCCCATGGGCTAGGGAGCTTCACACATTGATGGTAGGTAGATGGAACTGCTTTCATGTCATGTATCCAAGGCCTGCCAAGGATAACGTTGCAACAAGATAAACAGTCAATAACACAAAATTTTTGGTAATTATGTAATCCTTCCACGTAGATTGGGAGTTTGATGTCCCCCAGAGTTTTCTTCGTTTCCCCACTGAATCCTACAAGCACGGAGGATCTTGGTGTGATGTCTGATTCTGGGATTCCCATCTTCTTCAAGACATCAAGCTGGATAATGTTCACTGAGCTCCCTCCATCAATAAGGATCCTGCGGACAAAATGGTTAGAGATAAAGAGAGTGATAACTAAGCTATCATGGTGAGGATCCTGAACATTGACGCGATCATCCTCATCAAATGTTATCATCTTCCCTTCTGAGACGCTTGAGGTTCTAATAGGCCTTTCTCCATTATCCATTTTTTATTCTTTTGCATGTCTTTTGGCCGCTGAGAAGGATGTTCCACAAATGTCTGATCCTCCGGATATGAAGTTAATCACTTGTGCGTTTGCCGGAGGTGCTGGAGCCTTTTCAGGGATCCTTTCAGGATCCTGGGTTCTTTGCTTTTTTCTTCCCAACAATTCTTTTAGATGCCCCTTGCTTAACAGGTATCCAATTTCTTTTCTTAAGGCTATGCAATCTTCAGTTAGATGCCCGAAATCCTCATGGTATGCACACCATTTGGACTTGTCTTTAGTCCCGGACGGTTTATCATTCTTCCTGGGCCACCTAGCTTTTTCACCTAGATTCTGCATTGCAAGGATCAGTTCATGATTATCAACGGAAAAACAATATTCTGAGATTGGAGGATATTCTTCATCATCCTCTTCTTGGTCGACAACATGCACATTCTTGTTCTCGTTTCTATGGTAGGATTTGAACTTGTTGCTTTTGAAGGAGGATCCTTGCTTATCTTGTTTTGAGGATCCTACTTGTCTCTCCTGGATCCTCTTGTCATCCTCTAGCCGGATAAACCTGAGTGCTCGAGTTCTTACTTCATCTAAATTCCTGCAAGGTGTCATAACAAGATCATCATAGAATAATGAATCCTTAAGAAGTCCCATTTTGAAGGCTTCAACAGCCGTAGCCATATCCAAGTTGGGAATATCCAAGGATTCTTTACTAAATTTAGTTATATAATCCCTTAATGATTCGTTATTATTTTGAGTTATCCTGTACAAATCACTAGTTAATTTTTCAAATTTTCTACTACAAGAGAATTGGTTATTGAATAAATTAACTAAATTAGCAAATGAAGTAATAGAGTAAGGGGGAAGACTTAGCAGCCACTTAAGAGCTGATCCAGTTAGAGTGGATCCAAATCCTTTACATAGGCATGCTTCCTTCAACTTTTCTGGGATAGGATTGATTTCCATCCTTTCCCTGTATTGTGCTATATGCTCCTCTGGATCCGTTGTGCCATCATACAGCTTCATGGTAGGGATATGGAACCTTTTGGGCACCTCTGCATCACAAATTGGTGGTGCAAAGCGTGATACCTTGTGGCTTCCATCTGCAATCTCGGGGATAGGCTTGACTACCCCTGGAACACTTGAGATCATGTCCTTTAGTTTCTGTAATTCCCTGGCCATAGCGTGATTGGTACCTGTATCCTGCATGAATCCATGGTTAGTGGTAGGATAATTATTTAAAGTGTTACCTCCCATTGGGTTCAAGTTAGGGAATCCATATTGCTGGGATTCTGGAACAACGGAGGGACCAGTGGAAGCAATGGTCTGCATTGGAATGAAGTCCCCTTGATGGACATCTGGATTTCCTGTTTGTAAACTTCTTAAGGATCCTGGCATCGGGAAGGATCCTGGTGTCTGAGTAGATCCTGGAACAAAGGAGGATCCTTGAACCTGGGATGATCCTGGAACAAAGGAGGATCCTTGACCCTGGAATGATCCTGGAACAAAGGAGGATCCTTGAACCTGGGATAAGCCCGGAACGAAGTAGGATCCTTGAAATTGCTGTGCACCCGGATATACTCCTGAATTCATAAAGGATCCCATATACTGAGGATAGGATCCTGCTGGCTGAAAATACGAGCCCGATGTCTGAGTCATTGCTGCTGACTTGAGATGTGATCCTCTCGTCTCCCCTGTGATCTGTACGTCTGGGATCCCTGATGGCTGAGAGGTGACCATTGGAGTCTCAAAACTCAAGGATTTTGGCATCAGTGGGGAATGATCCTCTGCCGCTTTCTTTTGTCTTTTGAGATCTCCAATCTCCCTGAGGATCCTGTCATTAGTTTCATCCTGCCGCTGCATACGATCCTTCATCTGCAAAATTAAAGCAAACACATCACTAGTACTGGGAGTAGAAGAATTCATAGCAGAAGAAGATGGAGTTTTAGAGAAAGAAGGGGTTGGTCTCTTCTCAGCATTTCTCTGGGATCCTGCCGGTGGAGGAGGTAGAGTGGTTTGTGCTGAGGTGACTGCAGACATCGCCGTGGAGGTGTTCTTCAATGATGAAGCCATGTAACTCTTTGAAATGATTTCGAACAAAAGATTTTCTTTATGAATGAAGCACCAATTGCCCCACGGTGGGCGCCAAACTTGTTTTGGTCAAAAATCACACAAGGATAATGTAACCAAACTTTATGTAAACGGGGTATGATGCTTGGTTAGCTATGAAAGTAAAGGATCACTTCTGTGATAAAGATACAAAGACACAATGATTTATACGAGGAAAAAGCCCTTGATCAATGTATGATCTCCGGCATAAAAAACCTCGGGTGATGGCAACTACCGATCACCAACTTCAATATAATAAAAATGTAGTTACAACTTCGGATGATAATGAGCTGAGTACAAGGATCACTGAGTGTCTAAGTGTTCGAGAGTTGTGTCGTATGTTGTGTGTGTTCTTCCGAATGAGGAAGATGGGTATTTATACATGTGTAGGTAACTTATTTTAGGTAGATAGACCACTAATCAGCTCATTACCCCTTTAGAAATAAAGATAATCTAGCCTAAATTGCTGCCCATTAATCAAGCTAAGTTTCCATATCCGGTACAACGTCTATCTCCAATTTAGCTCTTGCCATATTTGTGAAAACGCGTCCCTGGATCATGATGTGTAGGGCATATCCTGCTAGGTGTTCCTGCAAAACAATTTTGTAACAAGTGGAAGTGACCGTTAGTGTAAGGATCACCATATCGTCCCATGATCCTGATCCTGAAGTCTGGCTGAGGATCACTATCTGCCAAAGAAACAAGGATCACTGGTCAGGATCACGTATAAGGATCATTTATAGTAAAATCCAGCCCCAACAATTGCCCCCAAAATATAAGGAGTTAATTGTAAATAGATGAGTTATATTTTGTTTTGAGCTTATCTCTAACGGGCGACTCCGGGTTACTAGCCGTTACATATGGACTAGCCGTTGTGATATTTACGTCACTGATGTGACGATCCCTGCAAATCATCATTATAAATAGGAGATAGGGTTAGGATCATTTTGTATTTAAATTCGAAGTATCTCCCTTTATAACCATCATTGAAGACTCTTGATCAGGTATCATCTTCTTCTTTCTCTTCTTTGCTCTGTTCTTTCGTGCTTTTACTCTGTTTTTTGTTCAAAATATGCTGCTCCGTAATTCTCCGCACAAGAGTCCCAAGAAGGAGAGTCCCTTAAAGAGCCAGGGAATTATCAAGGATTCTCCCGTGGAGAGATGCTGCTTTACTGATGTCCACATAGACAAGATTCGCCATTGTTTCCCAGCGAATGTTGTTTTCAAACCCTTTGATCCTACTGCTTTGAGCGATCTTGTCTCAGATGTCTGGGTGGCTTTTCCTGCTACTCCCTTCCTCATTGGGTATTCATATCCTTTTCCGATGTTCACCCAATCTTTCTTTTCTCTTACCGGCATCTCATATATCCAAGCTATGCCGATGATCTGGAGGGTTCTATATACCTTCGAGAGGATCATCGAGCAAGAAGGGATTGATCTGGGGATGGCAGAGCTGGCCGAGCTCTATGATCTTACTACGTTTGGTTCCCACCGGTATCTGCTGAAACGGAAAGCTGGGGAGGATCACCCTATTTTCAAAGTGACCAAGAATGATACCAACTGGAAACGTCGATTTTTCTTTGTTAAGAGGGATTCCATCCCGGATGGGAAGGATCTGCCCAAGGAATGGGCCACTCATGGTAGGATAGAGGATCCTCGAAGGATCACTATCAGTTCTGTCTCATATGATGAGGATCACTGATGTCTTTTCTTTTTTTGTCTTTTTATGCAGCTATCTCCGTTGCTCACTTAAAGTTGACCCCTGCTGCCAAAGAGAGAGTGTTAGCTTTCAAGAAGCTTGATCCTGAAGTTCGAAGCTTCCAGATTATTATCCAAGATTCTCAAGAGATATCCTCTGCGTCTGCCACAATGTCAAGTAAGTATCCTCATAAAAAATAAGTTTTATGTGAAAGTATTTAATTTAACAAGGGAACTTATCTTGTTTTTGAATTGTGTAGGTGCCGGAAAATCTGCCAGGTCTGTTAAATCTGCCTCCATGTTTGGGATAAGTGACCTTGCCAATGTCACGTCTTCTAAGAAGAAGAAGGCTCCTGCCGTCAGTCCTTCAGCATCCGCTCCCAAAGCGTCTATCCGGGGCAAGGGAAAAAAGAGGAAAACCTCTGAAGATCTCCAAGGATTTCCCCTCCTCCGTCAGCAATTCCTTGATTATGTGAATGAGGTAAGGATCACTGCCCCTGTTGGTCATCCGTTTTGAATATCCTGTTTGTATGTCCTGTTTCTTTCGAGGATCATCCGGTTCTGTACTTACCTTATTCCCTTCTTTGCAGAAACTTGCCGAGATCGAGACATATCTAGGCCATGTTGAGGATCAAGAGAGCCAGATTGCCGACCTTCAACAAATGGGCGTGCTCAAGGATCTCAAGATAGCAGATCTTGAGAAGGAACTCCGGGCCATGAAGACTGAGGCTGCTCAAAGGTTGATTGATATGGATAATGAGAAGCAGGAGATCACCCAAGATGCTAAGGTCTCAGCGGCGATTGCTATGTACAAGATCCAACTTCAAATGGCTGAGGAGGCTCAGGATCCCACCTTTGACAAAAGCTCATGGGACGTTGAAGGTTGGAAGGCAAGGCTGGCGGACTTGGATGATGAGGAAGATGCTGAGGATGTCCCAAGGCTGGAGGGAGGTGATGCTGGCAAGGATCAAGGTGAAGATGCTGGTGGAGATGGAGCAGCGGAGAAGTAAGCTGCATGATTGGGCGATGATGGATATTGTTGACTAGGCCGGAGCCCAATTTTTTAGGTTTTTTGGTAGTGGTTTGTGGTTGATGGTTTGTGAACAATTATGGTCTGTAACGTTAAACAATAGTTTCTTAGGGTTAAGGATCCTGGATCCTTTTAGACAATAGGTAGGATTACAAAAGGTGGAGGGATCCTCTGTTTGGGGGATGAAGCCTTTGTGATCCTGCCGCTTTTATTTTCCTGCAAAGATGCTAAGACCGCATAGACGATGGACACCCTTTGCCAACCCATGTGGACGGGCCACGTTTTGCTGGTAGAAATGTGGGTTGGCAATTTTGACAATCTTTTGAAAGGGTTAATGATCCTTTTGTTTAATAATATAACTTAACTTTTCTGGCTTATCTTGTGTTGTTATCCTTCAATAATCCTCTTATTTCTCAATTGCTATATTTGTTAAAATAACGAGAGTTGAAAAGGTGTTTAATAAACTTAGGATATGATCCTAGATCAAATATCCTCATATTGAAATTATTCAAAGTATTTTAGTTCAAGGATCATAGGTTTGGTTGTCAAAGTATAAGGGTTGGTTAGGATAATGAATAATGAAATTAAAAATAGTTAAGGATCATACCTGAGGATCCAAGTTAGGATCCTAACCTTTAATCAGGATAACCATAAGTAAAAATCTTAATGAACAATGAGGATTAAGGATCCTTAATTGTTTAACTTCGAAAACCTGAAAAATGGAATATAACTTGGGACTAAGCCAATATAAAAGATAAGTTAGTAACTAGGGACAAGCCCAAAGGATAACTGAGAATGATCCCGGAGGATCACTGGGGACAAGCCCATAGGATAACTGGGGACAAGCCCAAAGGATCGTATGTAAACTGGAGTATGGCCCTTTCTGGCAACTATCCAAACTCAGTGACATGAAAATGTCAAAACCTTAGCTAACGTGAAAACGTTAGAAACCTTAGGAACGGATGTATGGTGCGTCCACCATTATACGTAGGATCCCAAGTATAGCCAGTACGATGAGGTCGCCAGCCCCGAAAATGGGTACTGATCCCAAAGACATGAACTATATCAGGATCATCGTGCGCTGCTGGCGGAAACTGGGGATAATCCCAAGGATAACTGAGGTTGGACCCAAGGATCTGTGGTGCTCTTGGAGATCTTTGACGATTTGCTGGAGATACCTGAACTATCATAACTCAAATGGTTTGTGAGTAGAGGATGAAGGATACATGATCCTTATCCTTTGGCGAAAAGTAAGAAAATGCAATAGTTTTAGGATAAGCATATTACCAGAGTAAGGATCACCGATATCTCCAGGATCCTTCAAGGATACTTTCACATGCAGGAAGGATCATGTTCACATGAAATATTTCTTTAAGTGAACAGCATTCCAGGCTCTTGGTAACAAGTTTCCTTCCATGGTTAGCAACCTGTATGCCCCCTTTCCTGCTTCAGCTTCAATCAAGTAGGGACCTTCCCATTTTGGTGCTAGCTTCCCGTCAGCAGGATTGATAGTATTTTGAAATGCTTTTCTCAACACCATATCTCCAACTTGGAACTTCCTTATCCTGACATTCTTGTTGTAGGCACCAGCCATCCTTTGTTGGTAGCTTGCCATCCTTATTCTGGCTAGATCCCTGATTTCCTCAATAGTATCCAAATCCTGAGCTAGAATTGCAGCATTTTCTTCAGGATCACGAGCACTTGTTCTAGCAGTTGGGATCACCATTTCTGTTGGGATCACTGCTTCTGCCCCAAATACTAAAGAGAAAGGTGTTTGACCAGTGGCGTTTTTGGGAGTTGTCCTATCAGCCCATAGCACATAAGGCAATTCTTCTGCCCATTTCCCTTTCTTGGATCCTAGCTTTTTCTTCAGATTGTTGATGATGATCTTATTGGATGATTCTGCTTGACCATTGGCTTGTGGATGAACTGGTGTTGATGTTATCATCTTGATTCCCCAACTGTCACAAAAGTTAGTGGTTCTCCTTCCAATGAATTGAGAACCATTATCACATATAATTTCAGAGGGAATGCCAAATCTGGTTATAATGTTTCTTTTGATGAAGGATATGACTTCCTTTTCTCTGACTTGAGCGAAGGCTTCAGCTTCTATCCACTTGGAAAAATAGTCAGTCATGGCAAGCATAAATACTTTTCCACCAGGTGCTTTAGGGAGCTTGCCAACTATATCCATTCCCCATCTCATGAATGGCCAAGAGGATGGTATTGGGTGTAAGAATTCAGCTGGCTGATGGAGGATATTGCTATGTCTTGGCAAGGATCACACTTCTTAGCATATTCTACAGCATCCCTTTTCATGGTTGGCCAGTAGTATCCTGTTCTAAGGATCCTCGAGAATAATGCCCTGCCCCCAGTGTGGTTTCCACAATCTCCTTCATGGAAGTCTCTCAATACTTCTTCGATTTCAGGATCCTCAATACATCTTAAATATGGTCCTGCAAGGGATCGTTTATATAGCATATTATTTAGGATTGTAAATTGAGATACCTTGATCCTGAAAGCTCTAGGATTTTCTCCCATTGGGATCTCTCCGTTTTGCAAGTATTTCATGATTGGTGGGATCCATGATCCTGAATAAGATCGGGCTTCTTCACTAGGGATTACTGCAGTATCCTCTTCTATTTCCATGGCTACTTGATTTTCAATAGCAGGAGCCAGGATATGGATGATAGGGATACTTATATCTTCTGGAATTTTCAAGGGATGATCCTAGGTTGGCCAATGCATCAGCTTCCGTGTTATCCTCCCTTGGTACCTGTGTTAAGCTAAAAGAAGCAAAAGAGAGTGCCAATTCTTTGACTATCTCTAAATATTTGGTTAGTTTTTCACCTTTAACAGCATAGGATCCATTAAAGTGATTGGTGATTAATAATGAATCTACATATACTTCGAGATACTTTACCCCCATATCCTTAGCAATTTGTAATCCAGCAATTAAGGCTTCATACTCAGCCTCATTGTTAGTTGCCTGGAACTCACAAGCTATGGAGTGGGGTATTATGTCCCCCTGTGGCGATTTTAGTAGGATCCCTAGCCCTGTGCCTTTGATATTTGAGGATCCGTCAGTGTGCAGGATCCAAGGATCCTTGGTCTCATCCAGCTGCTGGACCTCCAATTCTGCTTCCTTTTGTAGATCACTACTGAAATCAGCCACAAAATCTGCTAGTGCTTGAGATTTAATGGCTGTTCTCGGTTCGTATCTTATATCATGGGCACTAAGCTTCACTGCCCACTTAGCCATTCTCCCTGACATATCCGGTTTCCTGAGGACATTCTTAATTGGAAAATTAGTTTTAACAATAATAGTATGGGTTTCAAAATAATGCCTTAACTTAGTGGATGCCATGATCAATGCAAGAATAAGTTTTTCGAGGTGTGAGTACCTGGATTCGGCATCAAGCAAACTTTTACTTACATAGTAGATAGGATATTGTGTACCTTCATGATCCTTGACAAGGACTGCACTTACAGCGGTTGAGGATACCGCTAGGTATAAGGATAACACATCTCCTTTCTCCGGTTTTGCTAATGCTGGTGCTGAGGACATATATTCTTTAAGGGCTTGTAAAGCATTCTCATGCTTCTCAGTCCATTCGAACTTCTTATTCTTCCTTAGGATATCGTAGAATTCTTTGCATTTTTCTGAGGATTTCGATATGAATCTGTTCAAAGCTGCTATCCTGCCTGTTAGTCTTTGAACATCCTTGGCATTGGCAGGAGATTTGGTATTTATTAATGCTTTGATTTGTTCCGGGCTTGCTTCAATGCCCCTCTGGGTTACCATGTATCCTAAAAACTTTCCTGCCTTAACACCAAAATGGCATTTCGAAGGATTTAGTTTCATGTTATAATTATCAAGGATATCGAATGCTTCTTCCAAGACCCTTAGGTGATCCTCAGCTTTCTTTGACTTGACCACCATATCATCTATGTACACCTCCATAGTTTTTCCGATTTGATCCTTGAACATCATATTTACCAGCCTTTGATATGTTGCACCTGCATTTCTTAGTCCAAAAGGCATGGCAATATAGCAATATAAACCGGTTGGGGTCATAAAGGCTGTATCCTCTTGGTCAGATGGTTCCATCTGGATTTGTTGGAATCCAGATGATGCATCCATAAAGGTTAACAGTTCATGCCCCGCTGTTGCATCCACCATGGAGTCAATGTGGGGTAATGGGAAAGGATCCTTGGGACATGCCTTATTCAAATCAGTGAAATCGACACATACCCTCCACTTTCCGTTTTTCTTTTGGACAACAACCACATTGGCTAACCATTTTGGATACTTTACCTCTCTGATCATACCTGCTCGAAGTAGTCTCTCTACTTCTTCTTGGATAATGGCATTCCTTTCTGGTGCAAACTTCCTCCTTTTTTGATGGATTGGCTTGATAGACCTGTCAATGCCAAGTTTGTGAGTAATAATATCCTTGGATATACCTGTCATATCTTCATGTTTCCATGCAAAGGTAGATTTTCTTCTTTTGAGGAAGGATATCATGTCTTCTTTCATCTTGCCAAGGATCCCTGATCCGATATAGATTTTTGATTCAGGATCACTAGGATCCAAGAGGATTTCATCCACATCTTGTTCCCTTGCCTCCAAGACATTCCTCGGAGGATACTGTAATTGCTATTGCTCCCTTGGCTTCGAGGTTGGCTTCATGGATGAGGTATAGCAATCCTTAGCCTCTTGCTGATCACTGTCGATCTTGATTATCCCCCATGGGCTAGGGAGCTTCACACATTGATGGTAGGTAGATGGAACTGCTTTCATGTCATGTATCCAAGGCCTGCCAAGGATAACGTTGCAACAAGATAAACAGTCAATAACACAAAATTTTTGGTAATTATGTAATCCTTCCACGTAGATTGGGAGTTTGATGTCCCCCAGAGTTTTCTTCGTTTCCCCACTGAATCCTACAAGCACGGAGGATCTTGGTGTGATGTCTGATTCTGGGATTCCCATCTTCTTCAAGACATCAAGCTGGATAATGTTCACTGAGCTCCCTCCATCAATAAGGATCCTGCGGACAAAATGGTTAGAGATAAAGAGAGTGATAACTAAGCTATCATGGTGAGGATCCTGAACATTGACGCGATCATCCTCATCAAATGTTATCATCTTCCCTTCTGAGACGCTTGAGGTTCTAATAGGCCTTTCTCCATTATCCATTTTTGATTCTTTTGCATGTCTTTTGGCCGCTGAGAAGGATGTTCCACAAATGTCTGATCCTCCGGATATGAAGTTAATCACTTGTGCGTTTGCCGGAGGTGCTGGAGCCTTTTCAGGGATCCTTTCAGGATCCTGGGTTCTTTGCTTTTTTCTTCCCAACAATTCTTTTAGATGCCCCTTGCTTAGCAGGTATCCAATTTCTTTTCTTAAGGCTATGCAATCTTCAGTTAGATGCCCGAAATCCTCATGGTATGCACACCATTTGGACTTGTCTTTAGTCCCGGACGGTTTATCATTCTTCCTGGGCCACCTAGCTTTTTCACCTAGATTCTGCATTGCAAGGATCAGTTCATGATTATCAACGGAAAAACAATATTCTGAGATTGGAGGATATTCTTCATCATCCTCTTCTTGGTCGACAACATGCACATTCTTGTTCTCGTTTCTATGGTAGGATTTGAACTTGTTGCCTTTGAAGGAGGATCCTTGCTTATCTTGTTTTGAGGATCCTACTTGTCTCTCCTGGATCCTCTTGTCATCCTCTAGCCGGATAAACCTGAGTGCTCGAGTTCTTACTTCATCTAAATTCCTGCAAGGTGTCATAACAAGATCATCATAGAATAATGAATCCTTAAGAAGTCCCATTTTGAAGGCTTCAACAGCCGTAGCCATATCCAAGTTGGGAATATCCAAGGATTCTTTACTAAATTTAGTTATATAATCCCTTAATGATTCGTTATTATTTTGGGTTATCCTGTACAAATCACTAGTTAATTTTTCAAATTTTCTACTACAAGAGAATTGGTTATTGAATAAATTAACTAGATTAGCAAATGAAGTAATAGAGTAAGGGGGAAGACTTAGCAGCCACTTAAGAGCTGATCCAGTTAGAGTGGATCCAAATCCTTTACATAGGCATGCTTCCTTCAATTTTTCTGGGATAGGATTGATTTCCATCCTTTCCCTGTATTGTGCTATATGCTCCTCTGGATCCGTTGTGCCATCATACAGCTTCATGGTAGGGATATGGAACCTTTTGGGCACCTCTGCATCACAAATTGGTGGTGCAAAGCGTGATACCTTGTGGCTTCCATCTGCAATCTCGGGGATAGGCTTGACTACCCCTGGAACACTTGAGATCATGTCCTTTAGTTTCTGTAATTCCCTGGCCATAGCGTGATTGGTACCTGTATCCTGCATGAATCCATGGTTAGTGGTAGGATAATTATTTAAAGTGTTACCTCCCATTGGGTTCAAGTTAGGGAATCCATATTGCTGGGATTCTGGAACAACGGAGGGACCAGTGGAAGCAATGGTCTGCATTGGAATGAAGTCCCCTTGATGGACATCTGGATTTCCTGTTTGTAAACTTCTTAAGGATCCTGGCATCGGGAAGGATCCTGGTGTCTGAGTAGATCCTGGAACAAAGGAGGATCCTTGAACCTGGGATGATCCTGGAACAAAGGAGGATCCTTGACCCTGGAATGATCCTGGAACAAAGGAGGATCCTTGAACCTGGGATAAGCCCGGAACGAAGTAGGATCCTTGAAATTGCTGTGCACCCGGATATACTCCTGATTCATAAAGGATCCCATATACTGAGGATAGGATCCTGCTGGCTGAAAATACGAGCCCGATGTCTGAGTCATTGCTGCTGACTTGAGATGTGATCCTCTCGTTTCCCCTGTGATCTGTACGTCTGGGATCCCTGATGGCTGAGAGGTGACCATTGGAGTCTCAAAACTCAAGGATTTTGGCATCAGTGGGGAATGATCCTCTGCCGCTTTCTTTTGTCTTTTGAGATCTCCAATCTCCCTGAGGATCCTGTCATTAGTTTCATCCTGCCGCTGCATACGATCCTTCATCTGCAAAATTAAAGCAAACACATCACTAGTACTGGGAGTAGAAGAATTCATAGCAGAAGAAGATGGAGGTTTAGAGAAAGAAGGGGTTGGTCTCTTCTCAGCATTTCTCTGGGATCCTGCCGGTGGAGGAGGTAGAGTGGTTTGTGCTGAGGTGACTGCAGACATCGCCGTGGAGGTGTTCTTCAATGATGAAGCCATGTAACTCTTTGAAATGATTTCGAACAAAATATTTTCTTTATGAATGAAGCACCAATTGCCCCACGGTGGGCGCCAAACTGTTTTGGTCAAAAATCACACAAGGATAATGTAACCAAACTTTATGTAAACGGGGTATGATGCTTGGTTAGCTATGAAAGTAAAGGATCACTTCTGTGATAAAGATACAAAGACACAATGATTTATACGAGGAAAAAGCCCTTGATCAATGTATGATCTCCGGCATAAAAAACCTCGGGTGATGGCAACTACCGATCACCAACTTCAATATAATAAAAATGTAGTTACAACTTCGGATGATAATGAGCTGAGTACAAGGATCACTGAGTGTCTAAGTGTTCGAGAGTTGTGTCGTATGTTGTGTGTGTTCTTCCGAATGAGGAAGATGGGTATTTATACATGTGTAGGTAACTTATTTTAGGTAGATAGACCACTAATCAGCTCATTACCCCTTTAGAAATAAAGATAATCTAGCCTAAATTGCTGCCCATTAATCAAGCTAAGTTTCCATATCCGGTACAACGTCTATCTCCAATTTAGCTCTTGCCATATTTGTGAAAACGCGTCCCTGGATCATGATGTGTAGGGCATATCCTGCTAGGTGTTCCTGCAAAACAATTTTGTAACAAGTGGAAGTGACCGTTAGTGTAAGGATCACCATATCGTCCCATGATCCTGATCCTGAAGTCTGGCTGAGGATCACTATCTGCCAAAGAAACAAGGATCACTGGTCAGGATCACATATAAGGATCATTTATAGTAAAATCCAGCCCCAACAAAACTGTTTTGGTCAAAAATCACACAAGGATAATGTAACCAAACTTTATGTAAACGGGGTATGATGCTTGGTTAGCTATGAAAGTAAAGGATCACTTCTGTGATAAAGATACAAAGACACAATGATTTATACGAGGAAAAAGCCCTTGATCAATGTATGATCTCCGGCATAAAAAACCTCGGGTGATGGCAACTACCGATCACCAACTTCAATATAATAAAAATGTAGTTACAACTTCGGATGATAATGAGCTGAGTACAAGGATCACTGAGTGTCTAAGTGTTGAGAGTTGT
Organism: Helianthus annuus; assembly: GCF_002127325.2. Classification (NCBI taxonomy): domain Eukaryota; kingdom Viridiplantae; phylum Streptophyta; class Magnoliopsida; order Asterales; family Asteraceae; genus Helianthus; species Helianthus annuus. Next base: position 131,861,884 of record NC_035447.2, read on the forward strand.
GTCGTATGTTGTGTGTGTTCTTCCGAATGAGGAAGAGTGGTATTTATACATGTGTAGGTAACTTATTTTAGGTAGATAGACTACTAATCAGCTCATTACCCCTTTAGAAATAAAGATAATCTAGCCTAAATTGCTGCCCATTAATCAAGCTAAGTTTCCATATCCGGTACAACGTCTATCTCCAATTTAGCTCTTGCCATATTTGTGAAAACGCGTCCCTGGATCATGATGTGTAGGGCATATCCTGCTAGGTGTTCCTGCAAAACAATTTTGTAACAAGTGGAAGTGACCGTTAGTGTAAGGATCACCATATCGTCCCATGATCCTGATCCTGAAGTCTGGCTGAGGATCACTATCTGCCAAAGAAACAAGGATCACTGGTCAGGATCACGTATAAGGATCATTTATAGTAAAATCCAGCCCCAACAATCATGATGGGGATCTTGGATGTTAATTCTATCATCCTCATCAAAGGTTATGATTTTTCCTTCCGAGACACTCGATGTTCGAATGGGTCTTTCTCCATTATCCATTTTAGCTTCCTTTGCATGCCTTTTAGCTGCTGAGAAGGATGTACCACAGATGTCTGATCCTCCAGATATAAAGTTGATCACTTGTGCATCTACTGGAGGAGCTGGAGCTTTCTCAGGGATCCTTTCAGGATCCTGAGTCCTTTGCTTTTTTCTTCCCAACAATTCTTTCAAATGCCCCTTGCTCAGCAGATATCCAATTTCCTTTCGTAATGCGATGCATTCTTCTGTCAAATGCCCAAAATCTTCATGGTATGCACACCACTTTGATTTATCTTTAGTTGCGGCTGTTTTGTCATTTTTTCTAGGCCATCTGGCCTTTTCTCCTAGATTCTGCATTGCAAGGATTAGTTCATGATTATCAACGGAAAAACAGTATTCAGAAATTGGAGGATAATCTTCATCATCCTCTTCTTGGTCTACAGCATGCACATTCTGATTGTCAGTTCTGTTATAGGATTTGAATTTGTTGCTTTTGAAAGAGGATCCTTGCTTTTCTTGTTTTAAGGATCCTACTTGTCTCTCCTGGATCCTCTTGTCATCCTCTAGCCGGATGAACCTGAGTGCCCGAGTTCTCACTTCGTCCAGGTTTCTGGAATAGGATTGATTTCCATCTGCAATCTCTGGGATAGGTTTGACTACCCCTGGAACACTTGATATCATATCCTTCAGTTTTTGTAGTTCTCTGGCCATAGCATGATTGGTACCTGTATCCTGTATGAATCCATGGTTAGTGGTAAGAGAATTATTAAAAGTGTTACCTCCCATTGGGTTCAAGTTAGGAACATTGGATGTGAATCCATATTGCTGGGATTCTGGGATGATGGATGGACCAATGGAAGCAATGGTGTGCATCGGAATAAAATCTCCTTGATGGACATCTGGACTCCCTGTTTGCAAATTCTTCAAGGATCCTGGTATCTGAAGGGATCCCTGAACATGGGATGATCCTGGAACTAAGGAGGATCCTTGAACCTGGGATAATCCTGGAACGAAGGAGGATCCTTGAACCTGGGATGATCCTGGAACGAAGGAGGATCCTTGAACCTGGGATGATCCTGGAACGAACGAGGATCCTTGAACCTGGGATGATCCTGGAACGAAGGAGGATCCTGAGTTCATGAAGGACCCCATATGCTGAGTATAGGATCCTGCCGGTTGGAAATATGATCCTGATGCCTGAGTCACTACTGCTGGGCCGAAATGCACTCCTCTTAATCCACCCATATGTTGAACGTCTAGGGCCTCTGATGGCTGTGAAGTAATCATCGGAGTATCAAAATTCAAAGATTTGGGCATCAGTGGGGAATGATCCTCTGCCGTTCTCTTTTGTCTTTTGAGATCTCCGATTTCTCTGAGGATCCTGTCATTAGTTTCATCCTGCTGCTGCATATGATCCCTCATCTGCAAAATCAAAGTAAATATATCACTAGTACTGGGAGTAGAAGAAGTTAGAGCAGAAGATGAAGGTTTAGAGAAGATAGGAGTTGGTCTCTTCTCAGCATTTTTCTGAGATCCAGCTGGTGGTGGAGGCAAAGGTGGAATGCCATTAGATGAATTGACTGCAGACATCGTTGTGGAAGTATTCTTCAACGATGAAGCCATGCAACACTTCCGGAATGATCACCAACAGAAAAACTTTCTTATGAATGAAGCACCAATTGCCCCACGGTGGGCGCCAAACTGTTTTGGTCAAAAATCACTTAAAGATAATGCAACCAAACTTTATGTAAACGGGGAATGATGCTTGGTATGTTGAACAAAGTGAAGGATCACTCAAATGAAAAATGCACAAGTGACACAAGGATTTATACGAGGAAAAAGCCCTTGATCAATGAATGATCTCCGGCATAAAAAACCTCGGGTGATGGAAACTACCGATCACCAAACTTCAATATAACAAATAATGGTTACAACTTCGGATGGTAACGAGCTAGGTACAAGGATCACTATAGTATCGTATGCTAAAGCGTGTGAGAATGTGTCGTCCCTTGTGAATGTTCAAGAGTGCCATTTATACAAGTGTGTGTGGTTCTATTTTAGGCAAATCACCTAACTACTAGCTCGTTACCCCTTTAGAAATAGAAGTAAATTTAGCCTAAATAATCGCCCTTAAATTGTGCTGAGTTTCCATATTCTTCATAACGTCCATCTTTGATTATGCGTGTGCGAGATTAGTGTGACAGATTCCTTGTTTACGTTGCTAAGACCAGATCCAACTCGTAATTCCTGCAAGATAACATTAAATCCAAAGAGAACAGTTGTTAGTATGAGGATCCTTAGGATGATCCGTGATCCTGATCCTGGAGCTTCTCTGAGGATCACTATCTGTCAAAGAAACAAGGATCACTTGTTAGGATCACATGTAAGGATCATAGGTCATAAAAATCCAGCCCTAACAGTATGTAACACCCAAAAGTGCGAAAAGCAAAATGGGATCGAGTATACTCACAGCGATTGATGGATTGAAGGGAGCGCTTAGAGAGGAATTAGCCTGATCAGATTGATAGCATAACGATTAGTGACGCGCAAAACGATGCAAAGTGCAAGTAGGTCGGACAGCAGTTCGATCGGATGGTTGTCCGATCGGACAGCAGTTCGATCGGATGGTAGTCCGATCGGACAGCTGGTCGTACGAGTGACAGTTCGTTTGGACGGTCGTCCGGTCGGATGGCCGTTCGAGTGGATTGTTACTTCCTTTGGGAAGGATGTCTTTGTGTATGATGGCTTGACTTTTGAAGTTTTTGTTGTAGCATTTTGAAAACTTTGAAGTATCTCCACCTTTCAGGTCGGTCGATCGGACGGTCGTTCGATTGGACAGCAACCCGATTGGTTGGGCACTTCAGTGAGAACAAGTTCACAGCAGGTTGTCACGCAATCGGACAGTTGTTCGATCGGGTGGCATCCTTTGTGCATTGAACATGTTGAAAATTGTTTAAGTGCTGAAGTTTCGAAACATCACATAGTCGGATGGTCGATCGATCGAGTGGTAGCTCGATCGGGCGGCAATCCGTTCGGTGTTCCAAAACTCTTGAGAGTTGTTTTGAAAGTTTAGGTGGGACCAAGGTGCAAGTCATTCGGATTGGCCAGTCGTTCGGATTGGCTATTCGATCGGACAGCAGTCCGATCAAATGGCACTGCGTCCTGTCAACATGTTCATCTTACACTTGGTTTTTTTGATTGTTTGTCGTTTTATCGAGATGTTTTGATAACGTGTTAAGCAACAGAAACCTCATCAATACTCTTTACCCCTGATCGGACAGGAATCACCCAAATCTGATTAGTTAACTATTCGAGACGGTGTTCCATGTTTAACCCGAAATCGGTAAATCTCATAGATAGGATACGGATCTTGGACCAACTCACCAACAGCAAGAGTAGATGGCTTGAACAAGCCCGATTCTATCGGTTTTGAGTGCATTGAGTGTAAAAGAGTTGAAAGAAAGTTAGAAAACCATCTTTCATCCCTTTTCACCATGAATATGTTGAGATCTATGAAAGATCTTTGTTTGTTTATGTGGAAATCGGTTAGATCTAAGTGATTCTTGGTGGATTGAGGCCAAAACATGAAGTTCCTAAGAACACCATGATGACGTCATCCTAGAACACCTCGAATCTTGGTGATTTCACGGTTAAAAGTAAAGATTCAAAAGATAGAAAGGTGTAGGAGTGCGTGTAGATTAAGGAAGTATAAGATTTAGGACGAGATCTTACCGGAATCGCGAGAAATCTGAAGAAAAGTGGGGAGAACGAGCTGGTCGGACATCAGTTGCTAAAAGTGGAAAGTATGTTGGTGACAAGGGGTATTTATAGGGTTACCCAAAGTGGAAAGGAGCTGGTCGATCGGATGGCAGCCCGGTGGAACAGTTGTCCGATCGAGCGGCTGGTCGATCGAACGGCTGGTCGATCGGATGGCCTCCTGATCGATCAGTCGCTTGGTTCGAGTGTTTGATGCGATGAGTTTTGTTGTTTTAATTGCGATTGCGAGTGTTTCGATGCGATAGAGTTTCTTGTTCAAATTACTTTTAATCCCAACTACTATATCTAACATACAATCATCCTATTTCACTTTCGCTTAGCATTTTCGATTCGATTGCGATTGAGTTTCAATTGCGTTTCGATTGATTATCACAACATAACATAAATAAACATGCACAAGTAACACATAAAAGGCACACACACGTATAACAATAACTAAAATACGTAAATTGAGTTGCGAGCACGATTGCGATAGCGATAAAGCGATTAAACATGCGATAAACAGCGATTACTAAACGGTTATTAATAGATACTCCACATAATACAACTAAAGCGAAAACAAAATAGGCTAATTACAAGTCAAAGAAGTCAAAACAGGATTTGAGCAAGGAGTGACAGATCGCAATTTAGCAATCTTTTCTTCCTTTGACTTCAATCTTGACTTTGACTTTGACTTTCGAAACATGGGGTGTTACAGCCTCCCCTTGTTTAGGGAATTTCGTCCCGAAATTAGGATTCAGCCGTAACAAACAACTGCGGGTACTTTGCCTTCATGTCGCTTTCGAGTTCCCAAGTGACCTCTGCGCCTTTGCCTTCCCATCAAACCTTTACAATGGGAATGCGCGAGCGTCTGAGCTGCTTGGTTTGGCGGTCCATGATTTCGACAGGCTTCTCCACAAAGTTTAGTGTTTTGTTTATTTGGAGATCCTCGAGAGGTACAATTAAGTCATGCTCAGCCAGACACTTTCGGAGGTTTGACACATGGAAAGTCGGGTGGACGTTACTAAGTTCCTCCGGTAGTTCAAGTCTATAGGCGACTTTTCTGATCCTTTCCAGAATCTTAAAAGGTCCAACATATCGAGGCGCGAGCTTTCCTTTCTTCCCGAATATGACCACACCCTTCCAAGGTGATACCTTTAGGAGCACGCGGTCGCCAACGGCAAATTCACGGGGCTTGCGTCGTCTATCGGCGTAACTTTTCAAACGACTCTGAGCTTTCAGCAAGTTGTCCCTTATTTGGAGGATTTTGTCAGTTGTTTCTTGCAACAGCTCGGGACCGGTTAATTGCGAGTGACCGATCTCGTGCCATACAATAGGCGACCGACATCTTCTTCCGTATAAGGCCTCGAATGGTGCCATTTGAATGCTGGAATGATAGCTGTTATTATACGAGAATTCAACTAATGGCAGGTAAGTATCCCAATTACCACCGAAGTCTATGACACAAGAGCGAAGTATGTCTTCCAATGTACGGATCGTCCTTTCAGTCTGACCATCAGTTTGCGGATGGAATGCGGTACTCAGATTAAGCTTGGTACCGAGTGCAGCTTGAAACGTTTCCCACAGATGCGAGGTTAACCGACCATCACGATCAGAAATGATGTCACGAGGTGTACCGTGTCGACAGATACTTCGTCTGTGTAGATTCGAGCTAATTTTTCTACCTTGTAGTCTTCTCGTATTGGCAGGAAGTGCGCTGATTTGATCAAACGATCAACGATAACCAAGATGCTATTGTGCCCTGTGGCTGTACGTGGGAGTTTGGTTATGAAGTCCATGGCTATGCTTTCCCACTTCCATATAGGGATTGGGGGTTGTTCGAGTAAGCCAGAGGGTCTTTGGTGCTCGGCCGTAACCTTAGAGCAAGTCAGGCACTTTCCAACGTAGAGAGCGATATCCCTTTTCATTCCCGGCCACCAGTACTTGTAACGAAGGTCCTGGTACATTTTGTCGGCACCGGGATGAATAGAATACCGAGATTTATGGGCTTCGTTCATCAAAATCTTTCGCAAATCGTTCCGCTTAGGGATCCAAATTCGGTCCAGATAATGAAATATCCCATTTGATTTACTCACCAGCTGGGCTCCATCGTGGTGAATTCTTTCCTTCTTCAACGTACGCTCGGTAAAACATGCATGTTGGGATTCGCGAATGAGAGACTTGAGATGATGCTGGGCGGGAATGTTTGGAATGCTATGCAGGTAGCTTCGTCTGCTAAGAGCGTCGGCAACGACATTTGCTTTGCCAGGATGATAACAAATCTCGCAGTCGTAATCGTCGAGAAGTTCCACCCATCGGCATTGACGCATATTAAGTTCTTTCTGGTTAAATATGTGTTGTAGGCTCCTGTGGTCGGTGAAGACCGTACACTTCGTACCATAGAGGTAGTGTCGCCAAATCTTTAACGCAAAAACAACTGCGCCTAGCTCGAGATCATGGGTTGTATAGTTCTTCTCGTGGATTTTTAGCTAACGAGATGTGTACGCTATGACCTTGTCCCGCTGCATAAGAACACAACCAAGACCAAGGTTGGAAGCATCACAATAGACAACAAGGTCGTCGTTTCCGTTGGGTAAAGCAAGAACGAGAGCATTGCAAAGCATGTGTTTGAGGGTTTGGAAAGCAGACTCCTGTTCAGTTCCCCAAACAAAAGGCTTGTCTTTATGCGTGAGAGCGGTAAGCGGCACAGCGATCTTTGAGAATCCTTCGATAAATCGTCGATAATAGCCCGCTAGTCCAAGAAAAGAACGAACTTCAGACGGGTTCTTAGGTGTAATCCAACTCTTAACGGCTTCAATCTTCGCGGGATCGACGTGAATACCTTGACTATTTACAATGTGACCGAGGAATTGAACCTCCTCCAGCCAGAATTCACACTTGGAGAACTTGGCATAGAGTCGATTTCCTTGGAGTAGCTCGAGAACCAAACGCAGATGTTGCGCGAGTTTGGTTTTCGACTTGGAATAGATCAGGATCTCATCGATGAACACGATGACGAAGCGGTCCAGAAATGGTTTACACACGCGGTTCATCAGATCCATGAAAACCGCGGGTGCGTTGGTTAGACCAAAAGGCATAACAACAAACTCATAGTGGTCGTAACGGGTGCGAAACACGGTTTTGGGTATATCCTCCTCTTGAATGCGAAGCTAGTGATAGCCTGAACGTAGATCGATCTTCGAGAAACACGAGGCACCTTGTAGCTGATCAAACAAATCATCAATGCGAGGCAGGGGATAGCGGTTCTTGATAGTTAACTTATTCAATTCCCGATAGTCGATGCACATCCTGAACGACCCATCCTTCTTTTTGACGAAAAGGACCGATGTGCCCCAAGGAGAGGTGCTCGGGCGAATGAAGCCTTTCTCAAGTAATTCTTGAAGCTGACTCGAAAGTTCACGCATTTCGGACGGTGCGAGTTGGTAAGGAGCTTTGGCAATAGGGTTGGCTCCAGGAATGAGGTCGATACGGAAGTCGATATCACGACTTGGGGGTAAACCTGGGAGATCATCAGGGAACACATTGGGAAATTCGCACATAACGGGGACATCGCTTACTTTTGTCTTCCCTTTCTTTTCCTCCTCCGCTACTACAATGTTAGCCAAGAAAGCTCTGTATTCCTTGCGGAGATACTTGCTAGCTTGGACACACGACATAAGCTTGAGACCTTTCGAAGCAATTTCACCATAGACACACAATAAATCACCATTCGCGAGCGAGAATCGAATCATATTGTCGAAGCACACAACTTCAGCATGGTTTTCGCGAAGAAAGTCCATGCCTACTATGACGTCAAAACTTCCGAGTTGCATCGGAATAAGGTCGATTGGGAAAATGTGATTGTTGAGCTCAAGAGTACAATCACAAAGAACAGAATTAACGGCGACAGTTCTTCCGGTGGCGACTTCAACATCGAACGTCGAGGGGAGATGGGAGCGCTTACGACTAAGAAGCTTCTTGAATTCAGACGACACAAAGCAGTTATCGGCACCAGTATCAAACAAACACGATGCATAAATACCATTCACAAGGAACGTACCATTGACCACGTTGTTGTCAGTCTGGGCTTGGCGCACATTGATGTTGAAAGTTCTGGCGCGTGCGGCTTGCTGTTGCTGCTGAGGTTGTTGCTGCTGTTGAGGCTGCTGCTGCTGGGGCTCTTGTTTCACAACCCTGTTCGGGCACATGTTCGCAAAGTGGTTGGGATCACCACATGCAAAGCAGACTCGGGCGTTGATCGTGGGTGCCTGAGCCGGTTGTTGGCCTTGCGGGACTGGGAGTAGAGCTTGATGAGCAGTGGCTTGAGCTGGAGCTTGGCGGGGACCAGTACGGCAGTTAACAGTGAAGTAGCCGTACATATTGCTGTGAGCGCAGAAACGACAGGCGAGACCCACCGGGTGATGATAAGAACATGTTGGGCAAGTCGGGTGGGGGCCTGTGTATGCACGCTTTGCAGGCGTTGCATAAGTAACTGGTGGTGGTCGGTGATGGGGCTGCTGCTGGGCCGGTACGGCTTGAAAAGGAGCAGCAGTGGTAGTGACAGCACAGTTCTTGTTGCTGGAGCTGTTGTTGTTGTTCTTCTTCTTGCGGCGTGAGGACTTTGACGGTTGAGCGGCGGCGGTTTCAGCGGTTGGTGCGCCGGTGTCTTGATGCAGGTTCTTTGAAGTCTTATCCCAAAAACCAGCTTTTACTCGCTTGTCCTTGATTTCAGCGGCAAGCAAGTAAGTTTCTTCAATCGTTGCTGGCTTTGCGGCATGCACAAATTCTGCAACAGAGTCGGGTAGAGCTCGAATGTACTTCTTGATCGTCATGTCGGGCGTCTTCACTTGATCGGGACAGATGATGCTGAACTGCTTAAAGCGAGCAGTCAGGGCAGTGTTGTCACCCTCTTTTTGCTTAATATGCCAGAACTCATCCTCCAGCTTCTGGCGCTCATGGGGGGGCAGAACTCTTCGAGCATAACGTTCTTCAACTCGTTCCATGACAGACCATAGGCTGCATCATTTCCGCGCTTGTTCCTTTCAGCCGTCCACCAGTCTAGAGCGCGGGACTGGAAGACGCCGGTAGCGTTTAATGTGCAGAGATTATCAGGACATCCGCTCTGTCGCAGGGTAACTTCAATTGAGTCAAACCATTGAAACAAAGCCGTAGGGCCTTCTTCGCCGGTGAACTCTTTTGGTCCGCATGCCTTGAACTGTTTAAAGCTGAAAGCAGCTTTGGGAGTCTCAGTTCGGGATTCCTCAGATGACTTGCTCATGTTTTCGTACAGCTCGCTGACGACTTGGGGTACAACCTTTGCCATTTGCTTAGTAATCATGGCAGCAAGGCGTTTGTTTGCTTGCTTTCGGCGGGCGTCTCGGGTAGTGCGAGATCCAAATGACGACATTGTCTGCAACAGACATCGTCGCAGGACTCAACACGACATAATCGAATCTCACCTTACATACTACTAAAGCTCAGGAACACGTATAATCATGTAAGCATACAATCACAGATTCACATAAACACAGAAGCACGTAAGCATGTAAGCACGTAAGGCACAGATTCACAGAGAGCACATAAAATACGTAATCACAAGAGTCAGTCAGAATACAGAAACCTATCATTCAAAGTCCGCGAATGTTCGAGAATAGCGATCGCGATTAACACATCGAGTAGTATAGTATAAGCGTATAAGGTAACATAAGGTCGTCCATAATTTAGCGATTGTCAGCGTTTTGGGGTAGAGATGCAATGCGGGTTGTGCGTGTCGATCAAAGTGAAAGCGAAAATCGAATAATTCTCCAAAAATTAAAACACATAAGCAGGTAAATACATATACAAACACATAAAATCAACGAATCATCAGAGTCAGCAGTTGCGGGCTCAGAATCGAAACACATAAAATCGAGAAATAGATTGTCTGTGACTAGTTAGACTTTGACCAACCAAAGTGATTCGACTATTCACAAGTACTATAGTTCGCACTTTGGCCTTCGGAACTGTGCTCTCGCCTCGAGTCTGGGCGAATTGCACGCATCCTTCCAGTTTCAGTGCGACTTCAGGTCGCTGGAGTCCGTCGAGACTTTGGCGAGAGTTTTGTAAAAACAAAATAGAGGTTGGAACAAGTCGTCAAGATTCAGGTTTCACCCCTAACTTAACAACTTTGCTCCTGTTGATAAAAACAGAGATGAAAGCCTGCGTTAAAGTATGGATTTCACTCCTGATTCAATGCAAAATCTCGTGTTTTATAGATAAATACAGATCAAATAAGCAATTTAATCGAGAGTTTGCGGTTTTCACACCTAATCTCGATCAAATCACTCGTTTATTTTCGAATAATCGTGCAGTGGTAGTGTAGTGTGCGCGAGAATAGCGAGAATAGTAAGCAAATAGGCCCGTACAGCACCCCTAAGGGTACGCACAAGTCGGTCTGTTAATACCTAACTATAGACTAGGTCATTTCTAAGACATCGACCCGGACTAGGTCGAGACTCGCCTAATTCCCTATAGTTATGGCTCTGATACCAATCTGTCACACCCCAACCGATGGCAGAATCATCGGGGCGTGGCACTGAGCGAAACAGATTGTCCAGAAGTTTCCATAACAACCATATTTACCGAATATTTAAAGCAACATGTCCCATACAATGTCATATAAGATAATACAATTATTACAGAAAAGATCTAGTCAAATTGTTCTGTTCTGACAACTCAGATTTTTATTACAGACAATTGTTTATTGTTGACCTAGTCTTTCCTAGCCTCGATTTCACACCACAGAAAGCAAATAAGCATCCTAAACACCTGTCACATACGTTAAAGTAAAAGTCAATACACATAGTGTAAAGGTGAGCATACAAGTTTGATAATAGCATATAGAGTTCGAAAGCGTTACGCATAACCAGTACGTACACAGTGTAAAATGAGGCATGTTAGTTATCGACATGAACCTATCGATACCAATGACTGCGGGTTGACTGCCCAAGGTAGTTCGTGATACATACTCACCACAGTGAGCCATGTAGGTAATTGTCCTTAACAACCCCTGAGTGAACAGGTGCTGAGTCCAAACTAATAGTACTATCGTTGCTAAGGCAGATAGACAGCATTCCATGTGTAAACATAACAAACAAGCATTCATTAAGTCACGTATAACATGCGGTAACGGTTAGTGTTTGAAGTATTGCATAGTGTTTTCGATGTGGTTTAGTATAAGTAACGTATGTAACACCCAAAAGTACGTAAAGCAAAAAGGGATAGAGTATACTCACAGCGATTGATGGATTGAAGGGAGCGTTTAGAGAGGAATTAGCCTGATCAGATTGATAGCATAATGATAAGTGACGCGCAAAATGATACAAAGTGCAAGTGGGTCGGACAGCAGTTCGATCGGATGGTAGTCTGATCGGACAGCTGGTCGTACGAGTGACAGTTCGTTCGGACGGTCGTCCGGTCGGATAGCCGTTCGAGTGGATTGTTACTTCCTTTGGGAAGGATGTGTTTGTGTATGATGGCTTGACTTTTGAAGTTTTTGTTGTAGCATTTTGAAAACTTTGAAGTATCTCTACCTTTCAGGTCGGTCAGTCGGTCGGACGGTCGTTCGATCGGACAGTAACCCGATTGGTTGGGCACTTCAGTGAGAACAAGTTCACAGCAGGTTATCACGCGATCGGATGGTTGTTCGATCGGGTGGCATCCTTTGTGCATTGAACATGCTGAAAATTGTTTAAGTGCTGAAGTTTTGAAACATCACATAGTCGGATGGTCGATCGATCGAGTGGTAGTTCAATCGGACGGCAATCCGTTCGGTGTTCCAAAACTCTTGAGAGTTGTTTTGAAAGTTTAGGTGGGACCAAGGTGCAAGTCGTTCGGATTGGCCAGTCGTTCGGATTGGTTGTTCGATCGGACAGCAGTCCGATCGGACGGCACTCCGTCCTGTCGACCTGTTCGTCTTACACTTGGTTGTTTTGATTGTTTGTCGTTTTACCGAGATGTTTTGATAACGTGTTAAGCAACACAAACCTCGTCAATACTTGGTACCCCTGATCGGACAGGAATCACCCAAATCCGATTAGTTAACTGTTCGAGACGGTGTTCCATGTTTAACCCGAAATTGGTAAATCTCGTGGATAGGATGCGGATCTTGGACCAACTCACCAATAGCAAGAGTAGATGGCTAGAACAAGCCCGGTTCTATCAGTTTTGAGTGCACTGAGTGTAAAAGAGTTGAAAGAAAGTTAGAAAACCATCTTTCATCCCTTTTCACCACGAATGTGTTGAGATCTATGAAAGATCTTCGTTTGTTTATGTGGAAATCGGTTAGATCTAAGTGATTCTTGGCGGATTGAGGCCAAAACATGAAGTTCCTAAGAACACCATGATGACGTCATCCTAGAACACCTCGAATCTTAGTGATTTCACGGTTAAAAGTAAAGATTCAACAGATAGAAAGGTGTAGGAGTGCGTGTAGATTAAGGAAGTACAAGATTTAGGACGAGATCTTACCGGAATCGCGAGAAATCTGAAGAAAAGTGGGGAGAACGAGCTGGTCGGATGTCAGTTGCTAAAAGTGGAAAGTATGATGGTGACAAGGGATATTTATAGGGTTACCCAAAGTGGAAAGGAGCTGGTAAATCGGATGGCAGTCTGGTCGAACAGTTGTCCGATCGAGCGGCTGGTCGATCGAACGGCTGGTCGATCGGATGGCCTCCTGATCGATCAGTCGCTTGGTTCGAGTGTTTGACGCGATGAGTTTTGTTGTTTCAATTGCGATTGCGAGCATTTCGATGCGATAGAGTTTCTTATTCAAATTACTTTTAATCCCAACTACTATATCTACCATACAATCATCGTATTTCACTTTCGCTTAGCGTTTTCGATTCGATTGCGATTGAGTTTCAATTGCGTTTCGATTGATTATCACAACATAACATAAATAAACACGCACAAGTAACACATAAAAGGCACATACACGTATAACAATAACCAAAATGCGTAAATTGAGTTGCGAGCACGATTGCGATAGCGATAAAGCGATTAAACATGCGATAAACAACGATTACTAAACGGTTATTAATAGATACTCCACATAATACAACTAAAGCGAAAACAAAATAGGCTAATTACAAGTCAAAGAACTCAAAACAGGATTTGAGCAAGGAGTGACAGATCGCAATTTAGCAATCTTTTCTTCCTTTGACTTCAATCTTGACTTTGACTTTGACTTTTGAAACCCGGGGTGTCACAAAGGTAAGGCTAAGACATCATCAATGAAAGGGACGTCGTCACCAAAGTTTGGTAAGGCGAAAGGCTGAAAATCGTCGAGGTCCTCATCATCGGACGCCATCTCCGGATCGCTCTCGGAATCGGACGTGAAGATCTCAGGGGCGTGTGCGATCTCATCGTCGGATACTATCTCCATAGATCGTGTTCTTCAGATAGGCCACTGCTTTCAGACGAAGACATGTGTATCTGAAACATATTATCCACGGTATATGTATATATTAATTACTACTACTTAATTTAATATATAAATAATTATACATATTGTTGCAAGTAATTCCTAGTTGAAGATAAGTGCTACCCCAGTGCACCCTAATTCTCGTAGTGTCCTTACTTGACTTTTTGAAAAACAAGTTCAGGTAGTGGATGTCGCGGAAAGTTTTATGCAATGAAAACTTTTGAAAAATTGTTTTCGTGAGAGGATCCTAAAGATTGTAGTCTAGACTCGAGAAGGAATCCTGGTTCACTACAATCGTAGCTCTAATACCAATTTGTCACACCCCTTTCTAAGGCGGAAGCACGAGGTGTGATCCTGAAAGGTTCTCATTGCATATGAATGGTAAACATACTACATGATCAGAAAACAAACTCCAAGATGCCATTGATATTAAATATCCAAAACATAAGTCAAATTAAGTGTTTACATCACACGATAGATAATTGTTTGAAAAGTTTACAACTTTATTCCAAAGACAAACATCAAGGTTTTGATCATTATATCACCACATGAGGTGGAATATAACGAACAAATCCCACAAAATAGGCATTGGAGTCTTGACACAACATAACTTAAAACATAAACATCATACTTGAGCAAGAGTGAGACCACACGTACATCCACTTTAGTTACCTGAAATACATGTAGGTTTTGGAAAATCGTCAACAAAAGTTGGTGTGAATTCATGCAGTTTTGTGTAAAACATTTAAGTATACGTTGTAGAAATCATGGTATGTAATTGTACTTAAAAAAGTATTCTGTAAATGTAAGGAATACGAGATCGCTAATGGTTCGCGAGGCCACTAACATATGTAACGACATAGGAAGCATCCAAACCATAGGCATTTTAATTGTCAATTCACAACTAGAGACACAAAAGCACTCTCGGTAAAAGTGTGGCTGCCTGAAACCCATTAGATCTAACCTTTTGTTCCGCGGTCTAAGTATTAAGTTGATTAATGGTGCTTATGACACCCTATTCGTGACATGATCTATAGTATCATTCCTTAGTTTTGCTTCTACATACCACAGTACATGTATTTTCCTCAAGTTTAGAAAACAATAAAATGTTTAAAAGTGGGGACATGAACTCACAATTTTGCGTATCCTGCGTCGTAAACTTCACCGGGTTTGCTTTGTGAGCGTCGTGACCTATATGTGTTCTATATACGTTAGTCACTAGACTTGTATTACACAAGTACAAGTCACCATCTTTAGCTTATGTATTTGTTCTTTGTATGTTCATCCTTTGTGAGGGTCGTGCCCTTGTTTGTCGGGTCTTGCCCGTTCGTTGTGTCTTGCACTTTGAATATGTAATTTTTATTTGTAAATATATATTTTACCTCTCAAATATATGTTTGTTTATGTAGTCTTTTTCAACGATATAAGTGTTAAAAATGAATTATATTTTTAACCTTTCATATATATGTTACTTATTTTATTTTCCAAAAATAAATATAAGTATTTTGTGAAATAATATTTTCAATATTATTTTTGTGCAAGTATACTTAGGAAAGTATACTTGTATTTTATGTAAATACTTGTGTATTTTACGTTATTTGCCAAAAATCAATACTTTGATTTTTATTACTTTTCGGAATTATATTTCTTAAAAATAATATATTTTTAAGTCTTGTGTGGAATATATATATTTTGTCATGCTTGTAAATATATATATTTATTTTTGTCATTCACCCGATTTTGGTATAATTTCTATTACTTGGTAATGGTTATATATTTGTCCAAATATATATATATAGTTATGTCAATAATTGTCCAAAGTCCAAATATTTGTGGAATATATTTTTAGAAATATATTTTTTTGTATTGTCCAAATACTCTTCTTGAGTGGAATTTTGTATACTTGAATGCTTAGGTATTCTCATGTATTTGTATGTGTATTTTGGTATTTATACTCCTTGGGAGTATTTTGTGTATTTTTAAGTCCCTGATACACTACTACATATAATACACATACTATACACTTAGCACAAAATTTGTGATCACTAAATATATATATTTTTCCTAAAATATACATACTTAATATTAATTTCATTTGAAGAAATCATATTCTTTTATCTTGAAATTTCATGTAAAAATTAGGGAAACCTTGGTAAATATTTTTTAGGTAAATTTTTGGGAAATAAGTTTCACCAAAACTTATATTTTTCTAAGTGTCAAAATTTTATAAAAATTTTGACATAGTTTCTCCTAAAAATGAAGGTTTCCCATGTTTTCAAAACATGTGTTTATTTTCTTTTTTAACACCAAAACCAATTTCCACTAACAACATACACTAATTTCTTCATATGTAACATTATGGTGAACTTGATTTGTGGTTAAAAATGTGTAGTCTTTAAGCTTTACACTTAACTTATAATGATCTTTCCAAAAACAAGTTTTCTTGTAAACTTCAAACAAACTTTTATGAACTTTAATTTACTAACCAAATCATCCATGATTTTTATGGTTTCAAAGTCTTGAAAATCATGTTCAAAAACCATTTTCATGTTCATTAGAAAGATCTTTATGTTTAAAACCTTGTTTCATCATGGATCTTCCAAGATCCATTCTTAACATCTTTAAATCATACATTAACAAGCTTCTTGAAAAACCATTAACAAGTTTTTCATAGATTTTTGTTTCAAAAGTTAGTTTTATACACACTTTGTTACTTCAAGATTACTAGTTCATGCTTAAAAATTCATTTTTCAAGTTCACATAAGTGTTTCATATGTTCATCTTCAAGTTTAACCATGGATCTTTCAAGATCCATGCTTAAACTTGTTAGATCTAAGCTTCTAACAAGCTTAACATACTAGATCTAAACATACACACAAGATTTAACAACATCAACTTCATCACATACACCAAAAATTACCAAAATCACTTGTTTTCTTCATGATTATGTTAGATCTTCTCATTTTCATCTTTAAAAGTTTAGTTATTTAGATAGTGAGACATGTACACAACATAAACATGAACCAAATTAGTGATCAAGAGGCTTAAAACTAGCTCTAATGGCTAGGGAAGTGGCACAAGAAGGATGATGATGAAGATGGAAGAAAGTGACTGGTTAAAAGCTCCTCCAAGTGGTCCTTCAAGTTCTAGCACTTCAAGCCTTCCTAGTTAGCCTCCATACACCTTGTAGTGACCTTAGATTGCTTTGTAATGGTTTGAAAATGGTGGTTGTATGTGGTGTGTGTGTGAGCCAAGAACAAGAAGAAGAAAGGAGAAGGAGATGGTGTTTTGAAATGAATTGTGATAATGTTCATCTAACTAGTGGTTACTTATAATATTTTTCCAACAAGATAATATTCTCAAGATTTAATGTTCAATATCAAGGGGACATTGAGAAATATTTTAATCAAAGAAAGTGGGGCCTATGGGGTCGGCCATGGTTGAAGGTTGGGGGGGGGGGGGGATTATAGTGTCAAGTTTTGGAAGTTGAGGGTTTAAAGTGCAAACTAGAAGGTTTAAGTTAGTTTTAAGTGTGTTTAGGTGTTTTTATGATTTTTAAGGTGTTCTATCACCAATACTAACTTATTATCATAAAAATATTACTTCTAGTTGAATTTTGATGTCTCGGGTAGTGTCTGGTTATTCGTTTCGTTACGGTGCGTTAAAGTGCTAAATTGCGCAGTTTTACTAAGTATGAAGCACCTTTTATGACAGTTTCAATTCCCGACACTTTGTAAGTTATTCTGGACACTAAAACATCAATTCTACATATTATTTAGTGTTAAATTGCTGAATTATTGCTGAATTCTGCATAATTCAGCATTTTAAGTAAGTTTCAGGTGTCTTTTAGTGCTTATTTTAGCTTTCGGAAAGTTTATATGTTAACCCTTGTATCCATACTTGGGTTTTAATGTATTTTGGATGTTGAACCTACTCCTAGGCCCTAAATCTATTGTCTGACTGCTTTCTGCAGAAGCGCTGACACAGTGTGTCTTACCAGTGAGTTTACTAGTCTTTCTGACGCAACGCTTAAAGTAATGCAAAAGGCAATATTTGAATTATAAGACATGCATGAATTCATATGTAAAGCAAGTAATCACATAATGTTGACGTTTGCACATAATTGCAATTAATAGATAATATTAAAATAGTACGGAAATTACCGGTTTGGTGCCAATTGTCACAATTTACTCTAATATTTATCATTGACTCAATGCACGATACAAAGATATCCAAGAGCTAGAAAGATTTGTACATGACCAATAACATATGGATGCAAACAATAACATTTGGATGCAAACAAATTACATGACCAATAACATATGGATGCAAACAATCTTAACGGACATGACGTTCGGCTAATTTTTTTTGTTTTTGAACATCAACAATGAACTTATCATATAAAAGGCTAGCGGGGAACTAGCAAAACTCCTTACAACGGCCAAAGAAACGTTCGGCTAAATAGGCACATACGCTTTGCCCGAACCAAAATTCTTTACTTTGGAGCTTTAATTTTGACTTGAAAAAATTTACCTAATTTTCTCATTCTTATATCAATTTGTTCTTTAGTGTAAAAAACGTGAATATTAAATTTTATTAATTCATACGTTTATTTAGGTGTTGTTTGTTTTTTCAGAGAAGAGCTTCCTGGTCTCTTTTGTCTGCATGGCACAGTCCAAGCACATACCTTTTGTTTTGCAAATTGTTTGTTTTTTAGAAGAAATTTCATTTAAAAAGGTCTGCGTGTCTTCTTCCCCAAATAGATGTGGACTTCCTGCTTCTAAACACTTCAAACCTCTTCAAACCCAAAAAACTCTCTCACTTTTCAAAAAACACGTCGCCACCACCCTTTCTTCTCTACAACCGCTACCACCCTCCCTATTCCCATAGCCGCCGCTACCACCCCTCCCTCTTCCCATAGCCGCCGCTACCACCCCTCCCTCTTCTCACCAGCGTCGTCTCTCACCTCTACCCTCATCCCAGATCGCTGCCGGCTACTCCCCTCCTCCCACAGCCGCCGCATCTTCCCCCTCCTGCTCCTCCCAGCGTCGCCGCCTCCATCCCAAACACATCAGGTAATTTCATTTTTTTTCATGGTTTTATGTTTAAGGAATTTTTAATTTTAATTGTTTATGTTTAGGTTTATGAAAATTCTTTATGTTTGGGGGTTTAAGTTTATGTTAATTGTGTATGTTTAGGTTTATGGTTATTGTTTAAGAATCATGTTTATATAATGTTTATTGTTTATGTTTAGATTTAGGTTTATGTTAATTGTTTATGTGTATGTTTAGGTTTAGGTTTATGCTAGTTGTTTATGTTTAGGTAAAGGTCTATGTTCATTCTTTATGTTTAGGTTTAGGTCTATTATCATTGTATAAGTTTATGTTCACTGTTTTTTATCATCGTGAAATATTTACGTTTAGGTTTATGTTCATTTTATATGTTTAAGTTTATTGTTTATATTTAGGTTCATTGTTTTTGATAAGTTGTTTATGTTTAGGTTTATTGTGTTTTTTATAAATATTATTTAAGTATTGTATAATTATTATTTAAATTTGAATGTCAAAAACTCTTTTAAGTTTAAAAATTCAGTTTATTTCAGCAGCTTGTAGAAGTTATAAATATACAATCTTCTTCTTGCAGAATGCAGATGCTTGGTTCACCTCTTATGCTACAGATGTCTGCAGATGTGATCCGTAGACATTTTACCTCTGAAAAAACAAACAACACCATAGTTGTTTAAGATTAATTGTATTACAAAGTGTTCATCACCTTCTTTTCCTTAGAAAGTTAATATACTTATTTAATTTTCAAAACTAGTATGTTTTCAAAAATTAATTACTTCTATAAATTATGTAACAAAATCGTCTAAAGTTGAAGATGACTTATGACTATGAAGTCTCGTCAATTGACCGAAGTGCCATTAATTAATGGTCACATTCACATGCTGTCCCATGGCAACTTAACAAAATAAAATGAGTGTTTCTATTGACCCGTTTTAGGTTGTTGGTTATTTACGTTATTATAAATTTAAAAGAAAACAGGGTGAAAGGTAATACGTTGTGGGTGCTTGTTATTTTGTAAGGCAAGGATAAATTTAGGTAAATTACTTGGAAAAATAAACAGATATTATAAAAATATTTCCACGAATTTTTTTAATTGTGATTTTCAAGCAACTTTTAAAACTAAGGTATACTACTGTGAATTTTTATGTGACTAAAATATATTCATATACAATATTATAGTTTATTAGATAATATAAATAAAAAACTAAAAAAAAAAACATTTTCATTTCAAATATAGAGTAAGGATCAAATAGGAAGTTTATTTTGGCTAGGAAGGATAGGAAGCAATAGAATTAGGACATGTGTCAAAATCTAAAATAAAGAGGAAGGGTATTTTAGTCAATCTTATCCTTTCTTCTTCCTTTTCAAAACCCAGTAACTTCAAAACTCACCATTTTCAAAACCCACCATCTTCAACCATTTCTTCATTTTCTATCTCAATAATCACTACATTATAGTGCGATTTTCGTCACCAATCAATGATTCAAACACCCGATCAACGTGTTCTTCAGCTTTTTTGAAGAAAACCCAGTTTAATTTCATACAAAATCTCGTTTTTTCCGGTGATTTTGAAGATAATCACTCGATCCGTTCGATTCAAGCGCTGATAAGTGTTTTAATCATTCAAAATTCGTCAATTGTTGAAGAAATCACTTCGATCCATGTAAGAAATTCTTTAATTTCATTTTTACGATCTGAGTTTTTGATTTAGTCATTGCGTTTTACGATCTTGGCGGGGGTCCGGGGGCAGCGCCCCTGGTAGCGGGGTCCCAGGGCGGCAGCCCCTGGCTGGGGTTGAGACAATTTAATTGCTGTGATAAAAATGCATCAGAAAATTTAATTTTCTGTAAATTGCCTCTGGAAAACTGCATTGGTTCAGACAATTCACTACACAGACAATTCACAGCACAGACAAAACTATTGTCATAGTTCAATGCGTTTTAGAGAGAACACCTTCTTTGGTGTTTTTAGGCAATTGCGTTTTAAAACTAAAACATTTTTATGTGTTTTCTGGCCATTGCGTTTTAGAAAAACACATTCTTGAAGTGTTTTTAGTCATTGCGTTTTAGGTAAAACACATTTTTAGGTATTTTCAGTCCATTGCGTTTTACAGAGAACACTTTCTTTTATTTTTTTAGGCAATATCGTTTTAGAATGAGACATTTTTAAGTGTTTTGTGGCCATTGCGTTTTACAAATAAGACATTTCTTTATGTTTTTGGTGCATTGCGTTTTAGGTAAAACACTTTTTATGTGTTTTCAGTCCATTGCGTTTTAGAAAACAGACATTTTAAGTGTTTTCTGGCCATTGCGTTTTAAAAATAAGACATTTGTTTGTGTTTTTGGTGCATTGCGTTTTAGGTAAAAACACATTTTTATGTGTTTTTAGTCCATTGCGTTTTAGAAAGTACATTTTCTTTTGAGTTTTTAGGCTATTGCATTTTAGAAATAAGACATTTCTTTGTGTTTTCTGGCCATTGCATTTTACAAAGAAGACATTTATTTGTGTTTTTGGTGCATTGCGTTTTAGAAAAATGTCATTTCTTAGTTTTTTTTTTCCATTGTGTTTTACGCAACTGAGTTTTTTCCATTGCGTTTTACGCAACTGGGTTTTAGAAAAAATTTTTCGAAAATATAGCAATAGTATACTCGTTTTAAAGATAAAAAATGCTCGTTTTTTGTGAATTTTTTATAAAAAATAATGTCGTATGAAAGAGTTATTAACGTTTAAAAAATGGGGGGGGAATTGGAGGAGAGAGAAACTATTGACTTGGATTGACTTGAATACCCCTAAACAAACTCACGCGCCTCTTTTCTTCCCTTCAATTTTCCTGATTTAATCTTAGCCCTTGATTAACTAAATGGATGGTCAAGATCACTTCATAACCTTCTTAGCCAAATAAATTTCCTATCATATCTCCACCCTTCAAATATATAAACATTTTAGAATACAAAAGAAATATAGTCCCAATTTTAAATATTGTTTGATAGAATATACCTTTTGAAATAACTCAACTTTCCACTTCCCTCATCCAAAAATTATGATGAACTTATTAATAAGATTTATGAGCTTATTATAAATAAAAAAGGCCAATAAACTTATTTTTAACAGCTTTATTAACCTAAACTTATGTGCTTATTAGCTTAAAACCTATTATTTTGGTTAAACATGTACTTAAGTTGATTATAACCTCATAATCTGTTAAAAATAAGATTTGTGGCATTTTTAACATTTCAATGAATTCATAAACCACACAATTAGGTCTACCGACACACCTTTTAAATTCTTGTAATGATACTAATCACTTTGTTTAAAATTTATCTTTGGGTGTGATAATTATAATTATTGATCCATGTTTTATTCACAAGCAATGCTTTTCTTAAGTTTGAACTTGAAGCACAAGCCAATTCGTCCATTAATAGTATTTAATATAAAAAGTAGTAGAAAACAATAAGAAACAAAAATGCATGTGAAAATTTTGGATAGCCTGTTTTAAGATCTATCCTTTTCATGTTTTTGGGTTATATATGAGGTATTGAGGTGTGGTCCATTTTGCCATTCGTTTTTTTCTCCTTGTTTTTGTTTGGATTTTGTTGTTCTTGATTTATTGATTTTAGTTTAACAAACTTATAAGTATTTCACAAAATTCAAATGGAAATTATAAAAACGATACTATTAGTATGGTTATGAGAAACACAAAGGAGTCATTAGGAGATTTTAAGGCAAATTACATGGAAAACACATATATTCAATATGATAACCAATTCTTTTGATTGTTCTATTTAAGTCAAATTGGAAAAGAAAACAATCATTAGATGATAAACAAGATTCATATATTTTTATTTGCCTAACTAAACTTTTTTTAATATAAAAAATTATACAAGATTGCAAATGAAAGTTAAGTGACTTTGTATCAGAAAAAAAAAAATTAGAGTAACATTAATGAGACATTTGGAAACTTTGTTACCATTATATAAAGTTACGAATTTCTAATTTCAGAGATAAAATTGTTTTTTTGGGTCAAACGGCTATATGCGTGCCAATCGGTGAGTACGTGGGCCATGTTTAGGTTTTTATGTATGTCATGATATTCAGGGATGTTATTGCTGTTGTTGAACGTCTAACTCACACCTATTATATATGCTCCTAAATTTACACCTATGTCCACTATAGGACCGAAACTCTCAACCATACACGTTTGCTAGACACGTTATTGTAGCTAGGCTACATGCCCTTTGTCACGATATTCAAATTCATATCATTTTCAAGTTTGTGTAAAATTTTCAGCTTAGTATCAGCTTTGATTCATCAATTCATGAACACGAACGTTAATAAGTCCATATTGTTTATAAAGTGTCACTCACATCAACATTTCCTTTTAACACGGAAATTTTGAAATCCAAATCTTCATTATCTTGATACTTTATGGGGTTGTTTGGTCATGTAAATTTCTTAAAAGGAATTTGAATTACATTTGGAGATGAAATTTGAGGGAATTGAAATTAATTCTATTAAAAATTTGTATTGTGTTTCTTTTGAAAAGTTATGAATGACGATGGAATGCAAAAAAAAAAAAAAAAAAAAAAATTGAATTTCTAAAATATCCTTCAGAGCATTCAATATGTATTATGTTTTTCCATCCCTATAATATACTAAAAATCACTATATTTTGTCTCTTATTTTCAGATAAATAATATTTTTTATACTTTTATCTTTACCTTTTCTCTCTCTCCACTCACAATCACTTTAAAAAATATTAGATAATTATAGAGGGTAAACAGTGTTTTCTCCAAATAGTCTGATAAACGGTAACATCTTCTCTCTCTCCTCCACTCACAACCAGTTACAATAAATCTATACAATATAGAGAACTATCTCACGTTAATGTAAAGGACCCAATATGAATGCTCTTAAAATCCCTAACATATTCATTCACGGTTTTTTTCATAAGCATCATCGTCTATTGCTAGAATTTTGAATAAGCTCCATCTTCTCCTACCTAGAACTCACCTCTCCGGACTCGACCTTGATTTCATCATGGCTAGTCGAGTGCTCAGTTCTCCTAGAACTTGACCGAAATTTCATCATTGATGCTCAATTCTTTGTTTTGGTTCTTGATTCGCTTCTCAATTCACATATTGGGATCTTAATTCACGTTAATGTAAAGGACCCAATATGAATGCTCTTAAAATCCCTAACATATGCATTCGCGGTTTTTCATAAGCATCATCGTCTATTGCTAGAATTTTGAATAAGCTCCATCTTCTCCTACCTAGAACTCACCTCTACGGACTCGACCTTGATTTCATCATGGCTAGTCGAGTGCTCGATTCTCCTAGAACTTGACCGAAATTTCATCATCGATGCTCAATTCTTTGTTTTGGTTCTTGATTCGCTTCTCAATTCACATATTGGGATCTTAATTCGTATAGAACTGGACATGGGTTTAATCATCGTTGCTTGATCTGCTCTTTAGGGTCTCAATTCACTTCTACGTTTTGGTGGAAACTCAATAAAAAAATCCTTTATGGGTTTCAATGAACATAGGTTTTGGTCTCTGGGTTTCAGTGAACATCAATTTTGGGTTCAAGGAAAAAGCTATGGTTTTCGTCGAATCAATGGTTTCTGAAACATAACTTCTGTTTATATATGTTGCTTTGCCTTTTTTGTTTATGGAACCTTTACTGTGATTTTAGTGGAGCAGACGATGAGCACGACACCCAGATCACCATTGAGGGCCAGGTGGTTCCACAGGCAACTAAGTTCAAGTATCTAGGATCGTTTGTTCAGAGCAATGGAGAGATAGACAGTGACGTAGCTCACCGTATCCAGGTTGAATGGTGTAGGTGGAGAGCAGCCATAGGGGTGTTGTGCGACAAAAGGTTCCCTGATAAACTAAAAGGGAAATTTTATAGGGTTGCAATTAGACTCTCTATGTTATACGGAACAGATTGTTGGGCCATCAAGAAAATTCATGCACGAAAGCTAGAGGTAGCAGAGATAAGGATGCTAAGATGGATGTGTGGGCACACTAGGTTGGACAAGATAATAAATGAGGTGTTTAGGGAAAGATTAGGAGTTGCTAGTATTTCAGACAAGATAAGGGAGGGGAGACTGAGATGGTTTGGGCATGTCAGGAGGAGGCAGACGACAGACCCTGTTAGAATAGTTGAAACACTCGCGGTAATTAGAAGGAGGAGTAGAGGCAGACCGAAAATGACGTGGGATGAGCGGATTAGGCAAGATTTGCTAGATTTGCACCTCTTTGAGGACATGGTCGAGGATAGAACTTCGTGGAGACGTAGGATTAAGGTTAAAGATTTTTAGGAGTTTGGCCTGGTTTTTAGCTTAGGTCCCTGTCTTATGAGTTTATTTTTTCAGTTTCTATGAGGTGTGATATAGTTTATATATATATATATATATATGTGGTAAGGTTCCTCTACAAAGTGTGTTTTTCCTACAAAGTGTAGGAAGTTATTTGGACCATTGGATGAGTGTTTTTAATGGTTGAGATCATCTTGGTGGCATTTTAGTAATATTTGTATTTTAAATAAAGAATGATTTGATTGATGAAGGATAAAAAAGTCATTTGTCGTGTTTTAAAAAAGGCAAATAACCGTCATTCCATAAACCACTCATTCAATCTCGCAAGCTTCTCTCTCTCTCTCTCTCTCTCTCTCTCTCTCACTCACTCACTCTTATCACCTTCTATACTAAAAAACAACCAAAAAATCCTAAAATCATGGATGTAAATATAACACAATGTGAAGAAACCATAAACTGATAAAACACAATATGATGGGTAAAGAGAACCAGAAACGTGTTATAAATGTTTGGTTTGTTTTATATTGTGTTTTTCAGACACTAGTGTGTTTATGTTTAAGGGGTGTGTTTAATTGCGAAAACTGATATAACACAATGTGAAAAAACAATAAACTGATAAAACACAACGTCAAGAAATAATTAATATGTTTCATATTTTGAACTTAAGATGAAGGATGAGATGAATGTGCCATGAAGGATACTATGTTTTATTGTGAAAACTAGTATAACACGATGTGAAGAACTCAGAAACTGGTAAAGCACAACGTCAAGAAACAATTAGTGTGTTTTAAGTTTCAGACTTCGGATTCGAATAATATGAATGTGAGATGGAAAATTCTATTAGGCTATAGGGTGTGGGGATCATGGTTGGGAAATGATTTGCCACCTAGGAACATGAATGGAAGGCTACACCACCCCTTTGATTGATCCACCATGGTTTGCATGGATTAAACCATGGCAACCATGGTCCTCCTTTCCATTTTTCAACAAATCATTTCCTTTTTGTTTAGACAAAGATAATAAATAAGGGGCTAATGATTTGGGCCATGACCATACCCTTAGGGTAGTGGTTTTGGATGGTGGATTAAAGATTAGTTACATGGCACTAACATGGAGGGTCATGGTAGTCATGAGGGTCATGACCACACCCTATAGCCTTAATGTGGTATAAGTAACTGAATCAATTGTGAGTGTAAGAAATAAGGGTTTCCATAAAAATCTCAATTAATGATCCATAATTATCTCTCTCGTAAATAACTTATTTAATCAATTACCATCATGCCCTTTTGATTAAATTAACTAGTTGCCACATGTCACATGAACATGACTTCCTACACTTTGTAGGAAAAGTTGGCTTTGTAGCCAACTCCTACCCTATATATATAGAGAGAGTAGGGATCCTGCGAAAAGTGTGTTTTTCCTAGAAAGTCTAGGAAGCGATCTAGGCCATCCAATGGGTGTGTTTAATGGTTAAGATGAAGTCAATGGCAATCTTGTAATTTTTTAGTTTATATAATTCATTGTTTTAAAAGACTAGGGGCAATTTTGTCAATATATCGTGTTTTAAATCAACTAGATAACCGTCAGTCAAACCCAGTCCCTAATTTCACGCGATTTTCCCTCTCTCTCTCTCCAAACCCATCTTCGAAACCCCAATCCCTACCAAAATTAACTACAATCATGGAAGAAGATAACTTTAGAAAGGATGGAGAGCACCGGATCAAATTAAAACACTTCTCCATCTCCACCATCTCTGATTCATCATCACTATTCAAATACTGTTCATATCATCTCCGTTTTCTTGACGATGTGTTTTAACAGAAAGCAAATTAATACAGTTGTGTTTTAGCAGCAAGCAGATTCATACAGTTGTGTTTTAGCTTACCAACTGGGGTAGCCCAGTTGGCCAGTCCCACCCTTTCTCTTCCAAGAGACCCGGGTTCGACTCCAGTGATGGTCACAAGCCACACACCTCTTCCCAGAGGAAACGGAATCAACTCAGGGCCAAGGGTATTCACCGCCAGGCAGTATTGGGACGGTACTAGCTTGTGGAGTGGGATCACTCCAGCGGCTGGGAGGTCCGTGCAATAACCCCCCCTACAGTTGTGTTTTAGCATTCAGATTCATACAGTTGTGTTTTAACAGCAAGCAGATTCATACAGTTGTGTTTTAGCATTCAGATTCATACAGTTGTGTTTTAACAGCAAGCAGATTCATACAGTTGTGTTTACCAGCAAGCAGATTCATACAGTTGTGTTTTAGCATTCAGATTCATACAGTTGTGTTTTAACAGCAAGCAGATTCATACAGTTGTGTTTTAGCATTCAGATTCATGTAGTTGTGTTTTAACAACAAGCAGATTCATACAGTTGTGTTTTAGCATTCAGATTCGTGCAGTTGTGTTTTAACAACAAGCAGATTCATACGCTGTGTTTTACCATCAATGCTGGTAATGCTGGAGGATTTCTTGACGCTGTGTTTTAACAGCAAGCAGATTACAAAACAGTAATCTGCCAATTACAAAACCACTTTTATAATCTATAAAAAAAATTGACTTTAGCCCTGTAAAGTGTTAAAACACAGCACCAAGAACATGCTGATAATTTCCAGTAATCTTCTGAACAATGGAATATGCGATTGGTTTAGATTTCGAAAACAAATTATTCAGAAAATCATGAGGAAAAACGGTTATAAAATATGGACATGGATAGTTAGTTAATGAAGATAAATTCCAAAAATAAAAATAGAATGTGAAAGTACACAATTGCCCTTCTAGTTAAAAATCTTCAATGCCACATGTCGCATTCTGATTGCTTCCTAGACTTTTAGGAAAAACCCACTTTCTACCCAACTCCTACTCTCTCTCTCTCTCTCTATATATATATATATATATATATATATATATATATATATATATATATATATATATATATATATAGGTTTGCACCTATTCTCGGTGTCGTCGTTTTACTAACAAGCACTTACTTATTTATGTGTTAATTATTATTTTTATCTCTATCTTTTGTATTAGTGGCGTGCTTATATATGTTTTTTTAGAAGCTTATGTCTTGGTTATGGTTTTTGGAGCTGGGGGTCTCACTGGAAGTAGCCTCTCTATCCCCCCTGGGATAGAGGTAAGGCGTGCCTATATCCTACCCTCCCAGACCCTATCAATATTTTCGCTATAGGTGGGATTATACTGAGTATGGTTGTTGTTGTTGTAATGTTGTTGTTGTGGAAGAAATTAGTTGTTGTTATCATAGTATAGTATCAGGATGAATTTGTAGCCTTTAGTTAATATAAGAATTTGTTGGTGTCAATACTTGTTTATTTTGGTTTATGTGATAAATTATTTTTTGAATCCATCAAAGATGGCAACAATGGAGAGGAAACAAGAGCGATAGATGGCTTTTTGGTAATGTTTTAACATTGTGTTGGAATATTTAAAATCCTCCACCCTAGTGAAGGAAAGTTAAATTCCATTGGTGGATTGAAAAGTTTTCAATTCCAACTAGTGTGTTTTCGATGTCGCGCGTTGCGCGAGAGACGTTTGTGTTTTCCTTACAGCGGCGGAACATTAGAAACTTGTTATCAAAAGGACTTTCCCCATGGTCCAGTTAAGTAGTTTTTGTGTTTACATATCAAGTCTTTTACATTAAACAATAAGCGGATCTTGGATGCAGCTTCCTTTCTTCGACAGCGTTGTCGGTGCTTTAGTTAATTAGTTGTGTCATCACGTCGTCCTTTCTTCAACACCATAGTTTCAGGACCTGCATTTAATAATGTGATTTATTAAAATATTTTGTAAATAAGATTTTAAAATTTATGTGCCTTCAAGCATAGAGAATTGAAACAATCAATTAATCAAGAACAACATCAACCCAAATAAACGAAGTGTTGAAACTAATTTATATGAGTTCATACTACATGTCATTGACCAAGTCATTCAAAGACCTCAAACTCCACTATTCTACACTTAATGTAACTTGACCATGGTCCATCTACAAACTTAACCATTTGATTTTAAGTTTAAACTGTTCGCCTTTAAAATATAACAATATTCAATAGAACAAAACAGCCAAATTATTGTCTTTAACTTAAAACCCTAAAGGCCTTTAACTATGGTGAACTTGAAGTTAAATGTAGACTTTGGGCTTCCTAACATTTCAAACCAGCAAAAGTAGGAAATAGTTAAAAAGAAAAGAGATTGAAACTACTCATGTGATTATAATATTTAGATTCTATGAAGCTAATTTCTAAGAAAAGTGGGACCATCAGCAAAAATTTCAAGTCAACCAAACGTAGTTAAGCTGACTTATTTATTTGTTACTCTGGGTACTTGGGTTAACAAAACAACAATTTTAAGCAATGTTTTAGGAGCAAATATATTAATAGAAGATAATAACATTATTTCATTTGGACTATTTATGTAACATACTATAAGCTTTTACAATGATTATGAATATAGACATGTAACACCATTTTATAAGCTTTAAAAAAAACTTCATAAGCTTAAAAAAAGCACACTGAACTAAACTATTTATAATAGGACCAGGACTCAAAAATCATAAACACCTCTAAAATACTTACAGTGAATATTTATAGGCTTCACTTGGTTTTTCCCCCACCATTTGGTAAAGATTTAAGGAATCATCTAGCTATGACCGGGTAAAGAGCCTCCAAACGTATAATAAACCAAAATATGACTTGGACAAACTCTGACATGGAAATTCGATTAAAAAGATCATGCCTCTTGGAAACCATTACAAACTCACGTAGCACATATCCAGCACGAAGAAAACACTTCCTATAATTAATTCAGCTCCCAACTCATAAAAACTGCAAAGGTAAAAACAAAACAAATACCTACAGGTGCTTGAGAGGCGAAAAAACATTTGTGTTCAACTTCCTCAATCGCTCTTACTCTTCTTTTCACCTTTTCTCCTCTGTCCGTAACCCCCTTTCTTGTCCAAATTATCGGCGTTATTCCATGAACAATGGTAGCTAGCACATAGGTTGAATATATGTGGCAAGTTTAGAAGAGGAATATATACCCAAAAACATGTGTCCCACAATTGCCAGAAATAAAAACCTACCTAAAATGCGGGCGAAAACCAAATGTAGCGGATCGGTATGGGTGATATCTTGTAATTAATAAGCAAAATCAATAACTCGGGAAAATGCAACAAATATATAGAGTAGTTTGGGGCTTTTCTAGTATTGAAAGAAGGCAGACAACAGAAAGCAGTGATCTTGATATCCTTATCTTTCTCTGTCGTGTATCAGGGAAGTAGAAAAAACAAAAAGAAGTAAAAAAGTGGGTGCCGTCCTCGAACCGGCACCACTTGCGTCTTATAAATTCCACTTCACCTCTAACAAAGTTGAGAACTAAAAAAACATTAAAGCAGTACATACATGTTCATTCCTGCATTAGCTGTTGAAGCTCAGAATCTTCAAAGCATATATTATTCTTGGTGGCTACAAACATATCAAAAATAGAATGTAAAATTCCTTTTTAACAACAAAAAAATGAGAACAACTGCAAATCATCATTGATTCAAAGATCAAATCAATGCCATATACATAGAACATGCAACTTCCCATTCAACCTGTTGCCTCTTCTGCACGGGAGATTTTATCTCGAATGCGACTGATGTGTGTCGGTGTGTATATAATTTAGATATATTTTTAAGCCCTTTTTACACTTTTAGTCAAGTTTTAAATTTATAAAACACGATATTTACTAACACTAAACACACATATGGGCAAGTGCACCCATCGTGGACGTAGTATAGTGTTGGTAAGATACCGAGGTCGTCCAAGGACACAAGAGCTTTTAATACCGGTTTATCCTCAACGTCTAATCAAATCAAAAAGTTAGAAAAATGTTTTTTAAACTAAGAAAAATAAAAACTAACTAAATGCTGAAAAATAAAATAAAATAAAAACAGATAGACAAGATGAATCACTTGGATCCGACACGTGTATTAGTATAACCTTTGATTATTTTCGCACTTTTGCACTTGTTTAAGAGATTATCTTAGTTATTGTAGTAGGCCCCTTTTTCGGAGGTGACGTTACCCTCAACCCAGTAGTTTGAGTCAGCAAGGATACAATCCTAAAGGGTTGGATTATTGAAAGATAATGAATTAAGTTATTAATGCAAATTATGGTAGGCCCCGCTTTTGGCGGTGACGTTACCCTCGGCTAAGTAGTCTGAGTCAGCAGGGATACAGTCCTAAATAGCCGGGTTATAGTATTAATAGTAGTTAGCTTATGAGGGGGTCAAAGAGTTTGGATCCCCGCCATCCAATACCTATGGGCATTGAAGGAGATCCTACTAAATTTGACCCAGGTCCCAAGCAGGACCTCTAAACGCTGAACAAGGGCAAGACCTTTACCAAACCGTTCCCTTAACCCCCGACCAGGTAGCCAACATACCTCCATATAGACCGTGGAGATATGAATGGTGAAAATCTTTTATTTTATATAGACAGTAAAATAATGCCAAGACACCACGGACAAACGATAAGGAAAGATCACCTTCAACATAAGTAACTAGTTATTAAAGTCATTAATACAAAACCAAATAAAAAGTGCAAAAGATTGAAAATAAAAAGTATTATACTAAACACTTGTCTTCACCAAGTGATGTAAGAGACTTAGGCAACCATGGCCTTGATTGTCAAGAACTCTTACGATCAATCTTGGATCCCGAGACGACTCACACACTCTATGATGGACAATGGATGATGGTGGTGGATGATGGTGTTATGGTGGTGGTGGGTGGTGGATGAAGTGTGAGAGAGGTGGTGTGCCAAGGGATGAGAGAGAATGAAGCCAAGCTCCTCTATTTATAGGCTGAACAGAACGCTGGACACGGCCCCGTGTTCGCTGAACACGGCCCCGTGCCCGTCTGACATTCTCTCTCTTCATTAATTGTAATTGCGAATTACAATTAATGCGCCTGCTGTACTTTCAACACGCCCCCGTGTCCGCTGGGCACGGCCCCGTGGTGAGCAATGGAAGCTTCTACTGGTTTGTCTTTTCTGCTGCTTCCTGGGCACGCCCCCGTGTTCACTGGACACGGGGCGTGTTCAGGCTCTGTTCTCTTCTCTTTGTC
Organism: Helianthus annuus; assembly: GCF_002127325.2. Lineage (NCBI taxonomy): Eukaryota > Viridiplantae > Streptophyta > Magnoliopsida > Asterales > Asteraceae > Helianthus > Helianthus annuus. The sequence continues at coordinate 131,894,128 of NC_035447.2, forward strand.
TTGGGAGGTGCCGTTGAGGGTCCGGGCAGTTTACTTTTGTCCCTTTTCTTGTATTTATGGTAGAATTAGTGGTCTTTTTGCTTCTTTTGTGATTTTGAGCTCATTTCATCCTGAAAATACAAAAGGAAGACAAAAACACTCTTTTTCCAACATTAGTACTTAAAAAGGGTTAGTTTTATGCCTTAATTGATGTGTTTTATATGTTGCATTTTACACACATCAAATACCCCACACTTGAACTTTTGCTTGTCCTCAAGCAAAACTCTTTTTAATGTGGCTTACACTCCCAAATGGAATAGGTAGAAGAGAAGTTTTTTTTTTTTTTTTTTTTTTTTTTTTTTTTTTTTTTTTAACTTGTCCTAGAGTGTCGGGAATCCAAGGTTTGTATAGGTTCTATTTTTATTTTATTTACAATCTTATTCGTCATGGTTTATTTTGAACTTTACATAAGATAAATTACTTAATTTGGCATAGCATGCCTTATTAAAATTCCATTTATATACAAGTTCACATACCTCACGGGAGATCACTCAATCACTCGGCCGAAGGTGTATATCTAAGTGAATCGCTCGAGAGCGGCACGGATTTACATTTTCCATATGCTTGCCAAGCGATCAATCCTCCTCCTTTTTAACTTTTTACCTTTGTAAATATCAAGAGGTCTTTTGGGGTGAAGGCTTGGGTTTAAAGGTGGGTGGTTGGTTAGTGGTTAGTAAAAAGGGCGAAAATCGTAACAAGTGTCGGTTTTCGTAAAATACCTTATTTTTGGTGACATTTATTTTTGAAGTATTTCTCCAAACAAGCTTTTTGTAGCTTATGTTTGTTTTTGACTTCATCATATTTTTTTTTTTTTTTCTTTCGTCACGTAAAGGGTATGTTTATGAAAAACCGAGTTTGTCACTAAAATAAAGGTGAAAGAAAATGAAAAAGGTTTTTGGTGGGTAGAAAATTGTTTTGGGGGTAATGAAATGAAAGGTTTAGGCTCAAAGGGGTTTTCTAGGGGGATTTTGGGTAGGTAAAAAAAATGAAAAATAATGGTTTTGAAAGAAAAATAGTTAGTCCTAATGCCTCCATCATTTACTTACTTGGGTTTAAGTTGGTAAGGACCGGGAATGTATCGTCGTGGCAAGTTCTAGATTTGTAAAGACCGAGCGGCTATTCACACAAGAAACGAAAAATGAGCATTTAATCTAAGTATGTGTATTTTTATGCTCAATAAAGGCTCAAAACTCACTTTTTGTGGGAATGGGTTTTTAATGTGACCAAGCATATATAATCGAATTTTAGCTAGACTTGTTATACCGTTTCATAATTTTCTTATGTTAGTTCTTTTTATCACGACGCTATCGGTTGTAAGTTTGTAAAAATATAACCCTTTTATAACTTGTTATTCCCAACTTAAACTAAGACAAGTAAATAAAAAAAATGAAAAAGTTTTTGAAAAAATTTGGGGTGTTTAGCGGTTCCAATAGAGTTTTGTGTAAGGCTTGTTTTAGGATTTTGCAAAATTCCAAGGTTTTAGCATCCCCCCCACACTTAAATTACACATTGTCCTCAATGTGTCCAAAAATAGAGTTTTTGGTTGATTAGAATATGTAAAAGTGTGTTTAAAAACAAAGATTTGTGTTACTGGCACTCTGGACACGGCCCCGTGTTGACCGGGCACGGCCCCGTGGTCAAGTGCCAGTAACAAAAATTATAGAATTGAGACAGAAGCATGGACACGGGGGCGTGTTCGCTGAACACGGCCCGTGTCCATTTACCTGAACTGGGTGATTTCCTGCAGGGGGCTCAGCACGGGGCCGTGTTGGTTGGGCACGGCCCGTGTGGACCCTTCTGTTATGGAGATTTTTGTCGGTTTGTTCTGTTCTTCTGCATGGTTCCATTTTTTCTCGTTCCCTTTTTCATCCATTACCACCATGAGTGTGTTTTATTCTGCAAAAACTAAAAGATTAAACTTAAACTAAGGATAGATCCGCGGAATGCCTCCGTGGTGCGCCACGTTTATAAGGGTCCTTGGCTAGACCCAATTCCCGGTCACACGTCATTTGATTGGGGTGCCTTGCCTCCCAAGTTACACCGTCGGAGAGCGGCATCCAAGCTTGAGTCGATAACCTTCATGTAGTGGACCGGGTCGTCATCCTCTATTCTTTTCCCAACTCCGAATTTTACCTCATCGTCCCCATACCTCAACGTTAGTGTCCCTTCATTCATGTCCACTACTGCTTGTGCGGTGGCAAGGAAAGGCCTCCCTAGAATAAGGGGGACCTCGTTGTCTTCCTCCATGTCGAGTATGACAAAGTCAACAGGATAAACAAACCGGCTTACCCTTACCAAGACATTCTCGATGACACCTTGCGGGAACTTGACCGATCGATCCGCGAGTTGTATGCTTATTTTTGTGGGGCTTGTGGTTCCCAAGCCAAGCCTTTTGAACATTGAAGAGGGCATGAGGTTAATGCTTGCCCCTAAGTCGGCCAAGGCATTGCGAACGGGAGATTCCCCTATTGAGCACGGAATCGTGAAGCTTCCGGGATCGATCTTCTTTTGGGGTAGTTTATTGAGTACGAGGGCAGAGCATTCTTCGCCTAAATTAACTAATTGCAAATTCTCAATTTTCTTTTTATGTGTAAGGAAGTCCCTCATAAATTTAGAGTATTTGGGCATTTGGGTTAGGACTTCGATAAAAGGAATATTGACATGCAATTGTTTTAGCAAACTTTCGAATTTTGCGAATTGCTCGTTGGTTTTTTGACGAATTAACCTACCGGGGTACGGGACTCGAGGAGCCTTGGTAGGCTCTGTTGATGGGGGAGGGTCCTTCTCCTGCAGATGTGTTGGCGTTGATTCTTCCGTGGTTGGAGGTATTTCTGCAGGCCCTACGGTTCGGTTTCGTAGCGTGATGAGGTGAACTTGTGCCTTCGGGTTGGTTTCGGTATTGCTAGGTAACGCGCCTTGTGGTCTTTCGGAAAAATTTTGAGCTAGTTGATTTATTTGTTTTTCTATATTTTGAATGCTAGCTTGTTGATTCCTAAAGTTTGATTCTAATTGTAGGAATCTTTCCGAATTTTTCTTGTCAGTGTCAGAGACGAGGCGAGATATAGTATCTTCGAGCCTTTCTCTCCCACTTTGTTGTTGAGTGAAATTTTGTGACTCATTTCTTGATTGCTGAAAGTTTGTTCGTTGTGGTTGTTGGTTACTACTATTGCCGGGCTCCCTCCAACCAAGGTTTGGGTGGTTTCGCCATCCTTGGTTGTAGGTCCCCGTTGGAGGACCCGACGGCCTAGGTCTATTATCAATGTAGTTTACCATTTCTTGTTGATTGTCCGTTTCTTTCATGCAACTCCAATTTTCATGTGACCCACCACACCCCTCACAAGCCATGACCGAGACTGTTTTTGTCATTTCTAATTTTTTTATTTTTGAAGAAAGGGCCTCGATTTGGGCTTGTAAAGAGGTGTTTTCGTCTACCTTATGGGCGCCCGGGGCAATAGTTTTATTTCCCCGGGGGGTGTGCCACTGAAAATTGGTTTGAGCAATTTCCTCAATCTGATTATATATTTCGTGTGGGCGTCGATTACCTAAAAGTCCCCCGGAGCTAGAATCAAGTGTCTGTCTAGTATGTGGCAACAATCCATTGTAGAAAGTGGATACTTGTTGCCATATCGCGAGGCCGTGATGGGGACACTTGCGTAGTAGCTCCTTGAACCTTTCCCAAGTTTCATATAAGGATTCCCCGTCCTCTTGTGAGTATGTGTTAATTTCAGCCATTAATTTAGCAGTTTTAGAAGGAGGGAAATACTTATATAGAAATTTTTGGGCTAGTTCATCCCAGGTGTTTACCGATCCAGCTGGGAGGGTGTTAAGCCAAGCTTTCGCTCGGTCTTTTAGTGAGAATGGAAACATACGAAGGCGGATGGCGTCGTTTGATGCTCCATTGATCCGAAATGTATCACATATTTCTAAGAAATTAGTTATATGTAGATGGGGATCCTCGTCCGCGAGCCCGTGAAAGGTTGCGGAGTTTTGGAGCATTTGTATCAAGTGCGGTCGAAGTTCGAAGTTATTAGCTTCGACATTCGGGGCATTGATAGCGGCGCCGAGATTACCTACGGTGGGCCGTAAGTAATCCATGAGGGTACGTTGGTCCGCCATTGGGGGTGGGTCACCCGAAACTTTCTCTTGGTTTTTGGCTTTTAACCTTTTTCTGAGAAAGCGTTCGGGTTCTTCTAATGGTTCCTTTATGTCTTTATTGGAACTGGAGCTCATACACTACGCGAGGTTGGCGTCGGGTTCCAAGTCCTGCAATAAAAACAGAAAAGAATGTTGGTCAGAAGGTTCACCACGGCCCCGTGTCGAGCGAACACGGCCCCGTGGTCGGAGATACAGTGGTTGTTTTTCAGATCCCAGTTACTGGAAGTTGGACACGACCCCGTGTTGCACCGACACGGCCCCGTGGTCAGCCTCCTGTAATCTTGAAAAACAAAAACTGCCAGTGACGTTGCTGAGCACGGCCCGTGTCCGACCAGGCACGGCCCCGTGCTGAGCTCTGCAGAAGCTGAAAAATCTAAAAAAAAATCCTAAAAAATTAAAGAAAAATAAAAAGATGATTAGGCCGTTGATTCCTAACTTTCTTAAAATCCTTGTGTCCCCGGCAGCGGCGCCAAAAACTTGATGTGTGTCGGTGTGTATATAATTTAGATATATTTTTAAGCCCTTTTTACACTTTTAGTCAAGTTTTAAATTTATAAAACACGATATTTACTAACACTAAACACACATATGGGCAAGTGCACCCATCGTGGACGTAGTATAGTGTTGGTAAGATACCGAGGTCGTCCAAGGACACAAGAGCTTTTAATACCGGTTTATCCTCAACGTCTAATCAAATCAAAAAGTTAGAAAAATGTTTTTTAAACCAAGAAAAATAAAAACTAACTAAATGCTGAAAAATAAAATAAAATAAAAACAGATAGACAAGATGAATCACTTGGATCCGACACGTGTATTAGTATAACCTTTGATTATTTTCGCACTTTTGCACTTGTTTAAGAGATTATCTTAGTTATTGTAGTAGGCCCCTTTTTCGGAGGTGACGTTACCCTCAACCCAGTAGTTTGAGTCAGCAAGGATACAATCCTAAAGGGTTGGATTATTGAAAGATAATGAATTAAGTTATTAATGCAAATTATGGTAGGCCCCGCTTTTGGCGGTGACGTTACCCTCGGCTAAGTAGTCTGAGTCAGCAGGGATACAGTCCTAAATAGCCGGGTTATAGTATTAATAGTAGTTAGCTTATGAGGGGGTCAAAGAGTTTGGATCCCCGCCATCCAATACCTATGGGCATTGAAGGAGATCCTACTAAATTTGACCCAGGTCCCAAGCAGGACCTCTAAACGCTGAACAAGGGCAAGACCTTTACCAAACCGTTCCCTTAACCCCCGACCAGGTAGCCAACATACCTCCATATAGACCGTGGAGATATGAATGGTGAAAATCTTTTATTTTATATAGACAGTAAAATAATGCCAAGACACCACGGACAAACGATAAGGAAAGATCACCTTCAACATAAGTAACTAGTTATTAAAGTCATTAATACAAAACCAAATAAAAAGTGCAAAAGATTGAAAATAAAAAGTATTATACTAAACACTTGTCTTCACCAAGTGATGTAAGAGACTTAGGCAACCATGGCCTTGATTGTCAAGAACTCTTACGATCAATCTTGGATCCCGAGACGACTCACACACTCTATGATGGACAATGGATGATGGTGGTGGATGATGGTGTTATGGTGGTGGTGGGTGGTGGATGAAGTGTGAGAGAGGTGGTGTGCCAAGGGATGAGAGAGAATGAAGCCAAGCTCCTCTATTTATAGGCTGAACAGAACGCTGGACACGGCCCCGTGTTCGCTGAACACGGCCCCGTGCCCGTCTGACATTCTCTCTCTTCATTAATTGTAATTGCGAATTACAATTAATGCGCCTGCTGTACTTTCAACACGCCCCCGTGTCCGCTGGGCACGGCCCCGTGGTGAGCAATGGAAGCTTCTACTGGTTTGTCTTTTCTGCTGCTTCCTGGGCACGCCCCCGTGTTCACTGGACACGGGGCGTGTTCAGGCTCTGTTCTCTTCTCTTTGTCTTGGGAGGTGCCGTTGAGGGTCCGGGCAGTTTACTTTTGTCCCTTTTCTTGTATTTATGGTAGAATTAGTGGTCTTTTTGCTTCTTTTGTGATTTTGAGCTCATTTCATCCTGAAAATACAAAAGGAAGACAAAAACACTCTTTTTCCAACATTAGTACTTAAAAAGGGTTAGTTTTATGCCTTAATTGATGTGTTTTATATGTTGCATTTTACACACATCAGCGACCCATCCGATCCCACTCCCCTGTACTTCCCTTTAAACCCTTTCCAACCCGAATCAATTTCCACCGAAGAACTCCTTCATAACTTCCATTTCGACCCACTCTTACCAACTAAACCTAAACCATTCAAACAAACCCTAATTAGTACAATCCAATTACCATAAAAACAACAAATCAAACACTTAATTCACCCAATTCAAATATTAAACCCATCATCAAACAATCATAAACAGTTAAAATTACCTTATCAATCTTCATTGGTCCACCATCAGTTCTTATCTCCAGCTAGGGTTCGGGAACGACTTATTAGGGCAAACAAACCCTAACAGCCACACCGTCACAACATCATCAACGTCACACTGAAGCAATACGCATAATTAGGGTTGTGTGCTTACCCGTTCACTGAAATCTTCTCCTGGCCGTTCACCGGAACCTCAGCAGACGTTACATACTCATCAGATCAACATTAGACGCCGGATTAAGGTTCAGTGACAACCGATCTAAAAAAATAGTGAACATGCAATAGAAAAGGGCTTACCGGAAGTTGATCGAAACCCTAACCGCTTGACCGCCGTCATTGTCAGAGCTGTGGCAGCAACTGATCGAACATACCTCGTCACTCTCCGGTAAAAACCATGTTCGCCGCCACCACAATGATGAAAACATGGTCGTCAAGTGTTATTAACGCCGGCGAGAAGGTTCGTCATCGCTCTCTGTCTGTCTCTCAGCGCTATCTCTGTCTGATTCTCTCAACTGGGTTCTAAAGCTGACCACCGTATTTGGTTGACCTTTGAAACTGATTTGGCATTAAATTTACAAAAATAGCCTTCAATTACTGTTCATTACGTTTAGTTTTTAATATATAGGAAGATTAATTCAATGGTTAACCAAACATAACTTTTGATGTATTTTTTTTTCCCAATTCCAGTTCAATTTCTTTGATTTGCATGAATCAAACGATCCCTAACACTATCTGTAATGGACATTATAGGTTATAGGGGTGTGAACTGGCTTGATGACGCTCTCAATACAACCTCTAGGCATTATAGGGGCATGAATAGTGAGGGATGTTTCTAGTATAATACAATTGGTATAGAATAACTGAAAGGGCATTAAGGGGAGTTAACCATAACACATTTTTTGAAGGGGCGACATGATGTTGATGTGGCGAAAAATGCTCCTTATAGGGCATTTATCATTACGAATGATCTAAGGTCCATAATCTTTTTATAGTATTTTATGGTTTATTTATTACTTGAGTTAGTTACATTTTTAGTAGGATTTTTGAAATTATCAACTCTTATATGACGTTGGTTAGTATTTAATAATGAAGTAGATTTTTTTTAAAGGTGTGAATTATTCGTGAATGTCGGGAGGTTTAGCATACGTTGTTTTAACCGGGTCTGCGCTAGAGAGCCCCCCTCGCATAATAGATCCCCAATTTAAACCCCTCAATGGAAAACTCCTATCACCCAAACTCGAACTTGAGACCTGGAGAGGAAAACTCACCAGACCCACTATAGATGAAACTTAAATAATCGTTGTTACCACTTGAACACTGGTGATGGTTAATAATGAAGTAGATGATGGTTCACAAAGATATGTTTTTTTTTCATGATAAACTTATCAAGAGATTTTCTCATGATTAGTAAAGATTGAAATAGTTTTGTGACACAAACATGTTATAACTTATTTTCAAGGTATTTTGTATCATTCTAACAATTTTAACTACTTTTTTATTTTATACCATTCTATGTTAATTAATTTAAAGTTCTATAAAGTTATGGTTGAAAGTCTATGACAGATTGAGTAAGTGGCTATAATAGATTGAAGAAAACCTGAAATGTTATCAAAAAGAATATGTAACATCAGTATTATAATGGTTAATACTTCCTAAGGAACATTTTCTGCCACATCAGTATTATAACGTCCGTTAAAAAAAGTGTAATGGCTACGTCCTTAATGCTTTTTCAATCATTACTTTCCAATTTTTTTCTTTTTATTTGACGTTATACTAGAAAGGCTCCTCCCTCTTCATGCCTCTATAATGCCCCGGTGGACGGTGTTGGGGTCATTATCAAACTCTTTAACGCCTCTATAATGCCCGTTACGCACGCATGACCTTACCCCAGTTAGTTTTTGATGACATGAATGATGACATGTATGATGATATGGAAAAAGACATCGCACGCCCACACTCTCTCTCTAACCCACTTTACCCTTCCTCTCTATGAACTCTCTCTCTTTCTCTTTCTCTCTCTCAGGAACATCCACCACCACGCTAGACCGTCACCACCACCACCACACCACCTAATTACTATCACCATTGTTCACCACTATCTCAGACCACCACCATTCACAACCATCTCAGACCATCACGCACCCTTCACCACCATGAAAAATAAAATGATTAATAAATCACAAGGATTGATATAACCATAAAATTTTGCTAAATTCGTTGCTAATTTACATTTTTTCAAGACAACCAAATCATGAAGTATTCTCTTGCATTTACACACAACTAACAATTTTTAGTTTAGACTGGTCTGTTTGATATGATGTAATGAAATAAACAAGAGAATGATGAACAAAGTGTAGGAAATAGGTTCACCTTTTGTAAAATATAATTACAAAATATATCGTAACGAGACTCTCGTTATTCTTAGGAAATATCATGGTACAATACTGGTTGCAATAACTAAATAAAAGAATATAAATATAAAATTATATATACCAATCTTAATTCAAGCCGCATCTCTGGTGGGTCCTTCACGCGCACTTGATAGCATCCTAGACTCGAGTATTCATCATCTTGAGTCTTGAAAAATACTCCTTGACTGCAACAAAGAGCACACTAAAACGTTGACGAATTTGGTTGAGACACGTGTTCAACACGCTTCCCTTAAAACAGATTGCACGCCTCTAATAAAGATGACGCGTCTGTCTCCCAGGTTACAACAGCCGAAGCAGTCTGTACTGCCGGAGATGGCTCACGGGCCCAAGGTTACATCCGGTAATTGTAGTGTTAGAACTTGTGGAAAATTATGATACAAAGGTGATGAAATTGTATAGAGAAAACATATTTCTCTAAGTACCCATCACATGGGTCTCCAAGTATTTCTTCTTTCCAAGAACTCTCCATATATTCATGTATATTTCTTGTATCCCTTCTGTTGTATTTTTCTAGCATTTTTCTCTATCTCAAAATGAGGCACAAAGCCTACTATTTTTACAAGAGATGTGGGTTATGAAAAGTTTCTCTTAAATGGTGATTTATTAGAGACATAAAACTCTAGTAAAGTTTCACTTAATTAGGTATTTAATTAGAGAAATAAAAACTCTAATAAAAGCTAATCAAGTGACATAAAAACTCTACTCAAGAGTTTGTCACCATAAGAGTCCCATAAATTATCACTAAATTAATTTCCATTCACATTATTCTAATTTTCCAACAATCCCCCACATGAATGGAGATTAATCAAAACACACAAAAATCCAATGGAACCTCGACAGTTGAGTTTTGCATACGATAGGTAGGTGTTACCCTTTGAACCTTCGCTCATGAAATGCACTTAGCCCACTAGCTCTGAGTAGATCTCGATGTCTTTGAACTCGTCTGCCATTTGTGTAGACGACAATACACTTCACACAAGACTCTCCCTAGCCGGGTCATCTCCTCATAGTCGTGTCCAATAATGGTCGTGGAACACTTTCCTGGTTCTGCGAGAGCTCTAGGAATTGTGCCCTCAATTCCATTCGAAGCGACCCCACTTCTCTCTAACATAGGTGATTCTCCTTAGATCATTAAAAGCATTGTGGTTACCGTGATCTATCCAAATCATTTACCACATATTATGCTTAGCCTCACACTTGTCACTTTTAGGAATGGACTAGGAAGTTTATTAATCTTTATAATAAACTACCTTATTAAATGCGTAGGGTTATTCCCCCACAGTGACCTCTCTTATTCATACAATTAGGTTTTCCTATTGAACTCAATTCTTGGGATCTCCAGTCTACTGAGTTAGGTTTCCATCATATGAACTTCATTTTTTAAGGGCTTCAGTCCCATTCCACAACTTGATCTCTAATAAACCCTCAGGTTGTTGGATCCATAACATTAGCAAATAACTTTGCGTATTTGAGATCAGTTGTCATGATGTGTTCTTAACTCATAAGTTAATTTTGCCTATTGTCAACTTCTAAGACTATAACCTCAGTGGCCATCTGAATCTGGTTATAACATATGTCTTCGTAAGATACGTGTATCATTTAAGGCAAACACATCTCCATTATACACTACGACCTTTGTGTCCTCCACTTAGTCGTCTATTTGCAATGTTAGATTGGATTACAAAATCCTTATTGCTAAAAACAAATGCAAGACACCCCCCACATTTAAGTGTTATTGGATAACATTTAGATGTGTTAATGAGAACCATTTCTACATACCCTTATAGGGTTGTTTCTTAAATGGTTCCTCCCCCACATTTCTTGCCATTTGATAAACATTTCCGTAACACCACTTATGGCGACATTTATACACATATGATTGAACAAGACCAACCTTATTGTATCAGTGAATTCAACTCATATTGCATTAGCTTACACAAGCTTCCGAGCTGACCAAAGCAACACATGCCATTGTCATAAGTTTGTCACCAACTTAGAATAATTCTAATTTAACATCTAGAATAAGCTTAGACAATGAGTTCTCCTCATTAGCTTTTCGAACAAACTTTTAAAAGTTACATGTCATTTCCTTATAATGAATGAAAATTCTCTCTCAACTTTGTCCATACACAAATTCTTTTTGTGTTCATACACATTTGAATGTTTAGAGTTAATTAGTCTCCGTCAAGACCCATAATTAACCAAGTACTAGTCTAGCATGCTTTAGACTACAATACTTTAGCATGTGAACAGAAGATGCATCATTCTGATTCTTCACAGCCCTAAGGATATCATAATATCACTTTGCAACATTCATCCCTTGTTAAGACAAAATAATGAGACTTATTCATAATCCTAAAACATCAATATTTAGGAAGGTCTCACAAATTATTGTATATAGCACAAAGCTAAATTTCATCATTCATTTAAGGAACATAACTTGATTACCTTTGATCTCCAACAATCTACCATTGACTCGTAAGTACTTAAACATAAGTCTTAATCCAAGTCACTTGTTGAACACATTCATCACCAACAAGATGAATGTTTCTTGTCTACAATCACTATTATGTGTGAGATAGAGTTAACTAGATCGACACTCAACAACATGGCATTCATAATTTTGCCATAAGTGATTTGCACACATCTATTGTTATTCATTAGGAGATATGTATATTTAGGATGCTCTCCTAATGAATGTAAAATCTCCATATAGATCTAACAATAATCAAGTGGTAGACGCATCTACTTATAAATCTCGCAAGATTTATTAAAAGTATACAATAACATATAGTACTTTTACTTTCATATGTTAGAATTCACACTTGTGAATTTTTCAATGACTTTTAATGAAGTATGCGACATGAATGTCGTTAGTGTATTTCATCTCAATACACTCACTACGTTCTTTCATTACTCATTCATGATGTGGTTATACATTTGATGTTTCATCTTTGACTTTTAGTCAATGTAACAACTCTCAAGTTGTTTATGTCCAAGTATTTTTCATGTGCTATCCGTTTAAAATCATATTCTTTTAAACAATGTATAACCGACGATATAATTACTTTCCACAAAAATAATTTATACGTCACAACCATTAGTGATTTATTTCTTTGTAAAAAATTGCATGTGTTATCCGAAGATATTGAACACAAAACAATAAAATTAATACATTGGAAACTAAATCATAAGTGCCAATCACTTTTGAAATTTAAACGGAAGCATAGACAATATGTAGACATCAAATAGCAAAGTGCTTTTATCTTCAACACTTTATAATCTGACCGAAATCTTCTCAACAATATTGTCCCATGGCGTGTCTTGAGGTACTCCCTCAATAAGACTCCATGCATTTGTAAGGACAAGTTTCCCATTTCATCTTGAAACTTTAAACTTGGACAATTATGCTTAAAACAACACCAAGTTGTTACAAATACTACATTTAAGTAGTAAACTTGAACAATTAAATTTGTTCACAACAACACCAAGTTGTTTTCACCATTAACATTTTTTTAACACACATGTTAAAAAAAATGTTATAACAAGCACATTATAGAATCGAACGTTTACATAAAACGTTTTCCAAAGATATAGTTTATAAAATAAACTGTTTCTCATCAGTTTTAATGCACACATAGGCAATTAAATGTTTACATAAAACATTTATGTCCATTATGAACAATCTCTAACCTCGTATTCGTGATACACATTTTCTAACACACATGTTAGAAAACTTTAAGTCATTATATATATAACATGACCAAATTAAAGCATCAAATTTCATCACTAAAACTCTACTCAAGAGTTTCACCATATGAAGAGTTAAGAGTCTCAATAATTATAGACTTAAACTCTAATAAAACTCATCAAATGTTATCATTAAAACTCTACTCAAGAGTTTCACATATGAAGAGTTAAGAGTCTCAATAATTATATATTTAAACTCTAATAAAACTCATCAAATGTCACCATTAAAACTCTACCTAGAGTTTCACATATGAAGAGTCAGGAGTCTCAATAATTATATATTTAAACTCTAATAAAACTCATCAAATGTCACCATTAAAACTCTACTCAAGAGTTTCACATATGAAGAGTTAAGAGTCTCAATAATTATATATTTAAACTCTAATAAAACTCATCAAATGTCATCATTAAAACTCTAGTAAAAGTCTCACTTTATTAGAGATTTTATTAGAGAAATAAACTCTAATAAAAACTAATAAATTGACTTGAAACTCTCCTTAAGAGTTTATCTTCCATATGAAGAGTCTAGTAAATGATTTTAATTTCATTAAATTCATATAACTACCACACCATCACTTTATGGTGATTTAATTCCTTGAAGCCAATCAACCATTAACTTTGATGTATGACATTTTATTTCTAAATCATACAAAGCATTAAAACAATGCTATAACAAATTGCTTATATAAAATGTCAACATAAAACATTTCAAAGCATTTGTATTTTAACCATTTTCAACAATCATATTAAAATGAAAGAAATTCTAACGCGCACTTAACATTTCCACAAAATGTTAATTCGACTTGCTAAAACACATATATGGTTCAAATAAATAAGTCATTTCTAATACACCGTTAGAAACTAAACAATTAAAAAATTGCTTCAAACTAACGCGTTTCATGAACGTTTCTAACACACATGTTACAAGACAAATGATTACAAAAATCATTATAAGACTTATTTGTTCATATCAATCCATGGGTGGATGAATAGTCTACTTTAAAAAGAGACTTAATTAGAGACATAAAACTCTAATCAACTAACATAAAACTCTTATTTAAAGTAATAAAAAAACTCTACTTATGAGAGTTTAACGTTTACAAAAAACATATGGTTTACACCAATAATTCCGGTCTAACACACATGTTAGAGAATTTAACGTTTACAAAAAACGTATGGTTGACACCAATAATTCCTGTCTAACACACATGTTAGAGAATTTAACGTTTACAAAAAACGTATGGTTTACACAAATAAACCCGATCTAACACAAAAGTAGAAAAATTAACGATTCCCAAAATCGTTTAAAAACCAAACGGTTGAACCAAAACCATTCGTTTTGTACCGCGGTATAGGATTTAAGATTGTATCTCAATCTCAAGAAATCCAAACACAACAAGTTGTACCACATACATATTTCCCAAAAGCAAATATTTACAAGATCATAATCTTTAAAATATATATTTTTTTTATTATTATAAATCCTTTTGTGAACCCAAAATCCTTATAAATAAGGTTTTAAGATTGTAGCAACAATCTCATGAAATCTGTTTTAAGTTTGTAGGAAATAGGTTCACCTTTTGTAAAATATAATTACAAAATATATCGTAACGAGACTCTCGTTATTCTTAGGAAATATCATGGTACAATACTGGTTGCAATAACTAAATAAAAGAATATAAATATAATTATATATACCAATCTTAATTCAAGCCGCATCTCTGGTGGGTCCTTCACGCGCACTTGATAGCATCCTAGACTCGAGTATTCATCATCTTGAGTCTTGAAAAATACTCCTTGACTGCAACAAAGAGCACACTAAAACGTTGACGAATTTGGTTGAGGCACGTGTTCAACACGCTTCCCTTAAAACAGATTGCGCGCCTCTACTAAAGATGACGCGTCTGTCTCCCAGGGTACAACAGCCGAAGCAGTCTGTACTGCCGGAGATGGCTCACGGGCCCAAGGTTACATCCGGTAATTGTAGTGTTAGAACTTGTGGAAAATTATGATACAAAGGTGATGAAATCGTATAGAGAAAACATATTTCTCTAAGTACCCATCACATGGGTCTCCAAGTATTTCTTCTTTCCAAGAACTCTCCATATATTCATGTATATTTCTTGTATCCATTCTCTTGTATTTTTCTAGCATTTTTCTCTATCTCAAAATGAGGCACAAAGCCTACTATTTTTACAAGAGATGTGGGTTATGAAAAGTTTCTCTTAAATGGTGATTTATTAGAGACATCAAACTCTAGTAAAGTTTCACTTAATTAGGTATTTAATTAGAGAAATAAAAACTCTAATAAAAGCTAATCAAGTGACATAAAAACTCTACTCAAGAGTTTGTCACCATGAAGAGTCCCATAAATTATCACTAAATTAATTTCCATTCACATTATTCTAATTTTCCAACACAAAGTAATGGAATGAAACAGATTATTCCATTCCATTGTAATATTTGGTTACTCATATATGAATAGAATGAATCATTACTTTGTACAGTTTGATAGAGAAAAAAAAGTAACGAAATACAATTTATTAAAAACGATAAGAATATAATCGCCTCAATAATAATAATAATAATAATAATAATAATAATAATAATAATAATAATAATAATAATAATAATAATATATTAACGGTAAAAAACAAATAATAAAAATATTAGTACTAACAATTAACAATAATAATATATTTCTTTCATTCCTTCCTTGAATGAATGAAAAAAACACCTCCTTACTAAGTAATGAAAATTGTTATATTTGTAAGGAGTTACATTTCTTGTGGAATGTTTCATTCTATCATCACATGATAACCAAATATGTTTTTTTTTTAATTCCATCAGAATGATCAATTCCATTTTACCTTCTATTTCTTCATAGCAAACGCTACTTAGTCATGAATCCAATATCATTGTTTTATAATTTTTGTTTATATTATCATTTTCTAATCTTATCTTTGAATTAAGAATGTTTGAAATGATAATGTAAAAAAATATTCTTTTGTTGTGAAACTAGCCTAATAGCAAACAATAAGAGAAAAAGATGTAGGGAGAAAGAGACTAATATTTTATTGATAGATATATCATACAAGAGATACAATGGGAAGTATATATAGGAGAAGAGAACTTGGAGAAGAAGCTAATCTATTTTTGGTGTTGATAACCATAATATAAATAATATATTTATAACACTCCCCCATGGTTATCAACTTGATACGCTTGGAGATGCTGCCTCGTTAAAAACCTTGCCAGGAAAACCCAGTGGGACAAAACCTTAGCTAAGGGAAAAAGAGTGCAGCGCATATCGTCTCCCCCTGATACTTCTGGATCATGTATGTTGCCTCATTAAAAACCTTACTAAGAAAACCCATTAGGATAAAACTTAGTTAAGGGAAAAAGAGTGCAACTTGAATAAATCTCCCCCTCATTTTAATATGTATCCTTTAAGTAAATTGTGTCCATCATCCTCGAAAGTTGCTCAAAACTTTTGTAGAATGACTTGTCGTTTGATGCCTTGAAGTGCAATCCTTTATATTGAGTAATGTTGTAAAATCTTCTTGTGAGACTTCTAGTGCTTCCTCTTGCGAACAAATACCATAAGATCCAAGACTATTTGTGTTACATTCTTTATATCTACAAGACTAACAGAACTAGCTTTCATGGGTTAGTAAAATATAGACACATATCATTCTTACCTTTAGGGTATCGACATATCTGCTTTACCATTCAAATGTCTCCTCATTGGACATGTGTTATATCATATTGATAAATTCAAATAAAAATATATATATATTATCATGCATAGCTAGAAAGTTAAGTTAATGCACAATTGTACTTTAGCCATGGTACTTTTGAAATGAGAATTTCTACTTTAGTAGGATATGATAATAATCATTTCTTATAAAAAGTGTCTGAACAACCTTTAACATACTATAAGGTTGAGCTCTATACATACTAAAATGTCCCAACAACATCTTCTAGATGTAGTTTGATAGATGAATAAAAGTATGATTACAAATATACTCGAACTGCAAGTCGAGTAATAATTAGATTGTGCTAGGGTTATTAAAAAAATCCCCCTTCTAAAAGCTTGCCAGTTTCTCTTGATGATGCTTAAACATCATCACTGTAAATTGCGATTATAGTGAACTTTTAAGAAAGAACATTTGATAAAGATGGATAATATTATCAAACTTATATTGCTCTTTATTAGAATATATCATGAGTTGTATGACACTCAACTTGACTATTTTAGTTCATACTATCTTTAACTTTATAAAGATACATTCTTGAGGACTTGAAATCAATGCTTCAGGAATTCGCAATCATATACATACTTCTTTCAACTTTGAAAAACAATGTATGTGCATTCACTCTTTAGGAGTTCTATTACATATTCTCCCTCATTGATTTCTATATTATATGCAAGGATGTCTTGAATATTTAATCCATATTGTACCATGCTTATACATTGTACATTAAGATGCCATAATACCTGGCACAAGTTTTCTATGTATAGTTATTGGTACACAACAATTACATCCTTAAGATGTTTCAACTAACCTTATAAGCACTTAAATGCTTTACAATACTCATCAGGAGTTCTAATTATATTCAACGTATTCAAATATGAATTTGTATAAAATGATCATATCGTTCTCGAGAACTTATGTTTCATTAAATTTAATAAATTAAATCCTTGAGGGACTTTCATGTAAACTTTTAGTATCCAGTGATACATAACTTTCATAAGACACATATCAGTTCTCTCTTTATATTACCAGACTAACTAAATATTGGAAAGCCAATACATCCACCACCGGAGAATACGTCTCCTCATAATCAGTTATAGGTCTTTGCGAAAATACTTGTGCCACCAATTTTACCTTATATCACTTTGTTTAATTTTCACATGATTCACATAATAGACCCATTTGTATCCAACATATTTTACAATTTCAGTTGTATTGACTGATGGTCCATAAACTTTCCATGTTATTAGAGAATTCAACTCTGCCTTATTTGTGTCTTTCCATTTGGCCAATAATATATATGTTTTCATTCATAGGCAGATCTTAAATCTTGATCCTCAACACTTCATCATTTCAAGCGCTATATTATATACAAAAGTATAACGACGTCGATTTTATTTCGATTCCATGCATATCTTAGACATGATACAACTTATCGAGATCTCTTTATTTTCAGGTACCTGAGGTTCTTCTTGAACCATCATGTCTACTGTCTTTTCAGGAGATCTTATTACTATAACCTCGACTTGACCATCTTAATTATTTGCTCCAATTTTCGAGGAACTTTATTATTGGAATCAACTAGTCTACCACACTTTAGGCGTGCAATAGACTTATTACAAACTATGTGGTTGTCCTCTTGGGACCCAAATATAACTGGAGCATAAGCAGTTGATTAGTTGACTTACTTAGTCACTCTATTTAGGTCAGTGAACTTGTCTGGTAATTTGTTCTTTAATATTGGTAAATGAATTATCCTTTGAACTTCTGGTTCACCATTTATAGTCTAAGGATCAAGATGACATGATAATTCATTCCATTTTTCACTTTCCAACTGCTTGTTATCTCCCCCTAATATTGGGAACATTCATTCACTAAAGTGAAAAACAATGAGCCATAAACAAATTTCTCACTAATGGCTTTAAGTATTCAATAATAGATGATTATTTATACCCAACATATTCTCAAACTTTTTAGAAGTCTCATCTTTGTGCGGTGTGGTGGATGAGTTTCAATATATGTCACACAACCAAAATCTTTCATGAGACATCTTTGGTTCCTGACCAGAAACCAACTGTATGGGGAGAACTATAACTTATTGGCTTGATGTGAATTAAAATTACATGTACCTAAATGAACTTTTGCTCCTCTCATGATCACTGGCTTTGTAATCAATAGTAGACGTTTATTAATCATCTCAACAATAACACTTATTCCAATGATCGTTAATAACTTGGGAATCAAATTCATTATTTCCAAATAAATATACTAATCTGGATTAATATGCTTGCTATCACATTAGCTAAGCCACAATCACACAAAACTTCAAGTTGTGGATTTGATAACCATTTAGACGATGCATCGATTTGAAACACTAAATGGTATCATGTTAGGATATGTGTATCCTTTAATCACTTCCAGATTATTTAGGCATACACACCCTCTTTTATATGGCAAAATATAAAATTTCCCTTGAGAGCAAACATTACATGCTAATTACCAGCTTGAAGAATCTTTTAGCTCTTCATTATGTTTCACATCATCATTGACTCGGTGTGGTCTAACCGATCATGCCAACTAAGTAAGTAATCATGATACATAAACTTCTAGTTTACGATCGTATGTGTATTAGTTGCATTATGCGAGAGAACAACGCATTATCATTGCAAACTATCATCTTATATAACTTTTATCCTTAACACATTTTGTTCTCATGTAATCACTCTTTTAATTTGCTACTTCTAGTGGTCTATCTCATTATGACCATTATTACAATTCTAATATTCGGTCTCATTATTTACTTGGCTATCATAACATTCTGATGGTCAATCTCATTATCAACTTGGTTATCATAGCACTTTTGATGATCGATTTCATTATTAAAATGACCATCATTACAAAATTTCTTAACTATGTCCATGATCACAACATTTTCAATGATCGTTATATAATATCATTCACTTTAGGGAATGGAATAACATGAACAAGCTTCATAGCTTTTCATTATTTATTTTCTTAGACATACGAATATAAAGTCACTTCAAACCTTTCATACCCTTTTAATAATATTGCTACTTCAAGAGCATATTTGAGATGTGACAACCGAAAATATTTATCCGAGTTTCCCTTGTAATATTCTTCTCTTTGCAATTTTCATAACACCAATAGAGAAGTAATTAGATAGCCAAGTCGTATAAGATTTATGAGTATGACACTTCGAGTGTAATGTATAAGTATATCTATACTCAATAATAAACTACGACTTTAATAATAAACCACAATTTTGGTTTAGTTGTTCTATTCAATACTATCTATAGAATAACCAATAAGATATAGAATACAAGATATACCATAAAAACACGTTATAACATGTAATCGACTGTATAACTAACGGTGTAGCTAGCATGCAAAATAATTAATATCATAGCACGCAAAATAATTAATAACATAAAATATTATGAAAAACACTAACCAAACTCACCAATATAAGCTACTGTTTTGTATTTTTCTATTAGTCATCAAATCATGGATCAATTACCATTAATTATTTATATATAATATTACATTCATGATAAATTGATAATAGCAAATAGAAATTAAGGTGTTATCATAATACGTTAGATAAGACTATTTTAACTTTGGTGCATGTAAAATCAACAACAATCATGTTATGAGATCAATAAAAATACCAATATTATTTAATTCCCAAAATGAATTATGGTTTAGTTTTTTTTAACATAAATGCCAATAATGCAAAATATATTGTCATAAAGCTTGTGTTTTCAACTAATTAAATGACAATGGTGAGATGTAAATAATCCGGTTTATTTTGTAACTCTGAACTCGTTAAAGTGTCGAATTTGCTCACATAACGTGTAAACTTTTTTTTATCACTTGCAGGGTTTGATGACAAAACATCTTTATTTCGCTCATTTAGTGTTTTGAACGGATAAAAAAATTTGTGAGAGATAAAGCAGTTCATCAATCTGGTTTACACAGATTTATGATGAAACGACGTGTGAAAGATTTATAAATATTTATGAACATCTTCATACCATCTCATTCCTCTAGATATCGAATTCACTATTAAGGATATTTTTGTGTTATGGAAATAAGTTCATATAAAACAATAGTTTTATGGATGGATGGTGCAACATGATGTGAGATAAATTTGTTGAATCGGCAAACTATACATAATAATTAAGTTTGAATCAAATTATTTGATTGTATCTGCACAATCATATAACCAGTTTACTTTGAATAATACGAATTATACATAATATATTAGGAGATTTTGTTGACCACACTAAAATTCGATCCTATTTGGTTGAAATACATTACACCTACTTTAGTGTTTATAAATTTCTCACTTTAATTTAAAATGCACTTACAGAGAGTTATTATCTAATAATAATAAAGATGAGTTTGATTTTAACACACAATTTTGATTTACTTAAACCTAATGAAAACACATGTCAACGACATGAAGTATAATAATAGTTAACTTTCGATTTATTTCACGAGTTTTAAGTAAAAGATGGTGTAAGCTGCATAATCATTTATATGTTGTGTTTGTAAGATAAAGTGGGAGGGATATGGCGTAAAGGTTATGGAGTAATTTAATGCAATAAGTATATGCGTTAATCCAGATCTGACAATTATTTACTTAAAATTGATTCTGGTTCATCCCGAACTTCCATCTTTGAATTAAAAATTGTGTCAAAACATTGTTATTGTTTTGTAGGAACGAGGATGTGGTTTTTGAAAAACACATTATTTAAATCCGTGCATTACTACTGTAAACACATATTTATAGAATAAAAGGTTACCTCTTTTGCGATTCAAGTTTAGATCCAAAATTGCGGATGTCGAAAGCAGACCGCGCCATTGTGCAACATTCAGACCCTCGCTTGGAATAACAGTTGTTCTTAAAGACTTAGATAGTGCGATCCAACTCCATAAGCAACTCGTGCTGATAACGTGTTGTGAAACTAGCCTAATAGCAAACAATAAGAGAAAAAGATGTAGGAAGAAAGAGACTAATATTTTATTGATAGATATATCATACAAGAGATACAATGGGAAGTATATATAGGAGAAGAAAACTTGGAGAAGAAGCTAATCTATTTTTGGTGTTGATAACCATAATATAAATAATATATTTATAACATCTTTAAAGACTTGATTTTGCTATTAAAAATGAGTAGTGGTGTAGTTTGTTGCCCGTTTACCTTATATTTCGATGTTATTTCCTTTTAAAGAGTTAATGAAAGTAATTACTTCATGTTAAAAAAACCCAGAAATAATTACATCTTTCATGCTTATAAATATATAAAACTAGTGGGATTTCGTTGCTCTCTCGGAATATGCTTGGAAAATGCTCATTTGATTTCGGCTCAGTTCTAAATGAGTTAACCTGCCTCGGTCAGAATCGAATTATTTGGCCGCTAAGCGATAGTCTGCTCATCGCCTCATTGTCTTCCATTCTCACCTTAAGTCAATTGTCTCTCACTCTTAGTCTGCTTATTACCTCATCAACCACAACCTTAGTCTTACAATCAGCCAACACCATTATCATTCTTGAAAAATATTATGCTATAAAATATGATCGTTTTTAAGGGATAAAAACGTAAAACCAAAATTGTCATTGTCTCTCTCTGCAAACTTAGTCTGGATTGCACACTAGACAGTAGGGCTATTCAAATCGCTTGTTAATCGCTCGGAAAATGCTCGTTTGATTTTCTTGTTTAGTTGTAAACGAGCTGATCAGCTTGGATCGTAAACGAGCCAAGCACGAGCATAGGTTTGCTTGGTTCGGCTCGGCTCATGAACAACCCTATATTCCATGCCCTTTGCGGCGGTAATTCAGCTAGTATTGGTTTGGTTCGTTTTGTTACAGGTATGGTACCAACAATCGGTGTAGTTTATGACACAAAATAAATAAATTATTTTTAACACAACTTGATTCGTTACGATATGCTCGTGTATTATAGCTTATAACAAAAATAAATTATTTAAAACAATTTCATTACACAAAAGTTGTCTAACGTAACCCAAAAAATAAACTCAGTTTTTTTTATATCAATCAAAAACCATTAAAATGAATGCCGACACTAGTTTCCATAACAACATTGGCGCTCTAAATGAATTTCGAGCACAACTCCGTTTTCAACAAAATTTATATTTAAATGTAGAGAAAACAAGTAAACATAATATCGATACGATCTTTGAGTCAGGATATAATATAATATGAAGTTTTTTTGGCTAGGAAGTAATCTTGACCATCAATTGATTTAATCAAGGGCTAAAATTAAATGAGTGAAATTGAAGAAAAAAAAAGAGGCGCGTGGGTTTGTGTAGGGGCATTCTAGTCAATTCAGGGCAATAGTTTCTCTTTCCTCCAATTCCCCTCATTTTTTAAACGTTAATATTTCATACGACATTATTTATTTATAAAAATTGCACAAAACAACGAGCGTTTTTTTATCTTTAAAACGAGTATACTATTGCTATATTTTCGATTTTTTTTCGAAAACCCAGTTGCGTAAAACGCAATGGACAAAAAGCGTAAAAAATGACTTTTTTCTAGAAGGCAATGGACCAAAAACACAAAGAAATGTTTTATTCTAAAACGCAATTGCTAGAAAACACAAAGAAATTTCTTATTTCTAAAACGCAAATGACCTAAAAACATAAAAAGTGTTTTTTTTTTTAAATGCAATGGACTGAAAACACATAAAAATGTGTTTTTACCTAAAATGCAATGGACTAAAAACACTTCAAAATGTGTTTTTTTAAAACGCAATAGACCAAAAAACACATAAAAATGTCTTTTTTCTAAAACGCAATAGCCTAAAAACACAAAAGAAAAGTGTTATTTCTAAAACGCAATGGAAAATGTGTTTTACCTAAAACGCAATGGACTAAAAACACTTTAAAATGTGTTTTTCTAAAACGCAATGGACCAAAAAACACATAAAAATGTCTTTTTTCTAAAAGGCAATGGCCTAAAAACACAAAAGAAAGTGTTCTTTCAAAAACGCAATGGACTAAAAACACATAAAAATGTGTTTTACCTAAAACGTAATGGACTAAAAACACTTCAAAATGTGTTTTTCTAAAACGCATTGGACCAAAAAACACATAAAAATGTGTTTTCCTAAAACGCAATTGATAAAAACACTAAAGAACGTGTTTTTTTTTTTCTAAAACGCAATGGACTAAAACACATAAAATATGTTTTACCTAAAACGCAATGAACTAAAAACACAATTAAATGTGTTGTTTCTAAAACCAAATAAACTAAAAATATAAAAAAATGATGTTTTTTTCATTACTTTGTAAAATGCAATGAATCAATTGAAAAACCCAGATCGTAAAAATGCAATTCAAAAATTTCTTACATAGATCGAAGCCGATTTCTCCAGATTTCTTCAACGATTGACAAAATTTGAATTTTAGAAACACTTATCAGCGATCGAATCGAGTGATTCGCTTCAAAATCACGAGAAAAAAATGAGATATTGTATGAAATTAAACTGGGTTTCTTAAAAAAAGTTGAAGAACACGTTGATTGAGTGTTTTAATCATTGATTGGTGACGAAAATCGCACTATGATGTAGTGATTATTGAGATAGAAAATAAATAAAAGGTTGAAGATGGTGGGTTTTGAAAATGATGAGTTTTGAAGTTACAAAGAGAAGAAGAGAGAAGATTGGATGAAATTGACTAAAATACCGTTGCTCTTTATTTTAAATTTTGACACATGTCATAATTCTATTGCTTCCTATCCTTTCTAGCCAACATAAATTTCCTATTTGATCCTCACCGTACAATCTTTAAAAAAACTAACAAACGCAAGTTATAAGAGAAAACTCAAATTTATAAAAAATTAAATAGTATAAAAATGTATATAATATTGGAATGAAAATAATATAAAATTTAAAATACTAATAAAGTTATATAAAAGATAACGGGCAAAATAATGAAAGAAAGATTAAATCATGCGAAAAAGCAGTGTTTTAAATATCGGTTTGAACCGACCGGTTATATCGGTTAAACCGGATATCGGACACGAGTCCAGTACGATAAAAGCCGGTAAAACCTGAATACGGTATGTCTTATGTACCGGTGGTAAATCCGGTTCTACCGGTTCAAACCATTGAATCGGTCTGCAATATTTTCGGTAATTAACCTAGTGCCTTCTATTCCAATATTTCGTCGTTGTTAAAATTGTTACTCACCTCATACAATGCAATATTGTTTATAACGAATAAAAATATTCTTAATAGTTTAAAATTAAAGTAGTTGTTTTTAAAATAAAACTATGATCAGTTACATAAATCCTAGTTGAGATTTGATTGTTTTTTGAGATAAATTTATATTTTACGGAATTTACAGGGTTAACTAGTAACCCGGTTCAACCGCCCGATACAACCCGGTTCAACCGGTTGAACCATTTTAGAGCACGACCCGATATGACTTAAAAACCGGTTTCTAAAACATTGGGAAAAAGTATATTAAAGACAAAAGTTTTAAACAAAATAAACTTACAAAAAAAAACATATTTTAAGTTTTTAATATCAAATTTCCGTTTAAAATAAAACTTAAAAACCAAAATCTACTCTATTAAAAACAAAGTACCGTTACACTTATTGGTTATTTCATTAAAAAAAAAAAAACCTCAAACACAACCAATCTCTCTCTCTCTCTCTCTCTCTCTCTCTGTATTTATCACCATTTACAGATCTCTACCCTCCTCTTTCTCTCTCTCTCTCTCCCTTCATCCAAAACAGAACAACAAAACCCTAAACACAAATTCAAACACTTTCAAAACAACGTTGCACACAATGCTTCAACAAAGCTAGCTCCTTTATCCCCTCACTAAACACCCCTTAACATCCTCTCAATTACCAAAAAACCCACATGGGTGGTTGCACCTCTAAACCCCCCACTGGATCCACTCTTTCCGCCCACCATGACGTCACCATTCCGGCCCAAGACGACAACAACAACAACAATAATAATATAGACCAAACGACGTCGGACAATTTCCACAACCCAACAAAGTCTCCATTCTTTCCGTTTTACAGTCCGAGTCCTGGCCGGAACTGGTTTTCAAAAAAGTCATCTCCGGCGAAGTCTCCGGCGCCGAGCTCGACGCCGGGGAGGTTTTTCCGGCGGCCGTCTCCGGCGAAGCACATTAAGGCGGTGTTGGCTCGGCGGCACGGCTCGGTGAAGCCGAACGAGGCGGGGATACCCGAGGGGAATGCGGTTGAAGGGGCGGCCGGTTTGGATAAGAATTTCGGGTTTTCGAAGCGGTTCGGGAGCAAATTTGAGGTTGGGGAAGAAGTGGGGAGAGGCCATTTTGGGTATACTTGTAAAGCTAAGTTTAAGAAAGGGGAATTGAGAGGTCAAGATGTTGCAGTCAAAGTTATTCCAAAGTCAAAGGTTTGTTCATTTGAATTTGTTTTAGTTGGTGTGGTGATTGGTAATCGTTGTGGGGTTGAGTGTGATTTGATCTTTGTGTTGATGTTATCAGATCTGAAGGTGGTTTGATTGGATGAATGTTAATTTTTGATTTCAAAGTTCAATTGTTTGACTTTGACTTTATTTGAATTAATAATCTGAAAGTGTTTTGATTGTGGTTAATTATGATTGTATAGATGACAACAGCTATTGCTATTGAGGATGTGAGAAGGGAGGTTAAGATATTGCGCGCTTTGACTGGACATAACAACTTAGTGAAGTTCTATGATGCATATGAAGATCATGAGAAAGTCTATGTTGTGATGGAGTAAGTGCTGCGATTTTCGCT
Source organism: Helianthus annuus (assembly GCF_002127325.2). NCBI lineage: Eukaryota > Viridiplantae > Streptophyta > Magnoliopsida > Asterales > Asteraceae > Helianthus > Helianthus annuus. Next base: position 131,920,492 of record NC_035447.2, read on the forward strand.
TTTGTTTTGTTCTGTGTTTCTTGCGAACTGTCGGGGAACTTATATTGATCGAATGGTTTTAGGTTATGCGAAGGCGGGGAGCTCTTAGATAGAATACTTGCAAGGTACTATTTTTATTGCTTTTGATTGAATATAGATCAATTAGTCAATACTGGTTTAATGAAATGAATTCGGTTTGAAATTTGGTTTGCAGAGGCGGGAAATACTCGGAAGATGACGCTAGAGCCGTATTGATACAAATCTTGAATGTTGTCGCGTTTTGTCATCTTCAAGGTGTGGTTCACCGCGACTTGAAACCAGAGGTTTGATCTTTTTTACATCTGTTTATGGATAATTTTGATCGTTCACGCAGTTTTTTGTTTAAACCGTTTTGAATATTTGCATCAGAATTTCTTGTTTACATCTAAGGATGAAAACTCACCGCTTAAGGCCATAGATTTTGGTTTGTCAGACTTCGTGAAGCCTGGTATAATCTCTCTACATATACATAATTACATACACATTTGTGTGTATATATATGTATATTGTTTGTCTGATATTATGTATCGATGGTTTTCAGATGAAAGGCTTAATGATATTGTGGGAAGTGCGTACTACGTGGCACCCGAGGTTCTACATAGATCATACAGTACCGAGGCAGATGTATGGAGTATTGGTGTTATAGCGTATATCCTTCTGTGCGGCAGCCGTCCTTTTTGGGCTCGATCTGAATCCGGGATTTTTCGTGCTGTTTTAAAAGCAAATCCAAGTTTCGATGAAGTACCCTGGCCCACATTATCTCCCGAGGCCAAAGATTTTGTCAAACGTTTATTAAACAAGGATCCTAGGAAAAGATTGACGGCTGCGCAAGCTCTCTGTAAGCTTCTCCGTAAATACGGTTCAGTGGTTCCTAGGTTATTTGGTAAATCTTGAATTGATTATGATCTGATATGGCGCAGGTCACCCGTGGATTAGAAATAGTGGCAGTGAAGTGAAAGTGCCTCTTGATATTTCGATGTTGAGACTCATGAAGGCTTATATGCGTTCTTCTGCTCTTCGTAAAGCTGCTTTACGGGTGTGTCTTTTGTTCATTTGATGAATGTCGAGAGTTACTAATTCGTGTTTAACTTTATTTTTTTCCCTTGTCAATTTGCATGCAGGCTTTATCGAAGACGTTGACTGTAGACGAGTTGTTCTATTTAAAAGAGCAGTTTTCTCTGTTGGAACCGAACAAAAACGGGTCTATAAGCATGGAAAATATCAAAGCAGTGAGTACCTGATGCACTTATTACATCTTGTTGAAAAACTATATTTGTTTTATAAGATTTTCAAGTACTATATTAAGATATATAATAACTTAATACCACAACAAACCAAGATACTTTCTTATTTTTCTGTGAAACGGACTTAATTCAGGTATATCTTAACCTTATTTTGGTATATCATTAACTTGTAAAAATGTCCCTCAGGCGAATTATGGTACGTTCTTGTGCAAATAACTAAAAATAATATATTGTTACCTCTTAAGCCGGTCAAAATGAGATGGTACAATTTTTTTGTGCAAAAATGTTGAACCTGTCTTTATCTTAAATATTTCACAAGTACGTTTATTCTAGAACGATTAGTTACTTTAATATAACAAAATCAGACTGAAGGAATTTTTTCGTATATTTTTGACAAGTTTAGGGATTTTGTATACCAAAAGTAGGTTTAGGTTGAGGGACTTTTCATTCAAAATAGAGTTAATTGCCCGGATGGTCCTTGTGGTTTCACGTTTTTTCACGTTTAGTCCCCACCTTTTAAAAATAGCAGGTATGCTCCCTATGGTTTGTTATTTTGTTACTCGGATAGTCCCTTGAGTAGATGTCAGGGGACTATCCGAGTAACAAAATGACAAACCATAGGGAGCATACCTGCTATTTCCAAACTAACTGAAATCTACTCAGGGGACTATCCGAGTACAAAATAACAAACCATAGGGAGCATACCTGCTATTTTCAAAAGGTGGGGACTAAACGTGAAAAAAGTGAAACCACAAGGACTATCCGGTTAATTAACTCTTCAAAATAAGAAAATATGTTGGCTTTTAATGATATTTACGGTATAAAAGGTCAGACACTTAATTTCCCATAAACCTTCTCAGGCCTTGATGAAACATGCTACGGATGCCATGAAGGAATCGCGAGTCCATGATTTCCTAGCATCGGTAAGTCGTTGATAATATCTTTATATTATAAAAACCGTCATTTTTATTTCCATACTTCATGATTATCACGCTTGTTTTAATGAATCATAGCTTAGCGCTCTTCAATACCGACGGATGGATTTTGAGGAATTTTGTGCAGCTGCCATAAACATCTATCAGCTCGAGGCTCTTGATAGATGGGAACAACACGCTCGTTGTGCCTACGAACTCTTTGAAAAAGATGGAAACCGAGCCATCATGATTGAAGAACTCGCATCAGTAAGTCACCTCATCATTGTCCAAAACCAAATTCTCTCAAGATCTTACTAAAACTGAGTTTTTTTGTTAACTTTTCTAGGAACTGGGTCTTAGCCCATCGGTCCCTGTTCACGCGGTCCTTCATGACTGGATCAGACACACGGACGGAAAGCTCAGTTTCCTTGGATTTGTGAAACTGTTGCATGGTGTCTCGAGTCGGGCCCTTGCTAATAATAATAATAAACCTCAATAACATTTGTTTATGGGGTGACATCATGGTGTAAAGATAGGTGAGTTGAGTTTGTGTTTGGATTTGCTGCAGTTAAAGGTGGAAATTGTTTGTTGTCAATACTAACATGTATTTTGTTGATTTAAAAGATGTACACTGCTTCCGGAAATGTTGAATCATGATTATTGATTGAACTTTAACTTGTACAATATAAGTATATGATTAATATGCAATTTTAGCATGTGTGACAAGGTGATGTCACAGATCTGTCTTTCCAAGCGTTGTATAACGTCTTGGACCAATCATTTTGATCGGGGATTACTGATTTCGTCCTCCCAAGCAGTGGGCCTTCGGGCGGGTGGGTTTTCCCCAGAATTAGTGGCTTGATGACTCGGGTATGCATTCAACTTTGACCGTTATGGAGGAGGGGATGCATTTGCTCAATTGAGGGCATCCAGGATGTTTATAAGTATTTAGTATAGTAACCGGTTATTAACCGGTTTTTTAACCGATAGACCGGTTAACCGAAAAAATAACCGAAAAATTCAAAAAAAAGGCAAAAAAACCGGTTAATAATCGAAAATAACCGGTTAATTAACCGAACCGGTTAAAGTAATTAACCGGACCAGTTAAAAAAATAACTGGTTAAAGTAATAACCGGTTAAAGCATTAACCGGTTAAATTCAAAAAGTCAAATTAACCGGTATAACCGATTAACCGAACCGGTTATTAAAATTAACCGGTTTGTGCACCTCTAGTTGGTCATTAAAAAAAAAACAAAACAAAACTTTTTGAATTAAATATAAATATAATATAAATGGTTTTAAATTTCACTACATTCAATAATCAATAACATTTCTTAAGAAAATGGGCCGAACTTTCACATAAACCTAACCGAGCTGTTAACTGTTTTACTAGCTATTAAAAAGTTGGGCCTAAAAGAATATGTGGGCTAAACGGGCTGTTTTCAAAAGACAAGCCTACAAAATAATCCGGCTGTCCAGTAATAACGTTTCTCCGGTCCATCAATCCATCAAGCAGAGGACCTTTAACGGTTATCTTTCTTCGCCATAACCAGTTTACCGATAACCCATTTCTTAAAATTTAACACAATCATGTGGTAATTCTGAACCATATGGTTGGAGTCAGTAACTTTGATGGTAATGACTATGTTGGTTATATACATAAGCAGGAGTTTTAGGTGCTGTTTGTTTTTGCAGACAGTTTTGCAGACATAAACTGTCTGCAAGTTAATTTTATTTGTTTTCATGTCTGCAACTGAAGATGTGGAATGAAGCTCAGCAAGCTGAAAATATAAGACTGTTTGTTTTTATAAATTGATACCGTCTGCATAAACTGAAAATATATAACTGTTCAACAAATCCAACATTAATGTAATTATTTTCTATGAAATATAAACATCGAAGAACTTTAACACCAATATTCCTCTCATTAATATCATCATGTTATATATTTATTTACAAAAATCAATCATATCTGTTCCCCTTTCTCTCCATGTCACAATTCTTAACTTTATTAATGTATACCCATTTCTTAATCCTAACTTTGTGACTGAAACAGAGGTTTCGTTTCTTTATTAGTTGTAAAATCAAATGGGTGCATACGATCACGACTGCTGGCTCAAACTAACCCTAAAAGGAAGTGAATTTAGTGTGAAATTGAATTGGGTATACATAAAGATCGGTTGAAAACTGACCTGGGTTTTCATCGACGGTGGTGGTTGAGTCGCCGGCGGCCATCGTCTTCTGCTAGTGTTTATCGCCGGGAAGATCACGTCACCGGAGTCCCAAACCGGGTCGGAGCCGAGGTTTATCTTCGTTGGAAGCTTTATCGCCGCTCCGGGAGGGTCCGGATCCGAGTGGATCTCTGGTGGATGTCGCCGGAGATTCGTCGGCGGTGGAGAGATGGGGGCACTGGTCGGAGGAGAAGAGGGTGGTCGTCGGCGGTGGAGAGATGAGGGCTGAGTTCAGTATATGAGGGAGGAGTATTTTGTGAAGATGTTTTAAGAAGGGATTACATAGCTTTTTTTTTTTTAAGATGAAAAAAGCTGAGTTCAGATCTGTTTAAGAAAAAAAAAAACAAACAATCTTCAAGGGTAATGTCTGCGCGCCTGCAGACATCAGCTCCCTTGAAGATGTTTGAAGAAAAAACACACACCCCCTTTGCGTTTGATGCCTACACTGGTAGTGAGATATCTTCGATCAACATTGGTGCTCCTGTTGTTATAATTTCGTTTAGTCCGGCTAGCGGGCATGTGGTTCTGGCTATACTTGAGGTTAGTGTTCTTTCTTCTTTTAGTTACAAGATGTATCGCGGTTCTATCATTTCGTATAAATATTGTTTTGATTGAATCATAGACAACTAAAAATTATGAGTATTTGAAATGGTTATTGAATCCTGGTTTATGTTAGAACAATGGTTCCTAGAAATCTTTGCATGATCAGAGTTCATGATAGACGCAGTAAAAACACAACACAATCAAATAGATTTCGAAACAGAAAAATAGAGTAGATAAGTTGACAAACAAAATGTTTATAACTTTTATAAACATAAAGGTCGAATGAAATTTTATGTTTGACACAACCTGTTGATATAGGGATGGATGCAAAGGGACGCTCTGTTTGGGTGAACGGTGTTGGATTCTGTATGCCCAAGGCACATATTAAATTGATGTGGCTAGTACGTTATGATCCAAGTCGAGTCATACCCAAATACAAGTTAGACAAACACTTATAATATTTATTTATGATATGGTCAAACAAATAAATATTAACACTTAGAATATTTAGAAATTGGTTTTCTAAATAATTGCACTTGACAAACTAATAAATTATATGGATAATTTATTTTGAGAGAATATTTTATTTTGTTATTTAATGGGTTAAATAACTTAATAAAAAGTTGTATAAGTCTTAAAACATGTGATGTTATAATTTTATAAAAGTTATAAAATTATATATAAAACTTAAAATGTTAAAGAAAAATTTGTTTTATTTTTAAAATAAAAGCATAGGCCGCCACCCCCATGGGGTCTTCCCAAGGTAATTTTGGTCCAATTATATGACATGCAATTTACATGTCTAGATGGCACATGATTGGGCGTATTTGGTGGCTACCTCTCTCATTGTTTTATAACATTTTTGTATGACAAAAACGACTTAGATGAAAATTTTTAGAGAATCCTTTCTAAAAAGTGGCCAAACATGAGGAAGGTCCAAGAGTTTTTTCAAGTGTAAGAACTCCTTTTATCCTCTCAATTTTCGGCCAAGGGTTGGTTCCAAAAGAGGGATTTTTCAAGTGAGTTCATGAGTGTAAAATCCTAGCTAAAAATCAAAGTGTTTGCTGGAAGGCTTGGGGTATACAAGCTTGAGGTCTTCTACACTTGAAGGCAACCGTTCAAGAAGCATCATCTTCTTCATATCCTTTAATCCTTGGAAGGTAGTATTCTTGAAACACTCTATGGTTGTGTCTTAATATTTTGTTAGCATGCATGTTCGTATATGGATCCGGGATTGGGTTTTACATATAAAATGAGTTTTATATCTTGTAAGTAACATGTTTTAAATAATCTTTCCTCTGCGTTTTTATTTTATACGGATAAAATAGCTTTGATAAACATGTGAAAAACCCAACAATGGCATCAAGAGCCGCTTATATGAGTGCATGCTTCATAGGATATGGAAATTTTGGGTTTGGTTAAACCCTATGGCCGAAATTTTTCATCATAGTTCTCCTTTTGTTTTTCAAGATTATTTTCCTACATGCATAAAAATATCTTGAAAAATTATGTCATTTGTATGATTGTTTTGTAGGAGTGGCAAAATGGGTGGGTTGGGTAGGTTTGGGTAATGGGTTAGGATGGGTATGGGTTAGAATGGGTTTGGGTTAAGATGGGTTTATTAAGAGATGGGTTAGAATGGGTTTAGGTCAAAATGGGTTTTTGTCAAAAAAATCAAAAAATTCAAAAAAATTCAAAAAAAAATCAAAAAATTCAAAAAAAATAAAAAAAATCAAAAAATTCAAAAAAAATTCAAAAAAAAAATCAAAAAATTCAAAAAAAATTCAAACAAATTCAAAAAAATAAATAAAAATAAAACACTTAAAACGGTTCTAACTTCTCCTTAACTACCATCTAATCTAATACCTGTAACAACAGTTAAAACAGTTAAAATATGGCCCAATAAGATAACATCAGCAGTTCTAACTTCTCCTTAACTACCATCTAATACCTGTAACAATAGTTAAAACAGTTGTAATAAAACGACGCAGCGCGATGTGTTAAAACAATGCAAAATATTGGCAACATCAGCAGTTAAAACAGTGCAAAAATATTGGTAATAAAACGACGCAGCGCAATGTGTTAAAACAGTGCAAAATATTGGTAACATCAGCAGTTAAAACAGTTAAAACAGTGCAAAATATTGGTAATAAAACGACGCAGCGCGATGTGTTAACATTCGTGACCCGTTAAAACATCGTTTTATAGCAATACACTGCTGCTGTTATCTGTTATGATATGAAACCCCATTAAAAAAACCCGAAGAACAACCCTATAGCAACTGATCACATTTCTAGACTTTCAAGATCAGAACACAAAGAGATATTAGCATAATTTGACACATAAAATTTAACCAATAGTACAATAACAACCTTGATTACCGATTAGCAAATCTGGAATATTATTACCCACTTTTTGACCTCTATGTTAATCCTCGCAATATGATATACCCCTAAAGCAAACATCAGCACCAAAAGTTACAACCAATTTCAACATTTTAATCCAAACCCTAAATGTGGTGCAACAGTGGTTCGTCGGTCATTGAGTCACGATTCATCAGCGGTGTGAATCGATCGGAGACGGCCATCCGATTGAGGAATGGGGCATCGTAATTGAGCATATGATGCGATTGATTGTGGTTGAAAGAGAGAATTAGTGAATACCTATTGATTGATCGTAATGGAACACCAAGGGTTAATCACTGCAAGTTGGTCTGTAGACGAATCGCTGGACGTTGATGAACACCAAGGGTTAATCTCCCTGTTCAGCAGCAGCAGCTATGAAGATTCGTTTGAAGACTTGAAGTTGATGCGTGTTTTAGGTTTAGGAGTAAAAACCCATCTTGACCCATGGGAAGATTTAGATGGGTATTTTAAAACCCATTCTAACCCATCTTGAATAAATTGACAGCCCAATCTAACTTATTTTCTTTTTTAAAGAGGCCCAAAATAACCCAAAATATCATGATTGGGTTTTTATTGCCACCTCTATTGTTTTGTTTGGACAAAAAACCCACTTTTTCGGTTTTTCAATCTTGGCCGAAAATGGGATATAAAAAGGGAACCATTTTTGCTTCTTGAATTCTATATATATATATATATATATATATATATATATATATATATATATATGTGGATATATATTTTGGTGTTTATAACCTAGCCATGACCTTGTGTGAATATGTTGAATGTTTGTGTTTGTGATTTATATTTAATTATTCAATGGGTTGTAATAATTATTTATTTTTGTTCTTCCATTTGTAAAGTTATGTAATTTATTTAGTTTCATTTGGTATGTAAAATAAATAAATTAGGTGCATTTTATTTTTACTAGAAAAATGTATTAGGATACCTTTTGTAAAAGAAGATGCACACAAAAATGCGGTTTTGGTTTTGGCTAATTTTGGGACTAAAGGATTTCATAGTTCTTAACGGGATTTTAGCCCGATAACCAAAACACATTTTTGAAGTCCAAAGGAGTTTGGAGCTGAATATAAAAGACATTTGGAAGCCCAAAGAATATGAAGAAATCACAACACAAGAAGAAGACTTGAAGCATTTGGATGCGGGATCAAGTGGGAGTTCAACGACACATTATTTGTGTCAATATTCACCCTTTAGGAATGACCTTTCGACACACTTGTTTCGGCTAACATGTGTGGTCAAAATAGTTGGCTATGGTTATACACCTATTGTTATGTATGTTGTGCTTGTGTGGTTGTTTATTTATGTTGTTTGGATGATATGTTGATATGCATGCTTAACAAACTAATAATAAACAACAAGCTTAAAATTGGTTCTTTAAAAGATCATTAAAATGGTTAATAAAAGGTTATTAAAAATTAATGATCTTATAATAAAATGGGTTTTATTAAAAGAACCTTGGAAATTGGTTTTCACTAAAGTACCAAGGATTTGAATGCATGAAAATGTATGGTACATAATATTTTCTAAACTAGAATTTTGAAATATTAAAAACCCCTTTTATAAAACAAGTCAAACACCATCCTTTTATACAACACTCGAATCACTTGGGAACTCTTATTGTGGGATAAAGGTCGCCTAATCACATTTGAGGGAACTTGTATATTCGAGGTGGGTTTACCATGTATGTGGAATAAAGGTCACCTAACCACTTATGTGTATAAACTCACATGTGTGTATAAGTTGGACGGCTTGATTTGGAAACCATGAACTTAGGGTCACTGAAGCATGGGGAACAAAGCTGTTGATGGGATTAAACATGCCAACTAAACATAAAGATGTTTAACCGATCCCATATGGCTAGAAGTTGCAAAGGGTTGTAATCGTCAAATGTTGACTACCTTGTTAATTTAAATAATGGGATGAAGGTCACCTAACCAATATTTAAATGTAACGTTGGATTCTAGATTTTAATTATTAATTGTCTATGAGACATAAAAGGGTATTAATGATTAAAATATAATAGTATCGAAAATACTAAAATTGAACCTTGTTAAATTTTGTAGATGGCCGCTAACAATATTACCCAAACCATCCGTAACCTATCACTAAAAACTATCCTTGAAAAGGATCGTCTCAATCATAACACTTTATGGATTAATATCGAAACATAAGAATCGTTCTCAAGTAAGAGAAGATATCCTATGTGTTGAACGATCCTAATCCCGATGAACATCTTATGGAAGATAAAGATGCCTATGACGATTGGATTAAGTATATCGAGGATACTACGCAAGCCTCTTGCCTCATGTTAGGAATTATGATTCCCGAGATTCAAAAGGATTTTGAACATCATGAGCATACGACATGATTACCCAATTGTAGGAAATGTTCCTAAGGGTAGAACGCTTCGAAACAATTCGAGCGCTTCATGCATATCGAATGGAGGAAAACCAATCGGTCTCATCTTATGTCTTTAAGATGAAAAGCCACATTGATCGCCTCGAAAGGCTCAATATAGGTAAAAGGGTTTTATCCATTCTAACAATCAATGAGGGTGGCAACAAGAAAGGGCATCACCCCGACACCAAAGCAAATGTTGCCAATGGAAACGGGAAATTCAAAGGGAAAGGAAAAGGAAAGACTAAAGCGAAACCACCGAAACCAAAAGAAAAGAAGGCAAAGGTTGCCATGAACGATCCATGCTTTGAGTATGGTGAGATAGGGCATTTGAATAGAAATTATCCAACCTATCTCAAGGAGTTGAAAATAAGAGGGATGCAGGGCAAACCTCAGGTACAATCTTTATGATACATATTGACCTTAATATTATTTCTTTAAACACATGGGTATTAGATATCGGATGTGGAACTCATATTTGCAATTCGTTGCAAGAGTTCAAAAGAAATAAGCATTACAAGAAGGGAGACAGTAGTCTCTTCATGGGCAAATTGGAACGAAAGTTCAAGTTGAAGCCCTAGGAGACTATGTTTTAAAACTTCCAAATGGTTTGGAAATTGTTTTAAAAATGTTTTGAATGCTCCTAGTTTGGCTAGGAACATTATTCAAGTTTCCCTTATAAGACAATATGGTTTTAATTTAAAGTTTGTAAACAATGACATTTATATTTCGAGAATTGACATGTTTTACTTTAAAGCTATGCTTTCAAATGGTATTTATGGATTGGTTCATGATAATACGTCATTTGACAGTTCAATGTACCAAGCAATCACCAAGAAACTCAAAATGGATTTGAGTGAGACCTATCTTTGGCATTATCGCCTTGGTCATATAAACAGAAGTCGCATGTAAACACTTCGAAAGAATGGTCTTTTGGAGACAAATGAAGTTAGTTCATTTGATACGTGTGAATCTAGTTTACAAGGTAAAATGACTAAGAAACCCTTTAGTGGGAAAGGGCAAAAGATTTATTAGGTATCATACATTCGGATGTATGTGATCCTTTTTAAGCCAATGACTAGGAATGGTGAAAGATACTTCATTACTTTTACCGACAACTATAGTAGTTAAGGTTATGTGTACTTGCTGAGACACAATGTTGAAGTTTTGAAATGTTCAAAGCCTTTAGAAAGTGAAGTAGAAAATCAACTCAATCAAAGTTCTTCGTTCCGATAGAGGAGGAATCAAACTCTATTTGGATATGGTTCGATCTATGATGGCTAGGAGCGCATTATCTCTATCATTTTGGGGTTACGCTTTGCTCTCCGCGGCCCGTACATTCAATGTGGCCCAAACCAAGAAAGTGGATAAGACACCTTTTGAAATATGGCATGGAAGGGCTCCATCATTATCATATTTAAAGGTATGGGTTGTGAAGCTTATGTGAAGCAATACACCCCAAACAAATTAGAAGTACGATCCACTAAGTGTATCTTTGTAGGATATCCTAAAGATGATATAGGATATTATTTCTACGATCCAACCGAGCAAAAGGTATTTGTTGCTCGAAAGGGTAAGTTCTTAGAAGCTAAGTTCCTTATGGAAGGGACTAGTGGTAGAACAGTGGAACTTGAGGGGGATCAAAAACCACAAGACGATAGACTTTTGGTTGATACTAGCGCTCAACAAGAGGTTGTTGAAAACGATCAAGAGGTTGATCAGAACACACAAAATGTTCGCAGATCTGGTAGAATTAGTAGTCCACCTGAAAGATATGGATTTTTCATGGATGGATGCTACGTGGTAGCTTCAGATGAACCAACCACATACCATGATGCAATGTCAAAATCCGATTGTGACAAATGGCTTGAAGCCATGAACATAGAGATGCAATCCATGTATGACAACCAAGTTTGGGAATTGGTTGTGCCACCACTTAACTCCAAAGTAGTTGGAAGTAAGTGGGTTTTCAAGAAGAAAACTAATATGCATGTAACTTGGATACTTATAAAGCAAGACTTGTAGCAAAAGGTTTCACTTAAACTCAAGGGATTGATTATGATGAGACCTTATCGCCTGTGGCGATGCTAAAGTCAATCAGGATATTATTTGTCATAGCTGCATATTATGACTATGAGATCTGGCAATTGGATGTCAAAATGGCTTTTCTTAATGTATATCTTGATAAAGATGTCTATATGGTTCAGCCTGAAGGTTTTATCGATCCAAAACATCCTGACAAAGTATGCAAGTTAAAGAAATCAATCTATGGATTGAAACAAGCATCAAGAAGTTGGAATCACCGTTTTGATGAAGAAATTAAGAATTTTGGATTCATCAAGAACGACGATGAAGCTTGTGTGTATAAGAAAGCTAGTGGGAGCATCATCACTTTCTTAGTACTATATGTCGATGACATTCTACTATTTGGGAATGACATTCCAACCATGCAAGGTGTAAAAACCTGGCTTGGAAGTTGTTTTTCCATTAAGGATCTTGGAGAAGCCGCCTATATTTTGGGAATAAAGATCTATAAAGATAGGTCAAGGCGCTTGATAGGTTTAAACCAAAGTACATATATTGACAAAGTCTTGAAAAGGTTCAAGATAGAAAACTCTATGAAAGGTTAAGTACCTATTCAAGAGAGGACAATATTGAGTGCGTCTCAATGTCCAAGCTCAAAGGAGGAGCAAGAAATAATGAAAGGAATCCCATATGCATCTGCTATAGGATCCATTATGTATGTAATGATATGCACTAGACCGGACATGTCATGCGCTTTAAGCATGACAATAAGATACCAGCAAAATCCAAGTAACGGTCATAGGGTAACTGTTAAAAGTATATTGAAGTACCTTAGAAGGACTAAGGATATGTTTCTAATATATGGGTATGGTGAAGAAGAACTCGCTGTAAAGGGTTACAGGGATGCGAGTTTCGGAATTCGTTGTAAACGGTTACATGAATACGAGTTTCCAAACTGATCGAGATGATTCTCGATCACAATTGGGGTAGCATTGTCCACTACAGAATCAGAATACATCGCCGCTTCATTGATCGAGATGATTCATATGGATCTGCCACTTGAATTATTGCCGATCTAGGGGTAGTCCCTACCATTCAGAACCCCTAGAGATCTTTGTGATAACGATGGTGCGATTGCTCAAATCAAGGAACCTCGTGCACATCAAAAGACTAGGCACATTGTGCGGAGTTTCAACTACATAAAGGATGAAGTTAAAAAGGGAAAGATATGTATTCGCAAAGTTCACACTGATCAAAATACTGCGGATCCACTCACGAAGCTCCTTGAACGGGCGAAGCATGAAGGGTCATACTTGTGCTTGGGACTTCGATATTCTAGTTATTGGATTTGATCTATTTTGTATTTGGATATTGGAACAACTGTTATTATAACTCTTTATGGTATGTTGAGTTATGTTCCGTTTTAGCATGTTTAAATCCGTGAATAAGTTACTTATTCTAAGTGTCCGTAGTCGATCATACTTGTGGGAACAAATATGAATGTAAGACTATTGTGAACTTGGATTGGTAGATATTCATTAGGTATGAATATAGAGCAAAGTGTTGCTGCCAAAGTTCATAGATATTTGTGGGATACAAATATTGGACTGACTCGCTCTCAAATATTACTGCATGGAATAATTTGTGATTAATCATAAGTAAATATGAGTAAAGGAGAATATCATAATATCCTCTGACCTGAGATACATATTGGGTCTTGATATTCACCAAGTATTATACCTTGACCTAGTTCTTCGCTGTCTGTAATAAGGCAGTACACAAGGCTAAACTCAGGTGTGGTACAAGGTGATTGTGAGAGACGTATGTAGTCAAGAAGGGATTTGTTCCGCTTATTCATTGAGAGTAAGATGTATAAGGCATGCTAAAGTTAAATCAACAGAGAGTGTTCATTCTATGTCTTTGGATTTAACATGACACCTGTAACGAAAGGATAAATGATAGATTCACCTAAATCATTTTCAAGTAAGGGACTTGAAGGGGATGATGTTATTGAATGGGACATATAGTCATACGTATTAGGGGTAGTAAACTATAGTTAGGTGGTCTTTACTACTTGCATCAATCTTCTATGTATCTTGTGCAAGTGGGAGATTGTTGGATTCTGTATGCCCAAGACACATATTAAATTGATGTGGCTAGTAGGTTATGATCCAAGTTGAGTCATACCCAAATACAAGCTAGACAAACACTTATAATATTTATTTATGATATGATCAAATAAATAAATATTAACACTTAGAATATTTAGAAATTGGTTTTCTAAATAATTGCACTTGACAAACTAATAAATTATATGGATAATTTATTTTGAGAGAATATTTTATTTTGTTATTTAATGGGTTAAATAACTTAATAAAAGTTGTATAAGTCTTAAAACATGTGATGTTATAATTTTATAAAAGTTATAAAATTATATATAAGACTTAAAATGTTAAAGAAAAATTTGTTTTATTTTTAAAATAAAAGCATAGGCCGCCACCCCCATGGGGTCTTCCCAAGGTAATTTTGGTCCAATTATATGACATGCAATTTGCATGTCTAGATGGCACATGATTGGGCATTTTTGTATGACAAAAATGACTTAGATGAACTTGAAAAATTTTAGAGAATCCTCTCTAAAAATCGGCCAAACATGAGGAAGGTCTAAGAGTTTTTTCAAGTGCAAGAACTCCTTTTATCCTCTCAATTTTCGGCCAAGGGTTGGTTCCAAAAGAGGGATTTTTCAAGTGAGTTCATGAGTGTAAAATCCTAGCTAAAAATCAAAGTGTTTGTTGGAAGGCTTGGGGTATACAAGCTTGAGGTCTTCTACACTTGAAGGCAACCGTTCAAGAAGCATCATCTTCTTCATATCCTTTACTCCTTGGAAGGTAGTATTCTTGAAACACTCTATGGTTGTGTTTTAATATTTTGATAGCATGCATATTCGTATATGGATCCAGGATTGGGTTTTACATATAAAATGAGTTTTATATCTTGTAAGTAACATGTTTTAAATAATCTTTCCGCTGCGTTTTTATTTTATACGGATAAAATAGCTTTGATAAACATGTGAAAAACCCAACAAACGGTTATAACACCGTTTCTACGAAATTGGAAACGAACATCCTATTGCGCAGCCCTACATCGACCCATACCTAAACACTATTAACTTGGGCATTTATTTAATAGTTCATAGCCCAAGGTTTAAACTATGCAGTCAATCTCGGCTATCACCGATATATCGGTGGGTTATCGGACCTTGGCTAGCATATCAGTTTGAAATATCGGTATTAATATTGGTGGCTGATATTATCAGCGATACATGCTCTGATATATCGTCGATATTTTGTAATTCTAATATCGACCATCTTGTTGAGAATAGTGGTAGGCCCAACTAAGAAGTTAAAATTGAACAAATAATCTGAAAACAGAAGATAAAACATACCTGTTGCGATTGTGACTTGAATCTGGAAGAGTGGAAGGTCCAACGCGATAGAGTGGGAGCTTCGATTGTAGGTGCGATGGATTTAGGATTGATTTAGAAGTATCAGTATTTGCCGATATGTGTGATGGTGGTTGATAGTTTGATTAAGGTTAACTTTGGGCTAAAAGTAACGCAAATGGAGTAGGCTTTGATTTAGATACGACATCGCACATACAAATGGTGTTTCGGGTTGGACAACTTATTCTAACACTAAGTATGGCTACATTGTTGCCCTAACTGGTTCTTGATATTAATATACATATGTTATATAGGTTTTAGATATATATATATATATCTCTATAAATATATAGAGTAATTATATAAGGAAATCCCGTGTTAGTTAAAGAAACTGTAGAAACCCATTTGTGTGGATATCAAACTTCCATGTCAATGAAGTATATATGTACCATCATTTGATTTTTTATTTAACAAATAATGCAAGAAGGGTATTAATGTAATGTAACACATATGTACTCATATCTCTCCACGTCTGACACATTCACATTCACATATCTCTATATTATAATTTTCAAATTCACTATCTCTCTCCTATGATGTTAAGAAGTTATTTTGAATTATTATTGTTTTGTACTGATGTAACATTGATATTTTGGATAGACGATTGTATACAAACCATTGCTAGTTCACAAAAGTCAAGGAGGTCCATATCAATGTAACAACTAGGTCTTAGCAATATAACAATTACATATAACATTTTTATGTAACACAACATAACTGGTCTTAAATTTGCTATAATACTGAGTAACATTTTTATGTAACACACCTAACTGAGTTTTAGCATTGTTACAATTCTGTGTAACATTTTATGTAACACAACATAACCGATGTATGTAACATTTATTTCTATAGTCTGTAACATTTATTTTTTAGTTACATATAAAATTATGTAAATTAAAGGTTACGTACCTTAATAACTAAAATTTATATATGTAACGTATGCTTTATGTTCTGTAACATATTATTAAATGTTTTTTAAGTGTTAATTTGACCATAAAAGGTAGGGCTGCAAACGAATCAAATGTTTGGTGAACAGTTCGTGAACCGTTCGGATGGAAGTTTGTTTGTGTTCGTTCATTTATCAAACAAACAAACATGAACAAGAAATTTCTTTCGTTTAGTTAAATGAACGAACATGAACAAAGGTTGTGTTCGTTCGTTTATGTTCGTGAACGTTCGGTAACGTGTTCGTTTGTGTTTGATAATTTCTTAGTGTTTTTAGTTTTTATATTTTATTTAAATACTTCAAAATTCCAACAAATAAATATTCAATAAGAGTCAGTGTATTATATATTATCTTCATGAATGCTTGTTTATGTTCGTTTGTTTCCATTTGTGTTTATGAACTTTGTGCTCATTTGTGTTCATCAACGTTCATTTTTGTTCGTTGCCTAAATTTAACAAACAAACGCAAACGAACACGAACGAGTTCATTTCCTTAACAAACTAATACGGACATAAAATCTCGTTCGATAAGCGTTCATGAACATTTCGTGAACACATATATTTCTTAACAAACGAACACGAATAAGGTCTTGTTTCTGTTCGTTTGGTTCGTTTACAACCCTAATGAAAGGTGCAGAACATGAAATGGGGATGTGGGATGAATATGAGAGAGAGACTTTGGGTTTTTCAAGATTTGACGGGAAGGGAGAGAACATTTGTTGCTAAGGAAAATACTATTTTGCCGTTTTGGTACTTTTTGTACTTTTAACACATAAAATAAACAACATGGTCTAAGTCTTTTAAAATCCTTTTTGATCTCATACGTAGATCATGTGATCAATGGTTGGGATTGAGTTTCCCAAGTTTCTTTAACTAAGGAAGGTTTTCGTTTTAGGGCTCAAAACTTCATCTCTTGATTTCTCCTTCATTTTGCAACGAAAATAGGTAATTCTTGAGCCTATTCCAATTTTTAATGCTTTACACAACCTCTCTATCCATTTCTGTGATAGAGGGCAATCAAATTCAAATTTAGAATATTGTGATTCTAGGGTTCTTGAATAATCAAATTTGAGGCTTTTCAATTTAGATTGTGGTTTTGATAAAATTGGACATCCTAAACTGATCTTGAATATGTTAGTACAAAAATATGGAATTTTCGAAAATTATTGGACTTGGTTTGGATTTATTGGATGGTTTGATTTATTAATTCATGTAAAAATACAAAATAATCAAAGTTTCATACCTGAATATTGTAATCTGACTTTCAATAAATAATTTAGTTGTTGAATTTCTATAATAATTGTTGTATTTAATTTGATGATTGTTTATAATACATAGAATAAACAATTTGCAAAACTATTATATATTTTCTTTAAAAAATGACTAATTTTATTTATTACAAAATAATTATTGTGACTAAAATAAGAGTTCCATTTGCGTTGTTATAATTACATAGTTGATATAATATATTTGTTGGATTATTTAAAATTGGCAAGAATTTATAATCACAAAATTATAGTAATATATATACAAATATTATATAGTGAAAGTGTAATGTACAATATGCCTTATCGTACGAGCGTACGAGATTTGAAGTCCACACGTTATAAACTCCAAAAAAAATAATCCCGCATGTTATAAAGTTTTAAAAGCCGCTAGTTGAAAAAAAACCGCATGTTGAAAATGAAAAAATCGCATGTTATAAAAAAACCCGCATGTTATGAGCAAAAAACCGCATGTTGTAACTCAATCTGGTACGGATCGTACGTTAACACATATTGTACATTAACCAACCCCTATTATGTATTTATTACCGTGAGGACCGGTTGGTTCGGTTCTATATTGAACAACTCAGGTCGGATCGATCACTGTAGAAGTGCGGAATCCATATACAGTGTAGAAGAAGAATCAACAACGAGATCAACGTTTAAAGCTTCTATTCTCATTAAGATGTGCAAAAGTACAAGGAACCGTTGAGAATTTGACAGAGCTTCGCCTCAGAGACAACCAAGCAACTATTCAGAACCAACACTAACAAAAGAACCCCTAGTCTCTATTTATAGGCGAGCTGAACTGGGAGAGGAAATGTCGTCCGATCGGATGGTCGTCCGATCGGATGACACATGCCATCCGATCGGACGACCTATACAATTAATGTTCCGTTCCGTTTTTCTCTCAGTTATATAATAACATACAATCAAAACTATACATAGACACATACAGGACAAAATATAGACTAAGTATAGACAGAAGCTACAGATATATTGCATCTACAGACTCTCCCTTAGATGTAGCTGCAGTCTTCCTTCCCGTACAGTCTTCAACGTGCCTTCCTGCTGCGCCTGTACTCCCTTGCTTTCTGTCTTCTCTTTTCCTTCCTCTCTTCCAACATCTGTCTCCTCAAAGGTCTTCCTGTTTCATTTCACCATTTACGATACTCTGGATCTCTATCCCTTGATCTCTGCCACTTAGGAATTTGATTTTCTTGAGATTCAATAGGCGTTTGATCAGTAACTGGCGGCCTTTCAAGCTTCCTTCGACCTAACACAACAGCTCTTTCTGCGATCTTCTTAAATCTTTCACTTCTTTTCTCTTTCTTCAGAAACTCTTCCAATTCTAGATCCCTGAACTTTGTTTCCCAGTATCTTCCAGAGTTAATATCTTTGGCGAAGCAAACATTCATGATCTTCTGATATTGTTGCACTTGAACTTTATCAGGCTCATTATATACTATCTGGTTGAAGAACAGGCAATCAATATCTTTCTTTGAGCAGTTTACCAGCCACATTGGATCTAACACATTGATGCGTTTGGTTTCACCTGTCTTCTTATCAAACAATGATATAACTGCTTCCGCTGTGCTTTAATTATATAACCAACCTTTGAAGTCTTCATAGAAATCTTGCTCCATTGCACGAAGCGGCATGTTCTTTAGACATCTAGGAGGTTTGATCTTCAAAGTAATGTCTTTTTCGCCTGTGATAGGATCAACTTTGACAACTTGTTCAGGCATGTGTGGCTTCCAATCAGGAAAATTTTCTTTGGCTTGCAGCTTTATGTAGTTCCACAGCTTCTGATCATGCATTTTAACTTCCAAACCGTAGTAGAACTGTTTGATATTCTTCGTTTGTACAAGCTCTTCAACATCCCACCATGGAAGTGTCTTTATGTCAGATGGAAACTCAAAGTACTACACTCCATGTTCTCTTCAGATTGCATACACTTTCAAGTCTTCCAAATAGCCCCACGAAAGAATATCACCCAGAGATCTGGATGATATGTGACTGTCGTGGCCTCTTATACTTTCTTTCCTTCGGCATCACCTTAAACCATCGCTTTCTTCCTTCAAGAAGTTCTTCTTGTGGAAAAGTTTCAGGAACTCCTTCAGTAGAGATTCTCTCCACTACTTTCCTACTCACTTCGTCTTCATTTTGAGATTGAAATAATTTGCTCAAAGTAGGAAAGTCTTCATCATCTCCAGTATAATGAAATGGAGTATCTTCTTCAGACAAATCAGAAGCTTCTTCAATAATCACATCTTTGAAATTATCAGCTTCATTAACAAATTTGAAATAATATTCTCTTTCCGGAGAAGGTGGAATCTCGTCTTAAATATCAAACTTCATATTACCATCATCCATCCCCAACTCTTCTAGCATTGATTCTCTGGTTCTATCTTCCTCCAACTCCCCCTCAACTTCAACATGTAAATAAATGACTTTAGGAAGAGTGAGATATACCTTTTCACCAGCATGTTGTTTAGAAGAAGAAGAAGCAACTTCATGATGTTGATCTTCTTGTTGTTAATTCAGCTCGTCATTCAAGAAGTCATCAAGAGTATGCTGACCAGAAGGCTTCACAATTATCAACCCTGTCGCTCCCTGATCATCATCATCGTCATCATTATTGTCATCATTATCGTCATCACCATCATAGTTATCAATCGCATCAAACAGTTCTTTCAACTCTTCATCCTCTTCTTTCTCAACTTTCTCTTCTTCACGATGTTTCTCAATTATCTTTCTTCTATTCAGCTTTATCTCTTCCGGAGTAACGTCTTTCACCTCACCAATAGGAATAATGGCAAGTGTATCATCCACATCTTCAGCTTCTTTCATTTTAACTTCATTATCATTCGAAGCTTCAAGATTAGAAACATGTACCTCTTCAGCTTGAACTGGATCAGGTTGGCTTGTAGATCCAAGAATCTCCTCTTTATCTATCACCAAACCCTTCCTTTTATCCTTAGCTTCTTCAGCTAGCTTCTTTTCCCTTGTTGCCCTCCTGGCTTCAACATTCTGAATTTCTATTTCATCAAACATAGCTTGAACATTGAATCCAAGCTTATGTTCAATGACCGTGTATAACATGTTCAGCTGCTCATCCTTTATAACTTTATCTGCTCGTAACGCCTCTACTTCCTTTCTCAATACCTCATTCTCGTTTGAAGTAGATGCATGCAATTCTCCCAACATTTCATGTAGCATCTTGTTGGCTTCATCAATAGTCTTGTATTGAGCGTTTACTTCATCAAACTCTTCAGTAAGTTGATCAATTACTTTAGCATGTTCTTCAACCTCTTCAGACAGCTGATCAATTACTTCAGCATGCTCTTCGAACTCCTTTTTCAACGCCACATTTTCAGCTTTAACTGCTTCAAGCTATTCTTTTGCTTTTTCACGTTCTGCTTCAGCTTTGGCCTTAGCTTTCTCAAGAACACTAACTTTCTTTGTCAGAACGTTGATCTTCCCATCATTAAAGACATCAAAATCACCAGAAGGAAGATCTTCTGGATGTTCACCAGAAACCTTTGGAAATCCGTGACTAGAACTTGAAGTTGTAGCTTTCTTTGCAGATGAAGGATCTTCAACTTTCTTTTGTTGCTGTTCAGGAGTCTTTTGATGACCTGGAGAAATATGAATTGTTGGATTCTTTGGTGATGGTGGTGGTGGTGGTGTTGATTTTCTTTCTCCCATAAACTCCACTTCAACCTCTTCATCCCTCGCATCAACTTTCTTGACTCTTTCATACTCTGGGCTTTCTGGAGCTTTTGATTCTTTCTGAGGAGTAGACGATGTGTCTTTCCTCGCTCTAACGCTTCTTGGAACAACTCCAGTTGGATGAGCTTTCCTTTTCTTTATCATCTTTTTCTTCTCTTTTGGTGTTGGCACATATGTTGCATCTTCCTCATCAGATGCTTTCTTTTTCTTCAGAGATCTTTTCATCTTTTGCTTGCCACTAACATATGAAGTTGGAGCAATCTTCGTTGGATCAAATTCATCAATTTCAGTCTCACTTGATTCTGTATGCACCAAGCCTTCAACAAATGTCTCCTTTATTCCTTCACCAGCACCTCCAGTTTCTGCAGTCTTTTCAACATTAGCACCTTCAGTAGCTTTAGAAGCTTCAACAGTTGTATGCTTCAAATATTCATCAAATGACATGTTCAGGAAATCTACGCCTTGTTTGATCAATTCTGTTGGTGGAATAACAGCTTCATCTACCAGTCTTGGTGGTGATTTCTTTTTCTCTGTTCCTGGAACACAAACATTAACACTGTTAATATAATATTCAAAAGAATGATCTACCAACCTTTCTGATGATTCCTGCTTTCCAACTTTACCCTTAATCACAACTTTCGGTGAAATCTTAGGCGTTCTCTTTCTTTTCTTCTCGTCCTTCTCATACCAAAATCTTAGCTTCTTTTCAACCATGTCCTTTAGACGATCTGTTTCATCTTCAGAGTTGCTGTCAGCATGTCTTCATTGATCGCCTTTAGGTGCCACATAGTTTGCCTTCTTGATCTTTCCAAACTTTGCTTTATACTTTGGCTCATTCTTAGGCTTCACACCTTTGTACTTATCCAACCTCTTCAAAGTTTCACTATCCATATGGTGCAACTTAAGTTCATTCTTTGGATCTTTTGGCAAGTTAGGAACTTGGTCGTCCAATAACATTTGTATGAACCTTGGGTACATTATTTACTTCTCGCCTTTAACGTTATCCACCATGTGATTGAATATCACTTGCGAGATATTATATGGTCTGTTCAGCACCAAGCAAGCTATGATGTTCATGATATAATCGGATGTAATGCCCATAAATTAAAAATCATTATTCTAGAAATAAAAAAGAATAATAGTAATTATAAACCACTAGAAAACCCTAATTAGGACACCCAAGCATGTCAATCAAGCAAGTAGGTAGGCATGTCAATCAAGCAAGTAGGTAGGCATGTCAATCAAGCAAGTAGGTAGGCATGTCAATCAAGCAGGTAGGTAGGCATGTCAATCAAGCAAGCAAGTAGGTAGGCCTGTCAAGCAGGTAGGTAGGCATGTCAAGCAGGTAGGTAGGCATGTCAAGCAGGTAGGTAGGCATGTCAATCAAGCAGGTAGGTAGGCATGTCGAGCAGGTAGGTAGGCATGTCAAACAGGTAGGTAGGCATGTCAATCAAGCAGGTAGGTAGGCATGTCAATCAAGCAGGTAGGTAGGCATGTCAAGCAGGTAGGTAGGCATGTCAAGCAGGTAGGTAGGCATGTCAATCAAGCAGGTAGGTAGGCATGTCAAGCAGGTAGGTAGGCATGTCAAGCAGGTAGGTAGGCATGTCCCAAAAATTAGTATAAATAGAGGACATTGGGACTTGATATGGGAAGTTGAAACGACGCTCATAAGTTCTGTGTACGTCGAGTTATAGTTAAATCAGTCCACAACACACACTAATTCACGAAGTGCTGCCGCAATCAGGGTAATAACTCGATCGCTATTACGATTCATTGTCCGATCGATCAATATATCCAATGGATGTTTAAGTGCTGCCCACATTATGGTTATACTTTGTCGTTCGTCGTTAATTCGATGGATGAGTTTAAGTATCGTACTTTGTCGTTCGTCGTTAATTCGATGGATGAGTTTAAGTATCGTACTTTGTCGTTCGTCGTTAATTCGATGGATGTTTAAGTATCGCACTTTGTCGTTCGTTGTGAGAATTTGATCTCGTGAGTTATCGTAAATGCTGTATTAAGTTACTAACCTAGTTTGTGTGCATGTTATTTAAATTAGGTTAAAAGATTAATCAGTAGTCTAAACTCTGCCCATATAAATCTAAAAGATTAGCACAAGGTAGCTTCACTTTGGAGTTATTAAGGTACGGATCCTTACCCCACTCTTTATTGCTTCATATTCAAATTGTTATAAACCACTTAGTTACTATATCTTCTAAAAACTCCTCACGTCTTTGATTATCGATTCAGTTGACAGTCCGTTCGATTCCTATCCTAATCATTTGATTTAACTTTCATGTCATGCGATAGTATTATGTTGTTATACTCATTATCGCATGTTCCAATATATGTTCCGTTTTGTTATGAAAATAAGTTTTATAAGTTATGTGAATAAGACCATTTGTACTCTGATACCCTGAGTATCGCTTCTCATGGAGTGTCCCACGAGCATGTTGTTGTGGCATCAACATCATGTGCTCCATCCGTGACGGAGAGATCAGTTCACGGCGTCTCTTAAGTACAAGTGTGGTACATAAGGCTATTAGGAGGCGTATGGATCGATCCTAGAATTTAAGTATAAGGAGGTGGATAACGGGTATGCCAATTCGCCATCTCATGTGATAATTATGCAGGAGTAGCTACCTGTGTATTGTCACGTTTTAAGTTTGCTCATGGGTACATCCGTAAGATATGATTATGAAATTATGTTCTTGCATCGTATCATTTTCGCATAAAGTTCCATCCGGATAAGATTTCATATAAAGCATTATCTGTTATTTGAGCCTAAAATTCCGTACTGAGCATTCGGCTCATTCCGTAAACTTTTTTTGTATATACAGGTCCACATGTTACTTTGGGAGGGGAAAAGAGAGAAGAATAAAGCCTAGGAATAAATCTGAAGATGTTAGTTAATTAAGATGAATATCTCCGCTTGTATATTAATCTTAATTTTAATGGTCGTGTGGTTGTATCCTTATCAAATAAATAAATGGAATTATGACTTTTGTTTATGTTACCGTTATTGTGACACGTCAGCCCTTCCGGGTTGGGGTGTTACAGCTATGGTATCAGAGCAAAGGCTCTTTCCTGTAGAAAACTTGAAGATAGTAATTAAGACCTGTGAGGAATGGGTAGATATCTATGATAGGATTCAACTTGATCTCTTATTTGGTTTAACTCCTATGTCTATTCTTATAGATGCCTCCTCATCGTCCGCCACGTAGGAAATATCAGTACTAATAGTCACTCTAAGTATCCGTAAGTCTCTATTGACTTTTCGTACGGTAAGATATTTTATTAAGATACGTTATAAAAGGACCATTAGGGCACATATATAAGGTAATTGACAAGTATAGTCATGACCTTAGTTATGAATTTCAGATACACATGTGTGGTTAGGAGATTCTGGTTATATAAGTTAGTAACTCTGCTATAAAAGTTTCGTTTCTGTTACCTATGCAATAGGTTATATTCTTGTTGAAAAATTTCGAGGACGAAATTTCTTTTATGGGGGTAATAGTTGTAATGCCCATAAATTTAAAATCATTATTCTAGAAATAAAAAAGAATAATAGTAATTATAAATCACTAGAAAACCCTAATTAAGACACCCAAGCATGTCAATCAAGCAAGTAGGTAGGCATATCAATCAAGCAAGTAGGTAGGCATGTCAATCAAGCAAGTAGGTAGGCATGTCAATCAAGCAGGTAGGTAGGCATGTCAATCAAGCAAGTAGGTAGGCATGTCAAGCAGGTAGGTAGGCATGTCAAGCAGGTAGGTAGGCATGTCAATCAAGCAGGTAGGTAGGCATGTCAAGCAGGTAGGTAGGCATGTCAAGCAGGTAGGTAGGCATGTCAATCAAGCAGGTAGGTAGGCATGTCAATCAAGCAGGTAGGTAGGCATGTCAAGCAGGTAGGTAGGCATGTCAAGCAGGTAGGTAGGCATGTCAATCAAGCAGGTAGGTAGGCATGTCAAGCAGGTAGGTAGGCATGTCAAGCAGGTAGGTAGGCATGTCCCAAAAATTAGTATAAATAGAGGACATTGGGACTTGATCTGGGAAGTTGAAACGACGCTCATAAGTTCTGTGTACGTCGAGTTATAGTTAAATCAGTCCACAACACACACTAATTCACGAAGTGCTGCCGCAATCAGGGTAATAACTCGATCGCTATTACGATTCATTGTCCGATCGATCAATATATCCAATGGATGTTTAAGTGCTGCCCACATTATGGTTATACTTTGTCGTTCGTCGTTAATTCGATGGATGAGTTTAAGTATCGTACTTTGTCGTTCGTCGTTAATTCGATGGATGAGTTTAAGTATCGTACTTTGTCGTTCGTCGTTAATTCGATGGATGTTTAAGTATCGCACTTTGTCGTTCGTTGTGAGAATTTGATCTCGTGAGTTATCGTAAATGCTGTATTAAGTTACTAACCTAGTTTGTGTGCATGTTATTTAAATTAGGTTAAAAGATTAATCAGTAGTCTAAACTCTGCCCATATAAATCTAAAAGATTAGCACAAGGTAGCTTCACTTTGGAGTTATTAAGGTACGGATCCTTACCCCACTCTTTATTGCTTCATATTCAAATTGTTATAAACCACTTAGTTACTATATCTTCTAAAAACTCCTCACGTCTTTGATTATCGATTCAGTTGACAGTCCGTTCGATTCCTATCCTAATCATTTGATTTAACTTTCATGTCATGCGATAGTATTATGTTGTTATACTCATTATCGCATGTTCCAATATATGTTCCGTTTTGTTATGAAAATAAGTTTTATAAGTTATGTGAATAAGACCATTTGTACTCTGATACCCTGAGTATCGCTTCTCGTGGAGTGTCCCACGAGCATGTTGTTGTGGCATCAACATCATGTGCTCCATCCGTGACGGAGAGATCAGTTCACGGCGTCTCTTAAGTACAAGTGTGGTACATAAGGCTATTAGGAGGCGTATGGATCGATCCTAGAATTTAAGTATAAGGAGGTGGATAACGGGTATGCCAATTCGCCATCTCATGTGATAATTATGCAGGAGTAGCTACCTGTGTATTGTCACGTTTTAAGTTTGCTCATGGGTACATCCGTAAGATATGATTATGAAATTATGTTCTTGCATCGTATCATTTTCGCATAAAGTTCCATCCGGATAAGATTTCATATAAAGCATTATCTGTTATTTGAGCCTAAAATTCCGTACTGAGCATTCGGCTCATTTCGTAAACTTTTTTTATATACAGGTCCACATGTTACTTTGGGAGGGGAAAAGAGAGAAGAATAAAGCCTAGGAATAAATCTGAAGATGTTAGTTAATTAAGATGAATATCTCCGCTTGTATATTAGTCTTAATTTTAATGGTCGTGTGGTTGTATCCTTATCAAATAAATAAATGGAATTATGACTTTTGTTTATGTTACCGTTATTGTGACACGTCAGCCCTTCTGGGTTGGGGTGTTACATCGGAAGTCTCATCATATGCACCTTTCCTATGAGAAAGTGCATGGACAACACAGTGCACTAAAAACTTATATGGCCTGCAGAATTTCGACTTGATGTATCCTTTATCATTTATGTGTCCTGAGTATCCCATTCGCAGCCAAAATCCCTTGCACATTCTTTCCGGGATTATGAAAGGATCATCGTCCTTATCTTGAAGATCTAGCACTCTTCTCACATCAGCCACTGTAAACTTTACTTCCAAATCGATGTCCTTCTTCTTGTCATCCTTCATCTTTATGGCAGAATAAATTGTCGCATCTTTCTCATCATATCGTGCACTGCTCCAGAATGTTCCAACATGCGATTCGTAGCATTTGTGCTTTTCTGTCAATGCTTTGCAAATTCCGCTTTCCTTCAGAAATGGTATAACCTCTTTGAAAGGTTCCATGTTCGGATAATCTTCTTCCAGAATGCAATAAAGGTTGTGATTTGGATGAAAATCTGAAGCTCTTGCCTGCACGCATTTCAAGATATTTAGTACAAAGTGAAAAATTTCAGAATGTTGAAATTTTTTCTAACACTTTTCACTCTATACAGTACTCAGTACTGATGTGACGAATGGCTATCCGACCGGATGGTAATCCGATCCGATGAGCTTGTTCTGATAAGCTCCAAGATTCAAAAGAAATGAGTTGTGGCTCGGATGGTCATCCGATCGAATGATCATTTGAGCACAAACATAACTGATCACTCAATGTTCAAGACAGTGACATGGATCAGATGGTCATCCGATCGGATGATCATTCGAGTGAAACAGTTAGACACTAAAAAATGATACAAACATGAAAGTGTATTTGGATCGGATGGTCATCTGATTGGATGACCATCCGATCGGATGATCATTCGATCACCATGATGAACAGTTAAGCATTTTGATGAACTTTCAAACAAGAGTGTGTAGTGGATCGGATGGCCGTCCGATCGGATGGTCACCCGATCGGATTACCATTCGATCAAAACATGAAGAACAGTTGAATCAACAACACTCAATCAGATAAACACTTAGAAATTATTCAAACAATGAAGTGTGAATGGATCGGATGGCCGTCCGATCGGATGGTCATCTGATCGGATTACCATTCGATCAAAGTTCAAGAACAGTTTGAATATTAATCAAGTCAAGATCAAATTTTTCAACATTTTTTTTAAAAATTGAACACAATTTCTCTTAAAGAATTCGCCGATAATCAAAACCTTATGTTCAATTTCTATCAAAAGCTTCTAATTTGGGCTTGATTTGAGGAAAACCTCATTGGCTTCCGACACCCTTTAATCATCCTAAATTTAAATCCAAGGTGTTTTTGGTGAAATTGGAATGGTGAATCTATGAATCTAAGTCCGATTATCCTAGATCTATGTTCAATTTGTATAAACAACATCAAAACAAGCCTAGATCTAAGGAAAACCTATGACAGTCACTGACGGCATAAACAATCATCAAAATCTTGAAATTTAACGGTGAATTTTGAGAAACTTACCTTTCCCATAGTGAATGATGAGTATACCAACAATCCTATGTGATTGGAATGGCAAGAATGTGAATCAAAGAACAAGAACAATTGAGAGAAAAAGTGTGTGTGAGAAGGATTATGGTTCGAACGAATGACTTTGACCATCAGTTATTGCCTTATATAGCCTGTCTACCACCCGGATGATCATCCGATCAGATTGTCGTCCGATCAGACGGTCGTTCGATCAATCTCAACTTTTGTTCAAAAATTCCTAACTTTTTCAATTTTCTCAAATTCTAAGTTAATGACCCTGGTTACTCAATTTGCCTACCAATTCCAAATTAATGACCTTGGTTGACCCGATACGAAACAACTGACATTTTGTTCAAACTTTTTCAACTTTCTCTGAAAATGTACAAGTGTCAAATTAATGAACTTGTTTAACTTTGAAAACTTCAAACATATTGATTAGCTCCCAACCCAGTTGTTCAACCAAAAACTTTCTGCTTCACTTCTGAGATTCCGAAGATCAGCTTTCCACCATGGTTTGTCTATAACTAAAGCAGAAAAATAAAATCTTTTTGGATTTTAAGAAAGTTTATGCTAAAACACACTGAAAATCCTTTTGGGAATAAATCTGAAATGAAATATAGTAAACTATTTACAAACATGTTTTTGTGAGTCGTGTTAGAGGATCATATCAGCTACCGACTAGTCACAGGTACCGTTGAGCTTATATTTCACTCTAAGTTTTAAACAGTTCACCAAGATTGTCGATATACTGATCCATTTTAAATTCTCACACAGACGTCAACTAATTCAGGATACAAATTAATGTTTTAAGAACTTAACTTATTCGCGTGTCCCACCTCAGAATATACTCTCGTATCCAGATTCCCCATATTCAGTCTTACAGGTGAACATATTATAATAATATCTGTATCAGGGTAGTGCGAGACCATGAGAGCTCAGGTTAGAACTTCCGTTCAGACAAAGAGATGATGGCTCGTCTTTAAGGTGTGTCCCACGTAGGGATCTTTTCTTCAACAACATTTGATTTACATTTTTCAATGTTTATCAATTTTTATGCTGAGGGGAGGCTTTAAGCATTAAAGCGCGTAAAGTATTATACGAGGACTAGGCTATTGCTTCCGCAAAATCAGAAGTCCAGGTATAATACCCTAGATATCACTAAGTAAATAGACCTATTATGTCAGAAACAGGTAATCTTTCAAACAAGATTTCAGGGGTTACCTATATATCCGAGAGATGTTTCCCATGGAATAAGCAAGATATGAATTTTTAGGTTTATATCTCGAGAAAGTCTACTAAATGTGTAAAAACCTATCGACACATCATTAGTGAGACCGTTTAACGCTTTTAAACTTTCCAATTCTTTAGCGTACCGTGATAGTCTAGCTGATGTACTATCATTTCCTCTTTTTACACAAAACTCTTTTTAGGTTTTCTATTGTTTTTGTATTTTTGCATTTTTTAATGTTTTTGTATTTTCTGGAAGACCTATCTCCCCCTAAATACCAAAACAACTAAAAATGCGACAAACCATAGCAGATTGCTTCTCGACGTCCTCTGCTGTGGATTTCTCATCAACGCTATAACAACTCTAAAGAAAACTGACACCCTCATAAATTTTCCGACACCCTAAAAATATTTAAAATATCCTAATATGTTTCTAAATACACCCGGTATGCGAAAACCAAGCCCAAAATACGTTATGCCAATAAAAATAAATTAAAAACATAAAAATTGGGGTTTAGGCGGGCCGCGTAAGCCACCCCTTAAGCTTACGCGGGCCGCAACCAGGTGAAGGCTTGCGAAACCGTGGGCTGCCACGTGGCCCAACACCCGTCGACCCTATATGCTGACCCGGACAAGCTAAACCCTACCTGGGCTACTAGGTGGGCCGCGTAGCCCGTGGTCTCTGTTTACGCGGGCCGCGTAAAAGGCCAAATCAGGCCCTATAAGTAGCATGCATCGGACTTCAGTTGAAAATCGCTCACAAACGTTTTCTTTCTCTAAATTCTAAAGTAAAGGCATTATACTCGGGTCTAATACCCCCTAAATAACGAAGTTTTGCTCCGTTGTAAGTATCATAACCCCTGGATACGTATTAGATACTCTGCCCGATTGATCTATGGTTTCGTAACGGCTGTCGTGGTTCTGCCCGACGTAGTCGTTGGAATGCCGTCTTGGGGAGGGTATTACTAATGTTAAAATGGGTTATTATACTAACACGTGTGTATTTGTATAATTTATAGATTATTCCCAGGAAATCCTTACTGAAAACCTAAGACAGCAATGTGAGTAATCTCCTTTTTGTAAACAGTTTTTACAAAACCTTAAATATTTTACAATGCAATTTAGCAGTGATTGAGTCTTTGTAATTCTACAATTATTGCCGGTATGTTGGGGTTTTGTATACAAAATGTGAGACACGTTACCATTGGACGAAGAGTTAGCCAATGTGTAATAAGACCCACCAGTCATGATTGACAGTATTGAATGAGTAATTGGGTAGATGTAAACATTGTAATCGCTCTCAATACTGTTTAAATTAAATTAACCTTTCTTGATTAAACTGGGATTCACTCACCAGTATTTCCCCACTGACAAATGTTTTTAAAACGCGTTTTAGGTTGCATAATGTGAAAGCCAATTAGAAGCCAGCTGGACAACACTGAAGGCTTGGAAAAGTGGCTATAAAAGTTACCTAAATAAAAGAAGATGTGTATTTCAATAAAATGGGAATTATCCCTATAAATCAGTTTGTAATGAAAACTTGGGTTTTATCCCAAAGTGTTTATGTATATAAAATGTGGTATTTTACTCTGATAAAATATTTCCTAACTACGATCCTGATGAAACTTCCGATGCCAAATTAATAAACCCCGATACCACCAACACTGTAAATCGCGGCTGCCCGTTCCCGGGATAGATAGGGGGCGGGGGTTGCGACAGAAGGTGGTATCAGAGCTAAGCCACTGATTCAGCCACAGAAGTGTTCTGCTGACACCAAAATTCAAATTGTTAGGAAATAAATTACGGGAATACGTGCATAATTGTATTTTCTTGTTATGTGTTATTTGACTATTTGTTAGTTTACAGTATGAGCGACCAAGGACCATCTGACACGTACCGTCAATTGTCTGGTTCGCCTAGAAGCAAAGGTACCTCTTCTCAGCCTGCCCTCTCGGGGTACTCTGCTGATACGGAAGAAGGAATATTTGTATTTAAGGCTCAATCTGAAGAGCCATTTCCTCAGAAAAAGAGGGGATGGTTCAGTCGGAGAGCACATGAGCGTAGAAAGCGTATGAAAAAGTTACAAGAACAGAGAGCACTAGCCGCAACCAAGAGAGAGACCGATGCTTATGCCCAGGATATGCTTAATAAGGGTATAACCAACATTCACGTCTTAGCAACCACTGCAGCTGACCCTAACCTGGAGCAAATGTTAGCACCCCAACCACAGCCACCAATTCCTGACCAACCAATGGACATAGAAAACCCTGAAAATCAAGTAGAAATGCATGATTTTAATCCGGAGGAAATACCTAGGGTACCCGCACCAAATCCCTTAGACCCAAATTACGACCCATGGTGGGACGACAATAGGGACTATGTGCAACGTTACCCCATTCAAGAATACATGCCAATGCAGAACCTAGGAGCCTACCCAGGGTTAGATCCTCTAGATCTCTATTACGATAATGATGTATTCATTAGGGAGATTCTAGAAAATCCTTACCCATACCAGGCCCCTCTACCTCCATACTAGGAACCCGCACCCCAGATTCCGAACCCAGTCCTAGAACCTGCACCCCCAATGAGTGCAGACAATGTACAAGAACTTAGGACATTTGGTGAGGAAATTTTAGAGAGTAGTGAAAGGATGAGACAGTTGGGAGAGTGACTCATCTGGAAGTACGACGAGCGCAATATGGATTTCTGGATGAATCCATATCCGTAGAAATGATGGTGGAAATGGTAGAAATAATAATAATAATATAATAATAAAATATGTGTGTATGTTTCTGAAAAAAAATATAAAAATAAATATATACGGATGCCTACTACTAGTAATGTAACTTTAAATTTCAGTCAGTATTGTAATTTTAATTTCAGTACTGGTGTGTAATAGATGCATATTATATGAATAGAGTAAAGTCGCAATGATCGACGCTTTTGACCAAAGTGCGTGTCATGTGATTGGCTATGTTAAATATTATTTTGTGATATTAATGCGTGGTAAATGTTTAAAATTCAGATGGACAACGAAGTGAACCAAGAAAACCAGAGTGATAATTATCTGAATAACGACAATCTGAATAATGAGAATCCGAACAACAATAACAATGGAAATCAAATGGATAATAGTGCCATCCAACACATAGTGGCACAAGGAATCATAGATGCAATGCCATTTATTATTCAAACTGTTAAGGAAGCTGATAATAAAAGTAAGCATAACAGTAAGCGATCAACTGAACCAGAACACAGCGTGAACAATGGACCCGTACTTCAAGTACCCATTCCCAAAAGAAGAAGAACCATGTCTTATGGTTGTTCTTACAAAGAATTCTGGTCCTGCAAACTAATAGAATTCTCGGGCAATGAAGGACCCATTGCAGCTCTACGCTGGATAGAGAAAACTGAAGCTGTTTTAAAAATAAGCAAGTGTGCTGAAGAAGACAAGATAATGTTTGCTTCTAATCTGTTTAAGAACTCAGCCTTAGAATGGTGGAACACTATCCTCCAGTCAAGAGGAAGTGATAGGGTACAAAATGGATTGGGAGGAATTTAAAAATATGGTAGAAAGGAAATTCTGCCCTCCCAATGAAAAGGAACAGATAGCAAATAAGTTCCTAAACCTTAGGATGACCGGGGTAGATAGTAAGGGTTATACTACCACATTCTTTGAATATGCTAGAATAGTACCAACCCTTGCATCACCTGAACCGGTATTAATCTCCCGTTACATTTGGGGATTAATTGGAGAGATTAGGCATGTAGTCAAGGCAACTAGACCTCAAACCATAGAAGAAGCTGTAGAACTAGCAAATACCTTGACTGATGAATTAGTGCGTACACAAGAAGAAGATCAGAGGTGGAACCTATCTCATAGGCTTACTCAAGAATTCCGTTCTGGAAATTCCAACTGTGGGAAAAATATAGGATCTACATCTGCAACTTATTGCAAGTATTGCAAAAGGAAGCATCCTGGAAGATGCTCCATATATTGCAATTTCTGCAAAATATCAGGACACAAGGAAGAAGACTGCAGGAAGAAAGCCAACAACAGGATATGCTACAATTGCGGAGAACAAGGACACATCAAGCCAAACTGTCCGAAATTGGCTGCAACTGCGAACAACAAGAATACTAAAAATGCTAGAGCATTTGTTCTGAATGCAGATGAAGCCAAAATGATTCCAGACGTCATAGCCGGTACGTTTATAGTTAATGATGTTTTTGCTAAAGCATTATTTGACTCTGGTGCGAACCAAAGTTTTATTAATACTTCATTTTGCAAACTTCTCAATCAACCATTAACTAAACTCTCACAAGAATGTCTAGTAGAGATAGCAAATGGAGAAACGGTTAGGATTACTGAAATCTTGCAGGGAGCAAGAATAGAGTTTTTAAATCAAAAGTTTATTGCAAACCTTTACCCCATGAATCTGGCAGGATTTGATATTGTATTAGGAATGGATTGGTTAATAGCTAATAAAACTAGTATTTTATGTGATCAAAAGTCAATCCAAGTAAATTCACCAAGGGGTGAAAAGATCACAATTAAAGGTGATAAACCATCTAGATCCACGAAATTCATCTCTGTAAGGAAAACTGCAAGTTATATAAGAAAAGGATCTATAGTGTATTTGATTTCTATATCACTAACACTAAAGAAAAAGAACTAAAAGACATCCCAGTAGTGTCTCAGTTTTCAGATGTGTTTCTAGAAGAATTACAAGGACTACCGCCAGACAGAGAAGTTGAATTCAGAATTCACCTATTGCCAGGAACAGCACCAATTGCCAAAGCACCTTACCGTTTGGCACCCGCCGAAATGCAGGAACTGAAGAAACAGTTAGACGAATTATTGGAGAAGGGATTTATACAGCCAAGCTCATCGCCATGGGGAGCACCGATTTTATTCGTCAAAAAGAAGGACAGATCAATGCATATATGCATTGACTACCGTGAATTAAACAAGGTCACGATTAAAAATCGGTACCCATTACCAAGAATCGATGATCTGTTTGATCAACTGCAAGGAGCTCGATTTTTCTCAAAAATCGATTTAAGGTTAGGATATCATCAATTGAAGGTACAGGAAGAGGACGTTCCTAAAACCGCATTTAGAACAAGGTATGGCCATTATGAATTTACTGTCATGCCATTTGGTTTAACCAATGCCCCAGCCGCATTTATGGACATGATGAACCAAATATGTAAGCCATATTTGGATAAATTCATAATTGTCTTCATAGATGATATTCTAATTTACTCTAAGAGTAAAGAGGAACATGCAAAGCATTTGCATGCACTTCTAAGTCTATTAAGGAAGGAAAAGCTTTACGCTAAATTTTCAAAGTGCGAGTTTTGGTTAGAGCAGGTACAGTTTCTTGGACACTTAGTTAACCATGAAGGAATTCATGTAGATCCAACCAAGATCGAGGTGATTATCAAATAGAAAACCCCTGAGTCACCAACCGAGGTTAGAAGTTTCTTAGGATTGGCTGGTTATTATAGAAGATTTATTCGTGATTTTTCTAGAATAGCCATTCCCTTAACTAAGCTAACCTGTAAATCCATTAAGTTTGAATGGGGACCAAAACAAGAAGAAGCATTTAAAACTCTTAAGTAAAGATTAACCCACGCACCTATACTAGCGTTACCATAGGGAACTGAAGATTTGGTAGTATATTGTGACGCTTCTAAGTTAGGTTATGGATGTGTGTTAATGCAACGTCAAAAGGTTATAGCTTACGCGTCTAGACAACTTAAGAATCATGAAGAAAATTATTCAACCCATGATTTGGAATTTGGAGCTATAATTTTTGCCCTTAAGATTTGGAGACATTACCTTTATGGTATGTTTTCGGGCAAAAAGAGCTGAATATGAGACAAAGACGCTGGATGGAAATACTTAGTGATTATGATTATAATATCCAGTATCATGCAGGGAAAGCCAATGTAGTGGCTGATGCTTTCAGCCGAAAGTATCATGAAAAGCCAAAAAGGGTACGTTCTCTTAAATTAAATCTACAAGTAGATTTAAATGATCAAATTAGAAAAGCACAAGAATCAGTAATCAAGAATGATACTGAAAAATTAAAAGGAATGATTAAGCAATTAGAACAAGGAACAGATGGAATTTGGAGATTCCATAAAAAGAGAATGTGGATACCTAAATTAGGAAACCTGCATCATCATATATTAGAAGAAGCCTATAAATCCAAATATACGAAACATCCCGGAAGTGATAAAATGTATCAGGATTTAAGAAAGAAGTTTTGGTGGATAGGAATGAAAAAGGATATAGCAGCCTATGTTTCTAAATGTTTAACCTGTTCACAAGTTAAAGCTGAACATCAGAAACCCTCAGGATTGCTGCAACAATTAGAAATGCCACTGTGGAAATGGGAATTGATAACCATGGATTTTGTTACCAAATTACCCAAAATAAGAAAAGGTAATGATACAATCTGGGTGATTGTAGATAGGCTAACCAAGTCAGCTCATTTTCTACCAATGAAGGAAACTTTCAGTATGGAACAGTTAGCTAAATTATATGTAAATGAAATAGTTTCATTACATGGAATACCTTTATCGATTGTTTCTGATAGGGATAGCCGTTTTACCTCTCATTTTTGGGTAAGTTTCCAAAAAGCAATGGGAACCAAGTTGAATCTAAGCACAGCTTATCATCCTCAAACAGACGGACAAAGCGAAAGGACGATCCAGACAATGGAGGACATGCTTAGAGCTTGTATAATTGATTTCAGAGGTAATTGGGATGATCACTTACCTTTAATAGAATTTTCTTATAATAACAGTTATCACACAAGTATCAATGCTGCACATTCGAAGCACTTTATGGACGAAAGTGCCGAACCCCAGTCTGTTGGGCAGAAATTGGGGAAAAGCAACTATCTGGACCTGAAATAGTGCAAGAAACAACTGACAAGATCATTCAAGTCAAGGATCGACTGAAAGCAGCATGTGATCGACAGAAGAGCTATGCTGATAACCGACGCAAACCATTGGAATTTCAAGTAGGAGATAAAGCATTGTTAAAAGTCTCTCCTTGGAAAGGAGTAGTAAGATTCATCAAACGGGGAAAGCTAAGCCCCAGGTATGTTGGACCTTTTGAGATTATTAGAAAAATAGGACCTGTAGCCTATCAGCTACAACTGCAAGAGGAAATGGCAGGAATACATGATGTATTTCATGTATCAAATCTCAAGAAATGCTTAGCCGATGAATCACTGATGGTACCTCTTAAAGATATAAAGGTGAATGAACAACTTAAGTTTGTAGAAAAGCCTCTACAGATTGAAGACAGGAAAGTCAAGAACCTCAAACATAAGAGATTGGTTCTGGTTAAAGTAAAATGGAACTCCAAAAGAGGACCAGAATACACATGGGAACTTGAATCAGAAATGCAAAGGAAATATCCACACCTATTCTAGTAGATCTCGAGGACGAGCTCTAAAACAAGGTGGGGAGGATATAACAACTCTAAAGAAAACCGACACCCTCATAAATTTTCCGACACCCTTAAAATATTTAAAATATCCTGATATGTCTCTAAATACACCCCGTATGCGAAAACCAAGCCCAAAATACATTATGCCATTAAAAATAAATTAAAAACATGAACATTGGGGTTTAGGCGGGCCGCGTAAGCCACCCCTTAAGCTTACGCGGGCCGCGACCGGGTGAAGGCTGGCGAAACCCTGGGCTGTCACGTGGCCCAACACCCGTCGACCCTATATGCTGACCCGGACAAGCTAAACCCTACCCGGGCTACTAGGCGGGCCGCGTAGCCTGTGGTCTCTGTTTACACGGGCCGCGTAAAAGGCCAAATCAGGCCCTATAAGTAGCATGCATCGGCCTTCAGTCGAAAATTGCTCACAAACGTTTTCTTTCTCTAAATTCTGAAGTATAGGCATTATACTCGGGTCAAATACCCCCATAAATAACGAAGTTCTGCTCCGTTGTAAGTATCATAACCCCTGGATACGTATTAGATACTCTGCCCGATTGATCTAGGGTTCTGTAACGACTGTCGTGGTTCTGCTTGACGTAGTCGTTGGAATGCCGTCTCGGGGAGGGTATTACTAATGTTAAAATGGGTTATTATACTAACACGTGTGCATTTGTATAATTTATAGATTATTCCCAGGAAATCCTTACTGAAAACCTAAGACAACAATGTGAGTAATCTCCTTTTTGTAAACAGTTTTTACAAAACCTTAAATATTTTACAATGCAATTTAACAGTGATTGAGTCTTTGTAATTCTACAATTACTGCCGGTATGTTGGGGTTTTGTATACAAAATGTGAGACACGTTACCATTGGACGAAAAGTTAGCCAATGTGTAATATGACCCCCCCCCCCAGTCAGGATTGACAGTACTGAATGAGTAATTGGGTAGATGTAAACATTATAATCGCTCTCAATACTGTTTAAATTAAATTAACCTTTCTTGATTAAACTGGGATTCACTCACCAGTATTTCCCCACTGACAAATGTTTTTAAAACGCGTTTCAGGTAACACAATGTGAAAGCCAATTTGAAGCCAGCTGGGCAGCACTGAAGGCTTGGAAAAGTGGCTATAAAAGTTACCTAAATAAAAGAAGAGGTGTATTTCAATAAAATGGGAATTATCCCTATAAATCAGTTTGTAATGAAAACTTGGGTTTTATCCCAAAGTGTTTATTTGTATAAAATGTGGTGTTTTACTCTGATAAAATATTTCCAAACTGCAGTCCTTATGAAATTTCCGCTGCCAAATTAATAAACCCCGATACCACCAACACTGTAAATCGCGGCCGCCCGTTCCCGGGACAGATAGGGGGCGGGGGTTGCGACAAACGCCAACTATAGCTCCCCCTGACGACAAAAGTTTCATACCATTCAATTTTAATAAGTATTGAAAACGTGACTTATCAAATGGTTAAGTATGTAAATCTGCCTTTTGTTCGTCGATGTGGATCTTTTCTATTTGAATCAACTTCTTCTCGTAGCAATCACGGATGAAGTGATGTCGAATTTCTATGTGTTTAGTTTTAGCATGATGTACCGGGTTTTTTGTTATGTTGATTGCAGTCTAGTTATCAACAAAAATAGGAGAAGTATGAAATTGCAAACCGTAATCTCTCATTTGTTGTTGGATCCACAGAATCTACGAGCAGCAGTTGCTGGCTGACACGTACTCTGCTTCACACGTTGAAAGAGCAACGGTGGTCTGTTTCTTACACTACCAAGTGACCAGGCGTGGTCCGAAGAATTGGCATCCTGCAGTTGTTGACTTTGCGTTGAGCTTGCAGCATCCGAAATCTGAGTCTGAGTAGTCTTCGAGTTTGAAATTACCGTCTTTGGGATACCACAACCCCAGGCTTGATGTTCCTCTCAGGTAGTGTAGAATCCTTTTGACGATCATCATGTGCGAAGCCCTTGGACTCGACTGATAACGGGCCGCGAGGCAAGTTGGGTACATTATGTCGGGTCGGGATGCAGTCAGATACATCAACGAACCAATCATCGAACGGTATAATGTCTCGTCGACCTTCTCTTTGGTGAGATCATGATTGATACCGTGATTAGTTGCTAACGGGGTGGCCATCGGTGTAGTCTCAGACATCCTAAATTTCTCCAGAACGTCGTAGACATATTTCGTTTGATGTATGAAGATCCCCTCTGGCATCTGATCGACTTGGAGCCCTAGGAAAAACTTCATCTCACCCATCGACGACATCTCGAACTTCTGCTTCATCACTTGTTCAAATTCTTTGCAGAGTTCCTCGTTCGTGGACCCGAATATAATGTCATCAACATATATTTGGACAATTAGCAGATGACCAGCGACCTCCTTAGTGAACAGAGTAGCATCCACTTTTCCTCGAATAAAGCCGTTGGAAAGCAAATGTTGAGAGAGCGTCTCATACCAGGCTCTCGGGGCCTGATGCAATCCATACAGCGCTTTGTCCAAGAGGGAGACCTTGTCTTTGTGAATCGGATCGGTGAAGCCCGGTGGCTGATCGACGTGGACCTCCTCTTTCACTTTTCTGTAAAGGAACGCCGACTTGACATCTAACTGGTAAACCTTAAACCCTTTCCATGAAGCGAACGCAAGAAAGATTCTAATGGCTTTGAGTCTGGCAACCGGAGCATAAACTTCTGTGAAGTCTATCCCTTCTTGCTGACTAAAGCCCTGAACGACTAGGTGAGCTTTGTTTCTCACTATCACTCCTCGATCGTCTCTCTTGCATTTGAACACCCACTTGGTGTTTATCTTTCTGTGCCCATCAGGTAGATCGACAAGCTTCCAAACTCAAAGCTTTTCAAATTGACCTAGCTCCTCTTCTATCGCATTAACCCATGATTCTTCCGTCAGTGCTTCTTTATACGTTCGTGGTTCAACTCGCGATATAAAGCAACTGAGTGAGAAATCAGTTTGTAATGGAGCAACTTTAGTCTAAAAACATGAATCCTTGGTCTATTTGACTTCTCGTTCGAACTCCTGATTGCAGTTCCCCAATAATCAACTCCTCGGGTGATAAGATAGAGTCCTTGGCATAACTTCACTGGGAACGTTCACCTCGCTTTCCAAATTCGTGACATTCTGATCCACAACTTGTTCATCAACTTGAATTGTCTGGTCTGAAGACTGCATCTACTCCCCCTCAGATTCTGAATCACCTCGATCAAAGGTCAGGCTATTCGAGTCAGACTCTGAATCATCATCAACTGTTGTCTGATTTTCTGGAGCAGGCTCTTGTTCTGAAGTGTGAGTTTGCTGCAAATCAACACTTTAACCACTATGACTAGGACCAGCTTCATGATCATTGGAAATTTGTTGACGCCTTGAAGACTTTGCTGGCAATCTATTCTAGGAAGCTTCATATTCCCGAAATAGATTAATTTGATCAAAGAACTCTGGCTCTTCTGGTAAGTCGAATGAATCCCATAATGCATCATAGCCGAATCGCCATAAGTCTGCAGGTTTCTGTGGAGGCATAGTATATCCTTGACATTCCACGTGTTGAGCTTCAATGATCCTCCCGAGACTTGGAACGAAGACCCGTCTAAGTGGACTAGAATAACCCACGAAGATTCCTTCCAAACTCTTAGAACCAAACTTTCCATCAGGATCCAGAACTGTACAGGGTGACCCGAACGGCTCTAGATATTCCATGTTAGGCTTTCGTTTGTTGAGGAGCTCGAAACACATTTTGTTATGCTTCTTCACAGTAAGAACCAAGTTGAGAGTATAGCAAGCGGCAGATATGGCTTCTCCCCAAAAGTTGATAGGAAGCTTTGCGTCAGCCAACATCGTTCGTGCCATTTCTATCAGCGTCCGATTTTTCTTTTCTGCAACTCCATTCTGCTGTGGAGTGTATGGCGCACTGAACTCTTGCAATATACCTCTTCTGTCACAGAATTCTTCCATCTTATTGTTTTTGAACTCCGTACCATTATCACTTCGTAATTGAGAAATGCGGGACTGGTACAGGTTCTCTATTTTCTTGAACAATTTCAGCAAACTCTCAAATGTTTCATCTTTTGACTTCAAGAACATCACCCATGAAAATCTCGAATAGTCATCGGTAACCACTAAACACTAAAGATCTCCAGAAATGCTCTTCATGTTCACATGACTAAAGAGATCCGTGTAAAGTCTTTCAAGTGGCTTTGAGATTGAGTTCTCCGTCTTTCTGGGGTGAGATTTCTTGTGTTGCTTTCCTTTCAGACAACTAATACATTCTCCCTCCAAATGGAAACTCTTCAGATTCACACCTTTAACAAGATCATTATGCACCAGGTGATTCATCTTACGTAGGTGGATGTGGCCCATTTTCCGATGCCACAACACTGACTCCTTCTCGGTAGCTTTCGATACAAAACACTGAGGATGACCCGTAGTAGTTGTAGCAACACTCATGTCTAACACGTACAAGTCGTTTACCCTCGGCGCTCACATAATGATCCACTCCTCGGGGATAACAGACCCCGGCTTCAGAATCAGACACTCCTTGTCGGTAAAATGTGTTGTGTACATCCTGTAACAAATTTGAGAAATGCTGAGCAAATTGTTCTCCAGTTCTGGTATGTAGTTGACTCGTTCAAATGTAACAACACCGTTAGATAACGTGCCCGCCCCAATAATTCGACCACCTTGGTTACCAGCGAAACCAACATAACCACCATTAAAACCTTTAACTTCGTACAGTAGGGTCTTCCGCCCTGTCATGTGCCGGGACGCTCCGTTATCCATAATCCACTTTGAAATAGATCTTGGGAGCTCCTGCACATTTCACATGCAATTTAGTTAGAAGTTGAAGGAACCCAAGCCTCCTTTGACTCGGGTAGCTCGATGTTAATGTGAGTTTTTGTTGTGTACAGTGGTGGGAAGTTTTTGTTGTTCATTTCCAAACTTTTTTCGGTTCCAACCTTAACCTCTTTGTATAGAAAAAATTCATTCTTTTTAGTTTGACCAGATGGTTGAACCTTCTTTGGAACATACTTCTTGCCCGGTGGGGTCGAAGAAGTTTGTTTCTCAAGTTTCTCATAAAAATCCAAAGGTACATTCATCTTAACCGGTTTGGTTGAAGATGATTGTTTTGCAGCACTATCAGAAACCTTCGGTTTTGTTTCATTTGATGCATTTGCTTGAGATTTCGGCATCCATGTTTGTTGTGGAGGAGCAACCCATTTGTAAAATTCACCATTTTTCTTTACCAATTCTTTAACAGGTTTAGATTTGGTTTTAACGTTTTTAGATTTTGGAATCTTCCTTTCAACAGACATAGACGCTTTGCCTTTGACATCATTTAACTTCTTTGGATTCTCAACAACCACAGACTTAGGTTTCAGATTGGTGCATTTTCGTGCAATGTGTCTAATCTGATCACATTTAAAGCACTTTCATGTATCGACGACCCGATTTTGACCATCTGTCTACGTTTGAGAGACCTTTTTAGCAAAAAACTCTTCATTTGTTTTTGAGAAAATTTCCGATTCTTGTTCGGAAATTGAGCTTAAGCTCTTCACAAATGTTTTCTTTTCAACAAATTTTATTTTCTGAAAGTTCTTTCTCTGGTAATTCTTACCACCCTAATGCCCACCAAACCC
Source organism: Helianthus annuus (assembly GCF_002127325.2). Classification (NCBI taxonomy): domain Eukaryota; kingdom Viridiplantae; phylum Streptophyta; class Magnoliopsida; order Asterales; family Asteraceae; genus Helianthus; species Helianthus annuus. The sequence goes on from NC_035447.2 coordinate 131,963,080, forward strand.
TCTGTTTTGGTTGTTTTTATGAAAACGCGGTGGCACACTTGGTTTTTTGTAGTAAGATTTATCACGTTGAAAGTTCAAAAACCTCTTAGAACTCGTCAAACCTTCGATTTCAGATACATCGATCTCAACTAACTTGAAAACCTTTTTCAGTTTATCCACATTTACGTTTTCGATCGGAAACTTTGTATCCGAGTACAACTTATCAGAACCATTCATCTTGTACATGACAAGAGTCGGTTCATCACTTAAGTTGTCCTGGGACTTAGGTTTCGGGATGTAATTGTTTAAGAAACATTCATCATCCTCAATTGTGGAATCACTGTCAGATTTTAACACTTTCTCAACAACATTTTTCACAACCTCAGATTCAATGCTATCTTCATCGGTTTGTGAATTGAACGTGACATCAATGTTTTCTAGTAGTTTTTCAACATCAATTTTATCACTTGATTTAGATTCATTAACCAACCCAGATTGTTTTTTCGTGAAAATATTGCACATGGGTGGTGGAATCTTGTGATACCCTACCCGTGTTCCATCTGAGTAAACATCTTCACCGGCTTTGTTCTTCCCAATTGGTTTGAGAACTATATGCTGAAGAACAAAGCTGGCAGACGAATAGTTGTTCCGTTTCAGATTGATTCTCTCATTCTTAATCTTAGCTTCCTGAAACTGAAGCTTAAGATTCGCAATCTCATCCAGTTGCTGATTTATCAGTTTCTCTTTAGCTTGAAGAACTCCTGATAAATGTGTATTTTCTTTATGAGTTTTTGAGTTGCGTTCATCTGAATCTTTTATTGTTCTTTTAAGTTTGTCAATATTTTCAGAATTTTTTCTGTTTTCAAGCATCAATTTTTCATTTTCTTTGCAAAATCGTTCAACATCATTTTTATCAGTTTCAATTTTTTTAGTTAATTCTTTGATTCTTTCAATTGAACCTTTTATTAGTTTATCTCGACCAATTACTTCTCTGTCTATAATGCCAATTTTATCTGTTAGCTACTGGATTCTCGTTCTTGAGAGATATTCGGGTGTGTTGCAGACTTTGCACTCTCGCATGCAACCTCTGCAAACACTCTCAGATTTAGCATTTTCAGCCTTACCTGGTTCATTATCTAAACCACTGGAACTGACCTTTTCTGACGACTCAGACTTATAAGCAGACTTGGAATCTACCTCAAGGGCCTTTGCCATCAAGACTTGATCTGCCATCTTTGTCAATTTTTCGGCTGTCATCTCTTTCTCAACGTCGATAATCCCTTCGTCCAGTTTCTTTGGCTCCTTAGATCTCAGATATGCCTCATATCTCTCCTGTTTCAGTCTTTCTCTCTCAGCTCTGTTTGCTGCATCTATCTTGATTTGTTCTTCTACTATCGGGATTGATTTAACAAGAGCTTCGAAATCAGTGGTTGCTGGATCAACACAAATGTTTCCCTTTGGGTCCAAGTAACACTCTCGGTCTGGATCCCATCTTTTCGCCTTTTAGCTTCTTTGTAAGCATTGTAGATCCTTTTCTTCTTTATTAATGCCAAACTTCTTTCTCGGTTGTATGTTGATGTTGGTGGTGTTTCAACTTGTGCCATAAATGCATAACCGACAACATCAACTTAAATCACCGCCAAAGCTCTCGACTTTTCTTTCGGATTGTCTTCAATTTGCTTCATTTTCGGTTGCTCCTCACGATTTCGGTGATCGATTGCCTTTCTGTAGTAGTCGTCGTGGAACGGGTTGGCAGTTTCGTCAGTAGAAGAGTTCCGGAATTCTCTCTTGAAGTGGCCCTTTTGTTTGCATTTAAAACATGTCACCTTCGACTTGTCGAAGCCTAACTTTGTTGACGGTCCTCCAATCGAGTTTCGCCCTGTAATCTCCATGAATCTCTGAGCTCGGCAAATAATACTAGCCATACCCCAACGGATGTCTATCAGTTCCATCTCTTCCGGGTCAATTTGATCATAGTCTTCTTTAGTGAGATTGGTGTTGCCAATCTTCCCGAAGACTAGGCTCTCATAAGATTCCAGAATTGATGCGACAAACACCATTTTCTGCTTAGCCGTTTCCTCATTAAAGTTTTGTGCATTGTTTAGATTGACGACTATGTTGCATTGGAATACATTGGAGTTTGAAGTACTTTGAGATTACTGAGTGTTTGATGTAGATGATGTAGGTGCACTAGAACCAGTACCATGATACCCATAACTGCTTGATGAAAACCCACTGTTAGACTTTTCTTGTGAAACAGTGTTTGAGCTTTCGACACTAAAAGCCGTTTTTGGAGATGTAGCTTTGGAAATCATGCTGCATCTATAATACAGATCAACATTTTGTTGATACTGTGTGTTGCTTACTTTATTCATCTTCTTGATTTCCAACTCGTGCCCCTCTAGCCATTCAATTAACCAGTTCAGTGTCATTTCTGCCATCGGCTTTGTGTTCTTGAGCACTAGACCAAAATATTGCCAATCTTGTTCATTCGGCAATGCCTCAAACATCTTATCAACCAACTCTTCCTCATCTTTCTTGATTCTGAATCTTGCTAATTCTGCTTTTAAATGACAGAATCTTTCGATCACTTGGCGCACATTTTCATTTTTTATCCAAGTAAATAAATCGAATTCCTTTTTTAACAAAGATTTTTTGTTTGTTTGTTTGTTTATTAAAAATACCAAGTTGAAAACCCTTTCTCTCTCTCCTTTAGGCGATTTTTTGTTCCTCATGAAACCCTAGTTTTTCTTCATGATCTTATGTATAACAGTCTGTTACTGGAGTTTTGATTCATCAATCCTCTAGAACGAACTAGTTAGCATTGGTGACCGTTTAGGAATTAGGGTTTTCTTCTTCGTTTTTTCTTAATCGCCGCTCTAGGGACTTTTCGAAACCCTGATTGATTAAACTAGTAGTTGTTGATTGCGGTTAACTGAGTTTAATTTAGCTAGATCGATAACGCTTTTATAATCAGTTAAGGGTGGATAATTGATCTTAGGGTTTAAAGGATAAGGGTTTTGTGTTTTGTGATTTTTGTGTCGACTGGTTGCTCTTTGTTTCACATTGTTTTGCTTGCATGGAGGGTAGAAGTGATGGTAGTGTGGAATTCGATGATTATGGTATGATCAGGGATGGTGGTGGTTCGATATCTTCGAAAGGAATTGGATTGAGGGTTACGAATATTGAAGGGAATTCTTTGATGCCTAGGAGGGGAGCGTATTCGACAGCTGGTCCATCGATCTTGGATGGGTTGTCCAAAATATCAAAACCTGTAGGGGAGCAGACACTTAACTTCCCAACATTTGCTGATTTCCGTAAACCGCCTATTACAAACATGAGCAAAGATTCACAAATGCATGAGGATGGGAAGGTTAATGGAGAAACTGATGAGAGTGATAGAACTAGGCCGCCTCTAACGTTTGCAAAGGTAGTTCAGGCACAAAAGGAGGAAGTGAAAATAAACTTCAGAAGAATGGAATCAAGTGATACTGTTGAAGGAGTGGATGTTGTTATACCTGTCTCTTCGGTAAAAGAAGTTCACGATAGATTTGAGAACACGCTATATGGTTATTTTTTGGGAAAGAGATTAGCTTATCCGGTGGTTGACTATTATGTGAAGAATAATTGGGCTAAACATGGTTTACTGAGGATGATGATGAATGCGAAAGTTTTTTTCTTCTTTAAGTTCAAAACGAAGAAGGGACTGGAACAACTCATGGAGGATGGTCCTTGGACGATTCGAAACGTGCCGATTATTCTTAAAGAATGGTCCCCGTCTGCTACGTTAATGAAAGAGGAAATAACTGATATCCCAGTGTGGGTTAATGATGTGTGTAAAATGCAACATATAAATTACATCAAATGAGGCATAAAACGAACCCTTTTTAAGTACTAATGTTGGAAAAAGTGTGCTTTTGTCTTCCTTTTGTATTTTCAGGGTTAAAAGAGCTTAAACGAACAAAAGAAGCAAAATGCAGCCAAATGCAACATAAATACAAAGAAAAGGAAGAAACGTGGCATGCCCGACTCCTCGACAGCATCTCCCAAAGCAAAAACAAGAAGAAAGCTGAGCATGGGGCTGTGCCCAGCTGAGCATGGGGCTGTGCCCAGCTGAGCACGGGGCTGTGCCCAGCTCAACACGGGGCGTGTCCAGCTCAACACGGGGCGTGCCCAGCGAACACGGGATCATGGTCAGCCTTGGCACAAAAGACAAACCTGTAGAAGCTTCCACCGCCCACCACGGGGCCGTGCTCAGCGGACACGGGGCCGTGCTCAGAGTACTGCAGGCGCATTTATTGTAATTGCGAATTACAATTAATGAAGAGAGAGAGTGTCAGACGGACACGGGGCCGTGCCCAGCGGGCATGGGGCCGTGCCCAGGCTTCTGTTCAGCCTATAAATAGGAGTGCTTGGAGCCATTTCAACTCATCCCTTGGCACACCACCTCTCTCACACTTCATCCACCACCCATCACCATCACAACACCATCATCCACCACCATCATCCATTGTCCATCATAGAGTGTGTGAGTCGTCTCGGGATCCAAGATTGATCGTAAGAGTTCTTGACAATCAAGGCCATGTTTGCCTAAGTCTCTTACATCACTTGGTGAAGACAAGTGTTTAGTGTAATACTTTTTATTTTTAATCTTTTGCACTTTTTATTTGGTTTTGTATTAATGACTTTAATAACTAGTTGCTTATGTTGAAGGTGATTCTTCCTTATCGTTTGTCCGTGGTGTCTTGGCATTATTTTACTGTCTCTATAAAATAAAAGATTTTCACCATTCATATCTCCACGGTCTATATGGAGGTATGTTGGCTACCTGGTCGGGGGTTAAGGGAACGGTTTGGTAAGGGTCTTGCCCTTGTTCAGCGTTTAGAGGTCCTGCAAGGGACCTGGGTCAAATTTAGTAGGATCTCCTTCAATACCCATAGGTATTGGATGGTGGGGATCCAAACTCTTTGACCCCCTCATAAGTTAACTACTATTAATACTATAACCCGGCTATTTAGGACTGTATCCCTGCTGACTCAGACTACTTAGTCGAGGGTAACGTCACCTCCAAAAGAGGGGCCTACCATAATTTGCATTAATAACTTAATTCATTATCTTTCAATAATCCGACCCTTTAGGATTGTATCCTTGCTGACTCAAACTACTGGGTTGAGGGTAACGTCGCCTTCAAAAGAGGGGCCTACTACAATAACTAAGATAATCTCTTAAACAAGTGCAAAAGTGCGAATAATCAAAGGTTATACTAATACACGAGTCGGATCCAAGTGATTCATCTTGTCTATCTGTTTTTATTTTTATTTTTATTTTTCAGCATTTAGTTAGTTTTATTTTCTTAGTTTAAAAATCTTTTCTAACATTTTGATTTGGTTAGACGTTGAGGATAAACCGGTACTAAAAGCTCTTGTGTCCTTGGACGACCTCTGTATCTTACCAAAACTATACTACGTCCATGATGGGTGCACTTGCCCATATGTGTGTTTAGTGTTAATGAATATCGTGTTTTATAAATTTAAAACTTGGCTAAAAGTGTAAAAAGGGCTTAAAATATACATCTAAAACATATACACACTTGCACGCATCAAGTTTTTGGCGCCGTTCCCGGGGACACAAGGATTTTAAGAAAGCTTAAAATCAACGGCCTAATCAGTTTTTCAAAACCTTTTTAAAACGCGCGCACGTTTTTCTGCATTTTAGTTTTGTTTGCATTCACAGTAGCCTGAACACGGGGCCGTGCTCACTGAACACGCCCCCGTGCTGCATATTTTTAGTTAGATACCCAGATACAGAGTCTGAACACGGGGCCGTGTCCACCGAACACGCCCCCGTGCTCAACGAGACCAGTAACTTTAATTAAAACGCCCAGATACAGATCCTGTACACGGGGCCGTGTCCACTGAACACGGGGCCGTGTCCAGCCTTCTGTTTCCGTCCTTTATTTTGTTTCCTGGTCCCGAGACTCAGTTGTGGTCTGCTGAGTGATTCTTATGGATCAATACTCAGGAGGTTACAACTACACTTATGAGGAGGATGATTATATGAGGGACTATTGCACTAATTGTGGTAACCCGCACTCGGTACAATATTGTAACTTGTTTCAACCGTCCACTTCATACAACCATTATGAGGAGCCCAGGTACGAGCCATCAACTTCATACACACCCTATGAAGACCAAAGGTATGAACCTCCTTCCTCATACTCATATTTTGATGAACCAAGGTATGAGCCTTCATACTCATACTTTGAGGACTCAAGATATGAGCCACCACCTTCATAATCTTATTATGAGGAACCATGGCGTGAACAACTCACCTCATATGAGTACTATGAAGAACAAAGTTTCGACCCTTATCCATCATATACTTATCATGAAGAATAATGGTGTGAGCCATCTACTTCATATGGGTACTATGAGGAGCCAAGGATCGAACAACCGGATTCAAGCTTTGAGGATCCCGATCCTTACTCTATCACCGACATAGCCGATGGGATAATAGAAAAACTCAAATTTATCGAAAGATGCATAAAAGAATCTCGCGCAAGGGAAGAGGAGTCCCGCGCAAGAGAAGAATTAAAAAAGGAAGAAACGATAATTGAGGAATTAAAAATGGAAGAACAAATAAGTGAAAAACCAACTCATGAGCTAAACAACGAAAAAGGTGAGGTCGATAACGATAAAGTTCAAGAAGAGTCTAATTTAGAAGAAATTAATCTCTTGTCACCTTCTTTTGAAAATCATTATTTAGTTACCCCTCATGCTAAGTTTTTAAAAGAGCTAAACACTAATACTAAAATTGAAGAAATGGTAAGTGTTAAGTTAACTAATGATCAAACTTCACTAATAAAAGAAGATCCTTTTGAAATTAACATTACACCGGTTCCATGTTTCTTTCAAAATTCCTTTATTAGTAATATCACCATTGATAAAGATCTTTGTGTTAACATAATGCCTAACTACATTTTCGAAAAATTAAGTATTAGTGATTTTTCTCCACTTCAAATACCCATTTTTCTATCCGATCGGAAAGTAATAAAATCAATCGGTGTAGTGGAGGATGTTTTGGTTCAAACAAATCAAATGGTAATCCCAACCGACTTTGTCATCCTCGATGACGCTCCTCTAGTGTTGGGACGACCTTTTGTAAAAACTCATGAAGCTTTGAAAAACCGGAAGGTCAACAATCTACCACTTCAATTAGGGGCATTCAAAAGGAGCATAGATCTTGAGCGCTCAATGAAATATCCTTTTGGCAATAATGACCCCCTAATTGAAGATGAGCCAGAACCACCCGATAAGGAGGGTCTAGCCAAGGACCCTTATAAACGTGGCGCACCACGGAGGGATTCCGCGGAACTATCCTTAGTTTTAGATTAGTTTAACTTTTATGCTTTCTAGTTTAGTTTTAATTTGCAGGAATAAAACACACTCACGATGGTGAAGGATACTAAGGGAAGCTTGAACCAACACCCCATGCACAAAAACAGAGCCTCTCGACAATTTTTCTTCATTACAGCAAGTTCAGCACGGGGTCGTGCTCAACCCAACACGCCCCCGTGCCCAAAAATCTGCAGAAATGCCCAGTTCAGGTACCTGGACACGGGGCCGTGCTCATTGAACACGGCCCCGTGCCCAGCCTTCTATTTACTTTTGATACTGGCAGTCTGGACACAGGGCCGTGCTCAGCCAACACCACCCCGTGTTCAGCTACCCAGTAACATAAAATCGTGTTTTTAACCCACTTTTACACATTTTAATCAACCAAAAAACTTATTTTTGGAACACATTGAGGACAATGTGTAATTTAAGTGTGGGGGGGGGGGATACTAAAACCTTGAATTTTGCAAGTCCTAATAACAAGCCTTACACAAAACTCTATTGGAACCGCTAATCACCCCAAATTTTTTTTCAAACTTTTCATTTTTTTACTTGTCTTGGTTTAATTTGGGAATAACAAATTCTAGAAAGGTTATATTTTTACAAATTTACAACCGATAGCGTCATGATAAAAAGAATCAACATAAGAAAATTATGAAAAGGCATGACAAATCTAGTTAAAATTTAATTATATATACTTGATCACATTATAAACCCATTCCCACAATAAGTGAGTTTTGAGCCTTTATTGAGCATACAAATACACATCTTTAGATTAAATGCTCATTTTTCGTTTCTTGTGTGAATAGCCGCTTGGTTTCTTACAACTCTAGAACTTGCCACGACGATACATTTCCGGTCCTTACCAACTTAAACCCTTGTTAGTAAATGATGGAGGCAATAGGACTAACCCTTTTTTATTTCTACACCATTATTTTTTTTACCACCTACCCAAAATCCCCCTAGTTAACCCATTTGAGCCTAAACCTTTTCATTTCTTAACCCAAAACAAACACCCTTTTTCCCACCAAAACCCCTTTTTCATTTTAAACCCTTTATTTTAGTAAAAAAGCACGGTTTTTCTTATGACTTCCTTAAAAAAAAAAGAGAGAAAAATGATGATAATAATGAAGCCAAAAGAAATAAACAAACAAGGTTATCAAAAAGAACTTTGTTTGAAAAATTGCTTCATTAAAATAAAAAGTCAAAAAAAAAGTCTTACGAAAACCGACGCTTTTTACGCCTTTCGCCCTTTTCTACTAACCACTAACCCAACCACCTACCTTTAACCCAAGCCTAACACTTCCCCAAAAAAATTCCTCTTGATATTTACAAAGGTATATAGTTAAAAAGGAGGAGGATTGATTGCTTGGCAAGCTTATGGTAGGAGTAAGTTCCATGCCGCTCTCGAGTGATTAACTAAAAATACACCTTCGGCCGAGTGTTGAGTGATCCCCCGTGAGGTATGTGAACTTGTATATAAATGAAATTTTAAAGAGGCATGTTATGCCCAAATAAGTAATTTCTCTTATGAAACGTTCTAAATAAATCATAACGAATAGGATTGTAAATAGTATAAAAATAAAACCCAATAAAGATCTTGGATTCCCGACACTCAAGACAAGCCCAAAATCTTCTCTTCTACCTATTCCATTTGGGAGTGTAAGCCACATATTAAAGAGTTTTGCTTGAGGACAAGCAAAGATTCAAGTGTGGGGGTATTTGATGTGTGTAAAATGCAACATATAAATTACATCAAATGAGGCATAAAACTAACCCTTTTTAAGTACTAATGTTGGAAAAAGTGTGCTTTTGTCTTCCTTTTGTATTTTCAGGCTTAAAAGAGCTTAAACGAACAAAAGAAGAAAAACTGCAGCCAAATCCAACATAAATACAAAGAAAAGGAAGAAACGTGGCATGCCCGACTCCTCGACAGCATCTCCCAAAGCAAAAACAAGAAGAAAGCTGAGCATGGGGCTGTGCCCAGCTGAGCATGGGGCTGTGCCCAGTTGAGCACGGGGCTGTGCCCAGCTCAACACGGGGCGTGTCCAGCTCAACACGGGGCGTGCCCAGCGAACACGGGGTCATGGTCAGCCTTGGCACAAAAGACAAACCTGTAGAAGCTTCCACCGCCCACCACGGGGCTGTGCTCAGCGGACACGGGGCCGTGCTCAGAGTACTGCAGGCGCATTTATTGTAATTGAGAATTACAATTAATGAATAGATAGAGTGTCAGACGGACACGGGGCCGTGCCCAGCGCGCACGGGGCCGTGCCCAGGCTTTTGTTCAGCCTATAAATAGGAGTGCTTGGAGCCATTTCAACTCATCCCTTGGCACACCACCTCTCTCACACTTCATCCACCACCCACCACCATCACAACACCAACATCCACCACCATCATCCATTGTCCATCATAGAGTGTGTGAGTCGTCTCGGGATCCAAGATTGATCGTAAGAGTTCTTGACAATCAAGGCCACGTTTGCCTAAGTCTCTTACATCACTTGGTGAAGACAAGTGTTTAGTATAATACTTTTTATTTTTAATCTTTTGCACTTTTTATTTGGTTTTGTATTAATGACTTTAATAACTATTGCTTATGTTGAAGGTGATTCTTCCTTATCGTTTGTCAGTGGTGTCTTGGCATTATTTTACTGTCTATATAAAATAAAAGATTTTCACCATTCATATCTCCACGGTCTATATGGAGGTATGTTGGCTACCTGGTCGGGGGTTAAGGGAACGGTTTGGTAAGGGTCTTGCCCTTGTTCAGCGTTTAGAGGTCATGCAAGGGACCTGGGTCAAATTTAGTAGGATCTCCTTCAATACCCAAAGGTATTGGATGGTGGGGATCCAAACTCTTTGACCCCCTCATAAGTTAACTACTATTAATACTATAACCCGGCTATTTAGGACTGTATCCCTGCTGACTCAGACTACTTAGTCGAGGGTAACATCACCTCCAAAAGAGGGGCCTACCATAATTTGCATTAATAACTTAATTCATTATCTTTCAATAATCCGACCCTTTAGGATTGTATCCTTGCTGACTCAAACTACTGGGTTGAGGGTAACGTCGCCTTCAAAAGAGGGGCCTACTACAATAACTAAGATAATCTCTTAAACAAGTGCAAAAGTGCGAAAATAATCAAAGGTTATACTAATACACGAGTCGGATCCAAGTGATTCATCTTGTCTATCTGTTTTTATTTTTATTTTTATTTTTCAGCATTTAGTTAGTTTTATTTTCTTAGTTTAAAAATCTTATCTAACATTTTGATTTGGTTAGACGTTGAGGATAAACCGGTACTAAAAGCACTTGTGTCCTTGGACGACCTCGGTATCTTACCAACACTATACTACGTCCACGATGGGTGCACTTGCCCATATGTGTGTTTAGTGTTAGTAAATATCGTGTTTTATAAATTTAAAAGTTGACTAAAAGTGTAAAAAGGGCTTAAAATATACATCTAAAACATATACACACTTGCACGCATCAGTTAAAATGCATGATGTGCCGCTTCCAGCGTTTACTGAGGATGGTTTGAGCTTGCTGGCGTCTAAGATTGGTGTGCCTAAAATGGTTGATTCATACACGGCGTCGATGTGCTCGGAATCTTGGGGTAGGAGTAGCTTTGCGAGAACCCTTATTGAAGTTAATGCTGGGAAGGAGTTAAAGCGTAGTGTGTTGGTGGCAGTTCCGTCCATGGATGGTAAGGGTTATTCTAAAGTGGAGGTTAGGATTGAATATGATTGGGAACCTCTTAGATGTCCTGCGTGTTGTGTGTTTGGACATGATAGTTCTACGTGTCCAAAAAATCCGAAACATACGGCTACTGATGATGGTAATAAGCGAAACGATGAATTTCAAGATGTTAAAGGTAAAAATAAGAAGGGTGGCCAACCGGGTTTTCATGTGCAAAAACAGAAACAAAGAATGGTTTATAGGCTGGTAATTAACAACAAGTCTGATAGGGATGCAGCTTCCTCATCTCGGGTTGGGACTTCGAATTCGTTTGATGTGCTTCAGGATGATGCTGTGTTGAACAATCATGATATGCAGAAGGCTGATAATGTCACTAATATTGGAGGCAATACGGGTCAGACTAACCATACAGCAGATAATGTTAAAAGATCTAATAATCAGCCAGTTAAAGCTAGCAAGGGTAGTAGGGGTGGCACAGAAGAGGTTATTGCTGATGATGTTGCAGTCGATGATTTATTAGCAGAAATTCCGAGCTTCATGGATAGAAAATTGGAGGGTAATATTTCTAAAGGTGCAAGCACACCTAATGATGGGGTTATCAATGGGTAGCATTGTTACTTGGAATGTTAGGGGGCTGAACCGCTCGCTAAAACAAAAGGAGGTTCGTCAGGTTATTGTTGAAACTAAGGTTCAGGTGTGTGCTTTATTAGAGACTCATTTGGATGCTTCGATTGTATCGAATGTTGGTAAAAATGTTTGTCAGGCTTGGAACTGGGTGTCGAATGCGAGTTGTTGTAATAGAGGGACTCGTATAATGATTGGATGGGATGCAAATATGGTGGATGTCATGGTTCTTCATCAAACTGATCAGGTTGTTCATTCGCAGATTACGTTTAAGCTTGATAGGAAATCGTTTTTTTGTTCCTTTGTGTATGCTGAAAACCATTACAATACTAGAAGGGAGTTGTGGAATGATCTGTGTAAACATAACCTATTCGTTGGTGACAAACCTTGGGTTATGTTGGGAGATTTTAACTCGATTCTGTTTCTTGATGATTCTTTGTCTGGATCCTCAACGTCAAATATTGGAACTAGGGAATTCAAGGAATGTGTCAATAATATAGAGATGGTTGATGTCAATAGTTCAGGTTTACACTACACCTGGACTAATAAGCAGAAGAAAGGTAAGGCGATTTTTAGAATGATAGACCGAGTGATGGGGAACTCGAGTTTTATTGATGTTTTTCCTAATGCTGCTGCTTGTTTCCTTCCTTACCGTATTTCAGACCATACCCCTTACACTCTTGTGTTACCAAATATTAGAAGAGATAAAGCTAAGCCTTTTAAATTTATTAATTTACTGGCTGAGAAGAAAGAATTTTTGGGTGAGGTGAAGACAATTTGGGAGACGAAAGTTAATGGTCACGCGATGTTTCAAGTAGTGAAAAATCTAAAGTGTTTGAAATCTCCGATGTGGAAACTTATGTATAAACAAGGGAACTTGCATGAGAAAGTTAATGAAGCTCGGAAGATGTTAGATGAGTGTCAGCAACTGTTGGATTCGAATCCAGATAACGAGGAGCTGATGAATAACCAAGATCGATTGCTTCAAGGGTATAAAGATGCGGTTCGGGATGAAGCTCTTTTTTTTACAACAGAAGTCGAAGGTGGATTGGCTTGAGCTGGGAGACTCAAATAAGAAATACTTTCACAACGTGGTCAAAGCAAAGAATCATCGAAGTAATATATTTTCGATTAAGGATGTAGCGAGAAATTTGTATCAAGGAGAGGCGGTGCCTAAAGATTTGGTGGACCACTACATGAAGTTCTTTGGAACAAGAGGTAATATTAATCTACAACCAACTCCTGATTTGTTTCGGAATGTGCTATCTTCAGAGAGGGCCGATTACATGGTTCGTCAGGTTACGGATGAGGAGATTAAAAATGTGATGTTTTCTATAGCGGGGAATAAGGCGCCTGGGCCAGATGGGTACACGTCGATATTCTTTAAGAGGGCATGGGATATTGTGGGCATGGATGTTTGTCGTGCCGTGAAGGATTTCTTCAATAATGGTTTGTTGCTTAATCAGCTAAATCACACGATTATTTCGTTAATTCCGAAGGTTACAACCCCATCTCTGGTTACGGATTATCGTCCTATTTCTTGTTGCAACACGTTATACAAGTGTATTAGCAAGATTATTTCCAACCGAATCAAAGAGGGGCTTGGGGATATTGTTAGCGTTAACCAGTCTGCGTTTGTTCCAGGTCGGAGAATTTCTGATAACATTCTTTTGACTCAGGAACTAATGCATAATTACCATCGTGATGTTGGTCCGCCGAGATGTGCGTTTAAGGTAGACATTCAGAAGGCATATGATACGGTAGAGTGGGAGTTTATTGAGCAGATTTTGAAGGGGTTTGGTTTTCATCACAAGATGGTCAAATGGGTTATGGCTTGTGTTGCTTCGACTTCATTCTCTATGGCTATAAATGGGAGTCTCCATGGGTATTTTAAAGGGAAAAGGGGGCTTCGACAGGGTGATCCAATGTCTCCGTACATTTTTACTCTGGTTATGGAAGTGCTAACGTTGATCCTTCAAAAGCAAGCGTCGAGCTCTGCGGATTTCAGGTTCCATAACAAATGTGATAAACAAAAAATTATTATCCTCTGTTTCGCGGATGACTTGTTTCTCTTTGCTAGAGGTGACCATAAGTCGGCTAATGTTATTATGGAATCCCTTAATATGTTTAGTATATGTCGGGCCTGGTTCCGAGTATGGTGAAAAGCACTGTGTTTTTTGGTAATGTTGCGGAGTTGGTCAAAACTCGTATTCGGTCTATAACACAATTCGAGGAGGGGGTGTTACCGGTTTGTTACCTTGGTGTCCCTCTTATTTTGTCTCGGCTTCATTATAAGGATTGTAAAAAGCTTGTGGAGAGTATGGACGCTAGAATTATGGACTGGAAAAACAAGACGTTATCTTTTGCGGGTAGAGTGCAACTGATCATATCGGTCTTATCTTCTATGCACTTGTATTGGGCGTCGGTTTTTATATTGCCAAAACGTATAATTAAAGAGCTAGAGGATCGTATGAGATCTTTTTTGTGGACGCAGGGTAATAATATTAGAGGCAAGGCTAAAGTGAAGTGGCGTTTGGTCTGTTTGCCAAGAAGTGAAGGGGGGCTTGGTATCCGTAGAGTGGGGGATATGAATAATGCTCTCATGGTTGTTCATATATGGAGTCTGATTACTGGTCGGGAATCGTTATGGGTCAAATGGATACATTCTTACCGTATCAGGGATCGATGTTTTTGGGATGTGCCTGTGCAGAATAATCTTTCTTGGAGCTGGCGTAAAATGCTAAGTCTCAGGTCGCTTGTTCGTAATCATATATGGACGAAGGTGGGAAACGGGATGAATACTTCTGCTTGGTTTGACGTATGGGATGATGTTTGTCCTCTTACTACCAGTGTTAATCCCCGAAGTATTGCAAATGCGGGATTTAATATGAGATTAAGGTTGGCTGATGTCAATACAAATGGTGATTGGGGCTGGCCGATATTTTGGGTTAGTCGTTTCCCAGGGCTGATAAGTTTGAAAGATATCTCGTTGGATCCGAGTCAACAAGATAGGGTAATGTGGCGAACGAGGAGGGGTATGCTTTCGGAGTTCTCTACTTATTCGGCTTGGGAGGATTTGCGTCAAGCTCAAAATGAGGTAGGCTGGTCGAGAGTGGTGTGGTTTCCACAGGCTATCTCGAGGCATTCTTTTCTTATGTGGCTGATTATACATCAGAAACTAAAAACTCAAGATGTCATGAGCAAGTGGAATTCGGATAGTACGAATTTTAATCTCTTGTGTTGCTCTTTATGTACACGAGGACCAGATTCTCACCAGCACTTATTTTTTGAATGTAAGTTTGCGGAAAGTATTTGGTATGGGGTTCGCGACAAAGCTGGTATGGAGTCTATTCAGAATAAATGGAGTGTGATCTTTGATTTCCTGGTTGGTATAGCGAACTCGAAGATGGCTACCCATGTGATTGCAAAAATTGTTGTTGGTGCTACGGCTTACTTTGTGTGGGAAGAAAGGAATAGAAGGCTTTTTTCAACGAAAAAGAGGAATGAAAACCAACTGATTGAGGTCATCTTATCCACTGTTCGAATGAAGCTTCACACAATGAGATTTAAGAGAACCGACCAAATGGCTCGAGTAATGCAAGACTGGAGTTTACCGCGAGGGCTTATTGTGGCGGATGATGATTGTGGTTAAGTAGGTCTCGAGTTAGTATTTCGTTTTGTGTCGCTTATAGTGCGTTGTCTTCGTTGTTTAGCGTGTTTGCTTGTGTTTTTGTAGTATACTCTTGTGTAGCCTGTCATACTTGAGAACTGGGAGATTTTCTGTCTCTCACTTGGTTTTTTTGGTTGGTATAAAATTCACCGGGGTAACCCTTTACCCAAAAAAAAAAAAGATTTTTTGTTTTCACTATCTCTTCATCGCCAGTACATTTCTTCTCAATCTTTTTCCACAAATCCTTTGAGTTGTCTTAATCGATCAACGAGATGATATCGTATCCGACAGATTGGTGTAGCAAGGCAATGGCTTTTTGTTCGCACACAAATTCTTCTTGCTTAGTATCTTCTAGATTCTCATAGTCTGCTCTTGAAGCAGTGTATCCATTCTTAAGACATTTCCAACTATCATAAGCGAATGCTCTCAACCATCCATCAAACTTCTTTGACCAGAGATTGTAATCCTCTATCGCCATAAGTTTTGGTGGTTTATTATAAGTGCCATACGCGTTGTCAACACTTAGCGAATCAGATATCGCCTTAGTAGCAGTTTTGGGGTTTGTTTCAGATGAAGTAGCTCCACTGCTATTGTATGCAAAGAAATCACCAAACGGATTCATAAACTCGTCACCCATGATTAACGTACCTGAAAAAATAAAACTTGGTCAAACTTGATAACAAAACAACAAACAGTTGATCGGATGGTAATTCGTCTGAATGAGTGTCTGGACGGATGACCAAAATGAACTAAGTATCAAAAGTGTCAAGTGACGAATGACTATCCGTTCGGATGACAATCCGATCAGATGGTAATCCGCTGATTGAACTTGGACTTTTCAAACAAACAAAATATTGATCTGGTCGGACGGCAATCTGATCGGATGAGTAGTGACGTCAGCAGGTAGACAAGAACCAATAACAAGGCAATCCGATCGGATGACTATCCGATCTGACGAGTGACATCAGCAATGTTCTTCACAAATGGGTTTTGATCGATTTTGATGTGTTTTAGTTTGAATTTTGTCGTGAAAATTTGTAGGATTGTTCTATAACAGATTGCGATCAAAATATGTCAAATTTAGTCCATTTTAACCGTGAATTCTTTGTCAATTTTAGATTTTTCGCTGTTTTGTATGAGAAAAGATAGAAAACAGATAAAAATGGAAAATAGATGAAGAATTAGGTAAAATCTTCAGTGAAATCGGCTGTAATGGGTCAAAATCTCCGTGAAATCGATGCAGATTCTCTCCGAATCCGACCTCCAAGCTCTGATACCACTTGTGAGGACCAGTTGGTTCGGTTCTAGATTGAACAACTCAGGTCGGATCGATCACTGTAGAAGAAGAATCAACAACGAGATCAACGTTTAAAGCTTCAATTCTCATTAAGATGTGCAAAAGTACAAGGAACCATTGAGAATTTGATTGAGGTTCGCCTCAGAGACAACCAAGCAACTATTCAGAACCAGCACTAACAAATGAACCCCTAGTCTCTATTTATAGGCGAGCTGAACTGGGAGAGGACATGTCGTCCGATCGGATGGTCATCCGACCGGATGATCATCCGTCCAGATGACACATGCCATCCGATCGGACGACCTATACAATTAACGTTCTGTTCTGTTTTCTCCCAGTTATATAATAACATACAATCAAAACTATACATAGACACATACAAGACAATATATAGACTAAGTACAGACGAAAGTTACAGACATAGTGCATCTACAATTACTTAATAACATATTTTATCAAGAAACTCGTATTTAATCGTGAATGGACTTATGAACATAATTAATTAATTATTCTATATGGGTTTATTTGGTTTTGTGAGATAATTTTATAAAGAAATTTAAGACTTGAAAATATAATTAATTTTGAGTTATCACTCATTAAAAATATTAAACCTTACTCAAAGTTATAATTATATATACTTAATCATTTACGTACATTTATATACATGTTTGGTTTAGAATACTTGTATATATTTTCAAAATAATATTTTATACAAAAAGTCTCCAAATCCAAGAACTCGAATCATTAGTCCCGTGATATCGTCCCATTTGTTTAGATGTTTATTTATATATTTTAGGGTGATTTTGTCATTGGACTGTATTTGGATCTATTCAATTTTCTCGAACAGTTTCATTTTCTTGGATCATATTTCGCAACTGTGAGTAGATCTCTTTTCTGTTTTTTTACAATTAAACTTTTTAGGGTGTATCATGTATCTCGAAAATTCTCGTGTTAATTCAATTTAATTATCAACATACAAGATCATTGTGAAGTTTACGTGTTAACGTGTTTTACTTGCTTATTTAATATATGTGCAATGGTTACCTAATTCGTAAGTGTCTAACTTATTCATTATGACCTTTTCTCATAATTCATGGGATGTGGGCATCGCCTCACTTATTCGTAGGCTGACCTTTTCCTCATGATATGGGATGTGGGTATTGTCTTGATTATTTATAGACTGACCCTTTCCTCATGATTATGGGATGTAGGTTTTGCTAATATTTAGTCACTCCCTTTTTGTGTTCGAAACTCAAGTATTGGTTGTTTTATTTGTTGTTGATTGTTTGAATTTTATTTGTTATATTTGTATATCACATGAGTTGCATGTTTACTTTCAAAAATAAATTAGATTTTTAAGTAAATTATTTTATTTAAACTTATATTTACTCACTAACTTCTTTCGGTTGACCTAAAAATATTTTACATGTAGTACAAGAAAGAGGTGTGAGGATGCATGGACGGAGGAGTAGGATTGCCTTAAACTAAAGAAATGGATTTTTTCTATGTTTATGTATTCAATTATGTTTGGGTTATTTGGAATTTGTTTTGCATAATGTGAAATTTTAAATTGTGACAGGATATAAATATTGGAACATTTAATAGTGTCATAAGATTTGGACAATCATCTCGCTCCGACTGATAATCCACCACGGGTTAGGGTGTGACAACTTCTAAGAAAAACCAATCATGATTTTGGTTGTGCTTGGAAGTAAATGAGAAAAACCTAGACAAGAAAAATGGGAAGCATGAGTTAGTATGCACGATGACTCCTAATGTGCCGGTTTGGGTAATAAACCCAAATTGATTAATTGATGTGAAAAGTCAAAGAATAACGGGTCTAGTTAGTGGGTCATAGTTTTAAAATGTTAAAGAATAAGTCTCACGCGAATAAATTGGGTTTGGACCAACTTGGGTGCAAATTGGGTAAAAATGGCAAAATTTGGCTAAAGTGCCCAACTCCACAACTTTCGGAAAAAGTGTTTTGGCCAAGCTACGCGTGAGGGATCTTGGTGAAACAACTGGTCAAAACACCTTCCCTCGCGCCACGCAAGGGAACTGTGTTACTCTTACTCGACGCGCGGGGATGTCTTGAATACTGTTTTCCATTCTAGGTTTTAACTACATCGTTCAAATGTCTAAATTACTAGTCATTGAATGAATTTGAATGATATGTAATACTTACTTTGGGGAACTGAATGAAGATCTGCGAAGAACCGAACACTCCTCAAAACTAGTTGCTTCCGCTTTTTGTTAACATGTTTTCAAATGATAACTATGGGGTTTTCTCTTTTGAACTAATTCTTTGCTACTTTATGTTAGCTCATGTTTTGATACTTGAAATCTTTTGTTAATATTATTAGTGTAAAACATGAAATCTTGGTGGGTCTTACAATACTTGTTCTGATATATAGGTTCCTTTCATCGTGGTAACGACACTCGATATAGCCTATGTTACGAAAAAAAATACTTAACTATAAATATAACTCCATTTTTCAGTAAAATATATACTGTAATGTCGAGAAAAAAATAGTAATTACAACTACATATTCAATTTTCTTAAGAAAATAGCTAATGAACGACGTCTATCAATGAAAAACTAAATTAATAAAAAAATAAAATGGCTAAAGATATATATTATAGAGAGTATAATAAGTGAAAATGAAAAAGATAATAAATTTTCTATTCATGCATTTAAATATTAATGTAGCTAGTATATATTAATATAACTTCAAAATATTAATAATAATATGTTCACAAAGATTAAGGATCCTGTAAAAAGGGTTAATAGTGTGATAAGTGTAGGAAATAATACGATATTGATATGTGTCCTTCAATTTAATTAATTAAAAAGGTTAATAATGAAATTTACTTCAAAGTTCAATTAATTGATAAAATAATCTTTATAACCTCCAGTGAATTATTTTAGGTTAGTGATATAATTTTATTTTTTACAAAGATTTACGAATTCAGATTTATATACTGTAATACCCCGAATCTTAATGTGCTGGTTATAAACGTGTGAAATATGTAATTTATATTTCATATATAGTTAAACGAGTAAGATGATTGTGTGAAAGGTGAAATATTTTGACAAACCTTGGCTAACATAGGAGACCGTTAATATTAATAATTAAATATATTATTTTATTTACCTTACTCCGTTTTTAATGAAACTTAGGTTAAAACGTAGATAAAAATATGCTCGTTCTATTGACATATTCGTCGTTTTATAAAACGTCATATTTTAAAAGTTATACAAGAAAAACGAGTTAAGCAGCTGAATTAATATATATAAGTAAGCAAGCTAGCAGGTCAAGCAGGTAGGTAGGCACGTCAATTGAATCCCACATCAAGAAAGGGATTTGAGGTGCCTGCTTGCTTGCTTTAAATAAGAGTCTCAGTAGTTTGTTTAGGCACCAGTTTCTTTAATGGGAATGCTCTAGTATAGAGAATCCTGAGTATACGATACCCCGTTGGGTGTTGTTAATAGTCGTTTAAGTTTATGTTTACTTATTTATTATTTATTTTTAGTAGTTAATATTAGTTTTATTATTAGTAATAATATATTAGTAGTAGTAGTCTTAGTATTATTTTTAGGTACTAGGGTTATTGTCAGGGGCAGGTATTGGGTAGCCTAGCCTTAGTTAGGCATGGACTGATCACCCATGCTTAAACAAGGTAGGGTTAACCAATATCCAACCATGATAATGACTAGTTAGGTGTACCATTACCTAACCTAGGATTATGTAATTGTGTCAGGACCTTGAGACATAACCCAGTATTACTAGTGGCTGTTAAGCAATTGCTAATCAGGTGAGTCATCATACTTGTCTTTTAAACTGTGATAGTATACTCGTCCATAACTAGTAATAATGAGAATGTTGCAGTATGCATGTGTCAGTAGGGGTATATGGGATCCTATTATGCTTAATGAGGTGTGTCACTCTGGGAAGGGTAATAAGGTGTTGTACCCACAGGCACTTCGTGCTTATAAGGTCCAGCGACACACACTCATACCTATGTGACGGCCGTAGGGGGACACAGCTGGAGGACCAGTATGTCTCTTGTACGGTGGTTTGTGACAAGTCAAATTTGACCTATAAGGTTCAATGAGGCCCAACCTGACTATAATGTGGTCACATGCCCATATTGTGTATGCATATAATGTAAACTGTGGTCTGTCTTTATAAAAATTGTATAGTGTGAGCTCACCAGTATATATCTGACGTCATTTTGAGTATACTTATCTCAGGTGAGTCATAAGGAAAGCTATAGGAACTACTTGACAGTTGTGGAGTTTTAGAAGATCAAAGAGTTCTTAGTTGCCAAAAGTTTGTAAATAAATAAAGTGTTTTACTCAGACTATTATAAGTTTTAATGAAAGTTTAGTTTGTTTCCGCTGTAAGTGTATCAATTGTGCACAATCACCCGGGTTACGGGGTGGGTGTTACAGTTGGTATCAGAGCCCGAGGTTTTAGCGAATTAGGTATTGCAGGAATGCCTAAGCTTTAACCAGTAGTTCTCTAAAGATTAATAGCACACTCAGACTAGGCCAAATAACATGTTCTCAGGAAAAGTACTTGCATAGTCAATTGAGTGACGTTAGAAAAAGTAAACTATGTTGTGCCTTTTTATGTGCTATATATATATATATATATATATATATATATATATATATATATATCTATGTGATGTATATAGTTGTTATATTATAGTGATGTATCATACATACTAGTAACTCTTTATACTCATATTCCTATAAGAAAGAGACAATGTCTGAACATAGAGATGAACAAGGGTCTAGAAATAATCAGAATAACAGAAGGGGAGAGGAAAGTTCTTATAGGACTCGAACTCCGTCTCATAGTGTCAGGTCCCG
This sequence comes from Helianthus annuus, assembly GCF_002127325.2. NCBI lineage: Eukaryota > Viridiplantae > Streptophyta > Magnoliopsida > Asterales > Asteraceae > Helianthus > Helianthus annuus. Next base: position 131,984,632 of record NC_035447.2, read on the forward strand.
GTCTAGTACAAGCATGCGTCTAAATACTGAGGATATCCACAATATAGCTGTGGAAGTGGCTAAGGTAATGAAGAATGCACAAACCGGTAATGTTAACCAATCTGGAGAACGACATGAAGAAAGCTCAGAAGCCTCCACGCCAGTTCAAAGGGAAGGAATGGGCGAAAGGAAAAACATTATTGCAACCTTGCCACTAGAAGGAAAAGGTGAATATCCCAAATCAAAGGAATGTACTTATAAGCACTTCATGTCCTGTAAACCTCAGTCCTTTGACGGAAGAAAGGGAGCACTAGAAGCTCAAGACTGGCTCAACAGAATGGAGTCAGTATTAGACATATGTGAGTGTGATGACCGCAACTAAGTACGGTTCGCGGTACATATGTTTGAAGCTGAAGCCCTTCACTGGTGGAACATTGTGGTCCGAACAGAGGGAAAAGAAAAGGTTAAGGAGATGAAGTGGGAGGAGTTTATTCAAAAGTTTCTTGCTAAGTATTGTCCTCCCAGTGAGACTGAGCAACTGGAAGTGGAATTCTTTCAGTTAAAAATGGGAAATAAAACCTATCGAGAATATGTTTCTCGTTTCAACGACATATCTCGACTGGTTTCTTATTTAGCATTGACCGAGGAACAACTGATCAATAGGTTTATTTGGGGTCTACCCTCTGAAATGAGGGTGTTTATCAAATCCAAATCCCCCAAGACTTTTGCAGAAACTGTTGAGGCTGGCGCCGTCATGGCTGCCGAGATGATTCTGCGGCAAGCTGAATCTCCAGCACCAAAAAGAAAGTGGGAAGAAAGAAAGGGGGACACCCAGAATAACAACTTTAAAAGGCCTAAAACATTTCCTCAATGTCAAATTTGCAAACGTTTTCATACGGGGGAATGTCGTTTTCCTTATCCAAATTGTAAAAAGACGGGTCATGCTCTTCAAGAATGCAAGGAAAAGAAGAAGTGTTTCAAATGTGGAAACCCTAACCACATGAGATCTGAATGTCCCGAACTTAAAAGAAATGATAGGACACAACCAAATCAGCCAAAAGGGCGGGCATTTGTACTCACCACAGAAGAAGCCAAGACCAATACAGACGTTATCACGGGTACGTATCTCATAAATGATGTATATGCGCGTGTGTTATTTGATACAGGTGCAAATAGAAGTCTACTGTCGACTACATTTAGACCTTACTTGAACCAGGCGTCCCAAACCCTAGATAATGCCTTTACAATAGAAATGGCTGATGGAAGTCAAAGAGAGATAGTTGACATAGTTAAGAATTATAAAATAAGCTTAAACAACCATGTTATCCCTATAGACCTAATGCCTATGGAACTTGGAGAATTCGACATAGTCATAGGAATGGACTGGTTGACACCATATCATGCGGAAGTTATATGTGACAAAAGGATCGTCCGACTCCGATTACCCAACGGTAAACAACTAACTGTATCGGGAGACCGCACTGACAAGACTAAGAACCTCATCACGATAGCACAAGCACATAAATGCCTAAGGAAAGGGTATGTTGCCTTTTTAGCATATGTCATAAACACTACAGAAAAGCAGAAGGTCGAGGACGTGCCAGTAGTACGAGAATACCCCGAAGTGTTTCCCGATGAGCTCCCGGGACTACCATCGGATAGACAGGTTGAGTTTCGCATTGACCTAGTTCCAGGTACATCACCGATTGCTAAGTCGCCGTACAGACTAGCCCCGACAGAAATGCAAGAACTTAAGAAGCAACTACAAGAGTTGCTTGACAAGGGGTTTATCCAACCTAGTTCGTCACCATGGGGAGCACCCATCTTGTTTGTCAAGAAGAAAGATGGGACGATGCGCCTGTGCATCGATTATAGAGACTTGAATAAAGCCACTATAAAGAATAAATACCCTTTTCCCAGGATCGACGACTTGTTTGATCAATTACAATGGGCAAGCTATTTCTCTAAAATAGACTTGAGGTCTGGATACCACCAAGTGAAAGTTGCACCAGAAGACATACCTAAGACTGCCTTCAGGACTAGGTATGGACATTATGAATTTTTGGTAATGCCATTTGGACTGACCAACGCACCTGCAGTGTTCATGGACCTCATGAACAGGGTTTGTAAACCTTACCTCGATAAGTTTGTGATCGTTTTTCGTGACGATATCCTTATCTACTCTAAGAACGAGGTAGAACATGAACAACACCTAAGAGCAGTCCTTGAATTGCTCAAGAAAGAAAAACTCTATGCAAAGTTCTCTAAGTGTGAATTTTGGATACGTGAGGTGCAATTCCTAGGCCACGTGATAAGTGAATGTGGAATACAAGTTGACCCTGCAAAGATCGAGACCATTAAGAAATGGGAAGTACCGAAGAATCCTACTAAAATCAGAAGATTCCTGGGGTTAGCAGGATACTATAGAAGGTTTATTCAAGACTTCTCAAAGATTGCAACACCATTAACCACACTAACCCAGAAAGCCTCTAAGTTTAATTGGGGACCTAAACAAGAAGAAGCCTTTAACACGTTAAAGCATAAGTTATGTAGCGCCCCAATACTGTCACTTCCTGAGGGAATAAAAGATTTTGCCGTCTACTGTGATGCATCTCAGTATGGTATGGGATGTGTACTCATGCAAAGAGGCAAAGTGATTGCCTACGCCTCTAGACAGTTGAAGATTCATGAACGGAACTACACAACCCATGATTTGGAACTTGGTGCCATAGTGTTCGCATTGAAATTTTGGAGGCACTATCTTTACGGTACAAAGTGCACTATCTATAGTGACCATAAAAGTTTAAAACACATATTTGAGCAGAAGGAGCTCAATATGCGTCAGAGACGATGGATGGAGTTATTAAGTGATTACGACTGTGAGATCCAATACCATCCAGGTAAGGCAAACATAGTATCAGATGCTCTAAGTAGAAAAGAGAAACCTCAACCAATAAGAATTCGTGCAACCAGAATAGAGGTTAAAACTAGTCTCTTAGATCAAGTTAAGAATATACAACAAGAAGCCTTAAAAGAGAATAATATTGTAAAAGAAAGAATGATTGGGAGACTAAAGCTACTGACAATGGGAAATAATAATATCCTTAAGTTCAACAATAGGATATGGGTTCCTAATTTTGGAGGACTGCAGGATACAATTTTAGAGGAAGCTCATAAGTCTAAGTATTCCATTCACCCTGGCAGTGACAAGATGTATAAGGATTTAAGGAGGGATTATTGGTGGCCAGGAATGAAGCGATCTGTTACCCATTATGTGGAAAAATGCCTTACATGCCTTAAGGTGAAGGCAGAACATCAAAAACCCTCTGGATACTTGCAACAACCAGAGATCCCAGAATGGAAATGGGAGAAAATCACCATGGATTTTATCACGAAGCTCCCAAGGTCAAGTCACGGTTATGATACTATTTGGGTAATAGTGGACAGATTGACCAAGTCTGCATACTTCGTGCCAATTCGTGAGGACTATAAGATGAACAAGCTAGCTCAAATTTACATCAAAGAAATAGTCTCGCGACATGGGGTGCCCGTATCGATCATATCAGACAGAGATAGTCGTTTCACATCTAAATTCTAGCAAAGTTTCCAACAAGAGTTGGGAACCAAGCTTAATCTAAGCACTGCATATCATCCTCAGACGGATGGGCAGAGTGAACGGACTATTCAGACATTAGAAGATATGCGTCGGGCTTGTGTAATTGATTTTGGTGGAAGTTGGGACACTCATCTACCACTCATCGAATTCGCCTACAATAATAGCTATCACGCCAGCATCAAAGCTGCACCTTATGAAGCTTTATATGGAAGAAGGTGCCGGACTCCTATCTGTTGGACGGAAGTAGGGGAAAGTCAACTATCAGGACCAGAAATCATTGTAGAGACCACAGAAAAGATCCAGCAAATAAAAGAAAGGATGAAAAGTGCTCAAGATCGACAAAAGAGTTATGCAGATCAGAGGCGTAAACCCCTAGAGTTCCAACTAGGGGATAAAGTAATGCTTAAGGTATCACCTCTGAAAGGAGTGATTCGGTTTGGAAAGAAGGGAAAGTTGAAACCCCGATACATTGGTCCGTTTGAAGTAACAAGCAAAGTAGGACCAGTGGCTTATCGGCTAAAACTTCCTGAACAACTGGCAGGAATACATAATACTTTCCATGTATCAAATTTAAGGAAGTGCCTAGTGGACGAAGCCCAACAAATACCCCTGGAAGACGTACAGGTTGATGAAAAACTCAACTTCATTGAGGAACCACTACAAAATCGAAGATAGGAAGGTTAAAAAGTTACGCAAGAAGGAAATCCCGTTAGTCAAAGTCAAGTGGAATGCACGTCATGGACCCAACTTTACATGGGAACTAGAAAACATAATGAAAGATAAGTACCCTCATCTTTTTAAGTAATGACAAATTTCGAGGACGAAATTTTTGTAAGGAGGGAAGGATGTAATACCCCGAATCTTAATGTGCTGGTTATAAACGTGTGAAATATGTAATTTATATTTCATATATAGTTAAACGAGTAAGATGATTGTGTGAAAGGTGAAATATCTTGACAAACATTGGCTAATATAGGAGACCGTTAATATTAATAATTAAATATATTATTTTATTTACCTTACTCCGTTTTTAATGAAACTTAGGTTAAAACGTAGATAAAAATATGCTCGTTCTATTGACATATTCGTCGTTTTATAAAACGTCATATTTTAAAAGTTATACAAGAAAAACAAGTTAAGCAGCTGAATTAATATATATAAGCAAGCAAGCTAGCAAGTCAAGCAGGTAGGTAGGCACGTCAATTGAATCCCACATTGAACAGGGATTTGAGGTGCCTGCTTGCTTGCTTTAAATAAGAGTCTCAGTAGTTTGTTTAGGCACCAGTTTCTTTAACGGGAATGCTCTAGTATAGAGAATCCTGAGTATACGATACCCCGTTGGGTGTTGTTAATAGTCGTTTTTGGAGCGCGAGTAGGAGCAGGAGTAGGGAAACTCTACATCATCGTGTCGTAGATAGTTTTGAGGTATACTCTCGTTTAAGTTTATGTTTAGTTATTTATTATTTATTTTTAGTAGTTAATATTAGTTTTATTATTAGTAATAATATATTAGTAGTAGTAGTCTTAGTATTATTTTTAGGTACTAGGGTTATTGTCAGGGGCAGGTATTGGGTAGCCTAGCCTTAGTTAGGCATGGACTGATCACCCATGCTTAAACAAGGTAGGGTTAACCAATATCCAACCGTGATAATGACTAGTTAGGTGTACCATTACCTAACCTAGGATTATGTAATTGTGTCAGGACCTTGAGACATAACCCTGTATTACTAGTGGCTGTTAAGCAATTGCTAATCAGGTGAGTCATCATACTTGTCTTTTAAACTATGATAGTATACTCGTCCATAACTGGTAATAATGAGAATGTTGCAGTATGCATGTGTCAGTAGGGGTATATGGGATCCTATTATGCTTAATGAGGTGTGTCACTCTGGGAAGGGTAATAAGGTGTTGTACCCACAGGCACTTCGTGCTTATAAGGTCCAGCGACACACACTCATACCTATGTGACGGCCGTAGGGGGACACAGTTGGAGGACCAGTATGTCTCTTGTACGGTGGTTTGTGACAAGTCAAATGTGACCTATAAGGTTCAATGAGGCCCAACCTGACTATAATGTGGTCACATGCCCATATTGTGTATGCATATAATGTAAACTGTGGTCTGTCTTTATAAAAATTGTATAGTATGAGCTCACCAGTATATATCTGACGTCGTTTTGAGTATACTTATCTCAGGTGAGTCATGAGGAAAGCTATAGGAACTACTTGACAGTTGTGGAGTTTTAGAAGATCAAGGAGTTTTTAGTTGCCAAAAGTTTGTAAATAAATAAAGTGTTTTACTCAGACTATTATAAGTTTTAATGAAAGTTTAGTTTGTTTCCGCTGTAAGTGTATCAATTGTGCACAATCACCCGGGTTACGGGGTGGGTGTTACGTATACGAACTCATAGATTTTACAAATCATTATCGTCTGATTCATAGAGATTAAAGGAAATTGCAGTTCCTATTTTTTTTAATCATCAGTTCGTATTTTTTTTAATTCACATGTATAAAACACCATACGAATTCCAAAAATACCACAACTTGAATCAAATACAGTCATAGTGTTTTAACATCTGGAATGATTTTGATTATTTTGAAAGTATAAAACACTATTCAGATTCTAAAAACACCATGACTTGAATCGAAATACAATCATGGTGTTTAACATCTGCAATGATTGCGGTGCACATTATGTGTGGTGTTTTACACCTGCAATTCCAGTAGATTTTCTTCGTATGGTGTTTTAAACCTGCATTCCAGTATCTGTTCTTCGTATGGTTTTACACCTGCATTCCAGTAGTTGTTATTCGTATGGTGTTTTAAACCTGCATTCTAGTAGGCTTCATATCATGTTATACATATTTTTTCTCTATATAAATATAGCAATATGGTACTCATATTAAAGATAAAAAAGTTCATTATTATGGTTTTTTTTAAAAGTGTTACGTATAAAAAGTTATTAACGTTAAAAAAAGATGGGCGGAACTTGCATATGCATTAAAGTTGATGGCAGTTTCTTTATTTAACCAATACAATATAAAAAGACACTACCCATAATCTAGCCAAATTAGTAAAAAAAAAAAAATTAATAAAACATAATTTACATTTTAAGCCCTTTTGATCTCTGCCATTAACTAGAAGATCTGAGGGTTTAAAACACTTCTTACACTTTTCACAAAACCATCCCTCTTTACACTAACCCCACCCTATATAATATATTATGATCTAAGTGATGGGTTTCCGTGGTGTCAATTTTACTTTTTATCAAAACGGGTTGATATATTTTATTAACTAAATCTATGATTAATAAAACACAATGGAATATTATAATTAAACAACACCAAAAGTGAACCGAACAGGATCATGGTTACAAACATGCAAACACGATACATAATATTAATTAATCTATTGATGAGATCAAATATACCTTAGTGGTTAAAGATTAACCGTTTGAGACAACGAGGTACAACGAACAAGTGCTAGAACACGATAACCGAGTGTGTGGCTCGCGGAACAGGGATCACGAGAAAGAGAAAGGAAGCGACACTTTTCCTTAAAGTGGCGGCTGCTTTTTTTTTTTGTTTTCTGATGGTATCACACAAACAAAAAGAATTAAAAAGGAATTACACCACCACTTTTTAAAATTGACGGCAAAATTTGCTTTTATATATATGAAAAAGATTAGGTTTTATATATATGAAAAATATTAGGTTATTATTATTAGTATTAGGTTAATACCAATAGCTTTTTAATCACAAGCAAATCATCTATCGGGACTTAAAACCGAAAACCGTAGCTTAATTAAAAAAGTAATTAAACTATAAATTATTTATAGCTGATATAAATAATAAATCCCTTTCCACGGTAATATATAATTATTCTAGATAAATATATATTTAGTTCCGCTAGTTGTTCGTGATTACCAGTTGACCAAGTTAAGTGGATTTAATATTCGTTGCCCAATGTGTAACTCTTATGGGTCATAGCTCGGTCAGCACGTTGATTTATCGACCCGTACATATAAATCCAACAATCTCCCACTTGGACGACGTTCGATAAAATCCTCAACGCAGACAGTCAGTGGTGCTCTAGCTGCATATGGCTGCTCCCAATAAGGTATGACACTTTAAAGTCATTAACCAAGACACCTTGCCATTAGTAACAACTTACTATTGCAAGAAAATATACTTGTGATAATTGTTGTCATTCATCATTTCTGTAAAAGACATAAATTGAATCAATGAGACATGAATTAAGTTCATTCTCATATGGTGTTCAATTATTATTGTTCTCGATCAAGAGTCAAAATGGTCTTGGTCTGAACAAACACACAGTAAGTTTGGGTAAGGCCTTACACTTCACCAGTTTGAATCAATGAGGGCGCCACAATGTCTAACTGTTACATATCATGTAAGAGTACAGAATCCCTTATCGACTACATACAACTCCCACTGAACTTCAGAACTATTCCCAATTAAAGCCTTTATGACTGGCAGTTACGCGGCATCGGTTGACAGTAATCAAAGAATAATCCTTGGTAAATAGAAGTTCTAATATGTATCTCAGGTCAAAGGATACTAAATGAGTATTCTAATATCAAAGCATCTTATGACTAAGATGCATGAAGATGATTTGATGCGAGTTACATCCAACGTCATTCTCAATGAGGTCTGTGAATTTGGAAGTCAACTCCTTGTGTCCAAAGTCATAATAGTCTTAATTCAGAATCGTTCCCACGAGTCTGACCGACTATGGATAGTTTAGAATGCAAGATTCACGGATTAAACGTATTAAAAGCGAACACAGTTATAAGATTTAGAATTGCATTTAACCAGTAAATCAAGAATGAATTCAAAAGTACAACTGTTAAAAGTTTGTACATCCAAATACTAAATCAAAACATACAATTAGCTAATATAAGCCCGATAGCATCCATGTGCTCATCATGCTTGTCCTGAGTCATGGGCTTAGCAAAAGGGTCTGCTAGGTTTTGATTTGTGTTCACTTTTCTTATCACGATGTCTCCACGTTCCACAATTTCTCATATGTAGTGGAACTTTCTTAGAATGTGCTTAGCCCTGTGATGAGATCTAGGCTCTTTGGCTTGAGCAATAGCACATGTGTTATCACCGAATATCTCGATGGGTTTCTTAGTGCTTGGAACTACATCGAGGTCGGTTATGAATTTCTTCATCCAACCAGCTTCCTTTGCAGCATCTGATGCGGCTATATATTCAGATTCGGTGGTTGAATCCGCACACTCTGCTAGGAGCTCTCGCATGAGATAGATCCTCCACTTAGGGTGAATACAAAACCTGATTGTGAGCGAGAGTCATCTCGGTCAATTTGAAAACTAGCATCAGTGTAACATCTTATAGTGAGCTCATCTTCTACTCCTCCAAATACTAAGAACATATCTTTAGTTCTTCTCAGATACTTCAGAATGATCTTGACAGCAGTCCAATGGGCGATGCCCGGAATTTGCTGATAACGACTAGCCATGCTTAAAGCATGTGAGACGTCAGGTCTAGTACGTAACATAACATCCATGATAGAACTGATCGCTGAAGAATATGGAACTGCTTCCATTCGCTTAATTTCAATTTCCGTTGAAGGAGATTGCGATTCGTTCAACACAGTCCCTTTAGTCATAGGAACACCTCCTTTCCTGGAGTTTTCCACCTTAAAGCGTGTCATCATTTTGTGTATCTATGTACTTTGACTTAGCCCAAGAAACCCCTTAGATCTATCCCTGTAGATCTTGATTCTTAGAATATAAGCTGCTTCTTCAAGATCTTTCATTGCGAAACAAGTTCCCAAATAGTGTTTAACTTCGTTAAGCATACGGATGTTGTTTTGAAATGATCAGTACATCATCCACATACAGGATGAGGAATGGTATAGTGCTCCCACTAGCCTTTCTGTAAACACAAGACTCATCTTCATTTTTTGACAAAACCAAATTCTTTGATCATTTGGTCAAAGCGAAGATTCCAGCTACGAGACGTCTACTTGAGTCCATAAATGGAATTATTCAGCTTGCACACCCTATTAGGATATCCTGGATCAACAAAACCGTCTGGCTGAACCATATAGACATCTTCAGAGAGATGTCCATTAATAAAAGCGGTTTTGACATACATTTTCCATATCTCATAATCATAGTACGCGGCTATGGCAAGTAATATCCTTATCGATTTGATCATAGCAACGGGCGAGAAGGTCTCATCGGTTTTTCTCTTGAAACCCTGAGTTTAAGTGAAACCCTTCGCAACTAGCCGTGCTTTATAGGTGTGTACATTTCCATGCATATCGGTTTTTCTCTTGAAAACCCATTTGCTCCATACTGCCCGAGATCCGGGGGTAGCTCAACCAAGTCCTAGACTTGATTATCATCCATAGATTGCATCTCAACGTTCATGGCTTCTAACCATTTCGTAGATTCAGGATCTGAGATAGCAGATTTGTAGTTAGCAGGTTCGTCATTAGACTCATCTACTACCAAGACTTCAGCACCTTCAAGACGCCAAAGGTATCTGTCAGGTTCTTTACGAGTCCTGCTACTTCTGCGAATGCATGTGTTTGTGTCTGATTCATCAGCAACAATTTCTTCTTGTTCAGACGTTCCGACTTCATCGGCGGTTGTTGTTGGTTCTCGAATTTCTTCAAGATCAACCACTCGATTAAGAAGTTCTTCCTCGAGAAAGTGCCCCTTCCTTTTGATGGAAATAACATTTGCATCAGGATGGTAGAAATAATATCCACGTCAACTCCCCTCGCACCCTCAATTTGATGGCGGCACTCCTCTCTTGGGGGAATTGTTTTTTTATTCAAAAAAAAAAAAATAATAATTGATTGGTTGAAAATTAGGGTGGCCCACCATCTCCTCTCTCCTTCATGCGGTGAACCCTCCCCGATCCCTCTCCCCTTAATGCCTCACCGCAGGGATGGCGACACCCTTCCCGCACGGCAAACAAACCCCCCGCATGGGGTCACCGAGGGTGCTGCCGACACCCTAAGTCCAAATGTGATACGAAATCCAAAAACCGTAGCTTGATAAAAAAGGTAATTAAACTATAAATTATATATAGCCGGTATAAATAATAAATCCCTTTCCGCGATAACATATATAATTATTCTATATATATATCTATATATATATATATATATATATATTTAGTTCCACTAAATGTTCATGATTACCAGTTAACCAAGTTAAGTGGATTTAATATTCGTTGCCTAAGGTGTAACTCTTACTGGTCATAGCTCAGTCAACACGTTGACTTATCGAACTCGTACATATAAATCCAACAATAAATTAATTAGAAGTGCAAACTAACACTTCATTCATCATACATGATCAGTCATGTCTAAAACAAAGTATGAGTACATCTTTTGTTTTAATATAAAATACACTCTTTAGTTTATAATTTTAGTCACCTAGATACAACAATTTCCAACCAGTACCACGCTTCCTAAACCTTTTAAACATATTGCACGCAACTATACATGTTTATATCAATCATCAAAACCATTAATAACCTTAAACACTCCTTTGACAATAAAAAAATGATTACGCGATTAAACACACGACAACCATAAGCAAAAGAAAATCTTAGTTACGAATTGTATGTCCTGCCCCCGGACTAGGACCCGGAGCAGTAGGTCTAAAATGCTCTTGAGTTGCAACCTTGTTCGTTCCCATGTCCGCATAGAGTATCTTCCCAATTGCCTTCATTCTGTGCGCTTTCACCAAGTGTCGTGTGTGTCGTCTGCACTTCAAACATCTCCCATGAAAACACCTAAATTCACTCCCGAGTAACATTAAAACACACAAAACCGCACAATAACTCTTCGACATTTTAAATAAATAAATAAAGCAATTTTAAAATTGACAAATCAAAAGCGAAAGAACAATATGATTGTATGGTTTTAGTGTTGGGTTATAGATATATAAGAAACTGTAGTATATATAGGGACGTACAATTAAAGAGAAACAAAACATGTGAAAATGTCCATGTTAACGGGAGGATTCCATATGAAAAGTGTTGGGAAGGTGTTATGTGACGTTTATATAAAAGCAAAACGTAAAAGTCAAATTGGATGGTTTATTTTAAGGGTTCTTTTATAAAAAAATCTTAATATTCGTCTTGCAGATTATTCAATCGTCCTGGTACACTAGTTTCTAATTTTAATTTCTTCTAAAATATTGTTCTTTCTAGAAGCAGGGGTGTTTAAATGTGATAAAATCATAAAACTCTAATAATTTTTAAAATGATTTAACAAAATGAAGGGGTATGGTCCTAAAAAGCCGCGCAGACCTTATTCCAGGTCGCGCGCAGGACCATACTCCTTAATCAACAAGATGTTCAATCCCAACCTCGTGCGGGTTACTTCAGTAAGAACTGACCTCGCGCGAGGTCTAAACAAGAAAGAGCATTGATTTCGACACTTAGCATTCTGGACGAGTCTCCAACACTTATAATCCTGCGCGGGCTAATAACGTGCTTAACAAAGTTCGCGCAAGATCTATAGCGCATGACCATTTCAGAAGGTACGAAGGTACAAGTGGCAGATGAAAAGAGCCAATCCGCTTCCTCCAGGCTCTGCTCAATCGTGCTCCACGATCGTCTGACGTGCAGGAGGCAAAAAGTACGTAAGGACGCCTACGTGGCACCAATCACAGGGCAGAGACACCTGCCCCACGATCTCCACTTACCTGCTGATGGCAGAGGGACAACGAGGCCGACAACAGTGACACGTGGCTCCAATCACGGTGCGCCAGCACCGGAAAACTTCTAGAAGCCACTAACGGTCGACACCAGTGAGACAAGGAGTATATCCGCTACGTTGTCGCCTTCCGGCCCAAGGCCCGTCAGCCCACATCCTCTACACCTCTCTGGCTATAAATAGAGACCTTGGTTCATAGGTTAATTGATTCGATTCCCTCTACTCTCACTCTCTACACACTTTAATCTCCTCAAAGCAGATACTTATTATCACGTCGGAGTCTGGTTAAGAGGGAAACCCCCATATTCCCCTCTTAACGAGCTAACGGTGTTCTGTTTTGCAGGATTAGCGGATCGTTAAGGAGCTCAGAAAGTTAAAAGAAGATTAACCCTTATGGTAGAAACATAAACCAAACTAATCCACCCTAAAATTAGTTCCGTGTTTCTTCACAAAAATAAGAATATTAAAGGTTAGAAATCATTACGAAACTTATTATTGGTATTGAACATAAGCATATCGTTACATAAATAACTAAATCTCAAAAATAGAAAAGGTGGGGGGATGGGTTTCTTAATTTTTTCGTTATATTAACACTACCGGTGAATGGGTTAATTTTGTTGGAAACCCAACGATTATATGTGCAAGAAAGGTAAAGAATTTAAGGGTTAGAAAGAATAAACTGATTTATAGAGATTCAAGTGGATGTTAACTAATCCACTTCACATCCTTTCCCCGAATCTCCAATCGAGATTTTCTCCACTAAAACATTTCTCTTGAACATACAAAATTATTTCACTAAGCCAAGGTAGTGATCGCCTCACAACGTCTCAGTAAACAAAGGTAATGATCACCTTCTTTGTTTCACTAATATCAAGGTAGTGATCACCTTCTATGTTTCACTAATCTCAAGGAATAGTGATCACCTCCATCCTAACCCATCAACTATAGTGGTTTTCCTTTACAAGCTTATCACTTTACAATGGTAGTGATAACCTCACAAATACAATAAAAGAATATGATCAAGTAAGTTGAAACACAACTTCTTCTTTTTACTCTTGATTTTTTATCTTCAATCTCTCCTTATTAGATGTATGAATATCAAGGGAACTAAAGAGATGATACTCAGATGTATATTAAAGTGGTATCAAGAAAAAAAGTGAGTGAAAAAGGTTGGAGAATGCTTGTATTTGTAGGAGAAACACAAAGGAACAAGGGAAAGCAAAATGATTAAATTGCGGTCGATCAGATGGGTTGCTTGGACTTTTATTTTGTTGTTTCAAACCACTTTAATGTTGTGTAATGTCTATTACATGCATTCAACACCTTTTCCACACTCATGTATATGATTTTTAGGTTTTCAAAGTATTCATTTGACAAGTATCATGTAAAGTGAACTGATTTTGTAAGATGGTGATATTTTGGTGTCTCTTTCTAGTTGTAAGATCATGTCTGACAACATGATGGCTTACCACTAAGGGTGAACGGGGCGTAAAGTGGGGAGTGGTTCGGTGACCACATCCACTGATCAGGAACACCGTCGCCATCCGTGCGGGGACCCGAATCGGTGAGGGTAATCGGTGTGGAGTCACCGCGTTGAAGGCACGAGAATCAAGAGTGGACCGTTGGGCAACGGTCAAATTTAAAAAAAAAAATTCAATTTTTTAACAATATAAATATAACCAACTTAATCAAATTTTTTACCACACCCACCACTCAACACAAAATGGATTCCAAGTTTCCGTTTTTTTCTCCCCTACCCGACTTTCCCGACGATGAAGATATATCGTCAAGCGATGGTAGCTTAGTTTTCTTCCAAAATCTCATCCAACAAGCGGAGCTACTAGACACGGCATCGTCTAGTAAAAACAAAATAGTCCGTCGAGATCGTGAGGGAGGCCATGAGACACTCATGGCCGATTATTTTGTTGAAAATCCAAAATTTAATGCCGATACTTTTCGTCAGAGATTTCATATTTCCAAGTCTTTGTTCCTAAAAATTGTTAGTGACGTGGAAGCGTATGACGAGTGGTTCCAAGAGGGCTTAGACGGGAGAATGAAGAAAAGTTTCACGCCGTTGCAAAAGGTTACTTCGGCGATTAAACAACTTGCAACCGGTAACCCACCAGACGAAAACGACGAGTATTTAAATATGTCTGAAAGGACCTCTCGTGAGTGCCTTGAATATTTCTGCGAGACGGTCTGTAAAATGTATGCCGGTGAATTCTTACGTAGACCAACGAGCCACGACGTTGCGCTATTGTATCAGGCTCATGAGGAGAGGCATCACCTACCTGGTATGTTGGGTAGTCTGGATTGTACACACTTCGTATGGAGAATGTGCCCCACAGAATTGCGTGGACAATACATGAGAGGCGATCATCAATACCCGACGGTTATGTTAGAAGCGGTGGCGTCTCAAGATTTGTGGATTTGGCATGCTTTTTGTGGCCCGGCGGGTTCACAAAACGACATCAACGTGCTGCAACAATCTCCATTATTTCTTGCTCAACGAAACGGCACGGCGCCAAATTGTCCATTTCAGGTGAACAACCACTTATACAAACGCGAGTATTATCTTACTGATGGGATCTACCCTACCTGGTCCGTGTTTGTGAAGTCTTTTCCATATCCTCACATCTCAAATGAAAAAAAAGTTCAAGAGGCAATACGAGGCCGCAAGAAAAGATGTGGAACGGGCGTTTGGTGTGTTAAAGGCGAAGTGGGGAATACTAAATCGTCCAATGTGTTCGAAAACGGTGAAAAAGATAAGGTCCATCGTGTATACGTGCCTTATTTTACATAACATGATTATAAAAGACGACGGAAGGGCGATAGCACCGGTACATATTCAAGATCCTCCAGTCGAACCCGTCTTCGATGATACAGCTTATAGCGAGCTCATTGACGAACACACGCATTGGAGACTAAAACTCGATCTCGTTGAGCATCTCGGAAGTTTAGATCTACCTCACCTTGAAGTGAGTTCCGACGACGAGTAGTTTGTTTTTATATTTTTCTAGTTTGAATGTAATTTTTATTTTTCTAGTTTGAATGTAATTTTTATTTTTCTAGGTTGTTTTTTTTAATTTAATGAAATGTCTTTTATTTAATTTTTATTTTTATTAATATTTTTTTAATTTATAAACATGCATAATTTTACAACAAATAAAAAAAAACCCAAGTCCCCTAAGAGGGGAGTGCCTCCATCAAAATGGGGTGTTAGGGGAGTTTAAGAGGGGAGTTGACGTGGCACTAGCTGATTGGTGGTGCGTAAAAGAGGGGACTCCCCTCTTAAGGGAGTGCCCCTTACACCCTAACGGAATGATCTCAACTAGAACCATTTCAGATTTGAATTCCAAAGTCCCTACAATAATTTTCCAACTAAATAATTACTTTGGGATTTGGACTACTATATGTGATTCGATAAATACTTTGGTTTTGAAAAAAAAAACTCATTTGTTTATGTTATTGTTAAAGCTTGTTTAAGTATCTTTATAATCCCAAATATATTCACTTATACCTCTTTAATCCCCAATATGTTCCCCTGTTGGTTTGGCTTTGATCCATGCATGTTGTTGGTTTTGCATACTTGAACTTGTGTAGACTTGAATTTTTAAATTGTATTCTTTAATCTTTGTATATAAAGTATATTTGGAAAATATTGGTATCAGTCAAACATCATCTCCCATTTTACAGCTCACAATCCGGATTTTCAGCCTTTTTCTATTCCCTTTGATTATTCTTGTATCTATATTTAATTTGTATCTTGGCTTATAAGATGTAGAGGCACACATGTATTGTATTCATTTAGAAATAAAAAATCAATCCCCTTCTTTTCAATTCACACAAAACCACATGGTATTAGAGCAAGTTCTCTGGTTCTAGGACCGTGCTCATCATATACCCTTCCCTCTTCAGAAACCCTTCGCTACCATGTCCGGAGACGGTAACGCGGGCTCTGATTTGTCAATACAACTAGCCAATCTACTGAAAAATGGCCTAAATCTTCAACCCCAAAACACCAAAATATCTGATAAACTGCAAATCAATCTCAAACTCAATAGCAAAAACTATGCCTTATGGACTCGAATGATTCGAGTCGCTATAGGCGGAAAGTCAAAAAACTTGCTAGAACACCTAACCTCAGATCCTCTAGATCAAAGCGATGCAACTTGACGACCTGGTCGTTTTTCATGGCGCATTCAAAATGTTGAACCGACACTCGCCAGCAACCTAATCGAGTTCCCTAATGCAAAAACATTGTGGGATGCTCTGGCGGTCACTTACAGCAGTGGAAAAGACAAGCTGCAAATATTCAACCTTCATGTTTGAGCTAATGAACTCAAGCAAAATGAAACGTCTCTGGAGAATCTTTGGATTACCTTACAAGGGATTTGGAGAGAAATTGACAGAATCGACCCAAATCCAATGATATGCCCAGATGACATCAAAACTTATGCCAAAATCAGACCTGACCAGTAGTTGTTCCAGTTCTTAAATGCTTTAGATCGGAAGTACGAACCCATAAAACGGGAAATACTCCGGTTAGGATCATTTCCAACCGCAGAAGAGGCGTACGCAACTGTAGAAGGAGCAGGCTCATTAGAAGATTCTCGGTTCACAACCAACAGACCCTTCAGATGAATCGGCAAGGGTGGCAGCTGGACTTATCACCACCAACACACAAAACCCTAACGGTTTAGGCCTTGTCTCGAAAGGTATCCATCGAACCCAACAAGTTAAGATTGACAAGAGTCACCTAAAATGCACTCATTGCGGTATGACCAAGCACACCAAGGAAGAATGCTTTAGGATTGTTGGATACCCCAAATGGTGGAACGATGGTTACAAGAAAGGAATCAAGAACACTGAACATGAGAAAGGGAGAGCCGCCGTCAACATGGGCAGCAAGGAAGAAGCTACCGGCGTGACTAACGACACCGAAGGAGGTTTTGCAGGTATGGCGGCGGCCGGCTGGGGTGAAGAAGTAGGAGAAGCTGTAATGACAGGTCTCGGGTTTGAGAATTTCTCCTCAAAACCCTTCCAAACTTATCTTCCCATTTTTTTTCATCTCTAGCCCCTATGAAAATAGAAAAGAACCATACAAACCCTAAAAGGGATGGATTTGCTAATATGGCCCTTAAAAACCATGAGAAACAAGATAAGCCTTGGATCTTCGATTGTGGTGCGACTGATACAATGACGTATGAGTTATCTGATTTTATTTCTTCGATTAAACTGAAAAGTCATACATTCAAACATCGAATGGGGAAAAGATGGATGTAAAGACAAGGGGAACCATCGAAATTTCACTAACGTTAAAACTTTCAAATTGTCTTCATGTTCCAGCTTTATCACATAAGCTTCTCTCAATAAGCCATGTGACGAAGGAACTTAACTACATTGTTCTAATGCACCCAACTTTTTGTATCTTACATGATATCAGGACGGGAGTGATCATTGGGCGTGATACTGAGTGACAAGGGTTATACTATGTGGATGAGTGACACAATCGGGTACTGTGATGCTTGCTCACGGATCTTCAGACCGCGAAGCCTGGTTATGGCACCGAAGGTTGGGACACCCATCTATAGGATATTTTCACATTTTATTTCCTAAATTGTCTCTTCCTAATAATGTTTCAAACTGTGAGACTTGTAAGTTTGCTAAGAGTCATAGGAAAACGTACAAACCAACCAACAAAAGGGTGATGTACCTTTTTCGTTGATTCATTCTGATGTTTGGGGACGTGCTCCGATTATTGGTGGACAAAATTACCCTTTTTTTCTTCTCTTTGTGGATGATTGCACTTTAATGACTTGGGTCTATTTTTTAAAACACAAATATGAAGTTATTGACAAGTTTACCATTTTTTATAACATCATTGAAACGCAATTCCAAAAGAAAATCCAAACCCTTCGATCAGACAATGGTGGTGGATTTGTCAATGCTCGCATGAAACAGTTCCTTGAAACAAAAGGAATAATCCACCAAACCTCATGTGTACACACTCCAGAACAAAATGGAGTCGTAGAACGGAAAAATAGAATCATTCTAGAAATTATTCGGGCACTTCTAATTGAATCACAAGTTCCAAAGAGTTTCTGGCCCGAAGCCGTTGCCATCGCGACCTACCCAATCAACCACCTTCCAACCAAAATCCTTAAACTAAAAACACCATTAGAAACCCTATCTAAGCTCACAAAAGTCCCTCCGGCCCTCACTCTTCCACCACGATTTTTTGGTTGCTTTGCCTTTGTTCACATTCCAAAAACCGACAGGACCAAAATTGACCCATGCGCCAAGAAATGTGTGTTCGTTTGTTACGGAATAAATAAAAAAGGGTACAGGTGTTATAATCCTAAAACAAAGCATATGCACACAACTATGGATTGCGATTTCCTTCAAACACAGTATTACTATTCACCACAACACAGTGGTCAGGGGGAAAAACATATTCAGACACACTGAGTTGGTTGCAACCTGTTCCTTTTCCAGAAGTAGAAATCACTCACAGTACCCTAGATGAGTCACTCTCAACTCCTAATGCACCCGAAGACCCAGTCACCAGTGCCCCTGTCTTCATGAACACTCCTTCCAACATGATATCAGAGGTAAGTAATTCTCCTGTGTAACACCCGTCTCTTTATAACATGATTATAACTTTAAATATACAGTTTATACGAAAATGCGACTTTACAAAAACTTTGTTCAGTTAACTTTCAAACATGTTTAAAGTATTCAAAATATAGTTTCAAGTGGTTACATAGTTCACTTAAAACAAAAACAAAGTAAAGTCAACGCGGAAGCTTCATTCGACATGTGTTCAGTTCACTTCATTGCTTGATCGTCATCCGGATGCTTACCACAATCACCTAATATCAAAACCAACTTAAAAGTTAGTCTTGTTAGCTTAGAAACAAATATAAACAGGTTCCAACTTCAAATAAACAAAACAAAATAAAAATTCTGGATTTATGCCTCTCGCGCCACGTGAGAGGCTTGGTTTTCTTGTCGCCTGCCTCGAGGGCACCCGTGTGTCGCGCCCGTTCCCATGTCATCCCTCGTGTGCCGCGGGGGAGAGTACTTTCCAGCAGGTCCGTTTTCTGGACCTGCATTTTGCCCAGCTCTAGTTTTAACCAAAAATTCCAACTTTAAATCGCCATAACTTTTATTCTAGTCATCCGTTTCGCGTGATTCTTTTTCCTACGCGACCGTAATTTGATTCTCCATCATGTGGAGTGAAAATTCAGCATTCGGCTTATTATTCAATTTCAACATTTTGACCCGTTTGTATTCAAAACCACCAACTTGTTTCTCGAACAACCAAAATACATACGTCAATATATTTAACTCAACATCTTTAGCCCGGGTTCATACTTTCTTATGAAATACGTATGCATATAAAACCATTTTGACCCATTTAGGAAAATTTTAAGTATTTTAGTCTAAAACACGTTCTTTTCCTTTCACACTTCATAATTCCACATTCGAGGTGTCTACCTATATTTCCTAATCATAATGCAAGTTTCCAAACCACCCATATGGGTCATTTTCCCAATTTATCCGTCAAGGGATTTTTGGCCAATTTTAGTCCCTCATTTTACGACGAAGGACTTTCGCTAATATTTGACCAAAATATCGCTTTTAGCTATAATTCGAAACATGCGTACCTGGCTCGGATCGTTTAGATACCTTTTGCTTTTAAATTTTCTAGTTAAAAGCATTTCAAACCATTTGTTATTTCCAGCGATCACCAAAACTCAACAAGCGGTTGTAAGTTATATTATTGCCAAATGGTATTAACACACCATTTGACCCATTTAGTCGAAATGACCATTTATCAATACATGATGGTATTTTAATACCATCTCGCCCCTTAAACCTATTCCAATTTACACCGTGGGTTCTTATTACTTAAAAGACATTCCTTGAATTATTTGACCCGTTAAGACTTACACCAAAAGGGTTGTCTTTTCAAATCTTTTATTTATCCGTCAACTCATGTACGGATTATTAATTAGCCAGTTTTACCCCTTACGGTTCACCCCATAACGTGATGTTCAATATTTCTTATTAGTTAGTCTTCACCCGACTAGTCTACCAACTTTACCCTTTTTACCATAGTTTATGGTTTCTTACCATTTTTCTTTATTCCGACTTACATTGTATTGTGCCGAAACATAGTATCTCAAATATTTAATCATAATTCAAAATCAATACATCACAAGTAAGGTTAATGTAATTAAAAGGGGGTGTAAGTTTAACTTACCTTGCATCCGATTTTTGCTCTTTATCCGCGTACTCGATCCGTTTGACCCACTTCTTTTCCAAGCCTCCACCTAGCTTGTCAAGCGTCAAACTATAATCATAATTCGTAAGACGGTTAGACTAGTCATTATCACATACGACTATTCCATCTTACGAATTCTATGCCGAAACTACTATTCGACTTCATCATTGGTTAATTTGACCTCTTTTTTTTTTTTTTAAAGTCAATTGCTCTCAATCTTATGAATGTGAAAATAGTTAAAATCTACTTCATGATTGGAATCCGTATTTTCACATATCATCCCTATTTAATCAAATTAGGCAAGTATGCGTTTCGTTCATGATTTCGACATATAACATTCGTTTAGGCATTTTAACAAACACCTTGCGGGCGAGATCCATATACTTCTTTTGTCAAGTTCATATCTCACTTTTAATCAAGTTTTAACATCAAAATCAATCTATATGTCTAGTGTTCATGAACTACAACCAAAACTTGTGTTATAACAACAATATTCATCGATTCAACACTCTAATTTAAGTGTTCATCATTTTGTCATAAAACCCACTTAGCACCTACCTAGTTAGTTAAGCGAAACACTAATTTATGGTGCTAAATCACAAGTTTACATCTAGGGTTCGTTCCTAGACTCATAAACATCAAAATTTCACTATAACATTCAACATTCACACTAATTTTCATTCATGCATGATTATCACAAATTTCAAAATATCACCAAACTATGAATTTCGACATACCTCATGATTCCCATGATTAGGTGATCGTTATTATATGTTCAATTCCGAATTCGGGTTTCATTTAGCCTTTCAAGTTGAAGGAAATGGTTGAACTAGGGTTATACCTTTATTCGCCCCTGATGATCGATCTGCTACACACACTTTATGTGTGTGTAGTGTTTTAAATTTGTGTTTATAAAACACTACTTTCCCTTTTAACAACGTTGGCCCCCTCTAGTTTAGTCTTGATTGTTTAAGACTCTATTTCCATGTTTTTATTACTTGTTTACATATTAATAACCAAGTGAATTTATTCCTAGTTATTTTATTTTACGGGTTATTTTTTACCACCTACGGTACTTTACCGCTCTTTTTTTTAGTATTAACGTGGTTTGGTTACCAAACCCGTTTTCGGGTGTTACAAGTCTACCCCTCTTAAAGAGGTTTCGTCCTCGAAACCTTTCTCACTTAGTTCTTTAATTTAGACTAAACGAACTTAGTTTCATTTCTATGATATTCATTCTTTCGGACAAATATTATCATTCATATTGACATGAGCATCCTTTATGTGTAAGTCCTTATGAACCGAAATTTTCATTTTATATTTCATATATTTTTCGCCTACTTGACCGAGTTGTCACCTGACCACTCAGTTGTGTTAGCCCGTCAACACGTTACTTCACGCTAATCTTATATTGACGAGCGCTTTACCTAGTTCGTAATCTTCTTTTGACTTCAATGGTTTTACCGGCTTGACTGATTAGTCACCGCCATTTCGTGCCCCGACACCCGGGCATACTATACTGCCATCTCCGGCTTTATGTGTGTTTACTATTTCTTAAACCACCTCATAGTCTCATACTACTTATGTTTGTTAAAACATTGCTTTTAACTAAAAACTAAATTTTTGGTTTACGTTTTCTCTTTATCTTATGTCTTTTTCTCATGTCTAGGAATTTTCGTTCTAAGTTTATTCCTGACCGTTATTATTTTTACGCAAAGAATTGTAACCAATTTCCACGCTTTACCCAAGTGACCTGTAGCTTCTTTTACTTAGCCTCGTAGGCTATCTCTTTAGATTTCCACCTTTCTAAGGTGAGATTCCAATGTTTTGTTTCTTTCTATTTGTGACCCAAGGGTCTTTTTGGTCCCGTAGACCTCATCACCACTTACTATCCCGAGGGTCATGACGATCCCAAAGATCATCTTTTACTCATGTCGTTCTAAACTTATACTTTCGGTGTCAACGCACCCTTTTTTTAGTTTAGAAGTCGTTCATTTACATTCTTGAATTCTATGGACTTTGATCGTCTTCTAAGGCTACATTTGCTTCAATTTTTAAGCTAATCTTCCGACTCTATGACTTCTTATGCCATTTACACGTCGGTTTGTTTTTCGCTTATTGTTATCCGGTTTATTCCTATATTTATTTACAACCCATTACCCGGGTTCTCTTTATCTTAATATTTCACTCTTTTATTTATTCGGTTCACGCTTACTTATATTAGCAAACGTTATTCCTTATTTAGTTTGTTTAACTTGTTCATGTAAAATTTCGTTACTTGTGTGTGTCAAACTTCATTCTTTATCCTACCTGTTCAACTTTAAAACAGTTGAACGAAATTTTCAAATTTATGTTTGCAAAATTTTGTCGTCTTTTAGTCATAACTCTCAATCCGGGTCTTTTGACCTTCTATTCGCGTTCCCGTCTCTTGGATTACGCATACACTCAAAATCCTACCCATCTATCGGGTATTTTACCAAAGTCATTATTAAAGCAACCGTCTCGGTATGTATTAAGACTTCGTTTTAATTTATTTGGTCGTCTTAGCGAAATCCATCGCTTTTATTCATTCAAGTCCTTTATTCTTTGTTTAATTCGTTTGACTTGTCCGTGTGAATTTCATCACTTGTGACAGTCAAACTTTTATCCTTATGCCTTAGCATTATGGTAGGGTAATGTTTCACAGTTTAATGAATCTTCCACTTATTTGATGGGCTAGTTAAGAGATTATTTATGGTTAAACTCTTCACAACTTATTAATGGATATAATCCTTTTGGTATGAATAGTCCTATTAGTCGGTCTGTGTTTTCATTTACTTTGTTACTTGTCCCTTCTCCCGGGCTTGTTATTCTAACGTAATATGCTTCCGTCATCCGACTTGCGTTTACGTTTATCATCAAACATTATTTGGGTATCTTTTTAATTCGTCCCATTCACCCCGTCCTTACTACATCGGACGTAAATGTGTCCATCATAAGAAGTTCATGGTATCATGTGTTCACTACTTACTTGGCCAGAGCAAGCGATCAACACATGACACACATGACCTTTTTATAATTTTCACACCACGCCCTATGTAAGTACACCTTTATTTATTTCTATATCTTTGATTTCATTCAGTAAAACTTTATTTAATTACTAAACAACAATCACTAGTTTTACTCGTTTTGCACTAGAATATATAAAATGTTTTCTTTTTATTAAACTATTATGTAATCATATTCGTTAATGTAATCGCTACTTTTCCAATAGTATTTTATTGAGAATTATTCACTTGGATAATTACTCCCGTCCAAGTTTCCACATAAACTATTTCTATTATTGTCTTGTTATTCACAATCGTGAATGACACATGTTTCTATTTGATTTTTCTTGGGAACATCGTCCTAAATAGATATCCTATTCAGGTTTTTCAAAGTTTTATCCTACATATGCAACCGTCATTCTCTACATGTTTGTTGCATATTACTATTTGTGCGATTAAATGTAAAACGTGCACCTGGTAAAACTTGCCCTAACGGGCTTTCCATGCCTTTATCCTTGTTCGCGATCACTACGCGATTTAGGTCCTTGATGAGCATACTCTACTTGTCGTACTTCGGACCGTTCCTCTGTCATGTCCGTCACTTGTCACACTCTCGCCATCTTTAGATGTGAGTATCCTTCAACTAGACATTTACAAAAGTTAGTAATTTCGACATTAATAAACGCCCGTATTGTAATGCAAGGCTTTTTTTTTACGTGCCAACGCACGTGATTTCGTTAACTATACCAATCATTCTCATCGAAGTAACGTGTATTACACGATAACCTATTTGTTGTTCACAACACTTGAATCATACTAAACCATTAACATACATGTACTTACCGGATTTGCGATCAAGCCTCGAACCGAACACGCTTTACTCTATAACCATGAGCTCTGATTACCAACTTGTAACACTCGTCTCTTTATAACACGATTATAACTTTAAATACACAATTTATACGAAAATGTGACTTTACAAAAACTTTGTTTAGTTAACATTCAAACATGTTTAAAGTATTCAAAATATAGCTTCAAGTGGTTACATAGTTCACTTAAAACAAAAACAAAGTAAAGTCAACACGGAAGCTTCATTCGACATGTGTTCGGTTCACTTCATTGCTTGATCGTCATCCGGATGCTTGCCACAATCACCTAATATCAAAACCAACTTAAAAGTTAGTTTTGTTAGCTACGAAACAAATATAAATAGGTTCCAGTATCAAATAAACAAAACAAAATAAAAAATCTGGATTTATGCCTCTCGCGCCACGCGAGAGGCTCGGTTTTTCTTGTCGCGTGCCGTGGGGGCACCCGCGCGTCACGCCCGTTCCCATGTCATCCCTCGCGTGCCGCGGGGGAGACTACTTTCCAGCAGGTCCGTTTTCTGGACCTGCATTTTGCCCAGCTCTAGTTTTAACCAAAAATTCCAACTTTAAATCGCCATAACTTTTATTCTACTCATCCGTTTCGCGTGATTCTTTCTCCTACGCTACCATAATTTGATTCTCCATCATGTGGAGTGAAAATTCAATGTTCGAACTAATAAAATTCTAAATTTTTAAGCATTCGGCTTATTATTCAATTTCAACATTTTGACCCGTTTGTATTCAAAACCACCAACTTGTTTCTCAAACAACCAAAATACATACATCAATGTATTTAACTCAAGATCTTTAGCCCGGGTTCATACTTTCTTATGAAATACGTATGCACATAAAACCATTTTGACCCATTTAGGAAAATTTTAAGTATTTTAGTCTAAAACTCGTTCTTTTCCTTTCACACTTCATAATTCCATATTCGAGGTATCTACCTATATTTCCTAATCATAATGCAAGTTTCCAAACAATCCATATGGGTCGTTTGCCCAATTTATCCGTCAAGGGCTTTTTGGCCAATTTTAGTCCCTCATTTACGACGAAGGACTTTCGCTAATATTTAACCAAAATATCGCTTTTAGCTATAATTCTAAACATGCGTTCCTGGCTCAGGTTATAGCATTGAATCGTTTAGATACCTTTTGCTTTTAAATTTTCTAGTTAAAAGCATTTCAAACCATTTGTTATTTCCTGCTATCCCCAAAACTCAATAAGCAGTCGTAAGTTATATTATTGCCAAATGGTATTAACACACCATTTGACCCATTTAGTCGAAATGACCATTTATAAATACATGATGGTATTTTAATACCATCTCGCTCCTTAAACCTATTCCAATTTACACCGTGGGTTCTTATTACTTAAAAGACATTCCTTGAATTATTTGACCCGTTAAGACTTACACCAGAAGGGTTGTCTTTTCAAATCTTTTATCTATCCGTTAACTCAGGTACGGATTATTAATTAGCCACTTTTACCCCTTACGGTTCACCCAATAACTTGATGTTCAATATTTCTTATTAGTTAGTCTTCACCCGACTAGTCTACCATTTTTACCCTTTTCACCATAGTTTATGGTTTCTTACCATTTTTCTTTATTCCGACTTACGTTGTATTGTGCCGAAACATAGCATCACAAGTAAGGGTAATGTAATTAAAAGGGGTGTAAGTTTAACTTACCTTGCATCCGATTTTTGCTCTTTATCCGCGTACTCGATCCGTTTGACCCGCTTCTTTCCCAAGTCTCCACCTAGCTTGTCAAGCGTCAAACTATAATCATAATTAGTAAGACGGTTAGACTAGTCATTATCACATACGACTATTCCATCTTTCGAATTCTATGTCGAAACTACTATTCGACTTCATCATTAGTTAATTTGACCTCTTTTTTTTAAAAAAAAGTCAATTACTCTCAATCTTATGATATGTGAAATTAGTTAAAATCTACTTCATGACTAGAATCTGTATTTTCACATATCATCCCTAGTTAATCAAATTAGGCAATTATGCGTTTCGTTCATGATTTCGACATATAACATTCGTTTAGGCATTTTAACAAACACCTTGCGGGCGAGATTCATATACTTTTTTTTTTGTCAAGTTCATATCTCACTTTTAATCAAGTTTTAACATCAAAATCAATCTCTATGTCTAGTGTTCATGAACTACAACCAAAACTTGTATCATAACAACAATATTCATGAATTTAACACTCTAATTTAAGTGTTCATCATTTTTTCATAATACCCATTTAGCACCTACCTAGTTAGTTAACCAAAACACTAATTTATGGTGCTAAATCGCAAGTTTACATCTAGGGTTCATTCCTAGACTCATAAACTTCACAATTTCACTATAACATTCAACGTTCACACTAATTTTCATTCATGCATGATTATCACAAATTTCAAAATATCACCAAACTATGAATTTCGACATACCTCATGATTCCCATGGTTAGGTGATCGTTATTATTTGTTCAATTCCGAATTCGGGCTTCAATTAGCCTTTCAATTTGAAGGAAATAGTTGAACTAGGGTTATACCCTTTATTCGCCCCTGATGATCGATTTGCTACACACACTTTATGTGTTTGTAGTGTTTTAAATTTGTGTTTATAAAACACTACTTTCCCTTTTTACAACTTTGGCCCCCTCTAGTTTAGTCTTGATTGTTTAATACTCTATTTCCATGTTTTTATTACTTGTTTACATATTAATAACCAGGTGGATTTTTTCCTAGTTATTTTATTTTACAGGTTAATTTTTACCACCTACGGTACTTTACCCGTCTCTTTTTTTTTTAGTATTAACGTGGTTTGGTTACCAAACCCGTTTCCGGGGTGTTACATCCCGGTACTTCTAATGAAACTACTAATGTTTCTAATGCTTCTGATGCTGTTGATGAGCCTATACTGTCTAGCAATGAGGTAGCCGAAGATGATCAGACAGAAGCTCCTGAAATCCATGAAGATTCCATAGCAGAATGCACGGAAAAGTATGTCTTACCTCCCAGGACAAACAGAGGGGTTCCTCCATAAAGATACACTCCCGAGAACGAGGCTCGGAGTTCAAGATATCCTATGGCGAATATTGACAAAGGAAATCTATCACAAGAAGCCAAACCGTTCCTTACCTTCCTATATTCTGAAGAAGTTCCAACCACTGTTGAGCAAGCACTCAGTTCAAAGAACTCGAAAGAAGCCATGAAAACGGAAATGGATGCCCTAATGAAAAATTCCACATGGGAAAATGTATCATTTCAAAAGGCAAGAAACCCGTTGGATGTCGATGGGTGTTCACTATAAAATAAACCTAGATGGAACCATTGAAAGGTACAAAGCCCGGTTGGTAGCCAAAGGGTATACACAGACATACGAAATTGATTATTCCGAAACCTTCTCACCAGTTGCCTAAATCAACACAGTCAGGGTACTCTTCTCTATAGCCGCAAACAAACAATGGCCACTCCACTAGTTTGACATTAAAAAGGCCTTCCTACATGGAGATCTTGAAGAGGAAGTATATATGGAAGCACCACCTGGATTCACCGAAGGCTTTAAACCAGGAGAGGTTTGTCGTCTAAAGAAATTCCTGTATGGTCTAAAACAATCCCCTAGAGCTTGGTTTGGGAGATTCACCATAGCTATGAAGAAATATGGATACAAAAAGAGCAATTCAGATCATAATGTTCCTTAAACAAAGAGGCAAACAAATTACCTGCCTAATTATCTACGTTGATGATATGATTGTGACATGGAATGATGAGGAAGAGATAAAAAGATTAAAGGTGATTTTTTTTTCAGAATTCGAAATGAAGGATTTGGGAATACTCAAATACTTTCTTGGGATTGAAGTGCTAAGATTGAATCAAGGGATCTTCATTTGCTAGAAAAAATATGTTCTGGACCTGTTAATAGAGACAGGGATGATTAACTGCAAACCTTCAGACACTCCTATGATCATGAAACAGAAACTCTTTATGGACGAAGGAGCATATTTAACTGACAAAGGTAGATACCAACGGATCGTAGAGAAATTAATATATCTGTTACAGACCCGACATAGCCTATGCAGTGGGAGTTGTAAGTCAATTCATGCATCAACCCCAAGAACCTCATATGGAAGCAGTAATGAGAATCATTAGGTATCTCAAGGGAACAACGAGCCACGGTGTTTTATTCAAATCAAATGGTCATTTGGACACTTAAGTCTATACCGATGCAGATTGGGTGGGAGATAAAAGTGACCGAAGGTCAACCTCAGGATACTTTACCCTAGTTGGAGGAAACCTTGTCACCTGGAGAAGCAAGACACAGAAGGTGGTGGCTCTTTCTAGTGAAGAGGTAGAATACAGAGGAATAGCACGAGGCTTAACTGAAATTTTGTAATGAAACACCCACTTTTCGACATTTAATAAATAACATAAACTTCATACAATTCTACAAAATTTTGGCATGACCCGTTTATAATAAGAACTTTCCCCCTATTTTAACAACATTATTCAAATTAGGTCCTACGACACTTTTCAAAATATGTCAAAGCTATGACCAAACGAGGTTCATCATAAGTATTTTATCCAAACTACCCAAAAGAGTTTAAAATCCAAACTAGTTACGAACATCCTAGATATAAGCTTTACATTTAGTTAACAAAACTATTTTGACCCTTTTTACAAAAGACAACATTAACCGGAAGCGCATAAGAGTCGACATTGTGTGTTCGGTCCGAGCGTGCAACAATCAAGCATGGGATTTACCTATCATTCAAACAACAAAATATTTTTTAGTTCGTAATACATAAACAATTCGAATCCTTTAATTACCTATCATTATTCGACCCATTAACATGACATGTTACTTTCTTAACATCCTTACTTCCATTTGGAAACACCCAACATACCACTTTCCGACTCATTTATAATGAATCGTTAGATACCATACATTTCGACTTACTTACATCATTTGACCCGTTATGAACAAGTCAATTCCTAAACATTTCAACAATCATTCTACTCATCATTCCAACCCATTTAGACGGGTCATTTCATATTCACTACAACATCATCTTTTGAACATTTCTCAAATAAACTCTTTACATCTAATCAATCATGATCCATAATGAGAATTTACACTAAATTCATAATACCAAATATTACCATTCATAAATCTACAATAGAGTAAAGAAAGTTTATATGAACTTACCGTGATCTTGTGACGCTTGCGACTTTACGTGACTCGTGCCTTCTTCTTTCTTCGTGCCTATATGCCATAACTTTACACATTTAGCTTTTGTATACTTTACATCACTTATGCATTTTATTCATTGATCATGGCGTTATACGACTAAGCATACATTCATTTTCATTCAATAACATCATTTTATCAAAATTCCATATCATAGCACAACTAAATCATTCTATGGCATTTCTTCGAACAACTGGCTTGCATACTAACTAATGAGCATAGATTACAAGTACTTAAAGCATGTTTTTCTCCATAGTTCACTCATTGATTAACATAACATTTTCTAACTTCACAATTTGCCATTATGAGCATATACACATTGTTCTAAAATACATATTCATCATATATCATCAACATTAATCTAATAAACATATAGAATTTCATAACATTCAAGTCATTCATGGCATATAAGTGGGTTTTCCCCAAATTCATCATCATATTCAAAAATTTAACATATCTGGATGTCTACACAACCATAACAACCATCATTCATACTAGATTTAGCATTGCATTCACGAATTACACTAAACACACTAAATCAAACATCACCAAATCATGAAATTAAACTTACTTGAGGTCAAGAACACTTAGATAATCAAAGTTTCTGGCTCATGCATTCGATTACTCGCTGATTTCACTTTCAATTTGATAGAAATTTAAGATGTTAGGGTTTTGGGAGGGAAGGCTTTCCCCTGGTCTTCTCACGATCGCACACCAGGACCAAATTTTGGTCTTTTCTTTTTTTTTTATCAAGTTTTATTTCATATTTACACATCTAGTCCCTCATCTTTTAGATTATATTCACTTTATTAATTCACATTCTAACTTGGTCATCTTTCTTTTACTAACTTTTATTATGACATAATTCTATACATTTCCATTTTAATTATTAGAACATCACTACATATTATACTTTTATGACATACGAAAATTTGGGGTGTTACAAGTCTACCCTCCTTAAAGAAGGTTTCGTCCCCGAAACCAGAATACATACCAAATAACTCCGGGTAGTGCTCTCGCATTTCATCCTCCGCTTCCCACGTAACTTCTGATCCCTTTCAATGTTGCCATTGGACCAACACTTGTCGAATGGACTTGTTGCGGAGTTGCTTCAATTTAGAATCTTTTATTTCCACGGGCTTTTCCACATAATTTAACTTCTTGTCAACTTCAATATCATCCAAGGGAACGTATGCCGTTTCATCCGCAAGGCACTTCCGCAGTTGCGACACATGAAAAGTGTTATGAATGCCATCCAACGCGGGTGGTAAATCTAACTGGTATGCTACCGACCCGACCCGAGCGAGTATTTTGAATGGCCCGATGTATCGAGGACCTAGCTTCCCACGTTTACGAAAACGAATTATCCCTTTCTTTGGAGAGACTTTTAGCAAGACATAATCCCCCACTTGGAACTCAATCGGACGCCTTCGTCGATCCGCATAAGACTTTTGTCTATCTTGCGCCGCTTTTATTCTTGATCTAGCCATATCAATCTTCTCATTCGTTTCGGTTACTACATCCTTTGATGCGAGTTCACGCTGACCCACTTCACCCCAACAAATCGGGGTTCTACATTTCCTTCCATAGAGTATTTCGTAAGGGGCCATTTTTATGCTGTTATGATAACTATTATTATATGAAAATTCTACCAAAGGTAGATGGTCATCCCAGCTTCCTCCGAAATCCATAACACACGCCCTTAGCATATCAACTAATGTTTGGATAGTTCGTTCTGACTGACCATCGGTTTGTGGATGGTAGGCGGTGCTTATATGTAACTGGGTTCCCAATTCTTCGTGAAACTTCCACCAGTAACGAGATGTGAACCGGGTATCCCGGTCGGACACTATAGACACCAGAAACCCATGGCGAGATATAATCTTATTCGTATAAACTTCCGCCATCTTTTCCGAATTATAGGTTTCCCGAATGGGTAAGAAATGTGCACTTTTGGTTAGTCGATCAACGACCACCCAAATAGCAATGTGCCCTTTTCTTGTCTTAGGAAGTTTAGTCACCAAATCCATCGTTACATGCTCCCACTTCCACACTGGTATCTCCAACGGTTGCAACTTTCCATACGGCTTTTGGTGTTCGGCCTTTACTTGAGAACACGTCAAACACTTAGCAACATACTTGACAATGTCTTTTTTCATTCCCGGCCACCAATAATTCATCCTCAAGTCTCGATACATCTTTGTAGCTCCCGGATGAACGGAGTACCAAGACTTGTGAGCCTCATTCAATAGTAATTCTTTCACATCTGTAACACCCCGAAAATATAAAACTTTATATTAGAACTATAAAGTATAAAATAAACAAGAATAAGCTAACTAGGGTAAGTAACCTAGTTAGTATAAATCTTGTTATAACTAAGGAACATGAGTTAAAACACTTAGAGATTAACATGGTTTTTAGTTGGAGGGCCAAAAGTGTTAAAATGGAAAACTTAATATTATTAAACTTAAAAATAAAATCCAAACACACCTTTAGATGTGTCTGGATCGAACAAGAACAGGAGAAGGGCGACCAACCCACCTTCAAACCCTAACTCTCGCAAAACTCACAAATTGAAGGCCCAAATCAAGTCAAAATCGAAATATGAATATAGATTAGTGATCACCTCGACGAAGGGATCATAAGGTATGTAATTTCCGTGGAAAAATCTTCATCCAAATTTCTGAGTGAGTTCATGAAATTCGAAATTGATGTTGCATGATTGTGGTATGGATGATATTGAAGTGAAATAGTGTTTAGGAGTAAACCCTAGACAAGTATATATTGAAATCATGCCTAGCTCAAGTAATTTTGTTGATGCTAAACTCATGTATGAGATGTTTTTAGGGTTTTGATTGCAATAAATTAGTGTTATGATGTTAAGAACATGCTTAAATTGAAAGCTGAATTCAAACAGCTCCTGATCAGAATTTACAGCCGACTTGTATTGGCTGTAACCTGAACAAAACTTGACAAAAACATGTGTTTCTTGAGTCTCAAATGCAATTCCAGAAAATATCTTTAAAACCCCACTGGAATCGCATTTTTTCGACGAAAATTGAGCGTTTTATGAATTTTTTCGTATCAAAGGTTCAAGCTGTGTTTTCTAGCAGAATTTGTAGCCCATTACGAATGTCATACAATTTAGGGATTTAGTTATGATCTCAAATTTTTACTGTAGATAGTTTTAAGCGATTAAAAGAATCGCCAATTGGAATTTCGTCAATCGGATAAACGAAGAATTTTTAATGAATTTTTCCGTAAGCTGCAGTCAGAAGTGATGAATGTGATTGAAACTTAGTAAATGAATTTTTACGAATTTTTGGTAAAGAGTTAGATCTTGAAATTTTAACACAAGGTCTATGGTAAGAAACCATAAACTATGGTAAAAGGGGTAAAAACGGTAGACTAGTCGGGTGAAGACTAACCAATATGGAATTTCGAACATCACGTTATAGGGTGAACCGTAATGGGTAAAAGTGATTGAATAAAAAAATCCGTACATGAGTTGACGGATAGATAAAAGGTTTGAAAAGATAACCATTTGGTGTAAATCTTAACGGGTCAAATAATTCAAGTAATGCCATTTAAGTAATAAGAACTCAAGGTGTAAACCGGAATAGGTTTAAGGGGCAGGATGGTATTTAAAAATATCATCTTATGTTGATAAATGGTCACTTTTGGCTAAACGGGTCAAATGGTAAGTTAATACCATTTGACAATAATACTAATTGATGACCGCCTGTTAAGTGTTGTGATTTCAGGAAAGGACATACGGTTTGTAATGCTTTTATCTAGAAAATTTAAAAGCAAAAGATATTTAAACAGGTCAATATGTTGACCTGAGCCAGGTAAGCATATTTTGAATTATAGCCAGAAGTAATAAGATGGTCAAATATTAGTGAAAACCCTTCGTTGTATAATGAGGGACTGGACCCATGAACACTGAACCGGGTAAATGATCCTTATGAGTCGTTTAGAACGTGTTTTACAATCATGTAAGTTATAGGTAAATATCAAGTGGACTGTGCATAACAAAAGGGAAAGATTTAAACTTAAAAGGTTTAAATCTTCGAAACGGGTCAAAGTTTTAGTAAAATAATTTCAACCCGAGGGCTTGAAATTCTATATTTTGAGAAGTTAGATATCAGGTTTTAACTCCATAAGATGGAGAATCCAAATACGGTCGCGTAGGAAAAAGAATCACCTAAAACGGACTTGTAGATAAAAAGTTATGGCCATTTGAAGTTTAGTTTTTGTTAAAAACTTGAGCTGGGCAGAAAATGCAGATCCAGAAACGGACCTACTGGAAATTAGTTTCCCCCGCGCCACGCGACGGGATCCAGTAATTGGGATGCGACACGCGACGAGTGTCGCGACACGCGACAGAACAAAGGACTCCTCCCGCGTGTCGCGGGAGGCACGATTTGGAAAAATTTATTTTATTTTCATTTGTTTGATAAAGGGACTTGATAAAACTAGTTATATTAGTATCAAAACTAACATTGGTGTTGGTTTTGATTACAGGTAAACTTTAGTAAGCTTACGAATGAAGATCAAGCTCGTTGTAGGACCGAACACAATCAAGATACAAGCTTCAGCACGGCGTTTCGTTGTCATTTTAAACGACGAACTTATTTTTTTTATGTTGTAAATTTTTAAGTTGCAAAAGATTAAAATTACTCGTATTTTCTACGGATCCTTAATCATAATTACATGTTTATTTTCGTTATATAAACGAAAAACTTTATAATAATAACAAGGGTGTTACAAGTTGGTAATCAGAGCTCAAGGTTAAAAGAGTAAGTGTGTTCGGTTCGAGGCTTGATCGCAAATCCGGTAAGTACAAGTATGTTAATTGTTTAGTATGATTAAAGTGTTATGAACAACACATAGGGTTATTGTGTAATACACGTTACCCCAATGAAAACGATAGGTATAGTTAACGAGATCACGTGCGTTGACATGTACAGTAAAAAAGGCCTTGTATTACAATACAGCCGTTTATTAATGTCGGAATTACTAACTTTTGTAAATGTTTAGTTGAAGGACACTCGCATATGAAGATGACGAGAGTTGAGCGAATTGTGGATATGATGGTGGAACGGTCCTAGGTATGACGAGCAGAGCATACTCATTAAGGACCTAAATCGCGCAACGATCGCGAACAAAGTTAACGGCAAGAGAAGCCCGTAAGGGCAAGCATTACCAGGGGCACGCTTTTAAATTTAATTGCATAAGTAGTAATATGCAACAAATACGTAGGGAAAGACGGTTGCATATATCTAATAAAACCTGAATAGGATATCTATTCAGGATGATGTTTCCAAGAGAAGTTTAATAGAACATGTGCTATTCACGATGAGGAATAACAAAGAAATAATAGGAATAATTCATATGAAAACTTGGACGGGGGGTAATTATCCAAGTGGAAAACTCTCAATATAATGCTATTGAGAAAAGTAGCGATCACATTAACAAATGTGATTATATAATAGTTCGATAGAAAAGAAAAACATTTTATATGTTCAAATGTAAAACTAGTAAAACTAATGATTGTTGTTTTGCAATTAAATAAAGTTTTACTAAGAAATCAGAGATATGAAATAAATAGAGGCATTACTTACATAGGGTGTGATGTGAAAGCTATAAAAAGGTCATGTGTATCATGTGCTGATCGCTTACTCTGGCCAAGTAAGTAGTGGCATATGATACCATGAGCTTCTTCTAGCGAACACATTTACGTCCGATGTAGTAAGGACGGGGTGAGTGGGACAAATTAAAAAGTACCCAAATGAATCAAATGAGCAAAACATTTGATAATAATGTAAACGCACAGCCGGGTGACGGAAGCGTATTACATTAGGATAATGAGCTCGAGTGAAGGGACAAAGATTAATGTAAAATGATTAAGATATGAATTGGGAGGGGGTGTACTTACACTTGAACCCGGAGAATGCAAATGTGTCTCTTAACGGGACGTTTTTGTAAAATGTCAAACTTGAGGACAAAGCCGGAATATAAAAGTGAAGCGAAGTCTTAATGCATACCGGGAGGGTTGCAATAATAACGACTTCAGTAAAATACCCGGTTGATGGGTAAGAATTAAACACATGCGTAGACCGAGAAACGGGAACTCGGATGGAAAGTTAGAAGACTCGGGTTTTGAGTCATGACTAAAAGACGACAAGATAATGTAAATAGAAATTTTGATAAATTATGTTCAACTATTTTAAAGTTGAACGGGCCGAACAAAGAATGAAGTTGACATCCGTAAATGATAAAATTTCACATGAATGAGTCAAACAGGCCGAATATAATATAATGCCGGATGGCACAAATAAGCGCTAGCCAAATAAAGGTAGCGTTAAAAGCAAAAGAATAATGAGCCCGGTAATGGGACATAACCAAATAAGAATATATGCAAACCAAATAACAATGAGCATAAGACAAACCGACGTATAAATGACGAGAGAAGTCATAGAGTCAGGAGAATGATCCGAAATAAAACGATTGTAGCTACGAACTAC
The DNA here is from genome assembly GCF_002127325.2 of Helianthus annuus. Lineage (NCBI taxonomy): Eukaryota > Viridiplantae > Streptophyta > Magnoliopsida > Asterales > Asteraceae > Helianthus > Helianthus annuus. The sequence continues at coordinate 132,020,933 of NC_035447.2, forward strand.
AGTCAAGGTTAACAGATCTTAAGTTTGAATCCAAATAACTCTTCCAACAAAAAAAAAAAAAAAAACAAGATGCCTTGACACCAAATATATATTTTAAGAACGAACCGAGTAAAGAATGAACTACGGGATCAACATAACCTTTGGGGTTATAAACAATGGAAAGGTCTTTGAGACTAAAACGACCCACGAGTCATGACTAGAAATAAATAGATTATAAGGACCTCGACTTAAAGAGGTGAAAAGTCTAATAAAGTAGCCCATAAGGCTAAGTGGTAAAACCTACGGGTTAATTAGACAAGGCGAGGGAATCAATTGAGAATCCTCACATAAAATAAAGAATGTAAAAGAATAAATTTTGGACTGTCAATATCCCGGTATGGATAATTGACAAAAGTTAAAAAGAAGATGCTAAACTAAAACTTCGGTTTTGGTCAGAAATGACGTTATTACAAATATGAATTCTGATAGATGTATAAATACTAAGCATGAAAGATATAAGTCTTGCACTGATAGGTGCAAGACGATATATTCGAAAAGTGATAATTTTGAAAATAAAAAGCTGACATAAACCTAAACATGACGTGATGTGATCACGGACACAAAAGTGATACAGAATACAACCACGTTGTAATATAAGTTACTAGATATGAAATTATAAACACGCAAAGGGCCGATGACGGCAATATAGTATACCCGAATAACGAGGTATGAGGTAAAATGGTGACCAATCAGTTTAGGCGATAAAACAAGTTATAGTTAAAATAATGTTGTGACCTATGTAGAGCGTTTGTCAATGTAAAACTAGCGTGAAATAAGTATGCTGATGGACTCAGTGACTGGATGGCCAAAAGACAACCCGGTTAAATAGGCGAAAAAGATAGGAAATAAATGATAAAAGGTTACGGTCCAATAAAAACTTTATGCCGGAAAAGAAAGAATGCCTTGAAAAAAAAAACGAAACTGAGATGACCACTTAAAGAAGGTTTCGGGGACGAAACCCTTTTCAAGGGGGGGTGGACTTGTAACACCCCGAAAATATAAAACTTTATATTAGAACTATAAAGTATAAAATAAACAAGAATAAGCTAACTAGGGTAAGTAACCTAGTTAGTCATAAATCTTGTTATAACTAAGGAACATGAGTTAAAACACTTAGAGATTAACATGGTTTTTAGTTGGAGGGCCAAAAGTGTTAAAATGGAAAACTTAATATTATTAAACTTAAAAATAAAATCCAAACACACCTTTAGATGTGTCTGGATCAAACAAGAACAGGAGAAGGGCGACCAACCCACCTTCAAACCCCAACTCTCACAAAACTCACAAATTGAAGGCCCAAATCAAGTCAAAATCGAAATCTGAATATAGATTACTGATCACCTCGACAAAGAGATCATAAGGTATGTAATTTCCATGGAAAAATCTTCATCCAAATTTCTGAGTGAGTTCATGAAATTCGAAATTGATGTTGCATGATTGTGGTATGGATGATATTGAAGTGAAATAGTGTTTAAGAGTAAACCCTAGACAAGTATATATTGAAATCATGCCTAGCTCAGGTAATTTTGTTGACGCTAAATTCATGTATGAGATGTTGTTAGGGTTTTGATTGCTAAAAATTAGTGTTATGATGTCAAGAACATGCTTAAATTGAAAGCTGAATTCAAACAGCTCCTGATCAGAATTTATAGCCGACTTGTATTGGCTGTAACCTGAACAAAACGGGAAAAAAACATGTGTTTCTTGAGTCTAAAATGTAATTCCAGGAAATATCTTTAAAACCCCACTGGAATCGCATTTTTTTGACGAAAATTGAGCGTTTTATGAATTTTTCCGTATCAAAGGTTCAAGCTGCGTTTTCTGGCAGAATTTGCAGCCCATTACGAATGTCATAACTCAATTTAGGATTTAGTTATGATCTAAAATTTTTACTGTAGATAGTTTTAAGCGATTAAAAGAATTGCCATTTGGAATTTTGTCAATCGGATAAATGAGGAACTTTTAATGAATTTTTCCATAAGCTGCAGTTAGAAGTGACGAATCTGATTGCAGCTTAGTGAATGAATTTTTACGAATTTTTGGTAAAGAGTTGGATCTTGAAATTTTAACACAAGGTCTAACCCTCCGAGAGGTACACCACATAAAAATATCATAATTTTTGAAGACTTGTAAACAGGTTAAACAAGTCACCAAAAAACAGCCCATTTTTAGTGATATGAACTTGCCTAATTAATGTTAAAGCTTGGCTAAACAACTAGTTATGAAACTTGATTATAATAGGTATTCGGATGAATGCTAAATAGTATGATGAAACGGGTCTCGTTTTAAAAGGGAACCCTTGGTTCTTGCAAAAATGAATAAAGAAACTAGTCACGATAATCGTTTGAACTAGTTAAAGAAATTAGAAGTATAATGAATTTGATGAGAAAACTAGTTAAAACGGTAGTGTAAGAATAATGCCTATCAGATATTTGACAAATTGCTTGAATGAATTGTTGAACTTGATTGTGTAATTGCTCGTGTTATAGGCCGTTTGACTTTTAAAAAGTCAAACTGACCAATAATGAAATCAATTTGGTGATTTTGATATAAAGTCCGTAAGGTGAGATAGTCTTGATAATAATGACTAATCTAATCACCTTGCGAATGATAAAAGGTAGATTGACGCTCGAAAAGCTAGGTGGAAGCTTGGGTAGAAGCGGGTCAAACGGAACTAATACGCGTGGAAAAGCATAATCGGAATTCAAGGTAAGTTAAGCTTACACCCCCCCTTGGTATTATGATACATTTACTTGTGAGTATTGATTTTTGAATTATGACAAGTATTTGAAAATACTATATTCCGGCATGATACAATGTAAGCCGGAATACGGGAATATGGTAAGAAACCATAAACTATGGTAAAAAGGGGTAAAATCGGTAGATGACTCGGGTGAAGACTAACCAATATGGAATTTCGAACATCACGTTATAGGGTGAACCGTAATGGGTAAAAGTGATTGAATAAAAAAAATCCGTACATGAGTTGACGGATAGATAAAAGGTTTGAAAAGATAACCATTTGGTGTAAATCTTAACGGGTCAAATAATTCAAGTAATGCCATTTAAGTAATAAGAACTCACAGTGTAAACCAGAATAGGTTTAAGGGGCGGGATGGTATTTAAAAATATCATCTTATGTTGATAAATGGTCACTTTCGGCTAAACGGGTCAAATGGTAAGTTAATACCATTTGACAATAATACTAATTGATGACCGCGTGTTAAGTGTTGTGATTTCAGAAAAGGACATACGGTTTGTAATGCTTTTATCTAGAAAATTTAAAAGCAAAAGATATTTAAACGGGTCAATATGTTGACCCGAGCCAGGTACGCATATTTTGAATTATAGCTAGAAGTAATAAGATGGTCAAATATTAGTGAAAATCCTTCGTCGTATAATGAGGGACTGAAGTTGACCAAAATACCCATGAACACTGAACCGGGTAAATGATCTTTATGAGCCGTTTAAGAACGTGTTTTACAATCATGTAAGTTATAGGTAAATATCAAGTGGACTGTGCATAACAAAAGGGAAAGATTTAAACTTAAAAGGTTTAAATCTTCGAAACGGTTCAAAAGTGTTAGTAAAATAATTTCAAGCCGAGGGCTTGAAATTCTATATTTTGCGAAGTTAGATATCAGGTTTTAACACCATAAGATAGAGAATCCAAATACGGTTGCGTAGGAAAAAGAATCAACTAAAACGAACTTGTAGATAAAAAGTTATGGCCATTTGAAGTTTAGTTTTTGTTAAAAACTTGAGCTGGGCAGAAAATGCAGATCCAGAAACGGACCTGCTGGAAATTAGTTTCCCCCACGCCACGACACGGGATCCAGTACTTGGGGCGCGACACGCGACGAGTGTCGCGACACGCGACATAACAAAGAACTCCTCCCGCGTGTCGCGGGAGGCATGATTTGGAAAAAAATTATTTTATTTTCATTTGTTTGATAAAGGGACTTGATAAAACTAGTTATATTAGTATCAAAACTGTAACAACTGTCACTAAAATCAATAATTAGGACGATAATTAGTCAATAAGAAAACCCTAATTGAGACACCCAAGTAATTCTGCATTAGCCCTAAAATTTTCAGAACAATCGGAATCAGGATCAGGGCCCCTAAAACTCAAGGGGGGCAAACCCTAGTTGAATAATTATCTAAATTTAAACGTTGCTATGTTCTGATTAGCCAATTTATTGAATCACCAAAGCTAGTCCCGAGCCTAGGCAGCCTATGAATTAGAGTGCTTAGCTTACGGACCGCAAGGGAAAGGGCTTACGGTCCGTAAGAAGGTCCCAAAAATTACTATAAATAGCAGACATTGGGACATGAACAGAGAAGTTGAAACGACGCACAAATCTTCTGTGTACGTCGAGTTAAGGCTGTTATATCACAATTAAACACACACGATCACGAGGTGCTGCTGCAATCAGGGTAATAACTCGATCGCTATTACGATTCAACGTCCGATCAATTATAACTATCCAACGATTGTCTGAGTGCTGCTCAAATTGAGCTGATACTTTGTTATTCATTGTGATTTCGACTTGAATGTTTGAGTGCTGTTCGAATTCGGACTACGCTCTGTCATTCGTTGTGAATTCATTAAATTATTAAGTATTGCACTTATTAATTGTTGTGAGGGTTTAATCTCGTGAATTGACGTAACTGCTGAATTAGTTACTAACCCGTTTGTGTGTGCATTGTTAATTAAATTAGGTTAATCACAGGCAAATCTGTAAGGCTTAAACTCTGCTCGTAAAATCTGCAATGTGAGTCATTCTCTTTTTTATCAACTATTTTACAAAAATCCAAGTTATTTTCAAAGTTATAATTACAGGGATTAAGTCTTTGTAATCACCATATTACAGCCGGCATGTGGGGTTTTGTATACATTACTTGATAATCTTCAACATTGGGGCAGCCAATGGGTGATATGGCCATAATCACAGACACCACTGGACAGGTGGGCCAGTGGATCGAGTGATAAAGTACCGTGGGTAGTTGGTTTGATAAACAGAAACATTGTAATCGCTCTTAATACTGTGAATTATAACTAATGTGTCGTTTTAGTAAAATGAATGATTCACTCAGTATTTCCCCACTGACAAAACCTTTTTCAAACATGTTTCAGGTGATATGTTGTGAGCAAAGAAAGATAAGTGCCGTGAAGCACACCCAGCTTAGAAAAGTGGCTCAGTGTAAATAAATAAAAGAAACATGTTTTGAAAATAAAGATTTCCCGGAGAAATCACATTATTGTAAATTAGGGGATTTTATCCCTCAGTTATAAAACGGGCAGTTTGAATTATTAAAAGATCCTGTTTTAAAAAGACTTCCGCTGTCGCCTAAAATTTAAATACCGCAGGATTTCTGTCCCGCGGCTCCTGAAACGGGTCAAACCGGGTCGGGGGCCGTGACAGAAATAAGGTGGTATCAGAGCCACTATTTTAAGCTTACTGATTAAGCTCACTGTTCTAATTGATTTAAGCCTATTGAAAAACAATTAGGAAAATTTTATTTGTCATTCTGTGAATATATGTGCATTAACTTATTAATTGTTGAAATTACAGTATGGGTAAACAAAAGATTTCTGCTATCTACCGCAAATTAGATAGTACACCTAAAGAACAGGAACCTCTTCCTCCAAGTCTCCCACCGAGTTAGAGGAAGGAATCTTTGTCCGTAAGGCAAATTATGAAAACCCACTTACCCCGGAGAAAAGGAATTTGATTATTAGGAAGGGTCAAGAGAAAAAGAAACCCCAAACCAAGAGAGTGAGATTTAACTCGGAGATTCAGGAAATTAGCAATAATCCACCAGGGGAAAATAACCTAGATGAAAAATGGGCAAATCTGTATCTGCTCGCTACCGTAGCAGAAAATGCAAATCTTTAAACTCTAAATCTAGAAATAAGTACTTCCCAGTAAATAAATAAATAAATCTGAGTATGTTCTGTTTGCTGTTATGTTGTACAAATTAGTGTGCAATAAAAAAAATGTTTATTTGTTAAACTTTGTTCCAAAGTTTTAACTTAGCATTTTTGTGCATTTTGCATATATGCTACACAGCATGAGTGAGCTATCCGAGGCGTTTCAGAACCTCAACCTCTATCCTGTGCCAATTGAAGTCTCCCAAAACTTCACTGGTTACATTGCCGACATAGAGGAACCTCTGGAATTCCAAGCTCCACCGCTGGAAAAAGCAAAACCTAAAAAGAGGAGAAGATATGTAGGGTGGAGAAAAGTGCGTAGAAGGAAACCCGCAACTAGGAGACTCCCTAAAATAGAAAATCCTGTAAGTGTGAGCAAGGGAAAGGAAATAGAAACCGGAGAAAGTTCCAAACCAGCAGGGACAGAAATAGGGATAGACCTAAAGCAAAAGGGAATAGAGATCGGAGAAAGCTCTAAACAGTCGGAGGAGATCACATTCCAGGACGAAATAGACCGTCTACTGGCCAATTGTGATGTGATAGAGCCTGTCAACAATAATCTCTTCTCTTACCCTGCTACAGCCCAACTCCCAATAAACCTAGAACCAGTTATTCCAGACCCACTAGTCCACACACGACCATTAGGCCAAATGGAGGAATGGTGGACCAATGACTGGCAATTCCAGAATATAGTCAATAGTCCCTATAATTTTCTCCCACAGTTTGATCCAGAACCTATCCCTAATCCGCCAATGAGCTATGAAAATTTAGTTGAACTGCATCAGTTTGGTGAAGAACTGATAGGCACTGGGAATAGGATCAGGGAAATTGGGGAGCAGATTTCCTGGAAGTATGACGAAAGGGAACGTCACTACTGAACTGCCAGTTGATCCAAGAATAGTGGGGAGGGTTTGGAAAAGTTTGTTTGTATCATAACTAATACAGTAAAACTAACTCTGTAAAATGGGCAATAAAACAATGTAAGATAAATAGTGTGTATTGAAGCAGGTATAATATATAAAACAAAATAGAGTCGAGGCATCGACAATTTTGGTTATATCTATATGTTGTAATAATTTATATGTTTATCTGTGCTGATTTTGTTACCAATAATTAGATACTAATAATCCCTATCAATATAAATTAGCAGATGGAAAACGCTAGTAATGAACCAGTTAACGAAGAGAATCAATCTGAGCAAAATCAGGAAAACCAATACATGACTAGACATAGTGTAAATGGAGGCGGCAATCATGATAATCATGGCTGCTGCTAGGAAACCTGTTGAATCACAACAAATCATTCCTAGTAAACGTACTCAGGAAGATAATTTTAGCCATAGTGTAAATGGAGGCGGCAATCATGATAATCATGATAACAATCCGCAACAGGCCCCACTCCCTAAGAAAATGAAAGTTGCAACGCCTGGTTGCACTTACAAGGAATTTCTTGCCTGTAAACCAGCAGAATTTGCAGGTAATGAAGGGGCAACTGCAACACTGCGATGGTTAGAGAAAACCGAAGCAGTAATTGCAATAAGTAAATGTGCTGAAGAAGATCAAGTGATGTATGCGTCAAATCTGTTCAAAGAAGGGGCGCTAGAATGGTGGAACACAGTACTACAAGCAAAAGGAAGAAGAGTGGCCTATGCGATGAATTGGGAAGAATTTAAGAGTCTTGTCGAAAGAAAATTCTGTCCCAAATACGAAAAGGAACAAATGGCAAACAAGTTCCTGAGTCATCGTATGATAGGCATCGACTGTCGGGGATATACTTCGACATTCTTCGAATATGCGAGAGTGGTACCTAACCTGGCTTCGCCAGAACCGGTACTCATTTCCCGATATATTTGGGGATTAATCGGAGAAATCTGTAACATCGTTAAAGCTGCAAGACCACGCACTATTGACGATGCTATAGAGTTAGCTAATACCTTAACCGATGAACTGGTGCGCACAAGAGAAGAAGATCGAAAGAAAGAATTGGCTCAAAAGATTACCCAGGGATTTCGTACGGGTAATAATAATCGCTTTAAAAGAAGAGGAACAGGGCAATCCTCAACCCCGCCATTCTGCAGAAATTGCAAGAGAAAGCATTTTGGAAGATGCAATATAACATGCAATTTTTGCAAATCAGTAGGACATGGTGAAGATAACTGCAAAAAGAAAGCCATAGTCTGCTATAACTGTGGAGAAACCGGACATTACAAAACAGAATGCCCTAAATTGGTTAAAGCCGCAGATAATAAAGGCAAGCAAGCTGAAGGGGCAACTAAGAAGAATGCTCGTGCATTCCAACTGACCACTCAAGAAGCCGAACTCATTCCAGATGTGATAGCGGGTACGTTCTTAGTACATAACGTCTATGCAAAAGTATTATTTGACTCTGGTGCAAACCAAAGTTTCATTAATACTTCATTCTGCCAAGCTCTTAACTTACCTCTAACTACCCTTAGGCAGATTTTTACAGTCGAAACGACAGATGGAAATTCTGTCAACATAGATAAGGTATTGCAAGAAGGAAAGATAGAACTGTTAGGCCATAAGTTTTCTGCAAACTTGTTACCTATGAATTTAGCCGGATTCGATGTAGTATTAGGAATGGATTGGTTAGTCGCCAACCATGCTCGAATCCTGTGTGATAAGAATTCCGTAGAAATCCGTACCCCCACAGGAGAAGTAATCTTAATTACAGGAGATAGACCTCGGAAGCCATTAAAATTCATTTCAGTAATGAAATTGGCTAGTTATTCAAGGAAACAAGAAATGGTGTATATGATTTCTGTAATCATTAACACTAAAAGTAAGGAACTCCAGGACATTCCTATAGTTTCCGAATACCCAGATGTCTTTCCAGAAGAATTACCTGGGTTACCACCGGATAGGGAAGTAGAATTTAGAATTCATCTAATTCCAGGTACTACACCAATAGCCAAGGCACCTTATCGATTAGCACCTACTGAAATGCTAGAATTGAAAAAGCAGTTAGATGAATTACTAAGCAAAGGATTTATACAACCTAGTTCATCCCCTTGGGGTGCACCAGTGTTGTTTGTGAAAAAGAAAGATGGGTCGATGAGAATGTGTATCGATTATAGGGAATTGAACAAGGTTACAATTAAAAATCGATACCCACTACCTAGGATTGATGATCTTTTTGATCAATTACAAAGAGCTAGGTATTTCTCTAAGATAGACTTAAGATTCGGATACCACCAGTTGAAAGTACAAGAGGAAGACATGCCTAAAACTGCTTTCAGAACTAGGTATGGTCATTATGAGTTTACAGTCATGCCCTTCGGATTAACAAATGCTCCATCCGCATTTATGGACATGATGAATAGGATCTGTAAACCATACTTGGATAAATTTGTAATCGTGTTCATTGACGATATACTCATTTATTCCAAAAGTCAGGAAGAACATTGTAAGCACCTGCATGCACTCTTAACTTTGTTAAGAATGGAAAAGCTCTATGCCAAATTCTCGAAGTGTGAATTCTGGCTGCAGGAAGTACAATTTTTAGGTCATATGGTGAATCACGAAGGAATTCACGTAGATCCTGCTAAAATAGAAGCAATTACTAACTGGAAGGTTCCATAAACGGCTATCGAAGTTAGAAGTTTTCTAGGATTAGCTGGATACTATAGACGATTTATTAAAGACTTCTCTAAGATAGCTGTACCTTTGACTAAGCTAACCTGTAAAGCAGTTAAGTTTGAATGGGGACCTAGACAAGAGGAAGCTTTTAGGATTCTAAAGCACAAATTGACGAACGCTCCAATCTTAGCTTTACCCGAAGGAACCGAAGATTTTGAAGTATATTGTGATGCTTCAAAATTAGGATATGGATGTGTGTTGATGCAACGCAAAAAGGTAATTGCGTATGCCTCTAGACAGTTGAAAAAGCACGAGGAAAATTATACAACTCATGACCTAGAGTTAGGAGCCATAATTTTTGCCCTTAAGATTTGGAGACATTATCTGTACGGAAGTAAGTTTACTATCTATACAGATCATAAAAGTTTAAGGTATATATTTGGGCAAAAAGAGTTAAACATGAGGCAAAGAAGGTGGATGGAAATCCTAAGTGATTACGACTGTGATATTCAATATCACGAAGGAAGGGCAAACGTAGTCGCGGATGCCTTAAGTCGTAAGTATCATGAAAAGCAAAAACGAGTCCGTGCTCTTAGGTTAAATCTACAATTAGATTTAATGGAACAATTAAAGAAAATTCAGGGAACGACAATCAAGGACGATGCCGAAGGAATGAAAGGTTACCTAAAGGAACTAGAACAAGGAAAGGATGGAATTTGGAGATTCCACAAGAAACAAATTTGGGTACCTAAGGAGGAAGAATTAAGAAATAAAATTCTAGAAGAAGCTCATAAATCTAAGTATATTGTACATCCAGGAAACAATAAGATGTACCAAGATTTAAGAAATAATTTCTGGTGGATAGGAATGAAAAAGAACATAGTTGAATATGTAACCAAGTGTCTTACTTATTCGCAAGTTAAGGCCGAACACAAGAAACCTTCAGGACTACTACAACAGTTAGAAATGCCGGTATGGAAATGGGAACTCATAACAATGCACTTTGTTACTAAGTTACCCAAAACCAGAAAAGGTAATGATGCTATTTGGGTAATTGTGGATCAATTAACCAAATCAGCTCATTTTCTATCAATGAAAGAAACCTTTAGCATGGAAATGTTAGCCAAGTTGTATGTAGATGAAGTAGTATCTTTACATGGAGTCCCACTCTCCATTGTATCGGACAAGGATAGTCGTTTCACTTCCCGTTTCTGGACAAGTTTCCAGGAGGCAATGGGAACTCGACTCAATTTAAGTACTGCATATCATCCTCAAACGGACGGACAAAGTGAAAGGACGATACAAACCCTAGAAGACATGCTCCGCGCATGTGTAATTGATTTTGGTGGTAATTGGGATAGCCATTTACCATTAGTTGAATTTTCCTATAACAATAGTTATCATTCGAGCATCGAAGCTGCTCCATTCGAAGCACTGTATGGACGCAAGTGCAGAACTCCCGTTTGTTGGGCAGAAATAGGAGAAAGTCAATTATCAGGACCAGAGATTGTGCAAGAAACCACTGACAAGATATCGCAAATCAAGGAAAGACTGAAGACTGCTAGAGATCGTCAGAAGAGTTATGCAGACAATCGCCGCAAGCCACTAGAATTTCAGGTAGGAGACAAAGTACTTTTGAAAGTTTCTCCTTGGAAAGGAGTGGTACGATTCGGTAAGAAAGGAAAACTGAGTCCGAGATATGTTGGACCATTCCCAGTGATCCAACGAATAGGACCAGTAGCTTATCGTTTACAACTACCAGAAGAATTAGCTGGAGTACATGATGTGTTTCATGTATCCAATCTCAAGAAATGTCTATCAGACGAATCCCTGATAGTACCTCTTCAAAGATATAGAGGTAAATAAAAAGCTGAAATTCGTAGAGAAACCCCTACAAATAGAAGACCGGAAGATTAAGTTTCTCAAACACAAACGACTAGTGCTAGTGAAAGTCAAATGGGAATCCAGGAGAGGACCAGAGTACACTTGGGAACTGGAATCAGAAATGAAGCGAAAGTACCCTCATCTATTTCAGTAAATCTCGAGGACGAGATTTTTCTCAAGATGGGGAGGATGTAACAACTGTCACTAAAATCAATAATTAGGACGATAATTAATCAATAAGAAAACCCTAATTGAGACACCCAAGTAATTCTGCATTAGCCCTAAAATTTTCAGAACAATCGGAATCAGGATCAGGGCCCCTAAAACTCAAGGGGGGCAAACCCTAGTTGAATAATTATCTAAATTTAAACGTTGCTATGTTCTGATTGGCCAATTTATTGAATCACCAAAGCTAGTCCCGAGCCTAGGCAGCCTATGAATTAGACTGCTTAGCTTACGGACCGCAAGGGAAAGGGCTTACGGTCCGTAAGAAGGTCCCAAAAATTACTATAAATAGCAGACATTGGGACATGAACAGAGAAGTTGAAACGACGCACAAATCTTCTGTGTACGTCGAGTTAAGGCTGTTATATCACAATTAAACACACACGATCACGAGGTGCTGCTGCAATCAGGGTAATAACTCGATCGCTATTACGATTCAACGTCCGATCGATTATAACTATCCAACGATTGTCTGAGTGCTGCTCAAATTGGGCTGATACTTTGTTATTCATTGTGATTTCGACTTGAATGTTTGAGTGTTGTTCGAATTCGAACTATGCTCTGTCATTCGTTGTGAATCCATTGAATTATTAAGTATTGCACTTATTAATTGTTGTGAGGGTTTAATCTCGTGAATTGACGTAACTGCTGAATTAGTTACTAACCCGTTTGTGTGTGCATTGTTAATTAAATTAGGTTAATCACAGGCAAATCAGTAAGGCTTAAACTCTGCTCGTAAAATCTGCAATGTGAGTCATTCTCTTTTTTATCAACTGTTTTACAAAACTCCAAGTTATTTTCAAAGTTATAATTACAGGGATTAAGTCTTTGTAATCACCATATTACAGCCGGTATGTGGGGTTTTGTATACATTACTCGATAATCTTCAACATTGGGGCAGCCAATGGGTGATATGACCATAATCACAGACACCACTGGACAGGTGGGCCAGTGGATCGAGTGATAAAGTACCGTGAGTAGTTGGTTTGATAAACAGAAACATTGTAATCGCTCTTAATACTGTGAATTATAACTAATGTGTCGTTTTAGTAAAATGAATGATTCACTCAGTATTTCCCCGCTGACAAAACCTTTTTCAAACATGTTTCAGGTGATATGTTGTGAGCAAAGAAAGAGAAGTGCCGTGAAGCAATCCCAGCTTAGAAAAGTGGCTTAGTGTAAATATATAAAAGAAACATGTTTTGAAAATAAAGATTTCCCGGAGAAATCACATTATTGTAAATTAGGGGATTTTATCCCTCAGTTATAAAACGGGCAGTTTGAATTATTAAAAGATCCTGTTTTAAAAAGACTTCCGCTGTTTCCTAAAATTTAAATACCGCAGGATTTCTGTCCCGCGGCTCCTGAAACGGGTCAAACCGGGTCGGGGGCCGTGACAAAAACTAACATTGGTGTTGGTTTTGATTACAGGTAAACTTTAGTAAGCTTACGGATGAAGATCAAGCTCGTTGTAAGACCGAACACAATCAAGATACAAGCTTCCGCACGGCGTTTCGTTGTCATTTTAAACGACGAACTTATTTTTTATGTTGTAAATTTTTAAGTTGCAAAAGATTAAAATTACTCGTATTTTCTACGGATCCTTAATCGTAATTACATGTTTATTTTTGTTATATAAACGAAAAACTTTAAAATAATAACAAGGGTGTTACAACATCGCATTCCCGAGGTATCCACATTCAGTCATACCTCGTTTTCATACCATTTGCATTCTCTTCCAATTCGTGAATAATTCCTTTCGTCTTTTCTTTCTTCGAGTCGTCGACATTTAAAGTTTTAGTTTGAGCTTCTCGAATTTCATCAAGGAGTTTAGAAGTGATTACCATCTTCATAGATTTTACCCGAATCGGGGGCGGGTACTCCTTTCGACTTAGAGCGTCCGCCACTACATTAGCCTTCCCGGGATGGTAATGAATGTCACAATCGTAATCCTTAATGAGTTCCAACCATCTTTGTTGCCTCATATTAAGATCTTTCTGCTCGAAAAAGTATTTGAGGCTTTTATGATCCGAGTAAATAGTACATTTCACCCCATATAGGTAGTGCCTCCATATCTTCAAGGGAAATACGACCGCCGTCAATTCTAGATCATGAGTTGGGTAATTGTTTTCATGCTGCTTAAGTTGTCTTGAAGTATAAGCAACGAATTTACCCTTTTGCATTAACACGCAACCTAAACCTTGGTGGGAGGCGTCAGTATACACTACCAAATCATCCGTTCCATCCGGTAATGTCAACACCGGAGAATTTGAGAGTTTTTCCTTCAAAGTCTGAAACGCTTTTTCTTGTTCTTTGCCCCATATAAACTTTTCACTCTTCTTTGTTAACTTCTTCATAGGCGAGGCTATCTTGGAGAAATCCTGGATAAATCTCCTGTAGTACCCAGCCAAGCCTAGAAAACTTTTTATTTCGCTTGGATTTTTCGGGGGTACCCAATTCATCACTGCATCTACTTTGGACGGGTTTACATGGACACCTTTCTCATTGATTACGTGGCCCAAAAATTGTACCTCTCTAAGCCAAAAGGCACACTTTGAGAACTTCACATATAACTTTTCCTTGCAAAGCATTTCCAATACGTCACGCAAGTGTGAAGCATGCTCTGCTTCACTTCGGGATTATACTAGTATATCATCAATGAAAACGATTACATACTTATCAAGCATAGGCCGACACACCCCATTCATTAAATCCATAAATGCAGCTGGTGCGTTCGTTAACCCAAAGGACATTGCTAAAAATTTGTAATGTCCATACCGTGTTCGAAACGCAGTCTTCAGCACATCTTCTTCTCGTACATGCAATTGGTGATAACCCGACCGCAGATCGATCTTTGAAAACCAACTTGCCCCTTGAAGCTGGTCAAATAGGTCATCAATTCTGGGCAACAGGTAACGATTCTTCACCGTTAAGTTGTTTAATTCTCGATAGTCGATGCACATTCGCATCGAACCATCTTTCTTCTTCACGAATAATACGGGTGCTCCCCATGGCGAAACACTTGGTTTAATAAAACATTTATCGAGTAACTCTTGGAGTTGCGTCATCAATTCTTTCATTTCGTTCGGGGCCAACCGGTAAGGAGCTTTAGCTACCGGCTTTGCCCCTGGGCTAAGCTCTATTTTAAATTCCATTTCCCGCTCGGGCGGGAGCCCCGGTAAATCTTCCGGAAACACATCCGGATATTCATTCACTATATTCACATCTTCAAGATTTGGAACACCTCGATTGGTGTCAATCACGTAAGATAGATACGCCCTACCCCTGTTCCTCACATGTTTGACAGCTTTGATTATAGAACACAATTTCGACTTGTTGACCCTATCTCCTTGAACACTTATCCGTTCCCCCCCCCCGAGGTTACTACATGAATGACTTTCTTTTCGCATTGAATTTCAGCGCGGTTTTGGGCTAGCCAATCCAATCCATTCCTATAACTACTTTAAATTCCCCCATACACATTGGGACAAGATCTATACTAAATTCCTCATCTTCGATTAAGATCTTACAGTTTCTACAAATATCATGCAATAAATAGCTTTTACTATCAGCAACTTCCACTTCTAAGGGTACTAACATCTTTTCAAGCTTAAAAGATGGATGAACTAATAATTCATTCGAAATAAACGATCTACTAGCCACGAAAACAAATAAAACATTCCTAGGCATAGAGTTAACTAAGAATATACCTGAAACCACATCCGGGCTAGTCTTGGCTTCATCCGAGGTTAACTGGAACATCCTTCCACGAGCCTTGGAAGGCTCATCCTTCTTTCCATCTTTCTTTGCCTCTTGTTGGAGTTTCGGGCATTCTGCTTAAATTTGCCTTGTTTAATAACAATTATAGCACGTTTTTGGATTCTTGGAGCACTTATAATACAGATGTCCCTCTTGCCCACATTTGTAGCACCCTTTCTTCCCCAACAAACATTCACCCGAATGATGTTTCCCGCATGTCTTGCAAATCGGGATTCCAATACCTGTCTTCCCTTTCCTGTTTTGATCTTGATATCTTGCCTTTTTCGATGGGTTTGAGTTGGTAGGCTTCTCCGCCACCCTTTTCTCTCCCCGTTCAACCTGCCTTCGTATCTCAATCTCCCTATCTCTTGCCCAGTCTATTAACTCATTCAACGTTTCACACACTTGGAGGGATTTACGAACTCACGATATTCGGCCTTAACATAGCATGATAACATAAAATCCTCAGCCTCTCGGTCCCCGCTATCTCCCCACAAAACTTTACCTTGTCAAGGAACTTATTCGTTATCTCGTCAATCGTTTCATCCTTTTGTCGAAGACGTAAGAAGTCTTTTTGAATCTTATCAATTGCGGATTGTGGGCTATGATATTTCAAAAATGGTTCCTTGAACTCTTGCCATGTTAATGTTTGTACTTTATCATCCCCCAATTCCTTCGAATATGCGTCCCACCAATCCTTTGCTTGGAGTTGTAGGAGACCCGTAGCAAACATTACTTTATCCTCCACTTCACATCTACTTCTCACAAACACAGCCTCGGTGCTTGAAATCCTTCTTTGACAGGTTATCGGATCAATTTCCCCTTTATATGGCAAGGGGTTACATGCCATAAATTTCTTATACGTGCACCATCGAGTGCTTTTCTTCGTTTGCAGTTCATTGATCATTTCCTTTAGCTCTTCAACTTTGGACATCACTAATTTGTTGACTATTCCCAACACTTGACCTTCAACTTCTTGAGCTAGCCGAGAAATACTAGCCTCTATTACCCTCCCTACTTCTTCCACAATTCTTTTGTTTATTGCTTCATGTTGTGCCGCTATATCATCATTCACGTTTACATTATCCGCCATCTACATAAAACATTTATCTCATTCATTAGATTTTTCTTTTCATACACCTCTTCACTGTATTTGAACTCATGTCAGCATATTACATTCAATTTACCATTCATACTTCATGCCTTATTATCATTGATGATTATATCATATCGTGTAGATCAAAACCTTTGATCACGAGGATTTACTTTTTCATCATGTCGTAAACATATATACTTTCCCTTATCTTTCTTAATATCAAATTTTCCTTTTAACTTTGCTTATAAGGCCTTAGAAATTGGTTAAAACAAGTTCCCTATTCAAAATAAACAAATAAAAAAAAGTGCCAGCATTTGAGGAGCTCGCAGGCCGCGAAGGCTCGACCTCCATGCGGTCGCGGGCCGTGACAATGGTCGCGCTACGCGACGGTAAGATAAGGTAGGGGTCGCGTGACGCGAGGCCCTCTTTTTGACAATAGGTTTCGTTCTTTTACAGCTGCAGATACCCAGCTCCAAAATTTTCCAACATTAAATCTTTAAAACTTCATATCTTTAGTTCTACTAGTCTGTTTTACTTAATTCTTTTTCCTACGGGTCCGTAATTTAATTGTGGACCCGTTTAGCAATGTCGTTCGCCT
The DNA here is from genome assembly GCF_002127325.2 of Helianthus annuus. NCBI lineage: Eukaryota > Viridiplantae > Streptophyta > Magnoliopsida > Asterales > Asteraceae > Helianthus > Helianthus annuus. The sequence goes on from NC_035447.2 coordinate 132,038,071, forward strand.
TAAAACTCGGTTTAAAGCGAATAACTTATAAATCTCCTTTCTATTTCTAACTACAAGCATAATCAGATTTACAATTTACTTACTTGCATAGCGCTTCAGATCGAACACACCTTCATACGAGCTTTCGGTTTGAGTTCAAGCATCTTAACTCTAACACTTGAATCCCTCAAACCTCGGCTCTGATACCAACTTGAAACACCCATTTTTCGACATTTAATAAATAACATAAACTTCATACAATTCTACAAAATTTTGGCATGACCCGTTTATAATAAGAACTTTCCCCCTGTTTTAACAACATCATTCAAATTAGGTCCTACGACACTTTTCAAAATATGTCAAAGTTATGACCAAACGAGGTTCATCATAAGTATTTTATCCAAACTACCCAAAAGAGTTTAAAATCCAAACTAGTTATGAACATCATAGACATAAGCTTTACAATTAGTTAACAAAACTATTTTGACCCTTTTTACAAAGGACAACATTAACCGGAAGCGCATAAGAGTCGACAATGTGTGTTCGGTCCGAGCGTGCCGCAATCAAGCATGGGATTTACCTATCATTCAAACAACAAACTATTTGTTAGTTCGTAATACATAAACGATTCGAATCCTTTAATTACCTATCATTATTCGACCCATTAACATGACATGTTACTCTCTTAACATCCTTGCTTCCTTTTGGAAACACCTAACATACCACTTTCCGACTCATTTGCAATGAATCGTTATATACCATACATTTCGACTTACTTACATCATTTGACCCGTTATGAACAAGTCAATTCCTAAACATTTCAACAATCATTCTACTCATCATTCCAACCCATTTAGACAGGTCATTTCATATTCACTACAACATCATCTTTTGAACATTTCTCAAATAAACTCTTTACATCTAATCAATCATGATCCATAATGAGAATTTACACTAAATTCATAATACCAAATATTACCATTCATATATCTACAATAGAGTAAATAAAGTTCATATGAACTTACCGTGATCTTGTGACGCTTGTGACTTTACGTGACTCACGCCTTCTTCTTTCTTCATGCCTATATGCCATAACTTTACACTTTTAGCTTTTGTATACTTTACATCACTTATGCATTTTATTCATTGATCATGGCGTTATACGACTAAGCATACATTCATTTTCATTCAATAACATCATTTTTATCAAAATTCCATATCATAGCACAACTAAAGCATTCTATGGCATTTCTTCGAACAACTAGCGTGCATACTAACTAATGAGCATAGAGTACAAGTACTTAAAGCATGTTTTTCTCCATAGTTCACTCATTGATTAACATAGCATTTTCTAACTTCATAATTTGCCATTATGAGCATATACACATTGTTCTAAATCACCTATTCATCATAATATCATCAACATTAATCTAATAAACATATAGAATTTCACAACATTCAAGGCATTCATGGCATATAAGTGGGTTTTCCCAAAATTCATCATCATATTCAAAAATTTAACATATCTTGATGTCTACACAACCATAGCAACCATCATTCATACTAGATTTAGCATTGCATTCACGAATTACACTAAACCCACTAAATCAAACATCACCAAATCATGAAATTAAACTTACTTGAGGTCAAGAACACTTAGATAATCGAAGTTTCTGGCTCATGCATTCGATTACTCACTGATTTCACTTTCAATTTGATAGAAATTTAAGATGTTAGGGTTTTGGGAGGGAAGGCTTTCCCCTGGTCTTCTCACGATCGCACACCAGGACCAAATTCTGGTCTTTTTTTATCAAGTTTATTTCATATTTACACATCTAGTCCCTCATCTTTTAGATCATATTCACTTTATTAATTCACATTCTAACTTGGTCATCTTTCTTGTCACACCCCGATTTCCACACGTTTCACCGGTGGGCCCGGTGGGGTATTACCATGACGTAGTTGGCAACAATACAGTCAAACAACATAATATTTAAATGCACAGCGGAAGCAAAAGATAGATATATTTCAACTGAATATAATTGTAATATCATGTATCACAAATAGTTGAAATAATCCACATGGGATCAAAATAAAATAGGAAATAATGTTCAACAGTTTGACGCCCAAGCTTGCGAGACTTACTGTGGACGCTAGGAGGAAGCCAACCTATTTCGCTTAGTACCTGCACTTAACCTTTTTGGGAAAATACGTCAGTTTACACTGGTAAATACATTCAACCGACACTTTTGTAAAAGGTTTAATAAAATTGATTTGAATGCACGTGGCACAAACTTTTATAACTTGGGATAATTATTTTAATATAATACTTGTAAACGAATTACATGTTTCTTTGCGTTCAGTAGCCCGATCCGTAGACCGGGTTAAAGACTAATAGACACACCACAGGTATAATACCCACAAGGTTAATCCTTAAGTGAGATACCATTTTTCATATGTAGCTGTCAGGTGTACGCCTACACCCCGTGCTTAGGTCGTGGCCATCTCGTAAGATGATGCCAGGGATATCCGGGACATGGTCATTAACCCCCCAAAGGCTTTAAGCAAACAAATCAAATTTTTAACGGGTCATCTTGACAATACTTAACCACTAATCGATTAAGGTCAAATGCCCGACCAAGCGGTATTCTATATACCGTACCCCAAGCCCGTATAGGGAAATAAGTTAAAAGTATTTACCTTTGCAAGTATAATTCACAAACAGCTAATGCAAGTAGCTTTTACCGGGTCTCCTATTCTGGAATGAAGGTTTATAATAACCTATTAGAATCCTAACGGGTCTTTGATTAAGCTTAAACTTAGACCGGTTAGTTTTAACGAAAGATACGGTTCGAACGCACGATTAAGCGAAGACCGGAATAAAATGTGATTTAGACCCGACAAGTTTGAAGACTTGTTTAATATGGGTAATCCAATCACATTCTGGATTTTGAGATAAAAACGACCTGGTTTGACCCGTTTCGGCTAATTTATGTAAACTAGTTACATAAACCACCGAACCGAATGCGTAAATGGCGTAACGGGTAAGCGTATGAGTCTTACACAGGTTTCCTAAGTTAATATGCTCTAAAGAGGTTATGATATCAGTAGGATACCTTCCATTATGCCCAGAATGAGTTTTATCCCAATATACGCCCCGTAGAGGTATTTTGGTCATTTTAAAGATTATAAAAGAGATTTCCGGGTTATACAGGAAATCTGAGTTTTCTGACCAGATTATAACGTTCAAAATACTTTATTTATTATATGAAATCAGTAGGAATTGGATTCGGGTCAAAATACCATGTAGAACTCATTTTAGGTCCGAAAAGGGTATATTCGGTATTTACCGAATCAACGCCATAACCGCAGGTTATGAGCAGGTTAAAAATAATTAAAAATCTTCAAAAATCCCAAAATATTATTCTACATCAGTGTGTAAAAGGTTTGGTGTCGAAATTTGGGTCTAGATAGGCTTTATACTAATTGCGCTGTTTAATTACTAAAGTTTCCTTAATTACGCTTTTTAGCATAACTCCTATTCTGGACCTCGGATTGACATGAAATTTTTGGGACATGTTTAGAAATCAGTAACTAAGGTTATTGTCCTTTCACATACCCAAAATTCTCGTTTTAAGGTCAAAAGGGCATTTTGGTCAACTTTAAGCATATAACGGAAAATGTGCAAACGACTTGGACAAACAACGAACCAGCCACAGAGGTTTATACCATCATGTAACTTGGTCCTAAGAGAGTCCTAAGGCATATCTAAGTCATACCAAAACGGGTCAGAACTGAAGTCAAAGCAAAAGTCAAAGTTTTGCGACTTTCGGTTCCGAACCGGGTCAAAACAGTAAATGGTCGGATCAAACAAGCTTAGACCAGTTCTTATACTTATTATCAAGTTATATGAGTGATAAAATAGGTTACATGCCATCTACATTGTTAATTATGCGTTAAATCAAAAATTAGCATTCTGTTGACTTTTTCTAAGCAACTTTGACCCGACATTTGGACTAGTTAGAGTGGGAATCAGAGGGTGCCCTTTCAAGGGTTTAATGCCCACATTGTCACACCCCCAAAATCCACCATGCGGAGTACTGCCGCTTGGAGGCGTGACGTGACCAGGATCGAGCCACCAATCATACTGAACAACGTATTTAAGTAAATAAAGCCAACCACAATACGATTGGTGACCAAGAGCTAGTTATCCAAGTTTTAAATTAAACAACGGAAGCATAAGCGTAAAGTCCAAAACATAAGTCCATAGTTTATAAGTTAAAGTTCAAAACGCAAGTTTAATAAGTTCATAATGATTTAAATATTAAACACTGGACATAACTGTCCGTACACCACAACGACTCCATCCTCGTGCAAGCTCCAAGCAGTTAGCGACCTGTAAGGCATGTAACAACGAGTCAACAACAAAGTTGAGTGAGTTCACGTTTGGTTGTTTAGTTTTAATTTGTTTCCGAAAACGTGGTTTGTCTTTCGTTGGCGTAATTGTCGTTGGGGTTACCCCGTAGTTGAAAGAAAATTTAACCAGTTCATTCTTTATTACCCATACCCTGTCCATGATTAGTGGGGGCTTTCCCATGTGAACTACTAGACCGTATGATATCGACTACTACGCAAGTAAGTTGTGCCCTACATCAGTGTCTATCATCACTGATGGTTTGCCATAGTCCATTAGTACACGCCCGTCCGACTAGCACGGTGTGAGGTTTGTTAAACCTAATAGCGCTATTAACTAATGACCCGCTCGCCATTGGCCTCGGCGATTAAGTCGATATAAAATGAGGGACTTATGATAGAGTTTTGTCTAGTAAGTTTAAGTTTGTTGTCCTACACAAGGAGGACGAACGTACATAGTTCTCCTAAAGAGAATACGCAGGATCAATACTGGCATCCTACTCGAGGAGGATGGCCGTACATATCCTACCTAAGTAAGATATGTAGATTCCGTTTTAATTCTTTAACCCATTCCCAAATCACCGGGAATCCCATGCCTTAGAAAGTGTGTGAACTCACCTCGGTTTGCTCGGTTAGATTCTCAAATATAACTAACAGTCAAAGCCGGTCAATCACGTCCTAGTAGGATTACCACTTAGTTTATTAGTCACTTCAAATAAGCACAAAATTCCTACACGCATCTAACACATATCATGCATCACTTTAACAATTTATGCCCATATAAACTCTCCATCCATTCCCATTCACAAATAAACATACGACATGGCACATAACACTTTTATCGACACATAACATGTTAGATCATTCACAGATAACATATTCGACATTTAGACACGCAAATCACTACTTATGTGGTTTTAACTTAATTATCTGAAACTGGGCTGTTTTCGAGCATTTTAATAAAATAGTTATCTTATTTCAAAAATTCTCAAATTTTTATAGAAGGTGCTAAACGACCCAAATATTATTGTGTAAAAATCTCGGGATCTAATCCATCACCAATATTTTATTAAAAATTCTTTTCCGGTCTGCACTCAGATTTATTATTTTCTGACTGCAGCCCACGGAATAATTCACTAAAAATTCATTGTAAGTCGGATTGACGAAATTACAGTGGGAAAATTACTACGACATCAGTGTCCATCTAATGTACAGATTTCATGGGCTGATCCGACACAGAACTCAAGTTATGACTAAAAACATATCGCCAATTTTCTGCAGAAAAAATGCAGCTCTATCTGCTGTTACGAAATGACACTTTAAAAATAGTAAACGGAGTCCAAAAATTATGATTCCGGTGCCATTAGAACCGTATTTCCTAATATCACATTTTAGATTCAAAATATCGGTTTTTCGTTAAGTTTATGACCTGTTTACAGCCAACTGAAGTTGGCTGTAAAGTATGGACAGATTGCTGTTTTTGGTCTCTAGCTTACTAGTTTGTATTCGGTTGATCCCGTTAATTATGTTTAGTGATCGTATCAACATCAAACATCCATATCAACAAGTGAATCAGCAAATACTCAGTACATATCAAAACAACTTCATACTAACACAATTACATCATGTTTTATCTTCTTGTTTAAACCCTTTTTAGTGTTCTTGTGAAATAAATATCATTCTACAAATATTAGCCATAAAAGTAAGATGATCAAGGGTAAACCGAGACTTACTACTAGCTTAAAGCTAGGGATGATTCTTAGTGAAGAAGATGGAGAGGATGATGGTGAAAAAGGTAGGAACAAAGCCCTTATGAAGCTCCACACAAAGCAAACTCTCTTGTATCAACTTTTAACCTTGAATGGGACTTGAAACTTGGAGGATGATGGTTGTTTAGGGTGTTGATGGTGGCGGTTTGGTAGTGACCGAAAGTGAGAGAGAGATGAGTGAAATGAGGAAGGTGAAAGATTGAGAATGATGGATGATCTTATGGTTCCATACTTCTAATAATCATTCCATATTTTATGTCTACTTCAACAAGCTAACAATCTAATAAATAAATCAAAGATAATCTTACAAGATATTTGAAGTATCTTATGGTTCCATACTTCTAATAATCATTCCATATTTTATGTCTACTTTAACAAGCTAACAATCTAATAAATAAATTAAAGATAATCTTACAAGATATTTGAAGTATCTTATGGTTCCATACTTCTAATAATCATTCCATATTTTATGTCTACTTCAACAAGCTAACAATCTAATAAATAAATCATAGATAATTTTACAAGATATTTGAAGTATGGTGAGAATGATATGTGGGGTCCCTTGAGGGACTAAAATCGTTTGGGGGGGGGGGGGGGGCTTTGATGTAAAACTTGCAAAAGATAGTTAGATTGTAAGTATTAGAATGATATATGTTTGTTAGTAACTTTTTAGCGGGTGTTATGGCATACGGGGATCATGACTAGCTCAGAATAATTACATAATATGTTTGACAAATATTTAGTATCCCGGGTAATGTCTGGTTGTTCGGTCAGATACCGTTCTGTTAAATTGTTTAATTGTTCCGTAAGGCGTCTTATTTATATATTTTTGTAACGCAATTTATTCCTAACACATAGGAAAACATACCGGACTATTTAGTAATTTTTCTGTATACTACTAGTATGCTAACACGTACATGTAAGCATAACACAGAAATCAGAGAGCAGTTAAATAGTTTAGCACAATCATCAATCACTTTAATTATCATTAATAAATTGTACGGAATACATGGAATTTTGAGGGTTGTCACATTCTCCCCCTGTTAAGAAAATTTCGTCCCGAAATTTAGTGCGTGGTTACTGAGGAAGCTAGTTAAGTTGCGTTGTTTTCCTGATTTTCCTGGGGTGTCACATCATCCCCCCGTTGATTTGGAATTTCGTCCCGAAATTCTGCGGTAGCTTCAGCCTCAGTAGTGGTTGCATTTTTCTTAAACAGCTGGGGATACTTGAGTTTCATTTGGTCTTCTCGTTCCCAGGTATACTCTGGGCCACGACGGGAATTCCAATGAACTAGGACGACAGGTATTCTGGTGTGCTTGAGAATCTTAATGTCTTGATCCGTAATCTCTACTGGTTCCTCGACGAATCGCAGCTTGCCGTCGATTGTGAGCTTTTTGAGAGGAACTATGAGGGTCTCATCTGACAGACACTTCTTCAGATTCGACACATGGAATACGTTGTGAACTCCACTGAGTTCTTCCTGTAGGTTCAGCCTATAAGCGACTTTGCCAATTTTCTCAATGATCTCGAATGGTCCGACGTAACGCGGATTAAGTTTGCCTCTTTTGCCTAAACGAACTACACCTTTCCAAGGTGAGACTTTGAGTAGCACTCGATCCCCAACCTGGAACTCGAGTGGTTTTCTTCGCTTATCGGCATAGCTTTTCTGACGGTCACGAGCTGCCGCCATTCGTTGTCGTATCTGAGCAATCTTCTTGGTTGTATCTACAACGAGTTCTGGGCCAGTGATTTGACTGTCACCAACTTATGCCCAACAGAGAGGTGATCAACACTTGCGTCCATATAGTGCCTCGAACGGAGCGGCCTGGATGCTGGTGTGGTAGCTGTTGTTATATGAAAACTCCACTAACGGGAGATGCTTTTCCCAGCCGTTACCAAAATCGATTACACATGCCCTAAGCATGTCTTCAAGAGTTTGGATGGTGCGTTCTGATTGCCCATCTGTCTGTGGATGATAAGCGGTGCTCATATCTAAGCGTGAGACAAAAGACTCATGCATAGCTTGCCATAGTTCAGAGGTAAAACGAGCATCACGATCAGAAATGATGGAGGTTGGCACTCTGTGCCTTGATACCACTTCTTTTAGGTAGATGTCTGCTAGAGTAGAAAACTTATCCGTTTCTTTGATAGGCAGAAAATGTGCAGACTTGGTCAGTCGATCCACGATCACCCAAATGGTATCATTTCCGCATTGAGATCTGGGCAGGCCGGTAACGAAATCCATGGAAATTTGCTCCCATTTCCATTTAGGTATCTCTGGTTGTTGGAGTGGGCCTGATGGTTTCTGGTATTCGACCTTGACTCTAGCACAAGTCAAGCATTTACTGACGTAGGTTGCTATGCTAGCTTTCATACCAGGCCACCAGTATGTAGTTTTTAGGTCGTGGTACATCTTATCCGAACTAGGATGTACTGAATAACGAGACTTATGTGCTTCATCCACCACAAGCTCACGTAAGTCTCCATAAAGTGGAACCCAGATGCGTCCGTTAACATAGTAGGCGCCGTTTTCCTTTTGTTCTAGCCGTTGTCTCGATCCTCGTAGGGATTCAGCCCTGATGTTCTCTGCTTTCAATGCTTCAACCTGAGCATCACGAATCTGAGCTGGAAGGTTGGATTGGATGGTAAGCTGTAACGCACGTACACACCTAGGTATAGTATCCTTCCGGCTGAGGGCGTCAGCCACCACATTGGCCTTGCCCGGATGATACTTGATCGCGCATTCGTAGTCATTCAAGAGTTCAACCCATCGGCATTGACGCATGTTCAACTCCTTTTGCTTGAAGATATGCTCGAGACTCCTGTGATCGGTGTAAATGGTGCACTTGGTACCGTACAGGTAATGTCTCCATATCTTAAGCGCGGAAACAACTGCTCCCAGTTCCAGATCGTGAGTAGTGTAATTCCTTTCGTGAACTTTAAGTTGGCATGATGCGTAGGCAATGACCTTGTCACGTTGCATCAACACACAACCAAGGCCTTGGATGGAAGTGTCGCAATAAACCACAAAATCATATGTGCCTTCGGGCAGTGAGAGAATAGGTGTGCTACAAAGTCTATCCTTCAAGTGCTAAAATGCGGACTCCTGTGCATCACCCCAACGATAGGTGACACCCTTCTGAGTCAGTGAAGTGAGAGGTCGCGCAATCTTGGAGAAATCTTTGATAAACCTTCTGTAATATCCTGCCAAACCCAAGAATTGGCGGATTTCTGTGCGGGGTGCAGGCCAGTTCTTGATTGAGTCAACCTTGGATGGATCTACATGAATCCCATCCTTGTTTTAGAAAGCGGACTTCGCGAAGCCAAAAGTCACATTTCGAAAACTTGGCATATAACTGCTCTTTTCGAAGAAGTTCCAGAATAAGCCTCAGATGTTGCTCGTGTTCCTCCTGACTCTTAGAATAGATGAGGATGTCGTCGATGAATACTATGACAAATTTATCCAGTAAGGCTTGCACGCTCGGTTCATGAGATCCATTAAGACCGCAGGTGCATTCGTTAACCTGAAAGGCATAACCAGAAACTCATAATGGCCGTAACGAGTTCTGAATGCTGTTTTGGAGACGTCTTCCTCTCGGACTCTCAACTGATGGTAGCCCGATCTCAAATCAATCTTAGAGTAGTAACTCGACCCTTGCAACTGGTCGAATAAGTCATCAATGCGTGGAAGAGAATAACGATTCTTCACAGTCACCTTGTTGAGTTCGCGGTAGTCAATACACATTCTGAAGGTACCGTCTTTCTACTTTACGTATAACACTGGAGCTACCCATGGCGAAGAGCTAGGACGTATGAAACCCTTTTCCAAGAGTTCTTGTAGTTGTGTAGACAATTTTTCGAGTTCTGATGGAGCTAGACGATATGGTGCTCGAGCTATGGGCGCTGCTCCAGGAGCTAGCAAGATTTGAAACTCGACCTGACGATGAGGCGGAAGTCCAGGCAATTCCTCAGGAAATACCTCAGGAAAGTTGCGTACAATAGGAATGTCTTCTATCTTCCTTTCTTCCGCGGATGTATCAGAAACGAGGGCTAGAATAGCGGTGTGGCCCTTTCGCAAACACTTCTGGGCCTTAAGGAAAGAGATGATGCCTACAACAGCACCACTCTTGTCGCCACGAATTACGAGGGGTTCTTTATCAGAACGAGGGATACGGACAATTTTCTCCTTGCAAATAATCTCCGCTTGGTGTTGAGATAACCAATCCATCCCAATGACAACGTCAAAACTACCCAGAACGATAGGAATGAGGTCGATAGAAAAGGTCTGATCGACAAGGACAAGCTTGCAACCCTTAACTACATGTGTAGCCTCTAAACTTTTACCATTTGCTAACTCTACGATGTGCTTGGTGTTCAAAAGGGTTGGAGTATGCTTAAGCATCTGACTAACTCTTAGGAACACATATCTGTACCTGAATTGACTAAAATAGAAACAAAGAAATTGTCTGGTAGGAACTTACCCGCTACAACGTTGAGGTTGTTTCCTTCTTCCTCTTGTCCATTCAGAAGCTCATGCTTACCAGTCCTGCGGTTATCCTTATTGTCTCCGTTATTGTCCCCGTTTCCCTGGTTGCCGCTGTTGTCACGATTCTGTCTCATCTGCGGACAGTTCCTCTTGAAGTGACTCTCAGCACCGCACTGGTAACATCTCTCATTACCCTGCTGGTGTTGTCGTTGGTTCCGGTTTGCAGGGTATGGGCTCCTACAGTCTCTAGCCATATGTCCCAACTTCTTGCACCGATGACAACACGATTCCGCACATGACCCGCTGTGGTGACGTTGGCACTTGCGGCATCTCGGTTTATTCCCTAGGTATCTCCCCTGATTTTGGTAGTTCAGCCCGAGTTTCCTGTGCGGTTCCCGTTGTATAGAGCTAGGACCCTCACCTTGGTGCTCACCCCAAATATACTTGTTACTCATAAGAGCATTTGCATTGGAAGAGCTACGCTTGGGCAACTTGCCCTCTTCCACCGCCTGATCGGTGAGTTGGTGCGCCAAACGAACGACTTGCTGGATTGTGGGAAGGTTAGCCGCACTCACAGACCCTTGGATTTCCGGGACTAAGCCTCTGAGGTATAGCTTGATTCGCCTAGATATGGGTTGTGACATGTTAGGACATAAGGCAGCTAAGTCGTTGGACCTCTTTGTGTACGCCTCAATCTCTGATCCTTCCATCTTCAAACCATAATACTCTATTTCAAGTTTCAGAATGTCATCCAGGTGGCAGAACTCTTCCTTAATCAAATCCTGGAAGTCGCTCCAGAGGGTGGCATTCGCGTCTGCCAACCCGAGCATCTGAACTTGTGCGTTCCACCAAGAATACGCTTTCCCTTGCAACATGACAGTAGCGTACTCTACTCGTTTGCCAGCAGGACTTTCACTTTCTTCGAACGTATATTCGATTCTTCGAATCCAGTGTAGAAGGTCGATTGTCCCTCCAGTGCCATCGAAAGTGGGAGGTTTACACTCCAAGAACGCCCTGAAGGTGCCCATGCGGGATTGGGTGTGCATGGGTTGACTCCCTGATTGGGTTGCCAAGGCTTCAGCAATCCGTTCGTTAATCAAGGTCGTCAGCTGATCCTGGGTCATGTTGAGACGCCCACTCATGATCTTCACTTCGAGGGGAACACAGGTAAGAAAGGTATCGCAACGTGCGTAAGTGTGGGGTGACAGAAGAGAGTAAGCACACAAGGTTCAAATAGCAATTATCACGTTAACTAATGCACAATGTAAACTATCTAATCGACAATATAACATAAATCATACCACCTATAGTGTCGAGTCTTGCACGTGGAGCGCAGCATTGTTGTGGATCGTTGAGCACTGTACAGGTTATAGTCTGGTTTTATCAAAAAGCTTTTCCCTTTTTAAAACCAAGTTCACTATAACCAATGGCTCTGATACCAATCTGTCACACCCCCAAAATCCACCATGCGGAGTACTGCCGCTTGGAGGCGTGACGTGACCAGGATCGAGCCACCAATCATACTGAACAACGTATTTAAGTAAATAAAGCCAACCACAATACGATTGGTGACCAAGAGCTAGTTATCCAAGTTTTAAATTAAACAACGGAAGCATAAGCGTAAAGTCCAAAACATAAGTCCATAGTTTATAAGTTAAAGTTCAAAACGCAAGTTTAATAAGTTCATAATGATTTAAATATTAAACACTGGACATAACTGTCCGTACACCACAACCACTCCATCCTCGTGCAAGCTCCAAGCAGTTAGCGACCTGTAAGGCATGTAACAACGAGTCAACAACAAAGTTGAGTGAGTTCACGTTTGGTTGTTTAGTTTTAATTTGTTTCCGAAAACGTGGTTTGTCTTTCGTTGGCGTAATTTCCGTTGGGGTTACCCCGTAGTTGAAAGAAAATTTAACCAGTTCATTCTTTATTACCCATACCCTGTCCATGATTAGTGGGGGCTTTCCCATGTGAACTACTAGACCGTATGATATCGACTACTACGCAAGTAAGTTGTGCCCTACATCAGTGTCTATCATCACTGATGGTTTGCCATAGTCCATTAGTACACACCCGTCCGACTGGCACGGTGTGAGGTTTGTTAAACCTAATAGCGCTATTAACTAATGACCCGCTCGCCATTGGCCTCGGCGATTAAGTCGATATAAAATGAGGGACTTATGATAGAGTTTTGTCTAGTAAGTTTAAGTTTGTTGTCCTACACAAGGAGGACGAACGTACGTAGTTCTCCTAAAGAGAATACGCAGGATCAATACTGGCATCCTACCCGAGGAGGATGGCCGTACATATCCTACCTAAGTAAGATGTGTAGATTCCGTTTTAATTCTTTAACCCATTCCCAAACCACCGGGAATCCCATGCCTTAGAAAGAGTGTGAACTCACCTCGGTTTGCTCGGTTAGATTCTCAAATATAGCTAACAGTCAAAGCCGGTCAATCATGTCCTAGTAGGATTACCACTTAGTTTATTAGTGACTTCAAATAAGCACAAAATTCCTACACGCATCTAACACATATCATGCATCACTTTAACAATTTATGCCCATATAAACTCTCCATCCATTCCCATTCACAAATAAACATACGACATGACACATAACACTTTTATCGACACATAACATGTTAGATCATTCACAGATAACATATTCGACATTTAGACACGCAAATCACTACTTATGTGGTTTTAACTTAATTATCCGAAACTGGGCTGTTTTCGAGCATTTTAATAAAATAGTTATCTTATTTCAAAAATTCTCAAATTTTTACAGAAGATGCTAAACGACCCAAATATTATTGTGTAAAAATATCGGGATCTAATCCATCACCAATATTTTATTAAAAATTCTTTTCCGGTCTGCACTCAGATTTATTATTTTCTGACTGCAGCCCACGGAATAATTCACTAAAAATTCATTGTAAGTCGGATTGACGAAATTCCAGTGGGACAATTACTACGACATCAGTGTCCATCTAATGTACAGATTTCATGGGCTGATCCGACACAGAACTCAAGTTATGACTAAAAACATATCGCCAATTTTCTGCAGAAAAAATGCAGCTCTATCTGCTGTTACGAAATGACACTTTAAAAATAGTAAACGGAGTCCAAAAATTATGATTCCGGTGCCATTAGAACCGTATTTCCTAATATCACATTTTAGATTCAAAATATCGTTTTTTCGTTAAGTTTATGACCTGTTTACAGCCAACTGAAGTTGGCTGTAAAGTATGGACAGATTGCTGTTTTTGGTCTCTAGCTTACTAGTTTGTATTCGGTTGATCCCGTTAATTATGTTTAGTGATCGTATCAACATCAAACATCCATATCAACAAGTGAATCAGCAAATACTCAGTACATATCAAAACAACTTCATACTAACACAATTACATCATGTTTCATCTTCTTGTTTAAACCCTTTTTAGTGTTCTTGTGAAATAAATATCATTATACAAATATTAGCCATAAAAGTAAGATGATCAAGGGTAAACCGAGACTTACTACTAGCTTAAAGCTAGGGATGATTCTTAGTGAAGAAGATGGAGAGGATGATGGTGAAAAAGGTAGGAACAAAGCCCTTATGAAGCTCCACACAAAGCAAACTCTCTTGTATCAACTTTTAACCTTGAATGGGACTTGAAACTTGGAGGATGATGGTTGTTTAGGGTGTTGATGGTGGCGGTTTGGTAGTGACCGAAAGTGAGAGAGAGATGAGTGAAATGAGGGAGGTGAAAGATTGAGAATGATGGATGATCTTATGGTTCCATACTTCTAATAATCATTCCATATTTTATGTCTACTTCAACAAGCTAACAATCTAATAAATAAATCAAAGATAATCTTACAAGATATTTGAAGTATCTTATGGTTCCATACTTCTAATAATCATTCCATATTTTATGTCTACTTCAATAAGCTAACAATCTAATAAATAAATTAAAGATAATCTTACAAGATATTTGAAGTATCTTATGGTTCCATACTTCTAATAATCATTCCATATTTTATGTCTACTTCAACAAGCTAACAATCTAATAAATAAATCATAGATAATCTTACAAGATATTTGAAGTATGGTGAGAATGATATGTGGGGTCCCTTGAGGGACTAAAATCGTTTGGGGGGGGGGGGGCTTTGATGTAAAACTTGCAAAAGATAGTTAGATTGTAAGTATTAGAATGATATATGTTTGTTAGTAACTTTTTAGCGGGTGTTATGGCATACGGGGATCATGACTAGCTCAGAATAATTACATAATATGTTTGACAAATATTTAGTATCCCGGGTAATGTCTGGTTGTTCGGCCAGATACCGTTCTGTTAAATTGTTTAATTGTTCCGTAAGGCGTCTTATTTATATATTTTTGTAACGCAATTTATTCCTAACACATAGGAAAACATACCGGACTATTTAGTAATTTTTATGTATACTACTAGTATGCTAACACGCACATGTAAGCATAACACAGAAATCAGAGAGCAGTTAAATAGTTTAGCACAATCATCAATCACTTTAAATATCATTAATAAATTGTACGGAATACATGGAATTTTGAGGGTTGTCACACACATAATTACCAACATATAACTATCTTTGATTCGAGTAATCACTGGACCATTTGTGATTAATCGTTAAGTCAATCGTTAATTACGACGGATTGACTTTTAAGCTAAAACTAAGCAAAAACTTAACTAAGAAGGGTTAAGCACACTTACTGAAGTCCTATGCACGACCAGAAATGCTTAGTGAAGACACTTGAGCTCCAGAAATGATCAGAAGTGTTGAATGAAGGTGTGGTTACAATGGTCGCATCTCATGGCCTTTTATAGTGATCATGGATGCATTAGATCATGACACACAAGTCTACAAGTGTAACCAGATCATCAACAAGTGTCTCTGAGGCCTAGGGGTCGTTTAGGGGCGCCCATGCTGTTGCAATAATGTTTAGAGTCGGTTAAAACACTAAGCAGTGCTGCTGCCTACTTTTTCTGTAACTGGGCCTCTCACGCGGCCCGCGTCAAAGGTCCTTCAACCTTTACGCCGCCCGCTTGAATCTTCCTGACAGAAACATATCTTTCCACTGTCCACGCAGCCCGCATAAGCTCTAGGTAACTCTTACGCGGCCCGCCTGAGACCTGCTGTAAGATTTTTCAAATCTTTTTCATTATTGCAGCTGGCTCTTGGCGTTTTGAATGGGTAACTTTGCACTTTGGGCCTTTCTCATTTACGTATAAGGGCCTCGTGACTTTTACCCAACTTATAAATCCTCGGTTAGTTTATTACTACCCGAAAAGTCATAACTTTCAATGTTGACGCTTTTAACCCCTCATGTACGAATTCGATCATAACTATCTCATTTTATAACAGAACTTGATGAAATTTACATCGTGCATTCTAGTGAGCATATTTTATCATTACAAAGCTTCGGGTTTGCTAAAAGGTCACTCAGAGGTATAACTTAAACATGTTGACACATTTAACCCCTCTAGTTTGTAATTTCTCACTTTCTTCCATATTTCGTTCCGTATGATCCATGATTCATTCGTTTGAAGGTACGAGCATCATGTAGGGTTACTGTAAAGTATATTTATCCCTTGTTGACATTTTGAACCCTTGAATTCACATACTTTCTATGTTTGTCAACTTTAGTCCCTCTGTAGTATTTATTACCACGTGCAAACTTATGACACGTGTCATTACTTTATAGGACACAAATTTTCGAGGTGTTACATTTCTTTTACTAACTTTTCTTATGACATAATTGTATACATTTCCATTTTAATTATTAGAATATCACTACATATTATACTTTTATGACATATGAAAATTTGGGGTGTTACACTTAAAAAGCTTGTTACTGAAATCGGTTTCCCTCCAAGTAAACCTAACCAAATTCTATGTGACAACAAGGCTGCCATTCAAATCTCAAAGAATCTGGTACATCACGACCGAACAAAACACATAGAGGTGGATCGGAATTTCATTAAAGAAAAAATAGAAATAGGGGTCATTGGATTGCCATTCGTTCGATCTAAAGATCAGCTAGCTGATATCTTAACAAAAGCCGTAAATGGAAGAATTTTTGCAAAATGTTTGGGCAAGTTAAACGTTGGACATCCCACCATTCAACTTGAGGGGGAAGTTAGAAAATAAAGTATATTTGGAAAATATTGGGATCAGTCAAACATCATCTCCCATTTTACAGCTACTATCTGGATTTCCAACCTTTGTCTATTCCCTTTGATTATTCTTGTATCTATATTTAATTTGTATCATGGCCTATAAGATGTAGAGGCAAACATGTATTGTATTCACTCAGAAATAAACAATCAAACCCCTTCTTTTCAATTCATACAAAACCACAAGTGATTCATTAACTCTTAAGTGACATGCATGTGATATATGCACATTCTTGATCAACAAATAATAACATAAATTATTAATTTGAAACATTATCAAAACAAAAAACCATTTGGGAGTGATAAATCCATATTTTTCATCATTTAAACCTTGTTTTCCCAACAAGTTGTCTTGATAAGACTTATCTGACTCCAAATTAGGTTTGTATCCATGCTTATTTAACAAAATACCAAAAAACAAGATTATTTTGAATCCCCACACAAATAAAAAGTTATCCAAATTTAACAATTTTCTAAAGGAGTTGGCTAAATGTATCTCCTTTTTTACTAGTCATACCCCCTTTTTAAAAATACAGTTTAAAAGTTGTCAAATTTTACCCCTCTATACAATTCAAATATTGTTTTTGAAGACACTTTCTCTAACTAGTATTTTATTATGTTTCTATAAAACGTCACTACAAATTAATAAAAAAATATTTTTTAAACAATAAAAAAGTTTTAGAACTTTTTTTGAAAAAAACAATTGATTTTATATTTTTTATTTATTTTCTCTCATCTTTCTAGTTCTATTAGTATCATTAGTATATTAAATTTGTATTATAATATAATTAACAACTTTTATTTATTAAAAGTAATAAAATGCAAAAATAAAATAAAACGTTAACTAGCACATTAGGTAGTAAAATGCTTTGATCAAAGCATGTAATATCAGTCTATAATCAATAATCGACATAAGTTGAAATTTAATTATTGTGAGGGTATGTTATTGACTAATCAATATCATTATCTACAAAGTAAAGTGTTGATTCTCAAATATATTTCTCTTCTTTTAATTCGCAAACTATATTAAGTTGGTTGGCTTTAAACCTTCATTTAAATTTGTGTATTATTGTTTATACAAACTAAATTCGAACTCCCACTTCAAGCCGTTATGAACGAAAAAAATCCCACTTCAAAATTAAAATGACTCGCCTCAGTTTAAAACATAAGAAAATGACTTTTTTTTCAAATAACAAAAAAAAATCTTTTTAGATAAAATAATGTTTTAAAAGCAAATGCTAGTAATAATAATAATTAAAGATAAAAAAATGACAAAAAAAAAAAAAACAAAAGGGTTTGAATTATATTAATGTGAAAGTTAAATGAGGGAGTACGTTCAGTAGAAAAGGGGGTACATTTACCGCACCCTTTTCTAAAACTAAAAGCAACCTTCATACTTGCATGTCCAAGAATTGGTCTAATTGATATGTTGCCCATTTGAAGTAAGAATCCGTTTTTTCTGTTGGTTTAAAGGACTAGTGGATCGGAATCAACTGTAGACACAAAATCTTAATCCAGCATGTAAAATGCCTTGAGATTAGTCACACATAATGGTGAACTAAATTGGTAGTTTCTATGGCACATTTTGATCCATGGACCTTATCCCAAACCACTCATGCTAGCTACATTACTGTTCTTATAAATCCAATAATCCTTCTTAAAATGATCATTCAACACACTTCCAATAAGCCATTCCACACATCTTGTTCAGAGCTCTGTTGGTACTTTAAAACTTCATTTAGTAAACTTGACATCTTGTTGGGAGCTTTCTTGGTATTTTTAAAATTCATTTAGTAAACTAGTAATTTTTCTTTGGGGTGGCCAACATCCTACCAATTTTATCGGGGATTATCCAACCATCTTTTTATCATTGGCTTTATCACCTTTTTGAGACCTCAAGAAATAATCAAGTCGTATCAATGGAAGTTCTTCCATTTCGTATTTTAATAAGTGCTTAAAGTCTTGCCCAGATGAGGGTAGATTATCAAGCACACTAAAAGCCTAGATGGATTTAGCCATCTTCATGATGTGTTGATTAAACTGCCCTATGGTAGACATCACTTCATTATACTGTTCCATTCCATGCCTTGAATCAACCATTTTGTAACTACTTAATTAAATTACTAACAAGAAATTTCTTACTAGATATATCATCAACCATTTATTTCCATTCAAAAGAATAGCACAATTCTTTTGAGGATTTTTCATTTTGTTATACATAAAAAAGGGAGTCAGACGTACCGTGATAAATGTCTACAACATATGTAGTCAGGGTGGACTTATGCGTAGCCTAGAGTGGGCGCTTAAGAAAAAAATAGAGTAAACTTCCGTTTTGCTCCCTGTGGTTTGGTCATTTTAATGGTTTTGCCCCAAACCTTTAAAAATAGCCATTTTGCTCCCTGATCTCTCTAACTTATCACCATTTTGCTCCCCGCCTCTAACTCCATCTAAAACGTCTGTTAGTTTTGTGGGTATTTTGGTAATTTAATAAATATATTTATGAGATCTTTTTATATTATAAAGTGACTCTCTCTCTCTCTCTCTCTCTCTCTCTCTCTTTCTCTCTCATCTCACCCTCCTTCTCCCTTCCTTCCCCTTTCATCTCTCTACTCACTCAGAATTCTTTCAACCTAACCAGCCACCACCATGAAACCAGCCACCACCATCACACGCAACCCGTCACCATGACACCACCACCATCATTGTTTCATCTTCGTCTGAAGCCATAACCCCGAAATCTTCATCTAACCCTAGTCATGGATGTTGAGGTTTCATCTTCGAGAAAATACAGTGATATGGATCCAGACAGGCTAAACTAATCGTGGCGGTGAAAGGTGAACCGTTGTTGGTAGCGGCGGCCAGGGATACAAAGGATGTTGACAACAATTTCTAGATCTAGGGTTTCGAACTAAGGTTCATCTCTCCGGTGATAAGAACAAATAAGATGAAGGATGGCCATGGTGGTTCGCATTGGTCAACAACAGCAATAGAGGGATCGAAACCCTAGATCGTCGGCCAAACTCGTTAAACTATTAGACTTCGTCGTGGCTTCGCAACAGAAGGTAGAGAGATGGTGGTGATTCCGGTGGTTTTTGGGGCTAAGGTGATGATTTCTGGTGGTGGTGCTGCTGCTTGTCCGCGGTGGCACTTGTAGAAGAGGATGGTGAACTGGTTGAATATGGTTAAACAAACGGATCTATGACAAATCTGATGTTTGGGGTTAGAGATCTGGTTCATAAATCTGATGGTTGAAAAGATTGATATGTATGTGCTTTGGTTGGCTCCGGTGATTTGGAAGGGCAGGTGGTGCCGTGGTGGTGGTTGTTGTTAGCAGGTGGTGGTGTTGTGGTGACGAGTGTTGGTGCTTGTGTTTGAGAGAGAGGTAATGTAAATAAAAAATTGATTTGGAAGGATAAAAGAATTGATTGTGTTCGTAGCAGGTGGTTGTGGTCGTAACAGGTGGTTGTGGTGGTAAGGGAAAGGGGAGGTGGTGGTGAGGTAGTGGCGATTGGTGGTGGGTGGTGGTGTAGGAGAGAGAGAGAGGGTGATCTTGTAGAGAGAGAGAGTGAAGACTGAACTTGTTATGCATATATTAATAAAATTTATTTTTAAATGTAAATTACCAAAATACCCTTATTTTATATTTGTAATTACCAAAATACCCTTTCAGTTAACATAGAATATGGATGAAGTTAAGACCGTGGAGTAAACTAGAGACAACATCCAAACATCAGGGAGGAAAATTGGCTATTTTTAAAGGTTTGGCGCAAAACCATTAAAGTGACCAAACCACAGGGAGCAAAACGAAAGTTTGCTAAAAAAATATTTATAGTGGTATATATGAGTTAAAATCCCGAGCGCCCCGTAAAATTATGCATTCGCCCCCTTGAACTTTCAAACACCATCCTCAAATATTGAGGTAAAATATATTTCCAGATTATTTGATTAATCATTGAAACTTCAAGATTTTTTTTCTATTTAAATTTTATTCCTCTAATTTATTTATTTATTACTTTTATTTAATTTAGTACTTATTATATTATTATAATAATAACTTGCTATAAGTTATTTTTTTATTTTTAAAATAAATAACTTGCGAACATTTTTCAATTTAAAGTACGTTTAAAAAAGCAAATGATAAATTTTGTTGAGTTAAAGCAAACGATAAATTTTGTTTGAGTTACAGTGTAAAAAGAAATTTCTACTAGGATTCCCCGGTCAAAATATTAGGTTCCAAGACTGTCTCTAGATGATTTTATAACTAGAATTCAATAAATAAAAACTCATAGGGAAACATTTTATGTATATTGTATTTTCATTATGCATGTGTGTAGCCGTTTGATGTACTTTTGTTAATTATGTAAAAGTTAGTTTAATTATTTTTTTATCATAACACGACTTGAACTGGGCCGAAAAAAATATTATATAGTAATAAACAAATGACCCTTAAAAAATTCCGCATCCCATGTAAAACTAGTTTTATACCCGTCCGGTGGACGGGTATATTAATGGTATAATGACATAGGTATTTTATTCTTTGTGTTCTAAAAAATATATTTGTTTAAGATAAAATAAACACTATATAGCAGTGGAATAACTGTTTTCTCATTATGTTAAGTTGGTTCATTTTACTCAAAACTTTAAGAGAAAACAATTAACTATAAAAACAATTTAGACCAGTACGACAGTCGGAACAACTTGAAGCAGGATGCATTTTTCAAAGATGGTTACTGAGAGATTTGCATATTAACTAACATTGGTAATACGGGTCAGGTAACGGGTCATACCGGTTCAGGTCATGACAAGCCATATTAGGGGGGAAAAGTAATTAATCTCCTAGCTTAAGAATGTTGTCCGTCTCATTCAATAAGAGTTGATCATCAGTTACTCTGTCTCTGTAAATTAATTAGAAATGTCAATAATTAATTAGTAAGTTTAAGGGTAAAAAAAGTTGCCATACCTATAAAAATAATACGGTTAGGTTTACGTCTAGTTAACCTCTTGATAGATATCAAACGTTCTCTGCAAAAGCAAGTAAGACCATAATCATGTGCTACTAAAACAAAAGTGAGAATTAATCATAAAAACATAAGTTCAGCTAATAAGAAAATCACTGCAAGGAGAAGGCAGGTGACAAACTAATTTAAGAATGAAACAATGTGGAGATGCAATTTCCACATTAAACTTAAGCGTCTAACAATTACTGATGACCAACAATTATAGAGGTAAAATGTAACCAACAATCACAGAGGCAAAATATAACCACAGGTCCACAGTGACTCGCCTCACATACATACACCAACATAATGTTAATCACATCACATTTACCTGTTCTTGTCAACCTATCAGTTATGAAAGAACAATTGCAGATCGACGCTACAGATTTAGTGTTCACGCCATCGATTCCCACTTCCAAATTTTATAGGTCTCGTCATCACTTGCAGAAGCAAGAAGCATGTTATCCTACAAATAAAAATCCACCCAATATGATCACAAAATTTGAATTGTTTCAAAGGATTCGGGACTTTCAAATTTCAAATTTTCAACTCATTTGAACCGTTTCTCTTTTACCTCTTTTTTTTTTTTTTGTATTTTGCCCATGAAAGACGAAAAAACCATAATAGAACCATTCATAAACAAATGGGTCAAAATCACCATCTCTACTGTACATAAATATATAGACCCATACATCTTTAGCACCCCTCTAATGTAATCTCTTATGGTCTTTATAAAAAGGGTCACACGAGCCAATTTTGCAAAAAAAAAAAAAATGGATTATCTGTAAAAAAAAAGGACTGAAAATAGACATCCATATAGATAGCACGCCCAAAGTTGGACAAATGATGTAACATCAAATATTGGAAAAAATAATCTGCAATGTAAGAAAAGAAACCAGGCCCTTTTTCCCAATATTTTCAAAAGCAGATGAGAAGAAAAGAAAATAGTGTATATGAAATGCCTACCGAATGATCTTCAGATTGATAACATAAGTGTATAGCATCATCAGCTGCTCCAATAGCGCTATTATTCCTTCCCTGTCACGTTAAGCAGTACAAAAACATAAAATCTACACATTAGCTATTGGAAGAGCTGACCATCGGTTAAATCCCTGTCTACTTGGTATGTTTTTTTCTTTAATTCCCATACTTACCTTTTATGACATATAAACTAAATAACTATTTTATAGTGGCAAACAAACAGATTTAAAAAAAGTATAAAGTACTTAAACTACGTTGATATGCTAGTTGCTACCTTGACTAATGGACTAAGAAATTGGTTCGATCATGATAATCAAACATAATGCAAAGGTGGCACCTACCAAAACAAAGAAACATAATATATCATATAGCATAACATCTCTTATTCAAATATACTTTTTGAACATTTGCTACACCACAATCCTCATTATTTAATATATTTAATGAACCCAGGTACTCAGTTTACCTGCCTTAACTAACATCCAAGAGTTGACTTGTTTGACTTTTATGCTCATCATGTTAAGAATTAATCAGTCATCTGTGTAAGTGCCTGCTAAATAATTTAACACAAAAATTTAAAACACAAGTGCACTAACAATTTGCGGGTGCCGGAAAGAAACATGTTATCCAAGCGAAAGCCTGCTGGTAGCATATGTGGGTCAATGAAATAATAATAGCAAAGATAAAAGAAATGAAATAAAGAAATGGCCTTTAAAGCAACATTGTCTCTGGATATTCTATGTAGCCTTTGAATGCTTGCAACCATTCTGCACCAACGGCACCTAATAATAGAAACTCATGAACTTTCTTAGCATCTCATTTTCTATTTTTTTTATGTAAACCAAATGCATTATTAAATGCGCTTGCTTTTAAACTTGATTGATTCGGGTCATTATTCCAACAAAAAATAGCCTAAAGTGGAAGCAGTTCAGATGGGTCAAAATGAGTCCAAATTGGTATTTTGTTAAAAAATTGAATTATTACCAAAAAAAAAAAATCATACACAAATTTCATACTAAATATTTATAAGAAAAATAGTGTTTTTGAACAAAAAAATATTACAGGTCAACGTGACTAGCACCAAGCTTACCCATCTGACTAGTTACCCATCGCGGCACGCATATGAAATAACAACCAAAATCTGCAATGACTAACCCTTATGACAGGGATCGTGCACTTCATAAAAGCTACAAATTCAAGTCAAGTTACTCTATTCTATCAAAATCTGACTAAAAAATAAGTCTTACAACAAAGGGGTCGTATGTCGGTTCCGTGTAGTTCAAAAGATGCCTGTAAATGTGAAGAATTGCTATAGAAATTGCCCCAATTGTGCATAGCAATGCTTGTAACTGAGCCAGAATGATCGTTGTTTGCAATTTTGATTGATCTGCATTCGAACGGAAGAAATAAGTCATAAACAAAAGACCCAATTTTGTTAGTTAGTCACCATAAAAAGCTTGGAGAGAACAGTTCTGTACCTTGGAAGGATCAAGGCCTAAACAATCAGCCATAATGGATGGGTATGTACCCTCGATTAATGCACATAAATGCGATACTACTGAAGATGACAACCATAGCGAAAACAGCAGGCATACAAGGACAATAGCAAGATATATGCCCTAATTGATTGTATATGCAATTAAATTGTACCTCGGTCTTGCTATTTCTCTTCTGGAGAACTCGGGTGTTTGATGCGTAGTTTCTTATATCACGGTAGTGGGTGGGGTTGTAATAACTGCTCTAAGAAGAGAGCCGTAGTGATGGTGGGGACGATGGTCTGACGGAGTTGAAGACGATGGCGGTGAAGTGGACGCCAAATAAGAAGAGAGCCGTAGTGATGGTGAGGAGTTTATAATGGGGAGTTGATGGAGAATCTATTGACTGCTCGAATTGTTCTTCAAGAATGCTGAAAATAGGATTTTTTGTTTGCTAGCGTACATTATATAACATTACTTCTTAACTGAGCACTACCCATGTTTGTAGGAGTGGAGATGATGGGCAGGAAAAGGTGGAGATAACTGTCAAGCCATGAAAACTGTAAAAAACTGCTCTGAACTGCTCTCTTAGCAGTTAATTTTGTGAGTTTAAAGGGCTGAGATTTAATCTCAGCAAGATCCAATGATCAATATTGATTTTAAAGTTAGTTACACTTAATGGGTTCCATATATATATATAATTTTCTTGTGTCATCTTCCGCTTAGATTCTCCACTTTGCTACACTTAATGGTGATGTCTCTAACTTAGTCACTAGTTGTCATTTCCACATAATACTTTAGACTTTGTAAAATTTGTTTTTTAGAAAGGTTAACTAACACACCCTTTAATTTATACCTTTTGTTCATCACATAACTTAAACTCTCATCACTTTCGATGAGACATCTTTTTCCAACACCTTGGTACCATTAGGTACTATGACAAATGCCATTTTTTTAAAATTGTGTAGTTTGGTAATGTCTTACTCTAGATATATATATATATATATATATATATATATATATATTTTGAAAATCATACCGAGAACCATGAGTGAAACAAACCATAGTCCTTTATATGGACAAAAAACAAATACAATGTTTAAGTTGAAACATCGCTAACTTTTGGAAAGAGCAGGCCGTTTGGTTAAAACCGTTGGTAATTATTCGCTTTTATTAGAAGTAACTCTTATCAGCGGGAAAAACCTCCTTCAGTTGTATCTCAGTCAATACTATGATTGGCCTCTTAGTTGGAACTCAGTTAATGTTGTTGATGTATCCCTACTGCTGATAGTACTTGCAAACCTTCTTGGTTGACTAACTCTCTTATTTATAACTTATTTTGTGTTAATCGCTTTTTTTTTTTCTTATTCTAAAATTGATCTCGAAATCAATCAATGTTGAATTGCTTATGTGTTAGTAACCTTCTAACGTTCTAATCGGTGACGATTACATGTAAGACCCGCATTTTTAACATATAAAATTTCGTATTTGATTCAGTGATTAAACCAAAATACATGTTTGACAAAAGAAGGTTAACATAAAGTAATGTAATGGTTTAATTCAATATACAAGTCTTCATTTTAACATTTCAAGGAAACATGAACAAAAAGCGGAAGTTAGTAGGCATTCAGGTATGTTCAGTTCTTTGAATAACTTGATCTTCCATCCGGTGCCTCATTTCGAGTTTACTTACCATAAATTTTCATTAAGCGATTAGTAAAATCGATGGAACATGCAAAAAAAAAAAGGTCAAGGAAAACATTTGCTAAACTATGCACTATACTAAACTACACTTCGCTAATACGTGTACTTTCTTGAAATGTGCACACCGCTGATGTGTGTACTTTACTGAAATATACACTTTGTTACTGTGTGCACTTTGCTGAAAGGTGCACACTGCTGATGTGTGCACTTTACTGATATGTGCACTTCATAACTACGTGCACTTTGCTAAAATGTGCACTTTGATAAAATATGCACACCGCTGATGTTTGCACTTTACTGAAATGCACACTTCGTTAATGTGCACACTTTAGTGCACTTTGCTAGTCTGTCTGGTTCTAGACTTGTTAGCTCCCAAGCTATTCTTTTGGTTCAGCGTTTACCCAATCTAACCCGTTTAGAGGCTCTAAGCATTATAACTCATGCCTCTATATTCCTTATCAAGGTTTTCACCTTTTTCTCCTAACCACAACCACACTTATGGTTGGTTTCGTTGGACAATACCTTAGTTTCTACGATACTGCCGGTCGTTTATGCCTCGGTTTTACATGTCCATTTCTTTGTTTGTGGCCCTATAGACCGCAAAGGACCGTTTAGTCGCCACTCATAGTTTTCTTCAAAACCATGGGTGGTGACTATCCGTTGATCAATTTGCATCATGGGCCATGACCATGATTATATCCGTTAAGCGACACCCCCGCTTCTATGACCCTGCGGGTCATTTATACTTCGGTTTTACATGGCTTATTATACGGTTTACTTAGAACACATTTCCACTAGACCCAAGGGGTCTTTCAATTAACCTATAAATGGTAATGTTCTTAACATCCATTACAATGTACTGTAGGAACTAGGTTCACGTTTTCAATAAAATAAATTACAAAATATATAATAACGAGACTCTCGATATTTGTGGGACATTCTTCTAGTACAATACCGGTTACAAAAATAAATAAACGAATATAATATACAATTTAATTGTACCAATCTTGATTCAAGTCAATGTCTTTGGAAGAACTTCAACCGCACCTTCTTGTACGAAACTCCGCTTCAAGACAAGCAAAATATCATTGACAGTTGTGGCTGAGGCACGTGTTCAACACGCTTCCCTTAAAACAGATTCCGCGCCTCCTCTCAGACGGTTCTGTCTCCCAGGGTACAACAACCGGAACAGTATGTGTACTGCCGGAGATGGCACTCGCGCCCAAGATAGCATCGGGTATCATGGTGTTCTAATTTATGTGAAAAATAAATAAAGATATAAGTTGATGATGGTAGAAGAATTAGAGAGTACTCCTCTCTAAAATCTATAAAACTTTGTGAATAAATAATATTCTCTAGTATATCTCTTTCATCTCATTTTTTCTCTCTTTTCTTTCTTGCATCCAACAAAGAGTCATAAGTTCCATTAAAACTAAAACTCCATATTTAATTTCTATTGTTTAAAGACATTTATGACAATAAAAACCTTCATTATTATGAGTCAAAAAGGATTAATTTCATGTTAATGTCATATTAAATAAAATAATAAGACATAATAAAACTTACATCATGACTCTTGAATAGAGATTAAATGTCATAAAACCACAAATTTATGAAAAAGATGAATTTATACTAGAGTCACAAAAGTTTAGAAATATGCACTTCAATCACTCAACTTCGAGCATCGATATTCTATTCATCTTAGCTCTATTTTGGACATAGTTTGATTCATTATTATGATCCTCTCACCACATAGAACACAAACCCACTAATTATTATTTATACCACACATATATAAATATAATTATTGATGTCCAAAATGTTTTGTGAAAAACTCATTTTCACTAAATTTGCAACAATCCCCCACATGAATGTAGATCGATTAAAACACACAAAATTCCCCGATGAAACCTCGACAGTCGAGTATTGCAGGATAGGTAGGTTTTGCCTTTGAACCTTCCTTTGTGAAGCATACTTAGTCTATTAGGGTTTTGTAGACGTGATGTCCTTGAACAACCCCCCATTTGTGTAAATGACAATATACATTCACACAATACTTTCCCTAGTCGGGCCATCCCCTCACTATCGTGTCCTATTATGGTCCTGGAACACTAGCCTGGTTCTGCGAGAGCTCTAGGATTGCGCACCCCACAATGCCATTCGAAGCGACCCTACTTCTCTCTCACATAGGTGATTCATTTGAATCATTAAAAGCATCATGTCTTACTATGATTTCCACAAATCAATTAGCCATATATTATGCTTAGCCTCACAACAATGGCACTGAATATTATAGGAATGGACTAGGACGCATTTAAACACCCTTTTATAGTTTTAGGGGGATATATGAACACATACACTAGCTTATACATAAACATATATATTAGCTATGCCCCCACAGTGACTACCCTTCGGTTCATGATTAAGTTGTCCTATTGAACCAAGATCTTGGGATCTCCTGTCAACTAGGATAGGTTTCCCTCATGTCCCTTTTTCCATGGGCTTTAGTCTCATTCCACAACTTGATCTCTTATCAACCCACTGGTTGTTGGATCCAAAATTATCTTTTGACTTCACTAAGTCAACGATGATCATTTAAATTGCGATCAGTTGTTCTAACGTGTTCTTGACTCGCTAGTCACTTTTGCCTTTTAGTCGATTCGTAAGACTTATAACTCGTGATCTCAACCTGGATCCAGTTATGTACCTTGTCTTTAGAATGACGTGAAACTCAATTCATGGCTAGACACGTTTTCACCATGCCTTTGGTGTGTCATGACTGACATCTTACTAGATTTTGAATCTAACCAATTGGCATTCGAGTCCAATCTACTCGATTGACTCCATATAACCATTGTGTACTCCACTTGGTCATGCGTTTGCAATATATGCAAGTCACCCCCACATTTAAGTGTAATTGGATAGCATCCAAATGGGGCGATGAAAGGTTCTCCCTTTCATTTTGAGTTTGAGAAAACTTCTCAACTACCATTTCCACATTCAAATGCAAGTTACCCCCACATTTAAATGTAATTGGATAACATCCAAATGGGTGATGAAAGGTTCTTCCTTTCATTTCGAGTTTGAGAAAATTTCTTCATACCCTAAAGGGTTTGTTTCTTAAATGGTTCCTCCCCCCCCCCCACATTGCTTGCATTTTAATTAACTATCCCTTAGGACTAAAATGAAGTTATCAATAGTTTTGTTTTAGCACAAAATTCGTTCTTGTGTCATCACATATTTTGAATGTTTAAAGTTAATTTAATCTCCGTCGAGCATATAAATTAACAAGTATTAGTCTAGCATGCTTTAGACTACAATACTCTAGCATGTGAATAGAAGATGCATCATTCTGATTCTTCACATCCTTAAGAGATAACACACTATCTCTTCCGAACATTCATTTCTTAGTTTAGACACAATAATGAAATTTTATTTCACCATTCCAAAACCATCAGTTTTTAGGAAGGCCTCAAAACCATAGTTAACTTCATCCATTAGGATCATAAATCGTTTGCCTTTTTATCTCTAAGGCTTAACCATTGACTTTCTAAAGACTTAAACATAAGTCTTAATCCAAGTCACTTTGATGAAATATCTTTGTATAAAATCACTTGAGTCTTGAGATATAGTCAATTAAATTGACTCTCAACAACAAAGCATTCAGTATGCCTATAGTGATATATACATTTACGTTGTTGTTTCATTAATACCATGTATTAGGATACTCTTCTAAATTAAGGACCAATCCTCCACATAGTTTAAACAACATTGATGGTGGTAGAAGCATCTACAAGTCCATCACTATTGTAAATTTCCGTTAATAAATTTTCTAAATTTATTAAAATCATTTACAATAATAACATATATTTCTTTCATATGTTATATTCTTTGAAAACTTACATGTGCATTTCCATGTTGATGCTCTCAACATTAGATGACATATCTCGTTTTCGTGCATTTCATCTCAAACCATACACCACGTTTCTTACGACGCCGTTATACATTTGATGTTTGATTTGTGACTTATTACATAAGTCATGATCACAACCCGCCCGTTGTGTTTGTGTAAATTACTTTTTACACTTAGTATCAAGATGTATATCCTTTTGACACATTACTAGTAGTCCAAAAATAAATATTTATCTTTTATTATATTTTAATCCATTTGTTTATGTAAAATAAACCCATACGAAAGTCCACCTTTTTAAATAAAATAAAAGTGAACATATATAATAATAGATACATCAATGATATCAAAACATCAAATCCCAAAGTGTTATTATCTTCAACACTTTCGACCGAAATAAACGTAATTATTTCGTTTCGTGTCATGTTTTGAGGTACTCCCTCAATGGAACACATAATTTGTTGCATCTTGAAAATCTAAACTTGAATAATCACAAGTTTTCCAAATATAAAGTTGTGTACAATTAACTACTCGCAAGTAGTTAAGCAACTTATTATGTCTATAACAACATCGAGTTGTTTTTCACATAATAGTCTTTCCAAGACTATTATATGGTTGAACACGTTATACTTCTCGTGGAAGTAACGAATCACTTGTAAATCGCAAAGACATGTTTTATTCGTTCAAAACATTTCTCGTTTTGCAAGTGTTTTAATATTAAACTATATATTTATGTTTTGATTACAAATCAAGACAATAAACCTTATAACAGTTTAATAAATAAAACAATTTCAAACTCGCTCGTTTGAAAATAAAACGAATACACATCGTTTTAATAAATGGTTTATCATATTCAAACCATTTCTAACCGCTGTTAGATAATAACGATTATCAATCGTTAAAATGAGTGGTTTGTATGATAACCAATTCTAATATGCTAATTAGAATTTAAATGTTGAACAAACATTCAAAATATTCGGTTTTTATAAAGTAAACCGCTTCTAACACGCTCGTTAGAAATAAAACGAATACAATTATTCACTTTTGGTTTATTTAAATGAACGTTTTCTAACACGCTCGTTAGAAATAAAAGGAATACAATTATTCACTTTTGGTTTATTTAAATGAACGTTTTCTAACACGCTCGTTAGAAGTTAGAAATGAACATAAATATTTTCTAAGACGCTCGTTAGAAAATATATAAAACGATTACAAATCATCTTAAATAGTTTATCATAGTTAACCCGGTTCTAACCCGCTCGTTAGAAATTAACGATTGCAAATCGTTAAAATAGTTGGTTATAAGATAAACTAATTCTAATACGCCCATTAGAAAATTTAACGATTATTTATTGCCATAAGACATTTTTGGTTTGTATAAAATAAACGTTTTCTAACCCGCTTGTTAGAAATAAACAATTGACAAAGTCGTTAAATCGTTTCTAACACGCTCGTTAGAAAATAAACAACTATCAAACTCTTTAAATCGTTTCTAACACGCTCGTTAGAAATAATCGATTACAAAATTTGTTTCGAAGTTTATAAAAAAATATAAACTATTTCTAATACTCTCATTAGAAATAAACAAATATGAAATCATTTTAACATTTATGTAAAAAACCGTTTCTAACTTGATTGTTAGAAACTTAAAAGTCTAGACGAAACCGTTTTAACATTTATGTAAAACACCGTTTCTAACTTGCTTGTTAGAAATTTAAAAGTTTAGACGAAACCGTTTCAAGATTTATTATATCCAAAATAATTGTTTCCAACACGCTCGCTGGTAATTATTTGGAAAAAATAATCTTTTCTAACACGCTCGTTAGAAAATCTAAACATATTTAAAATATTGTTTCTAACACGCTCGTTAGAACATCCAACCGTCTTTAAAACATTGTTCCTAACACGCTCGTTAGAACATATAGATGTTTTAAAAGTTATTATTATACAAAATAATTATTTCTAACACACTTGTTAGAATACATAAATGTTTGAAAAACTTGTAATTTTATAAAATAATTACTTTCTAATACACTCGTTAGAAAATATATACGTTTCAAGACATTTGAAACCAATATTATTTTACCAAATTACATCTAACATTCTCCTTAGAGAATTTCCATCGTTCATACACACTATACGGGTTTACAAAAATTACCAATTTCTAATTCGCTCATTAGAAAAATTAGTATTCCAACCATTCGAAATACATATTAATTTTTGAATAAAATTCGTGTTATCTAAACACGAACAAAACCCATTATAAAACGTGAATCAAAAAGTACGGTTTTATAACACGGTATTCGGATTAAAGATTGTACTCCAATCATCAAAATTAATCCGACTCATTGTACTAAATAAATATTTCCCAAAAAAAAATTATAAGATTTTAGAAAAATCTCAATTAAAATTTTAACTTTCGGGAACCTAAATCCTTGTAGAGAAGAGATTTAAGATTGTAGCAACAATCTTCACGAAAGTCTGTTTTAAGATTGTAGGAACTAGGTTCACGTTTTCAATAAAATAAATTACAAAATATATAATAACGAGACTCTCGATATTTGTGGGAAATTCTTCTAGTACAATATTGGTTACAAAAATAAATAAACGAATATAAAATACAATTTAATTGTACCAATCTTGATTCAAGTCGAAGTCTTTGGAAGAACTTCAACCGCACATTCTTGTACGAAACTCCGCTTCAAGACAAGCAAAATATCGTTGACAGTTGTGGCTGAGGCACGTGTTCAACACGCTTCCCTTAAAACAGATTCCGCGCCTCCTCTTAGACGGTTCTGTCTCCCAGGGTACAACAACCGGAACAGTATGTGTACTGCCGGAGATGGCACTCGCGCCCGAGATAGCATCGGGTATCATGGTGTTCTCATTTATGTGGAATATAAATAAAGATAAGTTGGTGATGGTAGAAGAATTAGAGAGTACTCCTCTCTAAATTTTATAAAATTTTGTGAATAAATAATCTTCTCTAGTATATCTCTTTCATCTCATTTATTTCTCTCTTTTCTTTCTTGCATCCAACAAAGAGTCATAAGTTCCTTTAAAACTAAAACTCCATATTTAATTTCTATTGTGTAAAGACATTTATGACAATAAGAACCTTCATTATTATGAGTCAAAAAGGATTAATTTCATGTTAATGTCATATTAAATAAAATAATAAGACATAATAAAACTTACATCATGACTCTTGAATAGATATTAAATGTCATCTAATGTTGAGAGCATCAACATGGAAATGCACATGTAAGTTTTCAAAGAATATAACATATGAAAGAAATATATGTTATTATTGTAAATGATTTTAATAAATTTAGAAAATTTATTAACGGAAATTTACAATAGTGATGGACTTGTAGATGCTTCTACCACCATCAATGTTGTTTAAACTATGTGGAGGCTTGGTCCTCAATTTGGAAGAGTATCCCAATACATGGTATTAATGAAACAACAACGTAAATGTATATATCACTATAGGCATACGTGAATGCTTTGTTGTTGAGAGTCAATTTAATTGACTATATCTCAAGACTCAAGTGATTTTATACAAAGATCTTCCATCAAAGTGACTTGGATTAAGACTTATGTTTAAGTCTTTAGGAAGTCAATGGTGAAGCCTTGGAGATAAAAAGGCAAACGATTTATGATCCTAATGGATGAAGTTAACTATGGTTTTGAGGCCTTCCTAAAAACTGATGGTTTTGGAATGGTGACATAAAATTTCATTATTGTATCTAAACTAAGAAACGAATGTTCAGAAGAGATAGTGCGTTATCTCTTAAGGATGTGAAGAATCAGAATGATGCATCTTCTATTCACATGCTAGAGTATTGTAGTCTAAAGCATGCTAGACTAATACTTGTTAATTTATATGCTCGACGGAGATTAAATTAACTTTAAACATTCAAAATATGTGATGACACAAGAACGAATTTTGTGCTAAAACAAAACTATTGATAACTTCATTTTAGTCCTAAGGGATAGTTAATTAAAATGCAAGCAATGTGGGGGGAGGAACCATTTAAGAAACAAACCCTTTAGGGTATGAAGAAATTTTCTCAAACTCGAAATGAAAGGGAGAACCTTTCATCACCCATTTGGATGTTATCCAATTACACTTAAATGTGGGGGTGACTTGCATTTGAATGTGGAAATGGTAGTTGAGAAGTTTTCTCAAACTCGAAATGAAAGGGAGAACCTTTCATCGCCCCATTTGGATGCTATCCAATTACACTTAAATGTGGGGGTGACTTGCATATATTGCAAACGCATGACCAAGTGGAGTACACAATGGTTATATGGAGTTAATCGAGTAGATTGGACTCAAATGCCCATTGGTTAGATTCAAAATCTAGTAAGATGTCAGTCATGACACACCAAAGGCATGGTGAAAACGTGTCTAGCCATGAATTGAGTTTCATGTCATTCTAAAGACAAGGTACATAACTGGATCCAGGTTGAGATCACGAGTTATAAGTCTTACGAATCGACTAAAAGGCAAAAGTGACTAGCGAGTCAAGAACACATTAGAACAACTTATCGCAATTTAAATTATCATCGTTGACTTAGTGAAGTCAAAAGATAATTTTGGATCCAACAACCAGTGGGTTGATAAGAGATCAAGTTGTGGAATGAGACTAAAGCCCATGGAAAAGGGACATGAGGGAAACCTATCCTAGTTGACAGGAGATCCCAAGATCTAGGTTCAATAGGACAACTTAATCATGAACCAAAGGGTAGTCACTGTGGGGGCATAACTAATATATATGTTTATGTATAAGCTAGTGTATGTGTTCATATATCCCCCTAAAACTATAAAAGGGTGTTTAAATACGTCCTAGTCCATTCCTATAATATTCAGTGCCATTGTAGGACCGGTTTTGACTTCGAAACGATTGCGAAACGAACGTATAACGTGCGGAATCCGTACACGAACGCGACCTAACACACAAGATGTAATATAAACGTGATTCTATTAGAAATCTAACAGGAACAAGCACCTTGAATCACTTTCTCTCTCTAGAATCTATCTCTAGATATAGAGCTTACTAAACGTCAAATGAACAAAAGTTCCTAAACTAAACATAACCTCTCTATTTATAGGCCTTGACTTTTAATGAGATTTCTCATTAATTACAGAACTGCTACCTTGCCTTTTTGACTATCTATCTCTAATATTACAATATAAATCTCATTTTCTTCTGTTTCTCGCTACGGCTCGGATTGACGAAGGCTATAGACATAAATGCACTAACAGACTCCCCCTTGGATATTGCCGCAGTCAATCTCGTAGCGTCTTGTCTTTCTCTCTCTCTTTGAGTCTTCTTGAAGCTTTAACACTTTTTCATCAACGTAGACTCTCTTTTGTTTGAACAGAATCCCCGTGGATCTGTCTTCAGCTTCAGTTACTCCTTTCTGTATAAACTCTTTTCTTCATCAGGCTCCCCCTTTCGTCAAGCTTCCGTGCTTTGGGATCGACACCTTGCTTTCCGTATACAAGCTCTTTCAGGATAGTTTCCTGGCTTCTCGAATCCACGCTTCCTTTTGCGTTGAGCTCGTCTTCAGACTCCCCCTTAGACTCGGCTTTCGGGATCGTAGTCTGGTATAACATCTGCAATTCTCAAACATTTATAAGTAACAACGTTTTGAACATTCAATTTTCTAGAAATCGTAATCTGGCACTATTCAACTATCTAAATCACTTCCCCTATCAACAATCTTTACAGATTTGGCAGTGTTAAAGAATCCAACTCCCTCACAGTTAATCGTCCAAGTCCAAACTAATGACCTTGGAGATATCACAAACTGTTTTTGAAATTTTTGATTTTAATTCAAGTATCAAATTAATGAACTTGTTTTATTTTCAGAAACACAATCAGCTTACTTAGATTTTGAAACTCAGCAACTCAGACATCGGTTTATCGAAAATAAAGCAGAAATCAAAATCTTTTTGTATTTTCTGAAAATATAAAGCAATAAAGAAATATATACAAACATATTTACAGACAATATTTTTGTTTGAGTATGCGTCAGAGGATCATATCAGTTTTTGACAAGTCACAAGTACCGTTGAGCTTAATTACACATTAAGAATTAAACAATTCACTTAGATTGTCGATATACTCATCCACTTAAATTTTCATACAAATTTCAAGTGATTCAGGATACGAATTAGATGTTTTAAGAACTTAAACTCATTCATGTGTCCCACCTCTTGAATATACTCCCGTATCCAGATCCCAATATTCAGTCTTACAAGTGAGTATACCACAGATGATATCTGTAAAGGGTTAGATGGGAGGGCCGTGAGAGCTCAGGTCGATACTTCCGTATACGCAGAGAGATGACGGCTTCGACTTTTCGGTGTGTCCCCTTTAGAGGATCTTTTTTACAACAACAATGATTATCAATTTTATTGTTTCATCAATTTGCTGAGGGCGAAGCTATGTTTCAAGCAATGCAGAAAGTATTATTCAGGGACTAGGTCAGAACTTCCATTCAGCAGAAGTCCCGGAATAATACCCCAGATATCACTGAGTATAAAGACCTAGTATCTCAGAAAGAGGGACCTTTCAAACGAGATTTCAGGGGTTACCTATATATCCAAGTAGTGTTCCCCACGAAATAAGCAAGTGTTTGAATTTAGGTTTATATCCCGAAAAAGTTTACTAAGTGTATAGAAACCTATCGACATATCATCAGTGAGACTGTTTAACGCTTATTAATTCTTTACAATTCTTTAGCATACCGTAACTGTCTACTGATGTACTATCATTTCCTCTTTTTACGCAAAACTCAAATTTTTGAATTTTATCATGTTTTTGGCTTTTTCAAATTTTCTAATGTTTTTGTATTTTCTGACAATTTTTCTCCCCCTAAAATGCAAAACCATTAAAGGAAATTTGACAACACGATGCTGATAGCTTTGTCTTGCCATCCATGTTCTGCTTCTCGTGTACCGAATTACATAAAACATAACATACTATTTAGCACAATTAGCAGAAAAACTAACATAAGGTACCCCCATGATTTACAACACATTGAATTTTACAGTTTGAAAACCGTTCTTCAATCTGATGAATGTAATCATGTTTGTTCAGCCGTGAGGGTTTCGGCGTATTTAATCAACACATATTTTTGAAATTTTCTATTTTTTACAAAAATTAAAAACAAACATATTTTTGGTTTTTAATTTTTCAAATTTTTAGGGTTTTGAAAATATTGTTTATTTATGTACAGAAAAACAAACAAAGTCCCTGTTTCAACCAACACAGGGTCCAACAGCCTCTGCTTCCTCTTCATGTGCCAGGCTGCTCCAACTTTCAATCTCACAATCTTCAGTATTCTTGAGCACCTGCACATTCAACTAATTGAATTACTTGAACAATTTAGCCCAGGTCTGTTGGACCTTAGGCATTTCAACACAATAATTTTCATTCAATGCTGGAAATTCATTGTTATTTTTCACAAAAGATTTCTCAATTTTAACTTCAGCTTTCTCATCTTTTACCGAATCAACATGTTTCTTAACACTCCATGTTTGACCTTTCGGTGTACCACGTTTGTAAAAATGTGAATCTTTTTGAACACTTTGGTTTTGAACAACATTTTTTGGTTTCCAAAACTTTTGGGGTTTTATCATATCAACTGATGTTTTCCAACTTTGTGTTGTTCTGAATCTGGGTGTGTGAGTATTCCAGGTCTGTCTTGAATCAAACATGTTCGGGTTTGATTTCCAATTTTGATTCGAAGCAAACTTGTTTGTGTTGTACCTCCAAGTTTGTTTTGAATCAAATCTGGTTGACCGTTGTCTCACATACTCAGATTTTTGTTTCTCAGAATCAATCTTCTTGTGGTCAACATCCACAGGTTTTAGATTTGAACACTTTCGTGCAAGATGTCCTTTTTGATCACATTTGAAACATGTTCTCATGGACACATCTTTGACCTGTGGTTGTTGCTTTTTCTTTTTAGCAAAGAACTCATCATTAGACTGTCTCATTTTGAGTTCTTTTTCTTCAGCTAAACTGTTTCCTTGAACAAAACTCATTTTAGCCTGATAATTTGGCACTTCATTTTTCTTTTGATTCTGTTTCTTCTTATAACCCAACCCAGCCTTCATGTTTTTCTTCTTGAAACAAGGTTTGTTATACGAACCTTTATGACTCTTACCGACAAACTTTGAAATCTCAGACTTCTCAATCTCAACCATTTTGAAAACTTTATCAACCTTTTCTGAAATCACATTCTGAATCGGGAATACAACATCTAAGAATAATTTGTCTGATCCAATCATGGTATAAACCAATCCCTTTGAATCATCATTCAATTTTTTCTCGGATTTTGTGTTTTTCAGATATCCATCATGAAGATTTCCTTCATCTTCATCCTGTGATTCAGATTTACCTGTAAGAATCGACTCTTCTTTCAACACACTTTTAACGACTTTACCTACCATCTCTGAATCATGAGAATCATCAGATTTGGAATAGGTTATGTCAATGTTGTCTGGCAATTGGTCTACCATGTTGAAAGCTTTTTTGACCTTTTCCTCATCATAAAATGCAAACTTTTCCGGTGGTGGAACTTGATGAAACTCTGAGCCAATGCCTTTCTTGTTTTGCTCAGACTCACCATCTCCCGGTTTTATATTGAAAATTCGTTCAAGCACATATGACGACACGTGGTAACTTTTTAACTTGTTGTTATCCTGTTCTAAATCAGCAATCTGTCGCTTTAACTTAGCAACATCCTCAATATAGGAATTAACAACATCTTGTTTTATAGCATACATTTGTTTAAGTTCTTTAGTTGTTTCAGAAAGATAATTCATTATTGAGCATATTTCATTTCATCTTTCACTTTCTCATATGACTCTTTTGTAATATGATATGCTAATTTCATAGAGTCATATTCCTTTTTCATTTCTTGACAAGCAATTTCTTTTTGAGAACACTCTTTTGTTATTTTAGAAACATTTTCTTTCAAAACTGCATTTTCTTTTTCTATCTTTTTTACATTTTTCGGAAAGTTTTTCATCATTTTCTTTAAAAACTTTTTCTTTTTCTAACATTTCTTTGCATTTTTCTTTGAAAATGTTTTCGATTTTTGTGAATTCAAGATCTTTTGTTTTGAATTGCTCATCTTTTTCAGTACAAGCTCTGCACGGTTCCATGCATTTCTTGCACTGTTCAATTGGTTTTAAGACTTCAAAATCAGAATGTACCTCAGTGATTGGCACTTCGGTGTTTTCAGCAGCTTCTGTCTGCTTCATCTCAACATCATCTTGCTTTTCTTCAATACTGACTTCCTCACCAGCATCACCAATATCCAAATTCTCATTCTTCTTTTCGTCTTCTTCTTTCTTCACCTCTTCTTCAGTTTGCTGTTCTTCAGTAACATCTTTCTTAACCTCTTCATTCACCTCAACTTCTTCACTTTTGATTTCCTTCACAGCTTCAACTTCAACAACTTCTGTTTTAACCTCTTCAGCAGCTTTCTTCAAATCGTTCACCATCTCTTCAACACTCTTCTTGATTCTCTCTTCATCCCTTTTTCTCAGACACGATATCATGGCATATCTGATCTCCTTTTCAAGCCTTTTAGCATATGTTTCATCTTTCATCACATTTCGATAATATTCGGCTCTCAACGGGACAACGAGAAGAACATCATCAAAAATTATGTCTTTTATTGGAACAACCGGTTCTCGTTCTCTGTTTTAGTAACACTCTCTCTTCTTATCCCATCTTCTGTTGCTGACAGCACTTTCATACTCTTCCTGCATGTCATCCATTCTGTTGTAGACCACGTCTCTTTCTCTGTAAGTCTTCTCACTCAAAATCTCTTCTCGAGTTTTCTCTTTGATTTCAGCCATGATGTTTTCTTGAATTACCTTGAATATCTCGAATTACCTTGAATCAACAAACAAACAAACACTTATCAGTTTAAACACTTATCAAACAACTGAAACAAAATAATACTCGAACTGGTGAATATTCTGTGCGGACTGAAGGTTGACAGACTGTGCAGACTGAATTTGATGCGAACTGAGATTTAAGTTCTCAAACCGTACGAAGTGCTATGACCCGGATCAAATTCAAACAACCTGACAAAATCACACGACCTGAGACTGAACCACCTCTTGTGAACTGGGATCAAATTCAAACCGTGTGACACAGAATTCACTTTCAGACTACCTTGACCCTTTCAAGTGACTTCCCCAACTGAAATCAAACCGTGTGATCTAATTGATTGGGCCACACAATAAGACTTCAACAATTAAAATTCAAACTATGCACTTGGGCCGTATACACTTAACACATACAAACTATGATTGTGCCGATAACGTATGAGGTCACATGGGCTTACAATATGTCCGACAACAATTTAAGTTTTGATCGTTGATTTTTGATATTGTGATTACATGCACAGCCTATTAAATCACATGTATCAACACTTTTACATGCTTCACTATGATTGGACCTCTAATTCTTTTAAAAGAAAAAAAAAAACGATTGGGCCTTTAAAATATGGATTCACATGAAGTTCTCAATTCGATATTATCTTGGGTCACATGCAGCCGACAAACTGAATTCCTATTCAATTCTCATTGGGCCGTAATAATCAAACTATCACTATCAAACTTCATTAAATGTACATCAAAATGATTGGGACACTTGCTTGTATACTCACATGTACCGACAACGTTTATATCATAAGAGATCTGATTGGACCGAAATTCTGAGTGTATCGATAATTGTTTGACTATTTATTAATGAGCCGACATCATTAAAGCTTCTGATTGGACCTCAAACATTGATTGAATCGAATATTAAACATGGCAGACACACTTAATTCGTTAAATGAACATGATTGGACCATTCAAGTGTATTCAGTCAAAGCACATAGAGTCTGTCAAAATCTCGTGGCCAACAATTGATTTTATTGGACCGTTGGAGCGAAACTATGATTTGTTGACAAACGAGCGGAACTACTTGGTCATTGGAGCGAAACCCTTCAACTTTGGTGTCACAAGAGCGAAACTAAGTGTCCTATGAGCGAAACCTGATGAGCGGAACCTCAAAAATGACCATACGAGCAGAACCTATGAGCGAAACCACTACCACAAAAGCGAAACCTGCAATTTTGACGCGAAATCGGACCGAAAACCTTCGATTTCTCCTAAACGGCTAGGAGTTTGAATCTGAAACTTGGTAGGGTTATAGATCAGGCGTTTTCGCACAACATATCAAAAAATCAGCCGATTCGGACCGTAAAATCCCGTTCAATTTTGACGAAAATCAGTAAACACGTGAAAAATATGAAAAAAATGAAGAAATAGATGAAATCCGGATCTGAAATCGATGAAATCACGAGCGGAAATGTGTGTTGGATCAGTGCAATCGAGCTCCTGCTCTGATACCACTTGTAGGACCGGTTTTGACTCCGAAACGATTGCGAAACGAACGTATAACGTGCGGAATCCGTACACGAACGCGACCTAACACACACGATGTAATATAAACGTGATTCTATTAGAAATCTAACAGGAACAAGCACCTTGAATCACTTTCTCTCTCTAGAATATCTCTCTAGATCTAGAGCTTTCGAAATGTCAAATGAACAAAAGTTCCTAAACTAAACATAACCTCTCTATTTATAGGCCTTGACTTTTAATGAGATTTCTCATTAATTACAGAACTGCTACCTTGCCTTTTTGACTATCTATCTCTAATATTACAATATAAATCTCGTTTTCTTTTGTTTCTCGCTACGGCTCGGATTGACGAACAACCATTGTTGTGAGGCTAAGCATAATATATGGCTAATTGATTTGTGGAAATCATAGTAAGACATGATGCTTTCAATGATTCAAATGAATCACCTATGTGAGAGAGAAGTAGGGTCGCTTCGAATGGCATTGTGGGGTGCGCAATCCTAGAGCTCTCGCAGAACCAGGCTAGTGTTCCAGGACCATAATACGACACGATAGTGAGGGGATGGCCCGACTAGGGAAAGTATTGTGTGAACGTATATTGTCATTTACACAAATGGGGGGTTGTTCAAGGACATCACGTCTACAAAACCCTAGTAGACTAAGTATGCTTAACAAAGGAAGGTTCAAAGGCAAAACCTACCTATCCTGCAATACTCGACTGTCGAGGTTTCATCGGGGAATTTTGTGTGTTTTAATCGATCTCCATTCATGTGGGGGATTGTTGGAAATTTAGTGAAAATGAGTTTTTCACTAAATATTTTGGACATCAATAATTATATTTATATATGTGTGGTATAAATAATAATTAGTGGGTTTGTGTTCTATGTGGTGAGAGGATCATAATAATGAATCAAACTATGTCCAAAATAGAGCTAAGATGAATAGAATATCGATGCTCGAAGTTGAGTGATTGAAGTGAATATTTCTAAACTTTTGTGACTCTAGTATAAATTCATCTTTGTCATAAATTGGTGGTTTTATGACATTTAATCTCTATTCAAGAGTCATGTTGTAAGATTTATTATGTCTTATTATTTTATTTAATATGACATTAACATGAAATTAATCCTTTTTGACTCATAATAATGAAGGTTTTTATTGTCATAAATGTCTTTAAACAATAGAAATTAAATATGGAGTTTTAGTTTTAAAGGAACTTATGACTCTTTGTTGGATGCAAGAAAGAAAAGAGAGAAAAAATGAGATGAAAGAGATATACTAGAGAAGATTATTTATTCACAAAGTTTTATAGAATTTAGAGAGGAGTACTCTCTTGTAACACCCAAAAAAAAAAAAAAAAAAAACGGGTTTGGTAATTTAGAACCCGGTTAAGATAAAGGAATGGGTAAAGTACCGTTACTAGTAAAAGTGAAACCATAAACAAAATAACTAGGAATAAATTAGCCTAGTGGTGTTATGTATATAAGTAATAAGATGATGAGTTTTTAGTCCCGTATGCAATCAAAACGAAACTTGAGGAAACAAAATGCTTAGGATGGAAAGATGGGTTTTATTTATGAAAGTTAACACACACAAACACACACATTCGTATGTTCTAGAAATCGATCAGGAGCTTCATGAGCTCAAAACCCTAGTTTCCATCCATTTCATCAAATCGAAAGGCAAGATGAAGCTTAAATTCATAACCGAGCATGGATTAGCGATCACTTCTCATGGGGATCATAAGGTATGTCCTAAAGATTAGATTGGTGATCTTTCACGAAGTGGGTTATGATGTAAGTTGCGAATTTGTATGAAATTGAGAATGAGCATGTGTTAGAATTGTCATATAGAACATGGGGTATGTACGGTTTGGGCTAATTTGATGTTTAGAGATGAAACCCGTTGATTATGGTGATGATAACGACTTGAATGATCACCCATGTCCAATTCTTGCTTAATATTGATGTATTTTGATTGGTATGATGGATTCTTGTTAGAGAAACTAAAAGAAATGTGATACTAGTGTGTTTGATGTTTATGCATGCATGATTCATGTTGATTAGAAGGAGGAATTTGATGAATTATGAATAAGATTAGAAGGATATGCATGAACTAGTTGTACCATATGCTTAGGAGGTAGTACACACATCAAAAGTATGATGAAATTATGAAGAACTTAAGATTAGATCACTTGTAAGTGATTAACAAAGTAGCTATGAAGTGGGTTTTTGATGATATGATGGAAGTAATGATATGCTTATGTTAATAATGTTGAAATCATATATGTGTAAGTATGTTTAAAGAAATTGGATAAGAAATGATAGATTATCGTGTTTTAAGGTCAAATGATAAACTTAATATAAGATCCGTGTGATGAAAAGGTTGTGATGAATGATGAATAAGCTAACTATCTTGAGAATGATATATGATAGTTGATTCTTGATAAGCGACATGGAAGCATGGGATAGGAGCGGGTCAAACGGGACTAATGCGCATGGGAAGCATATTCGGATGCTAGGTAAGTAAGCTTACACCCCCTATTTGTAGAATATCTATTCGTTGTATTGATTACGAACATGGTAAGTAAATATGTGAAGTTTGACGTTCCGACAAGTATTTGATACGGGTCAGAATATGTGGGTATGATAAGAAATTAAAGTTGTTGTTTAAAAAAACGGTAAAGATGGACATTTGGAACTAACGGGTCAAATGGTGGAGATGTCACCATTTGGCATTATCGACTAATGAATGGTTCTGTCAAGTATTATGAATTCCCTGATTTAATAGCGAAAGGATTTCGTTGTTATCATCTAACAATTTGGTGGATGAAGTATTAAACGGATCTTAGCTTTGATCCGAGCGAGGTATGTGTGTTTAGAGTTGTAGTTAAGTGATAGGGTTGGTTGAATGTGTAATGAAGTCCTTTGTTGTAAAGGATGGAGCGAAGTTGACAAAAACGCCCT
This sequence comes from Helianthus annuus, assembly GCF_002127325.2. Taxonomy (NCBI): domain Eukaryota; kingdom Viridiplantae; phylum Streptophyta; class Magnoliopsida; order Asterales; family Asteraceae; genus Helianthus; species Helianthus annuus. Next base: position 132,082,409 of record NC_035447.2, read on the forward strand.
TGATGGGTAAATCGGGCAAACGGTCTTAAAAGTTGATTAGAAACAAGCTATTTGATTAAGTGAATGTTTTGGAAAAGTAGGAAAGCGAGAAGTATGATTTTCGTAAGCCAAGGACCTTAAAATGCGCAAATACCTTTAACGGGTCAAAGTAAGCTTTTGAGCGAAAATGGGTTAAGAGGATGCCAGACATCCGAGAATTTAATCTTTTATGATAGAGGTCATTAATATAATTAGGTTCATAAGAAGTTTTGGTCAAACAAACAAGTTACGTACATGCATGAACAGGTCAAAATTTGGTAAAAGGGTAATAAGCCGAAGGCTTAAAAGTCATAAATTTCGATAGTCCAAATATTGGATTTTCACTCCATGTGATGGAGAATTAAATTACGGTCGCATAGGAAAAAGAATCGCGTAAAACGGATAAAAAACGAGAAAGTTATGCTCGTTTCTGTAAAACTGAGTTATGCTGCGAATATGCAGCAACAGCTGCGAACTTTCTGATCATATTGGGTGGTGGCGCGACGCGACGGCGAAGGCTATGGGCCGTCGCGCGATGCCACGGACTCATGAACCTTAAAAAATTCATATTTTATTAATATACGCAATGCGAACCCGTCTGGACCGTTTTTAAACGCGTATAAGCTAAGAATGACTAATTTATTCCTTGTTTTAGGAAGTGTAGATACGTATGAAGGTATGTATGTATGTATGTATGTATGGATATAAGTTGTATGTATGAATGAATGTATGTTTAGATGTATGCAAGTAGGTATATATATGAGAGTATGCACGTATGTAGGCATACGTGAAGATATGAATGTATGTTTGAATGTATGTATGTAGGTGTGTATGTAGGTAGTGTGTATATGTACGCAAGTGAGTATGTACGAATGTATGCATGTATGTAGATATGTATGTAATGATGTAGATGTGTATATATGTGGGTACGTACGTACGTATGTATGTTTATAAGTATATGAGCAAGTATACGCGGATATATGAAGGTATGTATGTGAGTAGGCATGTATGAGTTAGGCATGTTGCAAGTAGGGATGTATGTGTATATATATGTATAATGTTATGAGTGTACGTAATGATGTAAGTATGGGTGTATGTAGATATGTATGTAATGATGTAGATGAGTATATATGTGGGTATGTACGTATGTATGTAAATGGTTATGTGTGAACATATGAATATGTATATGTATGTATGAAGGTAGGTACGCAAGTATCCAATGAAATTGAGTACTAACGATAATATTAGCATGCCTGGTGAATGAAGTGTAACGCAGGAATAGCAAAGAAGTCTCACCACGGATTGTATGATCAGATGGAAAGCTGGGATGTAAAGAGTTAACGGAACGAAAAGTAAACGTGAATAAATCTTGTATGTTTATAATGCGTACTAATGTCATGAATTTTATGTGGTGAGCGCAGGTAGTACGAGTCATGTGGATCATCAAGGAATAGAGATCGAGGATCGAGTCACAAGACAGATTGTACGGGGACGTTGGTGTATGAAATATAGAAAACCCATGTTACGTTTTTAATTGTCAATGAGTCGATTGATGATTTCCTGTGAAAAAGTTGTGTTAAAATGAAATTTTAAGTAAGTCAAGATATATATAAGGAAAGAAATTTTATGGCATGAACTTCCGCTGCGACTTTTAGTCAAATACGAACTAGGGTCTTACAAGTTGGTATCAGAGCCCTGGTTTGTGGGAATCAAGTACGAAAGGATAAGTATTTGAAGTCAAACCTGTGTGCTCTTGTTATAAGGAACCCGTACAATCCATGACTCGATCAAGATCTAAAGCATAACTGCTTGGAAAGGATGGTCCATGGATGCAGAATAGGATGGATACTAAGGCTGGCAAAGATGCAAATAGGCTAATGAACCCCAGGTACACACTATTAATATGTATGGGTACCAATGTTAAATGAAAAAGGAAGAAATCTCCTTGGGAGGGCAATTATTAAACGAAAGACAATGATATGGTCTTGGGGAAATTTTAGAGATGTGCACGAAACTGAAACCCATTTCTCGGACATAAGGAGATGATTACACGAAGGCACAAAACTAGTATGTGGATTCCGCACCTGGCCAGTACGCAAGAAGCATATGACGTTCGTGAGACCGTGGTAATTACCGCAGGTATGTCCGTTAGAATTGGGTAATAGGTGGACGTGCGGGTGAAATGGGTAGTGAGACTCTTAGGGAATTGAGATTATTATGTAAGAACGAAAAGTATGAATGATAAGAATGAAGATTGCTGAATCCGTAAGTAAGTACGGATCAACAAGATATGAATGGAATGTTTGAATCCGCGAGAAGGATTCAAGGAATGAAAGGCATGAATGGAATGTTTGAATCCGAAAGACGGATTCAAGGAATGAAATGCAGAAAATGATATGTTTGAATCTGTGAGACGGATTCAACACATGTAATGAATGAAAGATGTGAATGGAAGATGTAAATGAAATATTTGAATCCGAGAGATGGATTCAAAACATAGAAGTAATGGAAAATATGAATGATATGTATGAAGCCACTAGGCGGATTCAAAACATAGAAATAATGAAAGGTATGGAGGCTACGTTTGAATCCGCGGGACATATTTAAGATATAAAAAGGATGGAATTAGTCTACATCAGAATGTGTCGATAGTTTGACAATGGTTGAGTCAAACGAGTCATATGAGTAGGTGCAAAGTAAATGAACAAAAGAATGATCGTAATTGGCACGCAAAACTAAATTTTAAAACGAAAGAAAGAAGTTTTGAACAAGTTATGTGTTAAATGTGTGAGTAATCGACTCTTAGGAGTCAGAATGAATGACGGGCTACGACCCGAACAATGATTTAAGTATGAACAAGGAGGGTAAGTTTGTTAAGAATACCAAAATGATGTAATGAATGTCTTTGTAAGTAAGCATGAATCGAAGGAAGCACGAATGTGTACCTCAATGCATCTATGATAAGTAAGAAAAGTCAGTTTAACCTTAAAAGGTCAAACTGCAAAGGTTGACGAAATAAGTAACTAAAATGAAAGAATTGCATGAGAGAAATGAAATGTGTGACACTTTATAGCGTGTACGTAAGAAATTGTAGAAGAATTTTAGATGAGTAATCACCTAGTAGAATGAATGTTTGATTGAAATGTGCTAACCGCTAAATTGTTAATGATAATGTTAGAACTCTTGATGTGATGAAACAAATTGAATTGGTGGAAGGATGTGTACGAGCGAAGACACCTTACATGGATAAATGAAATCTAGCCTGGTACGGCTAGTATTCGTGAAGGATGCGGCTCGATCTGGGACGGATCGTCAATTGTGAAATGAAAAAAAAAACAGAGGTTAGTAAAATGTTTAACTCATGTTGGATAGGTATGAACTAGTAGATTGAAAATGACCTACGGTGGTTGACTTTTAACTGTCAACATAAGAAGAAAATTATGTCATTAAAAAGTGAATCTGAAAAGTTTTGAGTGAAAAGTTTTGCATGTTGATGAAACTCTCGTATGAGGAACTGGTACGACACATTTATTTATATAAATTAAGTAACACATGAAGTGAAAGTAATAGTAATATGAAATGCATGAAGTGATTGGAAGGCAACATAAAGGTATGCAAGGTACAAGTAATTGTAGAAAACGTAGAATGATGTTAACATTAGAGCTAGGCACGTAGTTGTGACTATGAAATAGTAGTTTTGTTGTGGTAACAAAACAATAGTTAAATATTATACAGTGCATGTAGAGAATGTAATTTTAAGAAATGAGATGAAGGTATTAGATCCGTTATGAACGTTTCATATAAATGTATGTATGACTACAGGTTGAAGTAGTATGTATATTGACTCGTTATTAACAGGTCAAGGAAATGAGAATGCTATGTGAAAGTATGCCATGGAAAGTATAGACTTGTTAAAAAGAAGTCAATTGTATGAATAATTATGAAATGAGATAGGATGATTACTATAATTATGATGTGACTATGAAGTCAAACATAGATGTGTATGTGTAAATGGAAATGAGAAAGGTTTCGGGGACGAAACCTTATTTAAGGGGGGAAGACTTGTACACCCAAAAAAAAAAAAAAAAAAAACGGGTTTGGTAATTTAGAACCCGGTTAAGATAAAGGAATGGGTAAAGTACCGTTAGTAGTAAAAGTGAAACCATAAACAAAATAACTAGGAATAAATTAGCCTAGTGGTGTTATGTATATAAGTAATAAGATGATGAGTTTTTAGTCTCGTATGCAATCAAAACGAAACTTGAGGGACCAAAAAGGTTAGGATGGAAAGATGGATTTTATTTATGAAAGTTAACATACACAAACACACACATTCGTGTGTTCTAGAAATCGATCAGGAGCTCCATGAGCTCAAAACCCTAGTTTCCATCCATTTCATCAAATCGAAAGGCAAGATGAAGCTTAAATTCATAACCGAGCATGGATTAGCGATCACCTTCTCATGGGGATCATAAGGTATGTCTTAAAGATTAGATTGGTGATCTTTCACGAAGTGGGTTATGATGTAAGTGAATGTTTTAGAAAAGTAGGAAAGCGAGAAGTATGATTTTCGTAAGCCAAGGACCTTAAAATGCGCAAATACCTTTAACGAGTCAAAGTAAGCTTTTGAGCGAAAATGGGTTAAGAGGATGCCAGACATCCGAGAATTTAATCTTTTATGATAGACATCATTAATATAATTAGGTTCATAAGAAGTTATGGTCAAACAAACAAGTTATGTTGATACATGCATGAACGGGTCAAAATTTGGTAAAAGGGTAATAAGCCGAAGGCTTAAAATTCATAAATTTCGATAGTCCAGATATTGGATTTTCACTCCATGTGATGGAGAATTAAATTACGGTCGCGTAGGAAAAAGAATCAGGTAAAACAGATAAAAACGAGAAAGTTATGCTCGTTTCCGTAAAACTGAGTTATGCTGGGAATATGCAGCAACATCTGCGAACTTTCTGATCATATTGGGTGGTGGCGCGACGCGACGGCGAAGGCTATGGGCCGTCGCGCGACGCCATGGACTCATGAACCTTAAAAAATTCATATTTTATTAATATACGCAATGCGAACCCGTCTGGACCGTTTTTAAACGCGTATAAGCTAAGAATGACTAATTTATTCCTTGTTTTAGGAAGTGTAGATACGTATGAAGGTATGTATGTATGTATGTATGTATGTATGTATGTATGTATGTATGTATGTATGTATGTATGTATGTATGTATGTATGTATGTATGTATGTATGTATGTATGTATGTATGTATGTATGTATGTATGTATGTATGTATGTATGTATGTATGTATGTATGTATGTATGTATGTATGTATGTATGTATGTATGTATGTATGTATGTATGTATGTATGTATGTATGTATGTATGTATGTATGTATGTATGTATGTATGTATGTATGTATGTATGTATGTATGTATGTATGTATGTATGTATGTATGTATGTATGTATGTATGTATGTATGTATGTATGTATGTATGTATGTATGTATGTATGTATGTATGTATGTATGTATGTATGTATGTATGTATGTATGTATGTATGTATGTATGTATGTATGTATGTATGTATGTATGTATGTATGTATGTATGTATGTATGTATGTATGTATGTATGTATGTATGTATGTATGTATATATGTATGTATGTATGTATGTATGTATGTATGGATATAAGTTGTATGTATGAATGAATGTATGTTTGGATGTAAGCAAGTAGGTACATATATAAGCGTATGCACGTATGTAGGCATACGTGAAGATATGAATGTATGTTTGAATGTATGTATGTAGGTAGTATGTATATGTACGCAAGTGAGTATGTACGAATGTCTGCATGTATGTAGAAATGAATGTAATGATATAGATGTGTATATATGTGGGTATGTGCGTATGTATGTTTATAAGTACGTGAGCAAGTATACGCAGATATATGAAGGTATGTATGTGAGTAGGCATGTATGAGTTAGGTATGTTGCAAGTAGGGATGTATGTGTGTATATATATGTATAATGATATGAGTGTACGTAATGATGTAAGTATGGGTGTATGTAGATATGTATGTAATGATGTAGATGAGTATATATGTGGGTATGTACGTATGTATGTAAATGGTTATGTGTGAAATATGAGTATGTATATGTATGTATGAAGGTAGGGACGCAAGTATCCAATGAAATTGAGTACTAACGATAATATTAGCGTGCCTGGTGAATGAAGTGTAACGCAGGAATAGCAAAGAAGTCTCACCACGGATTGTATGATCAGATGGAAAGCTGGGATATAAAGAGTTAACGGAACGAAAAGTAAACGTGAATAAATCTTGTATGCTTATAATGCGTACTAATGTCATGAATTTTATGTGGTGAGCGCAGGTTGTACGAGTCATGAGGATCATCAAGGAATAGAGATCGAGGATTGAGTCACAAGACAAATTGTATGGGGACGTTGGTGTATGAAATATAGAAAACCCATGTTACGTTTTTAATTGTAAATTTGTCGATTAATGATTTCCTGTGAAAAAGTTGTGTTAAAATGAAATTTTAAGTAAGTCAAGATATATATAAGGAAAGAAATTTTATGGCATGAACTTCCGCTGCGACTTTTAGTCAAATACGAACTAGGGTCTTACATCTCTAATTCTTCTACCATCACCAACTTATCTTTATTTATTTTCCACATAAATTAGAACACCATGATACCCGAGGCTATCTCGGGCGCGAGTGCCATCTCCGGCAGTACACATACTTTTCCGGTTGTTGTACCCTAGGGGACAGAACAGTCTGAGAGGAGGCGCGGAATCTGTTTTAAGGGAAGCGTGTTGAACACGTGCCTCAGCCACAACTGTCAACGATATTTTGCTTGTCTTGAAGTGGAGTTTCGTACAAGAAGGTGCAATTGAAGTTCTTCCAAAGACATCGACTTGAATCAAGATTGGTACAACTAAATTGTTTTTTATATTCGTTTATTTATTTTTGTAACCGGTATTGTACTAGAAGAATTTCCCGCAAATATCGAGAGTCTCGTTATTATATATTTTATAATTTATTTTATTGAAAACGTGAACCTAGTTCCTACATGTACCAGAGTAATAAATCATAGCAATATAGCTATGTACCTTAAAGCTTTACTTTTGAACAAGCTTCATTCCCGGCTTGGCTTCCCGAAGCCTCACTTGAGTTGCCTATAGATTTAAACCGAGTGTTCATTATAACACACATCCATGTCTCCTCTATGCAAGGATTCACTATAAATCATCCATAACACTTTCACCTAGTTTCCAAGCTAAGTAACAAATCAAGTTTTTCAATTAGGCATTTTATCAAACACTTGGTAGGCATTCTTTTCAAGCTAGTCTATTAGCTCAATTTTCCAACCACTTGCCATATTACCTCAACTAAACAAGTTCATATTTTCATTAGTAATCTAATTAACATGAAATTGAGTTTATCATAAACTAATACTTAATTCGACCAACATAGTTCTTGGGTTCAACCTTCATGTCAAACCCACTTCTAGTAACTTATGAATACTTCTCAAAATCCTAAATCGTTCAAGTAATTTATACATACAAGCAAGTATGATGATTAATTACACCAATTCAACATCAATTTTACATATGTTACTCTTTTCTGTAGACCCTTAACATTCAAGGATCTTTTATCAAGAAAACCTAGCAAAATCAAATCCACAACATGCCTTAGGTTTGTAGTGATTAGATGGTGAGAAATTTGTTAGCATGCAAGGATTTCACCTCCTTTTTCCTTGTGATCTTCTAGAATTTTGGTGATTCTAGTGTAAGAGAGGGTTTTTCCCTCTTTCTCTCCTCTAACTCATGACACACACACACACACACTTTCTGTTTTTTTTTATCTATTAGGTTAGCAACATGTCCAATTTCAGGCCTTGGACTTTGAGGTGCTTAAAATACAACATATAAATTATATCAAATATGACGTAAAATTAACCTTTTTTAGTACTAATGTTGGAAAAAGCTCGTTTCTTTGTTCCTTTTTAATTAACAGGGTCAAAAGAGCTTAAATGCACGAAAAGAGAAAAATAACAGCAAAAACCAACATAAAATACAATGAAGGAGGATTGACGCAACTCGCCAAACCCTCGTCCACTTCCAAACAAAGGAAATAACAAATCTGAAGCTTTGGCACGGGGCCGTGCCCAGTGAGAATTCTCTGTAGAAGAAAAAGACAAAAACATAATACAAATCCAAAGCTCAACATGGGGTCGTGCTAAACGGGGCATGGTCAACTCTTGGATTCACAGAATCTGTGATAGTACAACAAGGACATTGGCCACGGGCCTTGTCGTTGACACATGGGGCCGTGTTAGTACAAAGTCTGACACTGCAATTAATGAAGAGGAGAGAGACTGATGACCATAGGGCGGGCTCGAGCTGGGTTGGACATCTGATTTTCAGCTCTAAATAGGGGTGCTTGGTTTCATTCCAATCCATCCCTTAGCAAACCACTTCTCTCACACTTAACACCACTCCACCACCGCTACAACACCATCATCCATCTTCCATCATTTAGAGTGTGTAGTAGTCTCGGGATCCAAGATCGATCGTAAGAGTTCTTCTCAAACAAAGGCCATGCTTGGCTAAACTCTTACATCACTTGGTGAAGACAAATCTTTTATGTATTACTTTTTTTATTTCCAATCTTTGGCTCCTTTTTAATTTGGTATGTCTTAATGACTTTAATAACTAGTTTTTTATATTGAAGGCGAATTTACCTAACCATTCTTCATATGTTGTTGATTCACATATTCGTGTCTTTACGGTCTATATAAAGCGCGTTAACTACTTAGAAGGGGGTTAGAAGGGTGGTTTGGCAATTCTATGTCTCGTTCAGTGTATAGATCATGCGAGAACCTGGTTCAAGCTTAGTACTACTCCATGGATTGGCTGGGAATGACTGGTCTGACTGAGAGTAAGAAACCACTTGGACCTCTTATCTATAAACTACTATTAAAACTTTAAACCAACCCTGCGAGGACTGTATCCCTGCTGACTCAGACCAAAGGGTTGAAGGTAACGCTGGCTGGAAGGGGGACTACCACTTTTTGCATTAATAACTTACTTAATTATCTGTCAATAATCCGACATTGCGGGACTGTATCCCTACTGAATCAGACCAATAGGTTGAGAGTAACGCTGCCTGGAAGGGGGCCTACTACTATAACTTAAAGATAATCTCTTAAAATGTCCAAAGTGCGGAAATCATTAAAAGAATACATAAAAGAGGAGTTGGAACCAAGTGCTTCCTTCTTGTCTATTTGTTTTTCCTTATATTTTATTTTTGCTTTTTAGTTTATTTTTTTATAGCCTTAAAAACTTTTTCATCAAAGTTTGATTAGATTAGACGTTAACGATAAGCCGGTATTAAAAGCACTTGTGTCCTTGGACGACCTCGGTATCTTGCCATGACTATACTACGTCTGCGATAGGTGCACTTGCCCTAACGTGTGTCTAGAGTGATAGTAGTATATCGTGTTTTATAAATTTAAAACTTGAATTTGCGGGTAAAAAGAGCTAAAATATATCTAAAAAATATACACACACGCACGCACGTCAAGTTTTTGGCGCTGTTGCCGGGCACACAAGGATTTTGAGAAAGCTTAAAATTAACAGCCTCATTAAATTTTAACATTTTCAAAACTGCGCGCCCTTTTTCAATTTTTTTTCTGTTTACAGTTGGTTTAACACGGGCCCATGTTCCTGGGACACGCCCCCGTGCTGCAATTTTTCTTAAAAAAACTTTTTCAAACGCCCAGATACAGAAATGCCCACGGGGTCGTGCCAGTTCAGCACGGGGTCGTGGTCAACAATCTGTTAAATTTTAACTTCTGTTTTCTGATCCCGAGGCTCATTATTCTTCTGGGTATCTTCCAAAACAATGGATTACTACTCAGAAGACTACACCTACTATATTGAGGATGATTATGAGGAACCTTATTGTACCATTTGCGGTGAATCCCATTTGCTACAACATTGTTACCTTTTCAAACCATCAACCTCATACACCACGCCAAGTTCTTCATACACCACTTATGAAGAACCAAGGTTTGAGGTCCCAAAGTCAGACTTTGACTGGGATGCTAATCTGTTTGAAACCTACGACACGCCAACAACAATTAATCCTGAAGCCGAACGCGTAATACAAACCCTCAAAAATCTAGAACTCTTAATTAAGAGATCTCGAGAAAAGGAAGAGGCAATTTGTACTAAAGAGGTAATAATCGAAGTGGTAAAATGTAACGACTCGCCCAAAAATGTCCTAAAACGCTCCGTAAGTGAAAACCCGGACCCCTGAAACCCTAATGTACATGAAAAACCAAGAAAACAAGAAATTTGGGTTTCAGGCGGGCCACGTAAACCATAAGAGGAGTTTACGCGGGCCGCGTCAACTTAAAAATCATTCCGGATAAGTATGAAAGCTTCACACGGGCTGCGTAAATGTTTCTCCAAGTTCACGCGGGCCTCGACAGTTCAACGATGAGCGAAAACTTGGTGCCGCCACGTGTCCATGACTCAGCAACCCTAATGCCTCCTTGTTACCCTCGCGGGCCGCGTAAGGTTTGTCTTAGGGCTTACGCGGGCCGCGTAAGACCCAAATTTTAGCTATAAATAGGACAGGCTACGAGCTTTCATTCTGTGTCGAAATCTAATTCTTAAAACGCCTTTATTGTGCTAAATTCGAATTTCCGCATAGGGAAACACTGCTACGGATACAGGGTATTAACTCGATCCCTGTTCAATTCTTTTCTTTCCGTCGGCTTTTATTTTTCTAAATAATAGCTCGGGATTATACCTTCTAAATCCCGAAACTCTGCCCGTTATTAGGATACTAACTCTAATAACTGGTACGATACTTTATCCGATCGATTGAAACTATCCGATGGATGTTTAAGTGCTGCTCAAACTCGGGTTATATTTTGTCATTCGTCGTGAATTCGATGGATGTTTAAGTATCGCACTTTGTCATTCATTGTGAGGGTTTCTATCTCGTGATTATCGTTAAAGTTAAATTGAGTTACTACACTAATACGAGTTCCATGGTATCTAGAAATTAGAACTCGTAAGCAGAGAATTGCTGGAATACTTAATAGCTAAGTAAACTTAATAGTTAAATGAACTTAGTAGTTAAGTTAACTAAGTAGATTAATTAATCAGTTAATCGAGATTAATTAAGCAAGATTAATTAAGCTAAGCAAGATTAATTAAACAGCTAAGTAAGTTATTTAGTTAATGGTTAAGGAAACTTAATGGTTAAGGAAACTTAATGGTTAAGGAAACTTCCTAGCTAAGGAATGAATCTACCTTACCTATAAATAGGAAGCTTAGGATTCATTTTCCTTTGTTCATTTCTTCTATTCTTCTCTCTATACGTTGGTGTTCTAACCAATAATTACCAAAGTGATGTTCTGTCCGATCGATTCAGGAACCATCTAACGAATGCCAAAGTGTTGTACTTTGTGAATTTCGTTAAACGGAATCCAAAGTATTATACCTTGTGAGTTCATTAAATGGATACCAAAGTACTGTCTGAATAAGACTATACTTTGTGAAATTCGTTAAGGTTCGAATCTCATGATCATCGTTAGATTTGATATGGTTTTACAAATACGTATTCCATTCTGTTAAACTGTATGTTTAACCATCCGAATACTCCCAACTATACGCTTACAATCAAAATGGATGCTTAATCATCAGAAGATCCAAAATAATAAAGTATATGCTTAATTATCAGAAGGAGTAGAAGTATATGCTTAATTATCAGAAGGAGTAGAATCAAGAAGCTTGTTAAATCAATACTGCATGCTTATACTGTGAGTCATTCTCTTTTTACCAAAATTGCTTTCCAAATCATGTTTTGGTTTCAAAGTTATAATTACAGGGATTAAGTCTTTGTAGTCTTCAATTACAGCCGGTATGTGGGGTTTTGTATACATTACTTGATAATCTTCACCATTGGATAACGAGTTAGCCAATGGGTGATATGACCATAGTCACAGAAACGAGTCGAGTGACAAATACTGTGGGTAATTGGTTGACATATAAACATTGTAATCGCTCTTAATACTGTATATTATAACAATGTGTCATTTTATTAAAATGAATGATTCACTCAGTATTTCTGTCCTGACAAAACCTTTTTAAAACACGTTTCAGGTAATTACAGTAGATTGGAGTAAGAGTTGGATACGACACCAACAAGACTTACAGAAGTGGCTCATTTTTTATCAATTAAATTAAATTAAGAAAAATTGTTTTATATAATCGGGTTTATCCCTTATTAAAGCTACCATTGTAAAACATGGGTTTTTATCCCATCTATTTAATAAATAAAATCCGGTGTTTCTAAACTCTGATATTTTTCCTAACTCACGATCCTGGTGAACTTTCCGCTGCAATATTTTTCAAAATAATCACCGGTACCACTTGGCTGTTCGCGGATCCCGATTCCGTCCAGGGTGAGTCGGGGGTCGTGACACCTGGGAACTCTTGGGGTGAGTGTCCACTTATAGGCTAAAGCATGTCTTCACGATACATTATTAAGACCCATTTACTTTGATTAGTCACGGTGTGTCATTTGTTTGTTTTAAGTAACGAATGAATGACCACCTTCCTTATGTTTCATCGATATTTCAATACCTCTTTTAATTATCCAATGTCAATCTCACATTTCCTCATGTTTCCTTCTCTTTTAGAATGCCTCCTAGACGTGATCCAAGCCATGATCGCTCAGCAAATCGCTGATGTGCTCCCACCTAATCACCCAGATAAATCAAGCAAACAACAACAATAACAACAATAACAATGCATCTGTTCCGTACAACTACAAGACATTCAATTCGGCTAAACCACTTAAATTTTCTGGGTCTGAAGGAGCTACTGGGCTCCTACAATGGTTCTAGAGTCTTGAAAGCTCGTTTCGACACATTCAATGCCCGAATGTGCAAAAGGTTGAGTTTGTGTCAAGTGTCTTTCAGAAAAGGGCACTTACATGGTGGAATGGTATGATGAGAGACAGGGGTGCCGATGTGGCAATGGCTCAAACCTGGGAAGAGCTGCGCGCTCTAATGATGAAGGAGTTATGTCCTCGTCATGAACTAAGGGCACTGGAAAACAAATTCCACGATCTTAAACAAGATAGTGGAGAGCACCGTGCCTACACGGACTGATACGAAGAGTTGAGCTTGCTGTGTCCCACCATGGTCACCCCGTTGGATAAAGCGATTGAAAGGTATATCAATGGTTTGCCTGACCCTGTTGAAGACATCGTCACTGGTAGCAACCCTACCACTGTTCGTCAGGCCATCGAGTTTGCTGCAACCCTGACTGAGTCTCAGGTTAGGAAGGGTAAACTGTTTCGCAAGCCGATAAGAAACAGGCAGCCCAGACCACTCATGAGAAAGATAAGACGAAGAAAAACAAAACTGAGTCATCGAAGAAGTCGAGGAAGCGCAAGGCTTCTCAAAACTTTGCAGTTGTTGCACAGAACCAGCCAGCACAACCTCTCGCAAGGAAACCGTATGCTGGAACTGCACCATTATGCAACCGGTGCAATGGTCATCATCAGGCTCAACTAGCATGTCGTCAGTGCACAACATGTGGGAATCTTGGCCACACGGCCAACATTTGTCGGTCTGCTCCTAACCAAGCTGCACAGAACCCTGGACAACCCCAAGACAATCCTTCTAGACCTCCATTCCCACCTAGTTCATCCTACAATTGTGGCGAAATGGGTCACTTTAGAAACAACTGCCCGAAGCTTGTGAACGCGAATGCCAATCCAACTCATGGACGAGCATTCAACATTAACACCAACGAGGCCCGTGCTGATAACTAAGTCGTTAACGGTATGTTCCTTGTTAACCATCACCCTGTTTCTATTCTTTTCGATTCTGGTGCCGATAGAAGCTTTGTATCTTTAGCCTTCGAGCCTTTGCTTTCGATGCCTAGAACTAAACTAGGAAAGTCCTTAACAGTCGAAATTTCTAGTGGTGAACCCCTTGTACTCGATTCTGTCATTCGCGATTGCAATTGAACCTTGATAACCAACTTTTTCCCATTAACCTCATGCCAATGCAACTTGGAAGTTTCGATTTCATCATAGGAATGGATTGTTCGTATACCACTTTCATCTTGTGAAGTTTTAGAAGTTCGTGGAGAGAAAGCCTCGAGTAGTTTGAAACTCATGACATGTATTCAAGCCCAAAAATACATACGAAAGAATTATGTGGCCTTTTTGGCACATGTCGTAGAGGAGAAACGCAAGAGCAAGAGTATTCAAGATATTCCTATTGTTCGAGATTATCTAGATTTGTTTCCTGAAGAACTGCCTGGTTTACCTCTAGCACGTCAAGTTGAGTTTCATATTGATTTAGTACCAGGTGCCAACCCGATTGCTAAACCACCATATCGTCTTGCACCGTCTGAGATGCAAGAGTTATCGAAGTAACTTCAAGAGTTATCTGACAAAGGATTCACCCGTCCAAGCTTTTCACCTTAGGGCGCTCTAGTCCTGTTTGTGAAAAAGAAAAATGGATCTTTCCGTATGTGTATCGATTTTTGTGAGCTCAACAAACTCACGAACAAGAATCGATATCCCTTACCTCGTATTGATGATCTCTTTGATCAGCTACAAGGTGTTACATGTTTCTCCAAGATCAATCTACGTTCTAGGTATCACCAGCTTCGTGTACTCGAAGAAGATATTCTCAAGACTGCTTTCCGCACGAGATATGGTCACTACGAATTCACCGTCATGCCTTTTTGTTTGAAAAATGCTCCATCCGTCTTCTTCGACTTAATGAATAGGGTTTGTAAACCTTATTTAGACAAGTTCATCATTGTTTTCATCAACGACATCCTTATTTATTCAAAGTCTCGAGCCGAACACGAGCAACATCTTCGTTTGACAATGGAACTCCTAAAGAATGAACAACTCTTTGCCAAGTTCTCCAAGTGTGAATTTTGGCTTAAGGAAGTTTAGTTTTTGGGTCATATTGTCAACGAGTAAGGTATACATGTGGACCCTTCCAAAATCACTGCGATTAAGGATTGGAACACACCCACTACTCCCACAGAAGTTCGCTCATTCCTCGGTCTTGCTGGATATTATCGACGATTCATCGTGAACTTCTCAAAGATCGCGGTTCCTCTCACTACTTTGACTCAGAAGAATAAGCCTTTTGAGTGGGGGCCCAAACAAGAGGAAGCTTTTCAAACATTGAAACAAAAACTCTGTGATGCTCCTGTCTTTTCTTTACCTGATGGAAACGACGTTTTCATTGTCTATTGTGACGCATCAAATCTAGGCCTTGGTTGTGTTCTCATGAAATGAGGTAAAGTCATAGCCTATGCGTCAAGGCAATTGAAAATCCATGAGAAGAACTACACAACTCATGATCTTGAGTTAGGTGCTGTAGTTTTTGCTCTCAAAATTTGGAGACACTGCCTCTATGGTACAAGGTGTGTAGTTTTCACAAACCATAAAAGTCTCCAACACATATTTAATCAAAAGGAGCTGAACATGAGACAACGACGCAGGGTCGAACTCTTGAACAACTACTACTGCGAGATTCGCAACCATCTTGTTAAGACGAATGTCGTAGCCGATGCGCTATGTCAAAAGGAACGTGTCAAGCTTCATTGTGTTTGAGTTCTATCTGATATCCACACATGTATCTTTCAAGCACAACGTACATGTGTAACCCAAGGCTTGTTGAAAAATGAACTGCCACTTAATCTTGAGCTTCAACTCGAAACGAAAGACAACTGGTTACTCTATTACAAGAACCGATTATGGATTCCTAGTCAAGACAATCTCCGCACTCTAGTGATGGACGAAGCTCATAAGTCTCGTTATTCAATCCATCCTGGTGCTGACAAAATGTACAAGGATCTTCGCTTCCAGTGTTGGTGGCTTGGTATGAAGAAGGACGTTGCCTTGTATGTGTCTAAATGCCTAACTTGTCTCAAAGTCAATGATGAACATCAATGTCCATCTGGTTTACTTGAACAACCAGAAATACCGGTATGGAAGTGGGAGAACATTTCAATGGATCATATCACTAAACTACCGTGCACATAGAGGTCATGATGCCATTTGGGTAGTCATCGATCGTCTAACAAAGTCAGCACTGTTTTGGTCAAAAATTACCTAAGTAATTAAGTGATCAAATTAGTTTGGTGAGGTAGTGTGCTAAGAGAATGTGTTCAAAAATGTGTTAATTAAGTTCTTTGCAAAAAGCAGTTTCAGGATACGGCTCAGGATATCGAGCTGTATCTATGATCAAACAATGAGCAAAAAGTAAAGGGGATGACACGAGATGTACGAGGAAAGCCCTTGATCAATCTAGATCTCCGGCATAAAACCTCGGGAGCTGACAATCGCAGCTGCCTTGTTCTTGTTATTCCTTCAAACTTCAGGATACAGTGCAGGATGTGGTGCGGATCGACTAAGTGTTACAATATGATTTTGATACAAGTGTGGTGATTGCAGTAAGCTAGAGAGTGAAAGTGTACGAGAGTGTTAGTGAAAAATTGTGTGCCTTAAACTGATCCGCCCCCATCTATTTATAGTAAAGATAAAGCAACTAACTATCCTCTAAAACCGGGATCCAACGAATATTCCTCAGCCGAACGTTGTAGACCCAGTCTTTCGGGTTCAACGTCTCTCCCTTAACAGATACGCCCGAGTCTTGAGGAGAAGAAGTCCAATTGACCGTTAGCAAGTTCCAGCCTCTAACCTGCACTTGATTAATTTAATATACCTCGGGATATTATCTGGGATGTTAGCAATATCCCGTCTAGTATCCTGATCACAAATAAACAATCATAATCAGAATATTAGTCAAGATATACGTTCAGAAAATGGCCCATAACAATTGTCCCCAAAATATATCTGTTGGTATACCAACTCCAACGGATATATTTTAAGACTTATTCCGTGTATCGAGGTAATTAAACCAGAATGACCCTTGAAGTGACATCGTACAACTCCCGATGCGTTTTTCAATCAATGGCTATCCGTTTAGCCCCTATATCTTCTCTCTTTCTTGTTGATATACCATCATCTCTCTCAGAATTCTCAGGTACTTCTCTCTTTCTATCTCTTAACTTTTTTCGTTCAAATTTTCCGATGGCCACCAGAACACGTTCCCATTCCGGCGAGTCCACTTCGTCGTTCGTTAACCAGAACTTGCTGAAAAACCCCGAGAAGGAGGTGTGCTCCTTTGATAATGCAGATATCAACGCGTTAAGAACCTCCGGTGCTTTTTCCGACACAGCGATTATCCGTCCATTCGACCGGAGCATTCGTTCTGACGTATGTTCCGAGGAGTGGATCTGCTTCTCATCATATCCTTTTTCTCTTGGTCTCCAATATCCATTCCCGGAATTCATCATGGAGTTCTTTCGGATTATCGGTCTCTACTTTGCTTAGACGATGCCTATGGTCTGGAGAGTTCTGATTGTGCTTAACCAAATCAAAACCCTTCACATCCCCGATCTTTGTATCGAAGACCTTCCTCTTGCTTACCGCCTCCGATCTCACGGCAATAGTCGCTTCTTGCTTTTTTCAACCTCTAGCAATCCCCTCATCCTCAAAGCTTCAAAAAACGAGGATGGGTGGCAACGAAAATTCTTCTTTGTTAGACGGGATTCCATTCCCGAGGGCAAAAGCCTTCCGGTGAAATGGTTGACCTTCGGTAGGGTTTAGGGTTTTTAGATATCCCCAAACATATCCTGGTGATGTATCCTGACTTATATCCTGACTTCTCTTTTTTGCAGCAAACTTCAAAGAGTTAGCTCCTCCCTCTGAAGAATCTCAAGAACGAATCAACCGGATCTACCAGTTGCCTGATTGTGACAGATCCTTTTCACAACATCTTCCGAGTTCAAGCCAGTATTCCTCGTCAGACATGTCAGGTAAGAATCTCATAAATTTTGCACATTTATTAATATAAAAGTAAGAGACAAGAGTAAAGTTTTAGATATCTTCCCTGTTTAGCAGCACCAGTCAAAGCTCCAGAGATCTTTGATCTTGACGAATTGGACAGTTATGCCATTCCTGTTCAAGTGAAGAAAGAACCCAGCAAACCTGCTTCTACCTCCAAACCAGCATCCGGTCCTAAACCGGCAGTTGTTCCTAAGCCTTCTCCTGCTACCAAGCCACGTGCCTCAAGTTCCTGAAAAAGAAAGGAGACTGACTCCCCAGCCTCGTCTGAAACCTTCCCCTTTGAGAACCACGGGTTTGTTGAGTCCAGTGGCTTCATGACTGGCTTTCTTAATCAGGTTCGTATCCTTAACCTATATCCTGCAGCATATACTGGTTATTTTATATATATATATATATATATATATATATATATATATATATATATATATATATATATATATATATATATATATATATATATATATATATATATATATATATTGATGCCTGTGCTTTCGGTTGTAGGGTCTGGAACGTCTCATGTTCCTCTATGAGGATGCTTGTGGGCTGAACAAGATGCTGGAGATCAAGCTCAAAAAAGCCGAAGAAACCATTGCTGACCAAGGGATGATCGCCAAGGCACAATCTCAGCATTATGAAGACAAATTCAAAGTCGTGACCCAAGAAGCCAAAGCTGCTATCAACAAGGCCGCCGAAGATGCTCGAGCCAAGATGGACGCCGCCCAACTCCAATGTGAGCAGGATAAGACTTCCTACCGAGAAGGTCTCAAGGGGTCAGTTGTAATCTCCCTCCTACAGGCCAGATTAAAGATGGCCTATGAAGCCAAAACCCTGGGCTTTGAATGCCCTTCCTGGGATGTGAAGGCTTGGGAGGCAAAACTGAGAGACCTCGGGGGAAGTCCTGTTGAGTATCCTGCCAAGCTTGCGGGTGAAGAGCCTTCCAAGGCAGCGGAGGAAGCGGCAGATGCTGAGAAGAATCCCAGGGGCGATGCTGGAGCAGGTGCTGATGGAGTGGTATTTGAAGAGGGTGCTGCCCCTTGAAAGCAGCGAAGTGGGCGATGATGGATGTTTATGCTGAGGCCAGAGCCCACTTTTTTAAGCTTGATGGTTGTGACCTGTTGAACAATTTATTTTCCATGTCTTTTGAACAATTTACCTTTCCTGCATTAGAACAATTTGATAACCAAAGGTGGATGGGTCTTGGGTTTCAGGATGAAGCCCTTGGTTATCAGTTAGTATATTTTCTTTTGGACAATACAACGGTTGGAGGTGGATGGGTTTCAGTTTGAAACGAAACCTTCAATCGTTGTGTAAATATGGTTATGAATCCCTCGTGCTTTTGGTGGATGGGCCTTGGTTTAAGGTGAAACCAAAAGCACAACTTTTGACATGTTAATAATATAACCTACCGTTGACTTACTTGCCTTTGTCAATACTTTAGTTTCTCATTATATATTGTTTTAATATCAACTAGTGTAATCATTCAAATACTTTAATCCATATTTTTAGCAATATTTTGTAAAAACAAACTTTGGCAAACAGATCTTCTCAAAATCCGCATATCTTGGATAGAGTTTCAAAATAATTTGTCCTTTGTAAAACCTCGAATATTTTAAAGTGTTTAAAGAAATAAAATGGTCTACTTAGCTTTTATAAACAAATTCCATTTTGATTTTACACTTAAATCCCTATAACTCCAAATATTCCAAACAGATATCCCGTATTATATCCTGGGAATATATTCTGAGAATATATTCTGAGGATATATTCTGAGGAGATATCCTGAAGATATATCCTAGTCAGGATGATTAAACTTCTGACACGGTTTTAAAAGCTCAATCAAATTGCGTAGGACTCTCAAAGGAAATATCATACCAGAGATAGAGTATAAGCCTAGTTTCAAACTTCAATCCTTATTGCAATTCCTTGTACCAAGATGTCCCCAGTCCTTGCATGCTTGGTCCAAACTTAACTCTTAGTGCCTTACATAATTGCCTTAGGAGAAATGTCCCCTGTGTACAAAATCTTTCAATACTTAGAAAAACTTACTTAGAGTGCAAAGACAGTTCTTGTGTTATTGGGGTAAAATCCGAAAACATCCTGGAGATAAATCCTTAGTATCCTGGGGATAATCCCAAATTTTCATGCGCTACAGGCGGGAGTGTATAAACCCCAATACTTAGAAAGGTGAAAACCTTTAAACCTTAGAGAGTATGAAAATATCCTTTCGTGAGAGAGGGTGATCAATCCTCATATACCTTTAGAATTCAGGATATAGCCAACAGTAACGAAATTGTCAGCCACTTTTACATGAACTGGTCCCGCCACCTTGAACTATTCCCGAACAACTTGCGCTCCAGGCGGGGTGTTTAAACCCAATTCGGATGAAAGGTGTGTAGGATCGAGTATGATCTCACTGAGGAGTCAATCTATGCTAGAGCCTGCTAAAAATGTGGCGGAAACACATTTAAGCATGATACTAAGATGTACGGTACAGAAATGAGTAGAAAACAGACAGGTCTTCACTTTTAATACTTTTACTTCATTCAGCAACGATTGACAGAGAGTCAGCACTTCGACATACAATTCAGGACAACCGTTACAAATGACTAGACAAACAGGGTATTTATAGGTGAACTGGAACCGCTTATGTGACATGACCACATAAGCGATCCAGCCTGGGTCGCTTATGTGGACAGATGTCACATAAGCGGTCCAAACCTACAAACATCACATAATTACATAAAAACCCCTGTTCTAATACAAAAACAACCTATCGAGACCATATACGTTAATCTAAATTACAAAGACGCAGGCTTTAGACATTATGCACCAACAAACTCCCCCTTGGATGAAGCCGCAATCTTTGTCTAGAATATTGGTCTTCAGGTAGCTGCTTTGTAACTTTCTTCACGCCCTTTAGGCTTCCTGCTCAGAGCAACTCTGATCTTCTCACGCTTTTGCTTCTCAGCCTTCTCTTCTTCCTGTTGTTTCATCAAAAACTTTCCTCTTTTCTCTTCCATCCTGCGATTTTCTCGTTCACGTTCACGTTGTAACTTTCCATAAGAGCGGTCCATAGATGTCATAAAAGCAACCCACCGTTAACTTTTTTAAAAAAATCCAATTTTTAATCATTTTTCAACTTGTTCGTTTTCACATGCTGGCACCCAGTTGACCAAGTCCAAGTTAATGACCTTGGAACAACTGATTGATCGTCCAAGTCCAAATTAATGACCTTGGATAATCAGATTTATGAAGTACTTTATCGGTTTGTTTCAACAAGTAGTTCAAATTAATGAACTTTTAACTTTTCAAACACTTTTTCACAAACTTTCTCACAAACATCATACCAGATCTTGTTGCAATCACAGCTTACCCAAACCTCATCAAATACCGACATGTTCAGCACACAGGCTTTGATCTTCCAATCCCCAGTATCAATTGTCGAAACTAAACTAGAAAAGAAAATCTTTTTGGGTTTAAAGCTGTACAAACAAAAATATATACACACACTGTTTTTTCGAGCGTGTTAAGGGATCATATCAGCTTCCGACAGAACACAAGTACCGTTAAGCTTATTTCATTTTAAACATTTAAGCAATTCGCGTTAATTGTCGGTATATTGGTCCATTTTAAATTCTCACAGAATTTTCAAACTGTTCGGGATACGTTAATAATGTTTTAGAGACTTAAACGTCAACGTGTGCTCCCACCTCAGAATATACTCCCGTATCCGGATCCCAGTATTCAGTCTTACAGGTGAATATACCACAACTGATATCTGTTAGAGGTAACTGCGAAACCGTGAGAGCTCAGGTCAGAACTTCCGTTCAGCAGAGAGATGACGGCTCGACTTTTCGGTGGGTCCCCTTTAGAGGATCTTTTGCATTTCAACAGCAGCGACTATCAATTTTATTGTTTCATCAGCATGCTGAGGGTGAAGCTTATATTTCAAAGCTTTTTGCATAAAGTATTATCCGGGGACTAGGTCAGTATTTCCATACAGCAGAAGTCCCGGGATAATACCCCAGATATCACCGAGTATAAAGACCTAGTATCTCAGAATACGGGACCTTTCAAACAGGATTTCAGGGGTTACCTATATATCCTGGAGGTGTTCCCCACGAAAACGCAAGTTAAATTTAGTTTATATCCCAAACTGATTTACTAATTTTGTAAGAACCTACCGGCACATCTTTAGCGAGATTGCTTAATTGCATTTTTCATTACATATCTTTAGCGTACTGTGCCTGTCTAGCTAATGTACTATCATTTCCCTATACAACACAGCTCTTTTTCATTTTTTAATGTTTTTGGATTTTTATGATTTTAATCGACCTAGATAAAGTGTCGTAGGCTTCTTTTAATTGTTCTAAATCAAATTTCATCATATCAGCATGTTGTTTCAAGTCTTGATACATAGTGTCTTTTACAAGGCACTCCGTGCACGTTTGTGAACAACGTTGACACGGTGTATCAAGGATTGGAACCTTTTCACCTAAAGCCTCATTCTCACAAGCCATGTTACCGACTGGAATTGACTCTGACTCAGACACTTTGACCTTGCTGATTTCAACAGCTTCAGTTTCCTCTAGACCAGACTCTTTGTCAACTGACTCTGGAACAACTGAGTCTACCTCTTTTAGTTTGCTCATAAGCGCTTTATCGGCTATCTCCTTCAGATCTTCCTTCGTCATCTCTTTTGACACGTCGATTAACTCCACAACTTCATCTTTCTTTGCTTCGAATCTCGGACATGTACCAGTTCTTGGGTCTTCGAAGAAATCTGCAAAAGTATCAAACACATTAGGAGAGAAGATAGATTTCATAGTGTAAATAAATTCCTCCCTTTGATATCCGAAACTAAGATCATCAGATACAACTTCTTCAGCTTTAGCAGAATCTTTCACGGAATCTTCGGTAAAAGTTTCCGGAATTTCTTGATTAACGCTTTCAACAACTACTTCACTCCCAATCTCAGGAACAGACTCAACATTCTCAGTAACTGTTTCTTCAACCACCTCAGAATCAGAATAAGCAACATCAGCAGCTTTTCCATCACCATCTTCAGAAACTACGACTTCCTGCTCAGCATCTGACTCGGTAATCTCTGTCACTTTAGCCATCATCGCTTGATCATCTTTTTCAGGAATGAACTTATCCCAACTAAATCCGGAGGCAACTTCTTCATCATCCTGATTTACTATCAACGCTTTCTCGGGTTTGTTTTCGATCTGAGGTCTTTGAACTGCAGGCTGTTGGTTTGGACGATGATATATAGCTTGCTTGTAATAATCGTTTGTGAATGGATTCTGATGATTCTTGACTTCACGATTAGGACATTCCCTCTTAAAATGACCTTTTTCTTTACATTTGAAGCAGGTGACTTTGCTTTTGTCAAACCCCAACTTCTGATCCGGTCCTGACAAACTATTTCTTCCCGTGATTTCCATAAAACGCTGAGCTCTCCGTACCAAACTTGCCATTCCCCACTTGATATCGATCAATTCCAGCTCCTCCGGGTCTATTTGATCGTAATCCTCTTTGGTCATGTCAGGATTTCCGATCTTGCCCGCAACCAACCCTTCATACGCCTCCAAGACCGATCCCAATAAAGCAATATGTTGTTTTGCTGCAGTTTCAGTAATCTCATTACCATTTTTGATGTTGATTGCTATATTACAATGCACCCCAGTCACAACTGTTTGTTGATTCGATCCACTTGAACTTTGAGGAGAATAATCTGAAGATTTTGCGTTCGGCTCATAACTTGCAAATTTTGTAGTTTGATTTGTTTGATATGCGTTCGGAGTAACCGTAGAACTACTATCTGCACTAAAACCCGTATGAATTTTTGGACTTTGAGCGTTTGTCATTGCAGGACTGCTCTTGAAGTACAATGAGACATCTTGAGTTATGTTTGTCGAATTCATTTTCTTAATCTTCACTAACTCTAGTTCATGCGCCTCTATCTTTTCAATAAAATCACTCAAGCTGTAATTGATAAAATCAGTTTTATTCTTCAGCATCATTAAGTATGTACCCCACTCATCGTACGGAAGAGCATCGCAAAGCTTATCAATCAATTCTTCGTTTGTTTTTACAATCTTCAAACGTCTCATCTCCAACACTAAATGACAATATCGTTCAATCAGCTGTTTCGTTGATTCACCTTTTATCCTAGTAAATATATCAAACTCCTTTTTTAGCAACGCTGTTTTGCTCTTCATCATCGACTCACTACCATTGAACTTTTTTTCCAGTGAAAACCATATCGATGCAGAGGTATCTTTATGCTGTAAAAGCACTAGGATATCTTCTTTTATAGCTTGCTGCAGGATGCTAATCATTTTCTTCTCAGCCTTAAATTCTACCTGCTCTATATCTGTTAAGCTTGCAATTGATTTCTTACCCCCCACCCCGTCTTCTGGAGGTACATATTCTCTTTCAATCTTGATCCAACTCTCCAAATGATTGGCTTGCACCCAGGTCTTAAATCTAACTGACCATCCTGAGTATTCGTCTAAACTCATTAATTTTGGAGGTTTCTGCATCGTGCCCAGCTCATTTTCAAGATTCACATTCTGCAAAATGTTGGTTTGGCCTTGAGTAGCACTTACACCTGAGAACATGTTGTAGAAGTCTTGACTATCCATTTTCTGATTTTTCGGAAAAATTTTCAAACACTGACACAATAAGCGATCCAGAAACTTTGCACTAAAAGCGATTCAGGGATTGCACTAAGAGCGATCCAGACTTTGCACTAAAAGCGATTCAGAATAACCCAATAAGCGATCCAAAATTGCTTGAAAAGCGATCCAAGATTGATCAATAAGCAATCCAGAAAAGCGATCCAGGAACTTTGTATGAATAAGCGATCCAGAAAAATGATTCCGAAGAGCGATCCAAGAAAACCTGTTTGAATAAGCGGTCTAGAAAAATGGTTCAGAAAAGCGGTTCAGAAAAGCGGTTCAGAAAAGCGGTTCAAGGAAACTTGTATAAATGAGCGGTTCAGAAAAGCGGTTCAAAGAAACTTGTATGAATGAACGGTTCAGAAAAGCGGTTCAAAGCTGACGTCAGAGCGGTCCAAACTTTACGAGTGTTTTTGACCAACTTTTAATCCGAATTTTTGTCCGAAACTTTCAAGGGTTTACAATTACTGTGTTTTGTATCTACTGTCCAAAATTCAGGTCATTTTCACCGTCCAATCAGTCCAGTTCTGCAAATGTCTCAGAAAACTACCTCGTATCTGGCAACTAGCTTACAACTGGCTCTGATACCAATTGTAGGATCGAGTATGATCTCACTGAGGAGTCAATCTAAGCTAGAGCCTGCTAAAAATGTGGCGGAAACACATTTAAGCATGATACTAAGATGTACGGTACAGAAATGAGTAGAAAACAGACAGGTCTTCACTTTTAATACTTTTACTTCATTCAGCAACGATTGACAGAGAGTCAGCACTTCGACATACAATTCAGGACAACCGTTACAAATGACTAGACAAACAGGGTATTTATAGGTGAACTGGAACCGCTTATGTGACATGACCACATAAGCGATCCAGCCTGGGTCGCTTATGTGGACAGATGTCACATAAGCGGTCCAAACCTACAAACATCACATAATTACATAAAAACCCCTGTTCTAATACAAAAACAACCTATCGAGACCATATACGTTAATCTAAATTACAAAGACGCAGGCTTTAGACATTATGCACCAACAAGGTGAATACCTTTAAACCTATGAAGGGATCAGGATCCTTTATACGTGAGAGAGGGGGCCAATCCTCTAATCTTCTGAAACATCCTGAGTGTGCATCCTGGAACTAGATCCCGAAGCATATACTGCAAAACATTCCAAAACTAAGGTGGGTGTTAGCTTGGCTAACACCCCTCCGATGCTTAAGTTAGTATTGGGTTCAAATAAAATAAAGTATATTCAAAAGAGACAGAATTCATACCATCTTGCGTTAGGAATTAAATTCTAAACTCACTTGAAATAGGCTTTGAGATGTATAGCATTCCAGGATCTTGGTAGTATATCCCCTTCCATATTCTTGAGCTGGTATGCTCCTTTTCCAGATTCTGATTCAATCTCATAGGGTCCTTCCCATTTTGGGGCCAACTTTCCATCAGCAGGATTCGTAGTATTCTGAAAAGCCTTTCTTAACACCCAATCTCCAACCTTAAATCTTCTGGTCCTGATATTCTTATTATATGCTCTGGATATTCTTTGTTGATATGCTGCCATTCTCAACTTTGCCGCATCCCTTGTCTCATCAATAGTATCCAATTCTTGACATAGGGCTTCAGGATTCTTCTCAGGATCCCAGAGGTTGGATCTTGCTGTAGGTATCGCCATCTCTGTCGGGATTACTGCCTCTGCTCCAAATACTAAGGAAAATGGAGTTTGCCCAGTAGCATTCTTCACCGTTGTTCTGTCAGCCCATAAGACAAATGGCAATTCTTCTGCCCATCTTCCCTTCTTAGCCCCAAGTCTTTTCTTCAAATTGTTGACAATTATCTTGTTTGAGGATTCTGCTTGTCCATTCGCTTGAGGGTGTACTGGAGTAGATGTTATCATTTTGATCCCCCAACTCTTGCAGAAGTCAGTGGTCCTTTTGCTTATAAACTGGGACCCATTATCACAGATTATTTCAGCTGGTACCCCAAACCTGGTCAGGATATTCCTCTTTATGAAGGATACTACTTCTTGGTCTCTAACTTGGACAAATGCTTCAGCTTCAACCCACTTAGAGAAGTAATCGTTCATTACTAGCATAAAGACTTTTCCTCCCTGGGCCTTTGGTAACTTCCCTACTATATACATACCCCACTTCATAAATGGCCAAGGGGAAACAATAGGATATAACGGTTCAGCGGGCTGATGCAATATGTTACTGTGTCTCTGACACGCATCACATCTTCGAGCATATTCTGCGGCATCTTTTCTCATTGTTGGCCAATAATATCCTGTCCTCAACACTTTTGAGAATAATGACCTGCCCCCAGTATGGTTACCACAATCCCCTTCATGTATATCCTGAAGTACTTCTTTGGCTTCAGGATCCTCCAAGCATCTCAAGTATGGTCCTGCAAGAGATTTCTTGTATAAAATATTATTTATAATAGTGAGTCGTGATACCTTCATCCTAAACGCCTTAGGATTTTCATCTCCGGGGATATGTCCTTCCTTGAGATATCTCATGATTGGAGCCGTCCAGGATTTAGGATCCTCTTCAGGATACACCGCTCCTGGATCCTGAATACCTGCTACTTCTTTATCCTGAGGATTCGTTGCAGGATACAGGATATGTAATATTGGTATTGGGGTCCCTTCTGGTATCCTGATTGATGATCCCAAGTTTGCCAATGCGTCTGCTTCGGCGTTATCCTCTCTTGGTACCTGTTCAAGTGTAAAAATATCGAAATATCCTGCTAATTTTTTGAGAATACCGAGGTATTCGATTAATTTCTCACCCTTGACTGCATAGGATCCATTAAAATGATTAGTAATTAACAAGGAATCAACATATACTTGCAAATTCTTGATATTCATATTCTTAGCCAATTCTAATCCCGCAATCAAAGCTTCATATTCTTTCTCATTATTAGTAGCAGGGAATTCACATCTAACAGCCTGGGGTATTATGTCCCCCTGTGGCGATTTTAGTAGTATACCTAAACCTACACCCCTTACATTAGATGCACCATCAGTATATAACGTCCAGGATTCTAAGTTTTCTCCTAGTTGTTGCACTTCTAGGTCTACTTCATTTTGAATATCACTACTGAAATCAGCCACAAAGTCTGCTAGAGCCTGAGACTTTATAGCATTTCTAGGTTCATATATTAGATCATATGCACTTAATTTTATTGACCATTTAGCCATTCTACCCGACATCTCAGGTTTCCTAAGCACATTCTTAACAGGTGTTTTGGTCAAAAATCACACAAGGATAATGCAACCAAACTCTATGTAAACGGGGAATGATGCTTGGTTTGTTGAACAAAGTGAAGGATCACTGAAATGTAAAATGCACAATTGACACAAGGATTTATACGAGGAAAAAGCCCTTGATCAATGGATGATCTCCGGCATAAAAAACCTCGGGTGATGGAAACTACCGATCACCAAACTTCAATATATCAAATAAAGGTTACAACTTCGGATGGTAACGAGCTAAGTACAAGGATCACTATAGTATCGTGTGTCAAAGCGTGTGGGAAGTGTGTTGTGTCTTCCGAATGTGGAAGAGAGCTATTTATACAAGTGTGAGTGGCCCTATTTTAGGTAAGTAGACTAACTATTAGCTCGTTACCCCTTTAGGAATAAAAGTAAATCTACCCTAAATTATCGCCCTTAAATTATGCTGAGTTTCCATATCGTCCACAACATTCGTCTCTGATTAAGCATATGCCAAAGTTGTAAAGACGAGTCCCTTGTTTACGTTGCTAAGAGCGGATCCTGCCAGACATCCCTGCAAGATAACATTAAATCCAATGAAAGCAACTGTTAGTATGAGGATCCCTGTGACGGTCCATGATCCTGATCCTGGAACTCTTCTGAGGATCACTATCTGCCAAAGAAATAAGGATCACTGGTTAGGATCATATGTAAGGATCATAAGTCATAAAAATCCAGCCCT
The DNA here is from genome assembly GCF_002127325.2 of Helianthus annuus. Taxonomy (NCBI): domain Eukaryota; kingdom Viridiplantae; phylum Streptophyta; class Magnoliopsida; order Asterales; family Asteraceae; genus Helianthus; species Helianthus annuus. The sequence goes on from NC_035447.2 coordinate 132,111,095, forward strand.
AATAATTGCCCCCAAAATATAAGGAGTATTATTGTAAATAAACGAGTTGTATTTTGTTTGATCTTATCCGCAACAAATTAATCGGATAACTAGCCGTTGGAGACGGACTAGCCGTTGCAAACCCTTACGTCACAGAAGTGACAACCCTGCAAATCATTATAAATAGGAGTTAGAGATAGGATCAATTTGCATTTAAATCAAGAGAGACTCCCTTTATATTCTCGTCCGAAGATCAATCAGGTATCTCTTTTCCTCTTTCTTTCTTCTCTTGCTCTGTTTTCCTATCTCTTCTCGTTATTCTACAAAGATGTTGCTACGGAACTCCCCGCATAAGGATCCTGAGAAGAACAGTCGCTTGAAGGGTCAAGGGATCATCAAAGATTCTCCTGCCGAGAGGTGCTGCTTTACCGATCCTCAGGTTGACAAGATCCGTCATTGTTTTCCGGCGAACACCATCTTCAAGTCTTTTACTTCTACCGCTTTGAGTGATTTTATCTCTGATTCTTGGGTAGCCTTTCCTGTTACTCCGTTCATGATAGGATATTCATATCCTTTCCCACAGTTCACTCAATCCTTCTTTTCTCTCACCGGTATCTGCTATATCCAGGCTATGCCCATGATCTGGAGGGTGTTGTATACCCTTGAGAGGATCATTGAACAAGAGGGGATTAACCTTGGTATGGCGGAGCTGGCTGAGATGTATGATCTTACCACTTTCGGACCCCATCGTTATCTATTTAAGCGAAAAGCTGGAGAGGATCATCCTGTCTTCAAGGTCACCAAGAACGACACAAACTGGAAGCGTCGGTTCTTTTTTGTTAGGAGAGATACCATCCCTGATGGGAAGGATCTGCCCAAAGAGTGGGCTACTCATGGTAGGATAGAGGATCCTGGAAGGATCACCATAAGATTTGTTCCTTAGGGTGAGGATCACTAATATTTTCTTTGTTTATTGTGCAGCTATCTCCATCTCTCGTCTGAAGTTGACACCTGCTGCAAAAGAGAGGCTTTTGGCCTTCAAGAAGCTTGATCCGGAGACAAGAACTTTCCAGGTTGCTACCCAAGATTCCCAAGAAGTATCCTCTGCCTCTGTCACAATGTCAAGTAAGTATCCTCATTTAGGAAGTAATTCTATGTAGAATTTTTAAGTTTAATTAGAATACTTATCTTATTTTGGTTGTGTAGGTGCTGGAAAATCTTCTAAGTCTGCCTAAAAGTTTGGCATTGATGATCTTGCTAATGTCAAATCTGCAAGGAAGAAGACTCCTGCTGCCAGCCCAACTGCTTCAGCCCCTAAAGTACCTATTAGGGGTAAAGGAAAGAAGAGAAAGGCCTCTGAGGATCTACAAGGCCTGCCCCTACTCCGCCAACAGTTTCTAGACTACTTCAACGAGGTAAGGATCACTGCCCCTGTTTGTTATCCTGACAGTTTTGAGGATCACTTGTTTCTGACGTTATGCCTTGCTTTCCTTGCAGAAATTTGCTGAAATAGAGACTTATGTTGGCCACGTTGAGGATCAAGATCGCCAAATTGCTGACCTCCAACAAATGGGTGTGCTGAAGGATCTCAAGATTGCTGATCTTGAGAAGGAGCTCCGGGCCACCAAGGATAAAGCTGCCAGGATGCTGATCAATTTTGATTATGAGAAGCATGACATTACCCAGGATGCCAAGGTACCTGCTGTGATAACCATGTATAAGATCCAGCTGCAGATGGCTGCGGAGGCTCAGGATCCTTCCTTCGACAAGAGCACATGGGACGTGGAGGGCTGGAAGGCGAGGTTGGCAGAGTTGGAGGATGATGAGGAGGCTGAGGAGATCCCAATGCTTGAAGGTGGTGATGCTGGCAAGGATCAGGGAGAAGCAAGTGGAGCTGGTGGTGATGGTGCAGCGAAGGTTTGAGCTGCAGAATTGGGCGATGAAGGAAACTTCTAGACATAGCCGGAGCCCAATTTTTTTTTTGTGTTTGTTGATGTTTTTAACGATGATGGTCTGTAACTTTGAATAATAGTTTTAGGATTAAGGATCTAGGATCCTTCAGACAATAGGTAGGATTGCAAATGATGGAGTGATCCTCTGTTTGGCGGATGAAGCCATTGTGATCCTGCCGCCTTTATATCCCTGCATTACTTTTGAACCTATTATCATGGACACCCTTTACCTACCCTAGCGGACGGGCCACGTATTGCTGGTAGATGCTTGGGGTAGGTAATTTTGACAACCTTTGAAGGGTTAATCCTTTCGTTAATAAATAAAATCTTAAACTTTTGTCGCTTATCTTGTGTTATTATCCTTTTTGTTCCTTTAATTCCCCATTGTTTTGGTGTACATTCATTGAATAAGTAATTTCGAATAAGTCAGATTGAAAACATTTAGGATATGATCCTTGATAAAATATCTTATAGTTGAAAAAATCCCAAAAAGTAGTACATATTTTAAGGGTTACAAGTTTAGTTGTCAAATTTCAAGGGTTAGCATAAAGAAACAATGAATAGGATTGAAAACAGTTAAGGATCATACCTGAGAATCCAAGTTAGGATCCTAACCTTTATTCAGGATAACCGTAAATGGAATTTTAATGGATAATAAGGATTAAGGATCCTTAATTGTTTTAACTTCGAAAACCTAAAAAATAGAACATAACTTGGGACTAAGCCAATATAAAAGATAGGTTAGTATCTGGGGACATGCCCAAAGGATAACTGGGGACAAGCCCAAAGGATAACTAGGGACAAGCCCAAAGGATAACTGGGGACAAGCCCAAAGGATAACTGGGGACAAGCCCAAAGGATAACTGGGGACAAGCCCAAGGATCGTATGTTAACTGGAGTATGGCCCTCACTGGCGACTATCCAAGCTTAATGACATGAAAATGCCAAAACCTTAGCTAACGTGAAAACGTTAGAAACCTTAGGAACGGATGTATGGTACGTCTACCATTATACGTAGGATCCTAGATATAGCCAGTACGATGGGGTTATCAGCCCCGAAAGTGGGTACTGGTCCCAAAGACGTGAACTATACCATGATCATCGTGCGCTACAGGCGGAAACTGGGGACAAGCCCAAGGATAACTGGGGTTGAACCCAAGGATCTGAGGTGCTTATGAAGATTCTTAATGATATGCTGAGGATACCTGGACTATCAGAACTCAAATTCTCGTGAGAAGAGGATGAAGGACGCATGATCCTTTTCCTTAGGTAAAAATAAGAAAATGAAATAGTTTAGGATTAGGATATTACCAGAGTAAGGATCATTGACATCATCGGGATCCTTTGAGGATGCTCTCAATGTAAGGATCATATGTGCCAGGAGGATCCTGTTCACATGAAATATTTCTTTACGTGAACAGCATTCCAGGCTCTTGGTAACAAATTTCCTTCCATGGTTAGCAATCTATATGCCCCCTTTCCTGCTTCAGCTTCAATCAAGTAAGGGCCTTCCCACTTTGGTGCTAATTTCCCATCAGTAGGATTGATGGTATTTTGGAATGCTTTTCTCAATACCATATCCCCCACTTGGAATTTCCTTATCCTGACATTTTTGTTGTAAGTACCTGCCATTCTTTGTTGGTAGCTTGCCATCCTTATCCTAGCCAAATCCCTGATTTCCTCAATAGTATCCAAGTGTTGAGCCAGGTTTGTATCATTCTCCTCAGGATCACGGGTACTTGTTCTAGCAGTTGGAACCACCATTCCTGTTGGGATCACTACTTCTGCCCCAAACACCAAAGAGAAGGGTGTTTGACCAGTAGCATTCTTGGGGGTTGTCCTATCAGCCCAGAGCACATAAGGTAATTCCTCTGCCCATTTCCCCTTCTTGGATCCAAGTTTCTTCTTCAGATTGTTGATGATGATCTTGTTGGATGATTCTGCTTGACCATTTGCTTGTGGATGGACTGGTGTTGATGTTATCATCTTAATTCCCCAACTGTCACAAAAGTTAGTAGTCCTGCTCCCAATAAATTGGGAACCATTATCACATATAATTTCAGAAGGAATGCCAAATCTGGTTATAATGTTTCTCTTAATAAAGGATATAACTTCCTTCTCTCTGACTTGGGCAAAAGCTTCAGCCTCTATCCACTTGGAGAAGTAGTCAGTCATTGCAAGCATAAATACTTTTCCACCAGGTGCTTTAGGGATCTTGCCAACTATATCCATTCCCCATCTCATGAATGGCCAAGAGGATGGTATAGGATGTAGAAATTCAGCCGGCTGATGAAGGATATTGCTGTGTCTTTGACAATGATCACACTTCTTAGCATACTCCACAGCATCCCTTTTCATAGTTGGCCAGTAGTATCCTGTCCTAAGGATCCTTGAGAACGATGCCCTGCCCCCAGTGTGGTTTCCACAATCTCCTTCATGGAAGTCTTTTAACACTTCATGAATTTCAGGATCCTCGATACATCTTAAATATGGTCCTGCAAGAGATCGCTTATATAGCACATTATTCAAGATTGTGAATTGAGATACCTTAATCCTGAAAGCCCTAGGATTTTCTTCCATAGGAATCTCCCCGTGCTTTAAGTATCTCATGATTGGTGAGATCCATGATCCTGAATAAGATTGAGTCTCCTCACTAGGGATCATTGCAGTATCCTCTTCTATTTCCATGGCCACCTGATTTTCAATAGCAGGAGCCAGGATATGGATGATGGGGATACTTATATCCTCAGGGATCTTCAAAGATGATCCTAGATTGGCCGATGCATCAGCTTCTGTATTTTCCTCCCTTGGTACCTGTGTCAAACTGAAAGAAACAAAGGAGAGTGCCAATTCTTTGACTATCTCTAAATATTTGGTTAGTTTTTCACCTTTCACAGCATAGGATCCATTAAAGTGATTAGTGATTAACAATGAATCCACGTATACCTCAAGATACCTGATCCCCATATGCTTAGCAATTTGTAAGCCAGCGATTAAGGCTTCATATTCAGCCTCATTATTAGTGGCTTGGAACTCACAAGCTATGGAATGGGGTATTATGTCCCCCTGTGGCGATTTTAGTAGTATGCCAAGCCCTGTGCCTTTGACATTTGAGGATCCATCAGTATGTAGTATCTAAGGATCCTTGGTCTCATCTAGCTGCTGGACCTCCAATTCGGCTTCCCTTTGTAGATCACTACTGAAATCAGCCACAAAGTCTGCTAGTGCTTGGGATTTAATGGCTGTTCTAGGCTCATATCTTATATCATGGGCACTAAGCTTTACTGCCCACTTAGCCATTCTTCCGGACATCTCTGGTTTCCTTAGGACATTCTTAATTGGGAAATTAGTTCTAACAACAATAACATGGGTTTCAAAATAATGTCTTAGTTTAGTGGATGCCATAATCAGTGCAAGGATAAGTTTTTCAAGGTGTGAATACCTGGATTCAGCATCAAGTAAACTCTTACTTACATAATAGACAGGATGTTATGTACCTTCATGATCCTTAACAAGGACTGCACTTACTGCTTTTGAGGATACCGCAAGGTATAAGGATAACACATCTCCTTTTTCTGGTTTCATCAATGCTGGTGCTGAGGACATGTATTCTTTTAGGGCTTGTAATGCATTCTCATGCTTTTCAGTGCATTCGAATTTCTTGTTCTTTCTTAGGATATCATAGAATTCTTTACACTTTTCTGAGGATTTGGATATGAATCTGTTTAGAGCTGCTATCCTGCTTGTTAGCCTTTGCACATCCTTAGCGTTGGCAGGGGATTTGATATTCACCAATGCTTTGATTTGTTCCGGGCTTGCCTCAATGCCCCTCTGAGTTACCATATATCCTAAGAATTTGCCTGCTTTAACACCGAAGTGACATTTTGAGGGATTAAGCTTCATGTTATAATTATCCAGGATATCAAATGCTTCCTGCAAGTCCCTTAGGTGATCCTCAGCTTTCTTGGATTTCACCACCATATCGTCTATGTATACTTCCATAGTTTGTCCAATTTGATCTTTCAACATCATATTCACCAACCTTTGATATGTTGCACCTGCATTTCTTAATCCAAAAGGCATAGCAATATAACAATATAAACCGATTGGGGACATAGAAGCCGTATCCTCCTGGTCAGATGGTTCCATCTGAATTTGTTGGAATCCAGATGATGCATCCATAAAGGTTAACAGTTCATGACCCGCCGTTGCATCCACCATGGAGTCACTGTGGGGTAATGGGAAAGGATCCTTGGGACATGCTTTATTCAAATCAGTGAAATCGACACATACCCTCCACTTTCCGTTTTTCTTTTGAACAACAACCACATTGGCTAGCCATTTTGGATACTTTACCTCTCTAATCATACCTGCTCGAAGTAATCTTTCTACTTCTTCCTGGATAATAGCATTTCTTTCTGGTGCAAACTTCCTCCTTTTTTGATGGATTGGTTTGATTGACCTGTCAATGCCAAGTTTATGAGTTATAATATCCTTAGATATACCTGTCATATCCTCGTGTTTCCATGCAAAGGTAGACTTTCTTCTTTTGAGGAAGGATACTATGTCTTCTTTCATCTTGCCAAGGATCCCAGATCCGATATAGATTTTTGATTCAGGATCATTAGGATCCAAAAGGATTTCGTCCACATCATATTCTCTCGCCTCCAAGACATTCCTTGGAGGATACTGTAATTGCTATTGCTCCCTTGGCTTCGAGGCTGGTTTCATTGATGAGGTATAACAATCCTTAGCCTCATGCTGATCACTGTCGATCTTGATTATTCCCCATGGGCTAGGGAGCTTCACACATTGATGGTAGGTGGATGGGACTACTTTCATATCATGTATCCAGGGCCTGCCAAGGATAACATTACAACAAGATAAACAGTCAATAACACAAAATTTTTGATAATTATGTAATCCTTCCACATAGATTGGGAGTTTGATGTCCCCCAAAGTTTTCTTAGTTTCGCCACTGAATCCCACAAGTACGGAGGATCTTGGTGTGATATCTGATTCAGGGATACCCATCTTCTTCAGAACATCAAGCTGGATAATATTTACTGAGCTTCCTCCGTCAATAAGGATCCTGCGGACAAAATGGTTAGAGATAAAGAGAGTGATGACTAGACTATCATGATGAGGATCCGGGATGTTGATTCTATCATCCTCATCAAAGGTTATAACTTTTCCTTCCGAGACACTTGATGTTCGAATAGGTCTTTCTCCGTTATCCATTTTAGCTTCCTTTGCATGCCTTTTAGCTACCGAGAAGGATGTACCACATATGTCTGATCCTCCAGAAATAAAGTTGATTACTTGTGCATCTGCCGGAGGAGCTGGAGCTTTCTCAGGGATCCTCTCAGGATCCTGAGTCCTTTGCTTTTTTCTTCCCAACAACTCTTTTAGATGCCCCTTGCTTAGCAGATATCCAATTTCGTTTCTTAATGCGATGCATTCTTCGGTTAAATGCCCAAAATCCTCGTGGTATGCACACCACTTCGATTTGTCTTTAGTTCCAGTTGGTTTGTCGTTTTTTTGCATGGCAAGGATTAGTTCATGATTATCAACGGAAAAACAATATTCAGAAATCGGAGGATAATCCTCATCATCCTCTTCTTGGTCAACGGCATGCACGTTCTGGTTGTCATTCCTATTGTAGGATTTGAATCTGTTGCTTTTGAAAGAGGATCCTGTCTTTTCTGGTTTTGAGGATCCTACTTGTCTTTCCTGGATCCTTTTGTCATCCTCTAGCCGGATGAACCTGAGTGCACGAGTTCTTACTTCATCTAGGTTCCTGCATGGTGTCATAACAAGATCATCATAGAACAATGAATCCCTAAGCAATCCCATTTTGAAGGCTTCAACAGCTGTGGCCATATCCAAGTTGGGAATATCTAAGGATTCTTTACTGAATTTGGTTATATAATCCCTTAATGATTCATTATGACCCTGAGTTACCCTATATAAATCACTAGTTAATCGTTCAAATTTTCTACTACCAGAAAATTGGTTATAGAATAAGTTAGCTAAGTTAGCAAACGAAGTAATAGAATAAGGGGGAAGACTTAGCAGCCATTTAAGAGCTGATCCAGTAAGAGTGGATCCAAATCCTTTGCATAGGCATGCTTCCTTTAGCTTTTCTGGAATTGGATTGATCTCCATCCTTTCCCTGTATTGTGCTATGTGTTCCTCAGGATCCGTTGTACCATCATACAGCTTCATAGTAGGGATATGGAACCTTTTGGGTATCTCAGCATCACAGATTGGTGGTGCAAAACGAGATACCTTATGGCTTCCATCTACAATCTCCGGGATAGGTTTGACTACCCCTGGGACACTTGATATCATATCTTTCAGTTTTTGTAGTTCTCTGGCCATAGCATGATTGATACCTGTATCCTGCACGAATCCATGGTTAGTGGTATAAGAATTATTAAAAGTGTTACCTCCCATTGGGTTCAAGTTAGGAACATTGGATGTGAATCCATGTTGCTGGGATTCTGGGATGATGGAGGGGCCAGTGGAAGCAATGGTTTGCATTGGTATAAAATCTCCTTGATGGACATCTGGACTTCCTGTTTGCAAATTCTTCAAGGATCCTGGTATCCGAAGGGATCCCTGAACATGGCATGATCCTGGAACAATGGAGGATCCTTGAACCTGGGATGATCCTGGAACGAAGGAGGATCCTTGAACCTGGGATGATCCTGGAACGAAGGAGGATCCTTGAACCTGGGATGATCCTGGAACGAAGGAGGATCCTTGAACCTGGGATGATCCTGGAACGAAGGAGGATCCTAAGTTCATGAAGGATCCCATATGCTGAGTATAAGATCCTGCCGGTTGGAAATATGATCCTGATGCCTGAGCCACTGCTGCTGGGCCGAAATGCACTCCTCTTAATCCACCCATATGTTGAATGTCTGGGGCCTCTGATGGCTGAGAAGTAATCATCGGAGTATCAAAATTCAAAGATTTGGGCATTAGTGGGGAATGATCCTCTGCCGTTTTCTTTTGTCTTTTGAGATCTCCGATATCCTTGAGGATCCTGTCATTAGTTTCGTCCTGCTGCTCCATACGATCCCTCATCTGCAAAATCAAAGTAAATATATCACTAGTACTTGTTTTGGTCAAAAATCACACAAGGATAATGCAACCAAACTTTATGTAAACGGGGAATGATGCTTGGTATGATGAACAAAGTGAAGGATCACTTAAATATAAAATGCACAAGTGACACAAGGATTTATACGAGGAAAAAGCCCTTGATCAATGAATGATCTCCGGCATAAAAAACCTCGGGTGATGGAAACTACCGATCACCAAACTTCAATATAACAAATAAAGGTTACAACTTTGGATGGTAACGAGCTAAGTACAAGGATCACTATAGTATCATGTCTCAAAGCGTGAGGGAAGTGTGTTGTGTCTTCCGAATGTGGAAGAGAGCTATTTATACAAGTGTGAGTGGCCCTATTTTAGGTAAATAGACTAACTATTAGCTCGTTACCCCTTTAGGAATAAAAGTAAATCTAGCCTAAATTATCGCCCTTAAATTATGCCGAGTTTCCATATCGTCCACAACGTTCATCTCTGATTAAGCATATGCCAAAGTTGTAAAGACGAGTCCCTTGTTTACGTTGCTAAGAGCGGATCCTGCCAGACATTCCTGCAAGATAACATTAAATCCAATGAAAACAACTGTTAGTATGAGGATCCCTATGATGGTCCGTGATCCTGATCCTGGAACTCTTCTGAGGATCACTATCTACCAAAGAAATAAGGATCACTGGTTAGGATCATATGTAAGGATCATAAGTCATAAAAATCCAGCCCTAACAATTGCCCCCAAAATATAAGGAGTAATATTGTAAATAAACGAGTTGTATTTTGTTTGATCTTATCCTCAACAAGTTAATCGAATAACTAGCCGTTAGAGACGGACTAGCCGTTGCGAACCTTACGTCACAGAAGTGACAGCCCTGCAAATCATCATTATAAATAGGTGTTAGAGATAGGATCAATTTGCATTTAAATTCAAGAGAGACTCCCTTTATATTTTCGTCCGAAGATCGATCAGGTATCTCTTTTCCTCCTTCTTCCTTCTCTTACTCTGTTTTTCTATTTCTTTCCATTATTCTGCAAAGATGTTGCTCCGGAACTCCCCGCACAAGGATCCTAAGAAGAGCAGTCCCTTGAAGGGTCAAGGGATCATCAAGGATTCTTCAACTGAGAGGTGTTGTTTTACCGACTCTCAGATTGATAAAATTCGTCATTGCTTTCCGGCGAGCACCCTCTTTAAATCTTTTGATCCTACCGCTTTAAGTGACTTCATCTCTGATACTTGGGTAGCCTTTCCTGTTACTCCGTTCTTGATAGGATATTCATATCCTTTCCCTCAATTCACCCAGTCCTTCTTTTCCCTTACCGGCATCTCCTATATCCAGGCCATGCCAACGATCTGGAGGGTTTTATATACCCTTGAAAGGATCATTGAGTAGGAAGGGATTGACTTAGGAATGGCGGAGCTGGCTGAGATGTATGATCTCACAACGTTTGGATCCCATCGGTATCTGTTTAAGCGGAAAGCTGGAGAGGATCACTCTGTTCTTAAGGTCACCAAGAACGACACAAACTGGAAGCGTCGGTTCTTTTTTGTTAGGAGGGATACCATCCCTGATGGGAAGGATCTGCCCAAGGAGTGGGCTACTCATGGTAGGATAGAGGATCCTGGAAGGATCACCATAAGGTTTGTTCCTTAGGATAAGGGTCACTAATATTTTCTTTGTTTTTTGTGCAGCCATATCCGTTGCTCATCTCAAGTTGACTCCTGCTACAAAAGAGAGAGTTTTAGCCTTCAAGAAGCTTGATCACGAGATTAGAAGTTTTCAAGTTGCCACCCAAGATTCACAGGAAGTATCCTCCGCATCTGCCACAATGTCAAGTAAGTATCCTTGTTAAAAAGTAGTTCTATGTAGGATTTCTAAATTTGTTAGAATACTTATCTTATTTTGGTTGTGTAGGCGCTAGAAAATCTGCTAAGTCTGCTTCAAAATTTGGCGTTGAAGATCTGTCCAACGTCAAACCTTCAAGGAGGAAGAATCCTGCCAGCCCGAGTACCTCTGTCCCCAAGGCACCTGTGAGAGGGAAGGGAGGAAAGAAGAGGAAAACCTCTGATGCTGAGGGTCTCCAAGGATTTCCCCTGCTCCGCCAACAGTTTCTTGATTACGTCAATCAGGTAAGGATCACTGCCCCTGCTTGTATATCCTGCTTGAATATCCTGCTTGAATATCCTGCTTGAATATCCTGCTTGTATATCCTGCTTGTTTGAGGATCACCTGGTCCTGGGCTTACCCTTTTCCCTTTTTGCAGAAATTTGCTGAAATAGAAACTTATATTGGCCACATTGAGGATCAAGACCGCCAAATCGCTGACCTCCAACAGATGGGTGTGCTGAAGGATCTCAAGATTGCTGATCTTGAGAAAGAGCTTCGGGCTACCAAGGATGAAGCTGCCAAAATGGTGATCAACTTCGATTATGAGAAGCATGATATCACCCAGGATGCCAAGGTCTCTGCTGCGATAACCATGTACAAGATCCAGTTGCAGATGGCTGCGGAGGCTCAGGATCCTGCCTTCGACAAAAGCACATGGGACGTGGAGGGATGGAAGGCAAGGCTGGCAGAGTTGGAGGATGATGATGAAGCTGAGGAGATCCCAATGCTTGAAGGTGGTGATGCTGGCAAGGATCAGGGAGAAGCAAGTGGAGCTGGTGGTGATGGTGCAGCGAAGGTTTGAGCTGCAGAATTGGGCGATGAAGGAAACTTCTAGACATAGCCGGAGCCCAATTTTTTTTTTGGTAGTGGTTTCTTTTGTGGTTGTGATGTTTTAAACAATGATGGTCTGTAACTTTAAACAATAGTTTTAGGATTAGGGATCCAGGATCCTTCAGACAATAGGTAGGATTGCAAATGGTGGAGGGATCCTCTGTTTGGGGGATGAAGCCATTGTGATCCTGCCGCCTTTATATCCTGCATAGCTTTTGATCCTATTATCATGGACACCCTTTACCTACCCCAGCGGGCGGGCCACGTATTGCTGGTAGATGCTCGGGGTAGGTAATTTTGACAACCTTTGAAGGGTTACTCCTTTCGTTTATAAATAAAATCTTAAACTTTTGTCGCTTATCTTGTGTTATTATCCTTTTTGTTCCTTTAATTCCCCATTGTTTTGGTGTACATTTATTGAATAAGTAATTTTGAATAAGTCAGATTGAAAACATTTAGGATATGATCCTTGATCAAATATCCTATAGTTGAAAAATCCCAAAAAGTAGTACATATTTTAAGGGTCACAGGTTTAGTTGTCAGATTTCAAGGGTTAGCATAAAGAAACAATAAATACGATTAAAATCGGTTAAGGATCATACCTGAGAATCCAAGTTAGGATCCTAACCTTTAATCAGGATAACCGTAAATGAAATTTTAATGGATAATAAGGATTAAGGATCCTTAATTGTTTTAACTTCGAAAACCTAAAAAATAGAACATAACTTGGGAGTAAGCCAATATAAAAGACAAGTTAGTAACTGGGGACAAGCCCAAAGGATAACTGGGGACAAGCCCATAGGATCACTGAGGACAAGCCCGAAGGATAACTGGGGACAAGCCCAAAGGATAACTGGGGACAAGCCCAAAGGATAACTGGGGACAAGCCCAAGGATCGTATGTAAACTGGAGTATGGCCCTTACTGGCGACTATCCAAACTTAGTGACATGAAAATGCCAAAACCTTAGCTAACGTGAAAACGTTAGAAACCTTAGGAACGGATGTATGGTACGTCTACCATTATACGTAGGATCCTAGGTATAGCCAGTACGATGAGGTTATCAGCCCCCGGAGTGGGTACTGGTCCCAAAGACATGAACTATACCAGGATCATCGTGCGCTACAGGCGAAAACTGGGGACAAGCCCAAGGATAACTGGGGTTGAACCCAAGGATCTGAGATGCTTTTGAAGACTATCAATAATATGCTGAGGATACCTGGACTATCAAAACTCAAATTCTCATGAGAGGAGGATGAAGGATACATGATCCTTATCCTTTGGTAAAAGTAAGAAAATGGAATAGTTTAGGATTGGGATATTACCAGAGTAAGGATCATTAACATTATCGGGATCCTTCGAGGATGCTTTCAATTTAAGGATCATATGTGCCAGGAGGATCCTGTTCACATGAAATATTTCTTTAAGTGAACAGCATTCCAGGCTCTTGGTAACAAATTTCCTTCCATGGTTAGAAATCTATATGCCCCCTTTCTTGCTTCAGCTTCAATCAAGTAAGGGCCTTCCCATTTTGGTGCTAATTTCCCATCGGCAGGATTGATGGTATTTTGGAATGCTTTTCTCAATACCATATCCCCCACTTGGAATTTCCTTATCCTGACGTTTTTGTTGTAAGTACCAGCCATTCTTTGTTGGTAGCTAGCCATCCTTATCCTAGCTAGATCCCTGATTTCTTCAATAGTATCCAAGTCTTGAGCTAGGTTTGCATTATTCTCTTCAGGATCACGAGTACTTGTTCTAGCAGTTGGAACCACCATTTCTGTTGGGATCACTGCTTATGCCCCAAACACCAAAGAGAAGGGTGTTTGACCAGTAGCATTCTTTGAGGTTGTCCTATCAGCCTAGAGCACATAAGGCAATTCCTCTGCCCATTTCCCCTTCTTGGATCCAAGTTTCTTCTTCAGATTGTTGATGATGATCTTGTTGGATGATTCTGCTTGACCATTAGCTTGTGGATGGACTGGTGTTGATGTTATCATCTTAATTCCCCAACTGTCACAAAAGTTAGTAGTTCTGCTCCCAATAAATTGGGAACCATTATCACATACAATTTCAGAAGGAATGCCAAATCTGGTTATAATGCTTCTCTTAATAAAGGATATAACTTCCTTCTCTCTGACTTGGGCAAAAGCTTCAGCCTCTATCCACTTGGAGAAGTAGTCAATCATGGCAAGCATAAATACTTTTCCACCAGGTGCTTTAGGGAGCTTGCCAACTATATCCATTCCCCATCTCATGAATGGCCAAGAGGATGGTATAGGATGAAGAAATTCAGCTGGCTGATGAAGGATATTGCTGTGTCTTTGACAAGGATCACACTTCTTAGCATACTCCACAGCATCCCTTTTCATAGTTGGCCAGTAGTATCCTGTCCTAAGGATCCTTGAGAACAATGCCCTGCCCCCAGTGTGGTTTCCACAATCTCCTTCATGGAAGTCTTTTAACACTTCTTGAATTTCAGGATCCTCAATACATCTTAAATATGGTCCTGCAAGAGATCGCTTATATAACACATTATTTAAGATTGTGAATTGAGATACCTTAATCCTGAAAGCCCTAGGATTTTCTCCCATAGGAATCTCCCCGTGTTGTAAGTATCTCATGATTGGTGAGATCCATGATCCTGAATAAGATTGAGTTTCCTCACTAGGGATCATTGCAGTATCCTCTTCTATTTCCATGGCCACCTGATTTCCAATAGCAGGAGCCAGGATATGGATGATGGGGATACTTATATCCTCTGGGATCTTCAAAGATGATCCTAGATTGGCCAATGCATCAGCTTCTGTATTTTCCTCCCTTGGTACCTGTGTTAAACTGAAAGAAACAAAGGAGAGTGCCAATTCTTTGACTATCTATAAATATTTGGTTAGTTTTTCACCTTTCACAGCATAGGATCCATTAAAGTGATTAGTGATCAATAATGAATCTACGTATACTTCAAGATACCTGACCCCCATATGCTTAGCAATTTGCAAACCAGCAATTAAGGCTTCATATTCAGCCTCATTGTTAATTGCTTGGAACTCACAAGCTATGGAGTGGGGTATTATGTCCCCCTGTGGCGATTTTAGTAGTATGCCGAGCCCTGTGCCTTTGACATTTGAGGATCCATCAGTGTGTAGTATCCAAGGATCCTTGGTCTCATCCAGCTGCTGGACCTCCAATTCTGCTTCCTTTTGTAGATCACTACTGAAATCAGCCACAAAGTCGGCTAGTGCTTGAGATTTAATGGCTGTTCTAGGCTCATATCTTATATCATGGGCACTAAGCTTTACTGCCCACTTAGCCATCCTTCCGGACATCTCTGGTTTCCTGAGGACATTCTTGATTGGAAAATTAGTTCTAACAACAATAGCATGGGTTTCAAAATAATGTCTTAGCTTAGTAGATGCCATAATTAATGCAAGAATAAGTTTTTCAAGGTGTAAGTACCTGGATTCAGCATCAAGTAAACTCTTACTTACATAATAGACATGATATTGTGTACCTTCATGATCCTTAACAAGGACTGCACTTACAGCTGTTGAGGATACCGCCAGGTATAAGGATAACACATCTCCTTTTCCGGGTTTCATCAATGCTGGAGCTGAGGACATGTATTCTTTGAGGGCTTGTAAAGCATTCTCATGCTTTTCAGTCCACTCAAATTTCTTGTTCTTTCTTAGGATATCATAGAATTCTTTACACCTTTCTGAGGATTTGGATATAAATCTGCTTAGAGCTGCTATCCTGCCTGTTAGCCTTTGCACATCCTTAGCGTTGGCAGGGGATTTGATATTCACCAATGCTTTGATTTGTTCCGGGCTTGCTTCAATGCCCCTCTGAGTTACCATATATCCTAAGAATTTGCCTGCTTTAACACCGAAGTGACATTTTGAAGGATTAAGCTTCATGTTATAATTATCAAGGATATCAAACGCTTCCTCTAAGTCCCTTAGGTGATCCTCAGCCTTCTTGGATTTCACAACCATATCGTCTATGTATACTTCCATAGTTTGTCCAATTTGATCTTTGAACATCATATTCACCAGCCTTTGATATGTTGCACCTGCATTTCTTAATCCAAAGGGCATAGCAATATAACAATATAAACCGGTCGGGGTCATAAAAGCCGTATCCTCCTGGTCAGATGGTTCCATCTGAATTTGTTGGAATCCAGATGATGCATCCATAAAGGTTAACAGTTCATGACCCGCCGTTGCATCCACCATGGAGTCAATGTGGGGTAATGGGAAAGGATCCTTGGGACATGTTAGGGCTGGATTTTTACAATACATGATCCTCACGTGTGATCCTAACCAGTGATCCTTGTTTCTTTGGCAGATAGTGATCCTCAGCAGAGTTCCAGGATCAGGATCACGGACCATCATAGGATCCTCATGCTAACAGTTGCTTTCGTTGAATTTAATATTGTTTTGCAGGACATCTAGCAGGATCCGCTCTTAAGCATCACAATCAAAGGACGCGTCTTTACAACTATAGCATGTGCTTAATCGGAGATGGACGTTGTGAAGGATATGGAAACTTGGCATGATTTAAGGGCGATAATTTAGGCTAGATTTGCTTTTATTTCTAAAGGGGTAATGAGCTGATTATTAGTCTTTTTACCTAAAATAGGTCACCTACACTTGTATATATAACACTCTTCCCCACTCGGAAGAACACACAACACAATTCTCACACGCTTAGACACACATTACGATAGTGATCCTTGTACTCAGCTCATTATCATCCGAAGTTGTAACGATATTTTGATATATTGAAGTTTGGTGATCGGTAGTTGCCATCACCCGACGTTTTTTATGCCGGAGATCATACATTGATCAAGGGCTTTTTCCTCGTATAAATCACTGTGTCTTTGCATATTTCACACTGAAGTGATCCTTTACTTTTTCTATAAACCAAGCATCATACCCCATTTACATAAAGTTTGGTTGCATTATCCTTGTGTGATTTTTGACCAAAACAGTTTGGCGCCCACCGTGGGGCAATTGGTGCTTCATTCATAGGAAAACCTTTTGTTCGAAATCATTTCAAAGAATTACATGGCTTCATCATTGAAAAACACGTCCACGGTGATGTCTGCAGTCACCTCGTCTCAGAACACTCTGCCTCCTCCACCGGCAGGATCCCAGAAGAATGCTGAAAAGAGACCAACTCCTACTAACTCTAAACCTCCATCTTCTTCTGCTATGAATTCTTATACTCCCAGTACTAGTGACGTATTTACTTTGATTTTGCAGATGAAGGATCGTATGCAGCGGCAGGATGAAACTAATGAAAGGATCCTCAGGGAAATTGGAGACCTCAAAAGACAAAAGAAAACAGCAGAGGATCATTCCCCACTGATGCCCAAATCCTTGAGCTTTGATACTCCAATGATCACTTCTCAGCCATCGGGAATCCCAGATGTGCAAATTATGGGAGAATCAAGAGGATTGCACCTCGGATCGGCAGCAAT
This sequence comes from Helianthus annuus, assembly GCF_002127325.2. Classification (NCBI taxonomy): domain Eukaryota; kingdom Viridiplantae; phylum Streptophyta; class Magnoliopsida; order Asterales; family Asteraceae; genus Helianthus; species Helianthus annuus. Next base: position 132,128,343 of record NC_035447.2, read on the forward strand.
GACTCAGGCATCAGGCTCACACTTTCAGCCGGCAGGATCCTATCCCCAGCATATGGGATCCTTCATGAATTCAGGAGCCTATCCGGGAGCACAGTAGTTTCAAGGATCCTACTTTGTTCCAGGATCATCCCAGGGTCAAGCATCCTCCTTAGCTCCAGGATCATCCCAGATACCAGGATCCTTCCAGATGCCAGGATCCCTAAAAAGTTTGCAAACAGGAAGTCTAGATGTCCATCAAGGGGACTTCATTCCAATGCAGACCATTGCTTCCACTGGTCCCTCCGTTATCCCAGAATCCCAGCAATATGGATTCACTAACTTGAACTCAATGGGAGGTAACACTTTAAATAATTATCTTACCACTAACCACGGATTCATGCAGGATACAGGTATCAATCATGCTATGGCCAGGGAGTTGAAGAAGCTAAAAGATATGATCTCAAGTGTTCCAGGGGTAGTCAAGCCTATCCCAGAGATTGCAGATGGAAGCCATAAGGTATCTCGCTTTGCACCACCAATTTGTGATGCAGAGGTACCCAAAAGGTTCCATATCCCTACTATGAAGCTGTATGATGGTACAACGGATCCTGAGGAGCACATAGCACAATACAGGGAAAGGATGGAGATCAATCCAATCCCGGAAAAGCTAAAGGAAGCATGCCTATGTAAAGGATTTGGATCCACTCTTACTGGATCAGCTCTTAAATGGCTGCTAAGTCTTCCCCCTTACTCTATTACTTCATTTGCTAATTTAGTTAATTTATTCAATAACCAATTCTCTTGTAGTAGAAAATTTGAAAGATTAACTAGTGATTTATATAGGGTAACTCAAAGTCATAATGAATCATTAAGGGATTATATAACTAAATTCAGTAAAGAATCCTTGGACATTCCCAACTTGGATATGGCTACGGCTGTTGAAGCCTTCAAAATGGGACTGCTTAAGGATTCATTATTCTATGATGATCTTGTTATGACACCATGCAGGAATCTAGATGAAGTAAGAACTCGGGCAATCAGGTTCATCCGGCTAGAGGATGACAAGAGGATCCAGGAGAGACAAGTAGGATCCTCAAAACAAGAGAAACAAGGATCCTCCTTCAAGAACAATAAATTCAAATCCTACCATAGAAGTGACAACCAGAATGTGCATGCTGTTGACCAAGAAGAGGATGATGAAGATTATCCTCCAATCTCAGAATATTGTTTTTCCGTTGATAATCATGAACTAATCCTTGCAATGCAGAATCTAGGAGAAAAAGCTAAGTGGCCCAGGAAGAATGATAAACCATCCGGGACTAAAGACAAGTCAAAATGGTGTGCATACCATGAGGATTTCGGGCATCTAACTGAAGAATGCATAGCTTTAAGAAAAGAAATTGGATATCTGTTAAGCAAAGGGCATCTAAAAGAATTGTTGGGAAGAAAAAAGCAAAGGACTCAGGATCCTGAGAGGATCCCTGAAAAGGCTCCAGCCCCTCCGGCGAATGCACAAGTGATCAACTTTATTTCCGGAGGATCAGACATATGTGGTACATCCTTCTCAGCGGCCAAAAGGCATGCAAAGGAAGCAAAAATGGATAATGGAGAGAGACCTATTCGAACCTCAAGTGTCTCGGAAGGAAAGACGATAACGTTTGATGAGAATGATCGCATTAACATCCAGGATCCTCATCATGATAGCCCTGGATACATGATATGAAAGCAGTCCCATCCACCTATCATCAATGTGTGAAACTCTCTAGCCCATGGGGGATAATCAAGATCGACAGTGATCAGCAGGAGGCTAAGGATTGTTATACATCATCCATGAAGCCAACCTCGAAGCCAAGGGAGCAATAGCAATTACAGTATCCTCCGAGGAATGTCTTGGAGGCAAGGGAACAAGATGTGGACGAAATCCTCTTGGATCCTAGTGATCCTGAATCAAAAATCTATATCGGATCAGGGATCCTTGGCAAGATGAAAGAAGACATGATATCCTTCCTCAAAAGAAGAAAGTCTACCTTTGCATGGAAGCACGAAGATATGACAGGTATATCTAAGGATATCATAACTCATAAACTTGGCATTGACAGGTCTATCAAACCAATCCATCAAAAAAGGAGGAAGTTTGCACCAGAAAGGAATGCCATTATCCAAGAAGAAGTAGAGAGACTACTTCGAGCAGGTATGATCAGAGAGGTAAAATATCCAAAATGGTTAGCCAATGTGGTCGTTGTCCAAAAGAAAAACGGAAAGTGGAGGGTATGTGTCGATTTCACTGACCTGAATAAGGCATGTCCCAAGGATCCTTTCCCATTACCCCACATTGACTCCATGGTGGATGCAACAGCGGGGCATGAACTGTTGACCTTTATGGATGCATCATCTGGATTCCAACAAATTCAGATGGAACCATCTGACCAAGAGGATACAGCCTTTATGACCCCAACAGGTTTGTATTGTTATATTGCCATGCCTTTTGGATTAAGAAATGAAGGTGCAACATATCAAAGGCTGGTGAATATGATGTTCAAGGATCAAATTGGACAAACTATGGAAGTATACATAGATGATATGGTAGTCAAATCAAAGAAAGCTGAGGATCACCTAAGGGATTTCGAAGAAGCATTTGATATCCTTGATAATTATAACATGAAGCTTAATCCTTCAAAATGCCACTTTGGTGTTAAGGCAGGTAAATTCCTAGGATATATGGTAACTCAGAGGGGCATTGAAGCAAGTCCGGAGCAAATTAAAGCACTGGTGAATATCAAATCCCCTGCCAATGCTAAGGATGTGCAAAGGCTAACAGGCAGGATAGCAGCTCTGAACAGGTTCATATCAAAATCCTCAGAAAAATGTAAAGAATTTTACGATATCCTAAGGAAGAACAAGAAGTTTGAATGGACTGAGAAACATGAGAATGCTTTACAAGCCCTTAAAGAATATATGTCCTCAGCACCAGCATTAACAAAGCCCGAAAAAGGAGATGTGTTATCCTTATATTTGGCGGTATCCTCAACCGCTGTAAGTGCTGTCCTTGTTAAGGATCATGAAGGTACACAATATCCTATCTACTATGTAAGTAAGAGTTTGCTTGATGCCGAATCCAGGTACTCACACCTCGAAAAACTTATTCTTGCATTAATCATGGCATCAACTAAGTTAAGGCATTATTTTGAAACCCATACTATCGTTGTTAGAACTAACTTTCCAATTAAGAATGTCCTCAGGAAACCAGAGATGTCAGGAAGAATGGCTAAGTGGGCAGTAAAGCTTAGTGCCCATGATATAAGATATGAGCTAAGAACAGCCATTAAATCCCAAGCACTAGCTGACTTTGTGGCTGATTTCAGTAGTGATCTACAAAAAGAAGCAGAACTGGAGGTCCAGCAGCTGGATGAGACCAAGGATCCTTGGATACTACACACTGATGGATCCTCAAATGTCAAGGGCACAGGGCTCGGGATACTACTAAAATCGCCACAGGGGGACATAATACCCCACTCCATAGCCTGTGAGTTCCAAGCAACTAACAATGAGGCTGAATATGAAGCCTTAATTGCTGGCCTGCAAATTGCTAAGGATATGGGGGTGAAATATCTTAAAGTATATGTGGACTGATTATTAATCACCAATCACTTTAATGGATCCTATGCTGTTAAAGGAGAAAAACTAACCAAATATTTAGAGATAGTCAAGGAATTGGCACTCTCTTTTGTCTCTTTCAGCTTAACACAGGTACCAAGGGAGGATAACACGGAAGCTGATGCATTGGCCAACCTAGGATCATCTTTAAAGATTCCAGAAGATATAAGTATCCCTATCATCCATATCCTGGCTCCTGCCATTGAAAATCAGGTGGCCATGGAAATAGATGAGGATACTACAGTCACCCCTAGTGAAGAAGCTCAATCTTATTCAGGATCATGGATCTCACCAATTATGAGATACTTGCAATACGGGGAAATTCCGAGGGGAGAAAATCCTAGAGCTTTCAGGATTAAGGTATCTCAATTCACAATCTTAAATAATGTGCTATATAAACGATCTCTTGCAGGACCATATTTAAGATGTATCGAGGATCCTGAAATCGAAGAAGTGTTGAGAGACTTCCATGAAGGAGATTGTGGAAACCACACTGGGGGCAGAGCATTATTCTCAAGGATCCTTAGAACAGGATACTACTGGCCAACCATGAAAAGAGATGCTGTAGAATATGCTAGGAAATGTGATCCTTGTCAAAGACACAGCAATATCCTTCATCAACCAGCTGAATTGCTACATCCTATACCATCCTCTTGGCCATTCATGAGATGGGGGATGGATATAGTTGGCAAGCTCCCTAAAGCACCTGGTGGAAAAGTATTTATGCTTACCATGACTGACTACTTCTCTAAGTGGATAGAAGCTGAAGCCTTTGCTCAAGTCAGAGAAAAAGAAGTTATATCCTTTATCAAAAGAAACATTATAACTAGATTTGGCATTCCCTCTGAAATTGTATGTGATAATGGTTCCCAATTCATTGGAAGCAGAACCACTAACTTTTGTGACAGTTGGGGAATTAAGATGATAACATCAACACCAGTTCACCCACAAGCCAATGGCCAAGCAGAATCATCCAACAAGATCATCATCAACAATCTGAAGAAGAAGCTAGGATCCAAGAAGGGAAAATGGGCAGAGGAGTTACCTTATGTGCTATGGGCTGATAGGACAACTCCCAAAAATGCCACTGGTCAAACACCTTTCTCTTTAGTATTTGGGGCAGAAGCAGTGATCCCAACAGAGATGGTGATCCCAACTGCTAGAACAAGTGCTCGTGATCCTGAAGAGAATGCTACAATCCTGGCTCAGGATTTGGATACTATTGAGGAAATCAGGGATCTGGCTAGGATAAGGATGGCAAGCTACCAACAAAGAATGGTTGGTGCTTACAACAAAAATGTTAGGATAAGGAAGTTCCAAGTCGGAGATATGGTGTTGAGAAAAGCATTCCAAAACACTATCAATCCTGCTGACGGGAAGTTAGCACCAAAGTGGGAAGGTCCTTACTTGATTGAAGCTGAAGCAGGAAAGGGGGCATACAGATTGCTAACCATGGAAAGAAATTTGTTACCAAGAGCCTGGAATGCTGTTCACTTAAAAAAGTACTTTATGTGAACATGATCCTTCAAGCATGTGATCCTTACATTGAAGTATCCTCGAAGGATCCCGGTGATGTCAGTGATCCTTACTCTGGTAATGTCCTTATCTTAAAACTATTACATTTCCTTACTTTTTACCAAAGGATAAGGATCCTGTATCCTTCATCCTCTTCTCACGAACCATTTGAGTTATGATAGTTCAGGTATCTACAGCATATCGTCAAAGATCTTCAAAAGCAACGCAGATCCTTGGGTTCAACCCCAGTTATCCTTGGGATTATCCCCAGTTTCCGCCAGCAGCGCACGATGATCCTGATATAGTTCACGTCTTTGGGACCAGTACCCACTTCCGGGGCTGACAACCTCATCGTACTGGCTATACCTAGGATCCTACGTATAATGGTAGACGTACCATACATCCGTTCCTAAGGTTTCTAACGTTTTCACGTTAGCTAAGGTTTTGACATTTTCATGTCACTAAGTTTGGATAGTCGCCAGTAAGGGCCATACTCCAGTTTACATACGTTCCTTTGGGCTTGTCCCCAGTGATCCTTGGGCTTGTCCCCAGTTATCCTTTGGGCTTGTCCCCAGTTATCCTTTGGGCATGTCCCCAGTAATCCTTTGGGCTTGTCCCCAGTTATCCTTTGGGCACGTCCCCAGCTATTAACTTATCTTTTACATTGGCTTAGTCCCAAGTTATGTTCCATTTTTCAGGTTCTCGAAGTTAAACAAATAAGGATCCTTAATCCTTATTATCCGTTAAAATTTCACTTATGGTTATCTTGATTAAAAGTTAGGATCCTAACTTGGATCCTCAGGTATGATCCTTGACTATTTTGATTATACTAAACAACCCTTACACTTTGACAACTAAACCTATGATCCTTGAAATTGATTGCTTCAAAAATTTTCAGTGTCAGGATATTTGATCTAGGATCATATCCTAAATTTATTAAACATGGTTTGCTCAACTCTTGTTACTCTAACAAATATGTTTCTAAAACAAACTGGAAAATAAGAAGATAAATAAAGGATAACAACACGAGATAAGCCAGAAAGATTAAAGTTATATTATTAACAGAAGGATCTTAAACCCTTTCAAAAAAGTTGTCAAAATTGCCAACCCACATTTCTACCAGCAAAACGTGGCCCGTCCACATGGGTTGGCAAAGGGTGTCCATTGTCTATGCGGTCTTAGCAGGTGCAGGAAATTAAAGGCGGCAGGATCACAAAGGCTTCATCCCCCAAACAGAGGATCCCTCCACCATTTGCGATCCTACCTATTGTTCAAAGGATCCAGGATTCTTAACCCTAAAAACTATTGTTCAAAGTACAAACCATAAAATTGTTTCAAAACATCACAACCACAAACAAACCACTACCAAACTTAAAAAATTGGGCTCCGGCCTAGTCTCGAAATATCCATCATCGCCCAATCCAGCAGCTCACACCTTTGCTGCTCCATCACCACCAGCTTCTCCACCCTGATCCTTGTCAGCATCACCGCCCTCCAGCATTGGGATCTCCTCAGCTTCGTCCTCATCCTCCAGCTCTGCTAATCTCGCCTTCCAACCCTCCACGTCCCATGAGCTTTTGTCAAAGGCAGGATCCTGAGCCTCCGCAGCCATCCGTAGTTGTATCTTGTACATAGCAATTGCGGCAGAGACCTTGGCGTCCTGGGTGATCTCCTGCTTCTCGCCATCCATGTTGATCAGCTTTTGAGCAGCCTCATCCTTAGTAGCCCGGAGTTCCTTCTCAAGATCCACTATCTTGAGATCCTTTAACACGCCCATTTGTTGGAGGTCGGCGATTTGGCTTTCCTGATCCTCGACATGGCCAAGGTAGGTCTCAATCTCAGCAAGTTTCTGCAGAAGAGAAAAAAGGTAAGTTCAGGACCAGGTGATCCTCAAAGAAGCAGGATATACAGGCAAAATACACAAGCAGGATATTCAAGAAGGATAACCAACAGGGGCAATGATCCTTACCTCATTGACATAGTCAAGGAACTACTGGCGGAGCAGGGGAAATCCTTGGAGATCCTCAGAAGTCTTTCTCTTCTTCCCCTTACCCCTAACAGGTGCTTTAGGGGCCGAAGCAGAGGGACTGGCATCAGAAGTCTTCTTTCTTGAAGACTTGACATTGGCAAGTTCATCAATCCCGAACTTGGAGGCAGACTTAGCAGATTTCCCAACGCCTACACCATCAAAACAAGATAAGTTCCCTTACTAACTAAACAGTCTTACATATGACTTACTTTTTAATAAGGATACTTACTTGACATAGTGGCAGATGCGGAGGATACTTCTTGTGAATCTTGGACGGTGACTTGAAAACTTCTGGTCTCAGGATCAAGCTTCTTGAAAGCTAGAACCCTCTCTCTTGCAGCAGGCGTTAACTTGAGATGAGCAATGGAGATAGCTGCACAAAGGACAAAAAAGACATTAGTGATCCTCATCATAAGAGACAAGTCTGATGGTGATCCTTCCAGGATCCTCTATCCCACCATGAGTAGCCCACTCCTTGGGCAGATCCTCCCCGTTAGGGATGGTATCTCTCCTAACAAAGAAGAATCGTCGCTTCCAGTTGGTATCATTTTTTGTGACCTTAAAAACAGGGTGATCCTCTCCAGCTTTCCGTTTCAGCAAATATCGATAGGAACCAAACGTGGTAAGATCATAAAGATCAGCCAACTCTGCCATCCCTAAGTCAATCCCCTCCTGCTCGATGATCCTCTCGAAGGTATACAGAACCCTCCAGATCATCGGCATGGCTTGGATATAAGATATGCCGGTCAAGGAAAAGAAGGATTGGGTGAAGGCTGGAAAAGGATACGAATATCCTATGGTAAACGGAGTTGCAGGAAAGGCCACCCAAGTGTCGGAAACAAAATCGCTTAAAGCGGTGGAAGTGAATGACTTGAAGATAGCATCCGCCGGAAAACAATGACGGATCCTATCAACATGAGCGTCGGTGAAGCAGCATCTCTCCGTAGGAGAGTCTTTAATGATCCCTTGGCTTTTTAGGGGACTGCTCTTCTTGTGATCCTTGTGAGGAGAATTTCGGAGCAACATACTTACAGCAGAATGAAAACAGAGGAGCAGAAAAACAGAGCAAGAGAAGGAAGAAAGAAAAGAAGAGAATACCTGATCGATCTTCGGTTGAGATTATAAAGGGAGTATATCTTGAATTTAAATGCAGATTGATCCTTACCCTATCTCCTATTTATAATCATGATTTGCAGGGATGTCACCTCAGTGACGTAAGGATTGCAACGGCTAGTTCGAGATTAACGGCTAGTTATCCGAGTTGTTCGTTGCAGATAAGATCAAAGCAAAATATAACTCATTTATTTACAAAATCACTCCTTATATTTTGGGGGCAATTGTTAGGGCTGGATTTTTACAATACATGATCCTCACGTGTGATCCTAACCAGTGATCCTTGTTTCTTTGGCAGATAGTGATCCTCAGCAGAGTTCCAGGATCAGGATCACGGACCATCATAGGATCCTCATGCTAACAGTTGCTTTCGTTGAATTTAATATTGTTTTGCAGGACATCTAGCAGGATCCACTCTTAAGCATCACAATCAAAGGACGCGTCTTTACAACTATAGCATGTGCTTAATCGGAGATGGACGTTGTGAAGGATATGGAAACTTGGCATGATTTAAGGGCGATAATTTAGGCTAGATTTGCTTTTATTTCTAAAGGGGTAATGAGCTGATTATTAGTCTTTTTACCTAAAATAGGTCACCTACACTTGTATATATAACACTCTTCCCCACTCGGAAGAACACACAACACAATTCTCACACGCTTAGACACACATTACGATAGTGATCCTTGTACTCAGCTCATTATCATCCGAAGTTGTAACGATATTTTGATATATTGAAGTTTGGTGATCGGTAGTTGCCATCACCCGAGGTTTTTTATGCCGGAGATCATACGTTGATCAAGGGCTTTTTCCTCGTATAAATCATTGTGTCTTTGCATATTTCACACTGAAGTGATCCTTTACTTTTCTATAAACCAAGCATCATACCCCATTTACATAAAGTTTGGTTGCATTATCCTTGTGTGATTTTTGACCAAAACAGGACATGCCTTATTTAGATCAGTGAAATCGACACATACCCTCCACTTTCCGTTTTTCTTTTGAACAACAACCACATTGGCTAGCCATTTTGGATATTTTACCTCTCTAATCATACCTGCTCGAAGTCATCATTCTACTTCTTCCTGGATAATGGCATTTCTTTCCGGTGCAAACTTCCTCCTTTTTTGATGGATTGGTTTGATTGACCTGTCAATGCCAAGTTTATGAGTTATAATATCCTTAGATATACCTGTCATATCCTCATGTTTCCATGCAAAGGTAGACTTTCTTCTTTTGAGGAAGGATACTAGGTCTTCTTTCATCTTGCCAAGGATCCCTGATCCTATATAGATTTTTGATTCAGGATCATTAGGATCCAAAAGGATTTCGTCCACATCCTGTTCTCTTGCCTCCAAGGCATCCCTCGGAGGATACTGTAATTGCTATTGCTCCCTTGGCTTCGAGGCTGGTTTCATTGACGAGGTGTAACAATCCTTAGCCTCCTGCTGATCACTGTCGATCTTGATTATTCCCCATGGGCTAGGGAGCTTCACACATTGATGGTAGGTGGATGGGACTGCCTTCATATCATGTATCCAGGGTCTGCCAAGGATAACATTACAACAAGACAAACAGTCAATAACACAAAATTTTTGATAATTATGTAATCCTTCCACATAGATTGGGAGTTTGATGTCCCCCAAAGTTTTCTTAGTTTCGCCACTAAATCCCGCAAGCACGGAGGATCTTGGTATGATATCTGATTCAGGGATACCCATCTTCTTCAGAACATCAAGCTGGATAATGTTTACTGAGCTTCCTCCGTCGATAAGGATCATGCGGACAAAATGGTTAGAGATAAAGAGAGTGATGACTAGACTATCATGATGAGGATCCTGGATGTTAATTCTATCATCCTCATCGAAAGTTATAACTTTTCCTTCCGAGACACTTGATGTTCGAATAGGTCTTTCTCCGTTATCCATTTTAGCTTCCTTTGCATGCCTTTTAGCTGCCGAGAAGGATGTACCACATTGTTAGGGCTGGATTTTATTATAGGTGATCCTTACACATGATCCTAACCAGTGATCCTTGTTTCTTTGGCAGACAGTGATCCTCAGCAGAACTTCAGGATCAGGATCATGGGACATTATGGTGATCCTCATACTAACGGCTACTTCCGCTCAATACAATATTGTTTTGCAGGAACATCTAGCAGGATATGCTCTAGACATCATGATCCAGGGACGCGTCTTCACAAATATGGCAAGAGCTTAATCGAAGAAAGACGTTGCACAGGATATGGAAACTAGGCTTGATTTATGGGCGGCTATTTAGGCTAGATTGTATCTCATTTCTAAAGGGGTAATGAGCTGAATATTAGTTTAGCTACCTAAAATAGGTCACCTACACATGTATAAATACCACTCTTCCTCATTCGGAAGAACACACACGACATACGACACAACTCTCAAACACTTAGACACTCAGTGATCCTTGTACTCAGCTCATTACTATCCGAAGTTGTAATTATATTTTTGATATATTGAAGTTGGTGATCGGTAGTTGCCATCACCCGAGGTTTTTTATGCCGGAGATCATTCGTTGATCAAGGGCTTTTTCCTCGTATAAATCATTGTGTCTTTGCATCTTTATCACAGAAGTGATCCTTTACTTTCATAATTAACCAAGCATCATACCCCGTTTTCATAAAGTTTGGTTACATTATCCTTGTGTGATTTTTGACCAAAACAGTTTGGCGCCCACCGTGGGGCAATTGGTGCTTCATTCATAAGAAAATCTTTTGTTCGAAATCATTTCAAAGAGTTACATGGCTTCATCATTGAAGAACACGTCCACGGCGATGTCTGCGGTCACCTCATCACAGATCACCTTGCCTCCTCCACCGGCAGGATCTCAGAAAAATACTGAGAAGAGATCAACTCCCACTTTCTCTAAACCTCTATCTTCTTCTGCTATGAATTCTTCTATTCCCAGTACTAGTGATGTATTTGATTTAATTTTGCAGATGAAGGATCGTATGCAGCGGCAAGATGAAACTAACGAAAGGATCCTCAGGGAAATTGGAGATCTCAAAAGACAAAAGAAAGCGGCAGAGGATCATTCTCCACTGATGCCCAAATCCTTGAGCTTTGATACTCCAATGATCACTTCCCAGCCATCAGGGATCCCGGACGTGCAAATCATAGGGGAGTCAAGAGGATCACATCTCAACTAGGCGGCAATGACTCAGACATCAAACTCACACTTTCAGCCTGTAGGATCCTATCCTCAATACATGGGATCCTTCATGAATCCGGGAGCCTATCCGGGGGCACAGCAGTTTTGAGGATCCTACTTTGTTCCAGGATCATTCCAAGGCAAAGGATCCTCCTTTGTTCCAGGATCATCCCAGGTTCACGGATCCTCCTTTGTTCCAGGATCATCCCAGACACCAGGATCCTTACAAATGCCAGGATCCCTAAAAAGTCTGCAAACAGGAAGTCTAGATGTCCATCAAGGGGACTTCATTCCAATGCAGACCATTGCTTCCACTGGTCCCTCCGTTGTTCCAGAATCCCAGCAATATGGATTCCCTAACTTGAACCCAATGGGAGGTAACACTTTAAATAATTATCCTACTACTAACCTTGGATTCATGCAGGATACAGGTACCAATCATGCTATGGCCAGGGAATTACAGAAACTAAAGGACATGATCTCAAGTGTTCCGGGGGTAGTCAAGCCTATCCCAGAGATTGCGGATGGAAGCCACAAGGTATCCCGTTTTGCACCACCAATTTGTGATGCAGAGGTACCCAAAAGGTTCCATATCCCTACCATGAAGCTGTATGATGGCACAACGGATCCAGAGGAGCATATAGCACAATACAGGGAAAGGATGGAAATCAATCCTATCCCAGAAAAGTTGAAGGAAGCATGCCTATGTAAAGGATTTGGATCCACTCTAACTGGATCAGCTCTTAAGTGGCTGCTAAGTCTTCCCCCCTACTCTATTACTTCATTTGCTAATTTAGTTAATTTATTCAATAACCAATTCTCTTGTAGTAGAAAATTTGAAAAATTAACCAGTGATTTGTACAGGATAACTCAAAATAATAATGAATCATTAAGGGATTATATAACTAAATTTAGTAAAGAATCCTTGGACATTCCCAACTTGGATATGGCTACGGCTGTTGAAGCCTTCAAAATGGAACTGCTTAAGGATTCATTATTCTATGATGATCTTGTTATGACACCATGCAGGAATTTAGATGAAGTAAGAACTCGAGCACTCAGGTTTATCCGGCTAGAGGATGACAAGAGGATCCAGGAGAGACAAGTGGGATCCTCAAAACCGGAGAAGCAAGGATCCTCCTTCAAGAGCAATAAATTCAAATCCTACCATAGGAATGAGAACAAGAATGTGCATGTTGTTGACCAGGAAGAGGATGATGAAGATTATCCTCCAATCTCAGAATATTGTTTCTCCGTTGATAATCATGAACTAATCCTTGCAATGCAGAATCTAGGTGAAAAAGCTAGATGGCCCAGGAAGAATGATAAACCATCTGGGACTAAAGATAAGTCCAAATGGTGTGCATACCATGAGGATTTCGGGCATCTAACTGAAGATTGCATAGCCTTAAGAAAAGAAATCGGATACCTGCTAAGCAAGGGGCATCTAAAAGAATTGTTGGGGAGAAAAAAGCAAAGGACCCAGGATCCTGAAAGGATCCCCGAAAAAGCTCCAGCACCTCCGGCAGACGCACAAGTGATCAACTTTATATCCGGAGGATCAGACATCTGTGGTACATCCTTTTCAGCGGCCAAAAGACATGCAAAAGAATCAAAAATGGATAATGGAGAAAGGCCTATTAGAACCTCAAGTGTCTCAGAAGGAAAGATGATAACATTTGATGAGGATGATCGCATTAACATTCAGGATCCTCACCATGATAGTTTAGTTATCACTCTCTTTATCTCTAACCATTTTGTCCGCAGGATCCTTATCGACGGAGGGAGCTCAGTGAACATTATCCAGCTTGATGTCCTGAAGAAGATGGGAATCCCAGAATCAGACATCACACCAAGATCCTCCGTGCTTGTAGGATTCAGTGGGGAAACGAAGAAAACTCTGGGGGACATCAAACTCCCAATCTACGTGGAAGGATTACATAATTACCAAAAATTTTGTGTTATTGACTGTTTATCTTGTTGCAACGTTATCCTTGGCAGGCCTTGGATACATGATATGAAAGCAGTCCCATCTACCTACCATCAATGTGTGAAGCTCCCTAGCCCATGGGGAATAATCAAGATCGATAGTGACCAGCAGGAGGCTAAGGATTGTTATACCTCATCTATGAAGCCAACCTCGAAGCCGAGGGAGCAATAGCAATTACAGTATCCTCCAAGGAATGTGTTGGAGGCAAGGGAACAAGATGTAGATGAAATCCTCTTGGATCCTAGTGATCCTGAATCAAAAATCTATATCGGATCAGGGATCCTTGGCAAGATGAAAGAAGACATGATATCCTTCCTCAAAAGAAGAAAATCTACCTTTGCTTGGAAACATGAAGATATGACAGGTATATCTAAGGATATTATTACTCACAAACTTGGCATTGACAGGTCTATCAAACCAATCCATCAAAAAAGGAGGAAGTTTGCACCAGAAAGGAATGCCATTATCCAAGAAGAAGTAGAGAGACTACTTCGAGCAGGTATGATCAGAGAGGTAAAGTATCCAAAATGGTTAGCCAATGTGGTTGTTGTCCAAAAGAAAAATGGAAAGTGGAGGGTATGTGTTGATTTCACTGATTTGAATAAGGCATGTCCCAAGGATCCTTTCCCATTACCCCACATTGACTCCATGGTGGATGCAACAGCGGGGCATGAACTGTTAACCTTTATGGATGCATCGTCTGGGTTCCAACAAATCCAGATGGAACCATCTGACCAAGAGGATACAGCCTTTATGACCCCAACCGGTTTATATTGTTATATCGCCATGCCTTTTGGACTAAGAAATGCAGGTGCAACATATCAAAGGCTGGTAAATATGATGTTCAAGGATCAAATTGGAAAAACTATGGAGGTGTACATAGATGATATGGTGGTCAAGTCAAAGAAAGCTGAGGATCACCTAAGGGACTTGGAAGAAGCATTCGATATCCTTGATAGTTACAACATGAAACTTAATCCTTCAAAATGCCATTTTGGTGTTAAGGCAGGAAAGTTCTTAGGATACATGGTAACCCAGAGGGGCATTGAAGCAAGCCCGGAACAAATCAAAGCATTAATAAATATCAAATCTCCTGCCAATACCAAGGATGTTCAAAGACTGACAGGCAGGATAGCATCTTTGAACAGGTTCATATCGAAATCCTCAGAGAAATGCAGAGAATTTTACGATATCCTAAGGAAGAATAAGAAGTTCGAATGGACTGAGAAGCATGAGAACGCTTTACAAGCCCTAAAAGAGTATATGTCCTCAGCACCAGCATTAGCAAAACCGGAAAAAGGAGATGTGTTATCCTTATATCTGGCGGTATCCTCAACCGCTGTAAGTGCTGTCCTTGTTAAGGATCACGAAGGTACACAATATCCTATCTACTATGTAAGTAAAAGTCTACTTGATGCCGAATCCAGGTACTCACACCTCGAAAAACTTATCCTTGCATTAATCATGGCATCGACTAAGTTAAGACATTATTTTGAAACCCATACTATTGTTGTTAGAACTAATTTTCCAATTAAGAATGTCCTCAGGAAACCAGATATGTCAGGGAGAATGGCTAAGTGGGCAGTAAAGCTTAGTGCCCATGATATAAGATACGAACCAAGAACAGCTATTAAATCTCAAGCACTAGCTGACTTTGTGGCTGATTTCAGTAGTGATCTACAAAAAGAAGCAGAATTGGAGGTTCAGCAGCTGGATGAGACCAAGGATCCTTGGATACTACACACTGACGGATCCTCAAATATCAAAGGCACAGGGCTAGGGATCCTACTAAAATCGCCACAGGGGGACATAATACCCCACTCCATAGCCTGTGAGTTCCAAGCAACTAACAATGAGGCTGAATATGAAGCCTTAATTGCTGGCTTACAAATTGCTAAGGATATGGGGGTAAAGTATCTTAAAGTATATGTGGACTCATTATTGATCACTAATCACTTTAACGGATCCTATGCTGTTAAAGGTGAAAAACTAACCAAATATTTAGAGATAGTCAAAGAATTGGCACTCTCTTTTGTTTCTTTCAGCTTGACACAGGTACCAAGGGAGGATAACACGGAAGCTGATGCATTGGCAAACCTAGGATCATCCTTAAAAATTCCAGAAGACATAAGTATCCCTATCATCCATATCCTGGCTCCTGCTATTGAAAATCAGGTGGCCATGGAAATAGAAGAGGATACTGCAATGATCCCTAGTGAAGAAGCCCAATCTTATTCAGGATCATGGATCTCACCAATCATGAGATACTTGCAACATGGGGAGATTCCGACGGGAGAAAATCCTAAAGCTTTCAGGATTAAGGTATCTCAATTTACAACTTTGAATAATGTATTATATAAGCGATCTCTTGCAGGACCATATTTGAGATGTATCGAGGATCCTGAAATCGAGGAAGTGTTGAAAGATTTCCATGAAGGAGATTGTGGAAACCACACTGGGGGCAGGGCATTATTCTCAAGGATCCTTAGAACAGGATACTACTGGCCAACCATGAAAAGGGATGCTATAGAGTATGCTAAGAGGTGTGATCCTTGCCAAAGACATAGCAATATCCTTCACCAACCAGCTGAACTACTACACCCCATACCATCCTCTTGGCCATTCATGAGATGGGGAATGGATATAGTTGGCAAGCTCCCTAAAGCACCTGGTGGAAAAGTATTTATGCTTGCCATAACTGACTATTTTTCCAAGTGGATAGAAGCTGAAGCCTTCGCTCAAGTCAGAGAAAAGGAAGTCATATCCTTCATTAAAAGAAACATTATAACTAGATTTGGCATTCCCTCTGAAATTGTATGTGATAATGGCTCCCAATTCATTGGAAGCAGAACCACTAACTTTTGTGACAGTTGGGGAATCAAGATGATAACATCAACACCAGTTCACCCACAAGCCAACGGTCAAGCAGAATCATCCAACAAGATCATCATCAACAATCTGAAGAAGAAGCTAGGATCCAAGAAAGGAAAATGGGCAGAGGAGTTACCTTATGTGCTATGGGCTGATAGGACAACTCCCAAGAATGCCACTGGTCAAACACCTTTCTCTTTAGTATTTGGGGCAGAAGCAGTGATCCCAACAGAGATGGTGATCCCAACTGCTAGAAAAATTACTCGTGATCCTGAAGAAAATGCTGCAATCCTAGCTCAGGATTTGGATACTATTGAGGAAATCAGGGATCTAGCTAGAATAAGGATGGCAAGCTACCAACAAAGAATGGCTGGTGCCTACAACAAAAATGTCAGAATAAGGAAGTTCCAAGTCGGAGACATGGTGTTGAGAAAAGCATTTCAAAATACTATCAATCCTGCTGACGGGAAGTTAGCACCAAAATGGGAAGGCCCCTACTTGATTGAAGCTGAAGCAGGAAAGGGGGCATACAGGTTGCTAACCATGGAAGGAAACTTGTTACCAAGAGCCTTGAATGCTGTTCACTTAAAGAAATATTTCGTGTGAACATGATCCTTCATGCATGTGATCCTTACATTGAAGTATCCTTGAAGGATCCCGGAGATATCAGTGATCCTAACTCTGGTAATATGCTTATCCTAAAACTATTGCATTTTCTTACTTTTTACCTAAGGATAAGGATCATGTATCCTTCATCCTCTACTTACAAACCATTTGAGTTATGATAGTTCAGGTATCTCCAGCAAATCATCAAAGATCTCCGAAAGCACCACAGATCCTTGGGTCCAACCCCAGTTTTCCTTGGGATTATCCCCAGTTTCCGCCAGCAGCGCATGATGATCCTGGTATAGTTCACGTCTTTGGGACCAGTACCCACTTTCGGGGCTGACAACCTCATCGTACTGGCTATATTTAGGATCCTACGTATAATGGTAGACGTACCATACATCCGTTCCTAAGGTTTCTAACGTTTTCACGTTAGCTAAGGTTTTGACATTTTCATGTCACTAAGTTTGGATAGTTGCCAGAAAGGGCCATACTCCAGTTTACATACGATCCTTTGGGCTTGTCCCCAGTTATCCTTTGGGCTTGTCCCCAGTTATCCTTTGGGCTTGTCCCCAGTGATCCTCTGGGATCATTCTCAGTTATCCTTTGGGCATGACCCCAGTTACTAACTTACTTCTTACATTGGCTTAGTCCCAAGTTGTGCTTCGTTTTTCAGGTTTGTCAAAGGTAAAACACATAAGGATCCTTAATCCTTATTATCCATCAAAGTCTTATCCACGATTGTCTTGATTGAAGGTTAGGATCCTGACTTGGATCCTCAGGTATGATCCTTGACTATTTTGATTATATTCATTATCCTAACCGACCCTTATACTTTGACAACCAAACCTATGATCCTTGAACTAAAATACTTTGAATATTTTCAATATCAGGATATTTGATCTAGGATCATATCCTAAATTTATTAAATATATTTTCAACTCTTGCAAATATATTACAAAGACAACTAAGAAACAAGAAGATAAGGATAACAACACGAGATAAGCCAGAAAAGTTAAGTTATATTATTAAACAAAAGGATCATTAACCCTTTCATAAAGTTGTCAAAATTGCCAACCCACATTTCTACCAGCAAAATGTGGCCCGTCCACATGGGTTGGCAAAGGGTGTCCATTGTCTATGCGGTCTTAGCATTGTGCAGGAAAATTAAAGCGGCAGGATCACAAAGGCTTCATCCCCCAAACAGAGGATCCCTCCACCTTTTGCAATCCTACCTATTGTTCAAAGGATCCAGGATCCTTAACCCTAAGAAACTATTGTTCAGAGATTACAGACCATAATTGTTTCAAACCATCAACAACCACAAAAAACTAGTATCAAAATTCAAAAAATTGGGCTCCGGCTATGTCTAGAAGTTTCCATCATTGCCCAATCTTGCAGCTCAAGCCTTCGCTGTACCATCACCACCAGCTCCACTCGCCTCCCCCTGATCCTTACCGGCATCTCCACCTTCAAGCATAGGGATATCCTCAACATCATCGTCATCCTCCAACTCTGCTAGCCTTGCCTTCCAGCCTTCAATATCCCATGTGCTCTTATCAAAGGAAGGATCCTGAGCCTCCGTGGCCATCTGCAGTTGTATCTTGTACATAGCTATTGCGGC
Organism: Helianthus annuus; assembly: GCF_002127325.2. Classification (NCBI taxonomy): domain Eukaryota; kingdom Viridiplantae; phylum Streptophyta; class Magnoliopsida; order Asterales; family Asteraceae; genus Helianthus; species Helianthus annuus. Next base: position 132,146,907 of record NC_035447.2, read on the forward strand.
AGAGACTTTAGCGTCCTGAGTAATGTCATGCTTCTCATAATCGAACTTGATCAATGCTTTGACAGCCTCATCCTTAACGGCCCGGATCTTCTTCTCAAGATCAGTGATCTTGAGATCCTTCAGCACACCCATTTGATGAAGGTCGGCAATCTGGCGATCCTGATCTTCAACGTGGCTAACATAAGATTCTATTTCCGTAAGTTTCTGCAAAAACAACAGAATATAACATCAGACACGGGTGATCCTCAAAAACCATCGGGATAACCAACAGGGGCAGTGATCCTGACCTCGTTGACAGAATCAAGAAATTGCTGACGGAGGAGGGGGAATCCTTGAAGATCCTCAGAAACTTTCCTCTTCTTTCCCTTACCCCTAATGGGTAATTTAGGGGCTGAAGCAGAAGGACTAGCAACCGAAGTCTTCTTCTTCGAAAACGTGACCTTGGCAAGATCATCAATCCCAAACAAGGAGGCAGACTTGGCAGACTTGGCGGATTTCCCAGCACCTACAAAATCAAAACAAGATAAGTCTCCTAACTAATTTAATATTTTTTTTTTTACCTAAAACTTACTTTTTGGTAAGGATACTTACTTGACATTGTGGCAGACGCGGAAGATACTTCTTGTGAATCTCGGATGGTGACTTGAAAACTTCTGACCTCAGGATTAAGCCTTTTAAAAGCTAAAACTCTTTCTCTTGCAGCAGGGGTTAACTTGAGATGAGCGATGGAAATAGCTGCAAAGGAAAAAAGATATTAGTGATCTTCATCAAATGAGACAGGACTGATAGTGATCCTTCGAGGATCCTCTATCCCACCATGAGTAGCCCACTCCTTGGGCAGATCCTCCCCGTTAGGGATGGTATCTCTCCTAACAAAGAAGAATCGTCGCTTCCAGTTGGTATCATTTTTTGTGACCTTAAAAACAGGGTGATCCTCTCCAGCTTTCCGTTTCAGCAAATATCGATAGGAACCAAACGTGGTAAGATCATAAAGATCAGCCAACTCTGCCATCCCTAAGTCAATCCCCTCCTGCTCGATGATCCTCTCGAAGGTATACAGAACCCTCCAGATCATCGGCATGGCTTGGATATAAGATATGCCGGTCAAGGAAAAGAAGGATTGGGTGAAGGCTGGAAAAGGATACGAATATCCTATGGTAAACGGAGTTGCAGGAAAGGCCACCCAAGTGTCGGAAACAAAATCGCTTAAAGCGGTGGAAGTGAATGACTTGAAGATAGCATCCGCCGGAAAACAATGACGGATCCTATCAACATGAGCGTCGGTGAAGCAGCATCTCTCCGTAGGAGAGTCTTTAATGATCCCTTGGCTTTTTAGGGGACTGCTCTTCTTGTGATCCTTGTGAGGAGAATTTCGGAGCAACATACTTACAGCAGAATGAAAACAGAGGAGCAGAAAAACAGAGCAAGAGAAGGAAGAAAGAAAAGAAGAGAATACCTGATCGATCTTCGGTTGAGATTATAAAGGGAGTATATCTTGAATTTAAATGCAGATTGATCCTTACCCTATCTCCTATTTATAATCATGATTTGCAGGGATGTCACCTCAGTGACGTAAGGATTGCAACGGCTAGTTCGAGATTAACGGCTAGTTATCCGAGTTGTTCGTTGCAGATAAGATCAAAGCAAAATATAACTCATTTATTTACAAAATCACTCCTTATATTTTGGGGGCAATTGTTAGGGCTGGATTTTTACAATACATGATCCTCACGTGTGATCCTAACCAGTGATCCTTGTTTCTTTGGCAGATAGTGATCCTCAGCAGAGTTCCAGGATCAGGATCACGGACCATCATAGGATCCTCATGCTAACAGTTGCTTTCGTTGAATTTAATATTGTTTTGCAGGACATCTAGCAGGATCCACTCTTAAGCATCACAATCAAAGGACGCGTCTTTACAACTATAGCATGTGCTTAATCGGAGATGGCCGTTGTGAAGGATATGGAAACTTGGCATGATTTAAGGGCGATAATTTAGGCTAGATTTGCTTTTATTTCTAAAGGGGTAATGAGCTGATTATTAGTCTTTTTACCTAAAATAGGTCACCTACACTTGTATATATAACACTCTTCCCCACTCGGAAGAACACACAACACAATTCTCACACGCTTAGACACACATTACGATAGTGATCCTTGTACTCAGCTCATTATCATCCGAAGTTGTAACGATATTTTGATATATTGAAGTTTGGTGATCGGTAGTTGCCATCACCCGAGGTTTTTTATGCCGGAGATCATACGTTGATCAAGGGCTTTTTCCTCGTATAAATCATTGTGTCTTTGCATATTTCACACTGAAGTGATCCTTTACTTTTTCTATAAACCAAGCATCATACCCCATTTACATAAAGTTTGGTTGCATTATCCTTGTGTGATTTTTGACCAAAACAGGACATGCCTTATTTAGATCAGTGAAATCGACACATACCCTCCACTTTCCGTTTTTCTTTTGAACAACAACCACATTGGCTAGCCATTTTGGATATTTTACCTCTCTAATCATACCTGCTCGAAGTAATCATTCTACTTCTTCCTGGATAATGGCATTTCTTTCCGGTGCAAACTTCCTCCTTTTTTGATGGATTGGTTTGATTGACCTGTCAATGCCAAGTTTATGAGTTATAATATCCTTAGATATACCTGTCATATCCTCATGTTTCCATGCAAAGGTAGACTTTCTTCTTTTGAGGAAGGATACTAGGTCTTCTTTCATCTTGCCAAGGATCCCTGATCCTATATAGATTTTTGATTCAGGATCATTAGGATCCAAAAGGATTTCGTCCACATCCTGTTCTCTTGCCTCCAAGGCATCCCTCGGAGGATACTGTAATTGCTATTGCTCCCTTGGCTTCGAGGCTGGTTTCATTGACGAGGTGTAACAATCCTTAGCCTCCTGCTGATCACTGTCGATCTTGATTATTCCCCATGGGCTAGGGAGCTTCACACATTGATGGTAGGTGGATGGGACTGCCTTCATATCATGTATCCAGGGTCTGCCAAGGATAACATTACAACAAGACAAACAGTCAATAACACAAAATTTTTGATAATTATGTAATCCTTCCACATAGATTGGGAGTTTGATGTCCCCCAAAGTTTTCTTAGTTTCGCCACTAAATCCCACAAGCACGGAGGATCTTGGTATGATATCTGATTCAGGGATACCCATCTTCTTCAGAACATCAAGCTGGATAATGTTTACTGAGCTTCCTCCGTCGATAAGGATCATGCGGACAAAATGGTTAGAGATAAAGAGAGTGATGACTAGACTATCATGATGAGGATCCTGGATGTTAATTCTATCATCCTCATCGAAAGTTATAACTTTTCCTTCCGAGACACTTGATGTTCGAATAGGTCTTTCTCCGTTATCCATTTTAGCTTCCTTTGCATGCCTTTTAGCTGCCGAGAAGGATGTACCACATTGTTAGGGCTGGATTTTATTATAGGTGATCCTTACACATGATCCTAACCAGTGATCCTTGTTTCTTTGGCAGACAGTGATCCTCAGCAGAACTTCAGGATCAGGATCATGGGACATTATGGTGATCCTCATACTAACGGCTACTTCCGCTCAATACAATATTGTTTTGCAGGAACATCTAGCAGGATATGCTCTAGACATCATGATCCAGGGACGCGTCTTCACAAATATGGCAAGAGCTTAATCGAAGAAAGACGTTGCACAGGATATGGAAACTAGGCTTGATTTATGGGCGGCTATTTAGGCTAGATTGTATCTCATTTCTAAAGGGGTAATGAGCTGAATATTAGTTTAGCTACCTAAAATAGGTCACCTACACATGTATAAATACCACTCTTCCTCATTCGGAAGAACACACACGACATACGACACAACTCTCAAACACTTAGACACTCAGTGATCCTTGTACTCAGCTCATTACTATCCGAAGTTGTAATTATATTTTTGATATATTGAAGTTGGTGATCGGTAGTTGCCATCACCCGAGGTTTTTTATGCCGGAGATCATTCGTTGATCAAGGGCTTTTTCCTCGTATAAATCATTGTGTCTTTGCATCTTTATCACAGAAGTGATCCTTTACTTTCATAATTAACCAAGCATCATACCCCGTTTTCATAAAGTTTGGTTACATTATCCTTGTGTGATTTTTGACCAAAACACACATATGTCTGATCCTCCAGAAATAAAGTTGATTACTTGTGCATCTGCCGGAGGAGCTGGAGCTTTCTCAGGGATCCTTTCGGGATCCTGAGTCCTTTGCTTTTTTCTTCCCAACAACTCTTTTAGATGCCCCTTGCTTAGCAGATATCCAATTTCCTTTCTTAATGCGATGCATTCTTCGGTAATGCCCAAAATCCTCGTGGTATGCACACCACTTCGATTTGTCTTTAGTTCCAGTTGGTTTGTCGTTTTTTCTGGGCCATCTGGCTTTTTCTCCTAGATTCTGCATTGCAAGGATTAGTTCATGATTATCAACGGAAAAACAATATTCAGAAATTGGAGGATAATCCTCATCGTCCTCTTCTTGGTCAACAGCATGCACGTTCTGGTTGTCATTCCTATTGTAGGATTTGAATCTGTTGCTTTTGAAAGAGGATCCTTGCTTTTCTGGCTTTGAGGATCCTGCTTGTCTCTCCTGGATCCTCTTGTCATCTTCTAGCCGGATGAACCTGAGTGCCCGAGTTCTTACTTCATCCAGGTTCCTGCATGGTGTCATAACAAGATCATCATAGAACAATGAATCCTTCAGCAATCCCATCTTGAAGGCCTCAACAGCTGTGGCCATATCCAAGTTAGGAATGTCCAAGGATTCTTTACTAAACTTGGTTATGTAATCCCTTAATGATTCATTATGACCCTGAGTTACCCTATATAAATCACTAGTCAACCTTTCAAATTTTCTACTACAAGAGAATTGATTATTGAATAAATTAACTAAATTAGCAAATGAAGTAATAGAGTAAGGGGGAAGACTTAGCAGCCATTTAAGAGCTGATCCAGTAAGAGTGGATCCAAATCCTTTGCATAAGCATGCTTCCTTTAACTTTTCTGGAATTGGATTGATCTCCATCCTCTCCCTGTACTGTGCTATGTGTTCCTCGGGATCCGTTGTACCATCATACAGCTTCATAGTAGGGATATGGAACCTTTTAGGTATCTCAGCATCACAAATTGGTGGTGCAAAACGAGATACCTTATGGCTTCCATCTGCAATCTCCGGGATAGGTTTGACTACCCCTGGAACACTTGATATCATATCCTTCAGTTTTTGTTGTTCTCTGGCCATAACATGATTGATACCTGTATCCTGCATTAATCCATGGTTAGTGGTAAGAGAATTATTAAAAGTGTTACCTCCCATCGGGTTCGAGTTAGGAACATTGGGTGTGAATCCATATTGCTGGGATTCTGGGATAATGGATGGACCAGTGGAAGCAATGGTCTGCATTGGAATAAAATCTCCTTGATGGACATCTAGACTTCCTGTTTGCAAATTCTTCAAGGATCCTGGTATCTGAAGGGATTCCTTGAACCTGGGATGATCCTGGAACGATGGAGGATCCTTGAACCTGGGATGATCCGGGAACGAAGGACGATCCTTGAACCTGGGATGATCCTGGGGCGAAGGAGAATCCTTGAACCTGGGATAATCCTGGGACGAAGGAGGATCCTTGAACCTGAGATGATCCTGGAACAAAGGAGGATCCTGAATTCATGAAGGATCCCATATGTTGAGTATAGGATCATGCCGGTTGGAAATATGATCCTGATGCCTGAGTCACTGCTGCTGGGCCGAAATGCATTCCTCTTGATCCACCCACATATTGAATGTCTGGGACCTCTGATGGCTGAGAAGTAATCATTGGAGTATCAAAATTCAAAGATTTGGGCATCAGTGGGGAATGATCCTCTGCCGTTTTCTTTTGTCTTTTGAGATCTCCGATTTCTCTGAGGATCCTGTCATTAGTTTCATCCTACTGCTGCATACGATCCCTCATCTGCAAAATCAAAGTAAATATATCACTAGTACTGGGAACAGAAAAAGTTAGAGCAGAAGATGATGGTTTAGAAGAGATGGAAGTTGGTCTCTTCTCAGCATTTTTCTGAGATCCGGCTGGTGGTGGAGGCAAAGGTGGAATGCCAGTAGATGAATTGACTGCCGACATCGCTGTGGAGGTATTCTTCAACGACGAAGCCATGCAACACTCCAGAATGGTTACCAACAGAAAAACTTTTTACGAACGAAGCACCAATTGCCCCATGGTGGGCGCCAAACTGTTTTGGTCAAAAATCACACAAGGATAATGCAACCAAACTTTATGTAAACGGGGAATGATGCTTGGTATGATGAACAAAGTGAAGGATCACTTAAATATAAAATGCACAAGTGACACAAGGATTTATACGAGGAAAAAGCCCTTGATCAATGAATGATCTCCGGCATAAAATACCTCGGGTGATGGAAACTACCGATCACCAAACTTCAATATAACAAATAAAGGTTACAACTTTGGATGGTAACGAGCTAAGTACAAGGATCACTATAGTATCATGTGTCAAAGCGTGAGGGAAGTGTGTTGTGTCTTCCGAATGTGGAAGAGAGCTATTTATACAAGTGTGAGTGGCCCTATTTTAGGTAAATAGACTAACTATTAGCTCGTTACCCCTTTAGGAATAAAAGTAAATCTAGCCTAAATTATCGCCCTTAAATTATGCCGAGTTTCCATATCGTCCACAACGTTCATCTCTGATTAAGCATATGCCAAAGTTGTAAAGACGAGTCCCTTGTTTACGTTGCTAAGAGCGGATCCTGCCAGACATTCCTGCAAGATAACATTAAATCCAATGAAAACAACTGTTAGTATGAGGATCCCTGTGATGGTCCGTGATCCTGATCCTGGAACTCTTCTGAGGATCACTATCTGCCAAAGAAATAAGGATCACTGGTTAGGATCATATGTAAGGATCATAAGTCATAAAAATCCAGCCCTAACAGTACTGGGAACAGAAGAAGTTAGAGCAGAAGATGATGGTTTAGAGGAGATAGGAGTTGGTCTCTTCTCAGCATTTTTCTGAGATCCAGCTGGTGGTGGAGGCAAAGGTGGAATGCCATTAGATGAGTTGACTGCAGACATCGCTGTGGAAGTATTCTTCAATGATGAAGCCATGCAACACTTCCGGAATGATCACCAACAGAAAAATTTCTTTATGAATGAAGCACCAATTGCCCCATGGTGGGCGCCAAACTGTTTTGGTCAAAAATCACACAAGGATAATGCAACCAAACTTTATGTAAACGGGGAATGATGCTTGGTATGATGAACAAAGTGAAGGATCACTTAAATATAAAATGCACAAGTGACACAAGGATTTATACGAGGAAAAAGCCCTTGATCAATGAATGATCTCCGGCATAAAATACCTCGGGTGATGGAAACTACCGATCACCAAACTTCAATATAACAAATAAAGGTTACAACTTTGGATGGTAACGAGCTAAGTACAAGGATCACTATAGTATCATGTGTCAAAGCGTGAGGGAAGTGTGTTGTGTCTTCCGAATGTGGAAGAGAGCTATTTATACAAGTGTGAGTGGCCCTATTTTAGGTAAATAGACTAACTATTAGCTCGTTACCCCTTTAGGAATAAAAGTAAATCTAGCCTAAATTATCGCCCTTAAATTATGCCGAGTTTCCATATCGTCCACAACGTTCATCTCTGATTAAGCATATGCCAAAGTTGTAAAGACGAGTCCCTTGTTTACGTTGCTAAGAGCGGATCCTGCCAGACATTCCTGCAAGATAACATTAAATCCAATGAAAACAACTGTTAGTATGAGGATCCCTGTGATGGTCCGTGATCCTGATCCTGGAACTCTTCTGAGGATCACTATCTGCCAAAGAAATAAGGATCACTGGTTAGGATCATATGTAAGGATCATAAGTCATAAAAATCCAGCCCTAACAGTACTGGGAACAGAAGAAGTTAGAGCAGAAGATGATGGTTTAGAGGAGATAGGAGTTGGTCTCTTCTCAGCATTTTTCTGAGATCCAGCTGGTGGTGGAGGCAAAGGTGGAATGCCATTAGATGAGTTGACTGCAGACATCGCTGTGAAAGTATTCTTCAATGATGAAGCCATGCAACACTTCCGGAATGATCACCAACAGAAAAATTTCTTTATGAATGAAGCACCAATTGCCCCACGGTGGGCGCCAAACTATTTTGGTCAAAAATCACACAAGGATAATGCAACCAAACTCTATGTAAATGGGGAATGATGCTTGGTTTGTTGAACAAAGTGAAGGATCACTGAAATGTAAAATGCACAATTGACACAAGGATTTATACGAGGAAAAAGCCCTTGATCAATGGATGATCTCCGGCATAAAAAACCTCGAGTGATGGAAACTACCGATCACCAAACTTCCATATATCAAATAAAGGTTACAACTTCGGATGGTAACGAGCTAAGTACAAGGATCACTATAGTATCGTGTGTCAAAGCGTGTGGGAAGTGTGCTGTGTCTTCCGAATGTGGAAGAGAGCTATTTATACAAGTGTGAGTGGCCCTATTTTAGGTAAATAGACTAACTATTAGCTCGTTACCCCTTTAGGAATAAAAGTAAATCTAGCCTAAATTATCGCCCTTAAATTATGCTGAGTTTCCATATCGTCCACAACGTTCGTCTCTGATTAAGCATATGCCAAAGTTGTAAAGACGAGTCCCTTGTTTACGTTGCTAAGAGCGGATCCTGCCAGATATCCCTGCAAGATAACATTAAATCCAATGAAAGCAACTGTTAGTATGAGGATCCCTGTGACGGTCTGTGATCCTGATCCTGGAACTCTTCTGAGGATCACTATCTGCCAAAGAAATAAGGATCACTGGTTAGGATCATATGTAAGGATCATAAGTCATAAAAATCCAGCCCTAACAACAGGATAATTAGTTTTAACATGAATCCTATGTGTCTCAAAATATTGTCTAAGCTTTGTTGATGCGATAACTAGGGCTAATATCATTTTTTCTAGATGAGAATATCTAGTTTCAGCATCTAATAAAGTTTTACTAACATAATAGACAGGATACTGCTGACCTTCGTGATCCTTGACCAAAACAGCACTTACTGCATTCCTTGATACTGCAAGATATAGGGATAATGGTTCACCATCCTCGGGCTTCATCATCAGAGGTGCGGTTGAAAGATATTGCTTTAATTCTTGTAAGGCTGCTTCATGCTTTTCTCCCCACTCAAATTTCTTATTCTTTTTCAGGATATCATAGAATTCTTTACATTTTTCCAAGGATCTTGAAATAAATCTATTCAAGGCTGCCACTCGTCCTGTTAACCGTTGAACATCCTTCATATTCGAGGGTGACTTTATATCCAAGATAGCTTTGATCTGCTCCGGGCTTGCCTCTATCCCTCTTTTTGTCACCATGTATCCTAAAAACTTTCCTGCCCCCACTCCAAAATGGCACTTTGCAGGATTTAGTTTCATATTATACTGGTCCAGGATATCAAATGCTCCTTTGATATCCTGGAGATGATCCTCAGCTTTCTTGGATTTGACCACCATATCGTCAATGTACACCTCCATGGTGTCCCCCAGTTTGTCTTTAAACATCATGTTCACCAATCTCTGGTACGTTGCACCTGCATTTTTCAAACCGAAAGGCATAGCAGTATAACAGTAAATACCTGTTGGTGTCATGAAAGCAGTATCCTCCTGGTCTGAAGGTTCCATTTGGATCTGCTGGAATCCTGAGGATGCATCCATGAAGGTCAACATTTCGTGACTGGCAGTGGCATCCACCATCGAGTCTATATGAGGCAGAGGGAATGGGTCTTTTGGACAAGCTTTGTTCAGGTCTGTGTAGTCTACACAGACTCTCCACTTCTTTTGAACCACTACCACATTTGCTAGCCATCTAGGGAATTTGACTTCTCTAATCATCCTGGACTTCAATAATCTTTCAACTTCCTCTTGGATAATTGCATTCCGCTCAGGGGCGAATTTCCTTCTTTTTTGTTGTATAGGCTTGAATGACCTGTCAATTCCAAGCTTGTGAGTAATAATGTCTTTGGATATACCTGTCATATCCTCATGCTTCCATGCGAATGTTGACATCCTGCATTTCAGAAAGTTAGTTAATTGTTCTTCAATATCCTGAGGGATATTGGTTCCTACGAGCACCGAGATATCAGGATTATCCTGATCCAGGATAACTTTCTTCACATCCTGCTCCGAATTTTCCACGATATCCTGGGCCCGCATCTTTAATTGCTATGCTGCACTTGGTTTGGTCGAGGATTTCATTGAGGATGAGTAACATTCTTTCGCCTCTTGCTGATCACTATCGACTTTGACAACTCCCCAAGGGGTATGGATCTTGATGCATTGGTGATGTAACACCTCGAATTTTTGTGTCCAATGATGTGTTAACACGTGTCATTAGTTTACACGTGGCATTGATAATAAATAAAGGACCAATTTTGACAAACCTTGAAAGTATATAAATTCGAGGGTTATAAATGTCAACAAGGGTAAATATACTGTATAGTAACCCTAAACGGTGCTTATACCTTCAAACGAATAAATCATGAATCGTACGGAAGCGAAACGCGGAAGAAAGTGAGAGATTACGAGCCACAGGGGTTAACTGTGTCAACATGTTTAATTGTACCTCTGAGTGACCCTTTAACGTTCCCAAGGCTTCGTAACAGTATTATACGCTCACTAGAATATACTGTAAAAATTCCGCGAAGTTCCGTTTTAAAACGAGAGAGTTATACTCAAATTCGTATGAGAAGGGTTAAAAGCGTCAATAATGAAAGTTAAGGCTTTCTGAATAATTAATAAACTAACCGGGGACTTAATAACGCGGATAAATATCACGAGGTCCCTAGTTGTAATTAACCGAGGGCCAAACCGCAAAGTTACCCCTTCAAACCCGAAAGGTCAGGTAAATCATTACGAAAGATTTCGTTATTAATTACCAGATTTTGTCATCATTACAAAAAGATTTAAAAATCCTGAAATTCTAACCTCAGGCGGCCCGCGTGAAGTTTTGGGTCAAGTTGAGGCGGGCCGCGAGCCTCCTCTTTTTCTCGCCTGATTTTTAAAACTCAGGCGGCCCGCGTACAAAAGCATGGATTCTCCATGCGGGCCGCGTCAGGCGCCCAGATGCAGAAACATGTTTAAATAGCCTGTTCAGCCTTCTAAAAGACATTTAAAGCCTTTAAAGCCTTCCAAGAGGCCCCTAATTGACCCCTAAACACTAGGGACACATGTTGATGAGTTGTGGTGAGTGCTAAACCTTGTTGTCAAACAATTGTGGTGAGTGAATTCACTATAAAAGGCCACAAGTGTTCAAACAATCCCACACACCTTCATCTGCATTTGTGGAGCACTTCTGGAGCTCAAGCTTCCTCCCAAGTGATCTCTGGTCGTTCATAGGACCCTTGTAAGTATGCTCGACCTTTTCTTGTTGAGTTTTCGTTTAGTTATAGCCTAGAAGTCAAACCGTCGTAATTAACGGTTGACTTAAAGATTAATCACAATTGGTCCAGTGATTTGTTGAATCAATGATAGTTATAAGTTGGTAATCATGTGGGCTATAAACCCTTAAAAGGGCACCCTCTGATTCCCATTCTATCTAGGTCGAATGTCGGGTCAAAGTTGTTTATAAAAAGTCAACAGAAGCTAGATTTTCGATTTAACGCATAAGTAACAATGTAGAAGGCGTATAACCTATTTTGTCATTCATATAGCTTGATAATAACTTTAAGAACTGATCTAAGCTTGATGATCCGACAATTTATTGTTTTGACCCGGTTCGGAACCGAAAGTCGCAAAAGTTTGACTTTTGCATTGACTTCAGTTCTGACCCGTTAAAGATCGATTTAGACATGCCTTAGGACTCTCTTAGGACCAGGTTACATGATGGTATAAACCTCTGTGACCGGTTCGTGGTTTGTCCGAGTCTTTTACGCATTTCCGCTAATTACTTAAAAGTTGACCGTAACGCCCTTTATAAATTTAAACGAGATTTTCGGACATGTGAACGGATCATGACCTTGGTTACTGAATTCTAAACATGTCCCTAAAATTTCATGTCAATCCGAGGTCCAGAATAAGAGTTATGCCAATTAGCGCAAATTGCGAAACTTTAGTAATTAAATAGCGCAATTAGCATAACGCCTATCTAAACCCGGATTTCGACACCAAACCTTTTACTCACTGATGTAAAATAATATTTTGGGATTTTTAAAGATTTTTAATTATTTTTACCTTGCTCATAACCTGCGGTTATGGCTACGGTTCGGTAAATACCGAATATGCCATTTTCGGCCATAAATCGAGTTCTATAAGGTCTTTTGACCCGATTCCAGTTGCTACTGATTTTAAATAATAAATAAAGTATTTTACACTTTATAAACGGATCGGGAAACTCAGATTCCCTGTAGAACTCTAAAACCTCTTTTATAATCTTTAAAAAGACCGAAATACCCCTACGGGGCATATTATTAACTTAAACTCATTACGGGCATTATGGAAGGTATCCTACTGATACCACAACTTCTTTAAAGTATCTTGGCTTAGGAAAACAGTGTAGGACTCTAACGGATACCCGTTGCGTCCTTTGCGCGCACGGTTCGGCTTATGTAACTAGTTTACATAATTTAGCCGAAACGGGTCAAACTATATTGTTTTAACCCCAAAACCCAGAGTATGATTGTTATACCCATATGAAACAAGTCTTCAAACTTGTTGGGTCAGAATCACACTCCATTCACGGTTTTCGCCTTTCACGCGATTAAACCGTAACAATTCTTTAAGACTGACCGGTCTAAGCTTAGGCTTAATTAAAAGACCCGTTAGCATTCTAATTGGTTATTTATGCCATCGTTCCAGACTAGAGCCTTCCGGTAAATTGTACCTACGCTTACTTAAGTGAATACGGCTGAGTTATTATTCTTGCTATTTTAAGACAGGAGCTAGCTCAGGTAAATACTCTTAACTTATTTCCCTATACGGGCTTGGGATACGGTATAATAATACCGCTTGGTCGGGTATTGAATATTTAATCGGATTGTGATTAAATTATTGAGGTAACCCGGTTTGATCTGTATTGTTTGAAATAAAAGCCTTTAGGGGTTAATGACCATGTCCCGGATATCCTTGACATCATTGTATTATAAAATGGTCACGTCTTATGCACGGGGTGTAGGCATACACCTAACAGTTGCATAAGGGAAACGGTATCTCACGCTCAGTGGGCCTATACTTGTGATGTGTCTATTAATCATGACTCGGTTTCTACATCGGGCCCTGAACGTACAACGAACATGTAAATCTGTATACAAGATCATAAATATGATTGTCTCAAGTTATAAAAGATTAATTTTGCCTCTGTGCATTTTAATCAAAGTGTCAAAATAATTTGTGCCTGGTGCATCTGAATCAATATTTCCTAAACTCTTTTCAAATGAGTCAGTTGAGTGTATTTACCAGTGAAAACTGACGTATTTTCAAAAGTCTAAGTGACAGGTACAAGTACGTAATAGGCTGGAAGCTGCTCAGGACATTAATAAGGAATCTTACAAGTTCTAGGCGTCTAAAGTCTGTAGAACAATGTTTATAGATCTGCCTGTGGATCCCTTACTTTCCGTTGTAATACTTGGATATTACTTTTATTCGGAATAAAATATATTTATCTTTTGCTTCCGCTGTGCATTCATATATTGTGTGGTTTGACTAATTGTTGCCAACTACGTCACGGTAATCCCCCACCGGGCCCACTGGTGAGACACGTGGAAATCGGGGTGTGACAGGTTGGTATCAGAGCCAACATTGAGTGAATTGAACACTAGTCTTTTGTGTTTAATCTCAATGACACAATTGCACATACTTGAGTCTAGACTTAACATAGGAATATTCTAATTTCTGATCTGGAAATTCTGCTTCCAAATTTTTATACGTCGCCAGGCGAAGGAGCTGTAATAGGAAGTCTCCACATCCGGAGTCTTGAACTGCAGAGCTTCGTACCGCGACCAGGATGAAACGTGCAACCAAGGAGAAAGCATTCAGGAAATGAATGAAGAAGAAACTCCTCTTGCTGAAGATCGTTTCCTTAATAAGTCTTTATAAGAACAAATTTACCTTACAGTCCCTTCGAGGACAATATTATTATTTTCAAGTCCCGCTTAGGGCAACCTTATATTTTTATTTTCATATAGTGGAATGATTAAATTTAAACTTTCATTCTAAACAATAATATTAAATAAATGGAAAATAATATTTCCTATTGTAGGATCTACCATTATTATAAAATGGCAAAATCTAAAAAGGGCAAGACCTAGCCACGTGTCATTGTAAAGATCGGGCCAAGATGGTAGTTCCATAATTAGATTCAGATCCATATTTAACACCTCAATTTAAAATTGATCTGCGATAGTTATTAATTAAGAATCTTAAGTGTGAAACCTAACCTTCGGGTCAATTATAAGACTGGGCCAAGATGGTAAAACCTGATTAAAAGATTCGGAATTCCTGTTAACCTCTGTGATCATGTTAACATCCATGGCAGATGTGATTCGTTAAAAATCGCACGCGTCATTCCTATAAGAGAATCCTTCTATGAATTCCAAAACCCAAATTAATGATTTATAAATCATGGGTTAAATCGTCAATAAAGATGATCATTATTAAAACATCCATTAGTGATGTAGTGCCTACGGGCCAAACTTATTAAAACATCCATTAGTGATGTAGTGCCTACGGGCCAAACTTATTAAAACATCCATTAGTGATGTAGTGCCTACGGGCCAAACTTATTAAAACATCCATTAGTGATGTAGTGCCTACGGGCCAAACTTATTAAACATCCATTAGTGATGTAGTGCCTACGGGCCAAACTTATTAAACATCCATTAGTGATATAGTGCCTACGGGCCAACTTGTTAAACATCCATTAGTGGTGTAGTGCCTACGGGCCAACTTGTTAGACATCCAATAGTGATGTAGTGCCTACGGGCCATGCTAATTGTCATATAAGACAAAAGGCAGTGGTAGTCTATGACTCCCTGTCAGAAAAAGGTAATGAACTAGGTTCAAACCTCAAGACTTTGATTCTCTGAAATCATAGCTTATAAATTATATATGTCCTTATGACTAAGCCTGTTGTGCTAATAGATTTAAGGGCCTTGATTCTTTGAAATCATGGCTTATGATTTAAAATTTGTCCTTGTGACTAGGCCCTCTGCGCCACCTTAATATCCTTGATGTTTTATAACTAGGATAAATTATAATGAAGATGATAATTAAAAATAACTAACAAATTAACCAATATGGTTTATATTACCATGGTTAATAAATTGTTTAAGACGATAAAACTGTAAGAGCTTCCATATAAACCTTGCCCTTGTTTGATATTATGTAGCATATAAAGCTACATGGCTAGGTCAAAGGAAGAGAACAGTCACTCTCTGGGAAACCGCGATGATGAAAGGATTAATATAACCAGAGGAGAGCTTCGTACATTGATTGATTCAGCGGTATCTAAAGCTGTAGAGGAGCGATTTAGGGAATATAGTGAGACTAATAGTAAAGCCTCATCTATACCTCACTCTAAATCTGTCCCTAAAACTCATTCAGAGCCTCATAACGAGCCGCCCTCTAAGAATGAAGGACCAAAGAAGGATGACGATCGTCATTCATCAAATGAACACAGTGTTCCATCCAAGAAGCAAGTGTTCGATAATGAACCACGTACTAAGTCTTGTACCTATAAATACTTTGCTTCCTGTAAACCCCGAGATTTCACGGGGGAAAAGGGAGCAGTAGATTGTATGACTTGGTTGGATGAAATGGACACGGTGGTGGACATCAGCGGTTGTGCTGAAAGGGATGTAGTAAAGTATGTATCCCAATCGTTCAAAGGAGAGGCACTGGTATGGTGGAGGTCTCTCATTCAAGCTACTGGGAAGATTCCGCTCTATAACATGACATGGGAGCAGTTTGTTACTCTCATTAGGGAGAACTACTGCCCTCAACATGAGGTCAAAAGAATCGAATCGGATCTCTTATCGTTGGTTATGACAAACTTAGATTGTCAAGCTTACCTTACCAATTTTAATACAATGTCCAGACTGGTTCCTTACCTAGTAACACCAGAACCCAAGAGAATTACTCGCTTCATTGGGGGTTTAGCCCCAGAAATCAAAGCCAGTGTTAAGGCTTCGAGACCTACTACATTCAGGTCAACAGCAGATCTGTCGCTATCTCTCACACTCGATGTGGTTAGAAACAAGGCTGCCAAGGCCTCTGTAGATGGAAAGAGAAAAAGGGAGGATGAGAATTCTCATCGCTCCGATAAGAAGAGTACCAGATTTAAAAGAGACAGCCAGCAGTCGGTTGAGAAGACCAAGTGCGAAACCTGTAGGAAATACCACCTCGGGAAATGCAGATTTGAATCTCAGCCCCTACCATGTGGAATTTGCAAGTCTCAGAAACATAAAACCTTGGAATGCAAGGAGTTGAAGGATGCAACCTGCTACGGTTGCAACGAAAAGGGGCATATCAAGACCAACTGCCCTAGGAATCAGAAGAAGCCCGAAGAAGCCAAAAGAACAAACGCCTGAGTTGACAGGATGAACTCCCGGGAGATGGTGCAGTATGATAAATATATAGCAGGTGCCTTCCTTATCAAGCAGTTATGCAGAAATTAGTTATTACTGGCACATATAATTCTTTAATGAATCATAGTTGCTGAGAACTGTTGCCTCCGCCTGTTTAGGACTCCGATCATTTAATACGAGATGGAAGTTTGTCGTTGATACTTAAGAAAACGTTCCAAAAAAAATCTAGATTGATGTTTGTATCTATTAGGAATCACTCTTTTCTGATATCCTTATGGCAAGCTTTCAAGCTATCCAAAAATTCATCAATGTAATAAAGACAGATGTGATGTTTTGATCCCCTGTCAAAAAGATGATGAACTAGGCCCAAACCTTAAATGCCATTGATGGTCTTTCGTGACCTAGGCTAAACATAATGAATATATTAAATAACATTCGTTGAGAATGTTAGTACTATATTAGCCCATATGGTCTATAAATACCATGGTTAGTATATGTTAAGGCCATCAGGATAAAGAATAGCGGTTGTGGGATTGCAGCTAAGAAATTATTTTATTGGTGTTAGGGACCAATATCGAAAATGGCAAACTCAGATGAGACGGCTGTCGATCGTATTATGAATGATGTGACACATGCAGATGATGCTACGATTGTGAGCCTTAGAATTTCCAAAAGCGTTCTCCAATCTATGGTAGACGCAAGTGTTGGAAGGGCTGTGAAGAAGGCTATGAAAAAGTTCAAGGAGCCCCAGGCTACTCGTTCCCAATTTTATCTGGGACCACATTTCCTTACTCATAAGGAGGACCTTGTTCATACCTCAAATGCCAAAGATAAGCTAAAAAGAAAAAGGGAGGAAAAGAACTCCCAGAGCTCTATAAAGAAGAACAGGCGAAAGTCCAACCAGAAACCGGTATGCAAGACCTGCAAGAAGTGCCACTATGGGAAGTGCAGGTTCGAACCAAAATCCCGATCACAACCAAGGGTATGTGGGATTTGCAAATCGGGGGAACATACAACGTTGGACTGTGGAGACATGGAGAATGCAGTCTGCTTCGGCTGTAATGAGAAGGGCCACATCAAGACCACGTGCCCTAAATATGTCAAAGGAAAAGCGGCTAAAGAAGGAAATTCTAAGAATGAAAGCGCCTAAATACCTGAGCTAGTTCATAAATAATGGTCTCAGGTACTTTTCCTATCTTTTTATCAAGAAACTTAAATGCTAAGAGTTTTAATTTGGATCGGATACCAATAAACCTTTCATAAACCATAAAGCTTAGCAAACTTTTATATTATCTGCAAGATATAACTTACCAAGGAAACCAAATTAACCAATTTTTCTCAAATCGGCAAGAAATCCTTCCGAAAAAAAAAATCTGGGAGTACTCTTTCCTCGCATAGAATACGACAACATATGTTATTTTCATATATTTTCTCATTTGTTTTTCTATCGCCTGCGAATGCCAAACTATGTTTGATAAAAGTACCATATGAGGATTGGCGTATCCTAATGTGTCCCATAGATTATTTCCATGCCTGATCAGTATGGAGGTTTAATACATGGAACCCCTGAGATATCCCAATGGTCATATTGTCCTAATGTCGACTAGTAGTATTCAAAGAAGATATCCAGAATGGTATTGCCCAAGTAAATGTTTCCGAATTGGAAATTCGTGGACTTATATGTGTCACTTGTTGGCACAAACAATAATGAATGAACTAGAGCCTGAGATATGAAAAATCTCTGTAGTCTCCCTGTCTCTAGATTATCTTCTCATAGGTTTTCCCTGCTTACCTCCTGGAAGGCAGGTAGAATTAATATTAACATCCCGCTGTGGGCTGGAGTATTACGAAAACTCCATATTGCTTATAGAACAATCGAAACCTTGATTAAGTAGGGTTTAAGATATAGGCTCATATAGCCTGACTCAATATTCTGAAAGTTTTATGTTATTAAATAAGAAAGACGGTTCATATTGCTTATATATTAATGACCGCAACTCTAATTAAGCAACAACTAAGAATTGCCTTAAGATGCCCAGGATCTAAAGGCAAATTGTTGGTAGATAGGCCTGAAAAAGTCTGTAGCCGCTTATGTAGCCAAATGCTTGACTTGTACGCCAGTCAAAGCTGAGCATCAAAAGCCGTCTGGCATGCTACAACAGCCTAAACTTCCTGAATGGAAGTGGAAATGTGTAACTATGGACTTCATAACCAAGTTACCCAAAACCAGGAAAGGAAACGATACAATATGGGTCATAGTCGATAGGTTGACTAAATCAGCTCATTTTCTACCCATCAAGGAGACATATAGCTCCGATATGTTAGCCCAACTTTATGTTGATAAGATTGTAGCCTTACATGGCATACCTGTGTCTATTATCTCCGACAGGGATACTAGATACACATCTCACTTCTGGAAAAGTTTCCAGCAATCTTTGGGCACGCGTTTAAACTTTAGTACTGCTTACCATCCACAGACGGACGGTCAAAGTGAGCGTACTATCCAAACGCTAGAAGACATGCTTCGTGCATGTGCGATCGATTTAGGTGGTAACTGGGATAAAAACCTACCCCTGATCGAATTCTCCTACAATAATAGCTACCACACCAGCATAAAGGCTGCGCCTTTTGAGGCATTATATGGTAGGAAATGTAGATCGCCTGTTTGTTGGGCGGGAGTAGGAGAGGTCCAATTATCGGGACCAGAGATTTTTTCCAGACGACGGACAAGATTGTCCAGATCCGGGAACGTCTCAAGGCTGCCCGCGATAGGCAAAAGAGCTACGCTGATCCAAAGCGTAAGGATTTTCACTTCGAAGTGGGTGAAAAGGTATTACTTAAGGTGTCACCCTGGAAAGGGGTGATGCGTTTCGGCAAGAAAGGCAAACTGAGTCCGAGATACATAGGACCTTTTGAGGTCATTGAACGGGTCGGGTCAGTCGCCTATAAGTTAAACTTGCCTGAAGAGCTCAATGGAATTCACAATGTGTTCCACATCTGCAATCTCAAAAAGTGCTTCGCCGATGAATCGTTGGTGATTCCACACACGGATGTGCATATAGATGAGAGCTTAAAGTTCATAGAAAAACCTTTGTCGATTGAAGATCGACAGGTGAAGAAACTTCGAAGAAAGCACGTACCGATTGTAAAAGTCAAATGGGATGCTCGTAGAGGTCCTGAATATACGTGGGAAGTCGAAGCTACAATGAAAGAAAAGTACCCCTATTTATTTGAGTAAATCTTGGGTCGAGATTTATTTTAAGGGGGTGAGGATGTAACACCTCGAATTTTTGTGTCCAATGATGTGTTAACACGTGTCATTAGTTTACACGTGGCATTGATAATAAATAAAGGACCAATTTTGACAAACCTTGAAAGTATATAAATTCGAGGGTTATAAATGTCAACAAGGGTAAATATACTGTATAGTAACCCTAAACGGTGCTTATACCTTCAAACGAATAAATCATGAATCGTACGGAAGCGAAACGCGGAAGAAAGTGAGAGATTACGAGCCACAGGGGTTAACTGTGTCAACATGTTTAATTGTAACTCTGAGTGACCCTTTAACGTTCCCAAGGCTTCGTAACAGTATTATACGCTCACTAGAATATACTGTAAAAATTCCGCGAAGTTCCGTTTTAAAACGAGAGAGTTATACTCAAATTCGTATGAGAAGGGTTAAAAGCGTCAATAATGAAAGTTAAGGCTTTCTGAATAATTAATAAACTAACCGGGGACTTAATAACGCGGATAAATATCACGAGGTCCCTAGTTGTAATTAACCGAGGGCCAAACCGCAAAGTTACCCCTTCAAACCCGAAAGGTCAGGTAAATCATTACGAAAGATTTCGTTATTAATTACCAGATTTTGTCATCATTACAAAAAGATTTAAAAATCCTGAAATTCTAACCTCAGGCGGCCCGCGTGAAGTTTTGGGTCAAGTTGAGGCGGGCCGCGAGCCTCCTCTTTTTCTCGCCTGATTTTTAAAACTCAGGCGGCCCGCGTACAAAAGCATGGATTCTCCATGCGGGCCGCGTCAGGCGCCCAGATGCAGAAACATGTTTAAATAGCCTGTTCAGCCTTCTAAAAGACATTTAAAGCCTTTAAAGCCTTCCAAGAGGCCCCTAATTGACCCCTAAACACTAGGGACACATGTTGATGAGTTGTGGTGAGTGCTAGACCTTGTTGTCAAACAATTGTGGTGAGTGAATTCACTATAAAAGGCCACAAGTGTTCAAACAATCCCACACACCTTCATCTGCATTTGTGGAGCACTTCTGGAGCTCAAGCTTCCTCCCAAGTGATCTCTGGTCGTTCATAGGACCCTTGTAAGTATGCTCGACCTTTTCTTGTTGAGTTTTCGTTTAGTTATAGCCTAGAAGTCAAACCGTCGTAATTAACGGTTGACTTAAAGATTAATCACAATTGGTCCAGTGATTTGTTGAATCAATGATAGTTATAAGTTGGTAATCATGTGGGCTATAAACCCTTAAAAGGGCACCCTCTGATTCCCACTCTATCTAGGTCGAATGTCGGGTCAAAGTTGTTTATAAAAAGTCAACAGAAGCTAGATTTTCGATTTAACGCATAAGTAACAATGTAGAAGGCGTATAACCTATTTTGTCATTCATATAGCTTGATAATAACTTTAAGAACTGATCTAAGCTTGATGATCCGACAATTTATTGTTTTGACCCGGTTCGGAACCGAAAGTTGCAAAAGTTTGACTTTTGCATTGACTTCAGTTCTGACCCGTTAAAGATCGATTTAGACATGCCTTAGGACTCTCTTAGGACCAGGTTACATGATGGTATAAACCTCTGTGACCGGTTCGTGGTTTGTCCGAGTCTTTTACGCATTTCCGCTAATTACTTAAAAGTTGACCGTAACGCCCTTTATAAATTTAAACGAGATTTTCGGACATGTGAACGGATCATGACCTTGGTTACTGAATTCTAAACATGTCCCTAAAATTTCATGTCAATCCGAGGTCCAGAATAAGAGTTATGCCAATTAGCGCAAATTGCGAAACTTTAGTAATTAAATAGCGCAATTAGCATAACGCCTATCTAAACCCGGATTTCGACACCAAACCTTTTACTCACTGATGTAAAATAATATTTTGGGATTTTTAAAGATTTTTAATTATTTTTACCTTGCTCATAACCTGCGGTTATGGCTACGGTTCGGTAAATACCGAATATGCCATTTTCGGCCATAAATCGAGTTCTATAAGGTCTTTTGACCCGATTCCAGTTGCTACTGATTTTAAATAATAAATAAAGTATTTTACACTTTATAAACGGATCGGGAAACTCAGATTCCCTGTAGAACTCTAAAACCTCTTTTATAATCTTTAAAAAGACCGAAATACCCCTACGGGGCATATTATTAACTTAAACTCATTACGGGCATTATGGAAGGTATCCTACTGATACCACAACTTCTTTAAAGTATCTTGGCTTAGGAAAACAGTGTAGGACTCTAACGGATACCCGTTGCGTCCTTTGCGCGCACGGTTCGGCTTATGTAACTAGTTTACATAATTTAGCCGAAACGGGTCAAACTATATTGTTTTAACCCCAAAACCCAGAGTATGATTGTTATACCCATATGAAACAAGTCTTCAAACTTGTTGGGTCAGAATCACACTCCATTCACGGTTTTCGCCTTTCACGCGATTAAACCGTAACAATTCTTTAAGACTGACCGGTCTAAGCTTAGGCTTAATTAAAAGACCCGTTAGCATTCTAATTGGTTATTTATGCCATCGTTCCAGACTAGAGCCTTCCGGTAAATTGTACCTACGCTTACTTAAGTGAATACGGCTGAGTTATTATTCTTGCTATTTTAAGACAGGAGCTAGCTCAGGTAAATACTCTTAACTTATTTCCCTATACGGGCTTGGGATACGGTATAATAATACCGCTTGGTCGGGTATTGAATATTTAATCGGATTGTGATTAAATTATTGAGGTAACCCGGTTTGATCTGTATTGTTTGAAATAAAAGCCTTTAGGGGTTAATGACCATGTCCCGGATATCCTTGACATCATTGTATTATAAAATGGTCACGTCTTATGCACGGGGTGTAGGCATACACCTAACAGTTGCATAAGGGAAACGGTATCTCACGCTCAGTGGGCCTATACTTGTGATGTGTCTATTAATCATGACTCGGTTTCTACATCGGGCCCTGAACGTACAACGAACATGTAAATCTGTATACAAGATCATAAATATGATTGTCTCAAGTTATAAAAGATTAATTTTGCCTCTGTGCATTTTAATCAAAGTGTCAAAATAATTTGTGCCTGGTGCATCTAAATCAATTTTTCCTAAACTCTTTTCAAATGAGTCAGTTGAGTGTATTTACCAGTGAAAACTGACGTATTTTCAAAAGTCTAAGTGACAGGTACAAGTACGTAATAGGCTGGAAGCTGCTCAGGACATTAATAAGGAATCTTACAAGTTCTAGGCGTCTAAAGTCTGTAGAACAATGTTTATAGATCTGCCTGTGGATCCCTTACTTTCCGTTGTAATACTTGGATATTACTTTTATTCGGAATAAAATATATTTATCTTTTGCTTCCGCTGTGCATTCATATATTGTATGGTTTGACTATATTGTTGCCAACTACGTCACGGTAATCCCCCACCGGGCCCACTGGTGAGACACGTGGAAATCGGGGTGTGACAGGTGATATGTTGATGGTACGACCTTCATATCGTGAATCCACGGACTTCCCAGTATGATGTTATAGCAGGATAGAGAATCCATCACACAGAAACGTTGTATCGAGTTGACTCCTTCAACATATACCGGCAACTTTATTTCTCCTACCGTGTTCCTAGCTTCTCCACTAAAACCAACGAGCACTGTAGACTTCGAAGTGATATCCATCGGAGACACATTCATTCTCTTCAGAGTCTCCAGTTGGATTATGTTGACGGAACTGCCATTATCAACCAGTATCCTGCGTACAAAATGGTTAGCCACATATAACGTTATTACCAGAGCACCATGATGAGGATCCTGGACAGTATCCCTGTCATCAGCATCAAATGTGATCATTTTGTCAGGTGTGAGGGTAGTCATCCTGACAGGTTTGTCTCCCCTCTCAGCCTTAGCTTCTTTTGCATGTCTCTTCGCCACCGAATACGAAGTCCCACAGATGTCGGATCCTCCCGAAATAAAGTTGATTATCTTGGCATCCGCGAGAGGTGATGCTGCTCGTTCAGGATCCTTCTCAGTATCCTGACCTTTATTCTTCTTTCTTCCCAAGAGATCTTTTAAATATCCCTTGCTCAGAAGATAGCTTATTTCCTTCCTCAAGGCAATGCAATCCTCCGTAACGTGTCTGAAATCCTCATGGAAGGCACACCATTTGGATTTATCCTTCCAATCAGCTTTTTGTTGATTCTTCCGAGGCCACCTGGCTTTATCTCCCAAACCCTGCATAGCATACATTAGTTCAGGTATATTAACAGAAAAACAATATTCGGATAATTCAGGATATTCTTCAGGATCCTCGTCTTCGACAGCATTCACTCTCTTGTTATCATTTCTGCCATATGGCTTGGAGCGGTATGGCTTGTACGAGGATTCTGACTTCCTGTTAGTCGACTCGTATGTTGAGGATGCATTCATCCTTTCTTGCATTTTCTTGTCATCCTCCAATCGAATATATCTTAGAGCCCTGTTACGAGCCTCGTCGAGATTCCTGCAGGGATTCATTACAAGATCCTGATAAAACTGAGAATCCTTTTGCAACCCCATCTTAAAAGCTTGCACGGCTGTTGCAACATCAAGATGTGGGATATCCAAGGATTCTCGACTGAATTTGTTCACATAATCCCTCAAGGATTCCTGAGGCCCTTGAGTTATCCTGTAAAGATCACTGTGTTAGGGCTGGATTTTTAATGACATATGATCCTTACATGATATCCTAACAAGTGATCCTTGTTTCTTTGGCAGATAGTGATCCTCAGAAGAGCTTCAGGATCAGGATCATGGATCATCCTAAGGATCCTCATACTAACGATTGTTCTCTTTATATTTAATGTTGTTTTGCAGGAATTACGAGTTAGACCTGGTCTTGGCAACGTAATTAAGGAATCCTCCACGCTAATCTCGCACACGTATTACCAGAAATAGACGTTGTGGAGAATATGGAAACTTAGCACAATTCATGGGCAATTAGTTAGGCTAAATTTACTTCTATTTCTAAAGGGCTAACGAGCTAGTAGTTAGGTAATTTACCTAAAATACGACCCCACACACTTATATAAAAGGCACTCTTCGCCATTTGGAAGACACGACACATTTCTTACACACTCTAGCATACCACACCATAGCGATCTTTGTACCTAGCTCGTTACCATCTGAAGTTGTAAACATTGTTTCTTATATTGGAGTTTGGTGATCGGTAGTTTCCATCACCCGAGGTTTTTTATGCCGGAGATCATTCATTGATCAAGGGCTTTTTCCTCGTATAAATCCTTGTGTCACTTGCACATTTTACATTTTAGTGATCCTTCACTTTGTTCATTATACCAAGCATCATTCCCCGTTTACATAGAGTTTGGTTGCATTATCCTTGTGTGATTTTTGACCAAAACAGTTTGGCGCCCACCGTGGGGCAATTGGTGCTTCAATTCTGAGAAATTTTGTTCATTTTATTTATTTCGGTTCATTACCTTCAACCACATGGCTTCTCCAGCGAAGAACACTCCAAGCTCCATGTCGGCGGTCACTTTTTCACAGGGCATTCCTGTTTTGGTCAAAAATCACACAAGGATAATGCAACCAAACTCTAAGTAAACGGGGAATGATGCTTGGTTTATTGAAAAAGTAAAGGATCACTTCAATATGAAATATGCAATGACACAAGGATTTATACGAGGAAAAAGCCCTTGATCAATGTATGATCTCCGGCATAAAAAACCTCGGGTGATGGCAACCACCGATCACCAAACTTCAATATAAGAAAAAATGGTTACAACTTCGGATGATAATGAGCTGGGTACAAGGATCACTATAGTTTCGAGTGTCTAAGCGTGTGAGAAATGTGTTGTGTGTCTTCCGAATGGGGAAGAGTGTTATATATACAAGTGTGAGTGGCCTATTTTAGGTAAACAAACTAATAATCAGCTCATTACCCCTTTAGAAATAAAAGTAAATCTAGCCTAAATTATCGCCCTTAAATCATGCCAAGTTTCCATATCCTTTACAACGTTCATCTCTGATTGAGCATGTGCCAAAGTTGTGAAGACGCGTCCCTTGATTGTGATGCTAAGAGCGGATCCTGCTAGACATTCCTGCAAAATAACATTAAATTCAATGAAAGCAACTGTTAGCATGAGGATCCTATGATGGTCCGTGATCCTGATCCTGGAATTCTGCTGAGGATCACTATCTGCCAAAGAAACAAGGATCACTGGTTAGGATCACATGTAAGGATCATGTGTTATAGAAATCCAGCCCTAACAATTGCCCCCAAAATATAAGGAGTTTATTGTAAATTAACGAGTTATATTTTGCTTTGATCTTATCTGCAACGGGCGACTCGGATAACTAGCCGTTAAAGTCGGACTAGCCGTTGCAACCCCTACGTCATTGAAGTGACAATCCTGCAGATCATCATTATAAATAAGAGATAGAGTTAGGATCAATTTGCATTTAAATTCAAGAGCTACTCCCTTTATAATCTCGTCCAAAAGATCGATCAGGTATTCTTCCTCTTTTCTTTCCTTCTCTTACTCTGTTTTTCTTTCTCTTTTCATTCTTCTGCAAATATGTTGCTCCGGAATTCCCCTCATAAAGATCCTGAGAAGAACAGTCCCTTGAAAGGTCAACGGATCATCAAAGACTCTCCCACCGAGAGGTGCTGTTTCACTGATCCTCAGGTTGATAGAATCCGTCACTGTTTTCCGGCGAACACCATCTTCAAGTCCTTCACTCCCACTGCTTTGAGTGACTTTATCTCTAATACTTGGGTGGCCTTTCCTATTACTCCGTTCTTGATAGGATATTCATATCCTTTCCCACAGTTCACTCAATCCTTCTTCTCTCTCACCGGCATCTGCTATATCCAGGCTATGCCCATGATCTGGAGGGTATTGTATACCCTTGAGAGGATCATTGAACAAGAAGGGATCGACCTTGGTATGGCGGAGCTGGCTGAGATGTACGATCTTACCACTTTCGGACCCCATCGTTATCTATTTAAGCGAAAAGCTGGAGAGGATCATCCTGTCTTCAAGGTCACCAAGAACGACACGAATTGGAAGCGACGGTTCTTTTTTGTTAGGAGGGATACCATCCCTGATGGGAAGGATCTGCTCAAAGAGTGCGCTACTCATGGTAGGATAGAGGATCCTGGAAGGATCACCATAAGATTTGTTCCTTAGGATGAGGATCACTAATATTTTCTTTTGCTTTTTGTTTATTGTGCAGCTATTTCCATCTCTCGTCTGAAGTTGACACCTGCTGCAAAAGAGAGACTTTTAGCCTTCAAGAAGCTTGATCCGGAGACGAGAACTTTCCAGGTTGCTACTCAAGATTCCCAAGAAGTATCCTCTGCCTCTGTCATGATGTCAAGTAAGTATCCTGATTAAAAAGTAGTTTCATGTAGGATTTTTTTAAATTAGTTAGAATACTTATCTGATTTTGGTTGTGTAGGTGCTGGAAAATCTGCTAAATCTGCCTCCAAGTTTGGCATTGATGATCTTGCTAATGTCAAATCTGCGAGGAAGAAGACCCCTGCTGCCAGTCCAACCGCTTCAGCCCCTAAAGCACCTATTAGGGGTAAAGGAAAGAAGAGGAAGGCCTCTGAGGATCTTCAAGGATTTCCCCTGCTCCGCCAACAGTTTCTTGATTACGTTAACGAAGTAAGGATCACTGCTCTTGCTTGTATATCCTGCTTGTATATCCTGCTTGTTTGAGGATCACCTGGTCCTGAACTTACCCTTTTCCCTTTCTGCAGAAAATCGCTGAAATAGAAACATATATTGGCCACGTTGAGGATCAAGACCGCCAAATTGCCGACCCCCAACAGATGGGTGTGCTAAAGGATCTCAAGATTGCTGATCTTGAGAAGGAGCTCCGGGCCACCAAGGATAAAGCTGCCAGGATGCTGATCAATTTTGATTATGAGAAGCATGACATTACCCAGGATGCCAAGGTCTCGGCTGCGATAACCATGTATAAGATCCAGCTGCAGATGGCTGCGGAGGCTCAGGATCCTTCCTTCGACAAAGGCACATGGGACGTGGAAGGCTGGAAGGCAAGGCTGGCAGAGTTGGAGGATGATGAGGAGGCTGAGGAGATCCCAATGCTTGAAGGCGGTGATGTTGGCAAGGATCAGGGGGAAGCAAGTGGAGCTGGTGGTGATGGTGCAGCGAAGGTTTGAGCTGCAGGATTGGGCAATGATGGAAATTTCTAGACATAGCCGGAGCCCAATTTTTTTAAAAATTTGGTAGTGGTTTTTGTGGTTGTTGATGTTTTGAAACAATTTATGGTCTGTAACTCAAACAATAGTTTTTAGGGTTAAGGATCCTGGATCCCTTGGACAATAGGTAGGATCGCAAATGGTGGAGGGATCCTCTGTTTGGGGGGTGAAGCCTTTGTGATCCTTCCGCTTTTACTTTCCTGCACCTGCTATGACCGCATAAACAATGGACACCCTTTTCCAACCCATGTGGACGGGCCACGTTTTGCTGGTAGAAACGTGGGTTGGCAATTTTGACAATTTTTGAAAGGGTTTAAAATCCTTTGTTAATAAAATAACTCTAATCTTTCTGGCTTATCTTGTTTTGTTATCCTTTATTTATCCTCTTATTTTCCAATTGTTAAGCAAATCATGTTCAATCATTTTAGGATATGATCCTGGATCAAATATCCTGAGAATCCAAGTTAGGATCCTAACCTTTAATCAAGATAACCATAAGTGAAATTTTAACGGATAATAAGGATTAAGGATCCTAATTTTAATCAAGATCACCATTTCTGTTGGGATCACGAGTACTGATGGATCCTCAAATGTCAAAGGCACAGGGCTCGGCATACTACTAAAATCGCCAACAAATTAGGATCCTTAATCCTTATTATCCGTTAAAATTTCACTTATGGTTATCTTGATTAAAGGTTAGGATCCTAACTTGGATTCTCAGGATATTTGATCCAGGATCATATCCTAAAATGAATGAACATGATTTGCTTAACAATTGGAAAATAAAAGGATAAGCAAAGGATAACAACACGAGATAAGCCAGAAATATTAGAGTTATTTTATTAACAAAGGATTTTAAACCCTTTCAAAAGTTGTCAAAATTACCAACCCACGTTTCTACCAGCAAAACGTGGCCCGTCCACATGGGTTGGCAAATGGTGTCCATTGTTTATGCGGTCATAGCAGGTGCAGGAAAGTAAGAGCGGCAGGATCACAAAGGCTTCATCCCCCAAACAGAGGATCCCTCCACCATTTGCGATCCTACCTATTGTCCAAAGGATCCAGGATCCTTAACCCTAAAAACTATTGTTTGAGTTACAGACCATAAATTGTTTCAAAACATCACAACCACAAAAAACCACTACCAAATTTTAAAAAATTGGGCTCCGGCTATGTCTAGAAATTTCCATCATTGCCCAATCCTGCAGCTCAAACCTTCGCTGCACCATCACCACCAGCTCCACTTGCTTCCCCCTGATCCTTGCCAACATCACTGCCCTCAAGCATTGGGATCTCCTCAGCCTCCTCATCATCCTCCAACTCTGCCAGCCTCGCCTTCCAGCCTTCCACGTCCCATGTGCCTTTGTCGAAGGAAGGATCCTGAGCCTCCGCAGCCATCTGCAGCTGGATCTTATACATGGTTATCGCAGCAGAGACCTTGGCATCCTGGGTAATGTCATGCTTCTCATAATCAAAATTGATCAGCATCCTGGCAGCTTTATCCTTGGTGGCCCGGAGCTCCTTCTCAAGATCAGCAATCTTGAGATCCTTTAGCACACCCATCTGTTGGAGGTCGGCAATTTGGCGGTCTTGATCCTCAACGTGGCCAATATATGTTTCTATTTCAGCGAGTTTCTGCCAAAAGGGAAAAGGGTAAGTTCAGGACCAGATGATCCTCAAACAAGCAGGATATACAAGCAGGATATACAAGCAGGATATACAAGCAGGAGCAGTGATCCTTACTTCGTTAACGTAATCAAGAAACTGTTGGCGGAGCAGGGGAAATCCTTGAAGATCCTCAGAGGCCTTCCTCTTCTTTCCTTTACCCCTAATAGGTGCTTTAGGGGCTGAAGCAGTTGGACTGGCAGCAGGGGTCTTCTTCCTCGCAGATTTGACATTAGCAAGATCATCAATGCCAAACTTGGAGGCAGATTTAGCAGATTTTCCAGCACCTACACAACCAATATCAGATAAGTATTCTAACTAATTTAAAAAATCCTACATGAAACTACTTTTTAATCAGGATACTTACTTGACATCGTGACAGAGGCAGAGGATACTTCTTGGGAATCTTGAGTAGCAACCTGGAAAGTCCTTGTCTCCGGATCAAGCTTCTTGAAGGCTAAAAGTCTCTCTTTTGCAGCAGGTGTCAACTTCAGACGAGAGATGGAAATAGCTGCACAATAAACAAAAAAACAAAAGAAAATGTTAGTGATCCTCATCCTAAGGAACAAATCTTATGGTGATCCTTCCAGGATCCTCTATCCTACCATGAGTAGCCCACTCTTTGGGCAGATCCTTCCCATCAGGGATGGTATCCCTCCTAACAAAGAAGAACCGTCGCTTCCAATTCGTGTCGTTCTTGGTGACCTTGAAGACAGGATGATCCTCTCCAGCTTTTCGCTTAAATAGATAACGATGGGGTCCGAAAGTGGTAAGATCGTACATCTCAGCCAGCTCCGCCATACCAAGGTCAATCCCTTCTTGTTCAATGATCCTCTCAAGGGTATACAATACCCTCCAGATCATAGGCATAGCCTGGATATAGCAGATGCCGGTGAGAGAGAAGAAGGATTGAGTGAACTGTGGGAAAGGATATGAATACCCTATCAAGAACGGGGTAACAGGAAAGGCCACCCAAGTATCAGAGATAAAGTCACTCAAAGCAGTGGGAGTGAAGGACTTGAAGATGGTGTTCGCCGGAAAACAGTGACGGATTCTATCAACCTGAGCATCAGTGAAACAGCACCTCTCGGTGGGAGAGTCTTTGATGATCCCTTGACCTTTCAAGGGACTGTTCTTCTCAGGATCCTTATGAGGAGAATTCCGGAGCAACATATTTGCAGAAGAAAAACAAAGAAGTAGAAAAACAGAGTAAGAGAAGGAAGAAGGAAGAAGAGAGATACCTGATTGATCTTCAGATGAGATTATAAAGGGAGTTTCTTTGATTTTAAATGCGAATTGATCCTATCTCTATCTCCTATTTATAATGATGATCTGCAGGGCTGTCACTTCTGTGACGTAAGAATTGCAACGGCTAGTTCGACTTTAACGGCTAATTATCCGATTAGCTCGTTACAGATAAGATCAAGCAAAATATAACTCATTTATTTACAATATCACTCCTTATATTTTGGGGGCAATTGTTAGGGCTGGACTTTTATAAAACATGATCCTTACATGTGATCCTAACCAGTGATCCTTGTTTCTTTGGCAGATAGTGATCCTCAGCAGAGTTCCAGGATCAGGATCACGGACCATCATAGGGATCCTCATGCTAACAGTTGCTTTCATTGAACTTAATGTCATTTTGCAGGAATGTCTAGCAGGATCCGCTCTTAGCATCACAATCAAGGGACGTGTCTTTACAACTTTGGCATATGCTTAATCAGAGATGAACGTTGTGAAGGATATGGAAACTTGGCATGATTTAAGGGCGATAATTTAGGCTAGATTTACTTTTATTTCTAAAGGGGTAATGAGCTGATTATTAGTTTGTTTACCTAAAATAGGCCACTCACACTTGTATATATAACACTCTTCCCCATTCGGAAGACACACAACACAATTCTCACACGCTTAGACACTCGAAACTATAGTGATCCTTGTACTCAGCTCATTATCATCTGAAGTTGTAACCATTTTTCTTATATTGAAGTTTGGTGATCGGTAGTTGCCATCACCCGAGGTTTTTTATGCCGGAGATCATACATTGATCAAGGGCTTTTTCCTCGTATAAATCCTCGTGTCACTTGCATATTTCTAACTAAAGTGATCCTTTACTTTTTCAACTAACCAAGCATCATTCCCCGTTTACATAGAGTTTGGTTGTATTATCCTTGTGTGATTTTTGACCAAAACAGCTTATATAATACATTATTTAAGATTGTGAATTGAGATACCTTAATCCTGAAAGTTCTAGGATTTTCTCCCATAGGAATCTCCCCGTGTTGTAAGTATCTCATGATTGGTGAGATCCATGATCCTGAATATGATTGAGTTTCTTCACTAGGGATCATTGCAGTATCCTCTTCTATTTCCATGGCCACCTGATTTTCAATAGCAGGAGCCAGGATATGGATGATGGGGATACTTATATCCTCTGGGATCTTCAAGGATGATCCTAGGTTGGCCAGTGCATCAGCTTCTGTGTTTTCCTCCCTTGGTACCTGTGTTAAGCTGAAAGAGACAAAAGAGAGTGCCAATTCTTTGACTATCTCTAAATATTTGGTTAGTTTCTCACCTTTAACAGCATAGGATCCATTAAAGTGATTGGTGATCAATAATGAGTCTACGTATACTTTAAGATATTTCACCCCCATATCCTTAGCAATTTGCAAGCCAGCAATTAAGGCTTCATATTCAGCCTCGTTGTTGGTTGCTTGGAATTCACAGGCTATGGAGTGGGGTATTATGTCCCCCTGTGGCGATTTTAGTAGTATCCCGAGCCCTGTGCCCTTGACATTTGAGGATCCATCAGTGTGTAGTATCCAAGGATCCTGGGTCTCATCCAGCTGCTGGACTTCCAATTCTGCTTCCTTTTGTAGATCACTACTGAAATCAGCCACAAAGTCGGCTAATGCTTGAGATTTAATGGCTGTTCTAGGCTCATATCTAATATCATGGGCACTAAGTTTTACTGCCCACTTAGCCATCCTTCCGGACATCTCTGGTTTCCTGAGGACATTCTTGATTGGAAAATTAGTTCTAACAACGATAGTATGGGTTTCAAAATAATGTCTTAACTTAGTAGATGCCATAATTAATGCGAGAATAAGTTTTTCAAGGTGTGAGTACCTGGATTCAGCATCAAGTAAACTCTTACTTACATAGTAGATAGGATGCTGGGTACCTTCGTGATCCTTAACAAGGACAGCACTTACAGCGGTTGAGGATACCGCCAGGTATAAGGATAACACATCTCCTTTTCCGGGTTTCATTAATGCTGGTGCTGAGGACATATATTCTTTAAGGGCTTGTAAAGCATTCTCGTGCTTTTCAGTCCATTCAAACTTCTTGTTTTTCCTTAGGATATCGTAAAATTCTTTACATCTTTCTGAGGATTTTGATATGAACCTGTTTAGAGCTGCTATCCTGCCTGTTAGCCTTTGCACATCCTTAGCATTGGCAGGGGACTTGATATTCACTAGTGCTTTAATTTGCTCCGGGCTCGCTTCAATGCCCCTCTGAGTTACCATATATCCTAGAAATTTACCTGCTTTAACACCAAAGTGGCATTTTGAAGGATTAAGCTTCATGTTATAATTATCAAGGATATCAAATGCTTCCTCCAAGTCCCTTAGGTGATCCTCAGCTTTCTTTGACTTGACTACCATATCATCTATGTATACTTCCATAGTTTGTCCTATTTGATCTTTGAACATCATATTCACCAGCCTTTGATATGTTGCACCTGCATTTCTTAGTCCAAAAGGCATGGCAATATAACAATATAAACCGGTTGGGGTCATAAAGGCTGTATCCTCTTGGTCAGATGGTTCCATCTGAATTTGTTGGAATCTAGATGATGCATCCATAAAGGTCAACAATTCATGCCCCGCCGTTGCATCCACCATGGAGTCAATGTGGGGTAGTGGGAAAGGATCCTTGGGACATGCCTTATTCAGATCAGTGAAATCGACACATACCCTCCACTTTCCGTTTTTATTTTGGACAACAACCACATTGGCTAGCCATTTTGGATATTTTACCTCTCTGATCATACCTGCTCGAAGTAGTCTTTCTACTTCTTCCTGGATAATGGCATTCCTTTCTGGTGCAAACTTCCTCCTTTTTTGATGGATTGGTTTGATCGACCTGTCAATGCCAAGTTTATGAGTGATAATATCCTTAGATATACCTGTCATGTCTTCATGTTTCCATGCAAAGGTAGGTTTTCTTCTTTTGAGGAAGGATATTATGTCTTCTTTCATCTTGCCAAGGATCCCTGATCCGATATAGATTTTTGATTCAGGATCACTAGGATCCAAGAGGATTTCGTCCACATCTTGTTCCCTTGCCTCCAAGACATTCCTTGGAGGATACTGTAATTGCTGTTGTTCCCTTGGCTTCGAGGTTGGCTTCATGGATGAGGTATAACAATCCTTAGCCTCCTGCTGATCACTGTCGATCTTGATTATCCCCCATGGGCTAGGGAGCTTCACACATTGATGGTAGGTGGATGGGACTGCCTTCATATCGTGTATCCAGGGCCTGCCAAGGATAACATTACAACAAGATAAACAGTCAATAACACAAAATTTTTGATAATTATGTAATCCTTCCACGTAGATTGGGAGTTTAATGTCCCCCAGAGCTTTCTTAGTTTATCCACTGAATCCCACAAGCACGGAGGATCTTGGTGTGATGTCTGATTCCGGGATACCCATCTTCTTTAGAACATCAAGCTGGATAATGTTCACTGAGCTTCCTCCGTCGATAAGGATCCTGCGGACAAAATGGTTAGAGATAAAGAGGGTAATAACTAGACTATCATGATGAGGATCCTGGATGTTAATGCGATCATCCTCATCAAACGTTATTGTTTTTCCTTCCGAGACACTTGATGTTCGAATAGGTTTTTCTCCATTATCCATCTTAGCTTCCTTTGCATGCCTTTTAGCCGCCGAGAAGGATGTACCACAGATGTCTGATCCTCCGGAAATAAAGTTGATCACTTGTGCATTCGCCGGAGGGGCTGGAGCCTTTTCAGGGATCCTTTCAGGATCCTGAGTCCTTTGCTTTTTTCTTCCCAACAACTCTTTCAAATGTCCCTTGCTTAGCAGATATCCAATTTCCTTTCTTAAAGCGATGCATTCTTCAGTTAGATGCCCGAAATCCTCGTGGTATGCACACCACTTTGACTTGTCTCTAGTCCCGGATGGTTTATCATTCTTTCTGGGCCACCTGGCTTTTTCTCCTAGATTCTGCATTGCAAGGATTAGTTCATGATTGTCAACAGAAAAACAATATTCAGAAATCGGAGGATAATCCTCATCATCCTCTTCTTGGTCAACAGCATGCACGTTCTTGTTGTCATTTCTATGGTAGGATTTGAATTTATTGCTTTTGAAGGAGGATCCTTGCTTCTCCTGTTTTGAGGATCCTACTTGTCTCTCCTGGATCCTCTTGTCATCCTCTAACCGGATGAACCTGAGTGCCCGAGTTCTTACTTCATCTAGGTTCCTGCACGGTGTCATAACAAGATCATCATAGAACAATGAATCCTTAAGCAGTCCCATTTTGAAGGCCTCAACAGCCGTGGCCATATCCAAGTTGGGAATGTCCAAGGATTCTTTACTGAATTTAGTTATATAATCCCTTAATGATTCATTATGACTTTGAGTTACCCTATATAAATCACTAGTTAATTTTTCAAATTTTCTACTACAAGAGAATTGGTTATTGAATAAATTAACTAAATTAGCAAATGAAGTGATAGAGTAGGGGGGAAGACTTAGCAGCCATTTAAGAGCTGATCCAGTAAGAGTGGATCCAAATCCTTTACATAGGCATGCTTCCTTTAACTTTTCTGGGATTGGATTGATCTCCATCCTCTCCCTGTATTGTGCTATGTGCTCCTCAGGATCCGTTGTACCATCATACAGCTTCATAGTCGGGATATGGAACCTTTTGGGTACCTCTGCATCACAAATTGGTGGTGCAAAACGAGATACCTTATGGCTTCCATCTGCAATCTCCGGGATAGGCTTGACTACCCCTGGTACACTTGAGATCATATATTTCAGTTTCTGCAACTCCCTGGCCATAGCATGATTGATAGTTGTATCCTGCATGAATCCATGGTTAGTGGTAAGATAATTATTTAAAGTGTTACCTCCCATTGGGTTCAAGTTAGGAACACTGGGTGTGAATCCAAATTGCTGGGATTCTGGGATGATGGAGGGACCAGTGGAAGCAATGGTCTGCATTGGAATGAAGTCTTCTTGATGGACATCTAGATTTCCTGTTTGCAAACTCTTTAGGGATCCTGGCATCTGGAAGGATCCTGGTATCTGAGACGATCCCGGAACGAAGGAGGATCCTTGAACCTGGGATGATCCTGGAACAAAGAATGATCCTTGAACCTGGGATGATCCTGGAGCAAAGGAGGATCCTTGAACCTGGGATGATCCTGGAACAAAGTAGGATCCTTGAAACTGGTGTGCTCCCGGATAGGCTCCTGAATTCATGAAGGATCCCATATGCTGAGGATAGGATCCTGCTGGCTGAAAATGTGAGCCTGATGCCTGAGTCATTGCTACCGATCCGAGGTGCAGTCCTTTTGATTCTCCCTCAATTTGAACGTCTGGGACTCCCGATGGCTGAGAAGTGATCATTGGAGTATCAAAGCTCAAAGATTTGGGCATCAGTGGGGAATGATCCTCTGCCGCTTTCTTTTGTCTTTTGAGATCTCCAATTTCCCTAAGGATCCTCTCATTAGTTTCATCCTGCCGCTGCATACGATCCTTCATCTGCAAAATCAAAGTAAATACATCACTAGTACTGGGAGCAGAAGAATTCATAGCAAAAGAAGATGGAGGTTTAGAGAAAGTAGGAGTTGGTCTCTTCTCAGCATTTTTCTGAGATCCTGCCGGTGGAGGAGGCAGAGTGTTCTGAGACGAGGTGACTGCAGACATTGCCGTGGATGTATTCTTCAATGATGAAGCCATGTAACTCTTTGAAATGATTTCAAACAGAAAGTTTTCTTATGAATGAAGCACCAATTGCCCCACGGTGGGCGCCAAACTGTTTTGGTCAAAAATCACACAAGGATAATGCAACCAAACTCTAAGTAAACGGGGAATGATGCTTGGTTTATTGAAAAAGTAAAGGATCACTTCAATATGAAATATGCAATGACACAAGGATTTATATGAGGAAAAAGCCCTTGATCAATGTATGATCTCCGGCATAAAAAACCTCGGGTGATGGCAACCACCGATCACCAAAATTCAATATAAGAAAAAATGGTTACAACTTCGGATGATAATGAGCTGGGTACAAGGATCACTATAGTTTCGAGTGTCTAAGCGTGTGAGAAATGTGTTGTGTGTCTTCCGAATGGGGAAGAGTGTTATATATACAAGTGTGAGTGGCCTATTTTAGGTAAACAAACTAATAATCAGCTCATTACCCCTTTAGAAATAAAAGTAAATCTAGCCTAAATTATCGCCCTTAAATCATGCCAAGTTTCCATATCCTTTACAACGTTCATCTCTGATTGAGCATGTGCCAAAGTTGTGAAGACGCGTCCCTTGATTGTGATGCTAAGAGCGGATCCTGCTAGACATTCCTGCAAAATAACATTAAATTCAATGAAAGCAACTGTTAGCATGAGGATCCTATGATGGTCCGTGATCCTGATCCTGGAATTCTGCTGAGGATCACTCTCTGCCAAAGAAACAAGGATCACTGGTTAGGATCACATGTAAGGATCATGTGTTATAGAAATCCAGCCCTAACAATTCCGCCTTTGCATCATCTCCCCATTGCATTCCAAAAGAATGCTGAGATTCTCCGAAAAAGACAACCCCCGTTTTCACAAAACCAACTGTTGTTTCTTCCTCTACACTTACTAACAACGATTTTTTTTTGATTGTGCAGATGAAGGATCACATGCAGCAGGTCAAAACTAATGGCAGGATCCTTCGCGAAATTGATAAAATCAGCAGAGGATCACTCCCCTTTGATGTCGTGGTCGCTGAATTTCGACACTCCGGTCATAACTTCCCAGAACTTTGCAGCTCCACATATCCAATACCAGGGTGGATCAACAGGAATACGTTCTGGATCATCGGCAATGTCTTAGATTCAAGGATCCTCGCAGGTTCAAGGATCCTCGCAGGTTCAAGGATCCTCGCAGGTTCAAGGATCCTCTCAGGCTCAAGGATCCTCGCAGGTTCAAGGATCCTCTCAGGCTCAAGGATCCTCGCGGGTTCAAGGTTCCTCCTTCCAGAGTTTAGGTGACAAGGTTAGGTGGCCAAGGAAGAATGACAAACCGTCTGCCACCGAAGACGAATCGAAATAGTGTGCTTACCATGGGTATTCTGGTCATCTCATAGATGAGTGCATAGCATTTAGGAAGGAGATAGGTTATCTTTAGAGCAAAGGATACTTGAAGGAATTGCTTGGAAGGAAAAAGTCAAGGATCCTGAAAAAGCTCCTCCTCCACCATCTGATGCTTGAATCATCCATTTTATCTCCGGAGGTTCTCAGCAGCTAAGAGACGTGCAAAGGAAACAAAGATGGAGAATGGGGGCAAACCTGTTCGGATCTCCATCCTTACCCAGCAGAAAGTGATATCATATGATGAGGATAACTGTGCGGACATTCAGGATCCTCATCACGACGGTGTAGGTATTACATTATTTATGTCTAACCATTTTGTTCGCAGGATTCTCATTGATGGGAAAAGCTCAGTGAACATAATCCAGTTGGATGTCCTCGATAGAATGGACATCCTTGAATCCGATATTGTCCAAAGATCATATGTCCTTGTGGGATTCAATGGAGAGACAAAGATTACATTGGGGGACACCAAACTTCCTATCTACATAGAGGGAGTAAATTATAAAAAAAAATTCCATGTTATTGATTGCTTATCTTGCTGTAACGTTATCTTTGGCAGGCCATGGATACACGATATGAAGGCAATCCCTCTCAACATATCATCAATGTGTCAAGGTCCCAACTCTATGAGATATGGTGAAGATAGAAAATGATCAGCAGGAGGCAAAAAACTATTACACTTCTTCAAAGAAGCCAGCCTCCAAGGAGCAAGACATCATGGAGGCAAGAGAGCAAGACGTCAAGGATATTATGTTGAACTCAGAGGATCCTGAATCCAAAATTTTTATAGGATCTGGGATCCTAGACAGTATTTAGCAGGATTTAGTATCCTTCTTGGAAAGAAGAAAATCTACCTTCGCTTGGAAAAATGAAGATATGACATGTATATCTAAGGATATTATCACTCATAAACTTGGCATTGACAGGTCATTCAAACCAATCCACCAAAAAAGGAGAAAGTTTGCACTTGAAAGGAATGCCATTATCCAAGAAGAGGTAGACAAATTGCTCAAAGACAAGTTTGAGTGGACTGATAGGCATGAAGCTGCACTTAACGTTCTTAAGGATCATCTATCCTCAGCACCAGCCCTGATGAAACCAGAAAATGGAGAATCGTTATCCTTATACTTAGCTATTTCAGCTAAAGTAGTGAGTGTGATCCTAGTTAAGGATCATGAAGGCTCTCAACATCCGGTATACTATGTAAGTAAAATTCTACTTGATGCTGAGGCCAAGTATTCTCATTTGAAGAAATTAATTCTTGATTTAATTATGGCTTCTGCTAAATGTGGACATTATTTTGAGACTCACACCATTATTGTGAAAACTAACATTTCTATCAAGAATGTTCTCAGGAAAACTGAAATAGCAGGTAGAATGGCAAAATGGATAGTCAAGCTTAATGCATATGACATTAAGTATGAACCTAGGACCGTCATCCAGTCCGAAGCTTTAGCTGACTTTGTGGCTGATTTCAGTAGTGATCTACAAAGGGAAGCTGAATTAGAAGTTCAACAACTTGAGAAGACCAGGGATCCTTGGACACTCTTCATGGATGGAGCTTCAAATGTTAAAGGAACTGGACAAAGCACACTACTAAAATCGCCACAGGGGGACATTATACCCCAATCCGTTGCATGTGAATTCCAAACCACTAATCATGAGGCAGAGTATGAGGCCTTGATAGCAGGTTTGCAATTAGCTAATAATATGAGGATCAGGTATCTTCAAGTATATGTAGATTCTCTATCAATTACTAATCATTATAATAGTTCTTACACTGTCAAATGTGAAAAGCTAATCAAGTACTTAGAAATAGTCAGGAAACTGGCAGATTCTTTTGCTTTTTCAGTCTACCACAGGTACCCATGGAAGAAAATAACTAACCTTGGATCATTCCTAAAGATGCCAGAAGATGTGAAAAATACTCATTACCCATGTTTTAACTCCTGCAATTGAGGATCACATAGCCATGGAGATAGTGAAGGATTCTGCAATCATACCTGGTGATCCTGCAAAGTCGAATTCAGGATCCTGGATTCCTCCAATCCTAAGATATATACAACATGGAGAGATCTCTACAAGACAAAATCCT
The DNA here is from genome assembly GCF_002127325.2 of Helianthus annuus. Lineage (NCBI taxonomy): Eukaryota > Viridiplantae > Streptophyta > Magnoliopsida > Asterales > Asteraceae > Helianthus > Helianthus annuus. The sequence goes on from NC_035447.2 coordinate 132,187,184, forward strand.
AAAGCTTTCAAAGTCAAGGAGACTGTGGAAACCACACTGGGGGCAAAGCACTATTCTCAAGGATCCTTAAAACAGGATACTATTGGCCTACCATGAAGACGTATGCTGTAGAATACACAAAGAAGTGTGATGCTTGTCAAAGACACAGTAATATTCTACACCAACCAACATAACATCTGCATCCTAAGAAGAAGCTTTCGCTCAAAGTCAGAAAAAAGGAAATGGCCAGTTATCAACAAAGAATGGTTGGAGCGTACAACAAGAATGTCAGGATTAGAAGATTTCAAGTTGATGATTTTGTGCTAAGAAAAGCATTCCAGAACACTACAAATCCTTCTGATGGCGAGCTAGCACCAAAGTGGGAAGACCCCTATCTAATTGAAGCTGAATCAGGAAAGGGGGCATATCATTTGTTAACAATGGATGGTGATTTCCTACCAAGAGCTTGGAATGCTGATCATTTCAAAAAATACTTTAAGTAAGAAGGATCAGGGATCCTCAGCGATACCGGTATTCTGATTAAGGATCCAGGATCCTCAAAGGATATATGATTCTACATTTGGTAACACGTTACTTTCATTTTCATTTTCACTCATTTTATACTTATTACTTATCAAAAGTTAAAGATGTTAATCAGTTAACATCTATTTTCACAAAGTTTAAGCTTTTGCAGAGTTGTTATCATTTTACAGAAGATCAAAGTGGTTGGCCAACCCTCCAAAGTTTTGGGCTTGTCCCCAGTTTGGGCTTGTCCCCAGTTTCGCCTGTAGCGCACGATGATCCTGGTATAGTTCACGTCTTTGGGACCAGTACTCGCTTTAGGGGCTGATAACCTCATCGTACTGGCTATACCTAGGATCCTACGTATAATGGTAGACGTACCATACATCCGTTCCTAAGGTTTCTAAAGTTTTCACGTTAGCTAAGGTTTTGGCATTTTCATGTCACTAAGTTTGGATAGTCGCCAGTAAGGGCCATACTCCAGTTTACATACGATCCTTGGGCTTGTCCCCAGTTATCCTTGGGCTTGTCCCCAGTTATCCTTGGGCTTGTCCCCAGTTACCCTTGGGCTTGTCCGCAGTTATCCTTGGGCTTGTCCCTAGTTACCCTTTGGGCTTGTCCCCAGTTACTAACTTATCTCTTATAATTGGCTTAGTCCCAAGTTATATTCTGTTTTCAGGTTTTCAAAGTCAAAAAAATTAAGGATCCTCAATCCTTATTAATCCATTGAAGTTTTTCTTATGATTATCCTGACTAAAGGTTAGGATCCTAACTTGGATTCTCAGGTATGATCCTTGACTGTTTTGATTACATTCATTATTTTGAATAACCCTTACACTTTGACAACTAAACCCATGATCCTTAAAATGAATTACCTTTTGGAAGTTTTCAACTATAGGATACTTGATCCTGGATCGTATCCTAAACTTCTTAAACATAATTTGATTAAGCTTTTCTCACAAGTATATATCAAAACAATTGGAAATTAAAAGGATAACAACACAAGATAAGCCGAAAAGATTAGAGTTATTTTATTAACAAAGATTTGAAACCCTTCAAAGTTGTCAAAATTGCCAACCCACGTTTCTACCAGCAAAACGTCGCCCGTCCACATGGGTTGGCAAAGGGTGTCCATTGTTTGTGCGGTCATAGCATGCAGGTAAATAAAAGGCGGCAGGATCACAATGGCTTCATCCCCCAAACAGAGGATCCCTCCACCATTTGCAATCCTACCTATTGTCTGAAGGATCCTAGATCCTTAATCCTAAACCTATTGTTCGAAGTTACAGACCATAATTGTTTCTAAAAAACATCAACAACCGCAAAAAAAAAAATTTGGGCTCCGGCTAAGTCTCAAAGTTTCCATCATTGCCCAATCCTGCAGCTCAAGCCTTCGCTGCACCATCACCACCAGCTCCACTTGCCTCTCCACCCTGATCCTTGCCAACATCACCACCCTCAAGCATCCGGACCTCCTCAGCCTCTTCATCATCCTCCAACTCTGCCAGCCTCGCCTTCCAGCCCTCAACGTCCCATGTGCTCTTGTCGAAGGCAGGATCCTAAGCCTCCGCAGCCATCTGCAGCTGGATCTTGTACATGGTTATCGCAGCAGAGACCTTGGCATCCTGGGTGATATCATGCTTCTCATAATCAAAATTGATCAGCATCCTGGCAGCATTATCCTTGGTGGCCCGAAGCTCCTTCTCAAGATCAGCTATCTTGAGATCCTTCAGCACACTCATCTGTTGGAGGTCAGCGATTTGGCGGTCTTGATCCTCGACATGGCCAACATAAGTCTCTATCTCAGCAAATTTCTGCAAGGAAAACAAGGCATAACGTCAGAAACAAGTGAACCTCAAAACTGTCAGGATAACAAACAGGGGCAGTGATCCTTACCTCGTTGAAGTAGTCTAGAAACTGTTGGCGGAGCAGGGGCAGGCCTTGTAAATCCTCAGAGGCCTTTCTCTTCTTTCCTTTACCCCTAATAGGTGCTTTAGGGGCTGAAGCGCTTGGGCTAGCAGGATTCTTCTTCCTTGAGGATTTCACGTTGGTCAGATCATCGATGCCAAACTTTGAGGCAGACTTAGAAGATTTTCCAGCACCTACACAACCAAAATAAGATAAGTATTCTAATTAAACTTGAAAATCCTACACAGAATTACTTTATAAATATGAATACTTACTTGACATTGTGGCAGAGGCAAAGGATACTTCTTGAGAATCCTGGGTGGCAACCTGGAAAGTCCTTATCTCCGGATCAAGTTTCTTAAAAGCCAAAAGTCTCTCTTTTGCAGCAGGTGTCAACTTTAGATGTGAAACGGATATAGCTGCATAACAAACAAGAAAATATCAGTGATCCTCATCCTAAGGAACAAATTTTATGGTGATCCCTCCAGGATCCTCTATCCTACCATGGATAGCCCACTCATTGGGCAAATCCTTCCCATCAGGAATGGATGGTCCTCTCCAGCTTTTCGTTTGAACAAATATCGGTGGGATCCAAAAGTGGTAAGATCATACATCTCAGCCAGCTCCGCCATACCAAGGTCAATCCCCTCTTGTTCAATGATCCTCTCAAGGGTGTATAACACCCTCCAGATCATGGGCATGGCCTGGATATAGCAGATGCCGGTGAGAGAGAAAAAGGATTGAGTGAACTGAGGAAAAGGATACGAATATCCTATCAAAAACGGAGTAACCAGGAAAGCTACCCAAGTATCGGAAATAAAATCACTCAAAGCAGTAGGACTAAAAGACTTGAAGAGGGTTTCCGCCGGGAAACAACGACGGATTTTATCGATTTGAGGGTCGGTAAAACAACACCTCTCGGTGGGAGAATCCTTGATGATCCCTTGCCCCTTCAAGGGGCTGTTCTTTTTGGGATCCTTGCATGGAGAATTCCGGAGCAACATACTGAACGAGATATGAAAAACAGAGCAAGAGAGAAGAAGATGAAAAGGAGAATACCTGGTTGACCTTCTGAATACGGTTATAAAGGGAGTTGCTTTGAATTTAAATGCATTCGATCCTATCCCTATTTCTATTTATAATGATGATTTGTGCAGGGCTGTTACTTCCATGACGTCAGATCGCAACGGATAGTTCCATCTTAACGGCTATATATCTGTTGAGTTAGTTATGGATAAGACTGGCAAAATATAACTCGTCTATATTAGATAAATACTCCTTATATTTTGGGGGCAATTGTTAGGGCTGGATTTTTAATGACATATGATCCTTACATGATATCCTAACAAGTGATCCTTGTTTCTTTGGCAGATAGTGATCCTCAGAAGAGCTTCAGGATCAGGATCATGGATCATCCTAAGGATCCTCATACTAACGATTGTTCTCTTTATATTTAATGTTGTTTTGCAGGAATTACGAGTTAGACCTGGTCTTGGCAACGTAATTAAGGAATCCTCCACGCTAATCTCGCACACGTATTACCAGAAATAGACGTTGTGGAGAATATGGAAACTTAGCACAATTCATGGGCAATTAGTTAGGCTAAATTTACTTCTATTTCTAAAGGGGTGACGAGCTAGTAGTTAGGTAATTTACCTAAAATACGACCCCACACACTTATATAAAAGGCACTCTTCGCCATTTGGAAGACACGACACATTTCTTACACACTCTAGCATACCACACCATAGCGATCTTTGTACCTAGCTCGTTACCATCCGAAGTTGTAAACATTGCTTCTTATATTGGAGTTTGGTGATCGGTAGTTTCCATCACCCGAGGTTTTTTATGCCGGAGATCATTCATTGATCAAGGGCTTTTTCCTCGTATAAATCCTTGTGTCACTTGCACATTTTACATTTTAGTGATCCTTCACTTTGTTCATTATACCAAGCATCATTCCCCGTTTACATAGAGTTTGGTTGCATTATCCTTGTGTGATTTTTGACCAAAACACACTGGTTAGTTTCTCAAAACTCCGACTACAAGAAAATTGACTGTTAAATAAATTCACTAAGTGGGAAAATGATGTAATCGAATGCGGAGGAACATTTAACAGCCATTTTAAGGCTGATCCTGTCAGAGTAGAACCGAAACCCTTGCACAGGCAAGCTTCCTTGAGATCTGGAGGGATAGGGTTGATCTCCATCCTTTCCCTATATTGGGCAATATGCTCTTCAGGATCCGTGGTTCCATCGTAAAGCTTCATGTTTGGAGTCTGAAATCTTTTTGGGATTTCAGCATCACATATAGGACGTACGAACCGAGATATCCTGTGGCTATCCTGGGATACTTCAGGAATTGGCTGAACCACCCCAGGTACACTGGATATCATATCCTTTAGCTTCTAAAGGTCCCTGGATAATTCTGACGTTACGGCTGTATCCTGCAAAGATCCAACACTGTTAGTGGCAATGGTATTATTATTATTAGATACGTTACCAGTCGGAGGATTTTGCCCATATCCTGAAGCATATCCTGAGCTCCTCACGGTTGACACCCTAACCGAGGAGGGTATTTCAGGAGTATGATTCTGGGAAGGCTGGGCACAATATTCCCCCTATTATCCTCTGTATACACAGCTGAACTAAAGTTCAAAGTTCTGGGCTGTAGTGGAGTGACGATATCCTCAGCAGATCTACTCGAGCCGGACTTCAGGAGTTGTATTTCCCTCAACAGCATCTGGTTTGTTTCCTGTTGCTGCCTCATTTGTTCCTGCACACTCCCAAATAAGGTTAGAATTTCATCATTAGAAGCCAAAATCGGAGCAGATCCCTGAACATTCCGAGTAGGGATAATGTCCTGAGGTTGTGAAGAAGATTGCATCCTTGGAGGAGGTGGTGGAAGCACCGGACCAGTAGTAGCAGAAGTTATAGCAGACACAGTGGAGGAGCTCATGTTTGATCTCGAGGCCATTGTAAACAACGTGGTAAAAAGTCTCGAAAACAGAAAACCGATTAGCGATTTCACAAAAATTTTTAGTAAAGAGAGCACCACTTGCCCCACGGTGAGCGCCAAGTTGTTTTGGTAAAAAATTACCTAAGTAATTAAGTGATCAAATTAGTTTGGTGAGGTAGTGTGCTAAGAGAATGTGTTCAAAAATGTGTTAATTAAGTTCTTTGCAAAAAACAGTTTCAGGATACGGCTCAGGATATTGAGCTGTATCTATGATCAAACAATGAGCAAAAAGTAAAGGGGATGACACGAGATGTACGAGGAAAGCCCTTGATCAATCTAGATCTCCGGCATAAAACCTCGGGAGCTGACAATCGCAGCTGCCTTGTTCTTGTTATTACTTCAAACTTCAGGATACAATGCAGGATGTGGTGCGGATCGACTAAGTGTTACAATATGATTTTGATACAAGTGTGGTGATTGCAGTAAGCTAGAGAGTGAAAGTGTATGAGAGTGTTAGTGAAAAATTGTGTGCCTTAAACTGATCCGCCCCCATCTATTTATAGTAAAGATAAAGCAACTAACTATCCTCTAAAACCGGGATCCAACGAATATTCCTCAGCCGAACGTTGTAGACCCAGTCTTTCGGGTTCAACGTCTCTCCCTTAACAGATACGCCCGAGTCTTGAGGAGAAGAAGTCCAATTGCCCGTTAGCAAGTTCCAGCCTCTAACCTGCACGTGATTAATTTAATATACCTCGGGATATTATCTGGGATCTTAGCAATATCCCGTCTAGTATCCTGATCACAAATAAACAATCATAATCAGAATATTAGTCAAGATATACGTTCAGAAAATGGCCCATAACAAGCACACTTTTTGCCAATTCGCGAGGATCTATCTGCTGATAAACTCGCCATTTACGTAGATGAGATTGTATCTCGTCATGGTGTTCCTTTGAACATCATATCTGACCGTGATGCTCGATTCTCATCTCATTTTTGGAAGACCATGCAATCTACCATGGGAACCAAACTCAATCTGAGCACTGCTTATCATCCCCAAACGGATGGACAATCCGAGAGAACAATACAAACACTGGAGGATATGCTTAGAGCATGTGTGATAGACTTTGGTGGTAATTGGGTTTCGCATCTACCATTGACCGAATTCTCTTATAACAATAGTTATCATGCTAGCATCAACATGGTGCCTTTTGAAGCTTTATACGGTCGAAAATGCCGTTCATCTGTCTGTTGGAATGAGGTCGGTGAAGCTCAGCTTACTGGACCTGAACTCATTCTGGAGTAACAGACAAAGTTAAGAAAATTTGCGATAACCTTCTGACAGCTGGAAGCCATCAAAAGAGTTATGCGGACAAGCGACGCAAGCCCTTGGAATTCCAAGTCAGAGATCATGTCCTACTCAAGGTATCCCCTTGGAAAGGAGTGGTTAAGTTTGGAAAGAAAGGAAAACTTGCACCACGATATGTTGGACCATTAAAGATCATGGAGAATCGGAAAGGTGGCCTACCGACTTGAGCTACCTCCTGAACTTGGGAATATTCACCCAACATTCCAGATTCCACATGTCCAATTTAAAGAAGTGTTTAGCTGATACAAATCTCCACACCCCCTCGACGAAATTCACGTTGATGACACTATGCATTTTGTCGAGAAACCTGTGAAGATATTGGAGCGTGAAGTCAAGAAACTCAAGCATAAACGAATACCGATAGTCAAAGTTCGCTGGGAATCCAAACGCGGCCCATAATTTACTTGGGAATGAGAGGATCAAATGAAGGCAAAATACCCACATTTGTTTTCAAAAGTTTCATCTAATTAAATTTCGGGACGAAATTTCCTAAAGTAGGGGAGACTGTGACATTTGTATCTTTCGATCGTGGTATAACTCCGAACAATTCAATAATCAATGAAACATTTGTGTTTTTTTTTCCAAGATGGTAAAATTCTTTATGAAAATTTTGCACGTTTTAGTTCTTGTTCGATTTTAAACTCTTAAACCGTTTCTGGAAAGTTATGCGTAAACTGTTACGTAAACATAATCAGTTTAACGCAACGTACACTCCGGAACATGGTCATAAGCTAAACATACCCAAAACACCCTTTACATAAATTAGAAATAAGTTTTGAGGGGTTCGGTATGGCAAAACATGTTTATTCGAGTTCAGGGACTATTTGCGACAAACTACGAAAGTCTGCCTATTCTTGTATTTCTTAATACTGAATACGTACGCACATCCAAAAATTTTTGTAATCATTAAAATCCTGTATGTTAATGATAAGAATGCAAAAATATCATTCGTTGCGAAATTTCGGTCGTTTTCGCGTTCGTCGTAATTAAGCGAAAAACGCGACTGTACAACCGAACGAACTGACATCCATGACATTTCCGGGTATAATTCAAGTCCCCTATGCTTTAACGTCCTTATAAAGCCGAAAATTTGGCTTATCGGGGGTTAAACGCGTTAAAAACACATAAAATCACGTGTAGGGACCTGTTTTACCAAAACATGAAACTGAGCCTAAACTAGGTGGCGGGGCGCGATAGGGAGACCCCTCCTGGGTCGCGAGGCGCGAAAGAGAGTGCTGGGCCGAAAGTTTATTTCAGCTGCAGCCTTTGTTTTTCATCCATGGTTTTCATTCTTAGTGATCAAGTTGTGTAATCTCCAAGGCTTTTAACCAGATTTCAACACTTGTATTGATCTCCCAACACCCTTGCCACCTAATAGGACACATGTCATGATCTAAACTCTTCCAAATTGCTATAAATAGCAAGGCATGTTGCCCAATTCATTGCTCATTCCACCTTCTCTTTTTCTTTGCTCTACTTGGAGTTGCTACCATCTTTTGGAGGCCTCCTACTGAGCATTCTTTACATCCTAGAACACAAGTAAGTGTTTTATCCTAGTCTTGTTCATTATTTTAGCTTATTTCGAGCTAAAAGTCAAACAGTTGACTTTCTGTTTGACTTTCGGCTTTGACCATGATTGGTCAAGTCAAAGTTCAATCGAACTTTGCAACGTGATCGTAATCACGTTGGTTATAATCCCTTGCGATTATACCTATTGATTACCACGTTTACTAGTCGAAGTGACGAGTTAAAGTTTCGGTCAAAGATGCACATTAAGTGTGTTTTACGACGATACCATTTTTAGGTATCAAAACACTAAGTTTTGATACCAAATAAATTTTGCAACTTAGTTAACCATGTTTTGACATGTTTAACTCGTCACTTCTAGTTTAGTGCTTATTTTGGGTCGTAAGTCGAGCGGTTTGACCACTGCTTTGACTTTCGAATCCGACCCGTTTGGTCGATCTTAGGATCCGACCAAACACATATTTGTGACCATAGTTGTATAGGGAATAACCTCCTGAGGTTATAACTTATGGTCACGTTGTTTGGTTAGTATTAGTCGATTGTTATATGCCTAAAAATGACCAAAATGCCCTTTTTGCGCATAAATCCATTTTAAGCAAATGTAACCAACTTTTTGACATATAAATTGATGTTGCAACTTTATTAAACATGTTTTGGCATATAAGACTTATCATAGCTCATATTTAACCATCCGAACGCGTATTTAGGCAAATGACACGTTAAAGTAGCATAAACTACTTTAACGGGTCATAACGGGTCATAACGGGTCAAAAGCACTTAGGATTCATTCCAAATCAGAATGTAGACTTTGTTAAACCATTTCATATGAGTTCCAACACTCATTTGGTTTACAAGAGCTCATTCTATCCGATTCCCCAATTTATGTCACGTTACACTAACATATTATCCCACACATTAGGACACGTTTGAAGCTTTGTTATTTCACTTGATCAAAGATACTTTGCAATCCCAAGTGAGTACATAGTTCCCCTATTTTATGCTTTCATTTTTTTTGGGTGACTCACATGTGCTAAACAACTTTTCAAGTTTTCAAAAAAAAAAAAAAAAAAAAAAAAAAACAAAGACTGTGGTTTATATAAAACACGATGATTTCAATAATGTGAACGAACTTATTAGTGCATTAATTCATAACACGAATGACATTCATTAACATTGATCAAGCCGACCAGTAGTATGTTATGGTACCATAGGACTGACAATCTCGTTACTAGACTATTCACTGGATTTGGTGGGTAGTTTGGGGAACGACAGAATCTGTTATTTTAACAAACCCTTTGGTGGTTTGTTAGTCGATTTAAAGATACCCCTTGGGTGGTATAGACGAGTCACATAGGTTTGAATGTATTCAAATAGAACGACCAAAACTTTTCACAATTAAAACACAAACGATTGACGATTTGTTTATAACATGGACGAATGACAAATGGTTTATAACACGGACAATTTGGACGATTGGTTTATGGTAAGTGATTAGATAACGAGACGTGTGTATTGTGATAAAAGCATGGTAGATACGCCACTAGTACTTCTTATATATAAGTGCTTTTATCATATTACATGTCATAGCGTTATCTAGATCCTTTGAACAAATGTTTTTTTTTTCAAACGATGTCATGCAACGAGGTTTACTTATAGATATAAACCATACAACGTTTACTTTCAAGATGATTTACTACTTGGTTTTACAAAAACAAACGTTTTAGTCAAGATTCATGGCAACAAGGTTTTCACAAACATTAACCAACATGTTTTAGTTGGTTAAGTTTCTTGCAATACCAAACACTTTTTGACACAAGGTTTTCACTTATCGACTCTAGTAGTCGTACGAGGTATCGAAATATGTATACAAGCCATGAATTTGACACACTCACAAAATCTATATACTCGCCAGCTTTTTATGCTGACGCTCTTTTCACATATGTTTCAGGAGCTATTTTTTGATGTTATGATGCTTCACGTAGGATTGGACGCGGGCCTTAGTGATATAAAATATGAAAGACAATATGTTTGAACTTATTTCTTTTCATTCCAAGACAATGTAATATATTAATTCAATGAAACGAAACTTTAAACACCATGTGTTGTGAAACAATTTATCCTGTGACATGACTCCCCGACGTTTCCGCCGCAGTTTTTTGTTTAACGCGGTCGGGGTGTTACAAAAAAGGTGATACAACCACAAAGAAGAGTAAATCCAAACGTGCAAGAAGTGGTTAAAAATGAAGTCATCAAGCTACTAGATGCCGGACTTATCTATCCTATCTCCGATAGCCAATGGGTAAGTCCCGTCCAAGTAGTGCCAAAGTAAGGAGGTATGACGGTAATAACTAATGATAAAAATGAACTTATACCAACGAGAACCGTCACCGGATGGAGGGTTTGTATCGACTATCATAAATTAAATGAAGCAACAAGGAATGACAACTTTCCCTTACCATGCATCGACCAAATGTTAGAAAGACTATCCGGTCATAAATTCTATTGTTTTCTCGATGGGTTCTCCTGGTATTTTCAAATTCCCAAGCATCAGAGGACCAAGAAAAAAAACTTTTACATGTCCCTATGGAACTTTCGCCTATCGACGCATGCCTTTTGGTCTATGCAATGTCGCCGCTACGTTTCAACGTTGCATGGTGGTTATCTTCCACGACATGATAGAAAAAACCATGGAAGTCTTCATGGAGGATTTTTCTATCTTTGGAGATACATTTGTCACACCCTGACTTTTGCGGAAGCGTGATTATGGTGTGACTTTCTTAATACCATTGCGTTCAATCATAACAACAACTAAATGATAAAAACCATAGATGTTCATCCATAAATTAAGTTTAAAAATATGACAAATTGTCATAAAACATAGAAATTCAAATACGAGTACAAACCATGCAACTTGTTTAAAAGTTCACAAAGACTCGACCAATGACATTAAATAAAACCAGGATTTGGAAGACGTGTCTCGTCCAGGAATAAGACACACTGACCAAACCCTAAAACCATGGATGACATCTTTTATTCTTAACGCAACTTGAAACATCCAACGCCCGCGAGATCCACTACTAATTCCCTGAAATACATGTATTTTGAAAACATCAACAAAAGTTGAGCGAGTTCATGTGTGTGTTTATGAATAAACCTTTGAAATCATTGAAGGTACGTATGTAGTTTAAAACCCCTGGTATGAAAGCAACAAGGAAAAACAGATCAATTAATGTGTAGCTAATACATTAATATTTGTGACGTGATGCAGGAAAACTCAAACCTAGCAGATTTGTCTCCGGGAATAAGACATAGTCACCATATGGGCCACCCTGGTCCGCATAGGTGTGGGCTCGCTACACCCAAATAGATCTATCACTCATGTCCCTCGGTCCTACAACGAGGATTAATGGCCTAAAGTGTTGTACCCACCACTCAGATGATCAAGCAGTACCCTTCCTTAGCTAACCATACCAAATCAAAATGTTTGTAAACAGTTGTAACATGTATTTCACCCCCAAACTTATAAAACCAAAAATATTTAAAAGAAAAGGGGGCCATGAACTCACAGTATTGCGTCTTCAACACTCGTAACTCAAGCTTCTTCGGCGAATACGACTACCTACAACGTACTAATCTATTAGTCGAACGGGTCGTGCCTTGACTTAGTATTAATGTCGATGAGTTACGATTCTTTCGGTGTCTTCGATATTATTCCGAGTTTTATAATTATTTGTTAAAATAATTAATATTTTAACTTAAATTATATTTATTAAATTTTGGAATAATAATATGTTTTTGGCTTGATAAACTTCGGGGTATTTACACATGTATATTCTTCCCAGGGATGGGGGTGTCTTTCACTTGTATATTTTTGCCTTATATCGGGGTCGTATTCCGGTGTGTATTTATACGTACGAGAATACGTATTTTTATTGAATTCATTAAGTATTCTTTTTACTTAATTTCATATTAATTATTCCGGAATATTATTTTTAATAGAGATTCAATATATAGTTCCAAAATATATATTTAAGGGATATTACTAAGAAAAATTATTTATAGTTTTTCTTTGGGCAAAAATATTTGTAATTTCTCATAAGTTTCAAAAATCAATATATTTTCAAGTCCAACTTAGAAAATATATTTAAACTCATTTTTCTTCCAAAAATGATATGTTTTATATTTATTTGAGAAAATATATATTTTACTCAAAAATATTGTATTTTGTTTTTGTGCAAGAAAATATATATTTCTTAAAAATAATATATCTTCTAAAAATCTTAAGAAAAATATATAATTCATACTTGTCAAAAATAATATATTTTTCCTTGTCAAAAATATGATATATTTTTGTAGTAATTGTAGAAATCATGTTTTCATTTCCTTGATGTCCAAAATATTATTTACCAAAATATACTTTATGAATAAATTTTTTGGAATATTTTTGTAAGTTTTATTCCATAGTTCGGTTTCATCAATATTTGTGTAAATGAGTATATTTATTTGTTGGAATTTTGGTAATATTTTGGATCGAAATTCTTGGTATTTTTGTGAGTTACATTATTTTAAGTCCTAAAATAATATAACTAATACACAAAGTATACAAATAATCACACACATGTGACTTCTAAATATATATTTCCTAAATACATATTTAGTCACTTTTATTTATGAAAACCAACCTCCAATAATTATATTTTTGTAACAAAAATTATGGAAAAGTTTATGTAGGAAATTCATGGCTTAAAATACACTTGTAAATATTTGTTTAAAAATATTTCTCTAAGTGTTTATATTTTTAGAAAATTTTGCCATAGTTTCCCCTAAAAGGTTTCCATGCTTTCAAGCATATCATTTTCTTTTGTGAAAATCATCACAATTAATTCACAAACACTAATAAACAACCTTTACTCACCAATTTGCCACAAACAAGTAATAATCTACCACTTCATGAACTTGAATATTTGTAAAAATTTGTAGGAACTTACTAGTGTTATTAGTAAGTCTTGTTACCCTTTAAAATGTGATTAGTTCTTTAGAAACTTCATTTTTATAGAAGTTAGATGTTTACAACTTCAAATCATATTTTCCAAAAATATTTCTTTATGTATTCTTCTTGTTACACAAGTGTTTCTACACTTGTTTAACCACAAAAAATGAGACTTGTTTATGTAAGAACCAAGTTTTAACAAAACTTATATTTTTAACTTGGTTTCTTTGAAAGATCATTCATAAATCTTTAGATCTACATGATTTACAACTTACTTTGATCATTATTTTTCAAGAAACCACTTAGTTATTCAAGTTCATGATTCATATGTGGATGATCCATCATCCTATCATATTTCTACTTTCACATCTTGCTAGATTATGTTTTTAATCATGGTCTAGCAAGATCCTATGATGATCAACATCATTCCTACAAACAATCAATGATCAACAAGCATAACAACTCATATTCATCCAGATTACTTCATTAAACAAGCTTATGTTCATGTTTACTTCTTATGTTCTTTAGTGTTCTTCATGTTTTTGATTATGATTCTTCTTTAACCACTAAAAATGGAAGTAAAATAGATAGATCAAGGTTCTTACCACGAGCTCAAGGCAAGGGATGATTCAAGAGTAGAAAATGAAAGGATAAAAGAAAACAAGAGAGGTCCTTTAAGCTCCGAGGCCACCAAGCTTCCTTGTATGATATCTAACACCCTTCTATATATGTAGATTGTATGAAGATGAATGATTGAAGATGATTGTGTGGGGGTTGAGGTTCGGCCGAGAATAAGGAGAAGAGAAGAGAGGAGATGGTGTGTGTTTGAGTGTGTGTGAAATGAGCTCTTGATCCTTCAAGTCCTTTTATAAACCATGTTCCCATTTTAACTCTTGTGTAATATGTTTAGTAAAGGTTATACATATCTAATATTTAATTGAAATAAAATCAACTAAGTGGGGCCATGTGTTGGCCGTAAATAGGTGGGGGGTAGTAGATTAGGGGTTAACTAGGTTGATTACAATCGAGTTCAATTCTAAGTGTTAGTTACATGTCTTGGTTATTAGATATTTTTTAGGAGGTGTTATGGTGTTCGGGGATCATAACTAGCTTGGAAATGTTAAAAAGGTGCTTCTAGTGTAAATTTGGTGTTTCGGGTAGTGTCTGGTTGTTCGGTTGGTTACTGGTTTGTTAAGGTGCTAAACTACGCAGTTTAGTGTGCTTTATGTATCTTTTTGTGACACTTTTGATTCCCGACACTTAGGAAAGCATTCAGGACCATTTTAGCATATTTCTGGATTATATTAGTGTGTTAAAATGCTGATTTGTGCTGAATTTTGCTGAGTTCAGCACTTTGGGTGAGTTTTAGGCACTTTCCGGCACTTAAACTATCACTAAAAAGGCAGTTTTGGGATCCTTGATTTCCTATACACTACACTAGTGTAATACTTAGTTTCTGGCTCATCCTGTGTCTTAATGCACCATCTATCTATGTGCTGAGTTCTGTCAGCATATTCCTGGTTTATCAGACAACTATGCTTAACTATACTTAATGCATCATTTAAGGCAATACAGCTTTCATGCAATATTGGTATGACATTACATAATGTATGATGCACATATATGTATAAAGCAGAAATCAGAAAGCAGTTAATTGCAATTCAGCACAGTCATTAAGCACTAATCATGATTAATTAATTGTACGGATACCTGGATTTTTGAATGTTGTCACATTCTCCCCCTGTTAAGAAAATTTCGTCCCGAAATTTTAAGCTTAACGACCAGCTGCAGGGGAGTTAGGGAACAAATGCGGACACTTAGCTTTCATGCGGTCCTCGCGCTCCCAAGTAAATTCTGGGCCGTGACGTGCATTCCATCTAACCTTAACAAGCTTAACACTACTCCTCCGAGTCTTGTTAATCTTCTAATCGGTAACCTCAACAGGTTCTTCGGTAAAGTGGAGTGTGTCATCAATGTGGACTTCGTCAGCAGGAATAACCACCGTTTCCTGTGTTGGACTCTTCTTCAAATTGGATACATGGAATGTATCATGAACACCATTCAGTTCCGCTGGTAGGTCCAACTTGTAGGCTACAAGACCAATCCTTTCCAGGATTTTAAATGGTCCAATGAATCGTGGGTTTAACTTACCACGCTTTCCAAAGCGTGCTACACCTTTCCAAGGTGAGAATTTCAACAAAACCATGTCTCCCACTTCAAACTCCAAAGGTTTCCTTCTTTGGTCCGCATAGCTCTTTCGTCGATCGCGAGCCGCCTTGATGCATTCTCGGATCTTCATGATTTTATCTGTCGTCTCTTGAACTAATTCGGGACCAACTAGCTGTCTATCGCCTGCATCTGCCCAGCATAACGGTGATCGACACTTCCGTCCGTAGAGAGCTTCAAATGGTGCAGCTTGAATGCTTGTATGGTAGCTGTTGTTATAGGAGAACTCAACCAAAGGCAGGTGAGTGTCCCAACTACCACCCAAGTCCATTACGCAAGCTCGTAATATATCTTATAACGTCTGAATTGTTCTCTCACTTTGGCCGTCCGTCTGTGGGTGAAATGCGGTGCTCAAATTCAACTGTGAACCAAACGCTTCTTGAAAAGATTGCCAAATCCTTGACACAAATCTTCCGTCTCTGTCAGATATGATCGAGATAGGCACTCCATGACGCGCAACTATCTCTTTTAGGTACAGCTCCGCTAGCTTACCTGTGTTATCCCTTTCTCTGATTGGCAAAAAGTGCGCTGACTTTGTCAGACGGTCTACGATCACCCAAATCGTATCATGACCTCTAGGTGTCTTGGGCAACTTGGTTATGAAGTCTATCGAGATTTGCTCCCACTTCCACATGGGTATCTCGGGTTGCTGTAGAAGACCTGAAGGCTTCTGATACTCGGCCTTCACCTTGGCACAAGTTAAACACTTTCCAACGTAAGTTGCAACATCACATTTCAATCTCATCCACCAATAGAAGTCCTTCAAATCTTGGTACATCTTGTCCAATCCTGGGTGGATCGAGTACCTCGATTTATGAGCTTCATCAAAGATAACATCTCTAAGACCTCCAAAAAGTGGAACCCAAATTCGTCCCATGAAATACAATGTTCCTTCCTCATTGGGTACCAACTTCTTCTCCATCCCACGGAGGTATTCATCCTTAAGATTTTATTTCTTAAGAGCTTCTCTCTGCGCAGCACGAATGCGCAACGAGAGGTCCGTTTGTATAATCATATCCAAAGCCCTAACCCTTATGGGCTTAATTCTCTCTTTCTGAATTAAGGCGTCTGCTACCACATTCGCCTTTCCTGGGTGATATTTGATTTCACAATCGTAATCGTTTAACATCTCAACCCATCGTCGCTGTCTCATATTAAGCTCCTTCTGGTCGAATATGTGTTGTAGGCTCTTGTGATCTGTAAAGATCGTACAGCGCGTACCATACAGAAAATGTCACCAAATCTTCAATGCAAACACCACTGCGTCTAATTCCAAATCATGTGTGGTGTAGTTCTTCTCATGAACTTTCAACTGGCGTGAAACATAAGCGATAACCTTCTGTCGCTGCATCAGCACGCAGCCCAATCCCTGACACGAGGCGTCACAATATACCACGAAGTCATCGGTGCCTTCGGGTAGGGATAGAATAGGTGCATCGCAAAGCTTGTTCTTAAGCAACTGAAAAGCTTCATCTTTCTTATCTCCCCATTCATACTTCTTATCCTTTTGAGTTAGGGAGGTCAACGGTTGAGCGATTTTAGAAAAATCCTCAATGAATCTGCGATAATACCCTGCTAAACCCAACTATATGACCGAGGAACTGTACCTCACGCAACCAGAACTCGCACTTCGAGAACTTACCGTACAGTTTCTCCTTCTTGAGCAGCTCTAAAATGGCTCTAAGGTGTTGCTCATGCTCTTCCTTTGTCCTTGAATAGATCAAAATATCATCGATAAATACAATCACGAATTTATCAAGATATGGCTTGCAAACTCGGTTCATCAAATCCATAAACACTGCTGGCGCGTTTGTCAAACCAAACGACATTACTAGAAACTCGTAATGCCATAACGAGTCCTAAAAGCAGTCTTCGGTATACTCCCTTCTTGAATCCTCAGTTGGTGATAACCGGATCGAAGATCGATCTTGGAGTAATAACTTGAACCTTGAAGTTGATCGAAGAGATCATCAATCCTGGGCAAGGGGTACCGATTCTTGACGGTCAACTTATTCACTTCTCGGTAGTCAATGCACATGCGAAAACTACCGTCCTTCTTCTTGACAAACAGTACTGGAGCTCCCCAAGGCGAGAAGCTTGGCCTAATAAATCCCTTGTCAAGAAGCTCTTGAAGTTGCGTCGATAAATCTTGTATCTCGGAAGGCGAAAGTCGATAAGGTGCCTTGGCTACACGCGCGGCGCGTGGAACTAAGTCAATATGGAATTCGACTTGTCGTTGCGGTGGCAATCCTGTCAAGTCTTAGGGGAAGACTTCAGGAAATTCCCTTACCACAGGGATATCTTCCAGCTTCGGCTCTTCAGCTTCCTTATAAATAATGTGAGCCAAAAAGGTAACACATCCCTTCTGCATAGACTTTCGGGCCTTCAAACAGCTGATAATCCTTAGAGGAGTGTCATGCTTCTCTCCATGTACTACAATCGTCTCTCCATTCGCCATCGGGATGCGAATGATCTTCTTGTGGCATACAATCTCAGCTCGGTTCCTCGATAACCAATCCATTCCAACTACCACATTAAAGCTTCCCAACTCGACTCGCAGAAGATCAAACGTAAACTTATGCTCTCCAAGCTCTATTACACAACCTTTAATCGCTTCATTTGCTTCTACTAGCTTTCCATTAGCTAGTTCTATCGAGTAGGGGATATCTAGCTTACTGGCTACTAACCCAAGTATATTCTTAAATTCTAGGGACACAAAGCTATAATCGGCACCAGTATCAAACAGTACAGATGCAAAGTGTTGGTTAATAGGGAACGTACTCGTAACTACGTTCGGATCCTGGCGAGCTTCCCTAGCTCCAATGTTGAAAACTCTTCCTTGGGCTTGATTGTTCTTCGGGCAATCACGCTTGAAATGCCCAACATCACCACAGCTAAAGCATCCTTGCTTGTTTCCAGTACCACCCTGGTTGTTGTTTTGGCTGCGGTTTCCATTTCCGGCTTGGTTTCTAGAACCACCACGATTTCCATTACCGCCATTTCCTCCTTGATTGCAGTTTCCATAACCGTTTCCACCACGGTTACCACTGCCATTACCATTACTACTACCTCTCTGACCACCATTTCCATGTCTAATACCAGCCCAGCATGTCTCCTTCAAATTACCATTCTTTCCACAGTTTTCCCACTTCCTCAACCTACACTGGCCGGCATGATAGAACTGGCACACATCACACTTAGGCAAAGTGCCCATATACCCCTTTCCCATATTCTCCGAACTTGCAGCACCAATCCTGACCTCGGCTGGTGGGTTCCCATCTTTCTTCTTGTTAGTACCACTGCTGCTTCCTTGGTACCTTTCTTGAAATTTGAGAACTTCCTCTTGTTCTCTCCTGGCGACTCAACATGAGTCTCCTTCTTCTTCCCATCAGAGCTCGAAAACTTCTTCAACCTAATCGCTTCTTCAGTCAATGCCACACTCAAATCAATGGCCTCAGTGATTGTTGGGGGCTTGGATGTAGTCACCATGCTCATGATTTGGGGTGCCAATCCCCATATAAATCATTCAATTCGCTTGAATTCCGGTTCTACCATGTAGGGGACCACGCGAGACAGGTCATGGAATCTCTGCACATACTCAGTAATCTTTGGACCATCCATCTTTAGATTCCAGAACTCGGTTTCCAGCTTCTGGATCTCAGCTCTCGAGCAGTACTTCTTGCGCATCAGTTCTTTCATCTCGTCCCAAGTCATAGCATAAGCTGCTTCCTCTCCCAGAGTCTGAACCTGAAGGTTCCACCAGGATAGAGCTCCGTCTAGGAAAAGTCCAGAAATGCAGGTGACTTGGTGCTCTAGTGCACACTTGCTCATCCGCAGCACAGAATCAGTTTTCTCAACCCATCTAACGAATGCTACAGAACCTCCAGTGCCGTCAAAATTCAGAGGTTTACAGTCAAGGAACTGCTTGTAAGTACAACCTGTACAAGCATCATCATTCACAGAAAGCATTAGCAAACGCACACGGAAAGTCCAAACGTATCGTAATGTGTCTTAAATGACTTAAACATTACCGTGAGGTGGGTTATTTCCTGAGGTACCTCCGCTGTGTTTGGAGCGCAAGGCCTCATGTTGTGCGATTGCTTGTGAAATCCATTCTTGCAGTTAAGCCTCTGTTGTGGGAAACTGATTGTTCCTTCGAGGAGGCATCTTCTAAAAGAAGATTGTATAGGTCAGGTCTTATGTATATAATAAGTAGTATACGTATATAGTAGCAGTTATCATAACAAGTAAGCAGGCAATCATGGCATAAACAACTAAGTTAACAATGTATTTAATGAGAACATTACGATTGAGCTTTCATTAATCGTCGACCACAAATGCAGCTACATGTTTTACACAAATATCGTATCAAAAGGAAACACAGGGTCACACTACCCTTGTCCAAAATGTCTACCGATCTACCATAAGTCATACAGTCAAAAGGTGGTCTCCAAAAGGCTTCACTACCTAGGCTCAATAGCGATGCTCTCATCAAAAGTAAGCTACCTACATAAAACCAAAAACCGTCTATGCTGATGGTGGTGGAGGAGGAGGTGGAGGAACAAAAAGCAAGCTACGCACATGCGCAAGCTCCTCCTCAAGCTGATATACATGACGCAACAGATAGCTGATCCGCTGCTCAACGGTAAGAAAGCGAGTGTTAAACTCGGGAAATGGAGTAAGCGGTGCAGGAGGATGCGAAGATGGGGACAGTGATGAACGAGGGGGTACAAAAGATGGCTGACACGGACATGGCAAAGGTCGAGGTGTCATCTCAAGCTCTAGGATCTTGCGACTCATGATTTCGAACTGAAGATGTAAGGATAGGAGTAACTCATCCCGTGTATAAGCAGTTAAATGTGAGGGATGGTAGGGATCAGATATTGGTATGGTGTAAGGTGGGAACCATCGAAATGGCTCATCGAGTGGTGAAGAAGTAAAATGAGCAGAAGGTGTACACTGAGGCATGTGGGGAAAAGCTGCTGACGCATGAGGGTCACGGTCAGGATGCAGGCTAGAAGGGCCTTCCCTTGGATGGGGTGGAGGAATGTCCTGCAAGAAGGTGATAGGTAAGTCAGTGCGGTGAACATCGGACTCAATCGGGTGAGAAGGGGCAACATCAACTGGTGCAGGTGCAAGTGGGAGAGTAACTGGCTCAATGAAAGGAGGGTCAACGGGTGCAGGAGCTGGAACTGGTATAAGTGGTGCAATGTCAGGGATGCCAAAAGGAACAGGGTCATGGTCAGGCAAGGGCTCGGGTGCCGGTATCGGCTCAGGATCAGCGGGTGCAACAACAAGCTAATCATCGGGAACAAAATCAGGCTCAGCATCATGTGGAGGTAACGGTGCAGCTGACATAGCTGTATCATCATCAGAATCAGTGGCGTATCGTCGCAAACCAGCTGCCTGTAAGGCGGAGGAAGTCACAGACGCAAAAGAGTCTGAGACAGAGTGAAAGCTAGAATCAGAAGAAATCTCAATAACAGGGATCTCAAGAAGTGGGGCAGTAATGTTCTCTTCCGCTATCTCTCCATTGCCCTGGGCCTCGTCAGGGGGACCATCGATAAACAAGTCAAGATCATCGTCAAAAAGATCGTCAAAAGGCCAATCCTCAGGGGGAATGACCATGAGGGGAATGGGAGCGAGGATCGGTGCCACGACATGCTCACCATCGGGATAACCGATGATAAGATGATCGTGAACTGGAATGGGAATAATGAAAGGAACCTCGTCTGGGATACCATCACGAATCGGTAAATCAACTCCAAAATCGGGCAGCGCAAAGGGCTGAAAGTCATCGTCATCGTCGGACATCATCTCCGGGTCACTCTCGGTGTCAGAAGTAAAGATCTCTGGCTCTGGTGCAATCTGAGACTACAGCCATGGGGTCATCGGTATCAGACAAACCACTCTCGGAAGACGACATAGTGTCTGTAACAAAACAATCACAACATATGCACATATATCAACAATCTAACATTAAACATGCAATCAATAACAATGCAAACATGTCTCCTTCCTAGTCTCCCAGACTAACCCACACAGTCTACCAGACTGAACTACCTAGCCTCCTAGACTAGACCTCCCAGTCTCTCAGACTGAACCCCCCAGTCTCCCAGACTGAACCACAAACATAAACCTTGAAATGTGTTTCGTGTCTTTTTGTTTGTAAAAATATTTGTGTCCTTGGATCTGGGCGTTTCGTGTATGCAATGAAAACATGTTGTAAAAATATTTTCGTGAGAGCCCTAATGATTGTTGTCTAGACTCGAGAAGGAATCCTAGTTCGCTACAATCGAAGCTCTGATACCAAGCTGTCACACCCTGACTTTTGCGGAAGCGTGATTATGGTGTGACTTTCTTAATACCATTGCATTCAATCATATCAACAACTAAATGATAAAAACCATAGACGTTCATCCATAAATTAAGTTTAAAAATATGATAACATTGTCTTAAAACATAGAAATTCAAATACGAGTACAAACCATGCAACTTGTTTAAAAGTTCACAAAGACTCGACCAATGACATTAAATAAAACCAGGATTTGGAAGACGTGTCTCGTCCAGGAATAAGACACACTGACCAAACCCTAAGACCATGGATGACATCTTTTATTCTTAACGCGGCTTGCAACATCCAACGCCCGCCAGATCCACTACTAATTCCCTGAAATACATGTATTTTGAAAACATCAACAAAAGTTGAGCGAGTTCATGTGTGTGTTTGTGAATAAACCTTTGAAATCATTAAAAGTACGTATGTAGTTAAAAACCCCTGGTATGAAAGCAACAAGGAAAAACAGATCAATTAATGTGTAGCTTATACATTAATATTTGTGACGTGATGCAGGAAAACTCAAACCTAGTAGATTTATCTACGGGAATAAGACATAGTCACCGCATGGGCCACCCTGGTCCCCATGGGTGTGGGCTCGCTACACCCAAATAGATCTATCACTCATGTCCCTCGGTCCTACAATGAGGATTAATGGCCTTAAGCATTGTACCCACCACTCACATGATCAAGCAGTACCCTTCCTTAGCTAACCATACCAAATCAAAATGTTTGTAAACAGTTGTAACATGTATTTCACCCCCGAACTTATAAAACCAAAAACAGTTAAAAGAAAAGGGGGTCATGAACTCACAATATTGCGTCTTCAACACTCGTAACTCAAGCTTCTTCGGCGAACACGTGTTGGTGCACTGAATGTCTGTTAACTACGTTTATATTGATTCTTAGGTCTAGATAGGTTGTACGGAGTCGAAAAACAGTTTTTAGGATCTTAGATGCTGATTTCGCTCATGATGACACATATGTCATTATAAGCGAAACCATGTTCTTGTTATTTCGCTCATATGTACATTATTAGTGGGGTTTCGCTCTTAGGTTAGCTGGTAATTTCGCTTATACGGTCACATGGGGTTTCGCTCATGTTGTTTGGAGCGAAATCAGACCAACTATAAATACCTGTCATGTGATCTCATTTGTAACCATTGGAGCGAAATCAGGTCATGCTATAGGTGACGAAACTCTGTCAAAATCTACTCAGAAAGCATTAATAGAGAAGGAAATTGAAAGGAAAAGCTGTTGTTACTTTGTCTACACTGATTCCGCCTTTGTACGCAAAGATGAACTGCCTTAACTGACTTTTCAGGGTCATAGAACGGTCCAACAAGTGGTATCAGAGCTCAGGACGAGGAGTTCATACTACTACAGCTTGATTCTACCAGATTCTCTTACTTCTACTCACTTCTTCTCATACTTTTCTGATTTGAACTGGTTCCTGCGGTTGAAATGAACTGAATTTCGAGTATAACGTGTAAAACATACAATTAACAAACCCTAGAAATAATCAGGTTAAAATACGGCTTAAAAATGGTAAAAATACACTAAAAACCTGATTTCGCTTTTACGGACATCGAAAGGTTTCGCTTGAAATTACTTGATTTCGCTCATAAGGACTTAAATTTTTTTTGATTTCGCTCTTAGACATTGTCTGATTTCGCTCGTAGGGACATACATTGTCTAATTTCGCTCGTGTGACATAGTGCTGATTTCGCTTATCAGTGAAAAACTGATTTCGCTCGAACGTGTTTACTGATTTCGCTCGAGTGTACATCTTGATTTCGTTCTTGAGATTTCGTTCGAAATCAGTTTCTATCTGATTTCGCTCATATTGCATTTTGTTGATTTCGCTCATAGGTGATTTCGCTCGAAATCACTGTTTTTCAAAATTTCGAAAATTTTTCAAAGTGTTTGCTGATTTTGCAGGTACGCTCAAGATGGATGACATTTTCTTGAACCCGTTTAGCGACATGTACGCTTTTGCTGGAAATTCGGGAGATGATACATCTACAAGCAACAACAACGAGAACCCGCCAAACGCCAAGAAGAAATTATCGGATGCTTTAGAGGTTGAAAGTGCTTTCGGAACTTACAATAAACCACCGAAGTTGATGGCTATCGAGGAATATAGTCGGTGGACAAAGAAATTCTAAGATTGGTTGATGGCTTTTGCGTTTCCGAGTTGGAAGAGTCTCAAAAATGGATACGATAATGGAGGCAAAGAGGGAGAAACTTTATCAACTTCTGATGAGATAGAGTCGTTTGTTGCTGAGCAGAAATGTATTGCGCTGCTGTTTCAATCTGTTCGTGAAGATATAATCTCTCTGATCGAATATTCTAGTGCAAAAGATCTCTGGGAAAAGTTGAAAAACAAATGTTTAGGAAGTAAAGAAATTGTGAAAAACAAAAGGAAACTGCTTAAAAAGTAGTTTGATCTGTTTGGGTGTTTAAAGAATGAGTCAGTCTATAAAATGATTGAGAGGTTTGGGCATCTAAAACTGGAACTAGCGAGACATGAAATTTCTTATCCTCAAGATGAGCTAGTTGACAAGCTGTTTGATTCATTACCGGATGAAATGGATTGGCAGTATTATTCAATGATGCTGAAGAATACGATCAAGCCTACAGATCTTACTGTGGATTTGTTGATTGACAGACTTGAAAGTCATGAGCTAGAACTAAAGAAGACACACAAAGTCAATCACTCATCGTACCAGCAGAACTTGGATTTGTATTATCTAAAGAGCATGATGCCAAAGAACAATTCTCCCAAAACTGCGTTTTCTGCTGAGAATGTGTCCACAACTAGCAAAGAAAGTCAAAGCAGTCAAAGCAGTGGATATCACAGTGGTTATCACAGTGGATCGTCATCAAATTCAAGCCAGTCTGATGCAAAGAACTTGTTTCAGGGAGGAGTCGGCCAAGCAGCAGATGGTTTTCCTAGCGTTGGTCTTGGAATCTTATGAAAGTCTTGTGGCTGGGAAGATTGGCAACACAAACCTAACAAAAGAGGACTATGTGACAACTCGAATTTCCAAGATTTCTATTTCGCATTTATCGCACGTTCTTGTATTATTTAGTTGATTGATTTCACAATTAGTTGCTATGGAATTATATATGTTTTGATACAATGAAGTGTGTTGTGTGATTTTGCATCGTTATGTGTTAATTGTGATAAACTTGTCAAATATGTAAACTGGGTGGTGGAACTATGAAATTGTTATGAGATGGTGTTCAAGTGTAAAACATGACACTTAGGGAGCTAGAGGGTAATTAGTGAAATCATAGAGATACTTAACCCTAATCCCTCTTTCACTAATCATTGGCACACAAAAACCAAAGCACGTACATTCACTCTCTGTGGCAATCATCATCACCAAGATATTCACTCTTGATTCCTCTCTTTCTCTAGAATCATTCAAGGTAATTGTTTATGAATTATTGTAATACTTGTAAACCCTAAATGATTGTTGATTGTATCGATTCTTGATTCTTGTGAACTCTTGAAAACCCTAGTTTTCATATAATGTTCTGTGATTTTAATTTGATTCTAATTATATGATAATGACACCGAATGGTTGTTTAATCGATTGGTTTGGTGATTAAGAATACATGATTGATGGGATGATTGAGATGATGCTAGACTGACAACAATGTAATTAGGGTTTGATTGTGCGAATGAAAGAACGTAACTGTTGAATGAAAAGAAGTGTAACTGATACAATCTCGGTGAACGTATGAGTATGTGTTTTGTCTGATTTTTGAAACCTTGATTTAAATGTCTGAGTTTTGATATACATACTTAGATCCGAGTTTATTCATTTCAATAAGAGGCCGACCTTTTTAATAACTTATCATGTCCGAGTTTAACTCATTATTGCATGTCCGAGTTTCATCAAAGAAACTCTTGCCCGAAATTCATTATTAAGCAAAGCATAAGATCCGAGTTTCACTAGGCTCTATGGTCCGAGTTTCTTGGGGCTAGGTCCGAGTTTGTTTGGCAAGGTGATGGAGCCCGAGTTTACATGAAAGATCCCCTTTGGTCCGAGTTTAACCCCCCCCCCTTTATGTGTCCGAGTTTACTAAGGGGAGAAGTTCTGCCCGAGTTTGTTAAGGGCCACCCTTGTCCGACTTTTGACACCCACCCCCCCTATCCGAGTTTCAAAAGGGGTTACCCATTGTCCGAGTTTCTTGATCCATTCCCTAGTCCGACTTTGTGCATGACAAGGAGGTCCGAGTTTTGGTGGGAGCTCATGGTCCGACTTTCTTATGGGTATACTTGAGGTCTGATCTTTTGGAATGAAACAAGGTGCCCGACCTTTATGTGTGTTATATCTTGTCGTTATTACATGATAACTTAGCCTGAGTTTTGTGTTAACTGCATAGTCTGAACTAGTTAATTGATGAATGATCCGACGTTGTTGATGAACTATCTGAATTAGATTGATTTCATGATCCGGAATGCTTGTTGTGATGCATGTGCTGAATTATGTTTAAACTTAAAAGAACTGTATGATTGTATGGAGTTAAATACAATTGTATGATCCTGCCTGCGTGAATAATCTATGTGATATCATCATGTACACGATTAACACACAAAACACTGTTGCTTGGATATCAAGGATTTGTAAACCCTAATTGAGCTTATATACTTATGTCAAGTATGTGCAATGTATCCTAGGTCGTGTGTAACGGACTTAGGCAACTGTTAAACCCTAGAGCATAGCATACCGAGCAAACCAAGGTGAGTTCACACCCTTACTAAGGCATGGGATTCCCAGGGCACGGGAATTGGGATTGAAGGATTGAGATTGAATAGAACTGTACTTACACCATTACTAGACTACCATACCATCATCCTCGGTTGTGAAGGATACTTATACATATTACTATCCTCGGTTGTGAAGGATACCTATACATATTACTATCCTCGGTTGTGAAGGATACTTATACTTAATTACTATCCTCGGATGTGAAGGATACTCACGTAAGACCTACGTGAACATATACTTACTACTGTTCTCGGATTGTGAAGAACACATATGGTTACGAATAGTCTAGTAGGTTATACAACATGGGAAGCCCCCACCAATAGAACGTACTAACGGCCCAGCAGAGCCACCTGTGACAAACGAACTTACTATTACGCATTTACTTTATGTGAACTCGCTCAACTAGTTGTTGATCATCTGTTACATGCCTTGCAGGTCGTTAGGTATATGGAGCTTGCACATGGAGGAGCGGGTCGTTGTGGGCTTGGACCGTGATTATCTTATTAAACACTTATGACATTTCGTACTTAATTATGTTGGGTTTTGATTATACGCTTCCGCAAAACAATGATATCTTACTTATGTTTTGGAAACACCTTTCATATGGATTTGGTTTGGTTTATATTGCAATTACTTTTACTTTATACAATGTTCTATATGATTGGTGGCTTGATCCTGGTCAGTCACGCTCCCAAGCGGTGATACTCCGCAGGTGGATTTTGGGGGTGTGACAGATTGGTATCAGAGCCATTGGTTATAGAGAACTTGGTTTTAATATGGGAAAACGTTTTTATTAAAACCAGACTATAACCAGAACAGTGCTCTCAACGATCCACAACGACGCTTCGCTCCACGTGCAAGACTCAACATCCTAGGTAATAAGGTTTATGTTTATTGCCTACATGCTAGAATTGCATAGAACTTTGCTCGTAGTATGCTTACATTACTTTGCTCACTACTTGTTATTGCTTAAGAACACCTATGTGCTTACACTCTTCTGTCGTCGCACTATTCGCGAACCTCTCTCACCTGTGTTGCTTTTGATGTGAAGATCAATGGCCGGACGAATCAACATGACTCAAGCCCAGCTAGAGGCTCTCGTTCAAGCTCAAGTTGCTGCGGCACTTGCAGCTGCTCAAGCAGGTAGTATACCCTGCAGATTAGACTCACACTAGGATCTCTAGATCCTACAAAAATTCTCGTATTTAACCTTGTCCTATTCGTACACAATAGGTCAACACGCGCAGCAGCCTGTCTGCACTTTCAAGAACTTCATGGATTGTCGCCCTAGCACGTTCAGTGGCACTGAAGGAGCGGTTGGACTCCTCCACTGGTTTGAAAAGCTCGAGTCTGTGTTCGAGATGTGTGAATGCCCTGAGGCTCGCAGGGTTAAGTATGCCACTGGTACTTTGGAAGGGATCGCGTTGACTTGGTGGAACGCGCAAGTACAGATCCTAGGGTTGGCAGCTGCTAACGCCACCCCTTGGAATGACTTCAAGGAACTGATTAAACGTGAGTACTGTACTCGGGAAGACATCCACAAGCTGGAGGATGAGTTTTATCACTTGAAGATGACTGGGTCAGAAATCGAGGCTTATACCAAGAGGTCGAACGAGTTGGCTGTGCTATGTCCAACCATGGTGGACCCTCCATACAAGCGTATTGAGTTGTATCTTAAGGGTTTGGCGCCAGAAATCCAGAGCCACGTAACATCGGCTAATCTTGACAACATTCAGGCTATTCAGCGCCTCGCTCACTACATCACAGATCAGGCAGTGGATCAGAACAGACTGCGAAAGCGTATCAGCGCTACTGCTACCGCTACTGCTTCTACTACACTTGCTACTCCCAGTGAAAGCAAGAGAAAATGGGATGGGGATTCTAGCAAGGCGTCAGTTTCAGTGCAGTCACAAGCTCAGCAACGTAAGACAGACAGTTACCAGAGTCCCAGTCAGCACTCCTCAGGCAGCCACAGACAGGGAGGATATCGAGGAAACCTCCCGAAGTGTAACACCTGCAACAAGCACCACAGTGGCCAGTGTAATAAGGGTCGCTGTCAAAGATGCCTCAAGATTGGTCACGAGGCCAAAGATTGTAGAAGCCCTCGGCCTGCGAGCCAGAATCAGCAGCAGGTGCACAGCAGAATCAGCAGCAAGGCAACAAAGGGTGTTTTCATTGCGGAGCAGAGGGTCACTTCAAAAGACACTGCCCTCAGCTGAACAGGAACCAGAACAACAACAACAACAATAACAACAATCAGGGCAATGGCAACAACAACAACAATGGTGGGAACAACAATGGCAATGAAGCAAGGGGTCGTGTGTTTGTGTTGGGGCAGGGTGATGCCAGAAATGATCCCAACGTCGTTATGGGTAAGTTTCTTCTCGACGATATTTATGTTACTGTTTTGTTTGATTCGGGTGCAGATACGAGTTACTTGTCCTTGAAAATGAGTAAATTGTTAAAACGTACACCAACACCCCTAAACACCAAGCATGTTGTAGAGTTAGCAAACGGTAAAAGTGTAGAGGCCACACAGATAATTAAGGGTTGTAGCATTGTCTTAGCTGGTCAGACCTTCTCCATCGACCTTATTCCTATAGTTCTGGGTAGTTTCGACATCGTCATCGGCATGGATTGGTTATCCAAGCAGGAGGCAGAGATTCTATGTAAGGAGAAGATCATTCGTATTCCCCGGTCGGAAAAGGAACCTCTCGAAGTTCAAGGCGACAAGAGTGGTGCTGTAGTTGGCATCATCTCTTTCCTGAAGGCTCAGAAATGTTTGCGAAAGGGTCATACTGCTATCTTGGCACTGGTTACTATGCAGCTTCGAAAGAGAAAAGAATAGAGGATATTCCAGTTGTACGAGAATTTCCTCAAGTGTTTCCAGAAGATTTACCTGGCCTACCGCCTCATCGTCAGGTCGAATTTCAAGTCGAGCTAGCTCCAGGAGCAGCACCTATAGCCCGCGCACCGTATCGTTTAGCTCCAACCGAACTGGAAGAACTGTCAAAGCAGCTACAAGAGCTCTTGGGAAAGGGGTTTATTCGTCCAAGCTCCTCGCCTTGGGGAGCTCCAGTGTTATTTGTGAAGAAGAAAGACGGTACGTTCAGAATGTGCATCGACTACCGTGAACTCAACAAGGTGACGGTGAAGAACCGTTATCCTCTTCCACGCATTGACGACTTATTCGACCAGTTGCAAGGGTCGTGTTATTACTCCAAGATAGACTTGAGGTCAGGTTACCATCAGCTGAGAGTCCGAGATGAGGACGTCTCTAAAACTGCATTCAGAACTCGCTACGGCCACTACGAGTTTCTTGTCATGCCATTCGGGCTTACGAACGCGCCTGCAGTCTTCATGGATCTTATGAACAGGGTATGCAAACCTTATCTTGACAAGTTCGTCATTGTCTTCATCGACGACATTCTAATCTACTCCAAGAGTCAGGAGGAACACGAGCAGCACTTACGCCTTATCTTGGAACTTCTTCGAAAAGAGCAACTGTACGCAATGTTTTCAAAATGCGACTTCTGGCTTCGTGAAGTCCACTTTTTAGGCCATGTGGTGAACAAGGATGGGATTCATGTCGATCCATCCAAGGTAGATTCAATCAGGAATTGGCCAGCACCCGTACACCAACAGAAATACGCCAATTCCTGGGTTTGGCGGGATACTACAGGCGGTTTATCAAAGACTTCTCCAAGATCGCGTAGCCGCTTACTATGCTGACACAGAAAGGTGTCGTTTACAGATGGGGTAATACGCAGGAAACTGCTTTTCAGTACCTGAAGGATAGACTATGCAGCGCACCTATCCTCTCACTGCCCGAGGGCACGGATGACTTCGTGGTTTATTGTGACGCATCGATACAGGGGCTTCGTTGTGTATTGTTGCAGCGGGATAAAGTTATTGCCTACGCCTCTCGTCAACTCAAGGTTCATGAACGGAACTACACGATGCACGATTTAGAGCTGGGAGCTGTTGTTTTTGCGCTTAAGATATGGCGACACTACCTGTACGGTACCAAGTGCACAATTTACACCGATCACAGGAGTCTCGAGCATATCTTCAAGCAGAAGGAATTGAATATGCGTCAACGACGATGGGTCGAACTGCTTAATGATTACGAATGCGCTATCAAGTATCATCCAGGCAAGGCCAACGTTGTGGCCGACGCCCTTAGTCGGAAAGACACCTTACCTAAGCGCGTGCGAGCGCTACAGCTTACTATTCAGTCCAGTCTCCCTACACAGATACGAGCTGCTCAGTTAGAAGCTTTAAAACCCGAGAATGTCATGGCTGAAGCCTTACGTGGCTCAAGGCAACGCATGGAACAAAAGGAAGACGGCGCCTACTATGTAACGGGGCGTATTTGGGTCCCACTTTATGGCGGTCTACGAGAGCTTGTGATGGACGAAGCGCACAAGTCTCGCTACTCGGTACACCCAGGGGCAGATAAAATGTACCACTATATCAAAACAACATACTGGTGGCCAAGTATGAAAGCCCACATCGCCACCTATGTTGGCAAGTGTTTGACCTGTGCGAGAGTCAAAGTTGAATATCAGAAACCCGCAGGTCTACTGCAACAACCCAGGATACCACAGTGGAAATGGGAAGAAATTTCCATGGATTTCGTTACGGGCTTACCTAGATCCCAGCGTGGGAATGATACCATATGGGTGATCGTGGATCGACTCACCAAGTCTGCACACTTTCTGGCTATAAAGGAAACGGATAAGTTCTCCACTCTTGCAGACATCTATCTTAAGGAAGTTGTGTCGAGGCACGGAGTGCCCACCTCCATCATTTCGGATCGGGATGCACGATTCACATCAGAGCTATGGCAAGCGATGCACAAAGCGTTTGGCTCTCGTTTAGACATGAGCACAGCATATCACCCTCAGACGGATGGGCAGTCTGAGCGCACGATTCAAACTCTAGAAGACATGCTTCGAGCGTGTGTTATCGATTTCGGCAACGGCTGGGAAAAACACCTCCCGTTAGTGGAGTTTTCATACAATAACAGTTACCACACCAGCATTCAAGCCGCTCCATTCGAGGCATTGTACGGACGTAAATGCCGGTCACCTCTCTGTTGGGCAGAGGTGGGGGATAGTCAGATTACGGGTCCAGAGATTGTAGTGGACGCCACAGAAAAGATTGCACAAATACGACAACGCATGGCGGCAGCACGCGACCGTCAGAAAGCCTACGCGGATAAGCGTAAGAGGCCATTGGAATTTCAGGTCGGGGACCGGGTTTTACTTAAAGTCTCACCCTGGAAGGGTGTGGTTCGATTTGGTAAACGAGGGAAACTCAATCCACGGTATGTTGGACCGTTCGAAATCACTGAAAGAATAGGTCCAGTAGCCTACAGACTGAACCTACCAGCTGAACTCGGTGCAGTTCACAATGTATTTCACGTGTCGAATCTGAAGAAGTGCCTGTCAGATGAGGCCCTCATAGTTCCTTTTAAGGAACTCACTATCGACGAGCGGTTGCAGTTCGTCGAGGAGCCAGTTGAAATCAAGGACCGGGATGTTAAGGTCCTCAAACACAAGAGAATCCCTCTTGTTCGAGTTCGTTGGAACTCCCGACGTGGCCCAGAGTACACCTGGGAACGCGAAGACCAAATGAAAGAAAAGTACCCTCAGTTATTCGAAACCAATGCATCCACTACTGAGACTGAAGCTACTACTGCAGAATTTCGGGACGAAATTCCAAATCAACGGGGGGATGATGTGACACCCCAGGAAAATCAGTAAACGATACAGCTTACCTAGCTTCCTCAGTGAGTGCGTACCAAATTTCGGGACGAAATTTCTTTTAAGTTGGGGATAATGTGACAACTCGAATTTCCAAGATTTCTATTTCGCATTTATCGCACGTTCTTGTATTATTTAGTTGATTGATTTCACAATTAGTTGCTATGGAATTATATATGTTTTGATACAATGAAGTGTGTTGTGTGATTTTGCATCGTTATGAGTTAATTGTGATAAACTTGTCAAATATGTAAACTGGGTGGTGGAACTATGAAATTGTTATGAGATGGTGTTCAAGTGTAAAACATGACACTTAGGGAGCTAGAGGGTAATTAGTGAAATCATAGAGATACTTAACCCTAATCCCTCTTTCACTAATCATTGGCACACAAAAACCAAAGCACGTACATTCACTCTCTGTGGCAATCATCATCACCAAGATATTCACTCTTGATTCCTCTCTTTCTCTAGAATCATTCAAGGTAATTGTTTATGAATTATTGTAATACTTGTAAACCCTAAATGATTGTTGATTGTATCGATTCTTGATTCTTGTGAACTCTTGAAAACCCTAGTTTTCATATAATGTTCTGTGATTTTAATTTGATTCTAATTATATGATAATGACACCGAATGGTTGTTTAATCGATTGGTTTGGTGATTAAGAATACATGATTGATGGGATGATTGAGATGATGCTAGACTGACAACAGTGTAATTAGGGTTTGATTGTGCGAATGAAAGAACGTAACTGTTGAATGAAAAGAAGTGTAACTGATACAATCTCGTTGAACGTATGAGTATGTGTTTTGTCTGAGTTTTGAAACCTTGATTTAAATGTCTGAGTTTTGATATACATACTTAGATCCGAGTTTATTCATTTAAATAAGAGGCCGACCTTTTTAATAACTTATCATGTCCGAGTTTAACTCATTATTGCATGTCCGAGTTTCATCAAAGAAACTCTTGCCCGAAATTCATTGTTAAGCAAAGCATAAGATCCGAGTTTCACTAGGCTCTATGGTTCGAGTTTCTTGATAAGGGGCTAGGTCCGAGTTTGTTTGGCAAGGTGATGGAGCCCGAGTTTACATGAAAGATCCCCTTTGGTCCGAGTTTAACCCCCCCCCCTTTATGTGTTCGAGTTTACTAAGGGGAGAAGTTCTGCCCGAGTTTGTTAAGGGCCACCCTTGTCCGACTTTTGACACCCACCCCCCCCCCCCTATCTGAGTTTCAAAAGGGGTTACCCATTGTCAGAGTTTCTTGATCCATTCCCTAGTCCGACTTTGTGCATGACAAGGAGGTCCGAGTTTTGGTGGGAGCTCATGGTCCGACTTTCTTATGGGTATACTTGAGGTCTGATCTTTTGGAATGAAACAAGGTGCCCGACCTTTATGTGTGTTATATCTTGTCGTTATTACATGATAACTTAGCCTGAGTTTTGTGTTAACTGCATAGTCTGAACTAGTTAATTGATGAATGATCCGACGTTGTTGATGAACTATCTGAATTAGATTGATTTCATGATCCGGAATGCTTGTTGTGATGCATGTGCTGAATTATGTTTAAACTTAAAAGAACTGTATGATTGGATGGAGTTAAATACAATTGTATGATCCTGCCTGCGTGAATAATCTATGTGATATCATCATGTACACGATTAACACACAAAACACTGTTGCTTGGATATCAAGGATTTGTAAACCCTAATTGAGCTTATATACTTATGTCAAGTATGTGCAATGTATCCTAGGTCGTGTGTAACGGACTTAGGCAACTGTTAAACCCTAGAGCATAGCATACCGAGCAAACCAAGGTGAGTTCACACCCTTACTAAGGCATGGGATTCCCAGGGCACGGGAATTGGGATTGAAGGATTGAGATTGAATAGAACTGTACTTACACCATTACTAGACTACCATACCATCATCCTCGGTTGTGAAGGATACTTATACATATTACTATCCTCGGTTGTGAAGGATACCTATACATATTACTATCCTTGGTTGTGAAGGATACTTATACTTAATTACTATCCTCGGATGTGAAGGATACTCACGTAAGACCTACGTGAACATATACTTACTACTGTTCTCGGATTGTGAAGAACACATATGGTTACGAATAGTCTAGTAGGTTATACAACATGGGAAGCCCCCACCAATAGAACGTACTAACGGCCCAGCAGAGCCACCTGTTACAAACGAACTTACTATTACGCATTTACTTTCTGTGAACTCGCTCAACTAGTTGTTGATCATCTGTTACATGCCTTGCAGGTCGTTAGGTATATGGAGCTTGCACATGGAGGAGCGGGTCGTTGTGGGCTTGGACCGTGATTATCTTATTAAACACTTATGACATTTCGTACTTAATTATGTTGGGTTTTGATTATACGCTTCCGCAAAACAATGATATCTTACTTATGTTTTGGAAACACCTTTCATATGGATTTGGTTTGGTTTATATTGCAATTACTTTTACTTTATACAATGTTCTATATGATTGGTGGCTTGATCCTGGTCAGTCACGCTCCCAAGCGGTGATACTCCGCAGGTGGATTTTGGGGGTGTGACAGACTATGATCAAATAGATCCTGAAGAAATGGAACTAATTGACATAAGGTGGTGCATGGCCAGTGCTGTTCGTCGAGCACAGCGTTTCATGGAAATAACCGGCAGGAAGTCAATTGGTGGACCATCTACCAAGTTGGGGTTTGACAAGTCGAAGGTGACATGCTTCAAGTGTAAGCAGAAAGGTCACTTCAAGCGTGAATGCAGAAACGCGTACGCTGATGAGTCTGAGAACCCATTCAGGGAAGATTACTACAAGAAGGCGATATATCATCAAAACAAATTGGAGCCGCCAAGAATGAAGCAGATTGAAGAGAACAAAGAGAAATCTAGAGCTCTTGCGGTGATTTATGATGATGAGGGTTATGACTGGAGTGAACTGCTACCGGAGGAAGATGCGGTTGGTTACGCTTTCATGGCAAAGAATGAACCTGTTCCGTGTAAAGACAACAGAAATGAAGAACAGAAATATAATTACAGAAGGTTGTTGGCCACAAACAGAATGATCAGAATATTTGGTATCTTTTTAGAAGCGAAGAGAGCAAATAGATGGGATCCAGATAGGGAGTGTTATCTTGACCCATATGGAAACATTGCTATTGACCATAACACTCTTGATCTAGAGGCCATAATCAAAGAGTTAAAAGATGAAGATGATTATTGGCAGAACAAATGGTGGGGAACTGGAGACGAGAAAGAGAAAGAAGAGAAAGAGAAGAAGGAGAAAGAAGAGAGAGAGAAGTCAAAGAAGGTTGATACTGGGATCATTGACACCACTCAGGAGTTGAATGCTGAAAATCTCGGAAAGATGGCTGACAAGGTGCTGGAAGCTAAGGCGATTGAGGTAGAGTCTAAATCCGACTCTGAGTCTAAAAGCCAGGTCAGTTCGAACGTGTCAACGACTGAATCAGGTAAGAAAGTTAATGGGGATGTTGATTGCAAAAATTGCATCAAAGAATGCAAATTTTGTAATACGGTCATGTATCTCAACGGTAAGAAGGTTGAAGATCTGACAGCGAAAGTCAGAAGTGTTGAGAATCAAATTCTTGATCGTGACAAGATGGTTAAAGCTTCAACTGAACGGATAAAAGAATTAACTAACAAAATTGAAAATGATAAAACTGACCATGAAAGGATTAGACAAGAAAATGAAAAGTTAGTTCATGAAAACCGTCAAATCACTGAAAATTTTGAGAAGCTTAAATCCACAATGAAAGATAATGATGATCGAAATGGTAAAACTTATAAAGAAAATGTTCAACTAAAAACCGTGCTTAGGGTAAAAGAAGAATCAATCAACGAACAACTGGATGAAATCGCTAAATTGAAACTTAAAGTTCAAGAGGCTGAAATAAAAAATGAGCGCATCCAGTTGAAGCTTAACAGTTACAACTCCGCAAGCTTTGTTTTGCAACACATTGTTCCCAAACCCATCGGGAAAAACAAAGCTGGCGAAGATGTTTATTTAGATGGAACTGGGGTGGGTTTTCATCAAGTTCCACTGCCAATTCTTGAAAATTATACGAAAAAGCAATCTGGGTTGGTTGAAATCGAGGAAGAGAATGAAGTTAAACTTCCAGAGAACATTGATGTTACTTTTTCTTCATTATCTGATGATAGTGTTCAGACAGAGATTGTTAAGAGCACAGCTGAAAGTGTGTTGATGTCTGATTCAGCTGAAGATGATGGATGTTTTCTGGACAAATACATTCCGAAACAAAAGTCCAAAAACAACTTAAATGATGAACCTACTCTTGTCATGTACAGGATGTCGGGATCTGATAAGTTGTTTTCGGATTCAGAGTTTCCAATTGAGAATGTGAATATGAAAAAGTTAACAAATGTTTTCAAGTTGGTTGAGCTTGAATTGTCAGAAGTGAACAGTTTGAGTCAAACGAAGAGACAAATGAATTTTGAAAAAGATAAATCATACTACAAGAAACCTGTTATTCCACCACGTTTTTATAATAACAAGAATCGAAACAATTGGTCGGGTGTTTATCATGGTGGTAAGAATTATCAGAGAAGAAATCTTCAAAACAAGAGGTTTGTTGAAAAGAAAAATTTTGTGAGCAATTCGAGTTCACTTGCTGATGAAGAGAAAGAGATTTTTTCAAAATCGAATGAAGAGTTCTTTGAGAAAAGAGCTTCACAGGCTCAGTCTGAAGGCACAAGTCGGGTAGTTGATACTTGAACATGTTTCAAATGTAATGAAGTTGGTCACATTGCACGAAAGTGTACCAATGTGAAGCCTAAGACTAAAGCTGTGAAGATTCAACAGAAGAAAGTTGATGTAAAGGGTAAAGCACAAATGGTTGTTGAGAAAAAAAGTGTGAAAAATGACAACACCAAAGTGAAAAATGAACCTGTAAAGAAAGTGGTAACTAAAAATGACAAATTTTACAAACGGGTATCATTATCTCAACAAGTTTGGAAACCGAAAACTGAGAAAAAGATTTCACCTTCTGAGGAGTCAATTCAAATTGATTATGACTCAAATTTTCCACCTCTGAAGGCTGAAAATTTTAAAATTCAAATTGCGAGAGTTAAAAGGGTCAAGGTTACACCCAAGGATGATGAGGCTTGGGTGGACACCATGTTTGACTAAGCAGTTTGAATTGCCGGAGCTTCCTTGATCGCGAAGCATGAATCAGCATCTTTATTGAAGTGTTTGAGTTATGTTGTTATATGTGCAGGATCTTCCGAGATTAGTCTCAAGCTAGATTATGGACAGTGGAGCATCTCGACATATGACAGGGAAGACTGCATTGTTATATGATGTGAAGAATATCAATGGAGGTTATGTTGGTTTTGCAGGTAATCAAGGAGGTAGGATTATTGGTGAAGGAACGTTATCCAACGGGATTGTGACGTTTGAGAGAGTTAACTACATTGCTGAGCTGGAGAACAATCTGCTGAGTATCTCGCAGATTTGTGACATGATGTATACCACTCACTTCACTGATAAAGAATGTTTAATCTTGAAACCAGGATTTGTTATCCCTGAGGAATGGATTATCATGAGGGCACCGAGAGTTACTGATCTATACGTGTTGGATATGAGCGTAGCTACTACAACCATGGGTCAAGCTCATTGTTTCGTGTCCAGAGCAACTGAAAAAGAATCGAGATTGTGGCACTGGAAGATGGGACATATACATCTTAGAAAAATGAATCACTTGGTGCACAATGATTTAGTTCTTGGAGTTCATGTCAAAGGTTTTCATCTGGAAGGGGAGTGCATTAGTTGTGTTAAAGGCAAGCAGAAGAAAAAGTCACACCCTAAATAAAGCAAGTTAATTCAGTCTCAAGACCGCTGGAGAGACTTCACATGGATTTGTTTGGTCCAGTGAATGTCAAGAGTATTACGGGAGATAAATATTGTCTTGTGGTTACTGATGATTATTCCAGATTTTTATGGGTTTCTTTCTTGAAGACGAAAGACGAAACGTTTGACAGTTTGATGGCGTTGTTCAAAAGAATTGAGAATCTGTGCCAAAGGCGTATCAAAAGAATTCGTAGTGATAATGGTACTGAATTCAAGAACAACAAGATGGAAGAATTTTGTGATGAAAGAGGTATTTTGCATGAGTTTAGTGCTCCGTACACTCCGCAGCAGAATGGAGTCACAGAACGCAAAAACCGGACACTAATCGAGACGGCTAGAACGATGCTCGTAGATTCAAAGTTACCGATAAATTTTTGGGCTGAAGCTGTTCCTGCCGCATGCTATACGCTCAACAAAGTTCTCACTGTCAAAAAGTTCAACAAAACATGCTTTGCGTTGATCAATAACCGCAAACCGAATTTGAAATATCTTGAACCGTTCGGGTCACCCTGTACTGTTCTAGAGCCTTATGGAAAGTTTGGTCCAAAGTGCATTGAGGGCATATTTGTTGGTTATTCAAGTCCTTCGCGACGTGTCTTTGTTCCAAGTGAGAAGCGGATTATTGAAGCTGCAAATGTTGAATGTCAAGGTTATACTATGCCGCCACAAAGTCCAGGAGATTCATGGCGATATCATTATGACAAATTTTGGGAATCATTTGACATGATGGAAGAACAAGAGGAAGAAGAAGATTTCTTTGACGAGTTGGATATTTTGCGTGAGTACGAGTCACAGCATAGGTTCCCAGCTGAGTATTCGAGGCGACCACAGGAAACTTCAAATGACGATGAAGCAGGTCCGAGTAATGCTGGTGAACATGATGATGTCCAACAGAATGAAGTTGCTCAGGATAATCAGTCGGATCAGAATGATAATCAAGAATCTGAGAACATGCCGATCTTTGATCATGGAGATTCAGATTCTGAGGGGGAGCAGATTCAGGATTTAAGTCAAACAAACCAAATTGGTGAACAAGGTGCAAATAAAAATGTTACTAATCTGGAAGGCGATGTGGATGTTCCAAGCAAAGCAATGACGCGAACTATTTCATATCATCCAGAGGAGTTGATCATAGGAGAATTGCAAGCAGGCGTTCGCACGAGACGTCACATGTTTTTACTCTATAGTAGCACCTTTACAAACTGAATTTTCTTTAGGTTGTTTTATTTCGCAGATCGAACCAAGAACTTGCAAAGAGGCGCTTACTGAAGACTCTTGGGTCATTGCGATGCAAGAAGAGTTAAGTCAGTTTGAAAAGTTGGGTGTATGGAAGTTAGTGGATTTACCGGATGGTCAAAGGACAATCAATACGAAATGGGTATTTAAGTGTAAGAGAGACGACAGAGGAGTTGTTGTAAGGAACAAAGCTCGACTTGTTATTCAGGGCTTTAGTCAACAGGAGGGGATTGATTTTACTAAAGTCTATGCTCCTATGGCACGACTAGAGGCAATCAGAATTTTCCTTGCATTTGCATCTTGGAAGAACTTCAAAGTATATCAGTTAGATGTAAAATCAGCGTTTCTTTATGGGAAGGTTAAAGAGGAGGTTTATGTCGGTCAGCCACCAGGCTTTACTGATCCGATCCACAAAAACAAGGTCTACTTATTGGACAAAGCGCTGTATGGTTTACACCAGGCCCCGAGAGCTTGGTACGAGACTGTGTCTCAACACCTACTAGCCAAAAGCTTCATACGTGGAAAAGTGAATGCCACTCTCTTCACTAAAGAGGTCGACGGTCATCTTCTGATAGTTCAGATTTATGTGGACGATATAATATTTGGGTCGACGAATGAAAATATGTGCAAATATTTCGAACAGGTGATAAAGCAAAAATTCGAAATGTCATCAATGGGGGAGATGAAATTCTTTCTAGGTCTACAAGTTGAACAACTATCTGAGGGAATTTTCATTCACCAGACGAAGTACGTGCATGATATTCTAGAGAAATTTGGAATGTCAAGTTCTACTCCAGCTGCGACCCCACTTGCAACAAATCATGGGATTCATCCAGATCTCACCGGAGACAGGGCTGATGAAACGTTCTACCGTTCCATGATAGGTTCTTTGACGTATCTAACTGCTTCACGTCCTGATATCATGTACCCAACGTGCCTCCCAGCAAGATATCAATCTAACCCTAGAGCTTCGCACATGATTATTGTGAAGATGATATTATGCTACCTGAAGGGAACTCCTACATTGGGGTTGTGGTATCCTAGAAAAGGCGACTTTACGCTCGAAGGGTATTCCGATTCGGATTTCGGATGCTGCAAAGTCAATTCAAAATCAACAACTACAGGATGCTAGTTCTTTGGACCTAGATTGGTTACCTGGCAGTGTAAGAAACAAACGTCTGTGGCGTTATCTACATGTGAAGCGGAGTACGTTTCTGCTAGCAGTTGCTGCTCTCAGATCCTGTGGATACAGCAACAGATGCGCGACTACGGTTTGCAGTTTCTTAACACACATCTTTTTGTTGATAATGAGGCCACAATAAATATAACAAAGAATCCAGTACATCATGCTAAAACTAAACATATAGAAATTCGTCATCACTTTATTCGCGATTGTTTCGAGAAAAAGTTGATACGAATTGAGAAAATCCACACTGACGAACAGAAAGTTGATTTACATACCAAAGCTTTTGATAAAAATTGGTTTAAATTTTTGTTAAAACTGAACGGTATGAAGCTTCTTTCGGTGTCGGATGGCATAATTGGCGTTGATGAGAGTACTGTTGCGGATGAAGATGAGAAACAATCTGCAATGGTTTGTCGTTTTTTTACTTGTTTTGGTATTTAGGGGGAGTAGATGTAAATAGTATATTTTCAGAAAATACAAAAACAGTAAAAAATGCAAAAATTACAAAAAACATGATAAAATTTCAAAATCCAAAAACAATAAAAAATTTGAAAAAGAGCTTGTGTAAAAAGGGAAAGTGATAGTACATTGGCTAGACAGTTACAGTATGCTAAAGAATTGTAAAGATTAAACGAGTTAAACAATCTTACTGATGATGTGTCGATAGGTTTTCGTACATTTAGTAGATTTATTCGGGATATAAACCTAAAATTTCAAACTTGCGTAATTCGTGGGGAACACTACTTGGATATATAGGTAACCCCTGAAATCTCGTTTGAAAGGTCCCCTATTCTGAGATACTAGCTCTTTATACTCAGTGATATCTGTGGTATTATTCCGGGACTTCTGCTGAATGGAAGTTCTGACCTAGTCCCCGAATAATACTTTCTGCAAATGCTTGAAACATAGCACTGCCCTCAGCAAGCTGATGAAACAATAAAATTGATAGTCGCTGCTGTTGTAACTAAAAGATCCTCTAAAGGGGACACACCAAAAGTCGAAGCCGTTATCTCTCTGCGTATACGGAAGTATCGACCTGAGCTCTCACGGCCCTCGCATTTAACCCCTGACAGATATCATCTGTGGTATACTCACCTGTAAGACTGAATATATGGGATTCTGGATACGGGAGTATATTCAAGAGGTGGGACACATGAATGAGCTAAGTTCATAAGACATCTAAATCGTATCCTGAATAGATTGAAATTTGTGTGAGAATTTAATATGGATCAGTATATCGACAATCGACGTGAATTGTTTAAGTCTGAGTATGAAATGAAGCTTAACGGTACTTG
The DNA here is from genome assembly GCF_002127325.2 of Helianthus annuus. Taxonomy (NCBI): domain Eukaryota; kingdom Viridiplantae; phylum Streptophyta; class Magnoliopsida; order Asterales; family Asteraceae; genus Helianthus; species Helianthus annuus. Next base: position 132,229,176 of record NC_035447.2, read on the forward strand.
TAATTTGTCTGAAAAGCTGATATGATTCCCTGACACGCTCACTAAAAATAAGTTTGTAAATAGTTTAATTTCTTTAATTTCTGCAATTTAAGTTTCTGTATTTCATTTCTTAGTTTAGAACACTTTATTAAAATCAAAAAAGATTTTATTTCTGCTTTATTTTTGACAAACCAAAGTGGAGAGTTGATCGTTGGATTCTCGAAGATTGAAGCAGATGCAGGAAAAGTTCTGAGCTGAAGAATGAGGAGAGCTTACTTTGTCGGAGTTTGAGACGTTAAAAAGTTAAAACAAGTTCATTAATTTGATGCTTGTTATTTTCAGAAAAATGTTTGAAAATGTTTTTACGAAATCAGTCTGTATTGTCAAAAGATCAACCAAGGTCGTTAAATTGGACTTGGTAGATTAATTGAGTAATCAGGGTCATTAACTTGGACCTGAATACTTGAGTGGATTTTTATAACTGATAGATTGTGTGATTTTGTGAAAAGATAAGTTTGTAATGTTTGATGTTTGAGACACAGGTTTTGGACTTCATCATTCCCATGGAAGCTAATTGTCAAAGCTTGAACCAGATCAAGACCTCAGATTCTAGCATACCGAGAGGGGGAGTCTGTGAAAGGGGGAGTCTGGATCAACAGTCAAAGGGGAAGTCTGAAGATGAAGCTAGGAAGTGATCCTGAACCTGTGAAGATAGAGTTTTTACGATGAAAAGACAGAGTTGGATAAAAGACCAAGACTGAAGACTCGGAGCTGAAGACTTTGTCAACATCCAAGGGGGAGTCTGTTGGTGCACTGAATGTCTGTTGACTACGTTTATATTGAGTCTTAGGTCTAGATAGGTTGTACGGAGTCAAAAAACAGTTTTTAGGATCTTAGATGCTGATTTCGCTCATGATGACACATATGTCATTATATGCAAAATCATGTTCTTGTTATTTCGCTCATATGTACAATATTAGTGGGGTTTCGCTCTTAGTTTAGCTAGTGATTTCGCTTATACGGTCACATGGGGTTTCGCTCATGTTGTTTGGAGTGAAATCAGACCAACTATAAATACCTATCATGTGATCTCATTTGTAACCATTGGAGCGAAATCGGGTCATGCTATAGGTGACGAAACTCTGTCAAAATCTACTCAGAAAGCATTAATAGAGAAGGAAATTGAAAGGAAAAGTTGTTGTTACTTTGTCTACACTGATTCCGCCTTTGTACGCAAAGATGAACTACCTTAACTGACTTTTCAGGGTCATAGAACGGTCCAACAACACGACTACCTACAACGTACTAATCTATTAGACGAACGGGCCGTGCCTTGACTTGGTATTAATGTCGATGAGTTACGATTCTTTTGGTGTCTTCGATATGATTCCGAGTTTTATAATTATTTGTTTAAATAATTAATATTTTAACTTAAATTATATTTATTAATTTTTGAATAATAATATGTTTTTGTCTTGATAAACTTCGGGTATTTACAAATGTATATTCTTCCCAAGGATGGGGGTATCTTTCACTTGTATATTTTTGCCTTATATCGGGGTCGTATTCCGGTGTGTATTTATACGTACGAGAATACGTATTTTAATTGAATTCATTAAGTATTCTTTTTACTTAATTTCATATTAATTATTCCGGAATATTATCTTTAATAGAGATTCAATATATACTTCCAAAATATATATTTAAGGGATATTACTTAGAAAAATTATTTATAACTTTCAAGTCCAACTTAGAAAATATATTTAAACTCATTTTTCTTCCAAAAATGATATGTTTCATAGTTATTTGAGAAAATATATATTTTACTCAAAAATATTGTATTTTGTTTTGTGCAAGAAAATATATATTTCTTAAAAATAATATATCTTCTAAAAATCTCAAGAAAAATATATAATTCATACTTGTCAAAAATAATATATTTTTCTTTTTCAAAAATATGATATATTTTTGTAGTAATTGTAAAAAATCATGTTTTCATTTCCTTGATATCCAAAATATTATTTACCAAAATATACTTTGTGAATAAATTTTCTGGAATATTTTTGTAAGTCTTATTCCATAGTTCGGTTTCACCAATATTTGTGTAAATGAGTATATTTATTTGTTGGAATTTTTTATTAATATTTTGGATGGAAATTCTTGGTATTTTTGTGAGTTACATTATTTCAAGTTCTAAAATAATATAACTAATACACAAAGTATACAAATAATCACACACATGTGACTTCTAAATATATATTTCCTAATTACATATTTAATCACTTTTATTTATGAAAACCAACCTCCATTAATTATATTTTTGTAATAAAAATTATGGCAAAGTTTATGTAGGAAATTCATGGCTTAAAATACACTTGTAAATATTTGTTTAAAAATATTTCTCTAAGTGTTTATATTTTTAGAAAATTTTTCCATAGTTTCCCCTAAAAATGGAGGTTTCCAAGCTTTCAAGCATATCATTTTCTTTTGTAAAAATCATCACAATCAATTCACAAACACTAATAAACAACCTTTACTCACCAATTTGCCACAAACAAGTAATAATCTACCACTTCATGAACTTGAATACTTGTAAAAATTTGTAGGAACTTAGTAGTGTTATTAGTAAGTCTTGTTACCCTTTAAAATGTGATTAGTTCTTTAAAAACTTCATTTTTAAAGAAGTTAGATGTTTACAACTTCAAATCATATTTTCCAAAAATATTTCTTTATGTATTCTTCTTGTTATACAAGTGTTTCTACACTTGTTTAACCACTAAAAATGAGACTTGTTTATGTAAGAACCCAATTTTAACAAAACTTATATTTTTAACTTTGTTTCTTTGAAAGATCATTCATAAATCTTTAGATCTACATGATTTACAACTTACTTTGATCATTATTTTTCAAGAAACCACTTAGTTATTCAAGTTCATGATTCATATGTGGATGATCCATCATCCTATTATATTTCTACTTTCACATCTTGCTAGATTATGTCTTTAATCATGGTCTAGCAAGATCCTATGATGATCAACATCATTCCTACAAACAATCAATGATCAACAAGCATAACAACTCATATTCATCAAGATTACTTCGTTAAACAAGCTTATGTTCATGTTTACTTCTTATGTTCTTTAGTGTTCTTCATGTTTTTTTATTATGATTCTTCTTTAACCACTAAAAATGGAAGTAAAATAGATAGATCAAGGTTCTTACCACTAGCTCAAGGCTAGGGATGATTCAAGAGTAGAAAATGAGAGGATAAAAGAAAACAAGAGAGGTCCTTCAAGCTCCGAGGCCACCAAGCTTCCTTGTATGATATCTAACACCCTTCTATATATGTAGATTGTATGAAGATGAATGATTGAAGATGGTTGTGTGGGGGATGAGGTTCGGCCGAGAATAAGGAGAAGAGAAGAGAGGAGATGGTGTGTGTTTAAGTGCGTGTGAAATGAGCTCTTGATCCTTCAAGTCCTTTTATAAACCATGTTCCCATTTTAACTCTTGTGTAATATGTTTAGTAAAGGTTATACATATCTAATATTTAATTTAAATAAAATCAACTAAGTGGGGCCATGTGTTGGCCGTAAATAGGTTGGGGGGGGGGGGTAGTAGATTAGGGGTTAACTAGGTTGATTACAATCTAGTTCAATTCTAAGTGTTAGTTACATGTCTTGGTTATTAGATATTTTTTGGAGGTGTTATGGTGTTCGGGGACCATAACAGCTTGGAAATGTTTAAACAGTGCTTCTAGTGTAAATTTGGTGTTTCGGGTAGTGTCCGGTTGTTCGGTTGGTTACTGGTTTGTTAAGGTGCTAAACTACGCAGTTTAGTGTGCTTTATGTATCTTTTTGTGACACTTTTGATTCCCGACACTTAGGAAAGAATTCAGGACCATTTTACCATATTTCTGCATTATATTAGTGTGTTAAAATGCTGATTTATGCTGAATTTTGCTGAATTCAGCACTTTGGGTGAGTTTTAGGCACTTTCCGGCACTTAAACTATCACTAAAAAGGCAGTTTTGGGATCCTTACTTTCCTATACACTACACTAGTGTAATACTTAATTTCTGGCTCATCCTGTGTCTTAATGCACTGTCTGTCTATGTGCTGAGTTCTGTCAGCATATTCCTGATTTATCAGAAAACTATGCTTAACTATACTTAATGCATCATTTAAGGCAATACAGCTTTCATGCAATATTGGCATGACATTACACAATGTATGATGCACATATATGTATAAAGCAGAAATCAGAAAGCAGTTAATTGCAATTCAGCACATTCATTAAGCACTAATCATGATTAATTAATTGTACGGATACCTGGATTTTTGACAGTTGTCACAACATTTGATCAATGCCTCGATAACTTGAACGAATGTTATCCCGATGTGAGGAAACTAACCTCGCCCTTAATTGGGAAAAAATCCATTTCATGGTAACGGAGGGAATAGTACTCGGTCATAAAATCTCAAGCGAAGGAATGGAAGTGGATCGGGCAAAAATAGAAACTATTTCCCGATTACCTCCACCATCCTCCGTTCGAGCCATCCGAAGTTTCCTAGGACATGCCGGATTTTGTAGGCGATTTATCAAAGGCTTTTCGAAAATATTTAGACCTCTAACTAAATTACTTGAAAAAGATGCACCATTCATCTTTGACAAGGAATGCAAAAAAGCTTTTCTTACCTTAATAGAAATGCTAGTCAATGCACCAATCATGTTAGCGCCTGATGATCGGAGTGTCGCACTCCGGTCAAAGATAATATTTATATACCCAAATTACTCTTAACAAATAGCTAGTGGTAGTAAGGGGTCGAACCACGAATAGTATGTGGTTTGCGAATGGACTTGATTGATTATAAACGGTTGTCACAATTTATGAAGCTTACTAGATTAATTTTGTGTTTTTGTTTAATTGAAAAGTTTGTGAAGTATCTAATGAAATCGATTGAATTGATTAATTACTAAATGTTAACGATTCCAAGAAAACTTGATTAATAAAACAATATGGAATAACAAGGTTCACACCCGGTTTCAACAAATGCAAGACCAAGGATTACTATGCGTTTTAATTTGATTTACTCGCATTAATTCATTAACGGGTCAACAATCACAAAGCGTAGGTGCCAATCGCTATCAACGTCATAGACAACGGACCACGATGCTCTTCGTTACCTTGGACTAGCAAATCCTATCAAAAGACAAGGCATAAATACGTGTATTCATTTCACAAAGTCAAATTTAATCACTCACTCGATAATTCGTAAATTCAATACAAACGTAGGACAATTGTCTAAAGATTCAAATGTAATTCAAGTTGTCACAAATCAAACATCAAAACATAATAAACCCTAAATCTTACAAAACTCTACACCGGGGTGAAACCTCCAAGAAATTAGCCACTCATGGTGAATGGGACTTGATCAACCGATGATGGATACTCGAATTGGGTCATCTTGAGCTTGTGGAATGGTGAAATGGTTGAGGGTTAGGGTTTGGTGAGTGATAATGGTGGAAGTGATGATGGTTAGATGAACTAGGGTTTGTGAATTGGTGATGAGGGTGAATGATGATGATGATTCGGATTGTAAGAAGGATGATGATGATGATGATGATGATGATGATGATGATGATGATGATGATGATGATGATGACGATGAAATTGGATGATTCAAGTTGTCACAAATCAAACATCAAAACATAATAAACCCTAAATCTTACAAAACTCTACACCGGGGTGAAACCTCTAAGAAATTAGCCACTCATGGTGAACGGAACTTGACCAACGGATGCTGGATACTCGAATTGGGTCATCTAGAGCTTGTGGAATGGTGAAATGGTTGAGGGTTAGGGTTTGGTGAGTGATAATGGTGGAAGTGATGATGGTTAGATGAACTAGGGTTTGTGAATTGGTGATGAGGGTGAATGATGATAATGATTCGGATTGTAAGAAGGATGATGATGATGATGATGAAATTGGATGATGGATGGATCGATTGGATGGATTGGAGATGGAATGGTGGTGTATCTTGGCTCCAAGAACAAGTTCCCAACTCAAATTAGAGTGTAACCCCCGTTTCTTGGTCGAAATTGATGTTATAACTCGTCCCCCAACTCAAAAATCAAGTTTTTTGCGAAGTGAGAATGCAGGTGGCGTCGCCGACGGCCATTTAGGGCGTCTCCGATGGCCCCTGGAAGTCTCAATTTCACCCGACGGCTTAATCTACTGTTTATGAAGGTTTCTGGCCGACGGAACAAACCAGAGGGCGTTGCCGACGGCCCGTTTGGGCGTCTCCGATGGTGCCTCTAAATACCATTTTTGTTTTCTTCATAACTTCTTCGTTATAACTCCGTTTTACTCACCGTTTTCGCCCACGTACTCGTAATTCAGCCCTCTATCATGCCATCTTCCAATATATTCATTTTAAATCCATTAACATCCCCCAAAACACATCCAATCTTCGTGATTAACCCGGTTTTGTTCATTTCACATCCCTGGTTGATCCCGTTCGCTCCTGGTGCTCCGTAAAGCTCCCAAATAGCTCCTTAAACTCCGTAAGACCCTGCAAAACACAAATCCCGTTTAAAGTAGGCTACTCGAGATTAAAAGTTAAGCAAATACATGAACTTAAACATTAACGAACACCGGTTTTCGCCCACGTATCACATCCCCACACTTGTCGTTTGCTTGCCCTTAAGCAAATCTGTTTTACACTTTCACGTGGGTCGAACGAGAAACACACTTCACATTCTTGAGACGTAATTTAAGGTCTGAAGTCATACTCAGTTCATAATTTTTACAATTTTCAAAATATTTAGCGATAAATGATAATTCATATAAAGATGATTATCCAAGATTAACCCGCCCTTGAAACTCACAAGTCATACACATCCCTCACAATGTTCACTTCACTTGGTTTACAAATTTGCTAATTATAATGATGTATTAGCACTTTTAATGTAATCACTCAAAACCGAATAGAACACGTACCCGCATAGGCTTACAACTCAATCATTCTCCACTACCGAACACGAATAGTATGCACATGTCAAAAGGTCTTTAAAGGGTTGTAATGGGGCTAGGCTAAAGGTGTGGAATAGGATGTTTGAAAGTGGCTATGGTGATGAAAATCCGATTTTTATTACAAACGACTATACTAGCAACCCAAAACTAAATATAAACATCAACAACTATGAGGCAACAACTTTCGCCTTTTATTCAACAACTACTAACACATCTTTTTGTGTTTTTCTCAACGGTTTTTTTTTCATTCTTTTTCATAACATTTTATGAATTTTTTTTTCACGTAAACAAATCACAACCATACAAGCATATACTCCTATAATCGAATTTTCATCACACGGGTTTAAAAAGAAAAGGCTTATGTTTATGGGCTAAATGGGTTGTCAAACGAAAGGTTTAGGCTGAAAGTTAGCTACTAAGAGATAAATTTTTTTGGGTAAGGATAGATAAATGGTGTAAAAGAAAAAAGGTTGACCTAATGCCTTAATCATTCTTGTGCTTGTATTCGGTCTATGGTCTCAAACGTATCAAAAGAGGCAAGTTCTACAATACATGACTAATGGTCCACTCAAACAAAGAAATATGTGTATATATAATGTATACAAATGGCTTAAAATCTCACGTATAAGGGTATGGAAAATGATATACATAAATTGCAAGTTTCTTAGGCGGATTATTCCCAAATAACCACCCGCTAAATACCCGTCATGCTATTAATTCGAACTTCACCATGACAAAAGACCAAATGGGTTGTGTCATCCCTCGTTGACTTAGTTACTTTGTGCTTTTAAGATCGCTTCAAACAAAGACATTTTGAAAAATTTTTGAAATTTTTCCCCATCCCCACACTTGAGGTAAACATTTTCCTCAATATGTAGTGTTTGAATGAACGGGTCAAAAATCATAAATCTTTTACTTACTCCCCCATCCCCACACTTAAGGTAAACATTGTCCCCAGTGTGTAAGAACTAGACTTTTAAGTCGCACAAGGGATGTGACACGACTAGCTTCCCCAAAATTTCACCCCGGAGAATAAAATACAAATTACATTCCACTTATTTGCTAACTAAAAATCAAAGGTAAAAAGAAACGTATGCACCTGGTTTTTCGCTAATTCCTCGTGTGCTCTTAATCTTTTCAACAAAACGGTCGTCTCCCGAACATAATGTACCTACAAATCTTAACTCTTGTGTAGAAGCATGCTTCTCACAACCATTAAAATTTGTTAGTTACCTAGTTCTACCACTTTTATGAAAATATTACCAAACCATACGTTATTTCACTTTGATTTATGTGGAAAAAAGGTACAATAACAACAAACCTAACTCACTTTCGTAGGAATCACGGTTGCATTTAACGTATGCAACAAGCCCTTTTAAACCTCCCGATAGCTCGGGAGGACGAGTAGGTCTCGTGAGGGTTATATAGGGAACATACCCACAGAGTTCATTTAGTCCTAAAACGAAATAACAAAATTATACAACAACACAATTAGACTACAGAGATAAACTAAAACGAATTGTGAAAGGAAATATACAACAACAATTAACTTACCACCTCATTGTGGTCGAATGGCTGTAGGTCCCCTTGATGTATGGATCTTTCACATAATTGTATATCTAACCTAGAGTGCGGAATCCTCTAGATCAGATTTGTTACAGAAACGAGTAGAAAACAGAAATTCCAATCAAACAGGTCTTCTATTGATTATCCAACTTGCAGTTTACAATCAATTCAAGACCTCACAACCTCACAACCACTATCTGTGATCTTGTCTAAGAACCCTAAATTTGAAATTACTTTCTCTCTCTACGTTTTCTCTCTCTAGCCAGCAAGTTTTTCAAAACCCTTATCACAAAACATGTTTATATACCACATGTCTGTGAACTGGGCTTCCTACATGGACTAGGACATTTTCCAAGCCCATTACAATAATAAACTCACTAACCAATAAGCTAAGCCCAATACAAAAAATCCAAAGACTAAATAATCAAACTATTAAGCTGTTGTCACCGAATATGCACCAACAGACTCCCCCTTGACAATAGCTTCATAGTGTAACTATGTCTTCAAACATCTTGTGTTCTTTTGGTCTTTGGATAGCGTCAGCTACACAGCTGCTACACAGCTTCTGACATCAACAGACTCCCCCTTAGCTGATGCTTCCAATCTCCAAAACTTTCATTCATTGTAGATCAATTAGCTATCCTTGGTTAAGGAAGTAAGCTCCAACTCTTCATATCTCTTACTCTCAGCAATGTAGTAGAAGGATCCTACCATGCATCTTCACACATCTTCACTTTACTCTTAATCTGCACTTTACTTGTATTCTGCACTTTTTTTTTGATAACTGCATCAATCTGTTTAGAAACACAAGCAAGTATCTCGAAAAACCATTAGTCTTTTTCACATTTAAAGATAAACCAATATTTTATCTTAAATTGCAAAAACAACTACCTGTCAGTTCAAAATGGAAGTCTTTTGAAAAGAAATATTTTTGGTATTTTTGATTTTTTTTTCAAAAAAAAACTAACAAACTAAACTAGACTAAAAAATATTTACAATTTCATCTTTTTGTGAGAATTATGTGTAAGAAGATCATATCAGCTAAATCAAACTGTTTTCACACTCAGCAGTTAATATTTTATTTATTTTCGTGAAAAGCAGTCCAAGACGATTACCAATATGTTTGTCCACTTAAACAAAATGCATGAACATTTCAAGTACCATTACCGTATGATACGTTAAGGTAATTTTATTACTGATATACTAGCGTATCCCACTTCAGGATATACCCCCGCGATCAAGGTATGCACAAAGATTCATCGTAGTAGGTGAGTATACTGCATTCATCTATTTTATTTTTCAACGTTTAGATAATTGGTGAACAGGTCAGTACTTCCGTACAGCAAAGAGACCAAAATATCTAACGAGGGCTAAGACAAATACCATTTTTTGGTACAATTTATGCTTTTTGCACTTTTTTGAATGACTCTCTATGAGAGCTTCTTCATTTATGGGATTTGGCATTTTTTGCTCTTTTAAGATATCCTGGTTGTGCCTAGGTCAGCATGTATCTGGATGCAGCAGAAGGACAACCCTGATATCCCCAGATGAAATAACAGTATAAAGAACCAAAACCTCAGATTTTGGCAATCTATCAACGCAAGATTTAAGGTCATTAAACCATACACCACTGATGTGTTCCCCACTCATATTCAGTTCATGTATGTTTATATCACATTGGTAAGTTGATTATTTCAAGCTTTTTGCCTACTGGCACATCGTATGATGAAGCTGCTATCACACTTAAGCAATTTAATTCATTTTCAGTGTGACAGTCTAACTTGTTGATATACTATCATTTCTTCTGTTTCACACCATGAAATCTCATTTTTTTCAATTTTTCATTTTTTATGTTTTTGATTTTTCAATGTTTTTGGTTTTTTTTTAAATTGTTAATTTATAACTTACTCCCTCTAAACACACGCACTAACTAAACTCTTTTTGGTTTTAGGGAAATTTCTCCCCCTAAATTTTTGTTTTTATGGAGCAAGTTTCAAAAACACAAATTTAAAAACACAAACAGACTCCCACTTCAATCTAACAATAAGTTTTTCAATGTTAAAGTCTAGAACAAACAAGACAATCACAGAAGTAAATAGTTCGTTACCCATGTTAACCTACTATCCACCTCAGATGCTTTACAGGAATAACCATTGTTGAACATATCAACAGTCCTTCTTGGTCATCCTGCACACACTCAACAACTCGGTTAGACTTAACAACCCAAACCTGACCGGTTTTGGGTCGACCATGTAAATCCACATAAGACGCTTCTAACCGATATCCATCACACCTTACTTGTGTCTTGGATGTTGTACTTGTTGTTGAACAAGATTTATAACTTCCACTAGATCTTTGATCATAAGAGTTCCAATAAACTCTCGGATTTTCTGACCTTTGAAAATTATTATCTTGATACCTTCTTCTCCCATTATCATACCATGAATTTTGAAAAAATTTTGGATGTTGTTGAACATTCGAGTTACTAAAACCCCTATGTTCGTTTCTTCTTTGAAAATTTCGATTACCAAAACTCTGGTATCGATTTTGATATCCAAATTTTCTATTTTGACTTTGAAACTGATTTGATTTACCATTAAAATGACTAAATTTTGTAGAAAAACTTCTTGGTCTATCAAATCTTCTTGTTGTTGAAGTCTTTGATTGAAATCTTGGTTGATTATATTGACAATGTTGTTGAACATCATTATTCAAACCAACCTTGTTCCCATCCTTAACCTCATCAACTTTTTCTTTATTTTTTTTCAAAGGACAACAACTCGCCACGTGCCCTTTGTTGTGACATCTAAAACAAGATTTTGTCTTGTAATTTCTCTTTTTCTTAAATCTCTTTTTAAATGTTTTCTTCTTTTCATCTTCAGTATCCTCATCTGATTTATGAGGTGTACTGTTAGACTCAACAGATTCTTTCAAAGTAACTAGACTACTTGGCAAGTCCGCAGCTATCGGATCCACTACCTCTGGTGCAGTGGGAACAAAATTAGTTAGCTCATCTTCATTTGGTAAAAACGAGTAATCTTGATTCTTAGAAGATGAAGCTTTACTAAACCCCAAACCCTTTTTATCATTACTCTTTTTCAAACTTTTTTGAATGTGAGTCCTAACTAATGAAGAATTTCCAAATTTGTCTAACTTTCCTTTAAGTTCGATAATTTGGTCTTGTGCAATGGCCAATTCCCTGCACTTTTCAGAAAATTCATTAGTTTTATCCTTTACAGTTTCACGAGCCAAATCAATGATCTGTAACAGTTCATTGACTTTGCTTGTTAAACTGCTGATTTCTTGTTCATTTGATTTGAGTTCATTTAAGCAATTTGACTCTCTTTTAATCAAAAGAACATTTGACTCTTTTTGTTTTTCCAATTCAGCTAACAGAATTTTGTTTTGCTCCGATAGGCTGTTAACTTTACCTTGTAGTTCTTATGACACGTATGACTTACAGGTTCTGATCTTGCCTTCACCTCTGTTGTAAGTTCATTCACACCATTCATGCACTTTGAAACTTCTGCATGTTTCTTCTCAACATTCTCCTCATCAGCTTTTTTCTTCTCTTTTTTCACAGCATCTGCTACCTTATCTAAAGCAAGATCCCCTACACTCTGTCCTGATGAACTCTGATAACGTTTTTCTAAAACTTCCCACAGCTCATAAGAAGTCCCATAGTGCTTGATGGTATGTTTAATTCCCTCAGGCAAGGACATCTTAATCACTGCTAAAGCTTTCTTCTCAGCATTAACCATAAGTTTCTCAGATTCATCCATCTTGTCATAAGAAATCACTTTTATCCTTCCTTCAACACGACGTGTAGGAGCAATGTATCCATCAATCATACAACACCACATTCTGAAATCCTCACTCTTCACAACCGATTCAAACTCCTCCTTCCAAACAGCATATTCTTTAACATTGGTAAGCTTTGGCCACTTTTTAACTTTCTCACCAACATTGTCCACTTTAAACATCTTTAAACACGTTTTAACCATAACCGTACTGATAAACCGTACAAAATTTTTCCGAAAACAGATTTTACCAAATTATACCGTTAGAATCGTCTCGAAAAAACGAATCCAATGATATATAATGTCGAAAACCCAATTCGGAAATTTCCAGTGTTTTTTTTAAATCCAACGAGTTCAACGGTGCAAACGGTTTGTCGAGATGAGCTACGGAACAAATTCTATTCACGAAAACGTTAATTCCTGTATCCGTATCTAATTCCTCCACAAAAATAAATACTCCACCTTTTAATTCCTCTAGCTAATTTTGCTGGCAAACCAAGTTAATTTCGCCGGGTTACGATAATTATGCTGGCAAGCCAAGTTAGATATGCTGATAAAGAAATTATAATTTTGCTGGTAGAGTAGATATAATTATCCTGACTTTTTAAATTCGCTGGAACAAATTCGCTGATTAATTCCTCAGATCACTTAAATTCGCTGGGTAATTCCTCTGATCACTTAAATTCGCTGGGTAATTATGCTAGCTGATCAAATTCGCTGGTAAATAATTTCGCTAGCACGACGTCTAGTAACTTCGCCGATCACCGTAATAATGTCGCTGAGGACAATTAAAACGGTCACCAAAGTCGCCTTTGGATTTTAATTTCGCCGGACACCGATGTTAAATTTGCTGGATCAGATAATTCCTCTGATTTATCAGCGGAATTGTTAATTTTGCTAGAAAATTTTGGAAACTCAATATGTTTGAAATTTCTGAAGATTTTCCATATTCTTTTAACAATTTCCTGCAAAATCAACCTAGAGTGCGGAATATCTAACAATGGCGTGCTTGCCGCCCACGAACTCCTCAAAATCACCCACCGGTGATTCATACCAGTTGTTGCCAAACGGTCCAAACTTCCGCACCTCTTCTTCCTTCTTCTTTTCTTGAGGTGACTTCTTCGCCTTCTTCTTCTTGACCGTCTTCTTCTTTGTTTCTCCAAACCTCCCAACCATAGCACATACCTTTTTGTTTGGATTCATGTCCTTTTTAGGACACTTATCCTCACCGAGTGGGTTAGTAAAATTTGAAAAAACATTTAAATTTAATTCCCGGTCACCAAACTTCATGCTTACCGTTCTCGTTGCACAATTTATTATGGCATTAGCAGTTGCCAGGAACGGTATACCCAGTATGACTATCGGTTGGGTGTCCTCAACACACCTAACATAGTCTACTACCAAAAAGTCAACTGGGTAGTAGCAATCATCCACCTTAACAATCACATCCTCCACCATCCCTCTTGGATGCGTGGGAGTCTGATCGGCCAATACCACGGGAGTACCAAACTTTTTTAATGGACCAAAATCATATTGGTCATACAAACTCCCGGGCAAGATGCTCACACAAGCTCCAAGATCTAGGAGCGCCCTGTTAATTTTAAATGTTCCAATTTGAATTAGAATAAGAGGATCTCCTGGATCTTGAGCTTTTTGGGGAAGAGCACTCGATAAAACAGCACTAACATAAGATATCAAATCAACCGGTTCAGGTAATTTGTTGTGCCGTTTTTCGATGCTTAACTCCTTTAAGCATTCCTCATGAGCCGGAACCTTTTTAATGTTATCGAGTAACGGTAAATTAATTTTTGCTTGTTTAAAATTTTCCCACCTCTTGTCCTTTGGTGGGTACCGTTCCTCAACTTTTGATGCATTAATCGGTTTAAGTTCATTTAAACAATTTTCACAAAAAGAATTTTTAGTTATATTTTCAGTTTTAGTTTGTGAAATCATTTTTTGTTCATTTTCACTTTCCGGCTCATCACTTACATCTTCCACTACACCATCAACGAATTGTGGTAGTGGAATGCTCTGAACACCACAAATTTCATCATTCGGAAGAAGACTTACCGCGCTAATGTGTACATTCCTCTCATTGCTCGTGCTTGAGCTTTGATGCTTCTGGTTCATTGTGGTGTCACTTGGGAGTTTTCCTACATTTCCCCGCATTTGAGCTACCTCTTTAGCAAGTTGCTCAACTTGCTTCGCCAACACCTCATGAGATTTATCCCTCATCTAATTTGCCTTTTTCATCTCCTTGATGTCACTATTGGACTCCTTCACTACATTCAATAGTGCATCTATCTTGGCACTCAAATCATCACCACCTCCTTGATTATTCGTCGACCCGTGACCATCTTGATTGTAACCTCTTTGGCGAGCTTGGTGCGAATACCCACCTTGATTTCCCGATTGGAAATTCGGATTCATTTGGTTGGAGGCATTACCGTACCTAAAGTTAGGATGGTTCCTCAACCCGGGTGGTAAGTGTTGGAGTTCATATCATATTTCCTCCGGTCCCCATACACTTGATTCACCTCCTTGGTGGCTTTGGCAGTTCTCAGTCCGGTGACCGATGTCTCCGTATTCTCCACATACGGCGTATTGCACCGCATTCACTTCTCTTTTCTTCATGCGAGCCAACTCCCGCTCTAACGTTTCAATCCTATCCTTAGAACTCGCATCACGGTCGGGCCAAGACCTTGAGGTGGGGTGCTTTTTGGCTCGATTAGCCGACTCTTTCGCCTTTGACCTCTTGCTCTTGCTCATCCTTTCGAGGAACTCCCAATCGTCGTCCTCATGATTGCTCAACAAGGTTCCATTACTAGTCGACTCAAGGTGGTTCCATGTCTCATCATCCAAACCCCTTACGAAGCATTTGACCAACTCCCATTTTTCAATTTGATGATGAGGGCATTTCGGAATCTATTCCTTGTATCGAGTGAAAGCTTCATGTAGCGGCTCACTTGAAAGTTGGAGAAAAGACTGAATTTCATCTCTAACATCATCGGTCTTCACCATTGAGTAATATTCGTCAAGAAGAAAAAAAGAAAAACTTGTTGCATTTTAGCCCATGTGCGAATACTACCCGCCGGAAGTGTGAGAAACCACTGCTTCGCCTTATCCATCAAAGAAAATTGAAACAGTCGAAGCTTGACCTCTTCCAAGGCGAAATCATGCCCTCCAATAGTACTACATATGGCTAAAAACTCCGCCAAATCAGTATATGGCTCATCATTAGTCCTCCCATTGAAGTGGGGGAGGATGTTGATGTAATGAGGCTTACAATCGAACATTTTTCGTTCACATACAATCAGTGAGTCATTGTCAGTGACCACCGGCCTAAAACGGTCATTGACTCCTCTTGGAGGTTGTTGACGATGACGTGGACCGTCAACTTCTTGATCAATAGGTCTTCGATTATCCCGTCTATTACCCCCACGATATCCACCTTGATTTCCACCTTGGTTACCTCCTCCCACGAAACGAGGAATCTGGTTATGATTGGCATTGTTATTATTGTTGTAGTACCCATCATTCTGGTTCCATAAATTGTTGTTCCATGGGTTTCGGTTGTTTCCATAACTGTCGTTTCTCACATTCCCGTAACGATAATTATCGTTCCCCATATAATTCGCATTTTGATAGCCAAACTCATCGTCTTCAAAACCTCTTGCGTTGTACACAATTTCCCGGTTCACATACCCCCAACCGTCATCATCTACCCGTTCATCGTAGTTACCCCCGTCATCCGAGTATTCCGAGTGAATACTCACGTGCTCCGGCGATTGATAATCCGGAACACTATACGGCTCATCATCGAGGATGGAATTTCTTAATTCACCGATGTTAAAAAACGGGTCTTCATTCGCGGGATTGCCGCGGTCTCGGTTGCCTCTTCGGTCGGAATTAACATTCCGGTCATCAAGTTTAGCGGGTAAGGAATTGTGTCGGTGAAGGTTTTGTTGTGGAGGTGTTCATTGGTTATTATTCGGGCCTTGGTTTTGGAAAGGTGGTGTGGGTGGTCTTGAATTGTTACCACCACCCGGTTGATCTTGAGGTATATGTCGCAACCCCCGCCCCCTACTTACCCGGGAACGGGCGGCCGCGGCCAGTTTCAGTGGTCGGTGTTTATCAGTTTGGCAGCGGAAAATTCATCAGGACCGTAGTTAGGAAATATTTTATCAGAGTAAAATACCACACTTTTATAATATTAAATACGTGGAAAGTTCCCAAGTTTATAGTACACACATTTTCATAGGTATAAACCCTATTTTATTTAAATTAAAATATCTCTTAATTTAGGTAACTTTTATAGCCACTTTTCCAAGCCTTCAGTGCTGTCTAGTTGGCTTCTATTTGGCTTTTACATTTTGTTACCTGAAATGCATTTAAAAACATTTTGTTAGTGGGAAATACTGGTAAGTGAATCCCAATTTAATCAAGACAAGAAAAACCATTTACAGCATTGAGGGCGGTCGCGCAATTACATTTGTTTATTTTCTACTTTAATTACCACCCACGGTAATTGTATACAAAACCCCAACATACCCCCAACAATTTGTATACAAAACCCCAACATACCGACAATAATTGTAGAATACAAATACTCAATCATTGTTTAATATAATGTAAAACATTTGAGGTTTTGTAAAAACAGTTTGCAAAAAGGAGGATTACTCACATTGCTATCTTAGGGTTTTCCTTTGTGATTTCCTGTTGAATATAACGAGGCAGAACTTCGTTATTTAGGGGGGTATTATGCCCGGGTATAGTGTATACTATCAGAAATTTGAGAGAGAAAGTTGTGTGTGAGCGATCGGAAGGAACTGCCGATGCTCCCAATTTATAGGAGCTGATTTGGGGTTTCTCGCAGCCCGCGTAGGAAACAGCAAAAGGGCTTCATGGCCCGCGACGTAGGTTGGGTAGGCCCTAGCCTGTCCCAGTCACTGATCTAGCTTCGACACGCGGTTGACACGTGGCAGCACCGGGATGCGCCCTGGTGACTAGCTGTCGCGGCCCGCGTAGGACGAAGAGAGGGTCTTCGCGGCCCGCGAGCGATGCTCAGAAATTGTTTTTATTTAATTTTTAATTATATAAGGTATTTTGGGGCCGGTTTTCGTATACGGGGTGCATTTTAAGATGTATAAGGGCATTCTAATTATATTAGGGGTGTCGGAAATAATTTTGGATGGTTGTTATATCCTCCCCACCTTCTTTTAGAACTCGTCCTCATGGTATACTGAAATAAGTGCGGGTATTTCCTTTGCATCTCTAATTCAAGCTCCCAAGTGTATTCTGGTCCTCTCTTAGAATCCCATTTCACTTTGACCAGAGCTAATCTCTTGTCTTTGAGATTCTTGACCTTTCTGTCTTCAATTTGTAGAGGCTTCTCTACAAACTTAAGCTTCTCGTTTACCTCTATATCTGTAAGAGGTACTACCAACGATTCATCGGCTAAGCACTTTTTGAGATTACATACATGAAATACATCATGTATTCCAGCCATTTCCTCTGGCAGTTGTAGCTGATAAGCTACAGGTCCTATTCTTCTAATAATCTCAAAAGGTCCAACATACCTGGGGCTCAGCTTTCCCCTTTTGATGAATCTTACCACTCCTTTCCAAGGAGAAACTTTCAATAACACTTTATCTCCTACTTGAAATTCCAACGGCTTTCGCCTGTTATCAGCATAACTCTTCTGTCGATCACGTGCTGCTTTAGTTTTTCCTTGACTTGAACAATCTTGTCGGTTGTTTCTTGTACTATCTCGGGTCCAGATAGTTGCTTTTCCCTAATTTCTGCCCAACAGACTAGAGTTCGGCACTTTCGTCCATAAAGTGCTTCGAATGGTGCAGCGTTGATACTGGTATGATAGTTGTTATTGTAAGAAAATTCTATCAATGGTAAGTGATCGTCCCAATTACCTCCGAAATCAATTACACAAGCTCTAAGCATATATTCCATTGTCTTAATTGTCCTTTCGCTTTGTCCGTCCGTTTGAGGATGATAGGTTGTGCTTAGATTTAGCTTGGTTCCCATTGCTTTTTGGAAACTTGTCCAAAAATGAGAGGTAAAATGGCTATCTCTATCAGAAACAATTCATAAAGGAATTCCATGTAATGAAACTATTTCATTTACATACAGCTTAGCTAATTGTTCCATACTAAAAGTTTCCTTCATCGGTAAGAAAAGAGCTGACTTGGTTAGCCTGTCTACAATCACCCAGATTGTATCATTACCTTTTCTTGTCTTGGGTAATTTGGTAACAAAATCCATTGTTATCAATTCCCATTTCCATACGGGCATTTCTAACTACTGCAACAAACCGGAGGGTTTCTAATGTTCAGCTTTAACTTGCGAACAAGTTAAACACTTAGAAACATAGGCTGCGATACCCTTTTTCATTCCTATCCACCAAAAATTCTTCCTTAAGTCCTGATACATCTTATCACTTCCAGGATGCATCGTATACTTAGACTTATGGGCTTCCTCTAATATACGGTGGCGTAGGTTTCCTAATTTGGGTATCCACGTTCTTTTCTTATGGAATCTCCAAATTCCATCTATTCCTCGTTCTAATTCCTTATTCATTCCTTCCAATTTTTTAGTATCATCCTTGATTACTAATTCTTGTGCTTCCTTAATCCGGTCATTTAAATCTACTTGTAGATTTAATTTAAGAGAACGCACTCTTTTTGGCGTCTCATGATACTTCCGACTTAAAGCATCGGCTACTACATTAGCCTTTCCTGCATGATACTGAATATTACAATCATAATCACTAAGAATTTCCATCCATCATCTTTGTCTCATGTTTAATTCCTTTTACCCGAAAACATACTTAAGGGCAATTCTCTTCATGATTCTTAAGTTGCCTAGATGCATATGCTATAAACTCTTATGATCTATGAAAATGGTAAACTTACTACCATAAAGGTAATGTCTCCAAATCTTAAGGGCAAAAATTATGGCTCCTAATTCCAAATCATGGTAGAATAATTCTCTTCATGATTCTTAAGTTGCCTAGATGCATATGCTATAACCTTTTGACGTTGCATCAACACACATCCATAACCTAACTTAGAAGCGTCACAATAAACTACAAAGTCTTCAGTTCCTTCTAGTAACGCTAGTATGGGTGCGTTGGTTAATCTTTGTTTAAGAATTCTAAAGGCTTCTTCTTGTTTTAGTCCCCATTCAAACTTAATGGATTTACAGGTTAGCTTAATTAAGGGAATGGATATTCTAGAAAAATCTTAGATAAATCGTCTATAATAACCGGCCAATCCTAGGAAACTTCTAACCTCGGTTGGTGACTCAGGGGTTTTACATTTGGTAATTGCCTCAATCTTTGTAGGATCCACATGAATTCCTTCATGAATGACTAAATGCCCAAGAAATTGTACTTCCTCTAACCAAAACTCACATTTTGAAAACTTGGCATAAAGCTTTTATTTTCTTAATAAACTCAGGAGTGCATGCAGATGCCTTGCATGTTCTTCTTTACTCTTAGAGTAGATGAGAATATCATCTATAAAAACAATTATGAACTTATCCAAATATGGCTTACATATTCGGTTCATCATGTCCATAAATGCGGCTGGGGCATTGGTTAGACCAAATGGCATGACAGTAAATTCATAATGGCCATACCTTGTTCTAAAGGCGGTCTTAGGAATGTCCTCTTCCTTTACCTTTAATTGATGATATCCTAAGCGTAAATCGATCTTAGAGAAAAATCGAGCTCCTTTCAGTTGATCGAATAAATCATCAATTCTCGGTAATGGGTACCGACTTTTAATCGTGACTTTGTTCAATTCACGGTAATCAATGCACATTCGCATTGACCCGTCTTTCTTTTTAACGAATAAGATTGGTGCTCCCCATGGTGATGAACTTAGCTGTATGAATCCTTTCTCCAACAATTCGTCCAATTGTTTCTTTAACTCTTGCATTTCTACCGGAGCCAAACAGTAAGGTGCTTTGGCAATTGGTGCTGTTCCTGGTAGTAGATGAATTCGGAATTCGACTTCCCTGTCCGGCGGTAGTCCTGGTAATTCTTCTGGAAACACATCTGGAAACTGAGATACTACTGGAATATCTTTCAGTTCTTTTCCTTTAGTGTTAATGATTATGGAAATCAAATACACTAACGATCCTTTCCTTATATAACTAGCTGTTCTCATCACAGAGATGAATTTTGTGGATCTAGACGGCTTATCTCCTTTAATTGTGATCTTTCCGCCCTTTGGTGAATTTACTTGGATTGACTTTTGATCACAAAGAATACTGGCTTTATTGGCTATTAACCAATCATTTCCTAATACAACATCAAATCCTGCCAGATTCATTGGGTAAAGGTTTGCAATAAACTTTTGATTTTAAAATTCTATTCTTGCTCCCTGTAAGATTTCGGAAATCTTAACGGTTTCCCCACTTGCTGTTTCTACTAGACACTCTTGTGGGAGTTTAGTTAATGGTTGATTGAGAAGTTTGCAAAACGAAGTATTAATAAAACTTTGGTTTGCACCAGAGTCAAATAATACTTTAGCAAAAACATCATTAACTAAAAACGTACTGGCAATCACGTCCGGGATGATCTTTGCTTCTTCTGCGGTTAGTACAAATGCTCTATCATTTTTAGTAGTCTTGTTGTTCATGGCTAGAGCTAGTTTTGGACAGTGTGGTTTGATGTGCCATTTTTCTCCACAGTTGAAGCACACTCCATTACTAGGTTTCTTCCTTCAATCTTCTTCTTTGTGTCCTGGTATCTTGCAGAAATTGCAATAAATGGAGCATCTTCCTGAATGCTTCTTCTTGCAGGCTTTACAGTAAGGTGCAGAGGTAGAACCTACATTTTTCCCACGGTTGGAATTTCCATAACAAAATTCCTAGGTAAGCCTTTGAGCTAGGTTCCTCCTCTGGTCCTCTTCTTGTGTACGTACTAATTCATCAGTCAAGGTATTTGCTAGTTCTACAGCTTCTTCTATAGTTTGGGGTCTAGCTGCCTTGACTACATGTCTAATCTCACTGATTAATCCCCAGATGTAGCGGGAGATTAATACTGGTTTTGGTGATGCAAGGGTTGGCACTATTCTAGCATATTCAAAGAAAGTAGTAGTGTAACCCTTACTATCTACTCCAGTCATTCTAAGGTTTAAGAACTTATTTGCTATCTGTTCTTTTTCATTGGGAGGGCATAATTTCCTTTCCACCGTGTTCTTAGATTCTTTCCATTCCATATTGTAAACCCTATCACTTCCCCTAGACTGGAGGATAATGTTCCACCATTCTAAGGCTGAGTTCTTAAACAAATTGGAGGCAAACATTATCTTATCCTCTTATGCACACTTGCTTATTTTTAAGACCGCCTCAGTCTTTTCTATCCAGCGTAAGGTGGCAATGGGTCCTTCGTTGCCCGAGAATTCTATTGGTTTACAGGACCAGAACTCTTTGTAAGAACAACCATAAGACATGGTTCTTCTTCTTTTGGGAATGGGCACTTGAAGTATTGGTCCATTGTTTACGTTGTGTTCTGGTTCAGCGGGTCATTTACTGTCATTATTACTCTTATTATCTGCTTCCTTAACCGTTTTAATAATATATGGCATCGCATCTATAATTCCTTTTGCCACTATGTGTTGGATGGCACTATGATCTACTTGGTTTCCATTATTATCATTATTCTGGTTTTCTTGATTCACTTCGTTGTCCATCTCAATTTTAAACATTTACCACATATTAATATCACAAGATAATCTTTAATGCAAACAATCACACAACAAGCATATTGATCAAAATCGTCGAACATTGCGACCTTTACTCTATTTTATATTATGCATCTATATTTATTACAAATACAACTAGAATTGAAAATACAATACTAGTATGCATCCCTAGCTGTTATATAGATATTACATTTTTTTTTTCAAACATATATATATATATATATATGGACGTAGTTTTTAAAAGACTTAGTTTTGCTATTCAAAAAGGGGTAGCGGCGCAGCTTGTAGCCCGTTTACCAACTATCTCGATGTAAATTATTATTCTTTAAAAAAAAGATGTTTAATAAAAATGATATATATATATATATATATTATTACTACTGATAGGGTTTCATCCAAAAGTCCATATTACGCTTGTCATATTTTCAGACAAGTCGTTCCCCTATTTGTCTCATCCTCTCACTTCCTTCTAAAATCTCCTCACCAAAGGTTCGGAGTTCTTGCACATTCTCAGTGCTTAAAGGTGGTGCGGGTGCTGGTATTGGGTTTGAGAACTGTGGCATTGGTTCTTCGTGTGGGTAAGGGTTCTCTAGGATTTCCCTGATGAATTGGTCATTATCATAATACGGGTCCAGGGGGTCCAGGTTTGGGTAAGCTGCTAGGTTTGGCATGGGTTCGTCTGGTATTGGATAGCGTTGTTCATAATCTATATGGTCATCAAACCATGGGTCATAGTCTGGGGGATGGGGTGCTGGTACTCTAGGTATTTCTGCTGGGTTAAAATCAGGCATTGGAATTTGGTTTACAGGGTTTGGTTCCAAATCCATAGGTTGTGTGGGAAATAGTGGTAATGGTTGGGGTGCTATGAGTTGTTCTATATTAGGGTCTGCAGCTGTAGTTGCTAAGATATGAAAATTTGCGAGACTCCTATTGAGCATATCCTGAGTGTGAGCATTCGTTTCTCTATTAGCGGTTGCTAAAGCATGCTGTTACTGAAGTTTTCTCAACCTTTTTCTACGTTCATGGGCTCCTCTGCTGAACCATTTTCTCTTCTTAGGAGGGAATGGCTCTTCAGATTGTGCTTTGAACACTAATATCCCGTCTTCAGTGTCAGCCGAATACCCTGATAGGGTAGGCTGTGAAGAGGTACCTTCATCCCTAGGTGGCTAGACAACTGACGGTAAGCGTCTGAAGGTCCTTGGTCGCTCATACTGTAAACTAACAAATAGTCAAATAACACAAAATAATAATATACAGATATGCATGTATCCATGTAAATTATTTCCTAACATATTGAATAACATTTTGGTGTCAGCAGAACACTTCTGTGGCTGAATCAGTGGCTTAGCTCTGATACCACCTTCTGTCGCAACCCCCGTCCCCTACTTACCCGGGAACGGGCGGCCGCGGCCAGTTTCAGTGGTATCGGTGTTTATCAGTTTGGTAGCGGAAAATTCATCAGGACCGTAGTTAGGAAATATTTTATCAGAGTAAAATACCACACTTTTATAATATTAAATACGTGGGAAATTCCCAAGTTTCCATTACACACATTTTCATAGGGATAAACCCTATTTCATTTAAATAAAAACATCTCTTTATTTAGGTAACTTCTATAGCCACTTTTCCAAGCCCTCAGTGCTGTCCAACTGGCTTCTATTTGGCTTTCACATTTTGTTACCTGAAATGCATTTAAAAACAATTTTGTTAGTGGGAAATACTGGTGAGTGAATCCCAATTTAATCAAGATAAGTAAAACCGTTTACAGCATTGAGGGCGTCGCGCAATTACATTTGTTTATTTTCTACTTTAATTACCACCCACGGTACTGTCAACCTGACTTGTGGTCATGCTACTACTCACAGTGTAGTGACAAATTTTGTATACAAAACTCCAACATACCGACGATAACTGTAGAATACACATACTCAATCACTGTTTAATATAATGTAAAACATTTGAGGTTTTGTAAAAACAGTTTGCAAAAAGGAGGATTACTCATATTGTTATCTTAGGGTTTGCCTTTGTGATTTCCTGGTGATTATAACGAGGCAGAACTTCGTTAGTTAGGGGGGTTATTATGCCCGAGTATAGTGTATACTATGCCGAAATTAGAGAGAGAAAGTTGTGTGTGAGCGATCGGAATGAACTGTCGATGCTCCCAATTTACATGAGCTGATTTGGGGCTTCTCGCGGCCCACGTAGGAAACAGCAAAAGGGCTTCGCGGCCCGCGACGTAGGCTGGGAAGGCCCTAGCCTGGCCATGTCACTGATCTAGCTTCGACACGCGGTTGACACGTGGCACCACCGGTATACGCCCTGGTGACTAGCTGTCGCAGCCCGCGTAGGACGAAGAGAGGGTGTTCACGGCCCGCGAGCGATGCTCAGAAATTGTTTTTATATAATTTTTAATTATATAAGGTATATTAGGCCCGGTTTTCGTATACGGGGTGCATTTGAAGACGTATTAGGGCATTCTAAATATGTTAGGGGTGTCGGAAATAGAGGGTTGTTATAGTATATGTTGGACGTTTTCAGCGGGATAGAAGGTTCCTCGCGCTCCGGTCAAAGATAATATTTATATACCCAAATTACCCTTAACAAATAGCTAGTGGTAGTAAGGGGTCGAACCACGAAGAGTATGTGGTTTGCGAATGGACTTGATTGATTATAAACGGTTGTCACAATTTATGAAGCTTACTAGATTAATTTTGTGTTTTTGTTTAATTGAAAAGTTTGTGAAGTACCTAATGAAATCGATTGAATTGATTAATTACTAAATGTTAATGATTGCAAGAAAACCTGATAAATAGAACAATATGGAATAACAAGGTTCACACCCGGTTTCAACAAATGCAAGACCTAGGATTACTATGTGTTTTAATTTGATTTACTCGAGTTAATTCATTAACGGGTCAACAGTCACAAAGCGTAGGTGCTAATCGCTATCAACGTCATAGACAACGGACCACGATACACTTCGTTACCTTGGACTAGCAAATCCTATCAAAAGACAAGGCATAAATACGTGTATTCGTTTCACAAAGTCAAATTTAATCACTCACTCGACAATTTGTAAATTCAATACAAACATAGGACAATTGTCTAAAGATTCAAATGCAATTCAAGTTGTCACAAATCAAACATCAAAACATAATAAACCCTAAATCTTACAAAAGTCTACACCGGGGTGAAACCTCCAAGAAATTAGCCGCTCATGGTGAACGGGACATGATCAACGGATGATGGATACTCGAATTGGGTCATCTTGAGCTTGTGGAATGGTGAAATGGTTGAGGGTTAGGGTTTGGTGAGTTATAATGGTGGAGGTGATGATGGTTAGATGAACTAGGGTTTGTAAATTGGTGATGAGGGTGAATGATGATGATGATTCGGGTTGATTTGGATTGTAGGAAGGATGATGATGATGATGATGATGATGATGATGATGATGATGATGAAATTGGATGATGGATGGATCGATTGGATGGATTAGAGATGGAATGGTGGTGTATCTTGGCTCCAAGAACAAGTTCCCAACTCAAATTAGAGTGTAACCCCCGTTTCTTGGTCAAAATTGATGTTATAACTCGTCCCCCAACTCTAAAATCAAGTTTTTCGCGAAGTGAGAATACAGGTGGCGTCGCCGACGGCCATTTAGGGCGTCCCCGATGGCCCCTAGAAGTCTCAGTTTCACCCGACGGCTTTATCTGTTGTTTACGAAGGTTTCTGGCCGACGGAACAAACCAGAGGGCGTCGCCGACGATACCTCTAAATACCATTTTTGTTTTCTTCATAACTTCTTCGTTATAGCTCCTTTTTACTCACCGTTTTCGCCCATGTACTCGTAATCCGGCCCTCTATCATTCCATCTTCCAATATATTCATTTTAAATCCATTAACATCCCCCAAAACATATCCAATCTTCATGATCAACCCGGTTTTGTTCATTTCACATCCCCGGTTGATCCCGTTCGCTCCCGGTGCTCCGTAAAGCTCCTAAATAGCTCCTTAAACTCCGTACGACCTGCAAAACACAAATCCCTATAAAAGTAGGCTATTCGAGATTAAAAGCTAAGCAAATAGATGAACTTAAACATTAATGAACACCGGTTTTCTCCCACGTATCACCCGATTGGAAACTACCTTTTAAAATCATGTGCGATGCAACCGACTTTGGACAACGAAGAGAAAAACACTTTCACCCAATATGTTGTGCAAGTAAAATTCTTAACGATGCTTAAGAAAATTATACAACAACCGAAAAAGTGTTACTAGCCGTAGTATTTGCTTTTGATAAATTTCGTTCCTATCTTGTTCTTTCTAAAATGATAGTCTATAAGGATCATCCCGCCATTCGATACCTCTTCAAAAAACAAGATGCCAGACAACGTTTGATCCAGTGGATTCTTCTCCTCTAAGAATTTGATATTGAAATAAAAGATAAACGAGGAGCCGAAAACACCGCCGCCGATCACCTATCTGGCTTAGAAGATCCCGCTTTGGAGATCACTCAGGAAGAATTCATCAATGAAAAGTTCCCCACCGAATCCTTGGAGATGGTCGAATATCAAGAAGAACCATGGTACGCTGACTATGCTAACAACCTCGCTAGTGGCATTCTTGTCAAGGGTTGGTCACATCAACACAGAAAAAAATTCTTTACCAATGTAAAACACTATTTTTGGGAAGACCCATATCTTTTTAAAATATGTGCTGATCAACTCATCTGAAAATGCGTCCATGGTTAAGAAGCAAGAAATATTCTTCGCCATTGTCATGAAGGATCGTACGGAGGACATCATGGAGTTGCAAGCACTGCACGAAAGGTACTCGATTCTGGATTTTATTCACCAACCATCCATAAGGATGCATACCATTTCATTAAAACATGTGATGCATGCCAACGAACAGGTAATATCTCTTCAAGAAACGAAATGCCTCAAAATGGCATTCTTATTTGTGAATTTTTTTTATGTTTGGGGTATGGATTTTATGGGACCTTTCCCACTGTCAAAAGGTAACAAATATATTCTTGTAGCGGTTGATTACATGTCCAAATGAGCCGAGTCCGAAGCTCTTCCAACTAACAACGGGAGAGTTGTGGTAAAATTCTTAAAACAATTATTTTCTTGTTTCGGTGCTCCAAAAGCACTCATTAGTGATAGAGATACCCATTTTTTCAATAAACAATTAAATAAAATTTTAACAAAATATGGGGTCTATCACCGCATTTCAACCGCCTACCATCCTCAAACCAACATTCAGGCCGAAGTAACAAATCAAGGGCTAAAAAGAATCTTAGAAAAAACCGTAGGTCAAAATAAAAAGAATCGGGTGGATAAACTAGATGATGCTTTATTGGCCTTCTGAACCGCCTACAAAACACCAATAGGCACCACCCCATATAAGCTTGTCTATGGAAAAAATTGTCACCTCTCGGTAGAAATTGCTCACAAGGCCTACTGGGCGTTAAAAACGTAAACCTAGACCAAGAACTTGCCGGTAAAAATCGATTCTATCAGTTAAACAAATTAGATGAATTGAGAAATCAAGCATACTCTAACTCCGAAATTTATAAGGAACACATGAAAAATATACACGATAAAATAAGCAAACCTAAAGAGTTTTGGGAGGGGGATCAAGTGTTATTGTTTAATTCAAGGCTTCGATTATTTATGGGAAAACTAAAGTCAAGGTGGACGGGACCATTTTCCATCACCTAAATCTTTTCACATGGAGAGGTAGAAATTAAGCCTCCAACCGGAGAACCTTTCAAGGTAAACGTACAAAGGTTTAAGCTTTACCGAGGCTTCATTAAGGATGAGGAAGTTGAAATGGATCTTCAAGAGGTAGGTATGTGATCGGAAAATGATCAAATGTTAATTGTAAATATGCATATTTTTCTTTTTAATCATCTTGTAGGAACAATAGGGAAGCATCATCCTTGAAGATTTGATGAGAAACAGGTAAGTACAAAAGGAACCATGGAGAAACGGTCACATACACGTGCACAATAAATAAAATAAAGTCATTGGCAATTTGAACATGGGGCCGTGCCCACCTGATACGCCCCCATGCCCAAACGCCCAGATACACAAAATATAATAAAACATGGCGCGGGGCCGTGGCCGACGTACTGACAGACTATATAATGCATTGTCTTCACTTTTTCAACACAAAACACGGACCCGTTTCTCTGGAGACTCCGGTTCCTGATCATTTTCCGTCAGATTTCAAAGATCGACCTACCTACTCCGACTACAAGGTATGATTCTAACATTATAGTTAGTTAGTTTAACAATTTTCATGTAGTATAACATCAAACATTCGGGTTTAATCTAGGGTTCTTGAACTAGACCCGTGCCAATATCGAATTTTTGTTTAGATCTTTTTAGTAAGTGCTATGGGAAGTAAACCACTGAATGTTGTTGGAGAAATCAGGTTGTTCAAACGGTTTTAACCAAACCCTTGTTCTTGACCGGAAAGCTTAAAATCAAAAGGGTAAACGAGTGTTATATGCAAAATTGATAGTTGGGGTTTGATTTTTGGGGTAAGCCGCACCTAATGAACCAAAAATTTTGAATTTTTCGAAGCCGGCTCGAAAACCTTAATTTTTGAAGAAACAGACGATTCGACACGGGGTCGTGGCCAACTAAGACCCCAGACACGGGGCCGTGTTGAACAGACACGGGGCCGTGTCCAGACAACCAACCTGATTTCAATTTTTTGCATAATTTTTAATGTATCAACTGTCTTACTGGTTCTTTCTTACTGGTTGTTTCTTGCAGGGATGGTGCCACACAAGTTCCTCAGGTTCAAAACCACTTAACTTGAGTACCAAACTCTGTATGAAACTCTACAAGCAAGACATGAAGAGCCTCCGAGACAAGTCCGGTATGAAACACTTGAAACAGTAGGGCAACGGGAGAGATATGATGCTCTTGTTACTGGTCCTCTCCGCATCTTCTTGGAGACCCGGCCCCGATCAATCCAACAATACAACATGGAGTTTTTTAGTACACTAACGTTCAAAAAGACTAAGCCGGACCTCTTTGATTCTGATGCTGTGCAATTCAGGTGTAGGGTGTAACGCCTTGCTTTTCGTAGCTTTCCGTTTTTAGAAAGATTGTATTGTATTTCTATTTTCAGAAGCTTATTCCTCTCGTAATCGTAATTCGCTTCGAAACATTGTAAAATCTGATACTTTGATCGTAATAAAATGGATCTTTTTATATGAAATATACATTGTTCGTATATTCATTCATACATTCAAACGTCTTATTCAATTGTAAGCTCATGGCATATTCGTATCATGAACATGTTTAACATACAAACGATTAATCAGAAATACGTGATTTAAACATTCTACACGTACATATACTTGTTTAATCATTTCAAAACTTCACTTACTTCTTACAACACAAAAACCATGTTTACATGCTCGTTTAGCACTTGATTTCATGTTTTAAATACATATTGGGCCTTGTTACGTGTTAGATAAACATTAATACATCTTGGATATGTAACATACACTACAATTATACAACTTATATGTCAAAAAAATAGTAAGGTTGTTACCAGCTGCGATCGGAATTCACAAGCAGCATTAAGTCCTTTTGTATTGTTTAACTCCTAACTAATCATCGTTAATGCTCAACTAACTAAACCCTAATCCCATCCCTATAAATACCCCACTTCTCCATTCATTTTTCCACTTTAAAAATACTTTAAACACTCCAAAACACTCCCTAAACTCATCTAATTTCCAGCAAAATTGAGCAGAAAGTTTCAGCCATTCTAATTGAGTTTTAACTCACTTCTTCTTCTGTTTCTTTCTTGTTTATCTTCTAAACACTTGGATAACCTCTAGGAAGGCTTTCACAAGTTTTCTTGGGCAAACTAAGGTGAAGCCTCACCATTTTTGAGGTCCAAAGTGCACTTTATTTTCTGCTTGTTTTTAACTTCTTGTATCTTCATGTTTTTTATAGAAACTTGGTGGAATCTTGTTCCCACCAAGCTTACAACTTAGTCTATGGTTGTGGCTTTGTGTTGAGGTGATTTCCATCAAAGTTTTGGGTTCAAACACCCATTTTAATTTTGTTTATACATGGTAATTGAATGATGAAAGCAAGCGCAAGACATCATCTTCCATATGATGAACTTATAACTAGTGAAGTGTGAACAAATGGAAGCCTTGGCTTTCCAAACTAAGTCCCACTCCTTCATTTGAACCTTGTATGAACACTCAAAGTGACTTACTAGAATCAAAGTACCTTAGCCCCGTCTAGCCCTCCTCACTTAGTTAATTCTTTCCATGATGTGTTAGCACACCCGGGTTGTAGTGTACTTGGTCACTTGAGCATTGTTAGTTAGGTTTATTTTCTTATTATTCATGACCCTCCGAATCATCTTCATGATGGTTTTTGTAGTGGTGAATCATATAATGAGGTTTTAACCTCCATGCTTGACAATACATGATACTACATGATATTCTTGATTGGACTTAATTTAGGTTATTATTATTATAACTATGTAAGTATATAAAATATATAAAACATGGTTGAATTTGTGATGATAATCAAGTTATGATTATTCGTCATAAACCTAGGCTAATATATCTAAGATTCTAAGATACTTGTTATGATTCTAATGGGCAGTTTGGGACCCATGAAACCATTTAAACATAGTTTCATAAAACAAGCACTTAGAATTAGATATTGCTTTCACATACATACTTTTGATACTTTAAATTCCAAGTCCAAATATTCCATTCTTAATTCATGAACTCACACACCTTTGTTTCCCCCATGTAGGGTGACTTGGCGATTCCATCCTCAATAAACTCAACTCTTTACGGGATTAACAAGTTTGAAGCTTGCAAAACCGTGAGTACACTTGAACCATTTTTGTTTTACATATTTTGGGGTGCAACATGTTAGCTTATTAAAATCACAACACTTAAACTCTACTTTTATGCACAAACAATCCAATACATGCATGCATACATGATACGTCTATCTTGGTTAGTTCGTTTTGTGATTGAACTTGTCATTAACTTCAATCAAGCCTACCTTAACATGTATAGCGCTATAGGAGTAACGCACCGCCTGTGAACATTGGGTCATGTTAAGAATCTTTTACTTGCGTGAACTTTGGTTTGACTTGTTTATCACATGCTAGATTTACGTTAATCTTGGATACCATAGTTTGCCATGTGGATTCGTTTAAACTTTTCTTTTATACTTATGCTATGTACTTAAAACTCGTGTACTCGCCAATGCTTTTTGTGTTGAACTATACTTTTAGCGTGTTGCAGGTTGATGATGATGATTATGACGAAATCTAGTAGGGACGACCTTAGAAACACATGTTGAATTACTGGATTAGTTTACTTTATTTTTGTTGAACTTTATTGTATTGTCTTTCCATGTTGTACTTGATTTTCATGTAGTATTTGACAATTATTGATATGATATGATATGAAATTGGTTTTGAATTAAACATTATCGCAAATAGTGTTATGTGTGATGAGCAATCTATTTCGTCTCACTCTGATGTTTCCGTCATCGGTTCGGGTGTGACATCGGGGTGAATGGTACAACATATCTACTGAACCAGAATTCACTGAAGCTATCCGAGAACTACTAGACAACCTGAGGCAAGCTGCACGGGCAACGATCAAAAATGGCCACTACAGCCCGAGCTCCACAAAAAGCGCCAAAATCAGGGACCCACTTATCCGCTACATTCATCGGGTCCTTAGCGGTGCTTTGTGCCAAAGGAAAGACAGCGGTGGGGTGGTGAACTTACAAGAGCTTACTTGCCTTTTCTGTCCCGTAACCCGTCAACCCATCGTCGTCGCCCACATGCTGATACGAAACATGGCCGCCAACGCCACCGCAGACACCCGCACACCCATCTTTTATGGTGGATGGATCGCCAAGCTGTTCAAAAACTACATTAGGCGAACTCCGACAGTGTTCAACAAGGGTGTTGGTATAACAAAAGCTAATCTTGTGGTGTGCCGAAGTATGAATCTGATCATCGATTGCCTTGACAGAACTATGCGCTTTAAGGATGCAAGAGGTCGGGTTTGGAACCTGAATGACCCAGATGAGATCCTAGCAATCGAAGATATCCCGAACCGTCCTCGCCCTGGATCATTTTCGGGCTCCTCATCACAAGGAGGGAGTGATTTTCCTAACCTCATTAATTTATACAATATCATGCAGCAAACCCTCCAAATCTCAAAGAACGCCTATAGCTTGGGTCAAAGCTCGAGCTCCCGGATTGGTAGCATGGAACGCAACATTATCACCATGCAAAACGACATCACATACATCCGGGACAACATGGTGTTTTGAGGCGAGGAGGAGGAAGAGGAGGAGGGACAGAATATGGATTCAGATTAGGCCGTAGTGGCGGCAGGCGACGTGGTTGTCTTTCAGGTTATCTCTCCCTGACATTGAACTTGATGGTATTTCCCGGCTGTGTCCCGTTGAAACAATTTACTTCCTTGAACTATTTACTTTTCTGCATTTTATTTTCTTTTTGTGATGTGGTGGTGAACAACTTGAAACTACGGTAATTTAGGTTGCATTATGGTTATGTTGTATTGTGTTGGATTGTGGTAGTATTGTAGCTCACAGGTACCATGGGAAGCTTGGACACACTAAGCATAGTGGTCCCCAAGCCTGGAAAACAGAAGCCAAATGAAAAAACCTGCATTTTTACCTGAAACAGACAAGTGCCACAGGGTCGTGCTCACCAGACACGCCCCCGTGCCCAACCTACTGATGCTAAAAATTTCTCCCTAGAAACTAACACGGGCCGTGTCCACCAGGCACGAACCCGTGCTCACTTCACTGTAAGTTTTCTGAAAACCTAGTTTAGTGGTACTATTGACCACGGGCCATGTTCATCCGACAGGCCCCCGTGTCTAGTGCCCAGTGACTGTAAATTTTTGTCATTTTACGCATTTTTTACACATTCAACCAAAATAAACCCTATTCTGGACACATTGAAGGCAATGTGTAATTTAGGTGTGGGGGGGGATGCTAAAGCCTTGAATCTTTTGTCCTAAAAACCAAGCCTTACGCAAAACTCGCCTTGGAAACTGCTAACCACCCAAACTTTTTCAAAATTATTTTTTATTTTTTCTTTTATTTATCTTGGTTTAGTTGGGTAAATAAGTTCTGAAAATTATGTGTTTACTAATTTACACCTGATAGCTTCATGATAAAAAGAACCAATTAAGAAAATTATAAAAACAGGCCTAACAAATCTTTGTAATATTTGATTATTTATATACAATTTTTACTACAACCCCCTTCCCACAAAAGTGAGTTTTGAGCCTTTATCGAGCATATAAATACACATATATACTACTTGCTCAATTTTCGTTTCTTGTGTGAATAGCCCGTTTGGTTCTTACAAATCTAGAACTTGCCAAAGCAATACGTTCCAAGTCCTTACCAACACAAATCCAAGTAAGTAAATGGCAGAGGCATTAGGACTAAACCCGTTTTTCGTTTAAAACCTTTATTTTTCTTTCTTTTTAAAAAACATTCCCCTAGATAAACCCTGTTGAGCCTTAAAACCTTTCATTTCTAAAACCCACAAAAAACATATTTTTGCATAAACAACCACCCAGTACCTCAAAACCAATCCTTTTTATTTTCACACCCCTTATTTTCAGTAAATGCAGCACTTTTGAAAATTATAAAAAGTGACTTCATATCCAAAAAAATCCAGGTACTTGAAATAAAATAAGCAAAAATTATTGCTTATAAGTATGTAGCTTTTAATAAAGTCACATGCAAATAAATTTTCAAAAGAAAAAGCTAACATTTTACAATTTTAGCCACTTTCAATAAAATACACCTACCCGAGCCACAACCTACCCTTTAAAAAGTCCTCTCGATACTTACAAGGATGAAAACGTCAAAAAGGAGGAGGTTTGATTACTTGTCAAGCATACAGTAGGGGTGTTTTAGTCAAAAATTACCGAAGCAATTTAGTGATCAAACTTAGTTTGTGAGGTAGTGTGCTATGTAAACTTATAAAAATGTGTTAACTTTATTGAAAATGTAAACAGTTTCAGGATATAGTTCCGGGATACAGAACTATATCAATTTGTAAACGAAATGCAAGTAAAGTAAAAATTGACACGAGATGTACGAGGAAAGCCCTTGATCTTTCTAGATCGCCGGCATAAAACCTGGGAGCTGACAATAGTCAGCTGCCTTGTTCTTCTTTTTGCTTGAATAACCAGGATACAATGCAGGATAATGCTCGGATCGAATCTAAGTGTTACAATGATTGTGAATTGTGAGTGTTAGTGTGTGTTTGTAGCTAGAAATGAGAGTGTACGAGTATGAGAGCTCGAAAGTGTGTCCATTCCTATGATCTGGCACTCCTATTTATAGTTACAAGAAATAACAAACTATGCTAAAAATCCGGGATATTCCCCTATTATTCCGGGATCCTACGAATATTCCCTTTTGACCGTTGTAAACCCCTTTTCCAAGCTTCCAACGTCTTTCTTTTAACCACCTTAACCTATTCTTCAGGGAGACCAAGCCTCATGACCGTTTGTACCTTGCAGCCAAAGCAAATTGTTAACAGCACGCAGGATACCCTCGCAGGATGTTACCAATATCCTGGTCCAGTATCCTGGCAGCGAAAATAGACATATAAAGTCAGGATATAATTTCGGGATATAGGTTAGAAAATTCCACCCACAACAATTGTCCCCAAAAATATAGCTGTTGGGATCCTTTGATCTTAACATATGTATTTTTCTGACGTTATCTGAAGTCTTAATGGATAGAGATGTGATGTGACCTGATGCAGCTTTCAAGGCTAGTATTTCTCATAGTTAGCCATCTTCGCCCTATATCTTCTACTTTCTTCTTGTTAATTATCACATTGTATCGTACCATTCAGGTATTCCCTCTCTCTCTCTATTCTTTCTTTGTGCATCTTTTCCGTCGTCACCGATCTCATGGCAAAACGCACTCGTTCATGCTCCGGCGACTCCAAGCCAACCTTGTAGGGTCTTGAGCGTCTAACGCATCTCTACACCGAAGCTTGTGAAACAGTGAAGATCTCGGAGGCCAAGTTGAAGAAAGCTAAGATCACTATCGTGGATCAGGGGAAGATCGTCGCAGCCAGGTCACAACATTATGAAGATAAGTTAAAAAAAGGTGACTCTAAATGCCGAAGCTGCAGTTAAGAAGGCCACTCAGAATGCTGAGATCCAGCTGGTTGTGGCCGAGGTCCAACATAAGCAAGATATGGCTTCATTCAGGGATGGCCTCAAGGGTTCCGTCGTAGTTTCCCTCCTTCAGGCCAGGCTTAAAATGGCTTATGAAGCCAGGATAGCGGGCTTTAAATGCCCAACCTGGACCGTTGATGTCTGGGAGAAGAAACTGAAGGATCTTGGTTGCAGTCCTGTGACGTATCCTGCCAAGCCGGAGATTGGCGAATCTTCCAAGGCGGGTGAGACGGCGGAAAAAGCTGGTGATGGTGGAGCTGGTGCTACCCCGTGAGCGGGTGGCAAAGTGAGCGATGATGGATATTTATGCCTACGCCAGAGCCCACTTTCTTGCATGTTGAACGATTTACTTTCCTGCACTTTAGACATTAGTACAATATGATGACCAAGGGTGGAGGGATCCTGAGTTTCAGGACGAAGCCCTTGGTCGTTGATGTGAATATTATAACAGTTGAAGGTGGAGGGATTTTGAGTTTCAAGACGAAGCCTTCGACTGTTATCTTTAATATGCTTTAGTCATTGTTGTACCCTTGGTGGATGGGTTTTGGTTTAAAACAATACCAAGGGTGCAACCTTTTGAATCATTAATATAAATCTAACTTTTGACCTTATCTTTGTGTTGTTCTTGCATCTTATTGTTTTTATATTATGTGTTATTTGCAAAAATCCTTAAAAATATTTTT
Organism: Helianthus annuus; assembly: GCF_002127325.2. NCBI lineage: Eukaryota > Viridiplantae > Streptophyta > Magnoliopsida > Asterales > Asteraceae > Helianthus > Helianthus annuus. The sequence continues at coordinate 132,265,253 of NC_035447.2, forward strand.
CTTTTATAACTTGAAAAACACTTAGCGAATATAAAAATTTGGTATAACACAAACTCCCATAGTTAACAAGTTCCATTTTTTTTAGATAAGGGTCTTATACTCAGAGCAAATTTAAACAAGAATCCATACCAGAGAGATTTAGGAAAACACTTTGTAATAGACCTTTGGACCATTGACAATGTCCCTAGTGGGATATAATGTTTGCATAGGTTTCCTTCTTGCTCCAGCATAAATGTCCCTAGTAGGATATAGTATCAGCATACATCATGTTCCATCACGGATGTCCCCTGTCTGTGCAGGACATTGCATTAATATATGACACACTTGAGTATCTCTTCACTTAGTGATTAAACTCCGTAACTTTTCACCAACAGAAGAACGTGTGTAAACACAATCATAGTTCGTCATTTCTTTGGAACTTGTTAAAAAGTTTAGTTTCACTGGGGATATCCCTTAATATTCTAGGGATAAACCCTTAGTATCCTGGAGATAGATCCATAATATTCTGGGGATAAACCCTTAAGTATTCTGGGGAAAATCCCAAATTTTCGTGCACTACAGGCGGGAGTGTATAAACCCCAAGACTTAGAAAGGTGAAAACCTTTAAACCTTAGAGAGTATGAAAATACCCTTTCACGAGAGATGGTGATCAATCCTCATATACCTTTAGGATCTAGGGTATAGCCAACAGTAACGAAATTGTCAGCCACTTTTACATGAACTGGTCCCGCCACCTTGAACTATCCCTGGATAACTCGCGCTCCAGGCAGGGTGTTTAAACCCAATTCGTGAGAAAGGTGAATACCTTTAAACCTGTGTAGGGATCAGGATCCCTTAAACGTGAGAGAGGGGGCCAATCCTCTAATCTTTCGAAGTATCCTGAGTGTGTATCCTGGAGCTATATTCCAAAGCATATTCTACAAAACACCTTTAAACTAAAGTGGGTGTTAGCTTGGCTAACACCCCTCCGATGCTTAAGTCAGTATTGGGTTCAAAAAGAGTAAATAAAATTAGATGAATTTAAGAGAGATAGAATTCATACCATCCTGAGTTAGAAATTAAATTCTAAACTCACTTGAAGTAAGCTTTAAGGTGTATAGCATTCCAGGATCTTGGCAACATATCCCCTTCCATATTCTTGAGTCGGTATGCTCCTTTCCCAGATTCTGACTCAATTTCATAGGGTCCTTCCCATTTTGGAGCTAATTTTCCATCGGCAGGGTTGGTTGTATTATGAAAAGCTTTTCTCAACACCCAATCTTCAACTTAAAATCTTCTAGTCCTTAAATTCTTGTTATATGATTTGGCTATCCTCTGCTGGTATGCCGTCATCCTCAGCTTTGCTGCATCTCTTGTTTCATCAATAGTATCCAGTTCTTAACATAAGATTTCAGGATTTGATTCAGGGTCCCGTAGGCTTGATCTAGCTATCGGTATCACCATTTCTGTCGGGATCACTGCTTCTGCCCCAAATACCAAAGAAAATGGGGTTTGCCCAGTAGCACTCTTCACAGTTGTCCTATCTGCCCATAGAACAAAAGGTAATTCTTCTGCCCATTTTCCTTTCTTTGCTCCTAGTCTTTTCTTCAAGTTGTTGACGATTATCTTGTTCGAAGATTCTGCCTGCCCATTAGCTTAAGGATGTATTGGTGTTGATGTGATCATTTTTATGCCCCAACTCTTACAAAAGTCTGTGGTTTATTTGCTGATGAACACTTCTTGATCCCCGACTTGAACAAAGGCTTCTACTTCAACCCATTTAGAAAAGTAATATGTCATTGCTAACATGAAGACTTTTCCTCCTGGAGCTACAGGGAGTTTTCCTACTATATCCATTCCCCATTTCATGAACGACCAAGGGGATACAATAGGATATAATGGCTCTGCAGGCTGATGTAATACATTACTATGTCTTTGACATGCGTCACACCTTCGAGCATATTCTGCAGCATCTTTCCTCATGGTAGGCCAATAATATCCTGTTCTTAATACTTTTGAGAATAACGACCTGCCCCCAGTGTGGTTACCACAATCCCCTTCGTGTATATCCTGAAGCACTTCTTTGGTTTCGGGATCTTCCAAGCACCTCAGGTATGGACCTGCAAGAGATTTCTCATATAAAACATTGTTTATAATAGTGAATCGTGATACCTTCATCCTAAAGGCCTTAGGATTCTCATCTTTTGGGATGTGTCCTTCTTTGAGATATCTTATGATTGGAGCCGTCCAGGATTTGGGATCCCCTTCAGGATACCCAGCATCAGTATCCCGAACACTCACTACTTCCTTATCCTGAGGATCCGTTGCAGGATACAGGATATGTAATATTGGTATTTGGGTCCCTTCTGGTATCCTGGTTGATGATCCTAGGTTTGCCAGTGCATCAGCCTCAGCGTTATCCTCTCTTGGTACCTGTTTAAGTGTGAAAACATCGAAATATCCTGCTAATTTTTTGACAATTTCAAGGTATTCAGCCAATTTTTCACCTTTTACTGCATAAGATCCATTAAAATGATTAGTGATTAACAAGGAATCGACAAATACTTGTAAACTCTCGATATTCATGCTCTTAGCCAATTCTAATCCTGCAATTACAGCTTCATATTCTGCTTCATTATTAGTGGCAGGAAACTCACATCTAATAGCCTGGGGTAATATGTCCTCCTGTGGCGATTTTAGTAGTATACCCAATCCTACACCTCTCACATTAGATGCACCATCAGTATATAATGTCCAGGATTCTAAGGTTTCTCCTAGTTGTTGTACTTCTAGGTCTACTTCTTCTTGTAAATCATTACTAAAATCAGCCACAAAGTCCGCTAGAGCCTGAGACTTTATAGCATTTCTAGGTTCGTAAACTAAGACAAAAGCACTTAATTTAACAGACCACTTAGCCACCCTACCAGACATCTGAGGTTTCCTAAGCACATTTTTAATAGGATAATTAGATTTAATAGGAATTCTATGTGTTTCAAAGTAATGTCTAAGTTTAGTCGATGCCATAACTAAAGCTAATATTAATTTTTCTAAGTGTGAATATCTAGTCTCAGCATCTAGTAAACTTTTACTAACATAATAGACAGGATACTGCTGACCTTCGTGACCCTTTACCAAGTAATGACTTTATCATCCGTAAGCATGGTCATCCTTGTGGGCTTATCTCCTATTTCCTCCTTAGCCTTCCTGGCATGCCTCATAGCTGTAGAGTAAGAAGTTCCACATATGTCAGATCCCCCGGAGATAAAGTTAATTATCTTGGCATCTGGTGGTGGAGATGCAGCTCTCTCAGGATCCTGGTCAGTATCCTGAGCTTTCTTCTTTCTACCGAGGAATTCTTTCAAGTATCCTTTACTCAGCAAGTAGCTTTCTCCTTTCTCAAGGCTATGCAATCATCTGTCATGTGCCCAAAGTCTTCATGGAAGGAACATCATTTAGATTTATCCTTCCAATCTGTATTCCTTGGATTCTTTTTCGGCCACCTAGCTTTGTCCCCCAGTCCCTTCATAGCATACATTAACTCAGGAACATTTACAGAAAAACAATACTCTGAGATTTCAGGATATTCTTCATCGTCCTCATCTTCAACAACATTTACTCTCTTATTATCGTTCTTAGCATATGGCTTTGAACGATACTGTTTGTAGGAAGATTTTGACTTCCTATTTGTCAATTCACATGTTGAAGATGTGTTCATCCTCTCATGCATTTTCTTGTCATCTTCAAGCCTTATGTATCTCAAAGCCCTATTCCGAGCTTCATCTAAATTCCTGCAAGGATTCATTACAAGATCCTGATAAAATTGACAATCCTTCCGTAACCCCATTTTGAACGCTTGTACTGCCGTAGCAACATCAAGATTCGGGATATCAGGTTTTCTCTACTAAATTTGTTAACATAATCCCTTAGGGATTCTTGTGATCCTTGTGTTATCCTGTAAAGATCACTTGTTAGTTTCTCAAAGCTCTTGCTATAAGAAATTTGACTGATAAACAAATTAACTAAAAGAGAAAATGATGTAATAGAATAAGGTGGAACATTTAAAAGCCATTTTAAGGCTAATCCTGTTAAAGTTAAACCAAAGCCTTTGCATAAGCATGCTTCCTTAAGTTCTGGTGGGATTGGATTTATTTCCATGCTTTCCCTATACTGGGCAATATGCTCCTCAGGATCTGTCGTCCCATCATACAACTTCATGCTGGGAGTCTGGAATCTTTTTGGAATTTCAGCATCACAAATTGGACGAGCAAATCGGGATATCCCATGACTATCCTGGGATACTTCTGGTACAGACTGCACTACTCGAGGAACACTTGATATCATATCCTTCAATTTTTTAAGTTCTCTGGTCAATGCTGGTGTTACACCTATATCCTGCAAAGAATCAGAATTATTAGTGGCAGGGATACTGATATTGGCAAACATGTTACCAGCCTATTGACTCTTGCCATATCCTGGACCATATCTTGGGCCATATCCTGGATCCCTCACGGTCGATATCCTGGCGGATGATGGTATCTCCAGCATGTTGCTCCGGGACTGACTCGGTATCATGTTGCCTTGATTATCCTCGGTAAATGTTGCTGAACAAAAGTTCAGCATCCTGGGCTGTAGAGGAGTAGTTGTATCCTCCATAGGTTTCCTGGAGTTTGACTTCAAGAGTTATATATCCTTCATGATCATCTGGTTAGCTTCTTGCTGCCTCTTCAGTTGTTCCTGTATACTACCAAACAAAGACAAAATTTCGTCATTAGAAGCAAGGATATGGGTTCTCCCTGAATTTCTGGATCTAGAAACATTCTGAGCAGCAGGAATTTCTCTCGGTGTGTGGCTTTCATTTCTCCTCTGAAAAGTTTGAACTTGTGAAGGTGGAGGAGGTAATGAACCAGCAGCAGCAGAGGTTGAAACAGACATGGAAGAAGAGTTCAAATTCGATTGAGAAGCCATTAGAAATAGTTTTCAAAAGAATTTCGAAAACAGAAAACCGAGTAATGACTTTAACAAAGTATTGATTCAAAATAGCACCACTTGCCCCACGGTGGGCGCCAAATTGTTTTAGTCAAAAATTACCGGAGCAATTTAGTGATCAAACTTAGTTTGTGAGGTAGTGTGCTATGTAAACTTGTAAAAATGTGTTAACTTTGTTGAAAATGTAAACAATTTCAGGATATAGTTCCGGGATACAGAACTATATCAATTTGTAAACGAAATGCAAGTAAAGTAAAAATCGACACGAGATGTACGAGGAAAGCCCTTGATCTTTCTAGATCGCCGGCATAAAACCTCGGGAGCTGACAATAGTCAGCTTCCTTGTTCTTCTTATTGCTTGAATAACCAGGATACAGTGCAGGATAATGCTCGGATCGAATCTAAGTGTTACAATGATTGTGAGTGTTAGTGTGTGTTTGCAGCTAGAAATGAGAGTGTACGAGTATGAGAGCTCGAAAGTGTGTCCATTCCTATGATCCGACACTCCTATTTATAGTTACAAGAAATAACAAACTATGCTAAAAATCCGGGATATTCCCCTATTATTCCGGGATCCTACGAATATTCCCTTTTGACCGTAGTAAATCCCTTCTCCAAGCTTCCAACGTTTGTACCTTGCAGCCAAAGCAAATTGTTAACAGCACGCAGGATACCCTCGCAGGATGTTACCAATATCCTGGTCCAGTATCCTGGCAGCGAAAATAGACATATAAAGTCAGGATATAATTTCGGGATATAGGTTAGAAAATTCCACCCACAACAAGGGGTAACTTCCAAACCAGGTACGAGCGTTTTTCACTTATACATCGTCGGCTGAGTGTTAAGTGATTATTTGTGAGGTGTGTAAAACTTGTATATAATAAATAAAATGTTATAAAGGCATGTTATGCCCAAAAACAAATAATTTTCTTAAATTGTGTTGTAAAAAAATCATGACGAATAAGACTGTAAATAAAGTAAAAATAGAATAAAATTAGAACTTGGATTCCTAACACTCTAAAGATAAGTCCAAAACATTCTCTTCTACCTATTCTGCTTGGGTGTGCAAGCCACGATAAAGAGTTTTGATTGAGGACAAGCAAAGATTCAAGTGTGGGGGTATTTGACGTGCTTAAATACAACATATAAATTATATCAAATATGGCGTAAAATCAACCCTTTTTTAGTACTAATGTTGGAAAAAGCACGTTTCTTTGTTCCTTTATAATTAACAGGGTCAAAAGAGGTTAAATGCACGAAAAGAGCAAAATAACAGCAAAAACCAACATAAAATACAATGAAGGAGGATTGATGCAACTCGCCAAACCCCCGTCCACATCCAAACCAAGGAAATAACAAAATCAGAAGCTTTGGCACGGGGCCGTGCCCACCAGGTATGGGTCGTGCCTAGTGAGAATTCTCTGGAGAAGAAAAAGAGAACAACAAAAGACAAATCCAAAGATCAACACGGGGCCGTGCTAAGGCAACACGGGGCGTGGTCAACTCTAGGATTCACAAGATCTGAGATAGTATAGTAAGTACTTTGGCCACGGGCCGTGCCGTTGATACACGGGGCCGTGTTAGTACGAAGTCTGACACTGCAGTTAATGAAGAGGAGAGAGACTGATGACCACGGGGTTGTGCCAGGCGGGCACGTGCTGTGTTGGACGTCTGATTTTTAGCTATAAATAGGGGTTCTTGGTTTCATTCCAACCATCCCTTTGCAAACCACTTCTCTCACACTTGCCACCACTACAACACCATCATCCACCACCATCATCCATATTCCATCATTTAGAGTGTGTAGTAGTCTCAGGATCTAAGATCGATCGTAAGAGTTCTTGTCAAAGAAAGGCCATGCTTGGCTAAACTCTTACATCACTTGGTGAAGACAAATCTTTTATGTATTACTTTTTAATTTCCAATATTTGGCTCCTTTTTAATTTGATATATATTAATGACTTTAATAACTAGTTTTTTATATTGAAGGCGAATTTATCTAACCATTGTTCATATGTTTTTGATTCACATATTCGTGTCTTTACAGTCTATATAAAGCGCGTTAACTACTTAGAAGGGGGTTAGAAGGGTGGTTGGGTAATTCTATGTCTCGTTCAGTCTATAGATCCTGCGAGAACCTGGTTCAAGCTTAGTACCAAGGTTGGATGTCACACCCCGACCACGTAAAACAACAAGACGTGGCGGAAACGTCGGGGAGTGTTGTAACAGAATCATTGTTTCACAACCATGGATCAAATAATTTTGTTTTATTGAATCATTGAACTCATTGTTTTATTATAAATCAGATAATTACAAATATTGTCTTTCAAATTTTAAAGTCGCTAAGGCACGAGTCCATCCTAAGTGTAGCATGTATCAACAATCATCACATAGCTGCACCTGAAACATGTGTAAAAAAATAGGTACGTCAGCATAAAAATGCCTATGAGATACATAGGTTTCATTGATTTAGGATTCATGACTTATAAGTTTAAAGAAAAAGTGTTTAAGAAAAGTTAGTCATGATCCTTGTAAAATGTTTTTGTTTTGTAAATCATATAAAAATCGATAAGAAAATAGACGATATAAAAGATGTATAAATAAATAATTAGGTAAAAATGAGTTTATATATATATATATATATATATATATATATATATATATATATAGGGGATGGTTCAAATGAAAACCACTTTTATTGTGAAAACTCGAAAACTAACTAAAAAAAGCCTAAAAAACACACAAAAAAAAAATTCAATTTTTTTTATAAAAATCGCTAGTTTTTATATATATAAAAAAACTTTTTTTCAAAAAAAAAATAAAATTGTGTAGTGCACATGTGTAATAATACACATGTGTAGTACACATACATATGTGCAGTATTACACATGTGCACTACACAAAAAAAATAAATTTTTTTTTTGAAATTTTTTTTTTATATTAAAAAACCTGCGAAATTTTGATTGCAAAAAAAAAATTAAAAAAAAAATTTTTTGTATGTTTTTTTGGCTTTTTTTAATTAGTTTTCGAGTTCTCACAATAACTAGTGGTTTTCATTTGAACCTTCCCCTATATATATATATATATATATATATATTGTTTGAAAAACAATATTTTGATAAAAAGGTTCATAATATATATATAAATATATACCTTGGTTTTAAGAAAGTCGAATAAGTAATATATTAAAATATATTTCAGTTCCAAAATAGTCTAACAGATAGTATATTAAATATACTTTAGTTGTCACAATAACAGTTTTCAGTAGTATATCAAAAGTATACTTTGGTTTTATAAATAACATATTAAACTATGTTTTGGTTCTATAACTAACATATCAAAATATGCTTTGGTTTTATAAATAACATATTAAACTATGTTTTGGTTTTATAAATAACATATCAAAATATGCTTTGGTTTTATGAATAACATATTAAACTATGTTTTGGTTTTTAACAAAATATATGTTGGTTTTGTACAATATCACATATGAGAGCATATCAAACTATACTTTTGGGAATATAATTAAATATACCAAAAGTAATGTGATTTAAGAATTCATTCAGACCTAGTGCATCAAACTACACCTTTGAGACTATAGGGATACCACAAAGGCAATCCCTATTTGGATGGAGAAATAAATTGGTTTCAGACATTCCATGACAACAGGAATGGGGTGTCAAATCCTATAGCGCTATATCATACTACCAATCGGTCTGGTGAACATAAAATAAGTACAATTCAACAATTAATTTTATAATCGTTGAAAAATCAGTGTTTAAACCATAAATAATCATTCAGTTTGTCAAAAGATAAGTACTAATATGTATAATCAATTATACTTTGAAATCATGAACATAACAAATAGGTACACATGCTTCACCCCAAAACATTGAAAACAGTAAAAGAGGGGACTATGTACTCACTTGAGAGTGCTTAGAAGTCTTGAACAACTACCAAGCAAGCTAGAGGAGTCACAGAAATCAAACGGCACCTAATATGGGTAACTAAGTAAATAAGCCGGACCTAAATCGGAAGATCGGATAGGATGAGGTTTTGTAAGTCAAATGAGTATAGGAACTCATATAATATGGTCTAACAAAGCCTACATCCTAAAATGAAACCTAACCTAAGTGCTTACGACCCATTACGGCCCGTTTAGGTAGCTTACGCTACTTTAACGCGTCGTTCGCGTAACACGCGTTCGGACCGCCTAACTAGTCCTACGACAAGTATTATATGCCCTAACATGTTTAATTATGTTGCATAATCATTTAAATGACAAAAGTCTGGGTTACATATGCTTAAATATCAATTATGCATGAAAAGGGCGCTTTGATCATTTTCCTAAGGCATATAAACTACCTATCATACAACAACTTAAACGAAGTTACCATATGGTATAACCTCTGAAGGTTATTCCCTATACAACTATGGTCACGTAAAGTGTTTGGTCGGATCCTAATGATCGACCAAATGGGTCGGGTTCGAAAGTATAAGCGATTGTTTAGATCGCTTACCTTACGACCCTACATAAGCACTAATCTAAAAGTGACAAGCTAAACATGTTTAAAACATGTTTAACAAATTTGAAAACAAGTTGGATATCAAAACAAACGGTTTTGATACCTAAGAGTAGTTTGGTTACAAAATACGCATAAACACGCATTTTGGCCGAAACTACGACTCGTCACTACACCAATCAACGTGGTAATCAGTAGGCATAGTCACTAGGGACTATAACCATCGTGATTACGCTCACGTTGCGAAGTTCAACCAAACTTCGTGTTGACCATAGACTGGTCAATGCAGAAAGTCAAACACAGTTTGACTTTCGGACTCGAAAAGCGATAAAAGAACGAAGGAATACTTACAAAGGGTCCACGCTAGTTTTGATCCGATTTACCCTCAGGTATGAAGAGTATTCTTCAACTTAGAGGGCCAAAATCATATCAATGTCGGTTTAGAATGAAAGGGGGTGGGTATTTATAGATTTCCTTGAACCGTTAAGATCGTTTATCGATAACCGAGCTTCAATCTCAACCATCCATGTGGGCACATGGTTTACAAATACAAGGGGCATGTAAATACCATCAAAATTGGCCCATAGGATCAAGGAAACCATGTGCAAAACAATGGGAGACCTGGGCATTTTATAAAATGGTTTCTGCTGTGCTGGGACTCCCTTACGCACCGTAAGAGGTCCCATACAGTCCGTAAGGACCCTATGTGCTGGTAGAAACTTTCAGCAATTGGCAGAACAGGCCCCTACACCTCCAAACTTGATTTTTGATGCGTTTTGCCACGTTTAAGCCCCGTTAACCCCATTTTAAGGCTCTGAAATGAAGTTAAAGTATAGGGAACTTGAAATGTGCTCAAAAATATCTCAGATGGAGCTCGTTTGGTCGTACGGTTGCGTTGTTCGGTAAATTACGACGGAAGTCGTAACGGACGCAAAAACAATCCAAATTAAGCGACGAATGAGATTTTATCATGCCAATGACTAAAATAAAATATTTTAATGATTACATAAATTTTTGGATGTCCGGATGTATTCAGAACGTAAGATATGCGCTAAAATGCAAACATATGCACTTTTTGACGCTTTTAGTCCCTGTTGATCAAAAAGTTTATTTTTGCGCACCAAACACCTCAAAGCCTATTTCTAAGCTATGTAAAGGATATTTAGGGCATATTTAACTTATGATCAAGTTCCGGAATGTTCGTTACTATACAAATCGGTATAGTTTCGCAGTTTGACACAATTAGTCCCTACAATCAAACAAACTTGATTTCAGCACACCAAACCATCCAAAACTTATTTCTAAGTTATGTGGAGGTTATTTAAGGTATGTTAAGCCTATTTCACTATTCCGGAGTGTTCGTTGCATTAAACTGGTTATATTTACGCATCAGTGTGCGTATAACCTTCTAGAAAGCGATTTAAAGCTTGAAATCGAACAAGAATTGATATGTGCAAACGATACACATATTTATACAAATCCCCAGTATGAAATACAATATTTCATTGGTTTGGTATTTGTTTGATGATAGAAGTGACATAGGTGTCACAGTCTCCCCTACTTTAGGAAATTTCGTCCCGAAATTTAATTTTAGGGGAAACTTTGTGAAGACAACTATGATGATTTCGCTTTCAAATAAATTCATTGAACCCTAAGTAAAACTCTGGGCCATGTTAGGATTCTTAGCGAAGTTGTCAACCCTCAAAGTGAAGTCCGTGTAGCAACAAAACATGGAGTTTCGAACTACGGACAGAAGAACGTTTCTCATGAAGACTTATCATAGGAAACTTGGTGTGTGTTTTGAAAACAGTGTTGGAGAGTGTAAGATAAGATAACATTGGTCAATGTCTAGGACTTCTAGTAACTTAAATAATGCTACGTTCGCAATGTAGTAAGGAACACTTATATATAGGAAGTACCAGCGGCGTATCCACCATGCTCCTTTCTACATTGTTCCCGTTTCGTTACTCTCATCACTATAGGTCTTAACACATGACAAAATTTGCTGTGATTTCTGTGCACTGAATTCCATAATTATGTATGCATCCATAATTACGTAATTCCTTGCACAATCCGCACAGTTCATTTCATAATGTGTAGGGCAAAAATCAATTGAATAAACATGAAGCAATTTGACTAGACCACCAAAGGATCTTTTTAACTAGATCAACGAATGATCTTTTTAACTAGATCAACACATGATCTCTTTAACTAGACCGTTGTATAATCTTTCTAAAATAGACCACTCAAAGGGAGCCTTTCAATTATATCATCACATGATATTCCTGATCAGATTTTCAAATCAATCTTTTTAACTAGACCACTCAAGGGGTCCAATTATAGAATAGTACTTTATAACCCAAGGGACTTAACTGCAACGCAGAAGTCCATGAAGGATTTAAGATAGTACCTTTAGATATCCTACTATGAATCCCTCATATGAGATATGGAAGATTCTATGAGGATTTGGATAACGAAAATTTAGTTTACACAAAAACACAAGACGTAAAAGGAAACACATAAACACATCTAATCACATAACTGTTTAACTTGATTATTAATTTGTTATCTTTGGACACGGGCATTTAAAGCACACCAGGAATCCAATCCGTGGATTTCATTTGGCACTTTAAACATCTTCAAGAATCTAACTATGGAGATAGAAAGATCTTTAATAGGAATTTGGCTTCATTTCTTAAAAGAAACGAGCATTTAAGATTCTTGGGGATATCACAAGTGATCATAAAAATTGACATAACCACACGAGTAGTTTGTCTTTGTGTTGACATCATAAGGTTGCATCAAACATTCACATAATCGCATCAGTTTTGCAAAAATAAAAACAACAAATTTTTATTTATATAACAACCGACTTGTCTTTAAATGTCAAAAGATAACAACCAGAGGAAATACAAAACACTAATTGTTCACTGCTGCATCATTGTTCACGTTTGCCTATTGATGTTAAACACTCGTCCACGCGCTGGCTTTACGTTAACAAGTCTTGGGCAATTGTTTCTGTAGTGAGTAAGGTCACCACAGTTATAACATGACCCAGGTGGGAACCGTGCTTGAACAGCATCAGGGTTTGCAGCAGCTTGATTTGCATAACGGCAGACATTGATCAAATGTCCCAACTGCCCACAGTGGGTACATTTGTGACATTGCTCTTGCTCCAGATGATGACGATTGCATTTGTTGCACAAAGGTGCGGTACCAACATAATTTTGCCTTTTGCGAGGTTGTGCTGGCTGGTTTGGTGCAACCTGATTGTTCTGAGCAGTGATGGCGCAGTTTTAAGAGGCTTTGCGCTTCTTCTTCTTAGATACCTTAGCCTATTCTTCCTTCGGCTCAACTTGAGCAATCTTGTCAGATGATCTTGGGTCGCCTTTTCGAAAAAGCTTACCCTTCCTGATATGGGATTCAGTCAGGGTGGCAGACAATTCAATGGCTTGTCTGACAGTAGTAGGGTTGCTGCCAGTAACGATATCCTAAACTAAGTCAGGAAGACCATCAATATATTTCTTAATCGCCTTATCCACAGGCATAACCATAGCAGGACATAACAGGCTCAATTCTTCATAACGGTCAGTATAGGCTCGATGTTCACCGTTGTCTTGCTTCAGGTCGTCAAATTCCCTTTCTAAAGCTCTTAATTCATGACGAGGACAAAACTCCCTCATCATAAGAGCCCTAAGCTCAGCCCAGATCTGTGCTAACGCAACTTCAGCACCACGGTCCCTCATAACGCCGTTCCACCACGTAAGAGCCCTCTTCTGAAACACACTGGAAGCAAACTCGACTTTCCGATTTTCAGGGCACTGAACATGACGAAATGTACTCTCAATGTTCTCGAACCACTATAGGAGCCCAGTTGCTCCTTCAGAACCACTAAACTTGAGTGGGTTAGCCGAATTAAAACTTTTGAAACTGCATGGAGCATTCTGGTTATTGTTGGCTTTGTTTACTTGAGCAATAATATCTGGGAGTACAGCAGCCATATGTTGTGCCATAATATTTGCCATTTCGGCATTTGGTAGCGGATTTTCGCGTCGAGGAGGCATTCTAAAAAGAGGAAACATGAAGGAAAACGAGTAAGAGGATTAGATGAAAAGAATGAGATAAAAGAAAAGATGGTGGTCATTTGTTTGTTACTACAAAGCAACAAACGACACACAGTGATTAATCAAAGTAAATGGGTCAAGAATAATGTATCGCGAAGACATGCTCGCCTATAAGTGGACACTCACCCCAAGAGTTCCCAGGTAAGAGTGACTGGTCTGATATTGTGGATTTGTACGAACACTCTAGCCTTAGACAAAAGACCCAGGGTATAGGCACCCACCCTTCCAGTTTGCACGTGTTCACATTATTTAGACCAAACTTTGACGAGATTTTGAAAACTTGAAGGTTCAAAACCATATAATAAATCATCCTAGAACAGATGATTAGTTTTCAAAGCGGATTCAAAATTTGTGTTCTAATTGTGGTTGTCACCTAAAGATAGGCGGCGGTATTGTTTCAAAACTAAACACAAGATAACTTGTGTTAAGGTCCTAGGAAGGTTATAGTCTAGGTCAAAGAATTACTAATAACCTAATTCCCTATAACCATTGGCTCTGATACTAACTTTTCTGTCACACCCCGACCACGTAAAACAACAAGACGTGGCAAAAACGTCGGGGAGTGTTGTAACAGAATCATTGTTTCACAACCATGGATCAAATAATTTTGTTTTATTGAATCATTGAACTCATTGTTTTATTATAAATCAGATAAATACAAATATTGTCTTTCAAATTTTAAAGTTGCTAAGGCACGAGTCCATCCTAAGTGTAGCATGTATCAACAATCATCACATAGCTGCACCTGAAACATGTGTAAAAAAATAGGTACGTCAGCATAAAAATGCCTGTGAGATACATAGGTTTTATTGATTTAGGATTCATGACTTATAAGTTTAAAGAAAAAGTGTTTAAGAAAATTTAGTCATGATCCTTGTAAAATGTTTTTGTTTTGTAAATCCTATAAAAATCGATAAGAAAATAGACGATATAAAAGATGTATAAATAAATAATTAGGAAAAAATGAGTTTATATATTATATATATATATATACATATATATTGTTTGAAAAACAATATTTTGATAAAAAGGTTCATAGTATATATAAAAATATACCTTGGTTTTAATAAGTCGAATAAGTGATATATTAAAATATATTTTAGTTCCAAAATAGTCAATCAGATAGTATATTAAATATACTTTAGTTGTCAAAATAACAGTTTTCAGTAGTATATCAAAAGTATACTTTGGTTTTATAAATAACATATTAAACTATGTTTTGGTTCTATAACTAACATATCAAAATATGCTTTGGTTTTATTAATAACATATTAAACTATGTTTTGGTTTTATAAATAACATACCAAAATATGCTTTACTTTTATGAATAACATATTAAACTATGTTTTGGTTTTTAACAAAATATATGTTGGTTTTGTACAATATCACATATAAGAGCATATCAAACTATACTTTTGAGAGTATAACTAAATATACCAAAAATAATGTGATTTAAGAATTCATTCAGACCTAGTACATCAAACTACACCTTTGAGACTATAGGGATACCACAAAGGCAATCCCTATTTGGATGGAGAAATAAATTGGTTTCAGACATTCCATAACAACAGGAATGGGGTGTCAAATCCTATAGCGCTATATCATACTACCAATCGGTCTGGTGAACATAAAATAAGTACAATTCAACAATTAATTTTATAATCTTTGAAAAATCAGTGTTTAAACCATAAATAATCACTCAGTTTGTCAAAAGATAAGTACTAATATGTATAATCAATTATACTTTGAAATCATGAACATAACAAATAAGTACACATGCTTCACCCCAAAACATTGAAAATAGTAAAAGAGGGGACTATGTACTCACTTGAGAGTGCTTAGAAGTCTTGAACAACTACCAAGCAAGCTAGAGGAGTCACGGAAATCAAACGGCACCTAATATGGGTAACTAAGTAAATAAACTGGACCTAAATCGGAAGATCGGATTGGATGAGGTTTCGTAAACCAAATGAGTATAGGAACTCATATAATATGGTCTAACAAAGCCTACATCCTAAAATGAAACCTAACCTAAGTGCTTACGACCCATTACAACTCGTTTAGGTAGCTTACGCTACTTTAACGCGTCGTTCGCGTAACACGCGTTCGGACCGCCTAACTAGTCCTACGACAAGTATTATATGCCCTAACATATTTAATTATGTTGCATAATCATTTAAATGACAAAAGTTTGGGTTACATATGCTTAAATATCAATTATGCATGAAAAGGGCATTTTGGTCATTTTCCTAAGGCATATAAACTACCTATCATACAACTACTTAAACGAAGTGAACATAAGGTATAACCTCGGAAGGTTATTCCCTATACAACTATGGTCACCTAAAATGTTTGGTCGGATCCTAATGATCGACCAAACGGGTCGGGTTCGAAAGTATAAGCGATTGTTTAGATCGCTTACCTTACGACCCTACATAAGCACTAATCTAAAAGTGACGAGCTAAACATGTTTAAAACATGTTTAACAAAATTTGAAAACAAGTTGGATATCAAAAGAAACGGTTTTGATACCTAAGAGTAGTTTGGTTACAAAATACGCATAAACACACATTTTGGCCAAAATTACGACTCGTCACTACACCTAATCAACGTGGTAATCAGTAGGCATAGTCACTAGGGACTATAACCATCGTGATTACGCTCACGTTGCGAAGTTCAAACGAACTTCGTGTTGACCATAGACTGGTCAACGCAGAAAGTCAAACACAGTTTGACTTTCGGACTCGAAAAGCGATAAAATAACGAAGGAATACTTACAAAGGGTCCACGCTAGTTTTGATCCGATTTACCCTCAGGTATGAAGAGTATTCTTCAACTTAGAGGGCCAAAATCAGATCAATGTGGGTTTAGAATGAAAGGGGGTGGGTATTTATAGATTTCCTTGAACCGTTAAGATCGTTTATCGAAAACCGAGCTTCAATCTCAATCATCCATGTTGGCACATGGTTTACAAATACAAGGGGCATGCAAATACCATCAAAATTGGCCAATAGGATCAAGGAAACCATGTGCAAAACAATGGGAAACCTGGGTTTTTTATAAAATGGTTTCTGCTGTGCTGGGACTCCCTTACGGACAGTAAGAGGTCCCATACGGTCCGTAAGGACCCTATGTGCTGGCAGAAACTTTCAGCAATTGGCAGAACAGGCCCCTACACCTCCAAACTTGATTTTTGATGCGTTTTGGCAAGTTTAAGCCCCGTTAACCCCGTTTTAAGGATCTAAAATGAAGTTAAAGTAAAGGGAATTTGAAATGTGCTCAAAAATATCTTAGATGTCGGCTCGTTTGGTCGTACGGTTGCGTTGTTCGGTAAATTACGATGGAAGTCGTAACGGACGCGAAAACCATCCAAATTAAGCGACGAATGGGATTTTATCATGCCAATGACTAAAATAAAATATTTTAATGATTATATAAATTTTTGGATGTCCGGATGTATTCAGAACGTAAGATATGCGCTAAAATGCAAACTTATGCACTTTTTGACGCTTTTAGTCCCTGTTGATCAAAAAGTTTATTTTTGCGCACCAAACACCTCAAAGCCTATTTCTAAGCTATGTAAAGGATATTTAGGGCATATTTAACTTATGATCAAGTTCCGCAATTTCCGTTACTATACAAATCGGTATAGTTTCGCAGTTTGACACAATTAGTCCTTGCAATCGAACAAACTTGATTTCAGCACACCAAACCATCCAAAACTTATTTCTAAGTTATGTGGAGGTTATTTAAGGTATGTTAAGCCTATTTCACTATTCCGGAGTGTTCGTTGCATTAAACTGGTTATATTTACGCATCAGTGTGCGTATAACCTTCTAGAAAGCGATTTAAAGCTTGAAATCGAACAAGAATTGATATGTGCAAACGATACACATATTTATACAAATCCCCAGTATGAAATACAATATTTCATTGGTTTGGTATTTGTTTGATGATTGAAGTGACAGAGGTGTCACATTGGAGAACTCGCTAGTCGCTCGTTAGCCGGTGAGGTGGGGACTGGCGACTACTCGTGATTACTCGAGATTAATTGGGATTAATCGGATCAGGTTTTTTATATGTAATTTTTAATTATTTGTATACATATAGATATTTTTATAAGTAAATATTTTAAGTAGCTAGGTTTTAACTTTTACTCCACTCATTTTTTAAGTATATAAGATTAATTGTTGGAATTCACATGGTTTGGTAGAAAACTGACCGGAATTTAGAGGTTTTGGCCGGAATATACAGGTTTTTTGCCGGAATCTGGCCGGAATCGCCGATTTTTGGTTGGCCGACTAGGTCTGACTATTCCCGACTAGGTCCGACTTGGCCCGACTAGGACCGACTAGCGATTAATGGACTGATTAATGAAAAATTACTCAGTTACTAGCCGACTAGCAATTAATCACCGACTAGTCACCACCTAGTCGCGATTTTTATAGCACTGCTTAGTACTACTCCATGGATTGGCCGGGAATGACTGGCCCGACTGAGAGTAAGAAACCGCTTGAACCGCTTATCTATAAACTACTATTAAAACTTTAAACTAACCTTGCGAGGACTGTATCCCTGATGACTCAGACCTAAGGGTTGAGGGTAACGTTGCCCGGAAGGGGGCCTACCACTTTTTGCATTAATAACTTACTTAATTATCTTTCAATAATCCGACCTTGTGGGACTGTATCCCTGCTGACTCAGACCAATAGGTTGAGGGTAACGCTGCCTGGAAGGGGGCCTACTACTATAACTTAAAGATAATCTCTTAAAATGCTCAAAGTGTGGAAATCAATAAAAGGATACATAAAAGAGGAGTTAGAACCAAGTGATTCCTTCTTGTCTATTTGTTTTTCCTTATATTTTTATTTTGCTTTTTAGTTTATCTTATAGACTTAAAAACATCTTTATCAAAGTTTGATTAGATTAGACGTTAACAATAAGCCGATATTAAAAGATCTTGTGTCCTTGGACGACCTCGGTATCTTGCCATCACTGCACTATGTCCGCGATGGGTGCACTAGCCCTAATGTGTGTGTAGAGTGATAGTAGTATATCGTGTTTGATAATTTTTAAAACTTGAATTTGCGGGTAAAAAGAGCTAAAATATATCTCAAAAATATATACACACGCACGCACGTCAGACTTATACTAGTTATTTTACTTGGTTAAAAACCCACTTAATACAACTAATAACTAACTAATAGTTTAACTAGGTTAATTAGGACATTTCTAGTTATTATATATCATGTTAATCATCCGCTTAATAAGATATCCGAATTTAGTATTTTTTGGGTGTTATATTACAGGTTCGTCCCTTAAGTTCGATGATCTTGATGAACCGCTATGATACCAATTATTAGTAATCAGATATGAAGTTGATTAATGAAAGAAGTACACAATTAACACACAAACATTGAATCTGATTACACTCGTTGTTCGTAACATTGATGCCTCAGATACATCTATTGAATTGGTGGTTTTATACCTTGTGTTGTTTAGGATAAACATCTATACAACACCTAATTACTCCGAATCACATTTTAATCCCTACATCTTTACAATATGACTAAATGACCCATATACTAATTATAGTGACATAAAACTATAATATAGTTTAACTTTTTTGCACTTCAAACATCCCAAAATAAAGTATAAATTTGTAAAAGGGGAACCAACCACCTTAGCTAAGCATACTTGTTTTTATATCGGTATAAAAGTTTTGTGTAGTTAAACTATCATGAATACCTTCTCTTGCAGTTAAGTTTATTTAAAAAACAATCTTTTTATCGTTGCTCTACATGTCTCTACTTTCATTGTGGTATTCCCAAGTTCTAAGACAATGTCCTTTAAGTGGTTTGTCGCCTAGGTGAAGGAGGGTTCCTTAGAGGCCCTTGTGTAAAATTGTACGAACCAAACAGAAATAGACAACACCACCAAATATAGACAAAACAGCAACGGAGAACATTTATTATGTTAACCAACCCAGAAAACACCCTACCACCCAAAATCTTACCAATAGTAAGATCTATTTAACAAAATACAAAGATATATAATCAACTGATGATAATCAGTTGATCAATCAGAGAAATACAACCAAATACAAAGATCCATAGGATCAACAACAACAATAGATCCACAAAGAAGGATCAACAACTAAAACAAGATCCACACTAGATCAATAACAGATTGTAACAACTTGAGCGGACAGAGAGAAGGTGAGGTAGGTGAGATGAGAGAGAGAAAAATATGCGAAGTGTCCGGAAACCCTAGATCTCATCCCTTTTTATACCAGCATCTTTCAATGTTTCACTTTGCCTCGTGCATATCTACAACTTGAGCCCTTCAGATATACACATGCACACTCTCAACCCTTTTATCAGCCCACAATATAAATAAGGCCCAGATCGCATAAATAATGGACAAAGATAAATACAGGCCCAAACACTGTATGAATTATAGAAAATATGTAATAGCATATTTTAACATCCACCCATAATTCATACAACAAACATGTTAAACAGTCCCAACTTTCCACACAAGATTTCATGCTGGAGACTATTTAATCCTTTAGTGAAAAGATCAGCTGTCTGATTCTCAGATGCAACTTTCTCAGGATAGACAATACCATCAGCAATCTTTTCTCTTAAAAAATGAAGATCAATCTCGAAATGCTTAGTTCTTTCATGAAAAACTGGATTAAAAGCTGTAGAAATAGCTGACTGGCTGTCACAGTATAACTTAACTGGTAATTTGTATTCCACTTTTAATTCTTTTAAGATATTTAAGATCCACATAACTTCACAAGAAGCAGAGCACATTGCTCTATATTCTGCTTCTGCCGTAGATCTTGCTACAACACTTTGTTTTATTGATTTCCAAGAAACAAGTGAACTTCCCAGAAAAATACCAAAACCTGTAACAGACTTCCTAGAGGCTAAACACTTGCCCAATCAGAATCAACAAATCCTTTTAACACAAAGTCATTTTCTTTTTAAATAAAGTCCCTTTACCTGGAGATTGCTTTAGATATTTAAGTAATCTCAAAGTAATCTGCAAGTGACACTCTTGTGGAGCATGCATAAACTGACTCAAAACTGTACAACATAACTTATATCTGGTTGGGTAATGGACAGATATATCAGTTTGACAATAAGTTTTTGAAAGCTAGTAACGTCCTTAACATCACTCTGATTTTGACTTAGCTTGTTAATAATAATATGACTTTGTTCTATAGGAGTGTTAACAGGTTTAACACCTAAATACCCAAATTCATTAAGTAACTCAAGAAAATACTTTCGTTGGTTCAAACAAATACCACTTCTGAAATATAAGACCTCAATACCAAGGAAATATTTTAACACTCCTAAATCCTTGATTTGAAAATTGTCAGATAAAACCTTTTTAATTTTAACAATATCAACTTATGAATAATTGTTGATGACAATGTCATCCACATAGACCAAAAGAACAATAAACACAGACTGATCAGAAAGTATATACATAGAATGATCACATAAGACTTTGCACAAAACCCATCTAGAGTAAAACTTCATTTAACTTTTCATTCCACTTTCTAGGTGCCTGTTTTAAACCATATAAGGACTTAACCAACTTACACACTCTAGTATCATTTTCAGGAAAATACCCTGGTGGTAATTTCATATACACATCTTCAGAGATAGACCCATAAAGGAATGCATTATTAACATCCAATTGATATATTTGCCAATTATTTTTAATAGCCATACTTATAACACACCTAACAGTGACCATTTTAACAACCGGAGAGAAAGTCTCTTCCAAATCAAGCCCTTCACATTGGCTATACCCTTTAGCAACAAGCCTAGCCTTAAACCTCTCAACTTCACCATTAGATTTATATTTAATCTTGTATATCCATTTACATCCTATGGGCTTTCTATCTTTAGGCAAATTTACCAAAGTCCAAATACCATTCCTATACAAAGCTTGTTGGTGCATATATTGTATGTACGCCACTGTGCGAATAGGCTAGATAGAGCGTTTGTTGAATATTTTATAGAATAGGGTTAGAACGGTTAAGTTTTAGTACGGATAAAGTCCATCCGGACGGATGGACAACATGTTCATCCGTTAATTACCCCATCCGAACAGGTTTTGTGATGTTAAAGTCCATCCGGATGGATGGAGTCCATCCGGACGGATGAACACAGGCTCATTCAGACGGATAAGTTGTTGCCTATAAATAGGGATGTGGGGTTCCCATTTGGATAAGATTTTGGTTCCCTATGGGGAGATGTTATCCAACTGGTTTCACGGGTATGTAACTTTCATATATCAATAGAAACCAGATTATAAGTGACTGTTCGGTGTCGTTTCTATCTTCTACTCATTTCTTATCTCCAAACCGATCATCTCAGGACCCAACCTCCGTCAAACTCGACGTTTCCTGGACTCTCAAGTGGTATCAAAGCTATGGTACCGATTCAATCGATCTAACAGTTTGTTGAATCACCTACGCTCAAGAATTTTGGACGTGTAGTGAGTTTTGACATAAAATATCGAATAAACATCAAATTGAAGATCAATTCATGGATAGAATTTGAAATTGAAGACATCATTAGATTCGGAATTGATTTTCGCACAATCCTGTGAAATTTCATCATGAAATTCGCAGAAATAAAGATTTTGGATCGAAAAATGTGATTTGAAATGTTATTGAGATCGTCGAATAGATCCGGACGGATGGGTCCATCCGGACAGATGGCCATATACACATCCGGACGGATGGGGACATTCAGGGGTATAAAGTCTACTCGTTCCAAAATCGGTCCATTCGGACGGATGGACCTACTCCATTCGGATGGATGGACAAATGCCTAAAAAAGGCGTTTTTTATCGCAATGACGAGGTGATTCTGCAGAAAAAAATTTGGTGATTGAAATTTTTTTCGAGTTTTTAACGACCAAGCTGGGTTGTTCGGGGACATCGCCTGGGGCTTCAGCGAATAGATTTGATGATGCGATCACAGATTGTGAAAATTAGTGGGGTAGTCATGATACTGGTGCAGAATATTTATCATCTGGGTTATCTGGCTATTTATGGGTCGTAACGTAAAATCCGCAATGATGAAAAACTGACATTTGGGAAAAAATTGTCATATTTTCGACATAGTCGAGTTTTTCAGAAATAAGAGAGGACTGAATTGCCTAATTTGAGGGGGAATTCAATGATAACACGTCAGAATTCGCAAAAAAGAGGGGGAATAAAAATTTCAGATGAAATTCTAGCATTTTTGAAATTCGTGACACTGCAGAAGTATTCGGGTGGTTCAGACTTCAGGATTGTCTGGAGATGTATAGGATCTGGATTGTGAGTTCTTAATCATTGGAAGTTCAGACTCTACAGATCAGGGTCAGATTGACGTCTTAGGGTTTGAGTCCCGGGTCTTCGTCAAGCCGGTCAGCAGGATTAGAATCTGTATTGTGGACACTTACAAGATATCACAGACGTGTCATAGTCTAAAGTGTCAGAATGGTTAATCTTCGAGCATATGAATTGTTTTTCGGACTAGCCGGGGAATAAAGATGTTTGTTGGTTAAGTTGTTGCCGGAACTAGCGGAGAAGACTATACATCTGTCTTCGTGACTGAAGAGGAAGAATGTGAATCTGATTGTGAATAAATGTTTCTGAGATCTAAATGTGTTACCAGATGATTCGTTATCTGATGAAGACCTGCTGATTATGGAGAATACCATTTACACGGATCTATCATTCTTAAAGGTGTTTAACGTTGATCACGGAAAACAGGATTTCAGATTTTCAGGGGGTAATCATAGATTTGACATTAACCAGTGGAGTATTTGAAGTTTCTATTGGGTTTTTGTACAATAAACAGATCAAGCAGGCGGAATGCGCGATCGATGGTGCTGAAATGTTATATCAAAAACCTAATGCGGATGTGGTTAAGGTTGAAACAGAGAAGCTGCATTGATTAGTTCAAGTTGATGATTATTTGTGAAGATTGCAGTTGAGCGAATCAGAGGAGGAGTCGTGAACCATACAAACTAAGACCTGAAGATTCATTTCAGGGGAAATTTGTGCAAAACATTATCAAAAGCAAACTCGGATTATGCAATCAAGGAGGAATCGACTAAAGATTTTAAGATACCTGATTGAAGTTGCAGAATATGAGAAGTTGCAGAATATTCAAACACAACTCAAGGTTTTCAACGTGACGATTAGACAGTGACGACCAAGGGGGAATCTGTTGGTGCATATATTGTATATCCGCCACTGTGCGAATAGGCTAGATAGAGCGCGTGTTGAATATTGTATAGAAAATTGTTAGAATGGATAAGGTTAATATGGATAAAGTCCATCCAGACGGATGTAGCCCATCCGAACGGATGGACAACATGTTCATCCGTTAATTACCCCATCCGAATAGGTTTTGTGATGTTAAAGTCCATCCGGACGGATGGAGTCCATCCGAATGGATGGACATAGGCTCATTCAGACGGATAGGCTGTTTCCTATAAATAGGGATGCGGGGTTCCCATTTGGATAAGCTTTTGGTTCCCTACGGGGAGATGTTGTCCAACTGGTTTCACGGGTATGTAAATTTCATATATCAATAGAAACCAGATTATAAGTGACTGTTCGGTGTCGTTTCTATCTTCTACTCATTTCTTATCACCAAACCCATCATCTCGGGACCAAAGCTCCGTCAAACTCGACGTTTCCTGGACTCTCAAAGCTTCCATCTCTTTATTCATAGCATCTACCCACCTAGGATCTTTAATAGCACCACTAAAGCAAGTTGGTTCAACTGTATTATTCAAATTAGATACAAAACACATATTATCAACAAACAAATTTGAATAGTTAACAGATTTCTCAATACCATATTTAACTTTACCCTCAACTATAAACTCGTCAAATCTTTTAGGCATATAAACACTCCTAGAAGATCATCTAACATGTTGTTTGCCCTCAGATAGGTTAGTGTCAACATTTGACCCTGAAGTGTCCTCTAACCTACCATTGTTACCTGGACCTCTACTACTCACCTGCTCTGATTTTGAACAAGATCAACATCAGAAACATGGGCTGATGTTGAGGGTGACTATGGTTGCTGATCATCACTAACAGGATCATGAGCACCACTTGTACCATCTTCATCATTGGGCATGTTAGGAACTTCAGATGTAACATTGTCAAAAAAAATATATATATATATGATTCATATTTATTTCACACATTTCTTCTTTGTAATCAAATGACTTAATCTTAAAAGGGTAAACATTTTCATAGAACTTTACATCTCTATAAAAAAATATTTTCTTGATGTCCAAACTCCACAACTTTTACCCTTTTTTGACATTTGAATAACCAAGGAAACACATTTGTCTGCATGGTATGCAAACTTATCAGATTCATTTAAAATTGTACTAAAAAACAAACATCCAAAGTTCCTTAAATGTGACAAAGAGGGTCTAAATCCGAACATCATTTCAAACGGACTCCTACCATTCAACACATAAGAGGGTAACCTGTTAATTAGATATACAGCAGACAGAATGCAATCAGACCAAAATCTCAAATCCAAACCACCCTGAAACATCAAGGCCCTAGCTGTGTTTAATAGATGCATATGTTTCCTCTCCACCACACCATTCTGTTGTGGTGTATAGGAATAAGAGTTTTGATGTAAAATACCTTTAGATTTACAAAATATATTCATGTTATTATTCACAAATTCAGTCCCATTGTAACTCCTAAACACCTTAACTTTTCTTTTAAACTGAGTTAAGACCAGTTCATAAAAATCTTTTATATTTCAAACACTTCTGTTTTATTTGACAAAAAATAACAGCACACAGACCTTGAAAAATCATCTACAATTGTCAAAAATACTTAAACCCTTCATAACTTGTGACTTTGTATGGACCCCACAAGTCCAGATGTACTAAGTCACCAACAGATTTGGTTTTATGTTCACTCAAAGGAAATGGGACCCTAACTTGCTTTGCTCTATGACATATCTCACATGGACCATGATCACTAGAGTTTATGTTAAGATTTTGTTTTAACACAGCTAAGACATGATCTAAAGGGTGTCCTAGCCTACTATGCCAAGTAAAAGACTTCACGGAACTATTAAAACAAGCATTAACAGTATTCCATTACTTCCTATAAAATACAACCCACTATCCTGACTACCATTCACCAGGACTTTCCTTGACTTGGAATCCTGTAATACACAACTATCCTCATTAAAAACATCTTTCACACTTGTTCCAATTGGATAACCAACAGGTATACCAAACTCAGATACATCAACAACACTTATTAAATGTTTATCAGTTTTAACCATGTGTTGACTTGCACCTGAGTCAACAATCCACCCATAGTTATTACTAAAATGACAGAACTGGAACAATTAACAAAGTTAGACACATTAAAACACTCACCTCCTATACTAGGATTTTGAGATTCTGACCCACTTTTTTCACCAACTAAACTCAATAACTTGGTAATTTGCTCAGAAGTAAAAGGTAAACCAGACATACTAGTAGAAGCAGATGTTCCAATAACAAAATTAGATTTATTGTTATTATTAGTAAAGTTGCCTTTATTAGGTGGATTATTATTAACTCTTTTCTGAAAACCTGGGGGATAACCAATAATTTCAAAACACCTATCAATGGTATGACCCAACATATTGCAGTGGGTACACTTCAAATTAGGGTTAGGTCCTCTAATTGCCATTCTTTTAGAATCAAAACTTTGATTAGACTTGGACACAAAAGACACACTCTGAGTTTTAGACCCACTACTAGACAATCTATGTGACTTTTCTCTAAAAACAATAGAGAATGCCACCTTCACTGAGCGAAATGGTTCTCTTGTCAAAAGATTAGTTCTCACTAGCTGATAAACATCATCAAGGCACATGAGAAACTGCATTAGTTTTATTAATGTTGAAAAATCATTGTAATCCTTAGCAGCTTGACAAGAACAGGAAGGCAGATGAAACATAGCATCAAACTACTTCCACATTGTTGTCAACCTGTTATAATACTCAGCAACAGTGCTGCCATTTTGAGAAATACTATTAATTTTTTTATATAAGTCATAGACAACAAAACCATCAAGCTTGTAAAAAGACTCTTTAAGATCAGTCCAAACTTCAGAAGCGAACTTAGAGAAACCTTGACCAAGAAAAAGTTCCTCAGAAATAGAGTTTAACAACCATGTTAACATGACAGAGTTACATCTATCCCACTGATTAGCTAAAACATCATCATCCTTAGATTTTCTACTTTACCGTCAATAAATCCATATTTGTTTTTATTCTAAGGCAAGCTTCATAGCACTTGAACAAACAACATAATTCTAAGTACCCTTTAGTTTAATGCTAACAATAGTCAAAGCACTTGAATCACTTGGATGAAGGTATAAGGGGTCTCCTATGTCTAGTTTGCTAATCAAAGTCTGAGAGGTACTACCAGGATCCATAATGACAATACAACAAATAAACAGACAGAATACACAATGCAAAGAGATGAACAACCAGAACAGAAGTTATCAGCAGATAACAATCACAGAAGTACATACCAATATCAGAAACAACAAACCCTAGGGTGAAGCTAAGTCAGGGACCAGATTCTAAGGTCATCATTCTATGGTGTCTGGACAAGCCTTTTACGCAGGAGCCACAACTAACAAAACAAACCCAATACACAATATAAACACAAGAAGTCAACTATATTAATCAAACAATAAAACCGGTCCTCA
Source organism: Helianthus annuus (assembly GCF_002127325.2). Taxonomy (NCBI): domain Eukaryota; kingdom Viridiplantae; phylum Streptophyta; class Magnoliopsida; order Asterales; family Asteraceae; genus Helianthus; species Helianthus annuus. Next base: position 132,292,650 of record NC_035447.2, read on the forward strand.
CTACCCCGGTATCAACTATATTAATCAAACAATAAAACTGGTCCTCACTACTCCAGAATCAACTAAAAACAACAACAAGAAATTAAACAGGAGATAAGAGAAGAACGATCTTACAAGAGCGTTTAACTCCTTCCAAGCAAATCTGAATATGTAACCTTCTAGGGTTACAAATCACATATCAAAGAGCCAAAACACAATACACACTAGTCAGTTTGCCCTCAACCCTTCTAGGGTTTCAAAGACCAACACAGAATGTAAGAATCAGCAGAAGATGAAGGATCTACCGCCAGAATCTCGAAGCCCTAACTAGGGTTTCTGCCGCACTAGACCGTAACAATACGCTTCCCAAGATCCAGATCTACAATGTTCTTCGAGCAGAGATGAACACAAACACCAAACAATAAGCAACAAAACCTAAAGAACAAACAGCGGAACAAACAGAATCAGTAATCAAGAGCCAATAAGCTCTGATACCATGTAAAATGGTATGAACCAAATAGAAATAGACAACAACACCAAATATAGTGACAAAACAGCAACGAAAAACTTTTATTATGTTAACTAACCTAGAAAACACCCTACCACCCAAGATCTTACCAATAGTAAGATCTATTTAACAAAATGCAAAGAGATATGATCAACCGATGATAATCAGTTGATCAATCAGAGAAATACAACCAAATACTAAGATCCACATGATCAACAGCAACAACAGATCCACAAAGAAGGATCAACAACTAAAACAAGATCCACACTAGATCAATAACAGATCGTAACAACTTGAACGGACAGGGAGAAGGTGAGGTTGGTGAGATGAGAGAGAGAAAAATATGCGAAGTGTCCAGAAACCCTATATCTCATCCTTTTTATACCAGCATCTTTCAATGTTTCACTTTACCCCGTACATATCTACAACTTGAGCTCTTCACATATACACCTTCACACTCTCAACCCTTTTATCAGCCCACAATACAAATAAGCTCATAAGGCCCAGATCGCATAAATAATGGAACCAGATAAACACAAGCCCAAACACTGTATGAGTTATAGAAAATATGTAATAGCATATTTTAACACCTTGACTACAATGGAGTTTGTCGACCTCCACTTACAACGATGTGGAGGGAGGAGAGAGGGAGACCATAATGTTCTTGGTAGCGGACTATTCGTCGCATGCATCAACATTTTTTGTAAGAAGGAAAGGAGAGAGAAAGATTCTTGGTCCGTGTCCCATGGTTGATTTTTACGCAACGTTAATGTGGCGGTCCGTAATTGAATGTGGATGCTATCAAGTCCATCTAAATCTATTACCCCACACTATGAAAGGTATTTAGATCATATTTATCGCTAGTTTGAGTTATTCACAGTACACAAGTACACATATTTTAGTGACCATTTGATTCTCAATTCTACTTTTCAAAGAAACACTTTGTCGTCATTAAATTTAACAAAACATGGTGTTAACTTTTAATGATGTTAATTGGTCGAGTCATTTTCGTTTCTGGTCGTATATGAAAATTTTACCAAAATGAGATATACTGGTCGTAGGTGAAAATTGTACTAAAATGAGATATACTGGTCATACAAATAACGTTATAACTTTTTTAAAACTTATATAGTACTAGTAACAAAAGTATTAATCAGACAAACATACCTTTATTGAATTAAATTTTAAACTTCTTGTATATTATTAAGTCATAAAGAAACATATCATATATTCAATATAAAGAAAATAGTGAAGCTTGTATCAATTATCTGGGTGACAAACTTATTGCCAGATTCCTAACAATTTTCTGGGCAACATCTACTAATGCAACAGTGAAAAAGTAATTCAATATTTTTATATTTCACATCCACCCATTGAGACTATTGTATTGTATTTTACTTGTATTACAAGCAAGCAAGCTAGGTAGTTAAACTTTGCATCTGTCTTGCTAGCGTGTCGTGAACTCATTGTGAAAGACCTAAGAGGCCAAGTTTGATCGTTGACTTCAAAAAGGGGGAAATTTTAGGATGGTAATTGGCAGTCAAAATCAACTTACTAAGTGAGTTAGTTAGTGTGCACTTAGGTTGTTAAATCTGCACTTACTTTGGATCTCACTTGTAATATGATACAAAAATTACTACAAATCTGCTCTTATCTATTATTTTACAAATTTAGTATTATATACGTCTGACCCGGTAAATTTAAAGTATTATTATTATATATAAGAGCATTCACATCTTCTCCATCAAATTCTGTAAGAGGGTCCTTCAAATTATATATATTGGTTATGAGTAGGGTAGAGAGAAAATGTTACTATTTATTTTAAAATATGAAAAAAAATTGTTCACCTCTATAAATTTTTTAACATTTTTAGAAAGTGGTTGTGAGTATAGGATAGAGAAAAGATAATGATAAAGGTATAAAAAATATTTTTTATTTGAAAAGAAAAAAGAAATGTAATGATTTTTTCGTATAATTATAGATTAGAGATGAAAATGGTGGATAGGATGCGAATGTTCTAAGGTCAAGGTTTTACACACACTAGCTACTACCCTAATCAACCCTATTGAATTATATTAGAAAAAATGGATTTCAATAATCTCAATTTTGACATATTGATCGACCATTGTCCCAATTAAGGAAATGTTTTATGACCATCCTAACTTTTTACTTATTTTCCCTTATCCCATGCTAACTAAAAGTTAAAAAGTTCAGTTTTTTTTTCTAACATGGAATGCTTACGTTGCAAAAAGTCAAATGTTTGATGACATGGAATGCTTGCATGGCAAATTTTGATAACGTGGATTGCTTATGTGGCAGTCCACATCAACAAAAACTAATTGGGTTAACTTTTAGTTGAGAGATTGGTTTTTAATAATCCTGCTTAGAGATGGTTGACCAATGCCAGTCACACCTTTGAATATTACTAACAGCAGTCTCACCTTTTAAGTATTTTTCTCTCACTGCACCTCCATTGAAAAAACTTAAGAGTCTTAAGTGTTTTTTTATTCGAATTACAAACCGATGTTTCAGGGTTTTTGATTAGAATGAGGATACGAGTCGATTGATGTAAACCTTACCTTGAAACGGTGCACAAAACAACGAAAACGGTGCTTCAATTCGGTTGTTTAAGCTTCCAGTTAACAAAAATCAAGTCGTTTGGAGTATCATTCCGAGGTAAGTTTTCCATCAATCGACTCGTATCATCGTTCTGATCAAAAGCCCTAAAATATTGGTTTGAAATTCAGAAATAAACCTTAACTCCGTTAAGTTTTTTAGCGAAGGTCCAGTGAGAGAAAAAATACTTAAAAGGTAGGACTGCCAGTGCTAATATTCAAAGGTGAAACTGCCAGTGACCAACCACCTCTAAGTGAAATTATTAAAATCCAATTTCCCCTTTTAGTTAGCATGAGATCGCTGAGAGAAAAATATATTAAAAGTTAGGACTCTCACAAAATATTTCCTTAGTTTGGACTAGTGGACCAATTTGTCAAAGTTGGGATTGTTAAAATCCAATTTTCCTACGGACTACTAGGCTTAAACGCCCCTTTACCTAGGATGCCCAAGGGCTAGACGCCCGTTTACCCGGGATGTCTAAAACTAAACGTACGTTTACAAATCCACTAAATGTCCATTACAAAGAAATCGTCAAATCCAAACGGTTGTTTACAAATGAAATGACTCTTATGATAAAAGAGAGATCATGCATTCAATAAACCTTCTTTGTGCTCAATACTATCCACTAAGAAGACACAAAATCCTATCACTTATATAATTGTTGAAGTCTACGGTGGTATCTGTTTGCTTGTAGAGTACGGCTTTTGCATGGGGGCCTCTCAAGTATATGTGCCAAGAAACTAGGATACATGTTCACTTTTTCTTGCTTTTTTTTCTTTTTAGTTTCCAACATACGTACACTCATAAAAGACACCACCAATAGATTTCTTTGCAACCTAAGAGCCTTTTGAGGGGACAAGTCCTCTCTCAACTCACAAACATAATGATCCAAGTCGGATTCAATTATGTTAAAGAAAATCGCTTTGTCTTTTGGGAATCAAATATCTTGAAGCATAATAACACAAAAGGTAAGAACACTTGAAAATGATCATACAACATCAAGAAACACATCACATTTACAAGAACTCATATGTTTTCAAATTTTGAGAGGAGAAACATGATATAAATTATAGAGTTAATTACTGTTTTCGTCCCTATGGTTTGTTAAAAGTCACTATTTCAGTCCATTAGTTTAAAAATTGCGATTTCGTAAACATGAAATGGTTACGAAAGTGAAACCATAGGGACTGAAATCACAATTTTTAAACTAATGGACTGAAATAGTGATTTTTGACTAACCATATGGACGAAAACAGTAATTAACTCTAAATTATAAGACATGAATCGAGCTAATGGCCAGCGCCAGGGCTGTGACCAGGTGTTGTGGGACGAAAAGCGTCCAAATGAACTTTCGTCACTTTAACCGGCACTTGGTTTGGACTTTTGGCATTTTCTTTTGATGTGTTTGCTTTGACGAATCTTGAAGTAGCACGAGCAACTTGCAACGCCACATTTGAAAGACATAGCGTGAGTAGCAAGCAACACAAACACATTTTACTCAATCGCACCATTTGAACTCGTACGAGGTCAGAAAGAATCGTCTAATGAGGAAACTGAACCCTTGATTGAAGAAAGAATATATGACACTTTATATGATCATGAGATGGATGGAATTTATAGGGGGTGGGGGTGTTTGAGAAAAGGTAAAAGGTATAGTGTACACTTATTTAACACATGTGGCCCCAAATCATGGGATTTGAATCATTTGATGGTATAAACATTTAACAAATAATTGACAATTGTGAGAGAGCTGGAAGGGACGTCACGCTTGCAAATTTAAATGTGGCTTCATCTACGATAGAGTGTAAAACACCGCATTTGTTTTTAACTAGTGACGGGAATTCGGTTAGATATCGTTCTATTTATTACAGTATCGATAGAGTATTGACACTCAGTATAGTAACCGAAAGAAAAGCCAAAAAGGATGTCGACATGTATTTTACGTTTATCGACGACATGTACAAGCGTTTTAGTGGGGATGTTAAAATTTATAGGCCTTCGTTTCGACTAATTGTATACTTAAATCCACTAGGCTAAAAAAATAACACGTCGAAACGCTAATAAAACGAAGTATGTGAAGATGGTAAATATGAAATTTTATAGAATATGTACATAAGCGTTTATCATTTTTTAGCATAAAATTTTTTATAAGATTAAAAAGAATTTATAGAATATGTACGTAAGTATTATTACCAACGCTTCACGACAGACCTTATATAGTTATTCACATGTGGCAAATTGAACTATTATTATATTTGATATTTGTTGCATATAAATATCTTGAAAATCGTATTAAAATGTTAACAACATCAAGATAAGAGATCACGTACAAGAGAGATTTATTGTACGAAGTGTAGGAGACAAGCTTAACCATTGATCAATGGCTCAAAACTAGGCAATGACATTTTTTCGTAAATATGAAGTTCAAACAATTGAAGAAACAAATAAAGAAAGGGTATTATGGTCTTTTCCCACTTGAACTCCTCCCCTCCTCGATTTTCAAATGGTTATAACTTTTTCATACATTAATATTTTTTTTAAATTATACCGTATTAACGAGCATTTCATTCTCTTTAATTCGAGCAGCTTATTGTTATACTTTTCTTAAAAAAAATTACAAGATTTTGAATACTGTGATTACGTAATTTTAAATACCTAGCACATGACTATGTGATTTCGAATACCCATTACATGATTTCATTATATTATGTTGAACCGTAGTGAGTTATTACTTAATTACGTAACAATGGTTAACTATGTATTTATTACGTGACTACGTGATTTTGAATACCCATTTCGTAATTACGTGATTTATTATAGTATATTTTATGTGAAACCACACTGAGTTATTACATTATAAGCATAATTGTAATAACATTGGTTATAAGAAATTATATTAAATGTGTAATCACGTAATAGATTTATACTGAATGTGCAATCACGTAATGATTTATGTTGAATGTGTAATCACGTATTGAATATTCAAAATCACGTACTCATGTGTTGGGAATTCAAAATCACGTGATAAACTAATGAGTATTCAAAATTATGTAATTTTTTTTAACAAACTATAACAATAGACTTCACGAATTAAAGAGAATAAAAAATATTCGTTAATACGATGTAGTTTTTTTTGAATATTAACATATAAAAAAGTTATACTTCTTTGAAAATCAATGACACTTATCAATTTCTTCCTTTCTCATATTATCAACTGTTACAAAATCAATGTGAAAGTGTTATTAACTATTTCTAAAATTAAAAATTCTATAAATAACTTTTTCTGCTTTTAAATATGATATTTTATTATTTTTCAAGGGATAGGATATTAGGATATGAATAAAAATTTTGTATCTTCACTCGTTACTAAAGTTGGTCAGTTGAGTTCTAGTTATCAACAATAAGTCAATAACATAAACCGTTGCTGGGGCAATAGCACTTCTATGGAATTCTTTGAGTTGGGCGGCCACATGACACCTACAATTTTTTTTTTCTTTACAAATTTATGATTTTGCCCCATTTAAATTTATAGTTTTACTATTAGTTTTAGTGTCAGGCAGTTGTCTGACACTTCCCCATTCGTCCGTGTATATTACGATTTTACCCCCAGCTTAAAATTACGGATTTGCCCCATGTGTAAAGTTACGATTTTACCCCTGGTTAAAATTACAGTATTGTCATCGCTTTAGCTTTTGACAACCTAGCTTCAAATTATGGATTTGCCCCCTGTTTAAAGTTACGATTTTACCCCTGGTTATAATTACAGTATTGTCATCGCTTTATCTTTTGACAAGTTAATAGCCAAAATGGTCCCTGAGGTTTGCTCACTTTTGCCACTTTAGTCCAAAATCCAAAATTTTAACATCTGGGTCCCTGAGGTTTGCATTTTGTTGCCATTTTAGTCCAAATCTCAAATCAGGTCAGATTTCTAAAAAAAAACCTGCTTTTTGTCCTTTTCTTCAGGGGCAAAATAGTCATTTAAAAAACCTTGTATCTCTCTCTCTCTGCATATATAAACACACACATCCTCTCTCTCTTCACAAGCACCACCACCACCACCTCCCTCTCTCCCTCTACCCCTCTCTGCCGCCACCACCACCACCACTGCTACTGCCACCCGCACACCACATGCTTAGAGAGAGAGATGGCATCAGGAGAGAGTGAGAGAGAGAGCGACGGTGGAGAGAGAGAACAGTGAGAGAGAAAGAGAACAAGGAGGGGAGACAGCGCCGGCCACCTCCACGGAGGTGCGACGACGGACTGACGGCGACGCCACTGCTTACAGCGACGGCGGTGGTGGATTCTGACGGTGGTTCAGCGGCGAACTTCCCCAAATCGAGTCCCTGAACGTGATTTCCGGTGGAACCCTAAACGCCGGAACGCTAACGCCGCCGTCATATAATTGAGGTCTGAAGCCTTTGCCAGAACCCTAACAACTTCTAATCGGGGCCTGAAGCCTTTGTCGTCATCTAGATTCATCCTCAACTCATCCAGATTCCAAACTTCATATGGTAATCGATCTCGAACAATACGTACCGGATAGAGACAGTGATTTTCTTCGGTCAATTTCACTGCATTTAGTGTTTAGAGGTGGGTGATTTTGAGAGACGGTGGTGGGTTTTTTTGGGGAAGATGTCGACGGTGGTGGGTTTTTTTGGGGAAGATGGCAGGTTGTGGTGGTTATTGGTGCAGGTAGCAGGTGGTGGTGGCTGTTAGGGTTAATGGTGAGTGGTGGTGGTGGTGAGGTGGTCACGGTTGGTGGTGGTGAGGTGATGGCTTGTGGTGGGGGTTGTTAGTGATGAAGAAAAGAGAAGTGTAGAGAGAGAAGAGAGTAGAGAGAGGGGACAGAGATAAAAAGATGATTAGGGATTTTTTTTTTAATATAAATTAGTTTATAATTATCTATAATGACAATTTTGCCCTTATGAGAAATGAGGAAGAAGACAAAACTCTGTAAGAAATCCTGACAAAATTACATTTTTTTGAAATTTGGACTAAAATGGCAACAAAATGCAAACCTCAGGGACCCAGATTTAAAAATTTTGGATTTTGGACTAAAGTGGCAAAAGTGAGCAAACCTCAGGGACCATTTTGGCTATTAACTCTTTGACAAATTACGATTTTACCTTAGCCCAAAATTACAATTTTTCCCCGGTTAAAATTTACAGTCTTGCGATCGTTTTAGTTTTTTTTTAAAGGGTGTGGAGGAATAGTGTCAGGCTACTGCATGGCACTCCCCTATTGGCCCGGGTATGTTACGATTTTCCCCAGTTTAAAATTAAGAATTTGCCCCTGTTCAAAGGTATGATTTTTCCTCTGGTTCAAAATTACAGTATTGTCATCGCTTTTGCTTTTGGCAAATTACGATTTTACCCGCAATAAAAAAAATACAATTTTTCCCTGAGTTCAAAATTAAATTATTGCCATCGTTTTTGTTTCATTAGCAAAACTATTGAAATGTTTTGTTTTTATTGGTTGACTCGATTTAATTTTTCATTCGTGTCAAGAGTTGCCAAACCCTCGCTCATTAGTTCTAAGAAATTACAATTTTGCCCTGAGCTCAAAATTACGGTCTTGCTACCGTTTTAGTTTTTTTCCTAACAAAACTACGAAAGTGTTTTTTTAATTGGTTGAGAAATATTCGGCCTACCGCCCTGCAACGCGGGCGGGGCATCAACTAGTTATATGCAAAAGAGTAAATTACGATTTTGGTCCATGTGGTTATATCACTTTTACTCTTTTAGTTCAAAAAAAATCTTTTAACATCTAAGTCTCCAATGTCTTTTTTTCTAACACTTTTAGCCCCTAACACTAACCACATCCATTTAGTTTAGGTGATATAATATTACTTAGCGTAAGTCTGACCAAAATATGAATCATTCGTTTTCTTTGACAATGGGTCGGGTTCAGGTCGGGTATTGGTAATTCCATACCCATACCCGGTTATAAAATCGTGTCTCATACCCGACCCAATACCCATCGGATATTTGTCGAGTAATTACCCGTCGGGTATCTGGTATACCCCCGGGTATCGGGTATACCCATTACTTTGTTACAAGATATACGTTGAGATTTTCAAATCCATTTTTTACTATTATAATTATTATATAATTTTATTTATACAACAACTATTATAAATTATAAATGTACATTACATACATATAAGTTTTATCATAAACTAATAATAACTTTACAATACTTTTAACTTCTACGTATATTCTTTTCAACAAACAAAATACAAATATTATTATCAAATATATATTAAAAGAAAATTTATTTTTTTACATTATGAACATACTAAAATAAATCAATATAGACAAGGGTTAATGAAATATAAAAATATAAATTAAAAAATTCGGGTATAAGATCAGGTATATAGTTCGAGTAAATGGGTATGTGGTTTCGGGTAATTGGGTCGGGTATCACCTAATCCTATACCCGACCCATACCCGCGAAAATTTTAAAACTAATCCCATACTCGGCCCCATATCCATCGGGTATCGGGTATACCTGTCCCATTTGTGTCGGGTTTCGGGCATACCCGTTGGGCTCGGGTATTTTTGCCATCCCCATCTTTAATTGGATTAAGTCCTATTAAATTATACAATTATATATATATATATATATATTAATGTTTACCAAAGTATGATGAATAGTAACTTTATTATTATAATAATATATAGTTTTTTATTATTATTTTATTTACAGTTAAATGTCTGGATAGTCACTGTGGTTTGCCATTTTTTCACCTTTATTCACTAACTTTCTAAAATTACTGCTATAGTCCCCAACTTTTCAATTTTCGTTCTCAGATAGTCTCTGTGCCTAACATCAGTTAGTTTCTTAGTTAAGAGAGTGTGAAATGACAAACATACCATTTCCTTAAAAGGGCAAACCACAGGGACTATCCGGGTATTTAATAAATAAAAAAAATAAAAATCTAATTAATAAGTTAAATTTCAAGTGGGCCCCACAATCTACCCCATCCTCACTCTACCCCCTATCTTCTTCTTCTCGAAATCCATCACCCACCTGCAAGTTTTGATGTGCAAATTGATGAATTTATACCCTCTGGGTTTGGTATGGACTCAACGGGAAATCAGTTAGCTTTTTTAAACGAATTTGACAGTTAATATAATCCTGCAGAAAGTTGTCCACAAGAGGTGATGTATGCACTAGACACTGAAGTGCGCTATTCATTAAACATGTGTTCCCCAAATTCTGCAATCCCGCTAAACCTCTATCTCTTTGGAGATCATTTTTACGGAATCGCGTTTGTGTTCCATATCTGTAGATGTTGGGCCTACTGTAGGCCCCTGGTACAAAGTAGAACTGTAACCGTGCCACTTTACCGTTTGACAAACTTGCGTCATCGGCTATGGTGCAAGACGATCTTGGTAGTTCCTTGAGAACCAAAGCTAACTGATTTCCCGTTGAATCCATGCCAAACCCAGAGGGTATCAATTCATCAATTTGCACATCAAAACTTACAGGTGGGTGATTAATTTCGAGAAGAAGAAGATGATGATGATAGAGGGTACGATGAGGGTGGGGTAGATTGTGGGGCCCACTTGAAATTTGACTTATTAATTAGATTTTTATTTTTTATTTATTAAATGCCTGGATAGTCCCTGTGGTTTGCCCTTTTTAAGGAAAGGATATTTATGTCATTTCACACTCTCTTAACTGAGAAGACTAACTGATGTTAGACATAAGGACTATCCGGGAACGAAAATTGAAAAGTTGGGTACTATAGTTGTAATTTTAGAAAGTTAGGACTAAAGGTGAAAAAAAAGGGCAAACCACAAAGACTACCCGGGCATTTAACTCTTTTATTTATTTAATATATTATAATAGTTTTCTATTATATTTACTTTTAATAATATATTCTTGTTTACGAATTTACCAAGGACGATGAATAATAAATTTATTTTTATAATAATATATAGCTTTTTATTATTATTTTATTTAATATATTATAATAGTTTATTATTATATTACTGATAAATAGTAATTTTATTTTTACAATAATATATAGCTTTTAATTATTATTTTATTTAATATATTATAATAATTTTTATTATATTTATTTTTAATAACATATTTTTATAACTTTTATTTTCTTTTTTAAAACGATATAATATTTCCTTTACAACTTTTTAATATTTTTTCATTTTTTTAGAACCTACATTAATGTATCAATTAATTTAATACTTCTTTAACAATTGACGTTTATAACTTTTTTCTCAAAACTTAAGTACGTAGTTGTACTTGATTTTTCCTTGACACTCCATTATAAGTTTTGTTAAAAACGAAGTTGTACTCAAAATAAAGTATTTAATTGGTATCATATAACGGTACGATGATAAACTAAACCGTTCTAATTGTTTGACTTTCTAAGCAACATGTTTTATTTTCAAATCACATTTGTTTTACATTATCATTTGCTTGGTTTCGCCGCAACGTGCGACAAAAAAAAAACTAGTTATATAATTAATATGCTTAGAACCCATTTTGAATGACATGCCAACTTTCAGTTTCCTTTTTTACAACAAAACAACTTTTTGTTTTCTTTAGTAATTAACGACCTCATAACCACTATTAAATCCAAAATTTTAAAAAGTCTTTTATCAAAACGTGTAATTTGATTAAACAATATCTTAACTAGGTTAAATGCTTATTATTTTATAACGGAAATTATTTATTTCTCACAAAACACTTTTATCAAAACGTCTAATCTTATAATTTAAAATAAATAATAAAAATTATATAATTCCCATCGTTATTTATGATCGAAGGATCCGGTTTTACAAATCCGAGTCGGGTTTCTAAGATCTATTTTTAACTGATGTTACAAATGTAATTGTTAATAATAAGATACATAATGTTAATAGTGATTAGTTATAACGTTTTTGTATTTTTGTAAGTGTTTTTTAAACATACAACATATCTAATACTAATAAAATGGTATAGATAATGCCACATGGCATTCTCATACTAAACAAAAGCTTACTTAAAACCATATGTTATTTTCTCCTTCAATTCACATTTATTATTATTATTAATTATTTAATTAATTAATACAAAACAATAAAAAATTCCTTAACAACTTAATACTAATAAATATTTTATTGTTTACTTAGATATTAATTATTTAATTTTGACTTATCTAAAATATATAGTTAGTTATTAGTAACAATTCTACTTATAATAAACAATTTCATATAATGTCAATGTGACAACACCTTCTTATTCTTTAAAAAAAAAGATTTCTTTACAATAAATTATTATTTTATATTATAATAATAAAAAGGTAAATAATAGGTTAATCTGATATTTGAAAACCGGTTTACTTCCATGCTTTGAAAACACTTTTAATGTTGTTAGACCTATGTAACAAACGCGTTTAAGGATATAATATCTTCATACTAATTTTGATACAAGTCTATATTCACTGAATGTCCTAAATGGAGTTATATTTTTAGGCTTGCCATACCATTGATAATTAACAGAGGTCAATGTTCCAGTGACGTTATTAAGAAATATTCATTGAAAGAATAGTTTATGTGACGAACTCGACTACAGGTCCTATCACTAGGTGACTAGGTTATTGAGGCACTCATATTATCCTCCGGAAGTAATAATAACACTTGAACATTTATCCCTAGATTTCGTTTAATACCGCCAAATAGAAAGATTTCATTTATATTGAAAAGAGATAGATTCCTCTCGTCCAATGTTTTGCCATGACGATAAATAAAAGTATAGGACAATTTTTATGTAAAGTTGGTTTGTTTATAAGAGAATTGGTTTTTACACATGACCAACTGTTGCATCATCTACGGTAAAGAATTCACTTATATAAATTTACGAAGAGAATATAAAATTAAATAATTTACAAATTTATATCCTTAAACCCGTGTAGTACACGGGTCTAATAATCTAGTATTATTAATATAGCAATTGTGGATGCTTATAAGTAGTATTTTTTTAGTTCCTAGTTTTTGTTTACATTCCTAATCTTTAATCAGTTTAACATTTGACCCCTCATCTTTAATAAAATTATATATTTTTTTCCTTTCCTTAAACACATTTACACTACAACTCTATAACTTTAATAAAGTTATTTAACAAATATCTTATTACGTGATTTTTTATGGGTTTCATTTTTTATATTAACTAGTGTATTTGACCGCGTCTTGCGGCGGTACGGTACCGCAAGCACTGTATCGATATCACTTTTGTTTGTTATAGTATCAGTACGATACATTGCACTAAGTATAGAAATCAACATGTGTTATATATCGATCCAAAACGATAGAAGCGAACACTGGTATCAGCATCGACGATTAGGGCTGTAAACGAACCGAACGTTCAGCGAACAGTTCGTGAACCGTTCGGCGGGAAGTTCGTTTATGTTCGTTCGATTAGCTTAGCGAACGAACACGAACAAAAAATTTCGTTCGGTTAGCTTAGCGAACGAACACGAACAAAGGTTTCGTTCGTTCGACTGCGTTCGTGAACGTTCAGTAACATGTTTGTTTACGTTTGTTCATGTTCGTTCGTTCGTTCGTGTTCGTTTGATTATATTAAAAATAATAAACAATAAATCTTTTATCTAAAGATTTTGAAAACTTGAAACCCTATCTTTTTCTAAGTTAGCTAAAATTTGGACACTCGACGACATTTTTTTGGGATAATTATGTCTAGGTTAGTTAACCTTGATTTATCATTTAGTGGTGTAGTAGACTTCTTGTGTTTTGATTTATCATTTGATGGTTGTATTTAACTACTTATATCCAACGTTTAAGAATAACAATGTTTTTTATTTTTTATTTTCAAATTAAATGTTCGTTTACATTCGTTGTTATTTTCTTGTGTTCGTTTGTGTTCGAGACCAGTGTTCACGAACTGTTCGTGAACAACTAAATTTCCTTAACGAACGAACACGAACATAAACTTATGTTCGGTATGCGTTCGTGAACCGTTCACGAACATGTTAATTTCCTTAACGAACGAACACGAACATGGCTTTGTTCGTGTTCGTTCGGTTCGTTTACAGCCCTATCGACGATGTTCGAACGGTATCGACTGGTTCAGATCGTCACGGTACCGATATTTATATCCCATCGCGGATAGAGTTGTATAAATGAAAATTTATCGAAACCAAAAACAATAAAAGTGAGTATGGTCCTGGTATTAATGATGTTCGGTACGATACGATAAGTTTATTGAAAGCAAAAACAATAAAATACATAATAGTACGAAAACTGATATTGTTCCTTCGGTTTTGGCACGGTTAACTACGGTAGCGGCACAATATCCATTATTATACATGAAACCATAAAAATAGATACAAGTATCGTCACTGATCTTGTTCGGTTTGGTACGATACGGTATGATAGCGATACGGTGTCAGTTTATCAAAAGCAAAAAAAAAACAATAAAACTAAACACCTGCATCGATACAGATGTTGTTCAGTCGTTTCAGCTCAGTCTGGTACGATAGCGGCACAATATCCGTTTTCAATAAAAGTAATATCACAATGTTGAAAAAAGTTAAACATAGAACAAATAATAAATTATCATTCATCGTCCATTTTGGTTCGGTTTAATACGACAACGCCACGGTATCAGTTTTCAATAAAACTTATATAGCAATTTAAAAAAATATATATAAACATAGTTATGAGGTAAGATTTTTTTTTTTAAAAAGTTAACGAATAAAACTTATTAGAAAAAATTAGGGCTGGCATAACAGGTCAACCCGATCTGTTAAGACACGAACATGATAAGACACGAACCCGAAACACGTAAACACGAACACGACACGAAATGTTATCGTGTCAGATTTTCGAAACACGAACACGAACCTGTTAATAAACAGGTTACATGAAACAACCTGTTAAGAATAAAAAATTACCAACTTATCATAGGACCTGTTTAAGACACGAACACGACCTGTTAAGACACGAACACGACCTGTTTAAGACATGAACACGACCAAATTGGGGAAGCTGTGAACCAAATTGGGAATGGTGGTGTTTGTGGGATAGATTTAAAAATTAGGGTTTGGATTGTTGAAAAAGAACCACGTGTGTTTGTGTATAATTCATCCCAGGTCCCACAACTGATGACCCCATGTCCACACCCACATATAATATTTTTTAATTTTTAATTATTATCATGTACTAACGGGTCTTAACAGGTTAACAGGTTTTAACCTGTTTAGACACGAAACCTGTTAAGGTGTTATTGTGTCGACCTGTTTTAGACACGAAACCTGTTAAGGTCAAACACGAAACATGTTAACTTCGTGTAGGTTCATGTCGTATTATCGTGTTCGTGTCAGAATTGACAGCTCAAAAAAAAATTAAACTGAATAATGAATAAAGTTCATAAAAAATAAATACTAAACATAGAATAAATAAATAAATACTAAAAATAAAAAAAGTAAAGTAGTAAACAAATACTTTAAAAATATATCACTGTTCATCAACAGTTTATATTAATATGTATAACTAGTTTTTTTATATCGCGCGTTGCGGCGAAACCGAGCAAATGATAATGTAAAACAAACGTGATTTGAAAATAAAGCATGTTGTTTAGAAAGTCAAACCATTAGAACGATTTAGTTTATTATTATACTGTTTTCTGATATCAAATAAATAGTTTATTTTGAGTATAACCTCGTTTTAACAAAACTTATAATGAAACGTCAGGGAAAGAAATCAAACACAACTACGTACTTAAGTTTTAGAGAAAAGTTATAAACGTAATTTATTAAATAAGTATCAAATTAATTGATAAATTAATATATGTTCAAAAAAAATAAAAATAAAACAATTATTAAAAAAAGGTACAGGAAATATATGTTTAAAAAAAAGAAAAATATGTTACTAAAAGTAAATATAATAATAAACTATTATAATATATTAAATAATAAAATAATAAAAAAACTATATATTATTATAAAAATAAATTTATTATTCATCAACCCTCGAAATCAATATATATAATGCTCCACGCGAGTTATTTTTATCTATGGTTCGACGTAAATTTTCATAATGTATTTCTAAACTGGTTAATTTTTTTAAAAGTTTTTTTTAACCATTCATCTTTTTAAACTGCCCGACTGCGAAGTGTTTTTTTTTTTTTTTGTTAATTCTTGTAACGTTGTTTTTAATCGACGGGTTGTTTTAAATGTTTTTTTAACCGTTCGGTTTTTTAAACCATCTGGTACTTATCTCTAAATACACCATTGCGACATGTTTTTTATCAACTTTAAAACGACTCGTTGTAATGCACAATAATCGTGTTTATCTTTATATACATTTTGGTGTAAATTTTGTTCAAATAACTTGAATTTCGTGTACGAAGACATAACTTTTCCATTACTTTCAAATATATCATCGTGACGCAGTTTTTTTATCATACATATGCAATTTGCTTATTTTTATCTATGTTACGAACCCGCCACAAAGTACGAATGATAACCCACTAGTTTATTATTAATATAGAAGTACGTTATTTGACCGCGCATTGCGACGATACATTACCGCAAGCATTGGATTGGTATTGGTTCGATTCTTGCAATACCGGTATGATACATGCACTCCATAGAGAAATCAATCGACTGAAAACAATATCCCTGTTTAAGGAGTTTGTCCATCACATTGAGTGAAACTTTATCGAGAACAAAACTGAATCTCAAAGAAACGTCATTTGGAATCGTTGCGGTTTGAATATTTTGGCGTTTTTAAATTGAATGGTACTTAGTAAAATATGGTGTTTGGGTTTGGTGTGTTCAATGGAAGCTCTGAGACGTTTATATAGGATTTTTTTGGCGTATAAGCGTTCTCACTGATCTCACACTTTTCACCGTTTTCCCTAAATCCTGACCCTATATATATATATATATATATAGATAGATATATAGGGGAATGCTAGACAGAAAACCCTTAACTTCTTAGAAAACTCTGGAAACTCAAATCTCCCCCAATTTTTACCCAACCTCCCGACATTTTTATTTTTTGAAAAAAATAACACATGTAATATACATGTTTTAAAGTGTTTTGGGCCAAAAAAAAACAAAAAAGCGCCGAAGGGATTTTTTTAAAAAAAATAAACAAATTTCAGCAATGTCCGGTTGCCTAACATGTGTTAGACAAAAATGCTGAAAGTTGCTGAAATTTGTTTTTTTTTATAAAAAAAAAACCCTTCTGCGCTTTTTTGATTTTTTTGGCCCAAAACTCTTAAAAACATGTATATTACATGTGTTATTTTTTTCAAAAAAAAAAAGAAGTCGGGAGCTTTGAGTTTTCCGGGTTTCTTAAATATTTAGGGTTTTCTATATAGCCCAACCCTATATATATATATATATATATATATATATATATAGGGGAAGGATAAATCGAAAACCCACTTGAGTTGAGAAAACTCAGAAAACCTTTGTAAAAAACCCATGTAAACTCAAGAAACATTTTTTAAAAAAATAGGAAATGTAATATACATATATTTGAACATTTTTAAAAAAGAAACACAAAAAAACACCGAGTAGTTTTTTTTTTTTTAAAATGTTACAAATTTCAGGTTACATAATATCTTTGCCCAAAAAAAATGTAACATACAAATTTTCAACATTTTTTTTTTAAAAAAAACAAGTAAGCGTTATTTACATTTTTTTTTCATAAATAGGTCCGTGTACATTTATATTACATTCCCTATTTTTTTTAGAAAAAAATAAAAATGTTACATAGGGTTTATTTGGGTTTTCTCAACTCACATGGGTTTTCGATTTATCTTTCCCCTATATATATATATATATATATATATATATATATATATATATATATATATATAGGCCGGTAGATCTTCATCTCCCATGCGATTTAATACCTCCATGCGAACTGTACGAGTTGTGCGAATTCAATCTTCCACATGCTATTTTCTCCATCTACACACCCCATTCCATTTTTCACATTACCCCATGCTGACCATTTTTTCACATGCGATATTCAATTCTCCACATGCGATTCTACACACCCCATGCCATTTTTCACATTACCCCATGCTAGTCATTTTTTCACATACGATATTCAATTTTCCACATGCGATTCTACACACCCCATGTCATTTTTCACATTACCCCATGCCATTTTTTCACATGCGATATTCAATTTTCCACATGCGATTCTACACACCCATGCCATTTTTCACATTACCACTTGCTAGCCATTTTTTCACATGCGATATTCAATCTTCCACATGCGATTCTACACACCCATGCCATTTTTCACATTACCCGATGCCATTTTTTCACATGCGATATTCAAATCTTCCAAATGCGATTTTCTCCATCTACACACCCCATGCCATTTTTCACACTACCCCATGCTAACCATTTTTTCACATGCGATATGCATTGAATTCGCACCAGATCTGCACCTGATCGAACGGCTGGAATGATCGCGTACGTATCGTACGATAAGCGCATTTGTATTTTACTCTTCACCTATATATATATATATATATTTCACCGTTTTCCCTAAATCCTGACCCTCTATATATATATATATATATATATATATATATATATATATATATATATATATATATATATATATATATATATATATATATATATATAGGGTCAGGATTTAGGGAAAACGGTGAAAAGTGTGAGAACATTGAGAACGCTTATGGATCGGCAGATCAAAACAATCTATGGACTAGATTGGCGCGATGGCATTTTCATAAATAACATCAATTTTATTATGTGGACGTGCTTCATTAAAGGTAAAAAGGTCTTTTACTGCTCAAATTCAAAACGCCAAACTAAAATGAGAACACACCATTCAAAACGAATAAAACACCATTAATACAAAACGCCAAAGCTTAATGATAAAACGCATTGAAGACTTACATGTAGAAGAGACAAATAGTAACTGAAAGTCAATTATTAACATTTATTAGAAGAAATTCCCTCCTAAATTACGCACCAAAAACATCATTATATAAACGATGTTAACATCCCTTCCACAATCACTTCCATCAATCATTCTAAAAACATATTTTACCAAAACGCCAAATTTAACCAAAATGCCAAAAATGGTTACCATTGTTTCATGGAGATACACCCTGAGAATCAAAAGATTCGTCATACGTTTTGACAACAAAAAAAGGGTGTTTTTTTTTAAACAATCAAAGCAATTTTGAAAATTGAAGAAGAGGTACAAAGGGGTATCTTATCGCTTGGCATCCCTCTTGATAACGAATGTGATGAAACACGTAAGCTTATGAGAAGATTAACCAGGAAATTTGGACCAAGCAAAGCAAATGCAAAAATGGACCCAGTCATCACATCATGACGTTTTAATGAAAAAACAGACATGGTGACCGTTATATGTGACAACGGAGCGCAGGAAGACTACATGCTTGAAGACATCATGATCAAGCAGGGGGTTGGGTTCATGGAAGAGTTACACAACGCCACATGTTTGAACACAGACATGGACATAAAAATGCCGTTGATGTAGGAAATGTTCAAATGGAGGCTTCAAAATCTTCAAGAACAAAAAGCCAATGAAAGTGAAAGTGATGACCTGGATGAGAGACTAGAAGAAAACTCCGAAGAAGAAGACGAAGGAAGTGATAGATACTTCTTAGACAAAGTCCTGTGTATTTTTTTTCAAATAATAAAATACTATATTTCTCTCATTAGTTACAAAACGCCAAAAAATACCACAAAAGCCATGGAATACAAACGCCAAATAATAAAAACTATTTTTCCTATGTAGTTTTTTCTATGTTAGCGTATTTTATCATCTTGGACTACAAAACGCCATTGAATATGAAAATGCCAAACTTGGAAGATGGGACGTCTTAAAGTATTAACAGAGAAAGCTGGTCAAAACAGTAAATACAAACATTAACTGAAAAGGACGGTAACTTTATTACTAGCATTTACTATAATAGAATCCCGCCTAAACTACGCGCCAAAAACATCCTATAAAGAGAAACGTCTCAGCACAATCCATTGATCACACCCAAAAACAAACGTCATGTTTCCTAAAAACCACCAACTCACTTTAAAACGCCAACAAAATAGTTGAAAATAACCACAGATGGCAAACCTCATTTCTTGGATATTCAGTATTGTTATGCATGAAGTTTCATTGAATGGATACTTACCTAGGGTGGGTATCTCTATAAGCTTTTGCTGAATGAGATGGACAAATATTCAAGAAAAAGAGACTGATGACAGTGATATGTCATTTTGTGTGCTTTGTTCTTGATGACTATATGCATGGCATGAAGGGATCGATACCAGTGTAAATGCTATTTTGGACTCCATGATCATAATAGCATCCACACAGGCGTTGATCTTCAACCGCATGTCACCAAACAACAATAGATCACACCAAAATACAGGATGCCACTTATCAGATTCGTCTAAAAGACGGGCGTTATTTAGGAAAATCGGCATCTAGCTAAGGTATTCAAAGGTTCAAGTCACAAAAACTTCAAGAAGAAGAGGGTGATGATGACAAAGAAGATTTGGATGAGAAATTAGATTAGCATTTTTAATTTTTTTTCATTTTCTATTTTTTTTTTGGATCATTTTATGTTGTTTGTTATCTAATTCTCACTGATAAAATACATTATATCTTTAAAAAAATGTTTATAAAACGCCAAAAACTACAAACACTAAACGCCTAATAGTATGAAAACTGTGAGAACGGATACTCGCCAAGCACGTTGTTGCTATATAAAACGCCAAAAAATGCCAAAACTTATAATGAAATTTCTTTAACCAATTATTATTAAAAACTCCAAACATTAATTAAACGCCATTAAAACAATGTATAAAACAACGTGCCATCTTTATCTAAACGCCAAACCCTGAAAAGATGGGAAGTATTACAGCCTTAACAGATGATGCTGCACAAAACAGTAACTATAAACAGTAACTGAAATGACGGAAAACTTTATTACTAACATTTATTTTATTAAAAGCCACGCTATCGTAATTGAATTTATTTATCTTTTTGAAACGCTATAATTACCTGTCACATTGTAGGCCTGCATCCTACATGGCACGGCAATTGATACACAAAATACAAATAAAAAAATTACTGATTTTTTACCGTAAAAAACATATATCTACCAGGCGCAAAAAAAGCTCTTTATATAAGTACAACAGCTAAACAAAGCTTGACACTCCACACATTCACTAAACACGTCACACATTGTCTAAAACGCCATACAACTTAAAAAATGGCTCAGGTTATTGCATGGAGGTTTGAGAGGTCCGAGAGACGTTTCATCCTAAAGTTCTCTGAAAAGAGAAGGGTGAAAGTCAAGACAATCAAGACCATACTTAGTATGGATGAATCCGTTCAGAGGGATATTCTAGCCCTTGGGATTCTAGTGGCCTACGATTGCGAAAGGACTCGAACAGTAATAAGAAGATTAAATAGAAAATTTCCAGCACATGATGATGATGTTGACGATACTGATCTACCAAAAGTTACCAGCTGGAGTTTGGATGAACAATCAAGAACGGTGAACGTGAGCTATCAACACGGGGTGAATTATTCATTGACAATGGATGAAGTGTTGAACACAGATAGACTACATCTTCTTGAACAGCTCTGTGATTTAGCACCTTTGAATGATGCAAGATCCAGCGTTGTGATAATATTTAAGTATAAGATGCAACAAAGACGAGACGAGATTATGGCGTTATACGCCAATGCACAAGAAGATGACGATGAGTCTGATGAGAGTGATGAACAAAGCGATGGTTACATCTCTGATGTAATACCATCCACAGAAGACTATTAGTTTTTGTTTGATTTCATCTTGGTTGTACTCTTTTAAATTACTAATGAATTTAAAAACGCCATGAACGCCAAGAAATTTACCTTCATAACATATATGAACTGTTGAAATCTACAAAAACGCCTATTGAATTTGGGAACGCCATGGACGAAAAGAAGTTATAATTACTAATTGATTTTAATGAATTTGAGGACGCCATAATCGCCAAAATATTTACTATGCACGTGATCTAAAAAACAATAAAACGTCAAGTAGTTATTGAATCTAACTAAACGCCAAAAAAATCTTACACGCCAAAAAAATGAAGCGGTGTTGTGAGACGCATTGAAAAAAGAATATAAAAGGACAAAAAAGCCCCTCCGCCCTTCATTATATCGCGTGCCACGTGTTAGGCCAGGATCCGTTCTCACCGTTCTCACACTTTAGGACGTTTTCTCCTGATCCCGTACCTATATATATATTGTAACACCACGTAAAAACGTGTCTAATTATATAAAGATACGTGTCCTAAACTCTGAATATGTGAAAGTTTGGGTTTAAAGGACTAAAGTTGACAATCGATGAAAATATGTATGCGAAGGGACTAAAAGTGTCAACATGCCAAACATGTGCCTCTGAATGACCATGCACGAAGAATATATTCTTAAACGAGTGATTAATTGGATATAAGAAGCCGTTTATGAAAATAATTGAAAGATTATAAACTACAGGGGTTAAACATGTCAACATGTTAATTCTTACCTCTGAGTGACCTTTTAACGAACCCGAGGCTTCATAATATTCAAATATACTCTCAAGAATAAGTTACATCAGTTTCACATGGTTTCGAGATCGTTATGCAAGTTTGTTTCACATGGTTTCGAGATCGTTATGCAAGTTTTCAATAACTTGGATTAAAAGCGTCAATGTATAGAAACTTATGTTTACGGTGATCGTTTAACAAAACCGGGCTTAACGAAGTTTGGTTATACTCCCATGTTCCTCTACAAACTAACTACAAGGGACTTATATGCCAAAAACGAGGTTATATAAAGTTACAAGGGACCAGGGACTGAAATTGCCAAAGCTGAAACAGTTTTCACCTGAACAGAAGGTTGTCGCGGCCCGCATAGACTCCCTTTGAGTCTTACGCGGCCCGCGTAAAAGTGCCAGTTCTGCAAATTTTTGACAGCTGCTGGTTGCAGCCTGTTCCACCGCCTTAAACCCTCCAAATTCGATACCTGGAGCATGTTAACGGTTTTAGAATATTACTAGGAGACATGTTATCATCTGGGATCACTCCAAAACACCTGCTATGATCCAAATGCATGGCATTCACCTATATAAAGGGCCTTCATGTGAACTAGTCATTTGCACATTTCACTCAAACACTCTCTACTCTCTCACCTAGTGATTTCTGATTAAGAAGGGAGCTCAAGTTTGTAGAAAAGATAGCTAGGACCCTTTTGTAAGTGTCTTAGCCCCCTTCCTTAGTTCAATTTTTAGTTTAAAAACCAAAAAGTCAAAGTTATCGTAATTTGACTTTGACTTTCGGTTTAATCACAAATGGTCTAGCCACTATCCGAATTGAAAGTGGTTATGTGACCATAATTAGGTAGGTGATTAACCCTTAAAAGGGCACCTCCTAATTATTTCGTTTGCCTAGTTAATTGTCGGGTCAAACTATTAAGTTAAAAAGTCAAACTGACCAGAATTTGAAATAATAATTATAACTAACAATGCAGAGGTTATAAATTATATTTTATCACTCTAATAACTTGGTAATTAATATTAGAACATGTTTAGGCATGTTCAACCCGACAATTATCAGTTTAGGGTCGGTTCACAACCGAAAGTCGCAAAAGCTTGACTTTTGCTTTGACTTTCAGTTCTGACCCGATTGAGCTTAATCCTTCCATGTTTTAAGCTTTCATTAGGACCACTTTATGTTGTAGTATAACCCCCTGGAGTTATATTACTTGGTCCTTATTATTTTGAATTATATGCTAATCTCCGTTAATATGCTTATAAATGCCCACTTTGCCCTTTTGACATATAAACGAGATTTTTGAAAATGTGAGAGGACAGAAACCTTTATTACTGATATATAAGTATGTCCTGAAAATTTGACATCAGTTCTTGGTCTCAAACAGAAGTTATGCTCGATATCGTAAATTGAAGCTTTTTATTAATTAAATTGCGATATCTTGCATAAGTCCTGTTTAAGTATATGTTTTGACCCAAAACTCATTATCTACTATTAAGATAACATTTTTAAGGATTTTTGGAATTTTTGATCAGATTATAATATGATCATATTATGGAGTTCTTGTACAATTCGGTAAATGACGATAATACCCTTTTATGCATAAAATGAGATTAACAAATAATTTGAATGTCAAACCTTTTTCTACTGATTTCATACATTAAATAAATTATTTTGAACGATTAAAACTGATCAAAATCTCAGATTTCCATAAAACACCTTAATTATCGTCAATTAGCGATTTTTATGCTAATTAGGTGCATAGTATGGTTTTAAACCATATTTAACACCTAAGACTTGTTACCTACTGAATTTTTAAACAAATTTTAATATTATTACAGTAAGTATAAGTCATGAACTCAGACTTCCAAAAATGTCCTTTAAAGCATATGTGAAATGACCAAAATGCCCTTTCGTGGCATAGTTTGGCCATAAATAGTAAACATCACATATGTATGATATCTTACTGATATGACTTGATAAAATAAATATTTTTACTAATAACCAAAGACCAGAACCTCAGTTTATTATAAAATCTTTTTTATAAACATTAAAATGACAAAAATGCCCCTACGGGACTTAAATTGGTTTTAAATACTTTTTGGGCATATATGTTAACATCTTACTGATGTATTAACATATTCTAAGCATAATAACATTTGAGACCTGTATATAATTCATTTGGTTACCCGTTATGCATTTATGCGTTCGGATCGGTTTATGTAACTAGTTTACATAAAATAGCCGAAACAGGTTTAACCTTATCATTAAATCTTCAAATTCCAGAATGTGTTTAGTTTACCCATATTATACAAGTATCCGAACTTGTCGGGTCTAAACACATTCTATTCCGGTCTCCGCTTAATCTAGCGTTTAGAACCGTAAAGTATCTTTCAAGCTAACCGGTCTAAGTCTTTGACTTAAATAAAGACCCATTAGTATCCTAATAGGTTATTAAACCTTCCATACAGATTGAGTAGCTTCAGTAGAAGGTATTTTCATAAGGCTTTAGGAATATACGGCTGAGTTACTTCTTTCACATCTAGCTTAGGTAAATACTTTTAACTTAATTTCCCTTATACGGGCTTAGGATACGGTATTATAATAATACCGCTTGGTCGGGTATGAAATCATTTAATCGGATTGTGATTAATAAATTTACATAACCTGTTTTAATTTGTTTTGTTTGATAACATAAGCATTGGGGGTTAATACGACCGTGTCCTAGATACCCTCAACTCATTTCATTTGAAAATGGCCACGACCTATGCACGGGGTGTAGGCATACACCCGACAGATGCAAATGCTAATATAACCCACATGTTGGGGATAACTCCTTTCTGGGTTCTATAAGTGGTGAGTCGGTTAATCATGACCGGCTTCCAAACCGGCCCCATATGTAAGACAAACATGTAAAACTGTATACAACATTATCTTAAATAATTGTCCCAAGTTATAAATGGTTTGTGCCTTGTGCACTTAAATCAATTTTCATAAATGTTTTCAAAATGAATCGGTTAATTGTATTTACCAGTGTAAACTGACATATTTTCCAAGGACTAAGTGAGAGGTACCTCACGTAAATAGGCTGGAGTTATTTGGTGACAAATAAGAGGATCTTGCAAATCCTTAGATGCCTGGAGTCTGTTATTTCAGTTTCTTGTATTTTATTTTATGATCCGCCTGTGGATCTCTATTACAACCAAGTCTGTATATTCTTTTATTTGGACACTCGGACACTATGGTTTGTAATAGTAATTAATCACCAAGCCTTTCGCTCTGCTTTTATATTGTGTGTGTTGACTACGATGATATCAACTACGTCACGATACTCCCTTCCGGGCCCACCAGTAATATGTGAAAACATCGGGGTGTGACATATATATATATACATATATATATATATATACACATATATATATATATATATATATATATATATATATATATATATATATATATATATATAGGGGGAGGTTCATTTGGGAAGAATCTTCTTGAAAGAAGAAAAATAAATTAATCTAGTCCCTATATTTTTTTGATCAATGGTTGGGAATTAAGATATCATTTTTATCCATTTTTAATTAATGCTTTAATTAATAAGGGTAATATAGACAATTTGATGTAGAATACTAATAAATATTTTAAAGAGTTACTTAAGTCTCATTAGACTACATGGTATGGTGATGGACCATCCTTGGAGGATGATCCGCCACGTAGGCGACATATCATAGTCCTCCCAAGGATGGATCATCCTCCAAAACTAGGGGGCATGGGAGGATGGTCCTAGTCATCATCCTCCACCACTTTTATATTTTTTTTATTTTTTTTAATCTTCAACTTTTTTTAAACATTTAACAAATAAAGTAACAAAATATTTTCATTAATATTAAAAAACATTACATAAACTTAAAAAAAAATTAAACTTAAAAAAATAAACTAAAAAAAACATAAACTTAAAAACCTAAAGTTAAAAAAAAACTTAAAAATATCCTAACATATTAAAATAAGCTACTAGTCTTCGTCTTCCATGTGGTGGGCGGGTTCGTTTTGAGCGTTGTTCCAAATGTACTCCACCAAGTCCGCTTGTAGGTTGTGATGTGTGTACTCGTTACGTAGAGCGAAGGCGTTCAAATCTTGTTGTTCCTCACTAACTGGAACAGAATTTCCAGTAGACGCATTTTCGTCGTAATCGCATATCGCTCTCCCTTCGTCTTCAATGATCATGTTATGAAGGATGATACAAGCGTACATAATGTGTCGTAACCTCCTTGGTGTTTGCGAACGTGCTGGAATAGAAATGATGTGCCATTTTTTTGTAGAACACCAAAAGCCCGTTCAATATCTTTTCTTGCGCCCTCTTGAAACTTTGCAAACTTTTTCCTTTTGTCGTCGGTCGGGTGCGGGATAGTTTTAACGATTGTCGAGTACGTTGGGTATATCCCATCGGCTAGGTAGTAACCTCGCCTGTACTCCACCCCTGAAACCGTAAAGCTTGTGTCTGGATCTGTACCCGCCACTACATCATCAAAAATCTGTGACTGGTATATGATGTTGAGGTCATTGAGCGAACCAGGTAGACCAAAAAAAGCATGCCATATCCAGAGATCCTGTGACGCAACAGCCTCTAGAATGATAGTCGGATGTCCCTGATCTCCCCTAGTATACTGACCTTGCCATGCAACCGGGCAGTTCTGCCACTGCCAGTGCATGCAATCAATGCTCCCGAGCATTCCTGGGAAACCATGTCTCTGTTCGTGTGCTTGATATAATTTTTGAACGTCGTTTGTGTTCGGTTTCCACAGGTATCGCTTGCTATACAATTTGACAACCCATTGGCAAAACTTGTACAAACATCGACGTGCGGTTCTTTCAGACATCCTAATGTACTCGTCTAATGCATCTGGTGCGTAACCGTACGCAAGTTGGCGAATGGCCGACGTACATTTTTGTAAATTACTGAAACCCCTTTGCCCCTTAGCATCGTTTCGCAATGTAAAAAACGAATCAGACTGGGCCATGTCGCCTGCAATACGTAAGAACAGTTGACGACTCATGCGGAAACGACGTCGAAAAATCCCTGCTGGGTACACGGGTTCGTCGGCAAAATAATCGGCTACTAGTTTATCGTGGCTGGCTATAAATTTAGAACAAAACATAAATGAAATTAATTAAAACATACATTTTAAAATCTATATAAAACATAAGGAAAAAAAATAAAATACCTTCTTGGTCTCGGTTATATTTTGCTCGTCTAGTTAGCGGTTGGGACGACCCTTCAGCGGCCGCCATGAACACTTGAGCCGCGTTCATAATCATGTTGTGCATAATAACATCCTCTTCCGAAGATGATGAATACCACTCGGACGAAGACGATGAAGACATAGAAGAAATTGAAGAAATGGAAGAAACGTGTGAAGCCATGATAATTTTTTAGCGAGAGATGGGGTGGTAGCGGGTAAAAAATGGTACAAAATATGATGATTTTTTATAAAAAGGGAAGAGTGGTTTATAAAATGTGAGAGAGATGATGGGGTGGTAGTGGGTGAAAAGTTGTGAAAATAAGGGTTAAAGATGCGAGTATTTATAAAAATGGAAGTGAAATGGGGGTTTTTTTAAATATAGCCGTTTGAAAAAAGGTTTTTTTTTTATTTCTAACGGTCAAAAGGTGGGGGACCCACCTAATTTGCATCGTCGCAAACGGCTACTTTCGGACGGAGAGGACGGGGACGGTAGGGGGCGGCACGGTGTTTGGACCGTCGCCGACCCGCGACGGGCCGGGGCCGACCCCCATACCGTGTAGCCTTAATGTCACCATAATTTTCTCCTTCACCACCATGAATGTGTTGGATCCTACACTAACTTTATTAGAAGTGACAAAATTATTTAAAAGTGTTGTGTCCTACACATATTTTATTATGAGTCGCAAAATTATTTAAAAGTTTTGGAGTCCTATGCATTCTGTATCCTACACCAAAACATTGTTTTAATAGTGTAGGAAACGTTGAATATGTAAGATCATGTGCATGATTGTTTTTATTGTGTAAGGTGCACAACTATTTAATAAGATAAACTCATCAAATGATTAGAGTTCATTAATTTAAATAGCAAAAATAAATAATAGACTCATTACATGATTTGTCCAAATTACCTTTGTATCCTTTGTTCTTTTTATTCTTAATTTGTAATTTCTTCTCATTTGAACTCTCCACTATATATATATATATATAGGGGAAAGATAAATCGAAAACCCATGTGAGTTGAGAAAACCCAAATAAACCCTATGTAACATTTTTATTTTTTTCTAAAAAAAAACAGGGAATGTAATATAAATGTACACGGACCTATTTATGAAAAAAAATGTAAAAAACGCTTACTATTTTTTTTTAAAAAGTGTTGAAAATTTGTATGTTACATTTTTTTGGACATATATATTATGTAACTTGAAATTTTGTAACATTTAAAAAAAAAAAAAAAAACTACTTGGTGTTTTTTTGTGCTTCTTTTTTAAAAATGTTCAAATATATGTATATTACATTTCCTATTTTTTTTTAAAATGTTTCTTGAGTTTACATGGTTTTTTTACAAAGGTTTTTTGAGTTTTCTCAACTCATGTGGGTTTTCGATTTATCCTTCCCCTATATATATATATATATATATATATATAGGGGACCGCTAAAATGAAAACCACCTCCAGATGTAAGAACCTTGAGAACTACACCGTACGGAGGCGAGTTGGACCAATTTTTTTTCATAAACGTAGATGCATGTATTACAAACACATTTGTAAAAAAAATTCGAAAAAAAATGTTGTGTGTGTAGTTTTGAGCATCACAAGTTTGTGTTTATGGGTACCGTAAGTTTGTGTTTACGGGTACCGTTACGTTACCCGTAAACACAAACTTGTGATGCTCAAAACTACACACACGACATTTTTTTTTGAACTTTTTTTTACAAATGTGTTTGTAATACACGCATCTACGTTTATGGAAAAAAAATTTGGTCCAACTCGCCCCGGATCAAAAAGTTCTCATGGTTCTTACAACTGGAGGTGATTTTCATTTTAGCGGTCCCCTATATATATATATATATATATATATATATATATATATATATATATATTATGACAATTGGCATTTTTCATGTAATTTCCGTACAATGTGAACAATATTTTATATGTTATGGTTGTATATTTTGAACATATGATGTGCATGAATCCATGGATTACGTTTAAAGAACTCACAAAATATTTCATGACGCATGATGACTATTATTATTGATTTCGACTCGAAACAGTTTAAACAGTGCACAGAACGAAACTAGCACACTTATCAGATAAACTAGTAGTACCGACAGGAGTTCAGTACTCAGACAGACAGCATGTTTAGGACACAGATTGAGTCCCAGAACCAAAGATATACTAGAACCTTATGTGAGAAAATAAGGGTTTATGATACTGCTTTCCGAGTGACGAGTGAACACTAGAAACTGGCCGAAACTAGCTAAAACAGTAAAATTCAGCAAAAATTCAGCAAAATTCAGCAACTTATAGCTTATGTAGTAATCTGAAATAACGCCAGAACACTCAGAATAGCTTAAAAGGTGTTAAAAACATTAACATGACATAGTTACACAATATACCATACAATTTACTAATGCTAACCTTTTTAAGCAATCCGATAACCAAACGAACATCCGAACACCACTAAACACATCCTATAACTAGTTAACCATATTTTGGCATCATAATGCTAGTTTACGACATCGAACACTTTCCTACACATAAGAATCTCTAACACACATAACACCCTAAACTAACTAACCTTACTTCACACCTTATTACACCTAACAAGATTTAAACAAAACAACACCCCCCCCCCCATCTTGACCGTCCCAAGGGGACCCCACCCTACCTAAGATTGTTGACTAATCCTTGTTTAGTCAAAGATGCTTCCTATATGACCATGAGATAAAGGAATGGAGGGAAGGTTTTGCTAATGTTGTTAAATACCTTAGGGTAAATTACTTTTTGAGTCCCTGTGTTTTTGGGGTTTTAACTAGTTGAGTCCAAAAGCAAAAAGTTTAACGACCTGAGTTCATATAAGCATTTTCTTTAACCATTTGAGTCCAATTTTCTAACACTGTTAGAATTATTCTGTTAACTTTTATTAAATGACCAAATTACCCCTATATTTAAAAAACAATTTATTATTATTAAAACTATCTCTCTACGTCTACATATTCCACACTCTCTCTCTCTCTCTCTACCTGATGTCTTTCTCTCTCTTACTTACCTTTCTCTCTCAAGAAAACCACCACCTCCACCATCGTACAACCATTACCACCTCCACCATCGCACAACCACCTACACCAACACCGTCGCATCAACACCGCATCACCACCACCAACATCGCAACACCAACACCTCCATCAACAGTGAGTATTGGTTTTCAGATCTAGCGGTAGAAGAGAGGTGCAAGCAGCTGCTTCCATTTTTCGGCTTCCGGCAGCGGCGGTAGGTAGAGACAAACGGAGATTAGGTGGTACCGTGGTTGTACTCTTGTAGACAAACAGCTTCCGGCAATGGCGGTAGGTAGAACGGATCATCTTAAAGGTGTTTATGCTACTAAAATGCTAAATATTATGTTAAAATCCATAGATTTAAAAGTGATTTTGCACTTTTAAATTGTTTTCATCAGACAGAATTTCAGGAATGGGAAGTTTTTCTCCAAATGCTACTAAAATGCTAAATATTACTCTTGCCATCCGATTGGCCTCCAATGGCTACGATTTCAGGAATGGGAAGTTTTTCGCCAAATGCTACCGCGGTGGACTGCAGGCGGTTGTAGGCTTCGAAGCGGGACTTTTGGGAGGAAGATGAGACGGTGGTTTGGTGGTGCTTTCTAGACGATGAAGAGAGTTTGTCGTTTGATGGGGCTTTGGTTGGGGTTTGGAGGTGGTTGATGATCGCCATTGTTGGTTTGAGATTTGCAGAGGTTTTGAAAAATTGAATCTGAGAAGAAAGGCGCTTCTTGGCCGTTTTAAATATACAGATCTTTTTCTTTTTTGAGAGTCCTATGTTTTATAGGGGTAATTTGGTCATTTAACAAAACTTAACAACAAAATTCTAACTGGGTTAGAAATTTGGACTCAAATGGTTAAAGAAAATGCTTATGGGGACTTAGGTCGTTAAACTTTTTGCTTTTGGACTCAACTAGTTAAAACACATAAAACACGGGGACTGAAAAAGTAATTTACCCAATACCTTCTCATTATCTATTAACTCTCATTTTACATAACAAAAATCACACCACACTAATCTCTCCTCTCCCTCTCCTCTCGGCTGTGAACCACCCCTACCCCATCATCCATCTTCACTAAATTTCTAACTAAACCAAGCATAACACAAGGTGAATCAAGGAAATCAAAGGTGTCAAGTGTTGGATCTTGAAGGACCTTTCATTGGAGCTTTTATCCACCATCTTCTCTTCATCTTCATCTTCTAGGTCTAACCTAGCCTTGTGCTAGTAGTAAGTGCTTCTTGACCCCATTTTTACATGTGATTTAGTAGTTAAAAGTTATCTATAACTAAAAATCTCAAGATATTACAAAACCAAGAGGATACACATATGAACAAAACTAAAAATCACAAGAATATAAGTTGTTTATGTTATGTGATGAAGTTGTTTGATGATTTCTTGTGTGAATGGTGTTGATCACCACATGAACACTTGTTAGATAATGATTAAACACATGATCTAACAAGTAGTTTGATGGATCTTGAAAGATCCATGTTGAGCATACTTTTTGTGAAGCATAAACTTGAAAAGTAAGCTTGTTTTTGTGATGAAATTGGTTCTTACAAGGTGTAGAACAAAAAAATGAAGGATTTCAAGTAGTAAAGTTTCCAAGAAACAAAGTTTACTTCATGTTTAGCATGATTTGGTTTTTGAAAGTAAGTGAACCTATTACATGTGTAAAAATGAAACACTTGAAGTGTTTAAAACATAAAAAGTTGTAGAAAATGAGTTTTTGCAAAAATGGTTTACAAGTTGTAAATATGAAATTTTACAAAGATGGTTCTTATGAAATAAAAATCATGTTTTTGAAGCTTATGAGACTTGTTAATCACTATGTTAAAAGACTACAAGTTTTTATAAAAGTTCAAGTTCATAACTTCATCAAAGAGATGCATTTTATGCACATGTTAGGATGTAATGTTGTTGCGAATGATTGTTGTGGATTTTTGAAAAGAAAAAGATATGCTTAAAGCATGGAAACCTCCATTTTTCAAAGGAAACTATGGCAAAATTTTTGTAGAAATTAAACACTTAGAAAAATATATTTTTAACAAGTGTTTACAAGTAATCTTGGACTATGGTTTTGAACATAAAAATTTCCATAATTTTTGGTATAAAAATTACAAGTAATGGAGGTTGATTTTCAAAAATAAAAATAACTAAGTATATATTTAGGAAAATATATATTTACTGATCACACAAATTATAAGCTATGTGTATATTATTTGTATTAGTTATACTAAAATTAGGAACTTGAAAATAATATACCACACAAAAATAACAAAAATTGTAATTAAAGAATTACAAAAATTACAAGAATACAAAAATATATATACCTTGGACAAATAGTGGATTTTGGACGAACGGACTCATCGGACATAATGAACTCTATATATATATATATATATACATATATTCCGGATTGAAAATAATATATCAAGGCTTGGTAAAAATATATTTTCTGAAAACCGAACAAGTGACAAAATATATTTTTACAAATAATATACTATATTTTGCCAAACTTGAAAATATATTATTTTGAGTGTAAGAAAATATATATTTTTCATAAACAACTTAAAAATATATTATTTTGGGGGAAACTAAAAATATATATTTTTCTAACTTTGATCTTAAAAATAAATTATTTTTAAGATATATGTGAATATATATATATATATATATATATATGTATATATATATTACCAAGTCAAAATATGGATATTTTTCTATAAACTTATCTTAAAATATATGTATTTTAAGGATACAAGAATAGTGATTTTTAATTGTGCAAAAACAATATTCTGGAAAGTTAAATATATATTAAGTATAAAATACTTAACAAATACAAGAAAATACGTATTCCTATACGTACAAATACATACCAACATACACTACCAACACTTGGTAAAATACCCTCATACAAGTATTATACATAAATATGAGAATACAAGTGACATACTCAATATACTCATAAGAGTAGGAGTTGTGTGGAAAGTCCAATTTTCCTAGAAAGTCTAGGAAGCAATAGTATATTGACATGTGACATGGATGTATTTTAACTAGAAGGGCAAACATGTAATTGCATATATATTTTTTTATTTTTGGTAATTATCTCAAATAACTATATTTTTGCATGTTCGTATGTGTAACCGATTATATGCATGATATGCGGGATTATAGTTTTTTTTTTAATCCAAATCTATTCCAAATTCCACGAACACGAAACACATATATATATATATTATAATTTCGACCATTCTATTCTTCACCAGCATCGTTCTTATTCTATATTATTTCAGTCTGAAAAATCATGGCTTCCAACACCCTTGCTGATGGTGGAGATGGTAATTACAGTTACTTTTGTAGGCTTTTGTGTTGTTTTATTATCATGTTTATGCAAATTCGTTAATTTGTTCTTGATGCTGTGTTTTAACAGCAGAGGTGTTGAGGTTTAGTGTTCATTGATTCTATAAGATGACCGATGTTTTTCTAATCTGAAGATTAATTTTTTTTTCCTTAAGATATTTCATGGTGTGTTTTAAAATCCATACTTGTAATTTATGTGCAAAAAACCATCATGTATGTTATTGGTGCTGTGTTTTAACAGTCATACAGACTCAGGTTGTTTGTGTTTTAACCGTAATGTGTTTAACAAGTTATGTTTTTAACAGATCTTGAGGTTGTAGTCAACGGTTTATATAAATCCATTGAATATTGTGTTTAAATAGTGTTGTGTTTTAACAGTTATTGAGGCTGAAGCCATTTTTTTTTATAGTTCCATATTGAATGGTGTGTTTTAACAGTCATGTGTTTTACTAGTTATGTGTTCTGTTATAGTTTCTTCTTGAATGATGTGTTTTAACTGCAATGTGTTTTACCAATTATGTGTTTCAACAGATGTTGAGGTTGTGCCAAACCATCATCTTGTTATTGGTGTTGTGTTTTAACAGTCATACATGTTCAGGTTGTTTTTGTTCATTGATTCATATAAGTGGGCTGGTGGTTTGTAGTATTATGGTCACCCTTTTCTTACATATTTGAATGGTGTGTTTTAACTTCCATAGTTGTAGTTTTTTGTTCTGTTTATTTAAACTCTTTCTGAGAAAAAATCAGTTTATTATATGTGATGTGTTTTAACAGTTATTGAGTTTGACGTAAATGTTTTTTATAGTTTCACCTTGTATCATTGAATCGGTGTTTTTTAAATTGCATTATTTTTGTTTAGAAATGTGTTTTATACACTTTTTTGTCATGTGTTGTAGATTCACCTAATTACCAATTATGTGGTGTTGAACAAGTCTCTCCAAACACACTGGAACAAAGAGATATATTCCAGATTCACCCTCTTCGTTGACGCCAGCAGAGGGAATGTTATTCGACACAGTTGATGACGCGTATAACTTTTATAAAACTTACGCAGAAGCGGGAGGTTGGACTGTAAGGAAGGGCACACAGCACGAGAACCGTGGTATTGTTATAAACAAGTACTTTTTTTGTTCAAAGGAGGGTCAAAAAGACTTTCGACCGGTCGATACCTTAGTTGAACAGCCGTCTGATAGGTGGGTACATAGGGTACCATCCAAAAGGACCGGATGCCAAGCTGCGATCAGAATAAAGCTTACCGATGCTAAGAAGTATTTGTTTTATCATTTTATAGAGGCGCACAACCATGATTTTGTGCATCAAGAAGATTTACATCTTCTCAAGGAAAACATGGGTATTAATCGTGCTCACGAAGAGATGATAAACAAGATGTCACATCTCAACATTGGTCCTGTTCGTGCATTTAACATTATGAAGGAAGTGTATGGTGGGTTCGACAAAGTCGGTGCGACCAAAGTCGATTTTAAAAATTTCAAGAAAGAATTAAATCTTTTTATCGGAGAGTTTGATGCGGAAATGTTTGTCAAGCGACTGATGAGGAAAAAGGAGTTTTTACCGAACTTCTCTTGTGAATATGAAACGACAGACGAAGGTGTGTTGAAGTGCATTTTTTGGGCCGACGAGGATATGAAGAGAAATTATTATATGTTTGGGGACGTTATATCATTTGATGCTACCTACAAGCGTAACAAGTAACGATGCGTTTAATTTTTTATATATTCGATGTGTTTTAAAACTTACTGTGTTATAAATACATCATAATCTTTTTGTCATCGCTGATTGTGTGTTTTTTTAAGGTATAACATGATGTTTGTCCCTTTCACTGGGATTGATAATCATAATAGGAACGTGACACTTGGTGCTGCAATTGTCGGTTCTGAAACGGCAGAGACGTATAGCTGGTTACTTAGGGCGATCAAGAACGCATATGGGTACGCGCCTCCCGTAATCGTTACTGACCAGGACCCTGCGATGAAAAAGGCTATAGCGGATGTTTGGCCTGAGTCGAGGCATCGGTTATGTATGTGGCATATCATGGATAAACTCACTACAAAGGTCTGGTTTTTATATGGCAGGGTTTTATTTTTTTATATGTGTGATTTTTACTGTGTTTTAATATATTTTTTTTGTCATTCATGATACAATGTTCCCTTAGGTTCGGGGCTGCCCTATGTTCAAATACAGATTATAGGAAAAGATTGCCTGCAGTTGTTTGGATTGATTCTCTATTGCCCGAAGCGTTTGAGGCTGAATGGGCAGCTATTATTCACGATTTCGGTTTAACCAACCATGAATGGCTGACGTATATATACGGGCTACGTGAATCATGGATTCCAGCTTACTATCGCGAAGAAGAAATGTCTGGTCTTATGCGGACATCATCTAGGTCCGAAAGCGAGAATCACTTTTTTGGCAAGATTAGCAATCCAAAGTGCACGTTAGTTGAATTTCTTAGCCACTTCGATACGGCTATTGAAGCGCAAAGGCACGAGCATCGGAAAAACGATCATGACACTCGATACACCAACCCTGGAGAGTGGAGTGATTTTGTTCTCGAGAAGCAAGCAGCTCAGATATATACCAGAACTTTATTTTTGGATGTTCAACTCGAGATTCAACATGCTATTCATCGTTGTACTAGTGTCAGATTATATCACGTCGGTGATTTCATTAAGTTTTTTTATAAAGGATCTCGATCAGCCATGTTCTTTGTTCTTCGAGGTAATTTTTTTTTACTTTATGTGTACCCTTTTTTTTTCATTATTCATTTTTTATATGAACTGTGTTTTATGGATATTAAATGTTACAGGTTATGATACGCGAGCAGGATGTTACTGTTAAGTGTATCTGCAACAGGTTTGAGCAGTTTGGATTGTTGTGTAGTCACATTTTTTGCGTGTTACGGATTCTTGATATAAGGGAGTTTCCGAAACAATATATATTGAGGCGTTGGACGCGTGAAGCTGTTCCAAATAGTTCCTCCAGGTCCATTCTTACGGACGGTGGAGATCCAGATCGTAGTGAGGAGGTTAACCGTTGTGTTCGTGAGATTAGTCACGCAACTGAGTATGTTGTGAACAAGTTGATTTCAAAATTTGATAAGTTGTCTAATTTTTGTGATCATATCAAGCAGTCTATGTCAGTCGCTGATGAAGCTCAAATAAATGCACCTCCCAAGACATGACGTAATCGATTTGCTGAACTCCTAGGAGTTGCTCCAGAGAGCACGGCCACTATCCGTGTTCCAGTTGGTACTAGGTTCAAGGGTTGTGGTTCTCATAAACGCCTTAAATCTCAAAAGGAGCGAGCCATAAGTCAGTCTGGGAGTAAACGACGTCAATGTTCATTATGTAAAAAATACGGTCATAACAGAGTAACGTGCTGGAAATACACCGTGGCTGTGCCTGAGGCAGGTGCTTCGCAGAATGCTGAAGGTAATGAAGATATCGCGAAGGAGATGCTGCTATGGTTGTTGAAGGTGATGGTCCTGGATCGAACAATGATGATGATGTGTTTTACACATCTGGAAACGATGCAGATATGGATGATGAGGACATGGCAGAGTAGGATCTTTTTTATCAATATTTTAAGTCTGTTGCTGAACTATTCAATTTTCTGTTTTATTTTTCTCTTATGTTTGTTTTGGATTTGTTTTTGTTGATTTTAAGACTTATTGGATTCGACATTTTATGATATTTGTTGCTTTGTGTTTTAGTCTTAAGTTTGTTTTTTTAATAGCCATCTGTGTTTTATAGGATTATTGATTTGTTCGTGGTTTTGGCATATAGTTTACTTTGTAAAAAAAGTGTTTTAAATGTGTTTAAACTATAAAGTGCTGATGAAATAGATAGGCTGGTTTCCAGTTCACAGTTTTTTCTACTGTGTTTTAAGTATTAACTATGTTCCAGAGAAACTATCAGTCTTTTATATGTAATGTGTTTTAACAGCTAATGTGGTTTAAGTTCCTTAGAATCCATCGGCCGGTTATATGTAATGTGTTTTCACATATATTCGAAGCTGAAGTCAATGTTTTTTATACTTGAATATACGGTGTGTTTTATTGTCCATTATTTTATTTTATCCCATGGTTATTACTTTATTAGCATGCAGGTTTTGGTATACAGTTTAGTTTTTGTATTGATATTAAAGTGTTTTAACTTTTTTTTGGTAATATAGATAGTTGATGAAATAGATAGGTTGGTTACCAGATCACAGTATTTGCATGAAGTATATAGGCTGTGTTTTAAGAGGTCATACAACTGTATGTCTGATGTAGATCGAAACAAAGTAACAATATTGTCATAAATTCATAAGGTTAAAGAGGTTCAAACTACATATTCTAACTGAACAAAATGGTAAAACTGTGTTTTTAGAACATCAGTGCACAATACTTTAACAACCTACCGCCAACGAAGTTTTTTTCGAGAACATGCCATTTTAAGTTAGTTATCCAATCTTGCAAGGATTGCGTCATAGGCTTTTGCTTCTAGCCTCTTTTTTTCATCGGCCGACAACTTGTTATATCTAGCAACCTCAGCTTTAACGAAACCTCTGTACTCGTTTCCTTCACTTAGGAGCATCTTCGTGATGTACTTACGCCTCAGATCATCAATTTCTTTGCACTGCTTGTATGAAATCTCACCCGCATCAGTGCACTCGTTTGAGAATCCGCATTCCCAACCTTTTCCAGATACGCCCTTGTATGTTTCCATATGGCGCATCAGGAAGACGCCACAATCGATTACATTATTTTTTGTACGCCATGGCATCTCCAATCGTACCGGCTCAACTTTATCGATCACCCCGCCCGCTGGATGCCCATTTTTTTCCAAGTACACTGATAAAGCATCACGCTGCATGATAAACAGTTTTAATCAGATTGTGTTTTAAACTGAATTCATTAAAATGCACAACATAATTAACAAAGGGATTATTTTGAAGTTCTGACTCAGTGTGTTTTAAGTGAGTTTATTTTAAACAGTTTTAATCAGATTGTGTTTTAAACTGAATTCATTAAAACACATTGTTCAGGGAAAACCCTCTAACAGACTGACCTTAAAACACATCTGTTTAAAACACATGTGTATTAAAGTATTAATAGTGTTGACAACGTAGCATTCAGTATCAATATGTTTTAACAACAAATTTTAAAATTTTGATGTAGTGTGTTTTAAGTTAATATTCTATGATATTATGTTTTGTCATATTACACTGTGTTTTAAAGTATTATTAGTGCTGATAACGTATCATTCATTTATCAACTGTGTTTTAACCTAAGACTTTTATAATTCAGTTGAAGTGGGTTTTGAGTTAATATCATTTTAGTATCAATTGTGTTTTAACATCAAACTTTATACATCTTTATGAAATATTTTAAACATTTTTTTGCAGTTTGTTATTTTGTGTTATAACAAAGGTGTAATCGAATGGCATGCATTTCTATAACAAAGGACGTTTGTAGTTTATATATAGAGGGGCGTACCAATTTTTCCGGCCGTTTTTTGTACTTCGCTTGCATTGAGATATCCTTAGCGCTGTTGTCCAAAACTTCTACCTTCATGTCCCTTAAATTAAAACATACACAATAGAAATGAGCGTCGTGTAAGACTGGTACAAAGATGATCGACGGTTCAGGTATCTTTTTCACATCAGCTGAAACTAAAACCGGTTCCATGTTGTCTGCGAATGTTTTTGCCCTTGATTTTGCATTTTTAATGTAGTCGTCTTCATTCTGCGTTTTAAAGTGATCGCGTTAAACAATATTACTAAAGTTGTCAACTTAAATTTCAATTCCATTATGATCAGCCTTACCAACATATTTACTGAACAGAACAGCCGTGCGATGCTCCCCTTTTTCTTGAATTTTTCTTCATAATTCAACAAATCCGCCCATGCGCTTATTACCAATATGTGCACCTCGATTCCCGGCAATAATGATTCGAGCGGAGATCTCATCACCGGCACTCCTTTCTTAGTTCTAAACACAACATCCCTAATGTATACAAATGTGTTTTAATAAATGTGTTATAATATATTCATCAGAATCAGTTTCAAATATTGTGTGAAAATATTTTTGTAGAAACATTCTTATTTTAAAGTGCATTTTTATAACATACCACATCGAACCCCAGGCTGAGAACATGTATGAGCTGACGGAGAGCTCAGCGTTTTCAAGCTTTGCCTTAACCTCTACTGCCCGCTTCACGTAAGGAGACCTTAGAGCATCGGTCAACTCTGTTTGTCTTTCCGGTCTTACTTTCCGCTTTCCAAGGTCCAAATCGTGTATAAGCTGCCCACGTCTAATCGTATATTCATATTCCTCCTGTGTTTTTTGGGAGATCGGTGTGACGGCGAGTGCGGTCTGCTCCATTTCTTCAACCAAAGTCTTCTGTGCGGGCTGCTCAATTACTGCAAGCTGAGTCGTCTGTGTGGTTGTCTTGTCAACCGTCTTACATACCTCTTCTACCAATGAAGGTGTCCACTGCGACAACTGTGACATATCCAAATTCTCCTTATTTGCTTCTTTTTCCGGTGTTTTATCCGCAGGAGTTTGTGGTTGTGCAGTTGTCGTACACGTCGATCCGACCTTTTTCAGCTTATCAGTCCACAATGTGTGTATATCTTTTATTTTCTCACTTTGTGGGTACAATTGGAAACCTTCTTCAAAAGTGTCGTTTATCCTTTTTACAGATTCGTCGAATTGATTCAAGAACACTTCCAACATTCCCGCATGTACCTGAATTACATCATACACACTTTATCATTGTCTTATTTTCCCAATATGCAATGTGTTTTTACCAGTGTTAAAATGTGTTTTGCCAATCATTATTTGTGTTTCTTTTTTTATTTTCAATGTTTATTGTGTTTTACCTACCAGCATTGTGTTTTAGCAATCAGAATATGTGTATCAAATGTTCAGTGTGCATTTTTTCAAGCTTCAATGCGTTTTACTACTCTTAAAGTGTTTTACCATTTTGAAAATGATATCTACCAATCATTTTTTGTTTTTTATATTTTTTTCATCATTATTGTGTTTTACCAATCAGCAGTGTGTTTTTACTAATGCCAAATTCTGTTTTTTGGTATTCTGATTGTGTTTTAAGGTGTTAATTTTGCCACATCTCAAAAAAAATTATTTCTGTTTGTGTTTAAATATAATTAATTGGAAAATTAAAAGATTACCTCGTCGCTTTGTGTCGCTTGTGTCGATCCATATTGAGATACCATAGGTGAGGTAATTCCCGGCTGACTTTGTTGTGTTTGCCCCACTCGCCTGTTTCTCTGTAGTATTTTTCTATATCGGATGTATCCACAAAAGGCACTCTTTCCGGGCCAACTTCTTCATTCATGCATTCTGCAAAATCTGTATGGAAACCCGCATTAACCAGGATTTCTTCGACAACACGCGCATTTTCCGGGCCACTTTCAACATCAGTTTTCTTCTTCCCAGCCTCATCGGTTTTCGCCAGCTCCTTTTCAATTTGTTTTTTTTTCGGTACCGGTGAGACCAGAGGTTTTCCATGCGTTTTACCGGCCGGCTTCACAACAGATTTTTTCCTTTTTGCCGGAACACATTTGCTAATGTGTTTTTCAGTCTTGGGTTCATCTTTCTTTTTTGTTTTTCACTTCTTTTGCTTCAATTTCTTCATCACACTCTTTTGAAAATTGATACCTTTGTTCCAGTTGCAACTCATATGCATCCACTAGGATTTGATCAAATCTGACCGAGTCCAACTTTATGCTGACTGCCTCGATATCGTCATCAGTGATATCTTCGATGAGATGAGTTGCTCTAGGCTCACCTTCTTCGTATATCTTTTGGTCACGTATCAACACATCCTGTAAAAAACAAATAACAAAACTGATGTCAGATGTGTTTTAAAGTTCTTATATACATCAGATTGTGTTTTATCACCTATAATGCTGTTTAACTACACTTCGAATGTGTGTTGATGGTTTTTATATACATAATGGTTTTCACAATATGTTGTGAGTATACTGATGCATTACTATATTTTGAAACAATATTAATGTGTTTTACCAGCAAACAGATTTGTTTTAAAGCACATTCATAGTGTGTGACTTAGAAATTTATATATGTATTTAGAACATACAACTAGCAATGGCATTGGTCCAAGGAAGGGTTCCTTTGGTGTCCATGTTTCCACCGTTCGATCCAGACACCTGATCATGTACTCACATCAGTTAAAACTTCTGATATCCTTCCCGCGTTGCAAGGCTGGTAAAAACTTCATATTAATTGA
Source organism: Helianthus annuus (assembly GCF_002127325.2). Taxonomy (NCBI): domain Eukaryota; kingdom Viridiplantae; phylum Streptophyta; class Magnoliopsida; order Asterales; family Asteraceae; genus Helianthus; species Helianthus annuus. The sequence goes on from NC_035447.2 coordinate 132,335,292, forward strand.
TGAATTTGTAGTTGTCTCTCCGAGCAGTGTGTTGTAGAACACCAAAAAGTTCAACACAAAGATCCTCCCGCTCGCTTGTTGCCCCTGCATGTATGTTTTGAATTGAACAGGCGTCAAGCGTGCAGAAGCGCTTTCGAATTGTCCTTTCCATTCTGCCACAACCTCGTGGAAATCAGCCCTTGCTCTCTCTACTTCCTTTATTACTTCATTCCCTCTTGGTACTCCGAACACATCGTGCACCAATGCCTCTGTTATTTGAATGTGGTGGCTACCACAATTCAAGACCCGTGTTTTAGTGTCGTAGTTATTTACCAACCACCAACTCAGAGTTAAGGGAATCTGACCCATTCGAAAGCTAAGTATTGACCCGAAACCTATGTTTCTAACAGCCCCTCGTTGATTTTCGTTCAAAGATTCCATCAACTCCCCCATGTGCTTAAGAGCCAATCGCAAAGTTAGTTTCCCATCAGAAAGTGGTATGTAATTCTTGACCGTTGTTGGCCTCTTGCGTGTTTTAGAGTCTTTGATTATTCTAGCATCTGCGGGTCGTTGTGTTTTCTCAACAACTTGTGGGCCAGCACCCGACCTCGTTTTTTTCCAAGGTGGGTTGTCAAAATCATCATCAGAATCTTCTACTGTGGAACCTGCCAAAACACCAACATACGAAGCCGATCAGCAAGTCAGTCATTTCAGTATCTGAAATTTAGTTCTTAATTTTAAATTTACCGTGTGCTGCTTCTTTAGTCGTCTTGACTATTTGTAAAACCGCAGCTTTTTTTTCTTTCAGTTTGATTCCAGCCTTTTTGTCCTTCCTTTTCTTACCGGTCTCATTACCCTTTTTGCTTGCGTCGGCTGATTTAAAGCCCATAAAAGGTGTTAGTATTATGCATTTGTGTTTTAAATCATCAAACATATGGTTTCACGTTTGTTCAATTAACTTACATATGGGCATTTCACGATTTTCGTTGGGTTCCGACTGTAAAACGTCATTTTTATTCATTACGTTCGGAAATAGATGTGCAATGTCAGACAGAAGGGTGTCGGCAGGCGGTTGTTGTGTGCAGTCTACTTTGTTGTCTACCGTTTTTGTAGTTTTGTTAACATGTTCAACTGTTAGTAAAAAAACACAACTGATCAGACAGATAGCCATGTAAGTTACCCCCCACCTTTAACTGCCACAACTAACCGCACCTTGTAAAGGTGATGCATCTTCTGTGTCTGATTCATCCAATATAATTGGCTTGTCAGGTGGGTTTCCGGGTACCCTTGAAAGCCATTTTCCTTTTATTCTCTCACTCTTTCTCCGTTTGACTGAAAACACTTGTTTAGGATTTATAAAACACAATTCCCACCCTTAACTTAAAACACTTGTTTAGGATTTAAAAAGCCATTAACAATCACAGTATATGGAAAACCCATTAATAACCTAACCTTAAAACACAACATGTTAAAACGTGCCCGTAAAAGACATTTGTTCAAAAACTGTACATAAAACACATTTGTCCAGGGAAAACCCACTAACAAGCTAACCTTAAAACACATCTGTTTAAAACACATTTCAAAAAAAAAAAAACCATTAACAAACACAGTTTATGGATAACCCATTAATAACATAACCTTAAAACACAACATGTTAAAACGTGCCCATAAAAGACATTTGTTCAAAAACTGTACATAAAACACATTTCTTCAGGGAAAACCCACTACCAAACTGACCTTAAAACACATCTGTTTAAAACACATTTCAAATAAAACGCCATTAACAAACACAACTTATGGAAAACCCATTAATAACCTAACCTTAAAACACAACATGTTAAAACGTGCCCATAAAAGACATTTGTTCAAAAACTGTACATAAAACACATTGTTCAGGGAAAACCCTCTAACAACCTGACATTAAAACACACCTATTTAAAACACACCCATAAAACACATTTGGGGCAAACTCATTAACACAAAAAAAAATTTAACACACAACTCCCACACACAAATTGATACTCTATAAAACCTACATAACCATACCATAACACACATAACCAAAAACAACCAATGAAAAAACACAGTCATCCCCAACAAACGGAAATCATACACACATTTGTTACTTTAAAACACATACCTACGGTTCTCGCTACTACAACTTTGCTGCCGGCGACTGTGTTTTCACTTTCAGCGACTTCGATTTTGCTAGAATCCATCTTGTTCAAATCCACCTTTTTTTTGAATCTCTTACCTGCAAACATAAAACACTTCAATGTAGAACAATATTGAACCCTAATCGCCTTCTAAAACACAGAACACAATGTCCGTTTGATCTTACGTATATAGAAGTTTGAAAATCTCTTATCTTCATCCATGATTCTAGGTATTTTTGGTATGATTTTTTACAGATTTCGTTGGGGTTTAGAGAGAGAAAGTGAGAGAGAGGGAAATTCGCGTGTATTAAGGAGATGTGATGTGTTGACGGTTATGTTTGATTGTTTTAAAACACTGTTATGATGATTTTACCCCTGATCATTTAAAACAATCTATTAAATTTAGTTAAATATTACAAGATTGCCATTGATTTAATCTCAACCATTAAACACACCAATCCGATGGACCAGATCGCTTCCTAGACTTTCTAGGAAAAACACACTTTCCGTAGGAACCCTACTCTACTCATAATACAAGTATACCTATACTTGGCAATACGTACAAATGTATAATACTCAGTAATTAGTATTCTGGTTACGAGAAATACAAACACACGTATATGGAAAACAACATATCACAACGAGTTAAAAATATATTAATTTTAACAAAACCCCCGAATAATTGCATGAAAATAATATAAGTTAAAATATAATTATTTTAACCAATGTATTAAATTTGGAATTATATAATTATGAAAATTATATATACATCATGTACCGAAAGTGTAACTCAAAGTAAACACAATTCTAAAACAAGTCCTAATAAATAATTAAGACTAAGAGTCGTTACACGACCGAGGTGTCTAATAAAACATAGCACGTTTGTAGGTAGTGACACGACTCGCGGACATCGACTTTGAGTATACACGATCTCGGACGCAAACTTGTGAGTTCATGTCTCCCTTTTTCTTAATTGTTTTCGAATTTATAACTCTCGGGGGTGAAATACATGTTTCAATGGTATGGTTTAGCTAGGGAATGAACTATTAGATCATGTGGATGGGTAGTATCTCTCTTAAGTGCCATTAATCTTGTTTAAGACCGAGGGGCAGAAGTGGTAGATCTATTGGGTGTAGCGAGCCCCACTCATGGGTCCTTGTGTGACCGCATGTAGTGCTTTTGTTGTTCTAGCCGGATGGACCGGAGGAAATCCGCTAGGTTTGAGTGCTTCCTACGTCACCACACATATTAATGTCATTGCAAAACATTAATGATCTGTTCATAGACGCTTTACATACCTATTATCAAAAGAATCTCTCAAATGTTACAAGTTTATTTGGAACTCATACAAAACACATGAACTCGCTCAACTTTTGTTGATTGTTTTCAAACTTACATGTATTTCAGGAAACTAGGTGGATCTTTGGCGCTAGTGTTGTTTTCAAGAAGTGAATTTCAAGTTTAGATGTCATTCACTTTTGGAGGATTTGATTCGTATATTTCATCTTCGATGAGATATATGGTGCAAAGCCTCGTGAATCTAGTCTTTTGTTAAACAAGTCCTTTTACGTAACTTATTACCTTTTGATGGGTTGTAACTTAACTTAATACTAGTTGAAAACTTAAACAACTTATGTTTGTAATGTTTTAAACTTATGAATGGATGAACATCGCTATTTTAGTCATATAGTTGTTTATTATGATCGAATGCAATGAAAACTGATCAAGTCACACGTATACGCTTCCGCAAAAGTCAGGGTGTGACATATATATATACATATATATAGGGGAGGGTTATCTTGAGAACACCTATTTATGTGAGAACATTAGGAACCAATTTCATCCATTGATCAAATCGAATCACAGTCTAAGATTAAGGAAGGTTATAATTACACATTAACATGATTTGAAAGGGCAATCTTGTCAAAAACTGAGTTTTATGAAACCCATTCACGTTAGATCGTATCCTGATAAACCCCATCCCCTAGCCATCGCCACCACCTCCGATGTCGGCGCCATCCGCCGGCCACCGCCACCACCCCCAACGGCGACGTGCCTCCGTAGCCTCAGACTCCACTGTGGTATCTTTATTCACCAAGTAGTTGTCGGGCGATGATGGCCACTACCGGAGCCTTACATCTGCCTTTAATCAGGTGATGATGGTCACACAAGCTAACCATCCTGTAAAATTAAAGCCCTAATTCAACATTTCTTATTCTTATTAATTGTTTCTTTACAATAGGTTAATGTACACAATTGTTTATTTGATTAACTTGCAAAAAATTGGATCTTATTCAGACTAGTTATTCGTTTGCTAAAACAGGGGTTTGTTAATGCATAAAGCCAATTAATTAGTTGGAATTGCACGTGTTGCTAAGATGCAGAACTAAGATATGCTTGTTATTTAGCATGATTGGTAATTGATACCTGTTCACCAATTGAAGATTATTTTTTGTTGTGTTTTTAATTATTATAATAGCTCAACTGATATATATGCTATTTTGACATTGATTGAATTAATTGCTTATATCAATGGTGCATTATAAATTTATGATTCTAAGTTGCAAGTTTGTAGTTAATGCTTATCAAATCAGTTCAATCTTTGAAAATTTGAACTCTAAAACAGAGAGTTTTAAAACCTTAAACACTATGCTCAAACCAAATTGTGTTTTTCATTTATTTATTGAGGATAAGTAATTCTAATGTTTTTACAAAATCATCTAGGAGTGAAAAATTGGAAATGAAACAAGAGACGCTAGAGATAGATACAGAATTTCAGTCATACAAACTACATGAATGGATCAAACGTGTGAAGGTATGTAATAAAAAGTTATAACAAATCTCTGTATGTTTTTACACATGTGTAAATCATATATATGAAGGTTTACACGTGTGTAAATCTTAATAATTTAAAAAACAAGCATAGATATGAATGTTTACACATGTGTAAATCATAAAAGTTTTAAAAAATAAGCATAAATATTAAGCTTTACACATGTGTAAATCATATGGTTTAAAAAAGTGCATGCATATCTAGGTACACATATGTAAATCAGATTAGTTTAAGAAATGAACAGATATGAAGGTTTACATAAAGTGTAAATTATAATAGTTTGAAAAAAAGCATAGATACCAAGGTTTACACATGTGTAAATCATATTGGTTTAATAAAAATAAGCATAATATGAAAGTATACATGTGTGTAAATCATATAGTGTAAAAGAAATAAGCATAGATATGAAGGTTTATACTTGTGTAAATCATAATAGTTTAAAAAATGAATAGATATGAAGGTTTACACAAGTGTCAATTATAATAGTTTAAAAACATAACCATGGATATAAAGGTTTACATATGTGTAAATTATATAGTTAACAAAAATAAGCATAGACATGAAGGTTTACAACGTGTAGATCATAATAGTTAAAAAAAATAAGCATAGACATCAAGGTTTACACATGTGTAAATCCTAATAGTTTAAAAAAAATTAAGTATAGATAGAAAGGTTTACACATGTGTAAATCATAACAGTTTAAAAAAAATAAACTTTATAACAAACCTTTATATGTCTTACACATTTGTAAATCATAGATATAAAGGTTTACACGAGTGTAACTCATATAGTTAAAAAAATAAACATAAATATGAAGGCTTATGCATGTGTGAGTCATTATGCATGGCTGAAAATTTAAATTCGATACGATCGAAATTGAGCAGTCGAAATTTGGAGAACGCTGCAGACGGGTTACACTGGTGTTCGAGCTTGTGCGGGTTTCCTATAAACAAAGTCCACTTCGGATGGGGAAAGTCGGTGGGTACGACACCAGCACTTAGATCATTACATAGAAATGGTTTTTTCTTGATAGATACCCCAGATGGCGATGGTATTGAGGCGTGGGTGTTGTTGGATAAAGAACGCATGGAGATATTCGAGAATGACAAGGAGTTGCTTTCATTTTGCAAAGTTATTTAGATTTGACTGTAGTTTTGTTTTGATTGTACTTTTGTTTATGTAAGAAAGGAGTTTTGTATTTTTAGTTGTACGACTTGTTTGATTACTAATAGAAACCAAATAAGATCCTAAAGGTCATGTTGGATTATTCAAATAAAAATACATTTGTAAATCCAAAATTGATTGTACAATTAATCGCTGATTCAAGCAAAAATCAATGAATAAAAAAAAAACGTCTCAAATAATTAAAAAATGAAGAATGTATCTGTAAATTAGGAACAAAATAGTTTAAGATTAATCAATCCAACCATAATCTATTGAATAAGATTCTTGATTGAAGATCATGTGCATAGACTTAAGATGATGTACGTAAATTGAAAAAACAGAGCAATGGACTTTATGTGATAATGAAAACATGAGAGTTGCAGGGAATTTGTTCAATGACCACTTTACCCTTTTGATTAAAACACAAGGGAAATAAATGAGTGGCTGAGATTTGTTCTCAAGGTTCTCATAAAAGATGGGTGTTATCATTTAAATCTTCCCCTATATATATATATATATAGGGTAGGGATATGGTAAAAAGTGTCTAAAATGTGAGAATGGTAAGAAGTGTTTTAAACCATTGGATATTTGATCTAATGGTTGAGATCAATAGGGTATAAAATGTAAATTGTGTTTTAATTAGAAGGACCTTATGTAAAATTAAATGGCAATAGTGACTTTTCCAACGTTTCAAATATGGTAACCGTTTCAAAACCCCCATCAATCTCCTATAAATCAGCGAATTTATGGTAACTGTTTCAAAACCCCCATCAATCTCCTAAAAAATCAGCGAATTTCTCGTACTGAAATAAATTCTTCGATTTCCTTCACAACAACTTTTTATAACACTATAAAGAACAGTATATTACATGATAAAACACTATAGGAAGATATAACACTATTTGTTTACTGTAAGACACTATACAGAATAAAACACTATTAATGAGCATAAAACACTATGAAAGGAACAGTATATTGCATGATAAAACACTATAGAAAGATATAACACTATCTGTTTATTGTAAGACACTATACAGAATAAAACACTATTGATGGGGATAAAACACTATGAAAAGGAGATTAAAGATACTTGTACATAATATAACACTATTGACCGGAGAATATAACACTACAACAAGAACTTACCGTAAACAATTAAATGTATAGAACAAATCGAATTCGAATCACATCCCTAATATATCGCCTTATATTTTTGACAGTTATCTTTGGAAATCAATTAATTGATAAGAATGGACAATTACTAATATACCCTTTTGAATTAATTAAGATAAGGGACACTTGTCATTCCAAATTATTTCTCACACTTCTCACAAAAGTTGGACTTTTTACAGGATTCTCTACCTATATATACATATATATATATATAATATAAATCAGTCTTATATATAATTAATTGATTGATATTTAAGATAGTCGTGTCCCCGTATGATAGACCGTTAATTTTCACATTCTAGTGTGATATGCGTCATGTTCATATCATAATCTTGAGTTTTTGATTTAAAAAATGTCTTTCAATCCACATAATAAGCTTCCACCTCGTATAATTTGCAACAAATATTTTTTATACAATTATTTGATTTATGATATATCGTACAATGTCTACGCTTTACGTTTTGTAGCAAACATCATGAAAACATTGTAATATATAAATGTAGGTTCGTGGTCGACAAAAGCCTGTCCAAATAAAAGGCATTGTTCAACTCTATATAGCCAAACACCAACAAACCACTTATGTTTAGCTCGAATTATCCAAACATACACAACGTCAATCGTGTTCAAATGTAACTTTGGCCCCTTTTTTTCTTTTTATCTTTATGTTCGCAATGATTTGATTTTTTGCGTTTTCAACGGCAATTATGTTTTATAGCATGTCCGGATCAATCAATGAATTGATATAGAAGTGTAAACGAGCCGAGCCAAATTGAGTTGTTTAAAATTGAGCTCGAGTCGTTTAATCTAAGAGATAGTTTTGATTTCTGTGTATAAAACTCAAGCCGGCTCATTTATTATTTTATATACATAAGATTTATATTATTTAATTATTTTTTATATTTTATATATAATAATATTTATTATGTATTCATAATTTATTATATAAAAGAAAAGTTGTCAAATTAATTGAAAACAGTGTCTCATTTAAGCATACAAACCTAATCATGTTTAATATATGAAGCTAATTTATTAAATAAGCTTCAATTAAACTTAGCTTGACTACAATTGAGAAATTTACTATATTAAATCATCTTTTTTAATGATGAACTAGCAATAAGACTCGCATGCGTTACAGCGCGGGTATGTCACAAACAACGAATGAATTAGTCCAAATGTTATGTGATGCGTTAATCATATGAAAACATGTGTTTAGACGTTTCCCGATTGAACTCAATGTAACCTATATAAGCATTGCGATTGGATCAGAACATAAAGTAAATCAAATTTATATCGTACAATCATAATGTATTATATGTGACCCGACTCATACATAGAAAACGTAACACATGTAACGGGAAAGTTGACACGTATAATTAAAAGAGATTAATTAGAACTTTGTGGAAAAGGGAAAAAAGAAACCCTGATTTCAGTCCACTCGATTCGAAACAAATTTTACCAAGCATTCATAAAATAAGCACGAAAACATATTATATTTGACCTGACTCGTTTCCCAAAAAAGTTTACGTCGAAACATACACCAACTTGAATGTATACCGAAACGTACATAAAAATGGTTTTTTTATACGAAAACGTATTACATTTGACCTATCTCATTTTTAGAAAAAGTTTACTTCGAAACGTAGAGCAAATCGAATTCATACCGACAAATACATAAAAATATACACGTAAAAATAGTTTCTTTTAAAGTAAAGGAGGTATAGGGGTAAATTCGAAACAAATTATTAGTAAAAAAACTTAATAGGTTAAATACGTTCGTAAAATCGTGCCAAGTAGCACCAATGCCACACACCACTGCCAACGAACACCAATATTAGCAAAGCTCGTAAAAATAAAATAAATAAAAAAGGAATAAATAACACCGAATGAAAAAACAGACGTAAAATTGTTGAACCACGGACGCCCAATGCGTCATTTTAATGCGAAAAATCAGACCGTTGCGTAATAAAAACGTAGAAAAAAATAACTAAGTCGATCTAGGACCCGCACACTCAAACGGAGAAAAATAGACGTGTTGCGATGGACCTGTCAAACGGGAAAAAATAGATAAAAGACATTGAACCCCACACGCACATTGTGACATGTTGACTCGCAAATTTAGAATGAAACATAAAACGAAAAACTTGCGAAAGATAAAAGTATGAGGGAGTAAAGTTGAACATAAAAAAAGTGTTTATGTTAAATTGCAAAAGATTAAAAAACTTTGGGTAAAAGTAAAAAAATCAATAGGATTAAAATGTAAAAGATAAAAGACTTTTGGGTTTAAAGTAATAAAATTCATTTTCTTTTTTAAAAAGCACCCTATGCATAGTGTATAACCATATGATGCAACAACATATTAGCTTATTTATAATGTGGTAATTTCTTACTTTTTTGAGATTTAAATCTAAGACCTCACAATAGATGTTTTAAAAGACTTTTGCTTGTGACTGAATCACCCAACCCCAGTGGTATATTAAATCACTTGACCACCACGCATTCTTTTTTTGAGTTTTTAGAACATTTGATAGTGCTAACTGCTAAAGATACAACCAAAAAAGAATTTTGGTATTGTATTTCCTAAAATAAATGAATCAGAAGAATATACATTTTGACAATCCATTTTTAATAAACGATAACTAGGGGTCGTCATGCTATAGGGTGTGTGTTGATCAGTTCTGTTTAAACATAATGGAAAACATAAATAACATACCTGTTACAGCAGACAGGCTAGCAGAGAATCCAGTCAGAGATGCAGCCATTGAGTTCGACATACTTGTCAGGATGATCTGGTTCCTCCTTAGGGTGTAAAGTTATGATGGTGATGAACCGAAACAAGGGAGGTTTCGGTTGGGAGAGAGAGTCGATTTGATGTTATGAGGGTTGGTTGATTCACTGAATTGTGTAATTGTCTAACCCTTAAACTCTCTAATAATCTCCTTATATATACACCCAAGAGGAAACCCAATTAGTTAATAAGGGTAATATGGTACATCAACAATTACCAACTAATTATTAATAGGTTATTAATATATTTTGATCTATATAATATAAATGATTATAAAGGCTACAAGATTAAATAATATAATGTTAATATATTTAATCTCACATTCTCCCACTTAGCCGAGTAATCATTTATCATGAGTATTAGATGAGTCTGGCCAGGTGTTAACACTCATTTTAGTCTTAAACCAAGAACTATAGCAGAGAAATACAGCTGTTGAATCATCATTCGACTCAGGACCCCCATTAGTCATACTATAGCCTCAATTTAAAACCTAATAGTTACGACCAAAATACTTATAAGCCCTTTAGCGTCTGATTTGTATTTATATTTGTCTATATGTCATTACACCGGCAGAACATATGTTAGAGACATACAAAATCAAACTGAGGAAATTTTATTAATTAAAACATAAGCTAGTACAATATGCCATTAAATAAGGTCTTTAGTAAGTCTCATATTCGATACATGTTCTTCGAAAACTTTAGGTGGGAGACCTTTAGTCATCGGATCCGCAAGCATATCTTTAGTACTAATATACTCAATACAAAGATTATTTTCCTCAACTCGTTCACGTACGAACAAATATTTTGTATCGAGATATAAACCAGCTCCAGTCGAACTGTTACTGTTCGAGAAACTAACGGCAGCTGAGTTATCACAGTAAAGCTTCAATGGTCTAGAAATGGAATTAACTATTTTGAGTCCAGTGATCAGATTTCTAAGCAACATTCCATGACAGGTTGCGTTGTAAACAGCAATATATTCTGCCATCATTGTGGAAGTTGTAGTTAACTGTTGTTTATGACTCTTCCATGAGATAGGTCTGCCTGCTAACATAAAGATATAGCCCGAAGTGGATTTCTTGTCATCTTTGCATTTAGCAAAGTCAGAATCAGAATAACCTACCACTTCTAAGTGATCACTTCTTCTATAAGTCGGTTTATAGTCTTTCGTCCCTTGCAGATATCTAAGGACCTTCTTAGCTGCTTTCCAGTGATCTAGACCAGGATTAGTCTGATAACGGCCTAGCATTCCAGCAATATAAGCAATATCTGGGCGAGTACAGACTTGAGCATACATCAGGCTCCCGACTACTGACGCGTAAGGTATCTGGCTCATTTGCTCCTTTTCAACCTCTGTTGTCGGACACTGGAATGAACCGAAAACATCTCCCTTAACTACTGGAGCAACGGAGGGTTTGCACTATTGCATGTTGTAACGTGTAAGGACACGATCTATGTAAGTCTTTTGAGACAATCCTAAGATCCCTTTGTGTCTATCTCGGTGAATTTCGATGCCAATGACGTAAGAAGCATCTCCGAGATCCTTCATGTCGAAGTTATGCGAGAGTAACCGCTTCGACTCATGCAACATGTCTAAACTATTACTTGCCAATAGAATATCATCTACGTAAAGGACAAGTATAGTAAAGTTACTCCCACTCATCTTGAGGTAGGTGCATTGATCAACTTGATTCTTCCTAAAACCTTGCCTCTTCATGACTTCATCAAACTTGAGGTACCATTGACGTGATGCTTGTTTTAACCCATAAATGGATTTCTTCAACTTACAGACTAGATGCTCCTGACCTTCGGGTTTAAAGCCTTCAGGTTGTTTCATGTAAACATCTTCGTCTAAGTCTCCGTTCAGGAAAGCAGTTTTGACGTCCATCTGATGCAGCTCTAAATCAAAATGAGCTACTAGGGCCATAACGATCCTTAATGAATCTTTATGAGAGACAGGTGAAAACGTCTCTTGATAGTCAATTCCCTCTTTCTCAGTGTAGCCCTTTGGAACCAATCTTGCTTTGTAGCGTTCAACGTTCCCATTCGGATCCAGTTTTGTTTTGAACACCCATTTACAACCTACAAGTTTGACACCGTTGGGTAATTCTACCAAATCCTAAACGTCATTTTTCTTCATGGATTCAAGCTCATCAATCATTGCTTTATTCCATTCAGAAGACTGATTACTGCTAATTGCTTCATTATAAGAGATAGGATCATTGAGCTTTCCAGCATCCATTTCAGTCAGGTAGGTAACATAATCATCCCAATTAGTAGGCCGTCTTTGCTTAGATAACCTCCTGAGTTGATTATCGGGTTCAGCGTTGTCTTGGTTTTGAGTGTTTGATGTGCCTTCGTTATGAGGTATAATGGGTTCTGGTTGTGAAGATGGAATTTGTGCAGTGGCTTCAGGTGCAGTTGCATGGGGTACAAGAGGAGTAAACGGAGTAATGGTAAGCGACGAGTCCCCCCCCCCGCGTCTTGTACTTCTTGCAATTCTTCGTAAGGGTTGGTACTGCTCCCACTGACCTTGAAATCCTCCAGGAACGCAGCACGCTTGGTTTCAACAATACGGGTGACATGGGAAGGACAATAGAAACGATAACCCTTCGAATGATCAGGATACCCGATAAAGAAACAGGTAACTGATTTAGGGTCAAGTTTCCTTAGGAAAGGATTATAGAGTTTTGCTTCAGCAATGCAGCCCCATACTTTCATATATTTAAGACTCGGTTTCCTTCCTGTCCAAAGTTCATAAGGAGTTTTAGGGACAGACTTAGAAGGAACTCTATTGAGTATATGAACAGCTGCTTTTAACGCTTCAGTCCAGAGGAATAATGGTAAATTAGTGTTGGCTAACATACTGCGCACCATGTTCATAAGGGTACGATTTCTTCGTTCAGCGACACCGTTCTGTTGAGGTGTACCAGGCATGGTGTATTGGTTCACAATCCCCTGGCCCTTACAAAACTCATAAAATGGACCAGGAGCTTGACCCACATCAGTATGTCTTCCATAATATTCACCGCCTCTATCTGATCTTACAACATTAATCTGACGATCTAATTGCTTTTCAACTTCAGCTTTATAATCTTTAAAAGTTGTAAGAGATTCAGACTTTTCCTTAATAAGATACAAGTACATGTAACGAGAATAATCATCAATGAAAGTGATAAATGAAGTATGTCCTGTTATACCAGCGATTTGATAAGGACCACTAATGTCAGTGTGAATGAGTTCTAATAAATTAGAACTCCTAGTGGCACCTTTCTTATTCGCTGATGTCATTTTGCCTTTAAGACATTTGACACATGTTCCAAAATCAGTGAAATCGAGAGGAGGTAAGACTTCATCCTTTACGAGACGATTTAATCGTCCTCTTGAGATGTGGCCTAAACGTTGATGCCACAACATAGATGAAGTCTCTAATTCTCGAATTTGTTTCATCTTTGTGAGTGATTCATTGATATTATATGACAACAAAGATTTGGAAAAATTATCATCTAGTTCTAATCTATAGAGACCACCATCCAGAATGCCAGTACCATAAACAACGGAATCGTAGAGAATAGAGAGTTTGTGATGACCATGAGAAACGACAAAACCGTCCATGTCTAACTTTGGTCCTGAAACAAGGTTCCAAGTTACCTCAGGAACATATAAGGTATCATAAAGTTTAATACATAAACCAGTTTTCAAAAATAATTGTAATGTTCCTATGGCCTTCACTTCTAATTCCTGATCATCCCCAACTTTAAGTGTTCTTTGGTTTCTTCCCAGCTCCCGGATTGAAAGGAATCCTTGAGTAGAGTTAGTTACATGAACCATAGAACCAGAATCAAACCACCAAGAATTAGCAGGAACATTTAAATTAAAGGACTCAAGTATCATGAAAAAATCGTTACCTTTCTTAGCCAGCCACTCCTTGAAGTCAGGGCATTCCTTTTGCTTATGTCTTGTTTTCTTACAGAACTTGCAATAGGGTTTGCCTAAGGAGCTCTTAGAGCTGGAAGGTGCACTTGTATTAGGATTTGGCTTTTGGACCTTGGAAGCATCCTTTCTTTGATAGTTGTTCTTCCTCTTCTTAGAGCTGGAGGTGGTAAAGTTAGCAACATCAGTAGTGTGATCCATCTTCATATGCTCTTCCTCCTGTACGCACATAGCGACCAGCTCACTCATCGTCCATTTGTCCTTCTGAGTGTTGTAATTGATCTTGAATGCTTCATAGGACGAAGGAAGCGAAGTGATGATGAAGTGAACAAGAAAACCATCACTGATTTCCATCTCTAGCCCTTTTAACTTATTGGCCATGTCATGCATCATCATGACGTGTTCGCGAATGCCGCTCCTCCCATCATACTTAGTCGTCACCAGCTGTAAATCACGAAATTTGGATGATAAAACGTCCAATTTCCAACCCGTTCCAACATTCTTATTCAGAACCAGTTTTCTTACCTAATTCCACTACTCGAGGTGTTTGCAACCATGTATCCGAAGTACCCAGAATATGAAGGTTTTGAAGCTCTTTTTAAAAATTAGTGCTGTGTCGATTGATTTGAGAAGATGATGAAGAATTTTAGGATTTGATGGTGGTGGTGGTGGGTATTAAGTGAAGGAGATGAGATGGTGGTGGTGGTTTAGGGAAGAAGAAGGGGGTGGGGTGGGATTGAAAGGACAAAACTACCCTTATGTGCCAAGCACATGGGGTGTTTTAACAAAGGTTAGGTATGGGGACCAACCGAGTTCATTTTTGACAACTTTTGGGACCACGCGTGTAATTAGTAAACCACTAGGACTAAGTATGAAATTTTTGCAAACCATAGGGACCAACCAAGCATTTAACTCTTTACCACACACATAAAAAATAAGTAGGTAAAACTTGAGTGTGTCAAAATAACATTTACAAAACTTTTAAAACGAAAACGGGTACAAATGTTTATGATAAAACATAAAGAAAAGAACAATAGCAAAAACAAAAACAAAAAACACAACTAAAAGTCAAAAACAATTTGATTGACCTTTGCTACGGTATTTATCCATTAGTGAATTGTTATATTTATAATTAATATAAAATACTAAAAGTAATAAATGTTTCAAATTTATATCACGCAACTGGAATAAAGCTTGTATATATAAATTAAATACTAGCGGGAAAGTCCGCGCGTTGCTACGGGTATCCTGACTGATATCATATTCATTTATGATATGTATTATAAATGTTGACTTTTAAACATGAAGTTTGTTAGTTACAAAACCCAACATGCCACTCTTATCTTACAAAACAAAACAAAACAAAACATGTGAGTTATGATAAATTAACTTGAAATGCATAACAATGGTTGGATGAAAGAACAAATATAGCATATCACCTAGGACTGAATAAAGTTAACTCGAAATCAATATCATAAATGAAACCTAAAGTTAACGTGTAATCGTTGTTGGCCTGTAGTTTGCATGGTTTGTTTCACCTGGTTTATCTTTTAAAGTATTGTGGTAGTATCATTAATATATCAATTCATGAATTTCATAATTGACATAAAAACCAAGAATACAGTAGTTGGTAAACGAGATAATGGAAGTGGAAATCATTACCAAACTGGACCTCATGTTTCTTTTTTCATTTAGTTATTTGTTTGTTTTTACTAATTTAGTAGTAGGCTTGTTTATTTATTTAATCTTTTAATATGGACTTCCCAGTTTGTTTGTATAAAAAAGTGATCATTTGATTTCTGTCCAAATGGCCCAAAAATGTACTAAAATGCTTAAAGGTAAGAAGAAAAGGTCGTCTCAAAGTCATTGACAAATTATTTTAAATTGGGGGACCATAGTAACCACGTCGAACGAGATAGTATGATCAATTTAAATAAGGTTTGAATGTCTCCTTGATTTCGTCCATACTATACTGGTTGTCCACCATTCATCATCCTCCCAATCGTCTTGTTCATTAGTTTGCTAGTGAGCTAGGGTGTTTAGTGGTGTGGGCGTCGTACCAATACATCCATGGTTCTTCTCTACTTCTTTGATTATGTTGTATGTGTGCGCGAACGTTGCTAAGAAACCATTTTTTTGTTAATACAAATAACTTGGACTGTATATACGCCGTAAACTATATGAATAGTAACAGTTGTTGTGGGTGTACCAGGTGGGTTGTTTTTCTTTTGATTTGTTGATGAATCCTTTGGTTGATGACAATCACTTAAGGATGGTTCAGTGGAAGCCGTACTTTTCCCTTTGTTATCATCCTTGACTTGTGGGGTTGTTATTTCAGTGGTACCTGCATATTATGAATGTTAACGCATGCAATACAAATTATTTGTGTACCTATTTATTTTTAACTGTAGTGGGCGTTGTTGATGTACCTGACTTCTCTAAAATGGAACTAAGTTATCGGCTACAGAAAACAAAATCTGTCTAACCCATTGATGATTCTAAAAGGTCTGTGTAATATCTTTTATGTGATCGTAAAAAGGACGGGCATTCAGAAGACGAGATAGACAAAGGCTTGAGGTGGCGGTTGCGTTTGGTTGCCGTGTTGTCTTTTCCGGCTTAACTGAGATGAGAGCACTTCTGATTGGTCTTGGACCACTGCAACTGAACTACTGAATGGAAGATAGTGGCCGTTGAATCCCGAAAATGGGAACGATAGTGCTAGCGGTTGTGTTAAACTGGCGAGCAAAGATGAAGGTTGTGGTTGGATCTGATGTGATAGCTCAGATGACTTCACACAATTGCGGCGGTGCTCCAATTCGAAGATTTCGTGATTAGATGTCGTTGAGTTAACAAGATGGTGATGCTATCCGGTCATGGAGGTTACTTTTTCTAGAAGATGCAACATTTGCAGGTTTGGTTCGATAATGATTTTAGAACCATTTCAAACTGAATTGATTCACATGACAGTGTGTTTCTTGTTTATATATAAAAAAACTTTCATCAAAGTGGTTATAACGATTTATTTGATTCTCAATGATAGCCATTTAAGCAAGATCGGTTATGACACTTTTAATAAAATGAAACGGATTATTTAAGTTACATTGCATTCAATAAAAAGAGTTAATTCCAATTATATGTTTATTTATTGATTTATTTGAGTTTTCAACTCCACGAGGAGTTTGGTTTTGAACACTTGTTATATAAATATATGTTTGAAATATTATTAATTTTATACATTTATTTGATAATCATAAAATATTGATGAGTAGTACTGATGAAAAATTTTATACATTTATCTTAATTATAGGTTACAAAGGTGTTGAAATCACTAAAATGCCCCTAAAGTGTCTTAAATTTTTGGGAAATGCGCAAGTTTACCCCCTCTAAAATAGTTTGGCTCTCTTGTACATGTTGCTTCAAAAATGTGTACATAATGTAAAATTACCAAAAGGGTAAAAATACTAGTTCTCTTAATAAGGTAATAATATTATTAATTTTATACATTTATCTGATAATCATAAAATATTGATGAGTAGTACTGATGAAAAATTTTATACATTTATCTTAATTATAGGTTACAAAGGTGCCGAAATCACTAAAATGCCCCTAAAGTGTCTTAAATTTTTGGGAAATGCGCAAGTTTACCCCCTCTAAAATAGTTTAGCTCTATTGTACATGTTGCTTCAAAAATGTGTACACAATGTAAAATTACCAAAAGGGTAAAAATCATAGTTCTCTTAATAAGGTAGTATAGAAGTATAGATTATTTATATTTATACATACTATTAAATCATGAAAATCCCAAAGGTTGCATGTCTAACCTTTAATTTAATCAATTAATTCCTTTAATTATTATAAAACTTTTATTTAATTCTTTAATTTAATTCAATTAATGGAAGACATAAGTGGGCATGGATTCCATGGATGAAATGTCTAGATTGTCTTCAAGTGTCTTAAAAATTTGGACAATGTCCAAGTTTCCCTTCTCTAAAATGGTTTGCTTCATTTGTACATGGTGCTACAAGATTTGTACGTAGGCAAAATTACAAAAAGGATAGAAAACTCAGTTATCTTATTATAGTATTATAGATTACCTTTTTGCATTATTTTCATTAATTCAATTAAATTAGTTCACGAATGCAGTTGAATTTATTAGTTTCTTGCAACTTTTGGTTTCATTTTGCATTTAAACTCATAAAAACAAATAACATTCATTTTGCATTTAAACTTATGAAAACATATTAATCACAAAACAACAACAAAAAATGATTAAACTTCAATTTGAATCTGATATGAACTTATGATTAAAGTAAATTATTTTTCATCATTTAATAAAGTTTCAACATATAACACATTTAGTCATTGTACCTTTAATCACATTAACTAGATTTTCTAACCAGGAAAACTTTTATGCTTTAACTTCGTTAGTTATTTCTTTTATAAAACTAACATAACTAACTATTAACTGTTCATAGAATAATCATTTTCAATCTGGTTTTTAAAGGCATACGTATTAACAAATAAAAATAAATATTCTCATTTTATTTAATCTCAAAAGATCCTGTTTACGAAATGAGTCGGTTTTCTAGAACCCGTTTTTTTTGCGGATGATACATTGTGCCAAACACTTTATTAATACAAAGAACTCTATTACATTTTCCCTATTTACATTTATACATCTTCCTATTTACATCTTTGCAAACGATGTTACAAATGCATGCACAACTTTTGTTACACGAAAACATAATTGCTAACTAACAAGTCTCATGAGCTAATCTGATCTCCAAGGCTAGTCACAACTTTTCAACTCGCAGCCAGATTACACCTGCTTCTACATGAGTTCCAGCCAAACTTTATTCGTGATACCTGCATAAAGTAGCAAAACACACGCAAATATAATAACACAAAATGACATGAAATAGTTACTATTTACTAAGCGTCATATCGGCCAAAAAAAGTATCTGCACCAAGCGCCAATTTGAGTATATTTCCTTTACCCAACAGAGGGCAAAGGAAGGGTGAAACTTGTTCATACCCATGAGGGGCCAAATCCTCGGCGTGCAATCTGGGCAAATAATTGTTTAAAACCCGCGTCCCAACTATTACAAGGGAATGACAGCCCATCCCCATTCCTCAGCATACAGGTTGGTCTGATTCAAGGCACAGGAGCGTCCTCTTCCTCGCCTTAGACCACATCATCTTCTTCAACTTTGTGACCTTTGGGCGGCTCAAGAATACAATTTAACCGGTCCACATAATCGTCATGCTTTAAAGAGTCAGAGACCAAGTCCATCACAGGTAGAGATAAGCTATCATAAGCTTCTTGGGCGGCAGTAAACACACCTTCTGTTGGAAATCATTAGGCATTGCAGCGGAATTAGACTTAGTATTAGGATTGATGTTCATGGTATAAAAAGGAAATGTATGCAGAACTGGAAATGAAAGGATAACAAGAGAATAATGGACAATTCGAATGAGAATTCTGAATGTCTTGGTTCCGGACATTGTTGCCGGTTATAACATATATATATATATATATATATATATATATATATATATAGGGTAGGGTTCATGCGAGAACCACCCTTATTGCGAGAACCGCGAGAACCAATGTGAACAGGGGCAATTTTGTAAATACACAACAAAACTTAGATCAGTTATCACTTCTCCTCTTACTGCACTTCAAACAGCAATTAAATCCTCTTTTATATTCAGTTCACGTCCCACTCCAAAAATCTACAAACTTCGTCATCCCAGTTCACATCCAACACACTAGAATCTCCAAAATTCGCCATCTCAATCTTACAATTCATCGTGTATTCGTCGTGTAATCAAAATTAGGGCAATAAGAACATAATAATCGATCATATATTTTTCATCTACTCAAAATTAGGGCAATAAGAGCATAATCATCGAAGACTCTTTCACAATTAGGAAGAATCTGAAGAACAAACGTCCAATTGATATATTATTCAGCGTCGCTACACCTTTCCGTAAATTTGTAAGTTTATACTCTTTGTTTTACAGTTTTATATGATAACATGACGCTTAATCGTCGATTCAGATTTTTATATGTTAATATGACGCTTAAATCATCGTTTCATATATGCACTAGTGAAAATTGTGTGATATATATGATTGTTGAGGGATTAGGGGTGACTGTTGTGATAGAACTATATGTAATGTGGTATTTATGTGTTTTTTAATGTAGTTTTGTTACTGATTAATGTTAGATATGATTGGTGGTAATACGAAATTTGATTTGGTAAGGGTTAGGGTTTTTTAGTGAAGCAAACTTGTGGGTCATCCGTGTTAATGCACATGTGCATAGTTATGCACATATGTATATTTTGCCAGATTAGGTTAATAAGGTCAATCATGTTGATGCAAATGTGTATAATTATGCATATGTGCATAATTTGCCAGGATAGGTTAATAAGGTCATTCATTTTGATGCATGTGTGCATAGTTATGCCATGCACATGTGCATAGTTTGCGAGAATTTGTCAACTTGCACGTTTATATGTTAACATGACGCTTAATGGTCGATTCAGATCTTTTATATGTGAATATGAGGCTTAAATCTTAGTTTCATATATGCATTAGTGAAAATGGTGTGATGTATATAATTTTTGAGGGATTAGGGGCGACTGTTGTGATATCACAATCTGTAATGTGGTATTTATGTGTTTTTTGTATGTAGTTTTGTTACTGATTAATGTTAAATATGATTGGTGGTAATACGAATTTCAATTTGTTAAGGGTTAGGGTTTTTTTATTGAAGCAAACCTGTAGATAAGGTCAGTCATGTTAATGCACATGTGCATAGTTGTGCACATATGCATATTTTGCCATATTTGTTTAACAAGGTCAGTCATATTGATGAAAATGCATATAAATATGCACATGTGCATAATTTGTTAGAATAGGTTAATAAGGTCAATTATGCACAAAACTCGTTTCCCGGATATATTTAGAATGGAACAAGATAAACGATGCCTGATAGCGGACCAGTATAATCAGGATAATAGAAACTTTATAGGGGTTTGGAATTGGTCGAGAAGCCCAAGCTCGGCAGAAGAATTACTGGAATGGCACGAGTTGATCGGGCTCCTCGATAATGTCACTTTGTCCGATGGCAAAGATGGTTGGGAATGGTTGGGAGGTAATGACTCTGATTTTTCGGTCAAGAGTGTCAAGAACTTCCTGTATAGCGGCTCCGATTTCAGCAACAGGCACGTTGTGAAATGGTCGAAATGGGTCTCAAAAAAATGAAATATTTTTTGTTTGGAGGGCGCTTTTAGATCATATTCCTACGCTGACTACACTCCGGGATCGGAACTGTTGGGTCAGAGACGTGAAATGTTGTCTGTGTGAAGATGGCGATGAAACAGCTGAACACCTTCTTTGTTCGTGCAGGGTAGCGTCGACTGTCTGTTATCACATCAGTCAGTGGTGCAAGGTGAGTCCTTGTATTCTGTTTTCGGCTAAAGATATCGTAATTGCCTCTGAGTTTTGCAATCTGGATAGAGAAGTGAAAGAAGATTTACATGGCATTATGTTCGTGACAAGTTGGTTTATACGGTTAGCCAGGAACAATAAAAGGTTCTCAGAGACTCAAGTTAAACTCGGATAGATTATCCGTAATATTAAGTCCGTCGGTTTTTTATGGTATAAGAATCGGTCCAAAAATAGGTCCGTGAGTTGGGAAAAATGGTGTAGTTTCGATATAAGGTAGTTGCTAGTTTTTGGACTTTAGGTTCTTGTGTTGAGTTGTTGTTTTTTGTTTTGCTGTAGTGGTTGGTTCGGCCGCCTCTGTTTTGGAGGTTGGCTTCTATGAATAACATTTACATTTAAAAAAAAAAAAACTTGTGCACATGTGCATAGTTTGTCATAATAGTTTTGTTACTAATTAATGCTAAATATGATTGGTGGTAATACGAAATTTGATTTGGTAAGGGTTAAGTTTTTTTATTTAAACAAACATGTTGATAAGGTCAGTCATGTTAATGCACATGTGCACAGTTATGCACATATGCATATTTTGTCAGATTAAGTTAATATGAATGTATTACGGCATATGCACACATGCATTATTACCTTAAAACATAAACATTGTACATATTGTATGTAATATGTTTACTTCACATGTGCATACATGAAATAATTGATGTAATATATGTAATGTATGTAGGAAAAAATTATTCGAAACTGCTCATGGATTGACAACAAGGACGTATTTGATTAATAGACTGACGGATGAAAAATACCAAGGAAAATGATGGACGAAGAGACATTGAAACAGGAGGAGTGTTGGAAGATAGTTATGAAATGGAAAGAAGATCAGAAGGTGTGAGGTTGTGAAATAATGTGAATGTTATGTAGGTAGTTTGTGGATGTGCAATTTATAAAGACAATTTCTTTTTTGTTTTCTTGATGTCTTTTGATTGTAATATGTGGGTAGTTTTTACGATAACAGTTGATATAAGAAGTTTGACGTATACGATGTTTTATATAGTGGTTGATGGGTTAAAACTCTATTTGATTGTTCAGGTATATTAGGTATATTGGTATGTTTGTTAATATTTGATGTATTATGTTGTTTGGTATAGAAAATCTTGGTATTGCACATGTGCAAAGTATGATATAGCGTATCATATTACGTATGTGGTACCCTATTACGTATGGGATACCACATTGCATATGATGATGTATATGTAAAGGAAAATGGATTACATGTAGTTAAGATATTCATGTATGCACAATGTATGCACATGTGCATTGGTCGAAGCAATAACAATATGTAGTGAAACATTAAACATGTATGCACATGTGCATTGTTTGAAACAATTACCATTTGGGGTGAAACAGTAAACATGTATACACATGTGCATTTTTCAAAACAGTAACCATGTTGGTAATACATGTTAGGTGGTCAATAATGAAATTACATACACTTATGTATAATAAGTAATTGATATCAAAGTATCATGATCACAATCATAAACTATAAATACGTGTACAGACAGTGAAAATGATTGTAAACAAAAAGAATAATGCTTAGAAACTGTTTGTCATTATATATAGGATAATCAAGAATCGTTGAGTGTTTTATGACGTCTGGATGAATGTCTACACGCCTAGATGAATGTCTACGAGGTTGCTCAGGTTCATATATATATGCAGGGTCTTTAGCATCATCATCAACATCTTCATCAGTATCATTGGAATCAACGTCCTTCTAACTGTTAATCGTACTATTTATAATAGGGATGTATTCAGCATCAACATCGGGTATCCAATATGGTGTGCCATTAGGTGTAGAAGTCGTAATTGTTCCTATATAAATAAAAAGAAAAACATATAAGATTGTGATTAATATGGTATATGGTACATGGTGTGATTAATATGGTATATGGTATATGGTGTGTATACGCATGATGTATAAATGTTTAACAATTTTTCTTGGTGATGATTTTGGTGATGAGTATGGGGTGTTGGTAATGTGATGCACATGTGCATAATTATGTACTGATGGTTAACAGTTTATTTGTGATGATTATGGATTGTTGGCACATGTGCATGTTCATGTTAATGATGGTTAACAGTTTACGGATGACGAGTAAGGGTGTTATCAACATAATGCAAATGTGCATGATCGGTGACGAGTATGGGTGTTGTCAACATAATGCACATGTGCATGATCGTTATATTGATCAAGCAGATAAACAAAAAAATGAACAATTTATATAAACAATGATACAGGAACATAGAGTAACCAAGCAAATGTTAAATAAACAATAATATAGTAACATAAAGTAGTAAAGCATGTAAAAACTAGAAAAACAAACAACGAACAATGATAAATAAACACTGATATAGGAACATAGAGTTATCAAGCATGTAAAAACTATTTATGTATACTACCTTTAGTCTCCTATCGTATAAATTGTAATTGTTGGTATAAATTGCAATTGTTGTTGGTCCAGATTTGTGGGTGACGTAGCAGTCGATGTTGAAGTATTGTTATCGGAAATTGAGTATTCAGCGGAAATTGAGTGTTCGGCTACAACGACATTTTCTGATGTAGACATAGATTCAATAGTATGGATATAAAAAAATAGGTCTTTTTATAAGCTGAAGTTGACCTAACTTTGTTAATGTCATTAGCAGATTGACGAGGAGGATATATATGTGATGAATCAGAGGATTCCATCTATATTACAAAGGGGTTACAAGTGAAATTATGTTTATTTGTATATGGATGACAAAAAACAATATAATCGGACAAAAAGGGATGTAATTTGTTGTGATTACCGGATAAATGATGTATTCAACTGAGTAATCGTATAAGTCAAACATGTAATGAGGATGTGTTCAACAGTTTCTTGCTCGTGTCCGTAACCCGGGCACAATGTGTTGCTGATCTGAATTCCCCTTTTTTTCTAGATCCGTCTTTATCGGTAACCTGCCTTCGACGCCTTTCCATGCTAACATATTGGCTTTAGGTGTAGCCCAGCCGTTCCAGGTCATTACAAAGCCACTCGACGGGTCCCCGCTTGTGACACACAAATACTCTCTAACGGTTTTAAAATTGAAAGTCGACTTATTTTTCCGAGTGCCAACCCCACCCATATTGACCCGTCTTAATTCTGGTGTCTCTCAGCAACGCCAAAAGCTACATAAACTCCACCAATGCCTCCCTGGTTGTCGGATTGTTCTTCCATTGCCAATCCCACACAGTCACCTCCCCTATTTTTTTTGTAGTTGTCCGCCACACAAGCCCCTTTGTTTGCTGCCATCCTGTACATAATTGGATAGTCATCCATAAGGCACTTGTTTAGAATCCATACATCAACGACATAATCTAATTTTCAACATAATGCACATGTGCATATTATTTAATACAATATCATTTACAATCAACATAATGCACATGTGCATATAATTTAATACAACATCATTTACAGTAAATATAATGCACATGTGCATATCATTTAATATAATATCATTTACAAAGTATATACATCATTTACAGTCAACATAATACCTTTGGTCACAAATCGAATGAACTGCAACTCTTGATGTTCTGTATTTGTAGATGTATTGTGACTGTCCACTGTATTATCAGCAGATGGACCAACAATGTCAGCATCAGATGTATGAGGAGGATTATCAGAGAATGTATGAGGATGAACATCAGATGTGTGAGAATCGACACATGATGAATCAGAGGATGCCATGTAGACATGAGGAGGATTATCAGAGAATGTATGAGGAGGAACATCAGATGTGTGAGAATCGACACTTGATGAATCATGGGATGCCATGTAGAGGGTGTAAATGGTGGGTTGTCGTTGTGAATGCCGCTGGAAACACCGTGACTGGATGTCGCCGCCGGGAACTCCGGTGAGTTACGTGAACGTCGTCGGCCACCGTCGTCGATGTATACAAAGTTCAGATCCGATGAATGAAACCCTAACTGATGAATGAAACCCTAACTGTGGATCTGAATAGAGTTGTGAAACAGAGAGGAGCGTGTTTTTATAATAAATATCACATAATTACAATTCTGCCATGTGTTCACACTGGTTCTCGTGGTTCTCGCAATAAAGGGTGGTTCCTAACGGATCCTTCTCCTATATATATATATATATATATATATATATATATATATATATATATATATATATATATATATATATAGGGGACCGCTAGAATGAGAACCACCTCGAGTTGTAAGAACCGCGAGAACCACACCGTACGGGGCAAGGTGGACCAAATTTTTTTTTTTCAAAAACGTAGATGCATGTATTATAAACACATTCGTAAAAAAAATTTAAAAAAAAAATGCCGTGCGTGTAGTTTTTTACACCACAAGTTTGTGGTTTACGGCCGTAAACCACAAACTTGTGGTGTAAAAAACTACACGCACGGCATTTTTTTTTAAATTTTTTTTACGAATGTGTTTATAATACATGCATCTACGTTTTTGAAAAAAAAAATTGGTCCACCTCGACCCGGATCAAGTAGTTCTCGCGGTTCTTACAACTCGAGGTGGTTCTCATTCTAGCAGCCCCCTATATATATATATATATATATATATATATATATATATATATATATATATATGTATATGAGATATTTGGCGGTTGAATATGCAGTTTCTTTGCTCCTTCCCAGTCATTTCCTGCAAACAAGGCATAGTGATGGATTGCTTCTTCGTCTTGAACATCTCCGTCGCTCTTTCTTCTTTCATGACGGGAGTCTGATGGACCTTCATCGTGTTCAACCATCTCCTTATCGATCACTCTTCCTTGCACTGTTTTGAACTTGTAATAATAGACTAGGACATCGAGATACATCGCGTACATAATCCTCATGAACTCACCATCATAGTATTCATAACCCATATCATTTGCTACTACTGCCCAAAGGTTATTGTCGGTAACATTTCTGTATCCACCATCTCGTTTAACCACCATGTATAGATCAAGCAAATCAACCTTCCTGTTATCAATTGTATTGTAACACCCCGTGTTTTCCAAAGTCAAAGTCAAGATCAAGTGTTGACTGTTATTGGAATTAAAGATTAATAAAGATTAATTTCATTTTAGTTTCATTTTGATTTTCGTATTATTTGGAGTAAGTGTTGTATAATTAAACCAAATCGACCGATAATCGAACTGTGAATCAACGACCGATTGTGTGTGATAGGAAGTAACAACGCAATAAAGCTAGTCAATCAATAATCAAGCTAATCAAATCAATCATCAAACTCAAGTGTGGGGATTTTAGTACTTTTTATACGTGTGTGTGTGTGCCTTATGTGTTATTTGTGCATGTTTACTTTTATGTTAAAGTGTGTGGTGAATCAATCAAATCAATCAAGACTCGAAGGTGAATCAAACTCAATCGAGACCGACTTTGGAAACAAGTTGTAAGGATGCTTGTATGTTAGATATAGTAGTTAGGACTAAAAGTAATTTGATTAGGAATTCTATCATTCTCAAATTATCGTTCATCGAACTCGAAATATCGAAAATCGTCGCGAAACACTCAAAATCAGGCAAGCCGTTCGAACAGGGCAACCTGATCGAACAGGCTAGCCGATCGAACAGGGCAACCTGATCGAACAGGCTAGCCGATCGAACAGGACTGTTCGATCGGACAGCTGCTCGATCAGGAATGCTGCTCGATCAGCTGACCTTTCCTCTTTTGGAAGCCTATAAATAGGGCTGTCCTTGTCAAGCTTTCCACTTTTGGAAAAGCTCTGACCGACCAGCCACTTTTTCTCACTAAATCCAAGATTTCTCTCAAACCGGTAAGTATTTCACTCCAATCTCTGTACGTTTTTGTTAATCGATTCTCCATCTTTCTATCTTTCAAAATCCGATTTTCATCCATGAAATCACCAAGATCTAGGTGTTCTTGAGTGATGTCATCATGGTGTTCTTGGTGTTCATCAAGAACTTCATGTTCTTGACTTCATTCAACCATGAATAAGCTAGATCTGACCGATTTCTACATCAATAACCTAAAATCTTCCATAGATCTTAACATTTCACGGTGGAAAAGGATTGGAAGATGGGTTTTCATCTATCTTTCAACTCTTTTACACTCAAGAAGGTGAAAACGAGACTTGAACCGATTTACAAATCAACCTAAACAAACACATGGTTCAAGATTCGAGTTCTACCAAGAGATATACCGATTCCGGGTTAAACTTAAACTTGGGTTCCAAACCGTCTCTGACCGAGTCTGGGTGATTCCTGCTCAAGTCAGTAGGCTAAATAGGGACTTCAGTTTTGTGATTCAACTCGTAGTCAAAATATCTCTAAAACACCAACAAACAACGGGAATAACCAAGTGTTAGGTGATAAGTTAACCAAATCGAGAAGCTGGCCGAACGGCTAGGCTGTTCGATCGAGCAGCCCAACCGAACGACTATGCCAGCCGATCGACTAGGCTAACCGATCGACCAGCACTTAGACTCACCAACTCACAAAGTGTAGTATTGACGAGGTACTGTTCGATCGGCTACGCCATTCGATTGTAATCATTACTGCTCGGATCATGAGATACTATACTTTAAAAACACTTAGACTTTTCAAAGCATTGGAATGTCACCCGATCGAACATACCAACCGATCGAGTGACATACTTGAAAGCAGCAAAGTGCTAACCGATCGGTTGGGGTAACCGGTCGAACAGCAGTTCGATCGACCAACTTGAAAGGTAGTACAAACCATCATACACAAACACATCCTTCACATCAAAGGAAGAAACAATCCACTTGAAGGAACCAGCCGATCGAGCCAGCCAGCCGATCGAATGGATATTCGAACGGACTTTCAAACCAATCGAACAGCCCACTCGATCGAACTGCTGTCCGATCGATTGGCCTATCCGATCCAGTTTCCCTTTGTTTACTTTTTCCGCGTTACTCATCGTTGTGTTATCGAACTATTCAGGCTAACCTATTCTCAGTGCTCCCTTCAATCCACAATCAATCACTGTGAGTATACTCGATCCCTTTTTGCTTTTAGCACTTTTGGGTGTTACATACGTAAACTATCAAAATCACAATCAATACAACTATTTGAACGCTAACCTATTTGCATGTATTACTTGTCTAAATGATTGCTGTTTATTATGTTTACACGTGGAGTGCTATCTACCTGCTTTAGCAACATAGTACTATAGTTTGGACTCAGCACCCGTTCACACGGGGGTTGCTAAGGACAATTACTTGCATGGATTACGGTGGTAATCATGCATTGCGAACTGTCTCGGACAGTCAACTCGAAGTCGTTGGTATCGATGGTCCCATGTTGATAATTTACGTGCATCGTTTGCCCTTGTGTACGTGCTTGGTTATGCGTAAACTATCCGAACTTTATATGCTATATCAAACTTGTGTACTCACCTTTACATTATATGTATTGACTTTTATTTTAACGTATGTGACAGGTGTTTAAGCTACTAGCGTGCTAGGGAAGCGAGACCATAATAAACTTCTAGGAGTCTGTGTCCGTAGGACGGTGTCCACGTACCTGTTCCAGGGCCATAATTATCTGTAGATCTTGCACTGGCACTTGTAGTCAGTAAGATCCACAGTAGTCGTCTAGAGGTCTTAAAACAATATTTACATTTGGTCTGTAATAATTAAGTATCCGAGTGGTCGGAACAGTTCCCATATTGTTTAGTTGCTTTCTATGATAACTGGTTATTGTTTGGGACACGGTATGGGACGTGTTATATAACTGAATTGTATGATAGTTGTTGTGGAAACTTCTGAACAATCTGTTTCGCTCAGTGCCGCGCCCCGATGATTCCGCCATCGGTTGGGGTGTGACAGATTGGTATCAGAGCCATAACTATAGGGAATTAGGTTAGACACGATCTAGTCCGGATCGCTGTCTTAGAAACCTAGACTATAGTTAGGAACCAAGAGACCAAGTTTATGTGCTTGATTTATGTTGTTTCCTTCTATTCTATCATTACATCCGAACTCCGAGCCAAATTTTGTAATTTGGACAGGATTAGGAGTGAAATCCGCAAATTCCTGCCTGAAAATACAAAATTTTGCTAATTATTTTGTGTGATTTTTCTATCAACAAACGGGGGGAAAGTTATACCAAATTCGGGGCTGAAACCCATGGATTGATGAAAACTTCCTCTAAATTTTCTTAAAACAAGGAAGAAATTGCTAAGCTAGGGGTGAAACCCTAACCTTGGCAGTTATTCCGACTTTACTTTATCTCGCCAAGGCAATTGACGGACTCCAACGACTTGAACTCACGAGTATGACCTAGAATGCGCATGCGTAATGCCCAAGAATCGAGGCAGAAACATGTCCCCTAGAGTCGAAAGTGACGACAAGTCAACTGTGAATAGTTAAATTGCCATGGTTAGTCAAAGTCTAGTAGCCGCAGACAATCCCATCTCCGATTTGAGTGTTGCTTTGTTGATTTTATATGATTTACCTGTTTACGTGTTTTAAAATTTGCGGGTTACTCCATTTGCTATCAATCGGCGTGACTTTTGTTGCTATCCTATCTTGATTCAAATCTCTGGAGATGTGATCTAAACGAAACCAGTGTGCTAGGCTACGCTATACGACTAAGTTAGACGATACAATGTGATGCTATCCGATATGCAAAACAAACGATACTCGACAGGTGGATATAGGTTTCTGTTTTCTGACTGCTTCTGTGATAAAATTTCGTACGTGTTTAGGAAATTAAGTGCTCTACTTGCTTAATTGCTTCTGTGCTTGAGTTGCTTCTGTGCTTATGTGTCTTTGTGATTATGTGTTTATGTGTTTACATGTGTTACGTGACGTGAGATGCGACGTGATTCTGAGCTTTAGTAAACTAAGACGTGCGAGATTCGAATTCGTTGTGTTGAGCCCTATGGCGATGTCTATTGCAGACCATGTCGTCATCATCAAGGCCTCGTCAACGTCTTACTCGTCGGGAGAAGAGAGATCGTCGTTTTGCTGCTATCCTCTCTAAAACAGTAGCAAAGGCTGTGAGTGAAGTATTCGAGAACGCAAGCAAGTCATCTGAGGAATCCCGAACCCTCACGCCCAAAGACTCCAACAAGGCTACTTTTAGCTTCAAACAATTCAAGGCATGTGGGCCAAAAGAGTTTACCGGTGAAGATGGCCCTACGGCTCTGTTTCATTGGTTTGACTCTGTGGAAGTTACCCTTCGCCAAAGCGGATGCCCAGATCATCTCCGTACTCTCAATGCTACCGGTGTCTTCCAGTCGCGGGCTTTGGACTGGTGGACCGCAGAAAGGAACAAGCGCGGGAACGACGCTGCATACGAGCTGACATGGAAGGAGTTGAAATCGATCATGATAGACGAATTCTGTCCTCCCCACGAACGCCAAAAGTTGGAGGATGAGTTCTGGAGTATCAAGCAGAAGGAGGGCGACAACGCTGGTCTCACTGCCCGTTTCAAGCAGCTGAGCATTATCTGTCCAGACCAGGTCAAGACTTCTGACATGACCATCAAGAAATACATCCGTGCTCTTCCGGATTGTGTCGCAGATTTTGTTCACGCCGCCAAACCCGCAACGATCGAGGAAACCTACCTACTCGCCGCTGAGATTAACGACAAGCGAGTTAAGGCTGGTGTCTGGGATAAGCCAAACAAGTCTCTGCATCAAGTCACCACAGCATCAACCGACAACCCTACTGCTCAAGCCTCCAAGTCCTCAAGGAGAAGAAAGAAGAAGAGTTGCGCTGCTGCAACCAATGCTACCCCACTTCAGTCAGTACCGCCACAACAACAACAACCACAGCGCACTGCGCCAGTGATCAATGCGCCGCCAGCAAAGCGTGCGTACACCGGCCCCCACCCACTCTGTGCTACATGTTCTTACCATCACCCGGTGGGTGTGGCCTGCCGATTCTGCGCTCACTGTAACGTCTACGGGCATTTCACTGCGAGTTGTCGCTATGGTCCCCGTCAAGCTCAAGCTCAAGCTGCTGTTAACCAGGCTCTACTCCCTGCTCCTCAAGCTCCTCAAGCTGCACAGGCCCCAACAAACAATGTTCGGACCTGCTTTGCATGTGGTGACCCTAACCACTTCGCAAACCGGTGCCCGAACAGGGTGGTGAAACAAGAAGCTCAACAACCCCAGCAACAACAACAACAGCCTCAGCAACAAGCCGCTCACGCCAGAACTTTCAACATCAACGCACGCCAGGCTCAAGCTGACAACAACGTGGTCAATGGTACGTTCCTTGTGAATGGTATATATGCATCATGTTTGTTTGATACTGGAGCCGATAACTGCTTTGTGTCATTTGAATTTGAGAAGCTTCTTAGACGTAAGCGCTCTTATCTTTCGACACCCTTCGAAGTAGAAGTCGCTACCGGAAGAACCATTGCTGTCAATTCTGTGCTCCGTGATTGTACTCTCAAGCTCAACAATCATATATTCCCGATTAATCTCATTCCAATGCAACTCGGGAGTTTCGATGTCATAGTAGGCATGGACTTTCTTCGTGAAAACCATGCTGAAGTTGTGTGTGCTGATAAGATGATTCGTTTTGTGCTAGCTAGTGGTGATGTTCTATGTGTTTATGGTGAAACTACTGCGAAAGATCTCAAGCTCATGTCCTGTCTTCAAGCTCGCAAATATCTCCGCAAGGAATATCGAGCCTTCTTGGCCAACATTGTTGTAGCAGAGACGGACAAGAAAAAGAAAATTGAAGTCAATGATGTTCCTGTTGTCCGAGAATTTCCTCAGGTGTTCCCTGATGATCTTCCTGGATTACCTCCAAGTCGTGATATCGACTTTCGAATCGACCTTATTCCAGGAGCCAACCCGGTAGCCAAAGCTCCGTATCGACTCGCTCCATCTGAGATGCGAGAACTCTCGAACCAACTCCAAGAGTTACTTGAAAAAGGCTTCATTCGCCCGAGCACTTCTCCATGGGGCGCGCCAGTCCTTTTTGTCAAGAAGAAGGACGGGTCGTTCCGGATGTGCATCGATTACCGGGAATTGAACAAGCTGACCATCAAGAACCGATACCCCTTACCAAGAATCGATGACCTGTTTGACCAATTACAAGGTGCTCAGTGTTTCTCCAAGATTGATCTACGTTCAGGCTACCATCAGTTGCGGATTCAAGAGGAAGACATCCCCAAAACCGCTTTTCGAACCCGATACGGCCACTACGAATTTGTTGTCATGCCTTTTGGTTTGACCAACGCACCCGCAGTCTTTATGGATCTGATGAATCGCGTGTGTAAACCATTCTTAGACCGTTTTGTCATTGTATTTATCGACGATGTCCTGATTTATTCCAGATCGAGGGCCGAACATGCGCAGCATTTGCGATTGGTTCTCGAGTTGCTTCAGGGAAACCAACTCTACGCCAAATTCTCCAAGTGTGAGTTCTGGTTGGAGGAGGTTCAGTTTCTGGGTCACATTGTGAATAGTCGGGGTATACACGTTGATCCTGCAAAGATTGAGGCAGTCAAGGGATGGGTTACGCCAAGGAATCCGTCAGAAGTTCGCTCTTTTCTCGGATTAGCTGGTTACTATCGGAGATTCATCGAAGGATTCTCAAGGATTGCTGTACCGCTTACCGCCCTTACTCACAAAGACAAGCCTTTTGTGTGGGGAACCGCAC
Source organism: Helianthus annuus (assembly GCF_002127325.2). Taxonomy (NCBI): domain Eukaryota; kingdom Viridiplantae; phylum Streptophyta; class Magnoliopsida; order Asterales; family Asteraceae; genus Helianthus; species Helianthus annuus. The sequence goes on from NC_035447.2 coordinate 132,368,476, forward strand.
AGGAGACTGCTTTCCAAACCCTCAAACACATGCTGTGCCATGCACCAGTTCTTACACTGCCGGACGGAAGCGATGACTTCGTGGTCTATTGTGATGCTTCAAACCTTGGACTAGGCTGTGTTCTCATGCAACGAGACAAGGTTATAGCTTACGCATCCCGACAGCTCAAAATCCACGAGAAGAACTATACAACCCATGACCTCGAGCTAGGCGCAGTTGTCTTTGCCTTAAAGATTTGGCGACACTACCTGTATGGTACAAAGTGTACGATCTTCACCGATCACAAGAGCCTACAACATATCTTTAACCAGAGGGAACTCAATATGCGTCAACGCCGATGGGTAGAACTTCTCAACGACTACGACTGTGAGATCCGTTATCACCCAGGCAAGGCGAATGTAGTTGCAGACGCCCTCAGCAGAAAGAATTACGTGATAGGTGTTCGAAACATCCAGGCTCAGTATAACCTCGAAGCTCTCATCCGCGAAGCACAACACGCTTGCTTTAACGAGCGTACGTTAAAGAAAGAGCGAATCTATCACGATGGAACTCAGCTTGTGAGCAAAGCCAACGGAATATTCTATTATCTGGACCGAATCTGGGTTCCGAGGAGGACAGATTTGCGAAAGATTATCATGAACGAAGCCCACAAATCCCGATATTCCATTCATCCCGGTGCGGACAAAATGTACCAAGACCTTCGCTACAAGTACTGGTGGCCTGGGATGAAAAGGGATATTGCTCTATATGTTGGTAGCTGTTTAACTTGTGCAAGAGTCAAGGCTGAACACCAAAGACCCTCAGGCTTACTCGAACAACCGCCGATACCCGTATGGAAGTGGGAAAGTATAGCTATGGATTTCATAACTAAGCTTCCGACCACGCCATCAGGTCACGACAGTATTTGGGTTATAGTCGACCGTCTAACCAAATCAGCCCACTTTCTGCCAATACGAGAAGACTATAAGGTGGCCAAACTAGCCCAAATCTACACCGACGAGATCATTAAGAATCATGGTACGCCTCGAGACATCATTTCGGATCGCGATGCTCGGTTTACATCGAGATTGTGGGAAACTTTTCAAGCAGCTCTAGGTACGACGCTGAATTTGAGTACCGCATTCCACCCGCAAACCGACGGGCAGACTGAAAGAACGATTCGTACTATTGAAGACATGCTCCGTGCGTGTGTTATTGATTTTGGTGGTAGTTGGAGCAAACACCTACCGTTGGTCGAATTTTCGTACAATAATAGCTATCACTCCAGCATCGAAATGGCACCTTTCGAAGCCCTGTATGGTAGGAGATGTCGCTCGCCTATTGTATGGCACGAGGTCGGTCATTCACAATTGACTGGGCCCGAGATTCTACAAGAAACGACTGACAAGATTCACCAAATAAGGGAAAATTTGGTAAAGGCCCGGGATAGACAAAAGATGTACGCCGATAAACGACGCAGGCCCCGCAAATTTGCAGTTGGCGACTACGTGCTCCTAAAGGTATCGCCTTGGAAGGGAGTAGTTCGATTCGGCAAGAGAGGGAAACTTGCGCCACGATTTGTTGGACCTTTTAAGATTCTGGAAAGGATCGGTAAAGTTGCCTACAAACTCGAATTACCGGAGGAACTCAGCAATGTCCACCCGACTTTCCATATTTCAAACCTTCGAAAATGCGTAGCCGACCACGACTCTATAATACCACTCGACGATCTTCAGGTCAATGAGACTCTACACTTCGTGGAAAAGCCTGTCGAAATCATGGACCGACAGACCAAGCAACTCAGACGCTCTCGCATTCCTATTGTAAAAGTACGATGGGAAGGCAAACGAGGCGCGGAGTTCACTTGGGAACTCGAAAGTGACATGAAGGCCAAGTACCCGCAGTTATTCAGGTAGATCTGAAGCATCAAATAGGTAAAATCACACGGCGATGTACGGTTCTCGGCCTAATTTCGGGACGAAATTCCCTAAAGGAGGGGAGACTGTAACACCCCGTGTTTTCCAAAGTCAAAGTCAAGATCAAGTGTTGACTGTTATTGGAATTAAAGATTAATAAAGATTAATTTCATTTTAGTTTCATTTTGATTTTCGTATTATTTGGAGTAAGTGTTGTATAATTAAACCAAATCGACCGATAATCGAACTGTGAATCAACGACCGATTGTGTGTGATAGGAAGTAACAACGCAATAAAGCTAGTCAATCAATAATCAAGCTAATCAAATCAATCATCAAACTCAAGTGTGGGGATTTTAGTACTTTTTATACGTGTGTGTGTGTGCCTTATGTGTTATTTGTGCATGTTTACTTTTATGTTAAAGTGTGTGGTGAATCAATCAAATCAATCAAGACTCGAAGGTGAATCAAACTCAATCGAGACCGACTTTGGAAACAAGTTGTAAGGATGCTTGTATGTTAGATATAGTAGTTAGGACTAAAAGTAATTTGATTAGGAATTCTATCATTCTCAAATTATCGTTCATCGAACTCGAAATATCGAAAATCGTCGCGAAACACTCAAAATCAGGCAAGCCGTTCGAACAGGGCAACCTGATCGAACAGGCTAGCCGATCGAACAGGGCAACCTGATCGAACAGGCTAGCCGATCGAACAGGACTGTTCGATCGGACAGCTGCTCGATCAGGAATGCTGCTCGATCAGCTGACCTTTCCTCTTTTGGAAGCCTATAAATAGGGCTGTCCTTGTCAAGCTTTCCACTTTTGGAAAAGCTCTGACCGACCAGCCACTTTTTCTCACTAAATCCAAGATTTCTCTCAAACCGGTAAGTATTTCACTCCAATCTCTGTACGTTTTTGTTAATCGATTCTCCATCTTTCTATCTTTCAAAATCCGATTTTCATCCATGAAATCACCAAGATCTAGGTGTTCTTGAGTGATGTCATCATGGTGTTCTTGGTGTTCATCAAGAACTTCATGTTCTTGACTTCATTCAACCATGAATAAGCTAGATCTGACCGATTTCTACATCAATAACCTAAAATCTTCCATAGATCTTAACATTTCACGGTGGAAAAGGATTGGAAGATGGGTTTTCATCTATCTTTCAACTCTTTTACACTCAAGAAGGTGAAAACGAGACTTGAACCGATTTACAAATCAACCTAAACAAACACATGGTTCAAGATTCGAGTTCTACCAAGAGATATACCGATTCCGGGTTAAACTTAAACTTGGGTTCCAAACCGTCTCTGACCGAGTCTGGGTGATTCCTGCTCAAGTCAGTAGGCTAAATAGGGACTTCAGTTTTGTGATTCAACTCGTAGTCAAAATATCTCTAAAACACCAACAAACAACGGGAATAACCAAGTGTTAGGTGATAAGTTAACCAAATCGAGAAGCTGGCCGAACGGCTAGGCTGTTCGATCGAGCAGCCCAACCGAACGACTATGCCAGCCGATCGACTAGGCTAACCGATCGACCAGCACTTAGACTCACCAACTCACAAAGTGTAGTATTGACGAGGTACTGTTCGATCGGCTACGCCATTCGATTGTAATCATTACTGCTCGGATCATGAGATACTATACTTTAAAAACACTTAGACTTTTCAAAGCATTGGAATGTCACCCGATCGAACATACCAACCGATCGAGTGACATACTTGAAAGCAGCAAAGTGCTAACCGATCGGTTGGGGTAACCGGTCGAACAGCAGTTCGATCGACCAACTTGAAAGGTAGTACAAACCATCATACACAAACACATCCTTCACATCAAAGGAAGAAAAAATCCACTTGAAGGAACCAGCCGATCGAGCCAGCCAGCCGATCGAATGGATATTCGAACGGACTTTCAAACCAATCGAACAGCCCACTCGATCGAACTGCTGTCCGATCGATTGGCCTATCCGATCCAGTTTCCCTTTGTTTACTTTTTCCGCGTTACTCATCGTTGTGTTATCGAACTATTCAGGCTAACCTATTCTCAGTGCTCCCTTCAATCCACAATCAATCACTGTGAGTATACTCGATCCCTTTTTGCTTTTAGCACTTTTGGGTGTTACATACGTAAACTATCAAAATCACAATCAATACAACTATTTGAACGCTAACCTATTTGCATGTATTACTTGTCTAAATGATTGTTGTTTATTATGTTTACACGTGGAGTGCTATCTACCTGCTTTAGCAACATAGTACTATAGTTTGGACTCAGCACCCGTTCACACGGGGGTTGCTAAGGACAATTACTTGCATGGATTACGGTGGTAATCATGCATTGCGAACTGTCTCGGACAGTCAACTCGAAGTCGTTGGTATCGATGGTCCCATGTTGATAATTTACGTGCATCGTTTGCCCTTGTGTACGTGCTTGGTTATGCGTAAACTATCCGAACTTTATATGCTATATCAAACTTGTGTACTCACCTTTACATTATATGTATTGACTTTTATTTTAACGTATGTGACAGGTGTTTAAGCTACTAGCGTGCTAGGGAAGCGAGACCATAATAAACTTCTAGGAGTCTGTGTCCGTAGGACGGTGTCCACGTACCTGTTCCAGGGCCATAATTATCTGTAGATCTTGCACTGGCACTTGTAGTCAGTAAGATCCACAGTAGTCGTCTAGAGGTCTTAAAACAATATTTACATTTGGTCTGTAATAATTAAGTATCCGAGTGGTCGGAACAGTTCCCATATTGTTTAGTTGCTTTCTATGATAACTGGTTATTGTTTGGGACACGGTATGGGACGTGTTATATAACTGAATTGTATGATAGTTGTTGTGGAAACTTCTGAACAATCTGTTTCGCTCAGTGCCGCGCCCCGATGATTCCGCCATCGGTTGGGGTGTGACATGTATATGGAGGAATGGGTCGGGTAGAGATTCCAAGTTTAATGTTTATGAACCATGTTAGCATTTCTTCAAACTTGATCTCTAATTCGTGTTTATATTTAAACACGAATTCCCCATCTTCCATCATATCTAACAGTGATTTTGATGTCGATCCAGACCCAGACCCGAATGGCCCAGACCCGACACTTGATCCAGACCCGGCGGGCCAGTTCTAGAACCCGACTTGAAGAATCAGGAGATCCTAATCTATTTTAAATTCTATCCTTTACTTATTTTATTTTATTATTGTTTAAGTTCCCAATTTGTGGAGTGTTTGGTTTTATCTCTTTATGTTTTGTTTAAAACTCTTTGAACCAGATCATTTTGACGTTGAATTGAATTTGGAACTTTTTATCTCCTGGAGGAGTTTTGTTATCACAATAGCCTGTGTCAAGTGGTATTCAGAGCATAGGTTTCGATGGAAGGTAGTGGGAGAGATGCTCGTTTTCACCTCCGTAGAGACGCCGCCAGAGGCAACGAAGGTCGTTATCGAGATCCACGAGACATCGAAGAAATCGAAAGGCTGCAACAAAGGGTCCGAGACCTAGAGTTGCAACAGTTTAATCGTCAACAGGAAGGTCGTTGGGAAGATCGCTGGGAGGAAACCGAAACTGATTCGAACATTTGGGATCATGGAGATGCCGACTATCGGAACCCTTTTGCTCGAGCCGAAAATCAGAATCCTTTCGCGCGTAGGCATCGTAACCAGGAAGTACGGCAACCAGATTCGCTTCGGAACCTGGGAATCCGGTTAGAAATTCCAGAATTCGAAGGTAAATTACAACCCGATGAATTTATTGATTGGCTTAGCACGGTTGAGCGAGTGTTTGACATCCGAGACATACCCGACAAGACAAAGGTAAAACTCGTTGCCATTAAATTACGTAAGTACGCGTCATTATGGTGGGATCATGTTCGAAAGAAAAGAGCTCAAGAGGGTAAATCGAAAGTAGAGTCGTGGGGAAAGATGAAAAAATTGTTACATGCCAAGTTTTTACCTGTCAATCATCGTCAAGATGCGTATCTTGACTATAATAGTTTGAAACAACAATCTTTAAGTGTGGAAGACTTTATTACGGAGTTTGATAAGCTTCGAATGAGGTGTGGAGCCGATGAAGAAGATGAACAAGTAATAGCCAGGTTTTTGGGTGGTCTACGAACCGAAATTTCTGATGTTGTGCATTTACAACCATATTGGACACTTAATGACGTTTACAAACTAGCTCATCGGGTAGAGAAACAACTAAACGCCAAACCAAAAACAACCCCCGCCCGTTTCTCTTCAACAAGCCGAGTTCCCACGGCTAGTGCAACCACTAACAGGCCGGGTCCATTCAAAACTGAAGCCTCAAGTAGCCAAACACCACCGGTAGTGCCATCACCTCCGGTAAATAGATGTTTTAAATGTCATGGCTTTAGTCACCTTAAACGAGAGTGCCCAAATAAGCAAATGGTTACCTTCGTAGATGAAAGTGATCCCATTTATGACACCGAAGATGAAGCTACACAGGAGGACGGCGCGGTCGAAGTTATCTACCCGGACAAGGGTGATGTGTTGATATCTCAACGGGTGCTGAGTTCATCAGTAGCCAAAACGGAAGGTGACAATTTATGGTTACGAAATAATATTTTTCGGACTAAATGCACGACAAAAGGGAAGGTATGCACGGTCATTGTGGATGGCGGGAGTTGTGAAAACATGGTTGCTGCAACAATGGTGGAGAAATTAGGATTGCGTACGGAAGTTCATCCCGAACCGTACCAACTAACTTGGTTAAAAAAAGGTAATTTAGTTAAAGTAAATCATCGTTGTCTAGTGCAATTCTCAATTGGAAACAAGTACTCCGATGAAGTGTGGTGCGAGGTGATTCCTATGGACGCATGTCACATACTATTAGGCCGTCCATGGCAATACGACCGGCGAGTTAAACATGATGGTTTTCACAATACATATAGTTTCAAGAAAGATGGCACAAATATTACACTAGCACCCTTGGATCCACGTGACTCACATACAGAAGCTTTAGTTCTCACAAAGTCAGAATTCATGGATTATACCTTGGCCACAACTCCTACCATCATGTTCGGTCTTCTAGTAGCCGAGGAAAATCCCGTTATAGCTAGCCTTCCACCCGAAGTACAACCATTAATTCTTGAATTTATAGACGTTTTTCCAGAAGATATACCTGCAGGTTTGCCTTTGGAGCGAGAAATACAACACTGTATTGATTTTCTTCCGGGTGCAAGCATACCGAACAAACCCGCGTACAGGATGAATCCGAAAGAATTTGAAGAACTACATAGACAGGTTACCGAACTCTTGGATAAAGGGCTTATTAGGGAGAGTATGAGTCCATGTGCAGTTCCGGCTTTACTCGTTCCCAAACCAGGGGGTGCTTATCGTATGTGTATTGATAGTCGGGCAGTTAACAAGATTACTATCAAGTACAGATTTCCCATTCCCCGTTTTGAAGACTTGCTTGACCAATTGCATGGAGCTAATGTGTTTTCAAAGATAGACTTGCGCAGCGGGTATCATCAAATCCGCATGAGACCTGGCGATGAATGGAAGACGGCATTTAAGACTCGTGACGGCCTTTACGAATGGATGGTGATGCCTTTTGGGTTATCGAACGCCCCGAGTACATTTATGAGGCTTATGAATCACATCTTTAAACCTTTCATTGGTCGATGTGTGGTCGTGTACTTTGATGACATCCTAGTTTTTAGCAAAAATAGCCAACAACATCTACGCCACCTTCGTGACATTTTCTTGGTCTTGCGGGAACAAAAGTTGTACGCTAATCGCAAGAAGTGCCAATTTATGACATCAGAGGTGATATTTTTGGGGTATTTGGTCTCGGGCCACGGCATCCGAATGGACGAGTCCAAGGTTACCGCTATCATCACTTGGCCGACACCCACATCATTGCAAGAGGTTAGAAGTTTTCACGGATTAGCTTCATTTTATCGTCGCTTTATTCGTAATTTTAGCACCATTGTGGCACCCATTACGGAGTGTTTAAAAGGCCATCAATTTTTGTGGACGAAGGCAGCTCAAGTAGCCTTTGATGAGTTGAAAGTACGTGTCACGCGCGCCCCGGTATTAGCTTTGCCTAACTTTAATGAAGTTTTTCAGGTGGAATGTGACGCCTCCGGTCTCGGCATCGGTGGTGTTTTAAGCCAATTAAATAAACCTGTTGCTTTCTTTAGTGAAAAATTCAGTGACGCTCGAAAGAGATATAGTACCTATGACAAGGAGTTTTATGCCATTATACGTAGTCTCGAATATTGGCGTCATTATCTTTTACCCGGCGAGTTTATCTTATACTCCGATCATCAAGCGTTAAAATACATCCAAGGGCAGCCCAAACTAAATCAGCGACACGCTAAATGGGTTGAAATGTTGCAAGACTACTCATTTGTCATTCGCCACAAGTCTGGAATAACAAATACGGTGGCCGATGCATTAAGCCGTCGCCCTAATCTCCTCTCGTCCTTACGTGTCCAGGTAACCGGGTTTGACTCTCTTTCTCACTTATACCATGATGATCCAGATTTTCAAGAACAATGGAATAAATGCAATGTCTCTCCATTCCAAGATTATATTCGCAAGGATGGGTTTTTATTCAAGGGTCACCGGTTGTGCGTCCCACGTTCGTCTTTTCGTGACGCCATTATATTAGAATGCCATCAAGGAGGTCTTGCAGGTCATTTTGGGAGGGATAAAACCGTGGCATTGGTACGTGATCATTTTTATTGGCCGAAATTAGATAAGGATGTCATGCGTATTCTTAAGCGGTGTCGAGTTTGTCATGTTGCAAAGACCACATACACGAACCAGGGACTTTACACCCCTCTACTTGTGCCCGAGGGTCCTTGGGAGGATGTTAGTCTTGATTTTGTGTTGGGGTTGCCCCGAACACAGCGAATGAAAGATTCCATTATGGTGGTTGTTGATCGCTTTTCTAAGATGACCCATTTTATCCCTTGCGCAAAGACATTTGATGCGTCGCAGGTTGCGCGACTTTATTTTGCTGAAATTGTAAGGTTACATGGAATTCCTAAGACTATCACATCTGATCGTGATGTTAAGTTCGTAAGCCATTTTTGGAGGACGCTTTGGAAGAAGATGGGGTCGCAATTACAATTCAGTAGTTCACATCATCCGCAAACCGATGGGCAAACCGAGGTTACCAATCGCAGTCTTGGAAACCTTCTTCGTAGTCTCGTTGGTAATAAACCCACTCAGTGGGATCTTGCTTTACCTCAGGCTGAATTTGCTTATAACCGCTCAAATCATGGGTCTACGGGAAGAAGTCCATTTTTTATCGTGTATGGCCGTAACCCATTCACTCCTTTAGACCTAGCACCTATCCAAGATCCTCTCCATTTCAGTGCTGACGGGGATGAACGAGCCACGCAGATTAAGGAGCTACATCAGCAAGTTAAAGAACAGATCATTAAGCATAACCTACAGTATCAAACTCGGGCTAATCAACATCGGCGCAAGGTTGTGTTCAATGAAGGTGATTTGGTGTGGATTCATTTGCGTCGAGAACGTTTTCCGCTGGGAAGATTTGGTAAGTTACATCCACGCGCTGATGGTCCTTTTCGTGTTCTTAAAAAGATTAATGATAACGCCTACAAGATTGATCTTCCTGGCCATTACAACGTTTCGGCTACTTTTAATGTTTCGGATTTAATTCCGTATGTGGAGGGTGACGATTTTGACTCGCGGACGAGTCCTTTTCAAGAGGGGGAGAATGATGTCGATCCAGACCCGGACCCGAATGGCCCAGACCCGACACTTGATCCAGACCCGGCGGGCCAGTTCTAGAACCCGACTTGAAGAATCAGGAGATCCTAATCTATTTTAAATTCTATCCTTTACTTATTTTATTTTATTATTGTTTAAGTTCCCAAGTTTGTGGAGTGTTTGGTTTTATCTCTTTATGTTTTGTTTAAAACTCTTTGAACCAGATCATTTTGACGTTGAATTGAATTTGGAACTTTTTATCTCCTGGTGGAGTTTTGTTATCACAATAGCCTGTTTAAAACTCTTTGAACCAGATCATTTTGACGTTGCATTGAATTTGGAACTTTTTATCTCCTGGTGGAGTTTTGTTATCACAATAGCCTGTGTCAGATTTGCAGTGAGAGAAGTCATGAAATTCCATGGCATGTATGATCATTAAACTCCAATCGGGTTCTTGTGAAGATAAATTTAGATCTTCAAAGTATGAATTGAGATAATTCTCTTTGTATTCATCATTTATTGCACTTTGATCGATCACTCTCTGTTTTTCTTTCATACCAATTTCTTTTTCTTTGGTTAATCCGGTTATATCGTTCACCGTGTTTGTAATCGGTGCAGAGAACATTGGATAAATCTTATATGTATCGCCAGATTTCTTAACCGTATACCCTTGTAATATTAATTGATCCATGCTTAACACATTGCGATCAAGTTCCGGTGTATAAAATATGCTTTGTATACGTAACATTTCATTCCCTGATTTAACCTCTACGGTCCCTACACCCCGAATAAACAAGAAATTGTCTTCCCCTGTTCTCGTTTCTACCCCAATTAAGTGTTTAATCCATTTAAACACATTAAGATTTCCGGCAAAATGATGAGTAAAAACATTACTCACATACCATATGTCGCCCCATTGTCCCCCTTCAGTTCCTGTAACGATCAGTTCTTGCCTGAGAACTGCTTCATCATTCTGTCGTTGAATTCCCGTGTTAATCGCTTGTCGGATTAATTGAGTGGCCTCGACGTGTTCTTTTGCTTTGGATGAGTAAATCCGATGACCGGGTTCATGATAATAATAACACAATCTAACATGAGAGACTTTCTTCTGCCTTTCATGTTTTTCATCGGAGCAATGTTGGCATGGCATTGTTGATGACGTCGGACGGATTTCTTCTTCCTTTTGAACCGTGGCTCTGATACTACTATGTTGAAAATCATTAGGCATTGCAGCGGAATTAGACTTAGTATTAGGATTGATGTTCATGGTATACAAAAGGAAATGTATGCAGAACTGGAAATGAAAGGATAACAAGAGAATAATGGACAATTCGAATGAGAATTCTGAATGTCTTGGTTCCGGACATTGTTGCCGGTTATAACATATATATATATATATATATATATATATATATATATATATATATATATATATATATATATATATAGGTTTGGGATCCTGTACAAAGGGCATAATTTTTAAGAAGTGTAAGAAATATTTCTGGAATGACAAGTGTCCATACTCTTAATTAATTCAAAAGGGTAGATTTGTAATTGCACATTTTTTGTCATTTAATTCAATTTCAGGATATCTGATCCAAAAATAACCGTCAATGAGATTGTTTAGGGATTTGAACGAATTTTGTAATTTACTGCAAGATACAATACGATTGTGTTCTACGTATCTTTCAATCATCGTTAATTATAAATACATAAACGATTATCAAATCAATATCCCCATTCCAGTTGTTTAACTTCTGCGCCTTTTTTCGATTTTGGTGTTTTATATCAATTTCAATGGAGTCCGGAGATGCAGGTTAATGTGTATATTAGTGTTTTAATCTCTTAATAGTTAGCATGTTCCGATAATTAGTAGTTTTTGTTCCTCGTTTTGTTGTTTAGTATGTCGTTTTTACAGGTCATTTACTCTTTGTTTGATTTTGTGTGTACGTAGTGTTTTATACATTTAGTTGTTTAGGCGGATTGTTATTTTAAAGTTTTTTCTTGATTTAGTTTTGTAGTGTTATATGCATGATCTGTAGTGTTTTATAGTCTAGAGATATATGCAAGATCAATTTTCTGTTTTATAGTTTTTAGATGGGTAGTGTTATATGCATGATCAATATTCTGTTCACGCATCATATTTCCCTTTCATAGTGTTTTATACATTGAATTGCTTACCTATGTTTTAGTAATTTTTGTTGTAGTGTGTTATAGTGTCATATGTAAGAACAACAGTGTTAGATTCTATTCACACATCTGAATCCCCATTCATAGTGTTTTATACATTTAGTTGTATGTTCTAGTCCCGTTCTAGTGTTTTATCATTGAGAAAGGTATTTTTTTTTATCAGATGCATAGTGTTTTATCCACAATGTGTAGTGTTATATTATATACAGGAATATTAATTTATTTTCATAGTGTTTTTCCCGTCACAAATACTGTTTTATTCCATACAGATAGGGTTATTTCTTGATATAGTGTTTATTATCAATGTATTTATAAAAGACTGATTTGTCGTTTTTTCGTTGTAGATATTCCTACATACCAGCCCGTTGGTAATGTTCAGGTGTCCCCAAATTCTGGAAGGAGGACATTTATTCCAGATGTTGATGATTTCATTAAACCTCAGATGCATATGACGTTTGATTTGCTAGAAAATGCGTATCTTTTTTACCAAAGATATGCTAAGGCGGGAGGTTTCACAGCTAGGAAGGGTACTCAATACGAGCCTCGAAAGGGTTTAATACGTAATAAATGGTTCGTATGCTCAAAAGAGGGTACTAAACCCTTAAAGGCGATTGACTCGACCCAGGAAGCTGGTAGTTCTAATGTTAACTCGAAGTCTAAGATTACTCGCAGGGTTCCTTCTATAAGGACCGGATGTGAAGCGTGCATTCGGGTTAAGTTAATAACCCCGGATAATCTTTACGTGGTTTATTACTTCGAGGAGTCGCATAATCACTCATTTGTTGCCGAAGATGACAGGTACTTGCTTCCTGAAAACAGATCTATGAATTACATACAGGAAGAAGCCGTGAATGCTTTGAGTGCCATAAACGTTGGTCCAGTTAGAGCGTTTAACATTATGAGGACTCTTTATGGAGGTTTCGATAAGGTAGGCGCAACTAAAGTTGACTTCAAGAACTTTAAGAGAGACTTAAATAGGTATATAGCTGAGTACGATGCTGACATGGTTATCAAACGCCTAAGAAGGAAGAAAGAATTTATGCCCAATTTCTCTATGGAATACCTTACAACTGCCGAGGGCGTTTTACGTGCGTTGTTCTGGGCCGATGGTGATACAAAGAGAAATTTTAATATTTTTGGGGATGTTGTGTCGTTCGATGCTACTTATCATCGTAACAAGTTCGTATCCTTCCTTTGTTTCTAGATACATTACATCCATAATAGATACATATCATAGTGTTTTATCAGCATGATAATGTCTTTATATTGTTTTGGTATATGCACGAAAAGACTTGTAACTTTTATATCATACTAATAGTGTTTTAATTTTGCAAATACTTAAAAATGTATGTTGTTTCATGTTTTTAATATTGTATGGATTTTACAATATCAAATCAGTGATCACTCCCGTTTTTTTTTTGTAGGTACAATATGATGTTCGTACCTTTTACCGGCGTTGACAATCACTATCGTAATGTTACCTTGGGTGCTGCTATTATAGGGGATGAAACTGCCGAAACATATAGCTGGTTGCTCAACGCATTTCGGCAGGCGTTTGGGCGCGCACCACCTGTGATTGTAACTGATCAAGACCCCGCGATGAGGAAAGCTATTCAAGATACTTGGCCTGAAAGTAGGCACAGGCTTTGCATGTGGCATATAATGGAGAAACTCACTACCAAGGTTTATTAAATACCAAAATTATGTTTTACGACGTTATTTATTTTAATGGAATTGGTTTTTTTGTGTTTTTTGTACCTTTTTATATATGAATATGTCTGTTTTTGTTTATTGACGTCGTTTTACTTTTATATAATGTTTTATCTGCTTTTATCATGTATTTTTTTTATTTAATTTTTTTCATTGTTGAATCGTTGTTTTTTAGGTTGGCGCCAACCTATGCAATAGCACTGATTTTAAGAGGAGGTTGTGTGATATTGTTTGGACCGATGCCTTACTGCCAGAACAGTTTGAAAATGAATGGGGTGTTATATTGGCTGATTTTGATTTGCTGAATCATGAATGGTTACAGTCAATGTATCAGATTAGGGATACATGGATCCCTGCATATTATCGCGATCAACACATGTCTGGGCTGATGCGTACCTCATCACGTTCGGAGAGTGAGAACCACTTCTTTGGGCAGTTTTGCAACCCGAATTGTACCCTTGTTGAATTCTTAGGGCATTTTGATTCTGCAATCGAAGCCCAAAGACACGAGCACAGGAAGAATGATCACGATACTAGGCACACGAACCCCCAAATATTTGCAAAAGAGTTTGTCTTAGAGCAACAGGCGGCAAACATATACACACGGACAATTTTCTTTGATGCGCAACTTGAAATTCAGACAGCCATTCACAAGTGTGCTGTTGGAAAATGGGAGGATAGAGAGGATAACTTTGTGAACTTCTCTGTGAAGGACTTTTCTCAAGCGTGTACTACATTTTTTCAGGTAACTATAGGATGTAACAATTGTTTGTTTATAATTTTTCTTTGTGCATGGTGTTTTATCTTATAGTTTTGATTTAGTATATATTATTGTTCTCATTTTTTTTTGTTTGTATGTATTAGGTTATGATGCGGCAGCTAGACATGACCGTTAGTTGCTCATGCAATAGGTATGAACAATTTGGGCTTCTGTGTGCGCATATTTTTTGCGTTTTGCGGCTTCTTGATATCAGGCAGTTCCCTGAAAGGTACATAATGCGACGTTGGACAAGGGAAGCTGTTCCTAACAGTGCGCCGGGAGCGATTTTGGGGATTAGTGAAAGTGATGATCGGTACCAGCAAGTTAATGGTGTTATAAGGGAGATAACAAGGTCAGCCGAGTCTCTTATCAACAGGTTGGTTTATAACTTTGATGCGTTGTGCGCTTTTAGGGACCATGTTGCCCAGTATCAATCGACCGCTGATCAGGCAGTCGTGAACGCTCCCCCTAGGAGTCGTCGCGATAGGTTTGCTGAAATAACTGGATACACGCAAGAAACACCTGTAACTGTTCGTATGCCGAAAACCGTTAGATTTAAAGGTATGGGCAAACCTTCCAGAATGAAGAGTAATCGTGAAATTGCCATTATTCAATCTGCGAAGAAAAAAAAGGGTCGCGAGTGTGGCAATTGCAAACGTCGGGGCCATAATAGACGTACCTGCTCGTACCCAGCAAGGGAAAATGCCGACGACTCCTCAGAAAGTGATGAAGCGGATCTTGAAGGAGACGACGAAGAGGAGATAGAAGATGTGGCTGGTGAAGAAGACGATGATGAGGACCTAGACGATGAAGAGCAAGAGTAGTTGATCAATAAATTATGCAAACTTTGAGTTTTATTTCTATTTTTTTAATGGCGTTTAATTTTTTTGTTGGATTCCTTGTGTTTGACGTTTTTATTACTTAATGACCAGGTCGTTTATCATATTTTATAAATATAGTGTTTTATAATTAAGTTGTAGTGTTATATTACAGGTTCTAAATTTATTGTAAAGTCTGACATGTACTTATAGTGTTTTATCTATAAGTATAGTGTTTAATGCAGTAACAGTGACCTGTAGTATGGTGTTATTGTCATACACAGTTAGTTTAAGGTCTGTGTTTTACCATATAGTGTTTTAACTATAATTATAGTGTTTTATGTTTTTTGAATTTGTTTGTTTGTCAACATGAATAGAAATTGTAATTTTTTTTAATTAACATACATGAATTCCTTGGTTTATAATATAGTGTTTTTTATATTTAGATGCAGTGTTTTATCATAGTTTAAACTATGACAACAATAATCATCTGAATCAAAGACTTAATTGCTGTCAAATTATGTAATGCAGTGTTTTTGTGATGACATATAGTGTTTTATAATCGATTTGTAGTGTTTTATTATAGGTTCTATATTTAGTTTAAAGACTGACCTTTACCTATAGTGTTTTATCTATAATTATAGTGTTAAATGCAGTATTAGGGACCTGCATTATGTTGTTATTGTCACATACAGTTAGTTTAAAGTCCGTCAGTTACTTATAAATGCAGTGTTTTGTAATGACATATAGTGTTTTATAATTGATTTGTAGTGTTTTATTACAGGTTCTATATTTAGTTTAAAGGCTGATCTTTACCTATAGTGTTTTATCTAATTATAGTGTTAAATGCAGTATTAGGGACCTGCAGTATGTTGTTATTGTCATATACAGTTAGTTTAAAGTCCATCAGTTACTTATAAATGTAGTGTTTTGTAATGAAATATAGTGTTATATTAACGAAATAGACCACTACCATCACTTTTGCAAAAGTGTTTGTACCAAACAAAATGAAGCAGTGTAATTATAACGTTTATCAAAACATTTCAGAACCATGCTACCAGGCTAATATCTAAAATAAAGTGTTTGTACCAGACAAAATGAAACCAGTCTAATTATAACGTGTATCAAAACATTTCAGAACTATGTGCTATTCTTATTTCAATCGTAGCTCGATCCTTTCCTTTGCAGTCCTAGAATTTTCCAGTCTTTCATCTTGACTCTTATTTGCATACTCATGTACTTCTTTCTCCATTTTAGACCGCATTGAGTTTATGTCACTTAACAAGATTTTTGATAAGTACTTTATTCGCAAGTCACATAGTTCTATCGATTGGTCTTTCAACACCTCCCCCGTGATGTCTCGCTCTGGCGATAGCCCGCAGTTCCATTCGCGCACACTTGTCCCTAGTGAACAGAAATGCAAACCAATTTAGGGTGCATGCCAGTGTCAACTTTAATAATAAAACTATAACTACAATAACACCTTTAAAAGTCTCCATATGACGCATGACGAATATTCCACAATCTGTTCCGTTATACAATGTTTGCCACGGGAACTTCAGACTAACTGGTGATGTTGATCGCAGTTTTTTAGCAATTGCAGGAGAGTGGTTTTTGACATACGAGCAGAATGCATTGACCTGTGAATTTTATGACGTCAAATGGGGTTTTTTAAAACTTATACTTATTGTATGTCAACTAATATTTTTTAATGGTAGTGTTCTTACAACTTTTCCTACGTAGCCGTTGTATCGTATGTAGATAGGGACATCACCCTCGATATTGTCGATCACCAATATTTGTGATTGTGCGAGATTGAAGAACACTAGAATATAGTGTGTATTATACAGCACCGGCACGAATACCATTTGGAAGTTTCTGATGTCCATGTTATCTGCTTGGCCTAGTATTGTTTCCATCCGGCTACTGAACATCAAGCTTCTGTATTCATCGGTCTCTTCAAAATCGCCTGCCACCTGTTTCATAACAAATAACAGATTTTAGTTTATATAAGCAACTTTGTCCGTTTGTTATTTCGACGATATTCAAAAATCTGGGTTATAAGCTGGGGGGTGTAGTGTTATAAGCTGTTTTATATGTATAAAGGCATAATATAAGCTGGGGGCTGTAGTGTTATAAGCCGTATTATAAGCTACTTTGCAGCATATAGTGTTATAAGTATTTTTTTTAATTTATGTTTAGTATTGGGGTGTTATAAATTTGTCTACTTTATCAACTGGTCTACATTATGAAGTAGTGTTCTATAAGGTGTGAAAAGTATCTTACCAACATTCCGGCATTGCAAAACAGCCTCGCGGGGGTACCAGGTGCCCTTAACCGCTCCTCGTGGTTAAGGACTGCGGCCCAAGCGGATATAATATCTGCATCCAAGCATAATGACGGGTACATCGTCTCAAACGAGCTTCTCAAAATCGAGACACCTGCTGGGCAATCGAATATAACATCCCTACGTGATAAAATGAAACTCAATCATTAATTAAGAAACAAATTTGTTCAATTATTTAATTTTTTTGTTGTTTTCGATGCCTACCATTTGTTTGCCGTTGCGCTGAGTATACAGCTAGCCAATGCAGATTCCAATTGTTCTCGTTTATCTGTTAACGAAACCACACGCTGCACGTACGGTGACCTGAAAACATCTGGAAGATTGGTGTTTCTTTTTGGCCTTTGGAGTTTATACTGCAGTAAGGCGTTTCCTTCCTGTTCAGTGGCTGGAATACTTGAAGTTGTTGCGACGTTGTCCAGTTCACTTTGCAAGTTTACTGGTTCGATCCCCTCAGCTTTCGATTGTGTGCCTGGGTGTCGTACGGATTGTATTGCAGATATCAGTTCATCTATTTCTGCGCAAACTGATGAAGTCATGGGCGAGAAAGGAGATTGATTACCTTGTGTCAACAGTCCAGTGTTTTTGACAGCTGTGGGGGTTTTTTCTGACACTTCATCGCCTTCCACAGTATCCGCAATGTCCTTTAGAAGTTTGCGGACACTCGCAATCCATGACGTTTTCCTACTCAATATTTGTTCACTGTTGGGGTGCAAACGTAAAGCTTCCCTCATTGCATTTTTTATCTTCTCAACGCAATCTTCAAATTCCTTAAGTGCATCATCCAGATTTGTCGCCATATCCTGCTAACCAAATTATAAAGTGTTATGCAAAACGTTGTCAGATGTATATAAGTATAAATACTCCTGATATTACACCAAACGTTAAAAAGGTTATCAAGTGGTGTACCTCTTCACTATCTTTTTCTTCTTGTGAGTAGACGGGCGGCGTCCCATACTGTGATACCATTGGGATCCGAAACTCGCCGTCTGCCCCAACTTGACATACAAACGGCAGCTCATGTGTACTTGGCTGTGACAACAGATAACTTTTGCAATGTTTATATATTCCCATATGGTCGTCGTCCCCTTCTTCGTACGGTCTGTATTCTTCGTTGCCACCATCCTTGTTGTCATCCGCACGTTTTTCTGCTGCCGTTTCAACTACTTTAGCGCTGGTTGATGCTGATTTTTTATCATCAGGTATCTTCTTAACCTTATCACTCATCGGTTTTTCTGCATCTACATGAATTTTGGGTATCATTGGGGTGTTATGCTTTACGTGAGAATCCCAAAGTATGTCATCAAGCTTTCCGAGCAGTTCGTCAAGCATCCCGTCATCTATCAATTCAATCGGTTTACATCCCCTCTTATTACGCTTCAAAGCATCCATTTGGTCGTACGCGTATGCAGCCTGCACATATAAGCATTAAATTATAAGGATTATGTACACATGTTTACTGGTTATGCATGCTTGTTAAAAGTGTTATACTTTTTGTGAAGTCAACTGATGCAGTGTCTTAATATGAAGTCAACAGTAGTGTTTTACGAAGTCAACTGATGCAGTGTCTTAATATGATGGTACGGTTTAATATGTATGCTATGGAATATTCTATTCAAAACAGACCTGTTTGTAATACTATATATGTGACTGTAGTGTTATATACTGTAACATAGCGTACTACGGTTCGACTGTAGTGTTTTACATAGTACACTGATGCAGTCTCTTAATACACTATGTGTCTGTAGTGTTATACAATGTAACATAGTGTATTACTGGTTTAATAGACTTTAATGGTTTTGTATGCAATGGTAGCTGATGTAACCAATTTTACGATGTTACATAAATTTTTTTGTGGTGTTTATGCACGTAGTGTTTTAACTTTCATATCATAAACAATACAGTAGAGTCACATACCGCTAGCAACACGATCGGGCCTCTAAAAGCGTCATTCCTCTTCCGGTTCCATGCATTCGTCGTCCGATCCAAGCAGGTTATCATGTAGCTGCTCCAATCAAAGCTCGATATTTTTTCATTTGGGTACACGCATCCCAAGAAGCGCTGGTTAACTGTGTTGCATGCGCTTATCTCTCCAAGTATAGTATTATATAACACCAACCAGTTCAATTCAAATGCCCGGCCACTTGAAGTGTCTGTAACCATCATGTCCTTCAGCCCGACTGGCGACACCTTAGTGTTATCATTGAACTGATCCCTCCATTCTTTCACAACCGGATTGCTGTCTCTCGCTCTTTCTTTTTCTACAATCTTTATACCCCCGTTTGGTATTCCGAATATTGTGTTCACCAACTTTGATGTGATTCGTAAACGGGTATCTCCAAAGTTCAACACCCCTGCAGCGTCGTCATAGTTGCTTGCCAGCCAATATGCTAGCCGCGTCGGTACATGATGTATGTTGAAATTCAGCAATGCACCGAATCCCATCTCTATGACCTTGTTTTTTTGAACTTTATTCAAGCTGTTAACCAATATAACCAGATTATCCGGAGACGTCTTCAGTTTAATTTTTGGCCCGGTAAAGGGCTCATATTTTTTCGATTGAAATGATGCTGGTGGTCTCGTCGACTTCCTCCTAGTCGCTGTTGACTTACGTCTTTTTCCATCGCATGGTTGTTGGTTGTCAACATTGTCACGGCCTTCCTGTGAATTGGCAGCTGTAACCCATATACAGCTCATCAGTTAGACTATATTTTCAATGAAACGAAAAGTGTTTTGTGGTTACAACTTTTGTGTGCAAAGTTACCTGATTGATCTGTCGTTGGTGGTTGCGTCACGAAGTCGTCGTCGTCGGCCGTGGCACGGTGTGTTATATCAGCATCAGTATGGTGTTTAGTTGGAACTAATACAAAATGTTAGATGATGTTACATTATGATCCCTATCATACGAAAGATTCCAACATTTAATTTCAGTTATTCAAATTCTTACCTTCCGCGAACGGTACCGAAAGCGGCGTTTGGAAGTCGTCATCGTTGTTTGCATCGGGTGTTGCTATAGCTACAAACCGAACACATTTTATTACTTTAAAACAGCAAATTCAATATAATTAAAGTGTCGTACTTTTTTGTTGGTGAGACTTGGTGCAAGAATTCCGACAAAACGTCATAGTGCATAACAAATTATTAAAAGTAAAGTGTACACAAACTGTTTTTTACATGCGTAGTTAATTTTTTTTTACGTATACCTTTTTGCATTTCGTTATCATTATCCGAATCGCTCAACTGGATGCTTTGTCCAATTGTGTTATGGAATCCCTTTCCCATTTTGATTTTTGGTATTCGGCCGCTTCTCCGGACTAAAATTAAATCCTTTTTACAATTAGTTACCGAACCAGGAATTTCAAATACGAAATGATAAGACTAGTTGTGTTATATGCAATAAACTACTCAACATACTCTATTTCAAAACCACCATTTAAGTTTAACACTGTGTCAGAAACAGAAGTGTTTTATGCAAATAAAGTGTATTTTTGCACTAAAGTATGCACTAAAGTATTCATTAACTCCAGAAGTCTAGTTTGTTATGCAATAATGTCACCATCTACAACCATTTCCATATAACACTCTACAAACAACAGAATAATTCTGGTGTTTTATGCAATACTTGTAGTGTTTTATGCATATAAAGTGTTTTATGCAATACTTGTAGTGTTTTATGCATATAAAGTGTTTTATGCAATACTTCTCGTGTTTTATGCAATACTTGTAGTGTTTTATGCATATAAAGTGTTTTATGCAAAATTTAGTGTTTTTTGCACTAAGGTATGCACTAAAGTATTCATTAACTTCAGAAGTCTAGTGTGCACTAAGGTATGCACTAAAGTATTCATCACAAATAGAGGCTTATGCAAATATTGTAGTGCTTTATGCAATCAGACAAATTTAAAACCCCCTTTATCATAGGTCACTACCTTTCTTTCATACGACACTATTTTTCTAAAACCCCCTTTATTCTTTCGTAAGACACTACATTTTTAAAAAACCCATTTTAAAACACCCTGCAGTAATCAAAACAGAGAAGACACCCACTAAAACCCCCTTTATTCTTTCATAAGACACTATACTTCTAAAACCCCAATTTTAAAAAACCCTGCAGTAATAAAAACAGAGATGCCAAAGAACAGACCGATTTACAATTCGACCACATTTAAAACAAACCGAAGTCTACTGATTATACTACACTATTAACTCATTTACATAACATATTACACCCAATAATCCTTTATAAAACCCTAAAGTACTAACCAGTAAACCCTAAAACACTTCAAATAGCTAATAAAACACTAATAAAACACTATGCCATTTACCGAACATCAACTCACTAATAAAACACTAACCTGGTTTCGCCTCGGATAATTCTCGCTTCCTCTTCGAACCTGCTGGCTTCATAGTTCCTTTTTTTGGGTCCATATAACACTCGTTGATCCTTGATTCTCCTGTTAATAGAACACCATTGTCATCTGATTAGTGAAAAATAAAACACCTTTACGTTCAACTGGATTTTGACGACGAACCCTTCTCCGTTTACCTATAAAACTCTTCTCTGCTTCTTTGCAATGTAGTTTGATAGACGAAAGTATCCGGAAAGTATAAAACTCTTGCTTTGACGGGAACGTCGCTTGTTTTTAGGAGATTGATAGGGGGTTTTGGTTGTGTAGGATACGGTTACCATATTTGAAAGAATGGAAAAGACACTATTGCCCTTCAATTTTACAAAAGCCCCTTCTAATTAAAACACAATTTACATTTTAATACCCTATTGATCTCAACCATTAGATCAAAGATCCAATGGTTTAAAACACTTCTTACACTTCTTACACTTTGGACACTTTTTACCATATCCCTACCCTATATATATATATATATATATATATATATATATATATATATATATATATATATATATATATATATATATATATATATATGAGATATTTGGCGGTTGAATATGGCGGGAATAACCGTCATAAACGGTTTGATCCTTCAACCGGCTTATCTCTATGATTTAGAAGTTATATTACATATCTTATATAAGTGTCAAACTAATCACGAACATAATTAAGTTTACATAGCTAACACCTTCAACATTTTTTCCATGTGAGGTAGAGAACCGATCGTCCCATTGAACTTTCAGGTCTTCGTTTACGTGCGCGACACATTTGTGGTAACCCTCTTGATGACCGACCGAGCGTGCAGCAAGCAACCGTGAGCGCGGCAACAGTTTCATCTAGCTCGACCCAGTTGAGAACGTCATTGGCGACCTGTGCGACGCAAACAACACGTTTAATAAAAATATGGAAAATTTTTAGACATAGAGGATAACACTTACGTGAATGATGCCATGATGCTGGAGCCACATTGAATTGTTCGCTAACGTCTCTAGCATGGCCTGTGCCTCAACATAATTATCTTGAGCAACATTCAAGGACGTCTGAGCCACGTTGCGCGCCCCTTCGGCAGCATCAGCACGTTCTTTTTGCACCCAAGTCGATCTCCAGTGACTCACGTTTATCTTGGGTGTAGGGCTGTAAACGAACTGAACGAACACGAACAAGGCTATGTTCGTGTTCGTTTGTTAAGGAAATTTGGATGTTCGTGAACTGTTCGCGAACACATGACGAACAGAAGTTTGTGTTCGTGTTCGTTCGTTAAGGAATTTTGGTTGTTCGCGAACAGTTCGTGAACACTAACCACGAACGCAAACGAACACAAATGAACTTTAATTTTGAGAACACTAACCACGAATGCAAACGAACACAAATGAACTTTAATTTTGAAAATTAAAAAAGGCACCGTTAATCTTAAACATTGTACCATTTAAAGATTGAAGGGATGGATGATATTGGGTTCAATCGATTGGAGATAGGCTGAATGAAGGAGCGTGATATTAAAGAGGGAAAGGGCCAGAGAGAGGGAAATACATATGAGGGAAAGTAAAAAATTAATAAAACATTAAAAGTTAAAAACTTTTAGAAAAATAAACATAAAAAACCGAACACGAACGAACATAAACGAATGAACACGAACGAACATAAACGAACTATTACCGAACGTTCACGAACGCAGTCGAACGAACGAGGCCTTTGTTCGTGTTCGTTCATTAAGCTTATCGAACGAAATTTTTTGTTCGTGTTCGTTCGTTAAGCTTATCGAACGAACATAAACGAACTTCCCGCCGAACGGTTCACGAACTGTTCGCTGAACGTTCGGTTCGTTTACAGCCCTACTTGGGTGTCTAGTAAGCAGCGTTTTAACCCGACGATTTCTACGTTTTTACCAGACAAATATCTGTCGCGCGCGGCAAGTTGTTCTTTAAGCTCCTCCTGCTCAAACAATTCGGCAGTTAGATTTCTAATTTCAATATCTTGTCTTAAAAAAGTGGCTTCAGCTTCAACCTGTCTTTGTTCAGCACGCTCGCGGTGTGATCAGGCCTCATCTAGTTGAGCCTGGAGTTCAGCATTTTTCTTCGTCAAGGTCTCAGCCTGTGCCTTAAGGTTTACATTTTCTTCGCGAGTCTTATGCATGACTGCATTGTCTCGCTTGCAAGTGTCGGCCCAACGTTTATGCTCTTCAGCAAGTGTATCCTCCACTGCCTTGAGTTTTTTCTTAGCGCCCAACGCACCTCGTTCTTCAGATTTCTTGTCTGCCTCAAATTGCGCCTGCTTCTAAGTTAGCTCAGCCTTGGCCTGCTGAAAGAGTTTCTCGTCTGCAGCCAAACGACGCCTGGTTTCTCCACTCACACGTAACTTGATTACCGGTGGAAATTTGATTAGCTTGCGCGAGTAGATGAGGGTGATATAATTGATAGTGAGAATTTTGTGTGAATTTTTAAACTTAAAGAACTAAATTTATAATTACCGATATCCTAAAGAAAAAAAAGGACAATGAACCAAAGAAAATAAAAGAGAATCATGTTTACATACAAGCTTATTTGCACTTCTAACAAATGGCCTAAGCTAGCAACATGAATACCTATAAACTACATGAAAAACCTAGGTAACCTACAACAAGCGACAACAAACTCAAAATGTCGTTTTTCCTGTCTTGATCCTTCGGTAGACAAACCACCCGACTCTACCAACATTTTTACATCGTACAAATCAATAGTCGGCTTGAAGAAACTTTTCATAAGTTGTTCCGTAAAGAGTCCTATTAACATCGCCCCAATTCTTGATGTGTTCCGACAATGGCCCTTTATGTATCTTGACTTGCCGGCTAGTCAACTTCATACGCGGAAGCTTCAGAAAATCTTGAACTTCCATCAGTTTCTGCAATTGGTTAGCAGGATATTGGTGGGTACCGTGAATTTTATGGTAACAATTCTTACACTTACCGTAAATAAAATAAAAAACAATAATAGTTGTACTTACCGAAGGGTTCTTGATAAGATCTTCATAGTAGAGAATCATGTGCCTGGTGCTATTGAAGTACTCAAGTGCTTTCATAGCAGTTGCTTCCATTTCTCTTAAATCCAACGCGAGTGATGATATGTTGATTGTAGGTTTGTATTTAGAAAGTGCCGAAGCCTGTAGGTATGATGGAAAATTAATACTAAAGAGATGTGCCTTTTGAGTTAGCAGGGCCGGTTCAACCATTTTGGTGGCCTGAAGCAAATAAAAAATTCGAGGCCTTTTTCAAAAAAAAAAAAAAAAAAAAAAAAAAACCCTTCTTTACCGCTTGGGACCGACAAAATAAACTAAAAGGTTTATTGTTGGCGAATTTTTTTTTTTGTATTTTTGTATATTTTTTGCATGTGTAAAGATAAGTTCAGAGCCCAAATATTATTATAATTTTTTTTTCTAAAAAAATTGAAGGCCCTATTAATTTGGAGGCCTAAAGCCCAAGCCTCAAAATACTTGGGCTTGGGCCGGCCATGTGAGTTGAGTATGATGGAATACAAAAATTTGTCTTCATAGTTTTTGTAGGACAAAAATAAATAAATTGTGTACTCGAGTTTTTAACGATTTTGGTTGCAATAGAAAAAAGACAGACCTCTTCGTGTGAGTGGACATGAGACACATGGACACCATTTAAAACTTTGGCACCTTTATCATACGAATTTGCAAGCATGGAAACCAATCTACGAAGCACATTTCGTCTTAAAAGAAATATAATGGATACGCCTTTATCGTTGAAGTAGTCTTTGATTTCTTCAGGGTGTTCCATTAGACCCTGCATTTATATGAAAAATTGAAAATAACGTATATGGTTTCTCAAAATATAGGAAATCATTAAAAAACAGAATTTCAAACACTATATAGTTAAAAAACATTAGGTATGATCTTAACTTGTATTTCACATCCCATACAGCCTTTGATCCATATGGTACAAATATCAGTGACTTTTAGGCCTGATACAGTCAAATGGTGCCTAACTAGGGGTGTAAATGAGCCAAGCTGTTGGTGAACTACTTGAGATCAGCTTGCTAAAAGCTCGACTAGAGTAGAGCTCAAACGGGCTTGACCCTAAGTTGGAGCTTATTAGACAAATGAGTTCAAGCCCTAACTTCATATGCCGAGCTAAACTCGGCTAGCGAGCCTAAACGTGCTTACTATTTATACAAATATATAACAAAAATATAATTACATAATAGACATTATCATGTATATAATGATGATAAAAAAACGAGTTAATTACTATTTTCGTCCCTGAGGTTTGTCAAAAATAACAGTTTCAGTCCATTAGTTTAAAAATTGCGAATTCAGTCCAATAGTTTCATTTTCGTAACCATTTCAGTCCACTAACTTAACTCCATCAATTTAATTTGTTAACTTTGAGTTAACTAACTAATTCAGGGACGGTTTGCGTCAGTTTTAGAAACACAGGGACTTATGTGTAAACTCTAAAATATTAAAACAAAAAAAATAGTAAATTCCAAAAAATCAAAAAATTCCAAAAAACCAAACAAATTCCAAAAAATTCTAAAAAATAATAAAAATTCTAAAAAATCATAAAAATTCTAAAAAAATCTAAAAAATCCAAAAAATCCGTTTCGACGCAAACTGTTTCGAACCCGAACCGTTTCGAGCTGAACCGTCCGTACCGTTTCGACCCGAACCGTTTCGAGCTGAACCGTTTCGACGCGAACCGTTTCGACCCGTACCGTTTCGACCCGTACCGTTTCGAACCAAACCGTTTCGACCCGTACCGTTTCGAAGCCGAACCGTTTCAAGCCGTACCGTTTCGAACCGAACCGTGCCGTTTCGAACCGAACCGTTTCGAGCTGAACCGTTTCGAACCGAACCGTGCCGTATCGAACCGAACCGTTTCGAGCTGAACCGTATCGAACCGTACCGTTTCGACCCGAACCGTTTCGAAGCCGTACCGTTTCGAAGCCCGAACCGTTTCGGTTCGATACGGCACGGTTCGCGTCGAAACGGTACAGCTTGAAACGGTTCGGTTCGATACGGCACGGTTCGGTTCGAAACGGTTCAGCTCGAAACGGTTCGGTTCGAAACGGCACGGTTCGGTTCGAAACGGTACAGCTTGAAACGGTTCGGCTTCAAAACGGTTCGGTTCGAAACGGTTCAGCTCGAAACGGTTCGGCTTCGAAAGGGTACGGGTCGAAACGGTTCGGCTCGAAACGGTACGGTTGAAACGGTTCGCGTCGAAATGGTACGGACGGTTCAGCTCGAAACGGTTCGGGTCGAAACAGTTCGCGTCGAAATGGTTAAGCTCGAAACAGTTCGGGTTCGAAACAGTTCGCGCCGAAACGGATTTTTTGGATTTTTTAGAATTTTTTAGAATTTTTATGATTTTTTAGAATTTTTATTATTTTTTAGATTTTTTTGGAATTTGTTTGGTTTTTTTGGAATTTTTTTGATTTTTTGGAATTTACTATTTTTTTTGTTTTAATGTTTTAGAGTTTACACTTAAGTCCCTGTGTTTCTAAAACTGACGCAAACCGTCCCTGAATTAGTTAGTTAAGTCAAAGTTAACAAAATAAATGGATGGAGTTAAGTTAGTGGACTGAAATGGTTACGAAAATGAAACTAATGGACTGAAATCGCAATTTTTAAACTAATGGACTGAAACCGTTATTTTTGACAAACCTCAGGGACGAAAACAGTAATTAACTCATAAAAAAACCTATATAACATAATATATATTATGCTATATATAAAATTATAGTTATAAATATATACACAGAATTATATTTGTAAATGGCTCGAAACGAAACATGCAAAACTTATGCTTGAGAAATAGTGCCCAAAACAAGCCAAACTTGAGCTCGAGCTCTCTTAAGCTAAACAAGCTGAGCTCGACTGACGAGCACATCTTGGCTCGTTTACAACTTTATACCCTTAATCCTAACAGCTTAAAAGTTTGTACGGTTGCACAACCTGTGAAAACTAAGGTGACCTGAACATATAATATACAGATAAACAAACATATAAAATACCTGATTGAGCATCCATTTGAATCCAATTGCAGCAGAACACTCATTCTTGGAAGAACTAGTAAACCAATCCAAATTGTAAACGCTATCAAGCGTTTTAATAATCGATGAAATGTTTTCCCTTCTAATCTTTGGACCAAAAATTTCACCATGAGAGCTGACATTTACATGACTATTTAATAAAGTCTCGAACCACCCACTCCCTGATCTTTGCATGGACAAAATCGCAAACAAACGCACAGGATTCCCTGCACATTCCAACCTACAAATACAAACTAAAACCAATATAAATACCGATACACAAGTCTCCAACAGAGTGGATCAAAAATGTGTTATGAATAACGGAATTACCTATCGAAAGTTTTGGGCTTTGGGTAATGCAAGAAGGGGATTTGTGATCGATCAACGATGGCGTTGCAACAGGGCCTTTCGATTACTTCATTGTCGAGAAACATGTTCTTGGTTTGAATATTTATTTGCTTAAAACAGATGGAACATACATAAACACCAAACACCATTGAAAATGTAAATACAATCAGTCTTAATACCACTGCAGACTTCTTTGGAGGTTTGATTATGAGAACATCCTGTAAATCAAGTGAATTCATTCAACTTACTAAAACAAAAATAATAATAATAATAAATAACATTCAACCAATTAAACCCATTTCATATCTTTGCAGATTTGAAGTTTATAACAATTTGCAATATTATTAGGTCACAATTTTGGGCAAAACTCCAATCTTGGAAAAAACCCAGCTCAAATACAAAATATTTATGCTAACAAATTCATAAAAAATCAAATACATTACAAAAAAAAAAGTAAAACTAAAACTAAAACCCAATATAGAAAAGTAATAATAATAATAATAATCATACCTTACTAAAGAACACCATACTTTCAGCCATTTAAGTGATTTCACAAGATCTTGTGTTCTTCACTTCTTTATGACACTGAATCACGAGCATACCTAACTGAGCTGTGATCTTGTGAAGATCATAGAAAGATAGGATTTTTAACAAACAGTTGGTGTGCACCCCTTTTCAAGATCAAAATTCTTAATTTTTTTAGGATTTTGTCTATAAAATCGGATTATTTTTCGTACCCATACGGCAGAATCTGATAAATTTGGCACAAATTCGCGTGTATACTGGAAGATTTTTGAATAGTTTGACTCATTTTGGGGAACTTTTCGTGATACCGACAGACTACCCGTGTTTTAATTTGTATGACTACTGTTGGTGATGTGTTAAATACTATGTTTGTAGAATGACTACTGTTGGTGATGTGTTAAATGTTTGTAGAGTTTCAGACAGACCCCTTTAGGTTTCAAAACATTACAGATTGCACCCATTTTGTTAGTTGGGATTTAAAGCGTGTAACACGTGATCAAAGAGCCGCTCATCCATGACCTAGTGTCTAATGGTACGATGTATTGTTTGCGCTTTAAAAAAGTGACGTGAGTTTAAATCCTTGCAGGTATAAAATTAGGTGGTATTTAGGTGTAGAAAACTAATCATCATACCCAGTAAATCTCACCAATAGCAAAGCTAAGATAGGGTCTAAGAAGGGTAAGATGTAGACAACCTTACCTCTATCCCGTAGGAATAGAGAGGTTGCTTCCCGTGAGACCCCCGGCTCAATGGTAGTTTTGCATCAAACCTTGGACATAAGGCACATAACACTCGGCAATTAAGACAAAGGCCAATTAGTGCATGTACACCCTTGTCTTTCGGCTATCAACGCCACCACATGATGGATCATTAACCATCCCCCTCTTTAACATTATTTTCACGAAATTAGTAAAATAACGTTAAAATTAGCGCACTTTCACTTTTGCCCCCTGAGCGCCCACACATATATACATTATATGCGCATACCGCAAGATGTAGAATAGTAATGTTAAAAAAATAAACTAAGACGGTCGGTCTTACGGTTAATGTCGAAGGATGTAATTCTTGTAAAGCACATATAGAAGACGTGATTTGAAGAAGTTGAGAGGGTGTTGGGTGCACCGTTTGGGAAGCTGAAATAGAATTAAATGCTAAGAAGTAACATGACGGGTCTATTGGATGCACTGTTTGGGAAGCTGAAATAGAATTAAATGCTAAGAAGTAACATGACGGGTCTAAGAAGTTGTAATTAAAAAGTGAAATGAAATGCGACAGAAGAAGATAGATAACAGATCTAAGAAGTTGTATTTATAGGACACATATTGCAAATCATTATACAACACCATTTTCACTTATACTCATATCATAGGTATCTCATGTTTAAATTATTAATTGTAAACTTTCAAAGTTAAGGGCATTGTGGTTGGTTTATAGTTTCATCCGTATATTTGCAAAGATATGTAAAGTTTGTTTATTAATTATAGTTGATTTATGGTTGGTGTTATTAAAAATGTATCTTTCAAAAAACGTGAGCAGCAGTCCTTTATCAATTATGCCTATAAACTACTATCTACAAAGGCTGTTAACATATACAAATTCAACTCTTCTTTCTTTTTAACATGCATAAAATTTAATACAGCATATATTTATCACCCTATCCGCAGGTTTCGTATAAATATTTTGTATGGCACAAATAAATTAAACAATGTATGTTAATATACGAAAACGCATCAAACTGGATACAAGATGCGTATAACGTATAATGTACAATTGTACATAAATACATGCATACTAAGCAAATATCTGCTGAATGACAGTCTCGGCATTTCCGTTGTATTGTGCTAGGAGATGTATAGCATCAGCCCTAGGCAAAGCAAGAAACTCCTGCACAAACATCATCCAAAATTATTAAATTGCTATCTATAACCAACAAAAATAAAGGTGTTGATGACTCACCATGACTTTGAGTATTGCGGCTTCATCGGGTGCAATGTCTCCGGTGGACGACACTTGAGAAGGACTGCTGCCATCGTCATGCATTTTGCTGCTGGAAGTTGCAGTGCCTTGTGAACAAGTATTACTGCATACGTCATTGCTCAATGACTTGGAGAGCGTGTCGTTTAGCAGAGAAGAATCGACTTGTTTTAAAAGATCAATCTTTAGAAGACCCTCGAAGTGATCTTTGCACATTTGAAGCTTGAACCACTCGTTGTGCGTGTGAAGGGTGGCTCTTATTATCTTCATAAGCTGAGGTTCTTCGATGCCCAGTTTTCTACCTATTGCAACCTGATAAAAGTAACATATAGTTCATGAGGTTTAAATGAATGAATCGTCATCTGACCAATTCACTAATGGATCTTGATCTGACCCACGGGCCGCGACCCAACTAATCAAAATAGATATAGATCATGACCCAGATTGGACCTCTTTTTTTTTAAATTTTACTCTTCAACTTCACCCATCAAAAATTCCCTACCCTCCATCCCCACTCACCTGCCTAACTACTCATCCCAGTATCCCCTTCCCCACATTGCTTACGCTTTTTTTGCGCCTTGTGCCTAGGGTCCAGGCGAGGCCGATGCGCCTCGCCTGCGCCTTGCGTCTTTATAACATGCGGATTTTATGACTAACACCTGATGTTTTATAACATGCGGATTTATGGTTTTCCAACATGCGGATTTATGGTTTTCCAACATGCGGATTTATGGTTTTTGAGATTTATAACGTGCGGAATTCTCATCCCGTACGCTCGAGTGGAACAAGTGAGGGAAGTGTTGCGAGTTGGAAAGGGAAGTGAAGTACAAGGTGCAATTGTTTTGCAAAAAAACACTTCTAGTTGTTAACACAAAACAAGAGAAATTTATATCAACTAATACTAACGACGACAACGCACTTCATACAAACAGTCCGAATACAATAATTATCAATAAAGAGAATAATGACCTGGAGTGAAGTGGAAAGAGCATGAAAGGGCAAGCTTTCCCCGGAAAACTTCTCATTTGGTGAAAGTAAAGCCAACAAAGTCTCCTTTAAGGGCTTCAAGAGAGCCGGATCTCTTGTTGCTAAAGGTCCCAAATAAGAAGACGCAACCTTTAGTGCACGTGAATAGTCACCCACGCTCACCAGCTTTAAAAATTCAATCTGGAATCGGTGGCAAAGGTCAAAGGTCAGCAGTTTGTCTTTTACATTAGACGGTGGACACACTATAAGACTGGATTTAACCAACCATATAGATATATATCACTCACCCTTTTTAGCTGGAAGAGAAAAATGTAATTTTCGGCGAAAAAGGTCGGATCCATATCATTTATTTCTTCTACAACCTCTGCAGCCATTCCTTTGTTCGCCAACTCCTTTACTGCCAGCATCATCTCATATGTATCCTCTTTATCACCACTAGCATCTCCAGCAGATGATATTTCAGAAACCTGCACCACAAAAGTAAGTCAAATTTCATTCACCAGAAAACCTTGGTGATTTAAGAAAACCAAGGAAAGCTCATCTCCACCAACCATCCATTTAATCTATGGTGGAGATTAATCAAGTACAACGAAAGTGTTTTTTCAGAATTTGTAACAGTCTGACACAAACGTGTACCTGTCTATAATTGTTACGCAAAAAAACTTCCTATAAAAAATGTGGCAAAAGATCAAATACAAACAATCTTAACATACTAAACATACAAATTGAAGGAAAACCCAAAAAGACAAGGTGGCATTTTTGTAATTACCACCAACTATCAAAGTTACAACCAAAAATACCTAAAAAAACACAATTTTTTTTTAACATTTTTTATTAAAAAATCGCTACATTTCGTTAGCAAAAAAAAAAAAAAATTTTTTTTTTTTTTGTTTGGCTGCTACTAAAAGTAGCGATTTTTTAATAAAAAATGTTAAAAAAATAAAATAAAATAATTTGTGTGTTTTTTTTATTTTTTTAGGTTTTTTGGGGGTTTAGTTTTTAGCATTTTAGCTTGGGTGGGGGGGGGGTTTAGGTTTTTTTTGGGGGTGGGGGGAGTGGTTAGGTTTTTTTAGGTATATTTGTAGAGTAACTTTGATAGTTATTGATAATTACAAAAATGCCACCTTGTCTTTTTGAGTTTTCCTTCAATTTGTATGTTTAGTATGTTAAGATTATTTGTACAAGAACTTTACCCTAAAAAATGTAACATACTGTCACATGCAACATCGTAAATTATGAAAATACTGAAAACTGTAACAGTTGAAGTTGAAAAAATTTGAAAAAACTGCTATCAAAACCCGTAAAATGTGTAACAGGTGAAGTTAAAAAAACGCAACGCTGAAAAAATGCAACACATTCACACATTCTCTCCTTTGACACGAAAAATGTAACAATGTCATAAAAAAGAGCGACTGTCAAAAAGTGTAACATGTGGCATGTTTTGTGTCCACCCATTTGAGTTTCCTTGGTTTTCTTAACTCACCAAGGATTTCTCTCTGTAATTATTCACCTATATATATATATATATAGGTCACAAAATCAAAGCATACCTGCGGCTCCTCTGACATACTGGCATTAACTTGTACTTCATGTCTTCCCTTCCACCTCTTACGTTTGTTCCTATCACAGATTCCACGATTCTTATTTCTTTGAAGGATTTTAGAAGCTTTATGTCGATACATTGCACTGGTACTGCAGTCTTCATGACTACCGACCGCACTGCCAAAAGGGTGCCGTTCTTCAGCTTCGGGATTCTGAATGCTGGCATCACCAGTTCCAGGTGAATCCATGTCGGTGTCAGCAAGCTTATTGGATCCACTTCTGACTTCCAGAGAGACGTCTGCAGATAAAGTAGATTCTGATTCTGGTTGGTTTGAAACCGATGGTTCGTGTGCTAGCAGCGTTCCTTGGGCTGAAGGAATAGTGAATCACAAGTAATCAACATAATGATAATAAACTAAAAGGGGAACCAAAAATAAAAATTGAGGGTAACTCACAAGAAGCGTTTGGGCCACCAGAGTTCACAATGCCCCTATAGACGCAGTACTCGCGAATGAGTTCATCGAGCATGGTGATGTCCAATCTCATACGACATATTTCATTCTGTAACAAATGATATATGTCAAGAAACGTGACATTAATATTAATATTAATAATTAGTTAAAAGGCAAGTGTACCATCGCAAGATAAGCTTACCTGAAATGCTTGAAATAAATCACCCTTTGCAAATTTTAAACTATCAACTGCCCCTTGTCTTGTAAGCTCAACGGCATGTGCAAGGGCTTGTATGTCCACCTAATCACAGATATAAAAATAAAAGCGAAAAAATAAATACAAGCTTAATAGGCAAAACAAGAAATGACAATTAAAAATTCAAAAGTAAAAATACACGGATGGTCCCGGTGGTTTACCAACGTTTTGGATTTGGTCCTTGGCTTTTCAAAAGTACACCAGATAGTCCCTGTGGTTTGCACTTTGTAACACATTTAGTCCCCTGCCAACACATATAAAGGTTTCAGCAGGTCCAAGTTAGGGACTAAAGACATTACAAAGTGCAAACCACAAGGACCATCCATGCACTTCTGGAAAAAGTTGAGGACTAAATGCGCTACAAAGTAAAAACCACAGGGACCATCCGTGTACTTTTGAAAACCTAGGGACCAAATCCAAAATTTTGGTAAACCATAGAAACCATCCGTGTACTTTACTCTAACCTCAAAGTTCACACCCTGACCTATCATGTTAGAAAGGTCAAACTGCTGAGATCTGAAAACGTAAATTACAAAAAGTACCTCATCAAACGGGGGTGCTTCAAACAAACTCTCTTGTGGAGTGGCAGGGAGATCGCGCTCCTCTAGCAGCAACCTCTCGGTAAGATTTGTTATCGGAGAAGAAATCCCTTGGCGAAAGCAAAATCCCTTGTGTATGCTGAAAGAATGATATGCTTGAGAAAACAAGGGGGGGTGGGAATTGCTGACAAGGATTTTAGAATAGGAAACAGTTATGAGACCTGATTAGGTATCTGATTGCCATCGAGAAAACGGGATCATATGCATGTAAATGAGCTCTTAATACAGATGTCATCAATCCAGCAAGTTCAAACAGCCTCCTCTCGGACCACTGACCAATCATCATGTACAGTTTATTACTTGCTAAGAATTAGCATATATAAACATATAATGCTATTTCAAAGAGATCATATCACTCCATAAGATATAATTTACAGTGATGGATCTGTAGAGAACTCTCACCTCATTCACGACCGGAGAAGTTTGATCATCTTTATCATATATAAAGGCAAGCAACACGTGCTTGAATTCTTCATATGCTTCCTTAGAATCAAGAATAGAGTCATGTCACAACCAATACAAGGTGCAAATACATATAATAAGAAAATATACAAGGTCAAGTGACTAGTTTACTTATCAAAATCAGGAGCACTATAAATTCCAAATAAAGAACAAGAAAAAACGCTAACCCAAAGAAACCAACCCTCAAGGCCCCAAAAAGATCACATTTGGCTAAATTTTAGTTCAGTTTCCAATACAAATTCTTAGGGCTGGCAATTTCAAACACGTACAAGTTAACATAACACGTTCTTAACAGTTTCGTGTTTGGCCTAAACGGATTTCGTGTCTTAAACAGGTCAACACGTTTTAAACATGATAAAATTCATGTCTAAACACGTTACAGACTTGTTAACCTGTCAGCGACCTGTTTATATTTGTAATAGATGTTATGATTTGACTTTTATGGTTTATTTGTTTTAAATTTGCTAAGGATGAATATGTTAAGGATTATTATGTTGGGAATTATGTATAGTTAAACTTTTGGCAATTTTTGTTCCACTAAACAGGTTCCTAAATATGCGATATTTATCATGTCCCTAAACAGGTTTGTTAACAGGTCATTTCGTGTTGACCTGCTTCTAAACATGTCGTGTTCATGTTTGGAAAAAATGACACGATAAGTTACCGTGCCATGTTTGTGTCTAGCATCTCAAGTCATCGTGCCATGTCTTATCTTGTCTATCAATCCGTGTAGCATTTACCAATAAATACACTGTTTGCCCATTAGACATTTTTTTTGTTCCTTATGTATATAATATATATTTGGAGTTGCAAAGTATTCAACGCTATGAACTTTGTGTTATGTCCATACTACAGAAACTCTAAATGCAGCTAAAGTTTCACATGTTCATGGACTTAGCTAAATCATGAGAACACTCATATTAACCAGCAATAAGATACATAAGAAGAAGACCTCATCTAACATACAATCATAAAGTTTCAAGCTTAAATCTATTCACTCCATTTTTAGTCAACAGCTCCATTCCCTCTTCATCCAGTCTCAAGAACATTTGTATTTTAGTTAACATCTTCCACAAAGATGCAAAATTCAGTATTATTAGTCACAAAAATAAGAATATCCTAATTTACTTCCTCTTTAAAGTAACATCCAAAATCAACGAATCCAAAGCCTATATTAGTGGCACATACAGTTTGCAATACAACCCCCCCCCTGTTTTTTCGCTTCGTTGTGTAAATGTTACCGAAAATTTCCGAAAACTAAGTTCAAGATCTGCCAATGCTCATAACACCTCTAAAAACATACAAACATATAAAACAACACACCGGATACGCGTCAAGAGCGCAGGGAGCAAGCGCATTCCGCAAACAATCAATCGCAGAGTTCCGACTCTCCTCAGTTCCTTTCCTCAAAAGCTCAACAAATTTCTTCACAAAAACCAAAACATAAACAATACTTTAATCACACAAATGATTCAATTGATTAAATAAAAACTTAAATAACCTAAACAACAAATCTGGCACCTGCTTTTGCAACCGAAAAAGGAGGCGGTGATCGTCTAGAACAGAAGGAGCGTGGAGACGCAAGAGATCAACGGCGGAATCGATGTGACCGGATTGTAATAACCGTCGGATTTGGAGGATTAAAAGACGGTGTTGATAAGATGATGAGGAATATGAAGATGGAGAAGGAGGAGGAGACGGTGGTTCTTCGATTAGGTTTTCGGATTTGATGAATTCGATTATTAGGGCATCTAGGGCTTCCCAATTTACGTGTGACGGTGAGGGTGAATCCATTGATGAAGGGGTGGGGTGGGGTGTGGTTTTGGGGATGAGGGGGGTGGATTGATTAGGAAGTTAGTTTTGTTAATGGCGGCCACCGATGATGATGCCAGGTCAAATATCATCTCTTTCGTCCCACGTTTGGATCATATCTTGTAAGACCATAGTGGCCCGTGAATTGGACTTTTGTTCGCCCGAACACGTCCCAACCGTTGCCCTCATCGGCGTTATCTTCTAATTTTTGGGTTGGGCGTTTTGGTTAAACGCTGGTCGATGGTCTAATTTTCGAAATGTTACCTTTGAGTAACGGTATAAAAAAGTTATTTTTCAATTTTTGAATTAACTTTTTCACCTATTTAAACGGATCACTCGGTTTTGCATCAAATATGAACATCAACAAGGGCGGTACGTATGGTTCCCAAGACGAAGCCGAGCCCGAGATCGAGACGGTGCCGGAGACACAAGCCGAGCGCGAACCCGAGGCCCCTCAATGTGGAAAACGCTCGCATTAAAAAAGCGGTTACCGCTCCTCGTGCAAAAAAGAACTACCAACCTTGGACAAAAGACGAGGAGTACAAGCTCGCACGGGCTTAGCTCGACATCTCAGAGGATCTCGAAGTTGGTAAGTTTTATTTTTTTTTGTTTTAAACTTATTTTTAAAATAAAGTATAATAATATATATGTTCTAAATTTTGTAGCCAACTATCAAAAACTATCCCTTTTTGGATAAAAACTAGAGCAAACTTTTTTGCGCTTATGGGTAAAGGGGAATATTGGGACAAGGATTCGATATCAAGCAAGTGGCCCGATATAAATGACAAATGCCATGGGTTTCAAGAGGTCTTCCAACGTATGAAGGACAATTGGGGTATCAGTCAAAGCGACACGGATATATTAACAAAAGCGTTGGACGAGTACAACTCGACGCGAGGGACATTTGCATACTTGAAGTGTTGGGAGCTTGTGGAAGTCCTAAGTGGGCTAACGTACCAACCATGATGTCTAGTAGTAGGCGTAAAGCGAAATGGTCGAAAACCTCCTATTCGGTTGATCTGGAAACGCCTACTTCCGATGCTCGAAACGTCAATTTAAACAACCCTATCGATGAGGATTACGAGGAGGAGGAAATGGATTTTCCCCGACCTCCCGATAGAAGAAGTGGGAAAAAGAGGGGAAGGGCAGGGTCGTCTTCGGTGGGTGCCGAAATAAAAAAAGATTTCGAGGAGATGAACCAACGACTTCAAGATATATGAGACTTTGGGCATAGGCGTTTAGAAACGTTGCAAGAAAGAAACGCCAAAAATAAAAAGTTTGTCGCGATCCAAGAAGCAAGGCAAATGAAGAGAGACATCGAGTATTTGTCTAAATCGATCGATCACCTCCAAGGAGACGCCTTAATCCTAGCACAAATGCGTAGGCAACAAACTTACGACAAATATGGACTTTAGAGCTTTATTTTTTTAACCAATCGTATGTTTTTTAGTACTTTACACGTCTTGTCTTTATTTTTTAGTATTTTAATTAGTGTTAATGTATTTTTTTAGTTAATGATATATAATTTGTTTTAATTTTCTTAAAAAGAAAAGAAATTAAAAATAAATAATAGGGTAATGATTGAATGAGACATTATGTCACTACACCACTTTTTAACTTCACCTCCCATAATGCCCCATTTGCCACATGTCGCTTCATGCCAAAGGGAGATGCATTATGATTATATTCCACTACATATTATCAATATGATAAAAAGATATTTTTAAGAGTGGTGAAAGGACATTGTGTGATGGTAAGTTTTACGTGTACACTATAGAGGTTTAGATGTTACAAGGTATAGATTTGTGAGTATTTAGGAGTACGGTAATTTGTTTTTCAGATAAAATTGTTAATATTAAGGTAGAAAACATGAAGAGTTATCATAGTAACTTAGACGAATGGCCATCCTAGTTTGGGTTAAATTACCGATTTGATTTCTAATTTATGAATATAGTGTTTGATTATATTGTTTGCTTTTATCTATTGTTCAATAACTTAAGAGAGTTGGTGTTTGGTATTAAATGGGTTATGTGACAGTGCATACCAATGGTAAATGAGAGTGTTTTATTTTTCCCTCCCACCTTACCTTGATTAATCGGATCCCTTCTTTTGCAAATCAATCATAGATTCGTGTTCGAACTATCATTTGTGAATAAAAAAATGGTGTTGATAATCTGAAATATATGATAAGTTTGATGATTTTATCATTTGCTAGATTATGGTATGTTATTGTTTGATTATAAACTAATTAACTGGAATCCTTATAAGCATGCAGCTGCTAGTATTTGGAACACATCAATTAATAGTCAAGTAGATGGGATTCTGCATAATTGGGTTAACTTAGCCTATTAGTTAGATACTGTTAGTGCATACATCTATCGACTTCGTCTTGTATCGAGTCTTGTACTAGATATGTTAGATCAGGGCACGTTGTACGAGAAAATAGGAAGTGTATGTATGTATTAGACCTGATTTCGCTTGAGGATGCTTATTCCGCTTGAAATGACATTGGTCATTTTCAAGCGGAATCACCACACTTCTTATTCCGCTTGAACTGATGTATGTGTGTTTCAAGCGGAATCTGATCAGTATAAATAGGAGGTTCGAGCGAAATCATTGTAAGTTTTGTGATCTTGGATACCGAGGTGCTGCCGGTTTATCCTTTGACTGTAATCAGTGTTATATCAATCTAAAAGGTGTTTAAAGTAAAGAACAAGTTGTTTCTAAGTCAGTTTCTTAGTTTCCGCCTCTGAAACTGATCAAAACTTCTCTGA
This sequence comes from Helianthus annuus, assembly GCF_002127325.2. Lineage (NCBI taxonomy): Eukaryota > Viridiplantae > Streptophyta > Magnoliopsida > Asterales > Asteraceae > Helianthus > Helianthus annuus. The sequence goes on from NC_035447.2 coordinate 132,408,080, forward strand.
TCGACTCGTTCGGGTCAGCTACACGATCCTACAACTGGTATCAGAGCTCAGGAGGAGGAGTTCTACAGAATTCGGCTGGATTTCATTGTGCTTTCTTGCTTCTGCACCTTCTTTCTTGAATTGTGCAAGTTTTCACGGTCAAAATTGGCTCAATTTCTTACAGATTGTGTAAAACTGCATTGTAACAAACCCTTGAAAGTTTCAGCTTAAGATACGGCTTAAAAATGGCAAAAATGGACCTTTGAACTAATTCCGCTCGAACGAACATCTGGGATTCCGCTTGAGTATGCCTTATTCCGCTTGATATTTTCAAGCGAAATCTATTATTTCGTTTCAACATCATCTGATTCCGCTCGAAAGTAGGTATTTCGCTTGAAAAGGTTCAAGCGAAATCAGTGATCTTGTTTCATTCAGATTCTGCTTGAAGGCTGCTAGTGATTCCGCTCCAACAAGTTATTCCGCTTGAAGATATAAGTGGGTTATTTCGCTTGAACTTGTATTTTGGTATTCCGCTTGAAACTGTTGTTTGATTATTTCTCTTGGACTTGACTGTGTTTGGAAAATTAATTATTGAAACATGGAGAACGAGTTTTGCAACGCGTTTGCTACCCCGACTACTCCGGCTTCCATAGCTCAGAACATGAATTTGGAAAACGAGACCGGAACTTTACAAAAGCCCCCGAAGCTAATGAGCATAGAAGAGTATTACGGATGGAAAGATAGATTCGAAAACTGGTTTCAGGCTAACCATCTAAGATCATGGGAGTGTATTATGAAAAAGTATGTTTTACCACGTACTGATCTGCAAGTTGAAAAAGAGATCTCGGAACTTAGTGACAAAGAACGTGATATGTACAAAGCCGAAAAGATGATGATTAGTCTTCTTCAGCAAGCCATCAAGGAAGATATCTTTGTGTTGCTTCAGCATGACAAAACTTCAAAATCAATTTGGGATGCTCTTCGAATCAAATTTGAGGGTAGTGAAAATATGATTAAGAGTAAAAAGGCACTGCTTAAGAAAGAATTTGATTTATTCACTAGTTTGCCCGGGGAAGATACAAAGAAGTTAATTGAACGATATTGCCACTTAGTGCGATCCATGTCAATGCTAAGCATAACCAAAGATCGTGAAGAATGGGTCGACAAGTTAACTGATGCTTTACCTCAGAAAGATTGGGGTACTTACTTGATGATCTTGAAGAACACTAGAGTTTATGATGGGTTAACAATTTCTCAGTTTATTGAGAAGATTGAAGGTCAAGATCTGGAACAGCAAAAGATTGCGAGGATGAACAATCCGAGTGGTCAACAAGATGTGAAAGTGTACTACAAAGGCAGTGTTCCAGAAGCTGAAAGAAGTCCGAAGATTCAAACTGCTTTTAGTGCTGGAGACTCATCTGAAAATGTTGATCAAAGTTCAAAAAAAAGTAGTGGATTCTCATCATATCCGAGTGTTAATCCAAAAGAAACAACATCCCAGCATTAAAGTTCTAAAAGTGGAAATGGTTATGTGATACAATGCAACATTGCATTGAATATTCCTGATGGTCAAAGTTTTTCTGAAGAAGTTGCAAAAGATCACATGGCATTACTTGGTTCCGTGCTACTATCCTATGAAGGTTTGGTTGCAGGGAGGATCGGCAATCCTATGCTGACGAAAGAGGATTATGATCAGATAGACGCCGAAGAAATGGAACTCATGGACATCAAATGGTGTCTAGCTAGTGTTCTTAGAAGAGCAGAAAAGTTCAAACTGATTACTGGAAGAAATGACTTTCTTGATGCACATGTTTCTACTTTAGGTTTTGATAAATCTAAAGTTACTTGTTTTCGATGCAGGGAGAAAGGTCATTTCAAGAGGGAAGCAAGAATAGGGAAGCTAGTGAAGCAAAAAATCCGTTCGGAAAAGATGATTACTACCGGAAAGCCATATATAAACAAGTTGGTCAACAACAACAACAAGAACCACAAGTGGCTCATGGTAGAAAAGTGATAGAGGATTCAAAGAGAGCGTGTTTAGTGAATCAAGAAAATTTTGATTGGAACAAATACATTTCATCCGACAGCAAAGCATGCCTAATCAATCAAGATGATGAAAGGCTACCTGAAGGTTTTAGCTGGGATATGTTTGTTGATGAGAAAGGAGAGTTTAAAGCTTTCATTGCTAAAATTGTAAAAGAACCAGATATGTTTACCAGATGGATGAAATCAATCGGTGTTAGTGTGAAGAATGAAGCAGAAAAGTCTGTTTCATCAGAAGAAAGTTCACAGAGTTCAGATGAAAGTTCAGAAAGAGAAGCTGTTTTTGATAAAACACCATCTGATTCTGGTTCTTCGGATGATAATTTTGAAAAGTCAATTGAGTTCGATCAATCACCAACTGATGACAGTAGTGATGATGAAGAAGAACGACATATTAATGTTGCTAAATCTCATCTCTCTCCTGAAAGTTTTCATTTTTATTTTGCAGATCGCTTGGAGAAGCTGAAGGAGAGACGAGCAGCTAAAGAACAAAAGCAAATGATGCTCAAAAAGATGAAATTGCTCAAAATGATGAAGATAAAAGTGTTGCTGAGGAGATTGTTGAGACTGAGAAGGTTGGTGAAGCAGAAAAGGGGACTGAAGTTGAGAAAGTTGTTGAAGTTGAAAAGATCATAGAAGTTGAAAAGATTGTGGAAGTCATCAAGCCTTGCACAAAGTGTCTAGAACCATGCAAGGAGTGTGCAGCAAAAGATGAAAAGCTGGCTGAGTATGAGAAGATGAAAGAACAGTTGCTGTTCAATCTCAACTACGTGAAGGAATCTTATGATGTGTTGAACAGAACAGTAACGGGTCTTCAAAAGACGAATTCTGAAAGAGAACAAGCATTAACCATGATGAATGCTGTGATGATGACAAAACAGAAGGCTATAAACTTCTACATCGAAGAAAGTGCAAAATGGAAACAAGAGTTAGAGACCGAAAAAATTGAGAATGAGAGAATCAGACGTTTACTACAAAGTTATTCTAGTTCTGATTATCTTATTGATCGAATTTATCCAACTGTTGCAGGTTTCAAAGTTTTTTAGGACGACAAGCCAAAGAAGAAAGATACTGGTAAGAAACCGACTGTTAGCTATAACAAGTGTCCGCCTCTGATCTGGGAAGGTTATTCTCCCAGAAAACCAAATGAGGAGCAAGTCGAAAAGGCAGTCAATATAAAGTTAAAAACCGACACAACTGATGAATTACTAGAAAATATTGACGTTACTTTCACATCGTCTGACACTGATCATGAGTCTGAGTTAATCAAAAAGGTGGTCGATCAGGTGTTTGATACTGATGAAGAGTCTGAGTCAAAGTCTGAGTCTGGAGGTTCAAGTTCGTCAGTCAATAGTCCAAAATCGTCGGTTAAACAAGTTTACAGTAAAGAGTTTTTATTATCAAAATCAAATTTGAATGATGAAACATTTGAAGTAGCATATACTTTGAATGATTCTGACAAATTATATTCTGACAAAAAGTTTCCAATAAGAAGTGTTAGATTTGAAATGATCAAAAAGGTTTTCAAAATGACAGAAATTAATATTTCTGAAATAAAAGATTTAAATCTTAATGGAAAACCTAAAAAATACACTTCAAGAGTACAACAACGATTAAACAAGAAAAAAGATTACAAGTCTGGTTCTGGTTTTCAAAAGAAACCAAACCATAATGGTAATTTCAAAAAGAAAGGACTTGGTTTTATTCCATCTGAAAATGATAAAAATGAGAAAAATTCTAAAACAAAAACAGAATTTGTTTCAGGAGGAAGTGCTGAAGAGGAACAGAAGAAACCTTTCTGGAAACAATCAAACCAGGAGTTTCTTGCTGAGAAGAAAAGAAAAGGAACTGGAGTTTTTCATCCAAAAGAGACTAGAACCTGTTTTAAATGCAATGAAGCTGGTCACATTGCATGGAATTGTCCGACAAATATTAAGACAAAACAGGGAGTTTCTGAAAAACTTAAAGGAAAAGTTGTTGATGTTGAACCACCAACTGAGAAATTCAAAATTTTTGAAAACTCAACTTATGAGGTTGGTAAGTGTTCAAAGAAAAATTTTTACAAAAAGAAAGCAAAAGGTAATCAAGTGTGGATTGTTAAGAAGGTTGATGATGATTCTAGTTCCACAAAGCCAGAAGAGCCACAGGTTGAGGTGAAAGAAATACCTTCAACGGATGATGTTAGTTTTCCATCATTGAAGAATGTTGGTAAGGTTGAAATCTCGGATCAGTTTTACTCCGAGAAGAAAGAATTTGATGTCGAAAAAACATTCAATGGGAATGTTAAGAAAATTTTTGGGAAAATGGTCGAGGGAAAGGCCAAATGGGTTAAAGATTTTTATGCAACAAAGAAAGAAACTTATAACCCTTCTGAACAAGAGTTAAAAACACCCAAGGTTGGTCAGACTTGGGTGGAAATTCTTTTCCCTTGAAAAATCTGACTTTGCCGGAGATCCCAAGTTTGTAATCGTGGATCAGGAATCGGCATCATTCTTAAAATTGTTTTGTGAATGAAATTTAAAATTGGTTAGTGTGTATAGGTTGTGGACTAGCCGGAGCTTCCAGGTAAGTAAGTGTGAAGCAGGAATCAGCATTTTTATTGGTAAAATGAATCTGTGTAGATGTGTTATTCCTACACATAGTCCTAAAAGTGACTTTATTTTACAACTGGTACAGGTTTGGTTTTACAGAATGATTAGTCAAGGTCATGAACTTGAACTTGATATAATCTTAATACAAGTGATTGATGAACAATGTGATGAATAGACCCCTAATTTACAACTGGTAAAATCAACAAAACTTATTTTCCAGAAAAATCATTTTGATTGAAACAAACTTAAGTGTTTTGAAATCAAATTGAGAAAATAGCTTGTTGAAAGGGGGAGTTCTGATTGTTTATGCCTAGTGGATGGCGAATTGAAGCAATTCGATATCGGTTGTCATTTTCTGTATAGTTTGTTTTTCAAAATTCTTTAAATGTGTTTGCATTTTAGGTGGGGTAAAAATTTCAGGAATCCAAAAACATTAGAAAATTTGAAAAAGCCAAAAACATGATAAAACCAAAAATGAGTTTTGTTGTGAAAAGAGGAAATGATAGTACATCAGTGGACTATCACAACATGCTAAAGAAATGGAAAGTAAAAATGTGATAAGCAATCTCACTGTGGATATGCCAGTAGGTTTTTGCTCATTTAGTAGATTGTGACGAGATATAAACCTAAATTTCAAACTTGCTTATATCGTGGGGAATAACTTTTTGGATATATGGGTAACCCCCGAAATCTTGTTTGAAAGGTCCCTCTTTCTGAGATATTAGGTATTTATACTCAGTGATATCTGGGGTATTATCACGAGACTTCTGTTGAATGGAAATTCTGACCTAGTCCCCGTATAATACTTTCCGCAATGCTTGAAACATAGCACCCCCCTCAGCATAAAAAATGATGAAACATTGAAAAATGCTAATCATGTGCTGTTGAAGAAAAGATCCTCTAAAGGGGACACACCTAAAGTCGAACCGTCATCTCTCTAAACGGAAGTTCTGACCTGAGCTCTCACGGTTTCACACCTAACCCCTTTACAGATATCATCTGTGGCATACTCACCTGTAAGACTGAATATTGGGATCTAGATACGGGAGTATATTCAAGTGGTGGGACACGCGAATAAGTTTAAGTGATTAAGACATTAATATCGTATCTCGAAACAGTTGAACTTTGTGTGGAAATTTAAGTGGACCTATATACTGACAATCTAGGTGAATTGTTTAGAACTTAAAATGAAATGAAGCTTAATGGTGTTGGTGATTTGTCTCAAAAACTGATATGATCCTCTTACACAAACTCACAAAAATATTGTCTGTAAATATTTCTTTACTGAATTTCTTTGTATTTTAAAAATCCAAAAAGATTTTGTGTGTGTTTTAGCATAAAATTTTGAAAAAATTCAAAAAGATTTTCGACAACTGGTGTTGAAAAGCTGATTTTCAAAGTTCCAAGTGCTAAACATGATGACATTTTTGTGAGGGGGAGTTTGTGTTTGAAAACAAATGTGTTTTGATCAAATCTTAAAGTGGTTCATCAAGAGTCTAGTTAAATTTGAGGGGGAGTTTGAATACCTTAATTTGAAATGTTTAAATGTGTGAAATTTACTTTGAGGTAGAGATTGTGCAGATAACCTAAGCTGGATGAGAGCTAGGGCACGATCTTGGAGTAGTATCAAAGGGAGTTTGGATATAGAAGAGCCAGGTTGATTGATACTGAGAAGCTTGTGTTTAAAAAGCCAGGTTCCGATACCTGAGGACTCTGTGAACAAAGGTTGAGCCAGGAAACGATCTTGAACCTGTGAAAACCAGATTCTGATCCCAAGCAGGAATTGAGCCAGATTACGATCCTGAAGCAGATGATGCTGATGAACTTAAGGAATGCCAGCACATCGTAAGGGGGAGTCTGAAGATTTTTGAGAGAAAGTTAGAAAGAGTGAAGCCCAAAGACTGAAGATGTGAAGACTCGACACGAAAGACTCGTCAACATCTGAGGGGGAGTCTGTTAGTGCATACATCTGTCGACTTCGTCTTGTATCGAGTCTTGTACTAGATATGTTAGATCAGGGCACGTTGTACGAGAAAATAGGAAGTGTATGTATGTATTAGACCTGATTTCGCTTGAGGATGCTTATTCCGCTTGAAATGACATTGGTCATTTTCAAGCGGAATCACCACACTTCTTATTCCGCTTGAACTGATGTATGTGTGTTTCAAGCGGAATCTGATCAGTATAAATAGGAGGTCGAGCGAAATCATTGTAAGTTTTGTGATCTTGGATACCGAGGTGCTGCCGGTTTATCCTTTGACTGTAATCAGTGCTATATCAATCTAAAAGGTGTTTAAAGTAAAGAACAAGTTGTTTCTAAGTCAGTTTCTTAGTTTCCGCCTCTGAAACTGATCAAACCTTCTCTGATTAACTCGTTCGGGTCAGCTACACGATCCTACAGATACATGTGTTGAGTCCTAGACCAACATGGTGGCGTGTCCGCTGACGAAGACTCACTATGACGTATCCCTTAAGACTAGAAAGTCCTACAAAAGAGAAAACTGTTAGCCTCGTCACAGAGAGCCCAGGATGGGGGTCTGTGACCAAGCTCCTACGTGAGAATAAGCGACCATTTCAAGGGTATAAGACAAATATAATGACATAGTTGGTTTCCTCCTTATCCGCACATTTGAGGGATGGGCCCAAGTATGACCTTCTGCACAACTACCCTTCAATGATTTCATATTGCGGAGCCTTAACTCGGATTTTTGTTGCAGCCTGAGTATCTTCAGGTAGCTTTCCTTCCTTCGGATATTTCAGGAAGGGTGTCATCCAATTTTCCTCCTCTTCATTTATTGCTAAAACTTCTTCGTGGTTGATAGATGGAGTTGTCAAGACTTCTACGTTGTCCTCTTTAGCCAGGTGTTCAAAAGCAACTGAGGCCAATCTACCTTTCAGTTCTGTCCCCGAGACACGTGGTTGAGCTTGAAGGTAGCGAAGGGAGCTGTCAATTCTTTAACTTACTTGATGTACCCTGCCATGGTTATCATCCTCTATATCATATTCCCCATTGACTTGTTTTGTAGGATCGTTTGCTGACCCGAAATGAGACGTTCAGAGGCTTTCTCCTTGGTTTCAGGTGCGGAATAACAAGAAACTAAGGTAGAAATAGCACGCAGATCACTAATGGGCCTAATTGTTATATATTTTCTCGTTTTCCGTATATTATACAATCAGTCCTATTCTAAGACTCGAACGAAGATGTAGTCGACAGACAACTGCACCAACAGACTCCCCCTTGAATGTTGACGGAATCTTCAGTGAGAGTCTTCAACATGACATTCTCGGATATTGCTCGGTCTTCTTCAGGATTCTACCTGGATCTTTCTTTGGCTATAACTTTCGTCAGACTTCCCCTATCATCCTGCTAGGATTGTCGTCTGGGATTTGTTACCACCATAGAAATCATCTCCTGGCTTTTCTCTGTTCAGCTCATCATCTGCATACATCTCAAACACTTCATAAGAAATCGTTTCAGATTTAATCATTTTAAAGACTATGAAGATCAATATGTAGGTTTACATTCAACTTAGAATACAAGTTTAATAAACCATTTTGACGTTTTAATCTTCACATTTAAAACTGATAAGATTTGAAACATTCCAATTTCTAATTCAGATTAATGAATTATCTTAAACATTTCAAACCATTAACCAACCTGTCTGTTCATCATGTTTAGCCTTTGAGATTTTGAAAATCAGCTCTCCAACATCAGTTGTCGAAAATCTTTTTGGATTTTTTCAAAATAAGAAACATAAATGCAAAGACAGAAATTAAATGCAGAAATGAAATATGTACAAACATATTTTTGTGAGTTTGTGCAAGAGGATCATATCAGTTTTTGAGACACATCACAAGCACCGTTAAGCTTCTAATCGTTTTAAGTTCTAAACGATTCACGTAGATTGACGATATAGTTGTCCTCTTAAATTTTCATACAATTTTCAATCTATTCAGGATACTATTTAAGTGTTTTATGAACTTAGTTCAATTCATGTGTCCCACCTCTTGAATATACTCCTGTATCTAGAATCCCAATATTCAGTCTTACAGGTATGAATACTACAATGATATCTGTACATAAATTAGGGGTTAAATGCGAGAACTGAGGGATCTCAGGTCAGAACTTCCGTTCAGCAGAGAGATATCAGCTTCGACTTAGCAGTGTGTCCCCTTTAGAGGATCTTTTCAGCTACAACAGATGATTATCAATTTTATTGTCTAATCAGCTGAGGGCTTTATGCTATGTTTCAAGCATTTTGCGGAAAGTATTAGCCAAGGACTAGGTCAGAACTACCGTTCAGCAGAAGTCCCGGAATAATACCCCAGACATCATAGAGTATAAACACCTAGTATATCAGAATACGAGACCTTTCAAACGAGATTTCAGGGGTTACCTATATATCCAAGTAGTGTTCCCCACGAATTTCACAAGCTTGAAATTTTAGGTTTATATCCCGAATAAATCTACTAAATGTACAAAAACCTATCGTCACATCATCAGTGAGACCATTTATTACATTTGGCATTACATTTCTTTAGCGTGCTGTGATAGTCCACTGATTTACAATCATTTCCTCTTTTTCACAACAAAACTCATTTTTAAATTTTTAATGTTTTTGACATTTTCAAATTTTCTAATTTTTTAAAATTTACTCCCCCTAAAATCAAAATATGTTTCAATTTTGATTTTATGGGAAAATTTGAAACAAACTGTACAAATTTTGACAACTTGAAGAAAATCGCATCAATTCTCCATCCACATGGCGTAAACAATCAGAACTCCCCCTCTCAACAAACTATTTTCCATTGTGAACTCAAAACACTTAAGTTTGTTTTAATCAAAATTCCGGAAAACTTAGTTTGTTTACCAATCATTTGTAGATTATGGGGATCAAATCATGTAGTTAACTCAAGTTCAATTTAATGACCTTGATTAACCACTTGTAGGATTGATCTGATTCAAAATCTGAACCACTTGAATCAATCACAAACAAACCTTTTACCTTTTGAATGAATGACATTAACGAATAAAATTTTAAGAAAGATGCCGATTCATGCTCCACGCTTACCAACCTGGGAGCTCCGGCAAGTCAGGGTTTTTTTTTCTTTGAATAGTTTCACCCAAGCCTGACCAGCCTTGGGTGATTTTGAATTCTTGTTCAACAATGGTGGAAAGTTTTTCTCATCCATTGTTAAACTAGAATTCTCGACCTTTACCTCAACACATGGCTCCTCTAGCTTTGACAAACTAGAATCATTGCCTGACTTAGGCTTGTCTGACTTTGATAAGTCAGATTCATCGCCTGAAGGTGGCTTGTCTGACTTCGGCACATCAGATTCATCGCCGACCTTTTCCTTCTTCTTCTCCTCTTTTGTCCCCAGATATGTATCTGATGAATTCTTTTTGCTTGTCTTTGCAGCTGAGGGAGTAGATTCATCAGAACTGTTATTCTGTTTGTCCCGTGAATCCGAGGACAAAATTCTCTCTAAATACTCTCTTGCCTTCTTTCTCTTTTTCCTCAGTCGGTCTTTCTGCCCCTGATAAAGCTTCACTTTTGTTTCTTGAACTTTAGATTCTTTGACCTTCTTTTCTTTGACGTTTTGACCCGAAGCTTTCAATTCTTTGGGCTTGATAACGACTGGTTTCTTCTTTGCCATTTTCTGAGAATTGGCCCTTAATCTGTCATTCGATCTTCTTGGGCAATCTCTGGCAATGTGACCTTTGATATTACAGTTATAGCACCTTCTGGTCTCATAACACCAGTACTGGCAGTTAACAGCAATATGCCCCTGATAGCCGCAGCGGTAGCACACCCTGTTATCATACCAGTTACCACCGTTTTTCCAAATATTCAAGTCGTAACACTGTTTGGCCTGGTGGTATTCCTTCCTCACATTTGCTGGATTTGACGCTTTAGCACTGTGGTCTGACCTGCACCACTTATTACCAACAAATTTTGAATTTTCATTTTTTATTTTTTGTAATTTTTTCTTTTGATTGGATGATTGATCTGATGAACTTTTATTCTCTTTTTGTTTCTGTTCCACTTTCTTCTTTAAAGGCTTTTGTTTAGAACATTCACCTTTTTCGGTCGATTGCAAAACAGTTTTCTGAATTTTTTCTTTCAAATTTAAAAACAATTTTTTTTTCTTTTTTAACATTTTCATCATCAGATGTCTCATCACAATCTTCAACTTTGACAGAGTCAAAGTTTGTGACTACGTCACTTATTGGAACTGAATTGATCGGTTTTGGACAAGTAATATTTAACTTGTCAGATTTAGTCGCAAAACTGATCAATTTCTTCTCAAGTTCATCTATCTTGATCCTGGAATTCTTAGCTTCTTCCTCAAGCTGAGATATTCTCTCAAGATGAGACTTGATAGAATTTTCATTCTCAATGTTCAAATTTTCAAGAACAGACTTTTCATTTTCCAAAACTTTTATCTGTTCCTGAAATTTCGATTCATTTGCTTTTAGATTCTTATTCTCAAGCTTTATCCAGAAATCTAAATCTTCTGAAGATTTCTGTTTGCTTTCAAGCTCTTTTTCCAACTCTTTGATTTTCATTTGAGCACATTCACCTTCTTTCTCAAGTTCGATAATTTTCTGAAGATGGAAATTTATCATTTTCTGTTTTTCAATGTTGTTTTTACTGAACATATTTCTCCCATCTTCAAGAATTTTCATTTGCTCTTCAAATTCTTGATTTTTTAAAGTTAAACTGTTAAAATCATTTAACAGTTTGTCATTTTCTGTTTTTAGTTTCTCACAATTTTCATGTAACCAAAGAATCTGGTTTTCAGCAGCGTGCTTCTCGTCTTTCAGCTTTTTGACTTCAGATGCCAAACTTGCCATGTCTTGCACGAGTTTGTCATTATCAGTCTTGACGTTATCGCATGTTGAGCACATTGTTTCATTCTTCACCGATTCTTCAGCTTTTGGAGTTTCTTCTTCCTTTGCTATGAATGTACCTGCACAGAACATTTTAACGAAATCAAGAGGATTTCCATTATTATCAATATAACAACCTCTCTGAAAATCGTATTTCATCACATGTTTTGCCCTGATACATTTACCAATCCTTTTGATCATCTCCTCAAACACATCTAAACTCAGATCTAGCACATTATTCTCCAAAACCTTAATCATTTCTTTCTTTTTCTTTCTGGTTTCAAGTTCATGAGCTTTAAGTTTGCTGATGAATTGATTTAAAGGTAGTTTCGAAAAATTTGAATCCTCTCTTAAATTTTTCAAACATTCACCCCATTCAATCGGTAATGCATCTGCAAATTTCTCCAATTTCTCAACATTTGACGGATATATCTCATGATCTTTCAAATAATTCAGTAAGACACTATATCGATTTTCTAACTCTTCCAAAGTTTCATCTTTCAAACATACAAAATATTTAAACCTTTTGACCCATCCATCCTTTTTCACATTTCTATAACTGTCATCAAGAAATCCGTGATGCCATTTATTAAATCTTTCAAAATAATAGTTCTCCTGTTCATCAAACACCATCGCCATTCTTCACAAAATCCCGATACGTATTTGTTGACAAATAAGTGAACCAAGAGTGACCGAAAATCGGACCAATCAGCAATTGGACACAAAAGCGAACCGGATGATCAATGAGCGGTCCGTATGAGCGAACCAGTCGGACAGATAAGCGGTCTGAATAAGCGATCCAAACCGACCGTATGAGCGGTTCAAGCAATGTCCGTTCGAGCGGTTCAAGCAATGTCCGTTCGAGCGGTTCCAAAAAAATGTCGTATGAGCGATTCACCTATGGTCCAATAAGCGAACCACAATTGTCCGAAAAAGCGAACTACCAATCGGACCTGTTTTTCCTTCGAATTTTGGCTCCAAACTTTCAAAGGTTTATCTCTGTACCATTGCGCACAATCCCTGAGATTTTGAGACGATTCCGACCGTTAAATCTTTCCGAACGAAGAAAAGAAGGTGTAGAAGTAAGAAAAAGTGATGAAATCCGGCTAATTTCTGCAGAGAACCTCCTCCTGAGCTCTGATACCAATTGTAGGATCGTTTGCTGACCCGAAATGAGACGTTCAGAGGCTTTCTCCTTGGTTTCAGGTGCGGAATAACAAGAAACTAAGGTAGAAATAGCACGCAGATCACTTTAACTACTTGTTTTATTGATTTGACACTGATTACACTTCAAATCTCGCACCGGCAGCACTTCGGCACGATTTCTCCAACTATTACAAATGAAATCGCTCATAGGCTATATATAGGCCACTGGGATCGCTTATTGGACAGGCCCAATAAGCGATCCAGACATCTTACACTCGAGCGGTCCTACATAATGTCATACGAGCGGTTCTACATAATGTCGTTCGAGCGATCCATACTCATCCGCTCGAGCGGTCCAGACTGTTTGACGTTCGAGCAGACCTAACATATGTCCGTTCGAGCGGTCCAAACACTAATGGGCCTAATTGTTATATATTTTCTCGTTTTCCGTATATTATACAATCAGTCCTATTCTAAGACTCGAACGAAGATGTAGTCGACAGACAACTGCACCAACATGTTTTACCACCAGTTGTGAGTCGAAGAAGGCTTCAACATTTTTTGCTTTAACTTTTTGAGCTAGTCTCAACCCTACAAGAAGGGCTTCATATTCTACTTAAAACAATAGAAAATACGACCAAATTTGAGCTTTTTGCACGTTACTTGAAAACTAGAACCATAGTTACAAACATCCATTTAAATTCAAGATTTGCAAACCTTCCATCACTTTACAAAAACTATGAAACACAAGTCTTAAGGTAAATTTTTTACAACTAGACATGATCTACATAATATTCAAAACATTTTGACCCGTTAACATAAATTAAGGTCAGAAGCATGTTGAGGGCGATATGGAGTGTGTTCTTTCCGAGCGTAGCGTGGCCATTTAGGTTGGAGCTTTACCTATAACCAGTGGCAGAACTAGCCCATTAATTCAGGGTATCCCAGTTTTTTTTACCGTGCAATCACACAATATAAAAAAAACGATAATAAATGAATAAAGTAAAACAAATAGCTAACTAATTGGGCCACAATTTCAATCATATTATTAATAATTTGGGCAATTGGGCCACTGTTTCAATCAGGCTCCTCTATTCGACAAGTTTGGGTTGGTTAGGGGTATCCTTGTATTATTTTAGGGGTATCCTTAGTATAAAACCGAAAAAAGAAAAATAAAAAAAATAAAAAAATACACTACGAATACGCACTTGAGCCGTAGCCCGTGCTACGGCTGATAAAGCATTAGGTCCGCCGCTGCCTATAACACAACAACAAGAATACTTATCATTGATATAAGAATACATCATACTAACATAGAATTCTAACTTCCAACAAAGATGATATCCATACTATTCACCACTTTCATTCTTATTCTTTTTCATTTGACCCGTTCATAACGGATCAATATATGACCATCCTTTCACATACTCATTCTAGTTCGTTCGACCCATTCATAACGGATCATCATACGACCATTCTTTTTACATTCTCATTCTAATTCATTCGACCCGTTCATAACGGATCATCATAAAACCATTCTTTTTTACATTCTCATTTTAATTAATTCGACCTGTTCATAACGGATCACCATACGGCCGTTCTTTTTACATTCTCATTCTAATTCATTCGACCCGTTCATAACGGATCATCATATGGCCATTCTTTTTACATTCTCATTCTAATTCATTTGACCCGTCCATAATGGATCATCATCCGATCATCCTTTTTACATTCTCACTCTAATTCATTCGACTCATTCGTATTGGGTGTCACACCCTCAAATCCCACATGCGGAGTATCACCGCGAGGCGTATGACTGCTCAGGACCAATCCACCAATCACATTAAACATTTATTATAAGTAGTATAAAACTATCATCAGAATAATTAATGACATAACGATTAAGTCTAAAATGAAATAAGTTTGAAATAAAGTTCAAAACATAGCAAGTTTAAAGAAGAGTCCAAATATTTAGCAGAAGCATTAAGTTCATAAGTAGTTTAAAACATAAGTTCCAAAGTAGGAATCCGACAACGGATTCTAGACGACCACCACAACGCTCCAAGCAAACTCCAGCGCATCATCTACGGACCTGTAAGCATGTAGTAGTGTGTCAACATAAAGTTGGCGAGTTCATGGTTTTCAAAAAAGGTTTTCTTGTTTTATCCAAAAACATCGCTTTATGAAGTTACCATGTTATCAACACATGCCGTGGGGAGCTATCCCATATATGAACCACTAAACTATGTTGTACCGAAACTTTGACGTAACTGTTATTTTGCCCTTTTGGTCAAGTCTACCATCATTGACCAGATTTCCATATAATAGTTCACGCACGACTCCCAACATGGTGTGAGGTTGTTAAACCTAATAGCACTATCAACTAATATCTCCTTCGCCTCGGACGGTGATTAATCGTTATAAGTGATAAAGGGACTTTCTAGGTAGAATTTCGTTTAGTGTATGAAGTTCTAAACCATTGGGAATGCATGCTTTATGAATATCATTGAATTATCTTGGGCTTCTTCATAGTGTGCGGCCCAATAGTAGTGTGCGACCCACTATAATTCAACCCAAGGTTGTGCAGACAAAGATGATCTACTGTGCGGCCCACTGAAAACATGGTCCATTATAACAAGGTGTCCGGCCCACTCATCAGTGTGCGGTCCACACTAAGGTGTGCGACCCACTGATGAGTGTGCGGCCATGCAAGGCAGGGTTGTACACTGCGCCTAGTGACTTGTACCTGATGAATGTGCGGATCACTGAGTGTACGGTCATGCACACACGGCTTGTACCTTGTGCAACAGGGGTCGTACACTAGGGAGTGTGCGACCCCACTGAGTGTGCGACTCAGAATGGATCCCCTTGTACATTGTGCACAATAAATGGTACATTCCGGAGATGTGTGGTCCTTTTGTAGTCTCTTGTACAATGAGCATCAGGGGTTGTACACTTGGGAGTGTACAACCCCTGAGTGTACGGTATGCATAGTGTTTGTACACTATGCAGCTTATGTTATACATTTACACAAACAGGATTCAACCAAACAAACCAACTTATATTTCTTCAAATCATTAATCCTAAATTTATAAGATTTATTATCCCTTTTATCCATCCTAAGCAGATTCACAATCTCATTATTATACAATCCTCAAATCATTAATCATTTGAATATATATATTCCAATATTCTAATCTTCATATCATGGGGTTGTTCATCCAAGTAATTATTAAATTATCCTTATACACTATGAAATCAAAATAGTGGTATGTGCTACTCCTTAACATTCTGTGAACACTTTAACATTTCTAGCATCATCCGAAAGCAATCATTCAAACATTTTGCAAAACATCATGGTATACAAAAACATACGAAAGTTCAAATCTTTCTAACTCATTCATACTCATAGAACCAGTTATGACACTTTGGAACAAATACTAAAACCCTATTTCATTCACCACATTATGAATCTTTCCTATTCATTTTCTTGAAGCTGATACTTATACTTATTAAGAACATTAATTCACCGTTCATCTTTCATTTACTCCTTTAACAAACAATCAAATGGGAACACCTACTTTTACACGCAATGACACTACCAACAGTTATGGTTACCAACCTGAAATGTGAGAACAAGAGTGTAAGAGATGAAGTGTGCGAGCTGACAGGAGAATCCTCACAAGGAGAGCTGCAAATCTTCTGAATTTCTTCGAAAAAGATGAATAGTCTAGGGTTTTTCCCAAAAGGGAAAGATTACTAAAAAGGGAAGAGATAGAGAGAGAGAGAGAGAGAGAGAGATGGTGGCAGCTGAGGAATGTTTTTGGGGAAAAGGTTCCTAGGGTTTAGGGTAGGATACCCATAAATAGCCACACTCCATATGTCGCACATTCGCTTATTGGTATCTAGCTGTAATGTGTGCCGCACACATAAATCCTCACATGTGTGCGGTCTTGACTTGGGCTGAGGTGTGCGGTCAGAAGATGTGGCCCAAGATTTAACCACTGTGCGGATTATTAAGGTTGGGCTCAATAGGGTACAGGCCCAACTTTTTATAAGTGTGTGAGTTTGATAAGAGTGTTTTGCTGCTCAGTATGTGCGGCTGGACTATCACAATAACAATACTAATACTAATAATATTAACAATAATCTTTACACATTAACATATATATATTCTAATATTTTAAACCCTTTTTATATTAATATCACTTAACAATGAACATTGTTACACATAAAAAGGAATAGTATGAAGTGGAACGTGTGAGTTGTCACATTATCCCCATGTTAACGAAAATTTCGTCTCGAAATTTAGCATACGAATACTGGACAACTAAGTGTTTTACGGGGTGTCACATCATCCCCCACTTTATTGGGAATTTCACCCCGAAATTCTGCAGTAACTTCATTACTGGGCACCCTGTCTTTAAACAATTGGGGATACTTGCGCATCATTTGGTCTTCTCTTTCCCAGGTAAACTCTGGGCCAAGATGAGAGTTCAAACGAACGTGGACAATAGGTATCTTGCCGCGCTTAAGTGTCTTGATTTCCCGATCCATAATCTCAACTGGTTCCTCGATGAAACACAGCTGATTATCGATAGTGAGTTCCTTGAAAGGAACGATAAGAGTTTCATCTGACAGACACTTCTTCAGATTCGACACGTGGAACTCGTTGTGTACCGCACTCAGCTCCTCAAGCAGATTCAGTTTGTAAGCTACCATACCGATTGTCTCGGTGATTTCGAAAGGTCCGACATATCGCGGATTAAGCTTGACCCTTTTGCCAAAACGTACCACACCTTTCCAAGGTAAGACTTTTAGTAGAACCCGGTCCCCAACCTGGAACTCCAAGGGTTTCCAACGCTTATCGGCGTAGCTTTTCTGATGGTCTCGAGCTACCGCCATGCGTTGTCTGATAAGGGCAATCTTTTCTGTGGTATCAAGTACAAGTTCCGGGCCACTAATTTAGCTTTCGCCAACTTCCGCCCAACACAAAGGAGAATGGCATTTATGTCCGTATAATGCCTCGAATGGAGCTGCCTGTATGCTAGTGTGGTAACTGTTATGGTAAGAAAATTCCACCGGCGGTAAGTGTCTTTCCCAACCATTACCAAAATCAATAACGCATGCTCGCAGTATGTTTTCGAGTGTTTGGATGGTACGTTCGGTTTGACCATCAGTCTGTGGGTGATAAGTAGTGCTATGTCTCAATGTGAGCCAAAGGATCTGTGCGTAGCTTGCCACAGCTCGGATGTAAAACGTGGATCACAATCAGAGATGATAGAAATTGGCACTCTGTGCCTAGCAACTATTTTTTTCAAATAGATGGCAGCAAGGTTCGAATACTTGTATGTTTCCTTGATCGCTAGGAAGTGCGCAGACTTGGTTAGGCGATCTGCGATCACCCAAATGGTATCGTTTCCGTTTTGAGACCTTGGTAGGCCGGTAACAAAATCCATAGAAATTTGTTCCTATTTCCATGTCGGCAACTCTGGTTGTTGCAGTAATCCAGACGGCTTCTGATATTCGATCTTAACTCTAGCGTAAGTCAAGCATTTACTGACATACCTTGCGATGATTGATTTCATATTCGGCCACCAATACATGGTCTTGAGGTCATGATACATTTTGTCGGATCCAGGATGTATTGAGTAGCGAGACTTATGGGCTTCATCCATTACAAGCTCTCAAAGATTCCCATAGAGTGGAACCCAGATACGCTCCATGAAGTAGTAGACGCCGTCGTCCTTGCGTTCAAGTTGCTTTTCCATTCCGTGAAGGGATTCTGCTACCAGTTTCTCTTCTTTTAGAGCATCGACTTGAGCGTTACGAATCTATTCGGGAAGGTTTGAGTGAATAGTAAGCTGAAGCGCACGCACACGTTTCGGCTTGGTGTCCTCACGACTGACGTTTGCCTTGCCTGGGTGATACTTGATAGCGCACTCGTAATCACTGAGAATTTCATCCCGAAATTCTGCAGAAACTAGTAACTTCATTATTGGGCTCCATGTCTTTAAACAATTAGGGATACTTGCGCATCATTTGGTCTTCTCTTTCCCATGTAAACTCTGGGCCACGACGAGAGTTCCAACGAACGCGGACAATAGGTATCTTGCTGCGCTTAAGTGTCTTGATTTCCCGATCCATAATCTCAACTGGTTCCTCGACGAAACGCAGCTGATCATTAATAGTGAGTTCCTTGAAAGGAACGATAAAAGTTTCATCTGACAGACACTTCTTTAGATTCGACACGTGGAACACGTTGTGTGCCGCACTCAGCTCCTCAAGTAGGTTCAGTTTATAAGCTACCTTACCGATTCTCTCAGTGATTTCGAAAGGTCCGACATATCGCGGATTAAGCTTGCCCCTTTTGCGAAAACGTACCACACCTTTCCAAGGTGAGACTTTTAGTAGAACCCGGTCCCCAACCTGGAACTCCAAGGGTTTCCAACGCTTATCGGCGTAGCTTTTCTGATGGTCTCGAGCTACCGCCATGCGTTGTCTGATAAGGGCAATCTTTTCTGTGGTATCAAGTACAAGTTCCGGGCCACTAATTTAGCTTTCGCCAACTTCCGCCCAACACAAAGGAGAATGGCATTTATGTCCGTATAATGCCTCGAATGGAGCTGCCTGTATGCTAGTGTGGTAACTGTTATGGTAAGAAAATTCCACCGGCGGTAAGTGTCTTTCCCAACCATTACCAAAATCAATAACGCATGCTCGCAGTATGTTTTCGAGTGTTTGGATGGTACGTTCGGTTTGACCATCAGTCTGTGGGTGATAAGTAGTGCTATGTCTCAATGTGAGCCAAAGGATCTGTGCGTAGCTTGCCACAGCTCGGATGTAAAACGTGGATCACAATCAGAGATGATAGAAATTGGCACTCTGTGCCTAGCAACTATTTTTTTCAAATAGATGGCAGCAAGGTTCGAATACTTGTATGTTTCCTTGATCGCTAGGAAGTGCGCAGACTTGGTTAGGCGATCTGCGATCACCCAAATGGTATCGTTTCCGTTTTGAGACCTTGGTAGGCCGGTAACAAAATCCATAGAAATTTGTTCCTATTTCCATGTCGGCAACTCTGGTTGTTGCAGTAATCCAGACGGCTTCTGATATTCGATCTTAACTCTAGCGTAAGTCAAGCATTTACTGACATACCTTGCGATGATTGATTTCATATTCGGCCACCAATACATGGTCTTGAGGTCATGATACATTTTGTCGGATCCAGGATGTATTGAGTAGCGAGACTTATGGGCTTCATCCATTACAAGCTCTCAAAGATTCCCATAGAGTGGAACCCAGATACGCTCCATGAAGTAGTAGACGCCGTCGTCCTTGCGTTCAAGTTGCTTTTCCATTCCGTGAAGGGATTCTGCTACCAGTTTCTCTTCTTTTAGAGCATCGACTTGAGCGTTACGAATCTATTCGGGAAGGTTTGAGTGAATAGTAAGCTGAAGCGCACGCACACGTTTCGGCTTGGTGTCCTCACGACTGACGTTTGCCTTGCCTGGGTGATACTTGATAGCGCACTCGTAATCACTGAGAATTTCATCCCGAAATTCTGCAGAAACTAGTAACTTCATTATTGGGCTCCATGTCTTTAAACAATTAGGGATACTTGCGCATCATTTGGTCTTCTCTTTCCCATGTAAACTCTGGGCCACGACGAGAGTTCCAACGAACGCGGACAATAGGTATCTTGCTGCGCTTAAGTGTCTTGATTTCCCGATCCATAATCTCAACTGGTTCCTCGACGAAACGCAGCTGATCATTAATAGTGAGTTCCTTGAAAGGAACGATAAAAGTTTCATCTGACAGACACTTCTTTAGATTCGACACGTGGAACACGTTGTGTGCCGCACTCAGCTCCTCAAGTAGGTTCAGTTTATAAGCTACCTTACCGATTCTCTCAGTGATTTCGAAAGGTCCGACATATCGCGGATTAAGCTTGCCCCTTTTGCGAAAACGTACCACACCTTTCCAAGGTGAGACTTTTAGTAGAACCCGGTCCCCAACCTGGAACTCCAAGGGTTTCCAACGCTTATCGGCGTAGCTTTTCTGATGGTCTCGAGCTACCGCCATGCGTTGTCTGATAAGGGCAATCTTTTCTGTGGTATCAAGTACAAGTTCCGGGCCACTAATTTAGCTTTCGCCAACTTCCGCCCAACACAAAGGAGAATGGCATTTATGTCCGTATAATGCCTCGAATGGAGCTGCCTGTATGCTAGTGTGGTAACTGTTATGGTAAGAAAATTCCACCGGCGGTAAGTGTCTTTCCCAACCATTACCAAAATCAATAACGCATGCTCGCAGTATGTTTTCGAGTGTTTGGATGGTACGTTCGGTTTGACCATCAGTCTGTGGGTGATAAGTAGTGCTATGTCTCAATGTGAGCCAAAGGATCTGTGCGTAGCTTGCCACAGCTCGGATGTAAAACGTGGATCACAATCAGAGATGATAGAAATTGGCACTCTGTGCCTAGCAACTATTTTTTTCAAATAGATGGCAGCAAGGTTCGAATACTTGTATGTTTCCTTGATCGCTAGGAAGTGCGCAGACTTGGTTAGGCGATCTGCGATCACCCAAATGGTATCGTTTCCGTTTTGAGACCTTGGTAGGCCGGTAACAAAATCCATAGAAATTTGTTCCTATTTCCATGTCGGCAACTCTGGTTGTTGCAGTAATCCAGACGGCTTCTGATATTCGATCTTAACTCTAGCGTAAGTCAAGCATTTACTGACATACCTTGCGATGATTGATTTCATATTCGGCCACCAATACATGGTCTTGAGGTCATGATACATTTTGTCGGATCCAGGATGTATTGAGTAGCGAGACTTATGGGCTTCATCCATTACAAGCTCTCAAAGATTCCCATAGAGTGGAACCCAGATACGCTCCATGAAGTAGTAGACGCCGTCGTCCTTGCGTTCAAGTTGCTTTTCCATTCCGTGAAGGGATTCTGCTACCAGTTTCTCTTCTTTTAGAGCATCGACTTGAGCGTTACGAATCTATTCGGGAAGGTTTGAGTGAATAGTAAGCTGAAGCGCACGCACACGTTTCGGCTTGGTGTCCTCACGACTGACGTTTGCCTTGCCTGGGTGATACTTGATAGCGCACTCGTAATCACTGAGAATTTCATCCCGAAATTCTGCAGAAACTAGTAACTTCATTATTGGGCTCCATGTCTTTAAACAATTAGGGATACTTGCGCATCATTTGGTCTTCTCTTTCCCATGTAAACTCTGGGCCACGACGAGAGTTCCAACGAACGCGGACAATAGGTATCTTGCTGCGCTTAAGTGTCTTGATTTCCCGATCCATAATCTCAACTGGTTCCTCACGAAACGCAGCTGATCATTAATAGTGAGTTCCTTGAAAGGAACGATAAAAGTTTCATCTGACAGACACTTCTTTAGATTCGACACGTGGAACACGTTGTGTGCCGCACTCAGCTCCTCAAGTAGGTTCAGTTTATAAGCTACCTTACCGATTCTCTCAGTGATTTCGAAAGGTCCGACATATCGCGGATTAAGCTTGCCCCTTTTGCGAAAACGTACCACACCTTTCCAAGGTGAGACTTTTAGTAGAACCCGGTCCTAAGTTGGAACTCCAAGGGTTTCCAACGCTTATCGGTGTAGCTTTTCTGACGGTCTCGAGCTGCCGGCACGTGTTGTCTGATAAGGGCAATCTTTTCCGTTGTATTAAGTACAAGTTCCGGGCCACTAATTTGGCTTTCGCCAACTTCCGCCCAACACAAAGGAGAATAGCATTTACGTTCATACAATGCCTCGAATGGAGCTGCCTGGATGCTAGTGTGGTAACTGTTATGGTAAGAAAATTCCACCAGCGGTAAGTGTTTTTCCCAACCATTACCAAAATCAATAACGTATGCTCGCAGCATGTCTTCGAGTGTTTGGATGGTACGTTCGGTTTGAGCATCAGTCTGCGAGTGATAGGTAGTGCTCATGTCTAAATGTGAGCCAAAGGATCTGTGCGTAGCTTGCCACAGCCCGGATGTAAAACGTAGATCACTATCAGAGATGATAGAAGTTGGTACTCTGTGCCTAACAACTATTTATTTCAAACAGATGGCAACAAGTTTCGAATACTTGTCTGTTTCCTTGATCGCGAGGAAGTGCGCAGACTTGGTTAGGCGATCTACGATCACCCAAATGGTATCGTTTCCGTTTTGAGACCTTGGTAGGCCGGTAACAAAATCCATGGAAATTTGTTCCCATTTCCATGTCGGCAACTCCGGTTGTTGCAATAATCCAGACGGTCCATGAAGTGGAACCCAGATACGCTCCATGAAGTAGTAGACGCCGTCGTCCTTGCGTTCAAGTTGCTTTTCCATTCCGTGAAGGGATTCTGCTACCAGTTTCTCTTCTTTTAGAGCATCGACTTGAGCGTTACGAATCTATTCGGGAAGGTTTGAGTGAATAGTAAGCTGAAGCGCACGCACACGTTTCGGCTTGGTGTCCTCACGACTGACGTTTGCCTTGCCTGGGTGATACTTGATAGCGCACTCGTAATCACTGAGAATTTCATCCCGAAATTCTGCAGAAACTAGTAACTTCATTATTGGGCTCCATGTCTTTAAACAATTAGGGATACTTGCGCATCATTTGGTCTTCTCTTTCCCATGTAAACTCTGGGCCACGACGAGAGTTCCAACGAACGCGGACAATAGGTATCTTGCTGCGCTTAAGTGTCTTGATTTCCCGATCCATAATCTCAACTGGTTCCTCACGAAACGCAGCTGATCATTAATAGTGAGTTCCTTGAAAGGAACGATAAAAGTTTCATCTGACAGACACTTCTTTAGATTCGACACGTGGAACACGTTGTGTGCCGCACTCAGCTCCTCAAGTAGGTTCAGTTTATAAGCTACCTTACCGATTCTCTCAGTGATTTCGAAAGGTCCGACATTTTGAGACCTTGGTAGGCCGGTAACAAAATCCATGGAAATTTGTTCCCATTTCCATGTCGGCAACTCCGGTTGTTGCAGTAATCCAGACGGCTTCTGGTATTCGATCTTAACTCTAGCGCAAGTCCAACATTTACTGACATACCTTGCGATGATTGCTTTCATATTCGGCCACCAATACATGGTCTTGAGGTCGTGATACATTTTGTCGGATCCTGGATGTATCGAGTAGCGAGACTTATGAGTTTCATCCATTACAAGCTCTCGGAGATTCCCATATAGTGGAACCCAGATACGCCCCATGAAGTAGTTGACGCCGTCATCCTTGCATTCAAGTTGCTTTTCCATGCCGCGAAGGGATTCTGCTAGCAGGTTCTCTTCTTTCAGAGCATCGACTTGAGCATTACGAATCTGTTCGAGAGGGTTCGAGTGAATAGTAAGCTAAAGCGCATGCACACGTTTCGGCTTGGTGTCCTTACGGCTGACGTTTGCCTTGCCTGGGTGATACTTGATAGCGCACTCGAAATCATTTAGGATTTCCACCCATCGATGTTGTCACATGTTTAACTACTTTTGATCCAGAATATGCTGGAGACTCTTGTGATCAGTGTAAATCGTACATTTGGTACCGTACAAGTGGTGTCTCCATATCTTGAGCGCGAACACTACGGCTCCTAGTTCCAAATCGTGGGTAGTGTAGTTCTACTCGTGAATCTTGAGTTGACGTGATGCGTAAGCTATATCCTTCTCGCGCTGCATCAACACACATCTAAGTCCTTGGATGGACGCGTCATAGTAAACAATGAAATCGTCGGTTCCGTCGGGCAACGAGAGGATAGGTGCACTACACAACTTTTCCTTCAGTTGCTGGAACGCGGACTCCTGAGCATCACCCCACTTGTAGGTGACAATTCTTTTGAGTTAGAGTTGTGAGGGGTTGCGCGATCTTCGAGAATCCTTCAATGAATCTACGATAGTAACCCGCCAAACCCAAGAATTGACGGATTTCAGTTGGGGTTTTGGGTACAGGCCAGTTCTTAATTGTCACACCCCCAAAATACACATGCGGAGTACCACCGCTTGGAGGCGTGACTGACCAGGATCCAGCCACCAATTATACTGAGCAATTTAGTTAATAAAATAAGTAATACTCACCAACCACCAGGTTAGCAAATATCATAGTCAAAGTTCAAAGTTTTAAGTTCAAGTGGTAGTTCAGATAAGTAGCGGAAGCATAGACAAAATAGTTTAAAACAAGGTTCTTAGTTCAAGTTTGTTTAGAACCCAACACACGGGTTAGACGACCACTACACATCCACAAGCTGCAAGCTCCTGAGTCACTGGGTACCTGCAAAGCATGCAGTAAGGTATCAACATAATGTTGGCGAGTCCACGAGGTGTCAAGTTTTAGTTTTTAAAAACGTAAGTTGTTTAGATAAAGCATTTATAATCACGTTATGGGGAGCTACCCCATCTGTAAGCTCACTAATCTGTAGATACCGAAACTATTGACGGAAAGTTGTTGTGCCCCGAGTCAATGTCTATCGTCATTGACCAAGATGCAAGGTCTACTAGTTCACGCCCGATGCCCCCGGTCACGGTGTGAGGTTGTCAAACCTAATAGCGCTATCAACTAATAACCCGTTCGCCCCCGGCGATTAATCGGTACTGTAAGCAGGGACTTAAGTTGATAGAGTTTCGTTTAGCTTGGCTAGTTGTGATTTATAAATAATATCCAAACGTATCTCCCCCGGAGATAGTAAGTTAAAAGTACCCCTTCGTTTTTCCCCCGGAAATAATAGTTCAAAAGTATTTTTCCCAAAGTTGGCAGTTTGTTCGTGTCCCTCCCTGGGACGCATGCTTTTAGTGTGTGAACTCACCTTGGGTTGCTCGGCAGATTAGGTTACTTGGTCAAGCACGCTGGTCACTACGTCCTAGCATGGTTACCAGTATGGGTCAGGTTTGGGTATAGAGATGTCACGTATATTTTACACATAACCTAACATATAGCATGCATAACATACAGTCATCATCCAAGTTATTGGGCTTGTTCCAATCCTTAAACATTCAATCAACACATAGCACAGTAGCACAGATATGAGCCCAAAACACGTTGTCACATTTGGTGGCCCAATAACTAAGTCAGACAACCCGATCGAGACTAAGTGGTCTCGACTCGAGAACATGCGGTCTCGAGTCGCAACCAGGAGGTCTCGAGTCATAGACTTCCGGTCTCGAGTAGTGCCGGCTTAAGTCGCAACCTTAGAGGTCTCGAGTCCAGTCTCGAGTCGCAATCACCGCGGTCTCGAGTCGCAACCTAATGGTCTCGAGCCATCACTTAGACGGTCTCGAGTCGCAACCGAGGGTCTCGACTCGCTTGTCTGAAGTTTCTGAAATACCTGCCAAGACTTGTACTAACCAATGGAATTCTGATTTCATGATATTGTGTACTATCCAATGTGGGTTCACAAACATGTTTTCTTGTCTAAACTTTATTCAAAACAGATCAAAACACACAATTTAAATCTTCATATCATGTTCATAATACATTCAAACAGTTCATCATATTAAATCAAACATGTTCGTCCTATAAACCTATGTTCATTCATTCCAACATAACCCCAAACCGGGTCACAATTCAATCATCATCATCTGTCCTATATCTAGCACATAGCCACCGGTTCATCCTTAGATTCAAGTGTATTTATGCATTTGTCATAAGAATCTTGCACACCATTTTTAACAACATTCTTATTCAATTTAACGCATAACTAACATGTAGATCATTTCCAACCAAGAACATATAATCACTCGACATCTTTAACCGATCATCTACATTATTTACTCATACAAATTATTCATGGAAAACATTTAAACAAAGCATGCATATCATTTATCAATCAAGCATCACAAATTCTAAAAGTGTGAAATGCTAACCGAATGGTGTTTGGTGTGAGAATAGTATGGAATCAGCCGAAAAGGAGGACCTTCGAGCTAGGACAGGAGCTTGATCTTTGCTACACTTGATCCGAGACAAGAGGAGAGGGTGGTGTTGCTAGGGTTTAAGGTTTTTAGAGAGAAGATGAGGTGAGAGAGAGGGTAGAGGAGAGTGTGTGAGGGTTTTAGGCTTATATACTAGGTGGTGCACCCCAAGTGGGTTTGCGGCCCAACCGGCCCCAACTATTTACGGCCCAACCGGCCCCAACTATTTACGGTTCACTCGAGACCGAGTGGTATCGAGTCATGGTCTCGGCCCACTAGTATTTATACACTTATATATATATATTTATTACATACACGTTATCAGCAACACATAGCATATACAGATAATTCACATCTTTCATTTAATAATTCATACGTACACATTGCTAATACAAGAAGGTTGCTCAGGAAAACCCAAAGTGTCACATTATCCCCAAGTTTTAAGAACTTTCATCCCGAAAGTTAAGGCAGCCACTGTCAAGCTAGTATGAGTGCGAACGTTTCAACGGGGTGTCACATTAATGGGGTCAATCTTAGCTGGATCAACATGAATCTCAGCTTCATTGATCACGTGTCCGAGGAAATGGACTTCACGAAGCCAAAAGTCGCATTTCGAGAACTTGGTGTAGAGTTGCTCGTTTCGGAGGAGTTCTAGAACAAGACGAAGGTGTTGCTCATGTTCCTCTCGGCTCTTGGATAGATCAGAATGTCGTTAATGAAAACGATAACGAACTTATCGATTTAAGGTTTACACACTCGGTTCACGAGAGCCATGAAAACCGAAGGTGCATTGGTTAACCCGAATGTCATAAAAGAAACTCATAATGGCCGTAACGATTTCTGAATGTTGTTCTAGAAATGTCTTCATCTTGGACTCTCAACTGGTGATAGCCCGATCTCAGATCGATCTTAGAATAGAAGCTTGACCCTTCCAGTTGGTCGAATAGATCATTGATGCGAGGAAGTGGATAACGGTACTTGACAGCCACTTTGTTTAGTTCGCGGTAGTCGATACACATAAGGAAAGTGCCATCTTTCTGCTTGGCAAAGAGTACTGGAGCTCCCCAGGGTGAAGAGCTAGGACGAATAAAACCCTTATCTAACAGCTCCTGAAGTTGCGTAGATACTTCTTCTAATTCGGTCGGGGCTAAACGGTAAGGTGCATGAGCTATAGGTGTTGCTCCAGAAGTTAACTCGATTTGAAATTTGACTTGTCGATGAGGTGGATGGCCAGGTAGTTCTTCAGGGAATAGTTTGGGATAATCGCGAACGATAGGGATATCTTCAACCTTCTTTTCCTTTGCTTGAGTATCGGTAACAAGAGCTAGAATAGCGGTATGCCCCTTTCGTAGACATTTCTGGGCTTTAAAGAATGAGATGACGCCCGCAACAACACCACTCCTTTCGCCTTGAATAGCAAGAGGTTCACCGATAGAACGAGGATACGAACAATTTTCTCTTGGCAGAGTATTTCCGCCCGTTGTTAGGATAACCAGTCCATTCCGATAACGACATCAAAACTTCCAAGAATAATAGGAAGGAGATTAATGGAAAAAGTTTGGCTGGACAATACTAGTTTACAATCGTTAATGATGTGCCTCGATGTTTCTACCATTGGCCAATTCGACGACGTGCTTAGCGTTCAAAGGAGTCGGCGGAGACTTAAGCATCTTACTAACACTTAATGATATGTAACTAGCGTTGGCTCTAGAATTAAACAGTACAGAAACAAAAAGATCATCGAGTAGGAACTTACCCGTCACAACGTTGGGGTCGTTCCTTGTTTCTCCTGCGCTAATCACAAACGCGCGCCCTCTTGCGCCATTTTCACCATTGTTGTTATTCTTGTTGTTGTTGTTTCCCGCGTCCTGATTGTTGTAGTTGCGGTTCTGGTTCAATTGCAGGCAATTCCTCTTGAAGTGTCCCTTGTAGCCACACTGAAAACACCCCTTGACATTTCCCCGTCTTTGTTGTTGCTGCTGGGGTCTCTAGTTCTGCTTCACTGGTTGTGGGCTCTTACAATCCTTAGCTGCATGTCCCATTTTGTTGCACCATTGACAACGGTTCCTCTCACAAGGCCCATATTGGTGCATATTGCATTGGTCGCACTTGGGTCGGAATCCTTGATAACCACCAGTTTGCTGATTAGGACCCTTGTTTCCATCGACCTTCCTTTGCTGAGCTTGAGGCTGTGTGGAGTAGAACCCTTGTTGTTATCCCACTTGCGCTTGTTGTCTCCAGAAACGTCAGTAGTAGCGCTAATTCTTTTGGGCAACTTTCCTTGTTCGACAGCCTGGTCTGTGAGATGGTGTGCCAGACGAATGACTTGCTGAATTGTGGTGAGATTGGATGCGATCACCAAACTTTGAATTTCAGGGGCCAGACCCTTCAGATAAAGCTTAATCCTTTTGTAGGCAGGCTGCGACATGTTGGGGCAGAGAGCGGCCAAGTCGTTGGATCTCTTAGTGTAAGCTTCAATTTTGGATCCAGACATCTTCAATTCATAGTACTCCATTTCCAGCTTATGGATCTCATCCCGATGACAGTACTCTTCCTTGATTATATCCTTGAAATCATTCCAAGGAGTGGCATTGGCACCCGCCAATCCAAGCATCTGCACTTGCGCATTCCACCAGGAAAGCACATTCCCTTCGAGAGTACCAGTAGCAAACTTCACCCGATTGTCGGTAGGGCATTCTCACATCTCGAACACCGATCCAGTCTTTTCAATCCAATGCAGAAGGCCTACAACTCCTTCAGTACCATTGAAGGTAAGAGGTGTAGATCCCAAAACGTATCCGGATCACAGTGGCTGGTTGTTTTAACCCATAACACCTATTGATTAGGTGTTTGAGATATGAAAAGTTAAGAAATATCAAAGATGAAGGGAAGCTAATGGATTAATGAATACAACAAGTGTTGTATTGAATCCAAACAATGAGATATAGCAATAAACAACCTTGGATATCAGATTTGAGCACTAGATCAGCAAGAGAAAGTAACAACACCAATATTCATTCAAGAGCCAAAAGCTTGGCTAGGTTACAATGCTTGGGGTATTTATAGTGAGCTCCTGACTTGCCAGCAAATTTATAAATTTGCTGGAATCTTAACTACACCAAGTCAGGATTCCTAATTCTAGAGAATTACAAAACAAGCCCCTATACATTCAAAATAGCTACAAACTGAGACTAAACTGATCCAGCACAAGTATCAACGATCTCAAAAGTTCTAACAATATCCCCCCTAGATCGTTGCATACTTATCTTCTCATTCTTCAGTTGTGGCGGCTGGATTCTCAGTAGCTTGCTTCTCGGGCTCTGTTGGATTTTCTTCGTTAGTTGTTGTTTCTGGTGGTGCCTCTGTCTCGGTTGGTGCTTCCGGAGTTTCTTGAGTAACAGTAGCTTCACAAGTTGGTTGGTCCTCCTTAGTGGCCTCATATGTGGATGAGGCCGGAGGTGTTGGTGTTGTTTGTGAGGTTGTGGTGGGTTCAGTTGTTGAAACAGAACTTCCTTCCTTCGTTCGCTCGTGCTTCTTTTTCTTCCTTGCTTCTTTCTTCTTTTGTTCCTTTTCCTTCCTCTTCTCCATTTTATCGACCATATCCAGCATTTCTCTCTTCAATCTCCAGGCACGTTCTACCGCTCTTTGAAATAACGCTGCCTCTTCCAAGTTTGCATTGCCTGCTCCAACATTAATACGGCTAGCGTTCAGCACAGTCAGGTCTGAGAGCCCAAACATAAACACATCCATTGGATCCAGAATGCGAATATCCACATTTTCATTCGACCTTATCACAGCTTCACCGGTCTTGCTGTCGTAAAACCATTTCTTGAAATCCTTGAGAGCGACAGGGATTTCTTCTGGAAGCTTAATTCTAGTGACAACTTTGGCTGGGTTGATCACCCACGTCACTTTTCCTTTTCCGGTAACAGGATCAATGGTGGTTTTTGATACTCTGCGTCTAGGGCGCTGCGGAGTGTGATTCGGGAAACCCTTGTTACATTCTTTGGCGATTATTCGTTCAAATCCCTCCCGATTCATCTGTCTTCATGGTTTAGTAAGTCTAGACGCCCAAGTTCTCGTAGATCCCACCTTGGAAGAGAGAAAAGGTCAAAGCCGGTCTGAAAATACTGTATAACTCCACCCCGTCTTTTCACCACGAACATTCCTCGAAGATTATCATACATCCAACTGATAATCTTATCGGCAGCTTTAGTCTTTTCCACAGTGATAACTTGATAAAAATCCGGAAGTCGTTCTCTCTCCTTCTTGAACCATTCGGGGTGCTCAGGAGCAAATGTCTTTCCATTCTCTTGTTCATAAAGAACCTCTTCCTCAAGACCCCATTCGAGAAATTTTGCTGGCATATCATCTCGATCTACTTCTTCTTCGTCACTTTCATTACCTTCCGATACTTTGTCAACTGACTCTAATCGCCTCTTCTTGGCTTCAGCCTCTTTTTCCTTTCGAGATGTTTCTTCTTCAATAAAAGCATCGAAGTCAAAGATTTCGTCGAAAGTGAACATGGGCTTGACCTTCATTTTATCACACACGTTTCGCATCATTTTGTACAATTTCTCTAGCCCTGCTTGCTGAAATCTGATGAACTGCAACTGCTTAGCCATGTACGCAGTCATTTCCTTGTTTTTCTTCCTCTGATCTTTGAGCTTTTCCCTGAGGATGTTTGTGTCGTTCACTTGATTTTTCAACAGACAGATTTCTTTTGCAACTGACGGCCCTGTGTCTTTAATTAGCTTGTCGTACAGTTCTTGAAAGGGGCGAACCCTTTGTGGAGGTACTGGCGGCCTTGAAATTCTTGTCAGCTTTACAGGAGTCTCTGTGGAAGGACCTTGACTTGCTTGGACTTCATCAGGATAGACAAGTAAGGTGTCAACAAACTCGTTCATTCTTTGAATTTCCTCAGGAACCGTTTCTGGTCTTTCAGAGGAGGATATCTCTTTTCTTTTCAATCTCTTTTCTCTTTCTCTTGCAGAGCGTGAATCACTTTCAAATCTCTGATGTGCTGTCGTTGTGCTTCTGACTCGCCTGCCCTAATACCTGCCTCCATAAATCGCTCACCACTTTCAGGCGCCCTTTTCTTTTTGGCAGGCTCGTCTTCAGCCGCCTGCTTTCCTTTCCTCTTTCCTTTAGCACTTTCTCCTTTTGAGGCTGCTTCAGCTTGAGCTTGCGCAGCTCGTTACTGTTTTTCCCGAACAACTTCTTTGTACTTCTTGTAAGCTTCCTTGACGATTGGTAATCTTTCTGCTCGGTACATCCAATCATGTAACAGCACCCATTCATTTGTCTTTATCTCAGTGTATTGACGGCTGGTGGGGACATGAAACTTGTAAGTGTTTCCATCATTCGGGAGATCCTTGTGTAGATCGTTGATAAGCATTTGAATGAATCGAGGATACATCGCCCACGTAGCTCCACTTGCATTTTCAAGCATGTAGTTGAATATTAAGCCCGAGAGGTTGAATTTCTGATTGACGCACAGATTCAACATAGCCGCCGACCATTCCAAGTTTAAACCGTCAAAGCCACCCTTTCGATGTGCCAGACTCATGGAGATCACATGAACAATAAATCTCCAGTCTCTGGTTAGTCCGCCTCTCTTTATTTCTTTCTTATGGCTGAAATCTCCAACATATCCCATTCTTCGAAAGCCGTCTAGTATATCATCTTGACTCAGGCTTAACGGATCTTGATCATTGTCTTGAAACTTTAGAACCTGGCGTATTCGCTCTTCAGTCACCTCTACCCTTTTGTTGCGAACCGTCGATACTATGCCTCTTTTGTTGTTGATTGTTTCTGCTTTAGCATTCTCCCAAAACTCTTTAATGTGGATATTGTAGACTATAACAGATGTCTCCACAGCATATCCGATCCTGCTGGAACGCACCCATCTGGTTACATCTTCAAAATCAGTAGGCACTTCGTCTAGATTTATACTTTGATTGTGCTTTAGCGTTTTATCCCATTCCAGATTCTTCACCATACTGCACATTACACGAAAAACGAGGCAAGTTAGAATGGATAATTACATGATAAACTATGCACAAAACAGTATTTACAAAAAGAATTTGGCAAAATTAACTTAAAATCGTCGCAAAGTCATGAAATGTCTTCGCTGGCACTAGTCCTCGAGACAAAATGCTAGATCAGCGTCTAAGTTCGCCAGCGAACATAGCGATGACAAGGTCTTGTTTCGGAGACGACTTGCCAGCGAAGACCATAAACTTCATCGCTATCCGGGCGATTTAGATTATGTGGCTGGATGCTCGAACTCGCGTTCGAGACTTTTGATTGTCGCTATCATCGCTCATGAACCAAGCTCATGTCTTCGCTAAGTTCGTCAGTTATCCAGTTAGCCAAATTCTGATTAGGTTTTTATTTTGCTGGCGAACTTAAACGATGACAAGGTCTTGTCTCCGGAAACAATTTACCAGCGAAGGTACCGAACTAGATCGCTACTCGAGCGAAATAGATCGTTCGCTGGTTGCTCGAACTCGCGTTCGAGACTTTTGATCTTCCCCACTTAAATTCGCTATCTTCGCCACATTCATGTTAATTTCGCTGGCTTCAAACTTTTCTTATTAAACCCTTGTTAAACCCTTAACAAATTTTCCCACTTTATCACTGATTCTACAAGTATTCATATCGTTCAAAGCAGATACATGACATTCCGATGAGTGACGAAAACCGGTCATATATAAGCAACATATATCATTAACAAATTTCAAGATATGTCAAGAACAATGTAGAGATACTTGAAACTCCAAACCCACATATCGATTGACACAAGGATTACTGATCTGAACGGATGAATATGTAGAATTTATGACAGAAAGAAGGATAAATTAGAACATACCTGATGATCTTGATTGAAACTGAATCTTGTGTTGATTTATTAGATTGACCGGAAAGTTTACTCGGGAAGAGATGAAACCGTTTTTGAAAGAAGTTTGAAAATTTTGGAATGGTAAAAGACGGTAAAAAAAATATATTTATATGTGAATTTAGGATAACCAGCGAACTTATAAGTTCGCTGGTATCTTAATTTCGCCGCCATGATTGCATTTTCAAATAGTTTTTAATTTCGCTCGTTGATTTCAAACTTTCTCGAAAAACGTGCCCATTTTTGATTAAAACATTGTTTATTTTGAAATATTCACAATAATGCTAAAAATTGGGCCATTTTGACTCCGAACTTCAAATTTCTTGCTTTGGGAGGTTCCACTTAATGCAAATTTCCTTGAAATATCCGACGCTCACCGAACTTACCTGCAGAAGATCATATTGCCAACACTTGCCAAATTCTTAATATATTATTATTATTTTACTAACCAGGGCACAAGAAAAACTGCCAGTATGTTTGTCCACTTAAATCCATGCATCCTTCTTTCAACATGCCTTCGGAGAGCGCTTTTATCATGTTTTCGGTAATATTGACAAGTCTTCGATGGCCCCCACACAAGCTATTGAGAATAGAATCATTACGCCCTCGTGAGTCCCACATTAGGACATACCCCTGCGATCAAGGTATGCACAAAGATTCTTCATAACAGGTGAGTATATTGGCTTCATTCTCTTCAACGATAGAACGGAGATCAGGTCTGTACTTTCGTACAACAGAGATTCCAAGAGCTATCGAGGGCTGAGACAGACAGTTCGGCTAACAGGTCAGTACCATCGTACAGCAGAGTTGCCAAACTGATCTATCAAAGGATTCTGGCCAAAAATGGCGCTTATTATGGATTTTGGCCAAGAATGGCGCTTATTAGAAAGGGTTTGGCCTTTTTTTTATTTTTTTTAAGGCACTTATTATTAAAAGAATATCATAGCGTCTAGGTCAGCATGTATCTGGATGCAGCAGAAGAACGACTATGATATCCTCCGAATGAATTACCAATATAAAGACCCGAAATCTCAGATTTTGGCAATCTATCAACGCAAGATTCAAGACCATTAAGCCATATGCCGCAACGTGTTACCCACTGAGATGCGTAATGTCTGAGAAAAGCCAGAATTCTTGTGTAGACATTATGTTTTGCTCCCTGACAGCAGTTTACTCGTTGGTGTTGCTGAATCTACCGACACGTCGTTGCTTGGTGCCCCGATTTCTTTTTGTTTTCTGTTTTGCAAGAAATGACAGAGTGTTAGCAACTTTCTATCACTTCTGTGACAACTCGAATTTCCAAGATTCGATTTTATATGTATTACACGATCATGTATTGACTAGTTGTTTATTTGCACGTTTGGTTGCCATGAAATTTTATACGTTTTGATTGTTTGACTGTACATAGTTGTTTGTTTGTTACATTGTGAAACTTGTAAATGTGTAAACTAGTTAGTGTGAAACACATTACATCACACAAACAACCTTCGAAGGATGTCCAACCTTCGAAGGAGGTCCACGAAACATGGCTCAAGGATCGAAGGATCACGAAACATATCCTTCGATCCGAAAGATTAACTTTCGGCTTGAAGGGTCTCGAAACATATCCTTCGGGCCAAGAAGAGATCCTTCGACATCTTTCGGCCCAGCCTTTCTAATGGGCTTGGCCCATTCCTGTGATACGTTTATATACGTGATGCATGTAAACCGGCAGTAGTTTCAAAAACCCTAGTTCCATTGTGTGTGAGTGTGACGGCATATAGCAGACCTACTCTCTGTTCGAAGGATTTCATTCCATAATCCAGATTTCCGGTTAGTATGTGATGTGGTTTATGATGCTTTGATTTCGTGATTTATAAATTGTCTTGCAATATATTGTTAATATGTTAATCGGATCTGTTTTGATGATGTTCAATGATAATGTTTTGTGGATCGGCTATGATAACCGGATGTGTATGTTAGTATTGCAATATGTTGTTAGAACCGGGCATTATTTGCACGATGATCGGATAATATACGAATTGAATTGTCATGGTCGTTAAGATGTTTATGTTAATCAGGTTTATTATCGGCCGAATATTGTAATCGGACATGTTTATGTAATCGGCACCTATGTGTAAATTGGATAGTTTGAATGATCTTGTTATTCAGATTAGGGTTCTTGATAAACATGGGAATTATGCTTGTTTGATCTTGTTGATGTTAGCTGATTTGTGAAAATTGTGTTAATTGATAATCGGATAAACTTGGAAACTGTGTGTAAACGTAACTGTTATTTGTCGAAGGATGGTAGTTACTCGAAACATAGTTGTGACCGAAAGATACATGTCCTTCGAACCATAGTAGTGTTGACCGAAGGATAACTTTGACCGAAAGATAGTTTGGACCGAAAGATAGCTTTGACCGAAAGATAACATTCGGTCCGAAGGATAATTGTGATAACTGTTGTCGAAAGATAATAGCTGGATTCGAAAGATACTAGGGATTTATGAACCTACTTTGAAAGATGGAATTATATGTTTGATTTATTTGGCATGCCATGCTTGATGAACGTTAACATTTGTATACGTGCAATAATACGTGTTGTGCTGATATGCAAACTGACTGCTATGTGAACATTAAATTGCATGCGTGCCATTGCGAACATGAACTGATTTGTTATACGTGCATACAATAGGACGTGATTAAATTCTTGTGAGTGCATAACCTAGCATACCGAGCAAACCAAGGTGAGTTCACACTCTTACCAAGGCATGGGATTCCCGGGGTGTTGGGAATGGGATTGAAAGGTTGATTAGATACACTATTGACACTATGACTAGACTACCACTTTACTATCCTCGGTTGTGAAGGATACCTATAGTTACGAGTAGTCTAGTGGTTATACAACGTGGAACACCACCACCAGTAACGTGGAACACCACCACCAGTAACGTGGAACACCACCACCAGTAACGTGGAACACCACCACCAGTAACGTGGAACACCACCACCAGTAACGTGGAACACCACCACCAGCAACGTGGAACACCACCACCAATAACGTGGAACACCACCACCAATAGAACATACAAACGGCCCAGTAGAGCCACCTGTTACAAACGAACTTACTATTACGCATTTACTTTCTGTGAACTCGCTCAACTAGTTTGTTGATCATTCTGTTACATGCCTTGCAGATCGTTAGGTACTTGGAGCTTGCACTGGAGAAGCGGGTCGTTGTGGACAAGGATCGTGGCTTTTCTGTTGAGCTATTATGACACTTAAAACTGTTAACTACTACTGGTTTATTTACTATGCTTCCGCTACATTTTGAAACGATGATTTGTTTGATCACCTTTTGTATTGAATGGATGGTTTTCAGTTATTTTACTTAATATTAAATGCATGTTCAATATGATTGGTGGCTTGATCCTGGTCAGTCACGCTCCCAAGCGGTGATACTCCGCGGGTGGATTTTGGGGGTGTGACAGATTGGTATCAGAGCCATTGGTTATAGAGAACTTGGTTTTAATATGGAAAAACGTTTTTATTAAAACCAGACTATAACCAGAACAGTGCTCTCAACGATCCACAACGACGCTTCGCTCCACGTGCAAGACTCAACTTCCTAGGTAATAAGGTTTATGTTTATTGCCTACATGCTAGAATTTGCATAGAACTTTGCTCGTAGTATGCTTACATTACCTTGCTCACAACTTGTCATTGCATGAGAATACTTATGTGCTTACACTCTTCTGTCATCGCACTATTCGCGAACCTTTCTCACTTATGCTGCCTTTGATGTGAAGATCAATGGCCGCACGAATTACCATGACTCAAGCCCAGCTAGAGGCTCTCGTTGCTGCGGCAGTTGCAGCCGCCCAAGCAGGTAGTATACCCTGCAGTATAGACACTAGGATCTTTAGATCCTACATTAATTCTCGTACTTAACTTTGCCCTATTCGTACACAATAGGTCAACCCGCTCAGCAACAACCTGGGTGCACCTTCAAGAATTTCATGGAATGTCGTCCTAGTTCGTTCAGTGGCACGGAGGGAGCAGTTGGACTCCTCCACTGGTTTGAAAAGCTCGAGTCGGTTTTCGAAATGTGTGAATGCCCTGAGGCTCGCAGGGTGAAGTTCGCCACTGGCACACTTGAAGGGATTGCGCTCACTTGGTGGAACGCACAAGTGCAGATCTTAGGGTTGGCAGCTGCTAACGCTACACCCTGGAATGAATTCAAAGAACTGATCAAGAGGGAATACTGCACTAGAGAAGACATTCACAAGTTGGAGGACGAGTTGTATAACTTGAAAATGGTTGGTTCGGAAATCGAAGCTTACACCAAGAGATCAAATGAGTTGGCTGTGTTATGTCCAACTATGGTGGACCCTCCATACAAGCGTATTGAGTTGTACCTCAAAGGTTTGGCACCAGAAATACAAAGCCACGTTACCTCGGCTAACCTCAACAATATCCAGGAAATCCAGCGTCTCGCTCATCGCATCACCGATCAGGCAGTGGATCAGAACAAACTGCCAAAGCGTATCAGTGCTACTGCAGCCACTACTGCTTCTACTACACTTGCTACTCCCAGCGAAAGTAAGAGAAAATGGGATGGGGATTCTAGCAAGGGATCAGCTTCAGTGCAGTCGCAAGCTCAACAGCGAAAGACAGACAGTTACCAGAGTCCCAGTCAGCACTCCTCAGGCAGCCACAGACAGGGAGGGTATCGAGGAAACCTTCCAAAGTGTAACACCTGCAACAAACATCACGGTGGCCAGTGTAATAAGGTTCGTTGTCAAAGATGCCTCAAGATGGGTCATGAGGCCAAAGATTGTAGAAGCGCTCGACCTGCGAACTAGAACCAGCAGCAGCTACCAGCACAACAGAATCAGCAACAGGGCAACAAGGGGTGCTATAATTGCGGTACAGAGGGTCACTTCAAAAGGCATTGCCCTCAGTTGAACAGGAACCGGAACAACAACAATCACAACAACAATCATAACAACAATCAGGGTAATGGTAACAACAACAACGGGGGAAACAACAACGGCAATGAAGCTCGTGGTCGTGCTTTTGTGTTGGGTCGAGGAGATGCAGTGAATGATCCCAATGTGGTTATGGGTAAGTTTCTTCTCGACGATATTTATGTTACTGTCTTATTTGATTCGGGTGCTGATACAAGCTATATGTCATTGAAAATGAGTAAATTATTAAAACGTACACCAACACCCCTAGACACCAAACACGTCGTAGAACTAGCCAATGGTAAAAGTGTAGAAGCCGCACAGGTAGTCAAGGGTTGTAGTATTGTTCTAGCGGGTCAGACTTTCTCGATTGATCTCATACCCATAGTTTTGGGTAGTTTCGACGTCGTCATCGGTATGGATTGGCTATCCCAACATCATGCGGAGATCTTATGCAAAGAAAAAGTTATTCGTATTCCTCGCTCCAGTCAGGAACCTCTCGAAGTACAAGGTGACAAGAGTGGTGCTGTGGTTGGCATCATCTCTTACTTAAAGGCGCAGAAATGTTTACGAAAGGGACATACTGCCATTCTGGCACTTGTCACTGACTCATCAGCAAAGGAAAAGAAGCTGGAGGATATACCAGTTGTGCGTGAATTTCCTCAAGTGTTTCCTGAAGATTTACCTGGTTTACCTCCTCATCGTCAAGTCGAGTTTCAGATTGAGTTAGCTCCTGGAGCAGCACCAATAGCCCGCGCACCGTATCGTTTAGCTCCAACCGAACTGGAAGAACTGTCGAAGCAGCTACAAGAGCTCTTGGAAAAGGGCTTTATTCGTCCTAGCTCTTCGCCTTGGGGAGCTCCAGTGTTATTTGTAAAGAAGAAAGACGGTACGTTCAGGATGTGCATCGACTACCGCGAACTCAATAAGGTGACGGTGAAGAACCGTTATCCTCTTCCGCGCATAGATGACCTATTCGACCAGTTGCAAGGGTCGTGTTACTATTCCAAGATTGATTTAAGGTCAGGGTATCATCAGCTGAGAGTCCGGGATGAGGACGTCTCCAAGACCGCTTTCAGAACTCGCTACGGTCATTACGAGTTTCTCGTCATGCCATTCGGGCTTACGAACGCGCCTGCAGTCTTTATGGATCTTATGAACAGGGTGTGCAAACCCTATCTCGACAAGTTCGTCATTGTTTTCATCGACGACATTTTGATTTACTCCAAGAGTCAGGAGGAGCACGAGCAGCACTTACGCCTTATCTTGGAACTTCTTCGAAAGGAGCAACTGTACGCAAAGTTTTCAAAATGCGACTTCTGGCTTCGTGAAGTCCACTTCTTAGGCCATGTGGTAAACAGGGATGGGATTCATGTCGATCCATCCAAGGTTGATTCGATCAGAAACTGGCCAGCACCACGTACACCGACAGAAATACGCCAATTCTTGGGTTTGGCGGGTTACTACAGGCGATTTATTAAAGACTTCTCCAAGATCGCGCAACCACTTACTATGCTAACACAGAAAGGTGTCGTTTACAGATGGGGTAATACGCAAGAGACCGCTTTTCAGTACTTAAAGGATAGGCTTTGCAGCGCACCTATTCTCTCATTGCCAGAGGGCACGGATGACTTCGTGGTTTATTGTGACGCATCGATACAGGGGCTTGGTTGTGTATTGATGCAGCGGGATAAAGTTATAGCCTACGCTTCTCGGCAACTCAAGGTTCATGAACGGAATTATACGACGCATGATCTAGAGCTTGGAGCTGTTGTTTTCGCGCTTAAGATATGGCGACACTACCTGTACGGTACCAAGTGCACGATTTACACCGATCACAGGAGTCTCGAGCATATTCTTAAGCAAAAGGATTTGAATATGCGTCAACGGAGATGGGTTGAACTTCTAAACGACTATGAATGCGCCATCAAGTATCATCCAGGCAAGGCCAATGTTGTGGCTGATGCCCTCAGTCGGAAAGACACCCTACCTAAGCGCGTGCGAGCGCTACAGCTTACTATTCAGTCCAGTCTTCCTGCACAGATACGAGCTGCTCAGTTAGAAGCACTGAAACCCGAAAACGTCAAAGCTGAAGCCTTACGCGGCTCAAGGCAACGCATGGAACAAAAGGAAGACGGCGCCTACTATGTAACGGGGCGTATTTGGGTCCCACTTTATGGCGGTTTACGCGAACTTGTAATGGATGAAGCTCACAAGTCTCGCTATTCGGTACATCCAGGGTCGGATAAAATGTACCACGACATCAGCACTACTTATTGGTGGCCTAGTATGAAGGCTCACATCGCTACGTATGTTGGAAAATGCTTAACCTGTGCGAGGGTCAAGGTTGAATATCAGAAACCAGCTGGTCTACTTCAGCAGCCTAAGATACCACAGTGGAAATGGGAGGAAATTTCCATGGATTTTGTTACAGGCTTACCTAGATCCCAGCGTGGGAACGACACTATTTGGGTAATCGTTGATCGACTCACATAGTCTGCTCACTTCTTGGCTATCAAAGAAACGGATAAGTTTTCTACACTAGCAGACATCTACTTGAAAGAAGTTGTTTCGAGGCACGGAGTGCCCACTTCTATTATTTCGGATCGCGATGCACGATTCACGTCAGAGCTTTGGCAAGCGATGCACAAATCCTTCGGCTCACGATTAGACATGAGCACAGCATATCATCCTCAGACGGATGGGCAGTCTGAGCGAACTATCCAAACTCTTGAAGACATGCTTCGGGCATGCGTTATAGACTTCGGCAACGGCTGGGAAAAACACCTCCCTTTAGTGGAGTTTTCATACAATAACAGTTACCACACCAGCATTCAAGCCGCTCCATTTGAGGCATTGTACGGACGTAAATGCCGGTCACCTCTCTGTTGGGCAGAGGTGGGGGATAGTCAAATTACGGGTCCAGAGATTGTTGTGGACGCCACAGAAAAGATAGCACAGATACGGCAACGCATGGCGGCAGCACGCGACCGTCAGAAAGCCTACGCGGACAAGCGTAGAAAGCCATTGGAATTTGAGGTCGGGGACCGGGTTTTATTGAAAGTTTCACCCTGGAAGGGTGTGGTTCGATTTGGTAAACGAGGCAAACTGAATCCGCGATACGTCGGACCATTCGAAATCATAGAGAAGATTGGCAAAGTAGCCTACAGATTAAACCTACCGGCTGAACTCGGTGCAGTTCACAATGTATTTCACGTGTCGAATCTGAAGAAATGCCTATCAGATGAGACCCTTATAGTTCCTTTTAAGGAACTCACTATCGACGAGCGGTTGCAGTTCGTCGAGGAACCAGTTGAAATCACGGACCGGGATGTTAAGGTCCTCAAACACAAGAGAATCCCTCTTGTTCGAGTTCGTTGGAACTCCCAGCGTGGTCCAGAGTATACCTGGGAACGCGAAGATCAGATGAAAGAAAAGTATCCCCAGTTATTCGAAACCAATGCATCCACTTCTGAGGCTGAAGCTACTACTACTGAATTTCGGGACGAAATTCCAAATCAACGGGGGGATGATGTGACACCCCAGGAAAACCAGTGAATGATGTAACTTACCTAGCTTCCTCAGTGAGTGCGTACCAAATTTCGGGACGAAATTTCTTTCAAGATGGGGATAATGTGACAACTCGAATTTCCAAGATTCGATTTTATATGTATTACACGATCATGTATTGACTAGTTGTTTATTTGCACGTTTGGTTGCCATGAAATTTTATACGTTTTGATTGTTTGACTGTACATAGTTGTTTGTTTGTTACATTGTGAAACTTGTAAATGTGTAAACTAGTTAGTGTGAAACACATTACATCACACAAACAACCTTCGAAGGATGTCCAACCTTCGAAGGAGGTCCACGAAACATGGCTCAAGGATCGAAGGATCACGAAACATATCCTTCGATCCGAAAGATTA
Source organism: Helianthus annuus (assembly GCF_002127325.2). Classification (NCBI taxonomy): domain Eukaryota; kingdom Viridiplantae; phylum Streptophyta; class Magnoliopsida; order Asterales; family Asteraceae; genus Helianthus; species Helianthus annuus. The sequence goes on from NC_035447.2 coordinate 132,450,434, forward strand.
ACTTTCGGCTTGAAGGGTCTCGAAACATATCCTTCGGGCCAAGAAGAGATCCTTCGACATCTTTCGGCCCAGCCTTTCTAATGGGCTTGGCCCATTCCTGTGATACGTTTATATACGTGATGCATGTAAACCGGCAGTAGTTTCAAAAACCCTAGTTCCATTGTGTGTGAGTGTGACGGCATATAGCAGACCTACTCTCTGTTCGAAGGATTTCATTCCATAATCCAGATTTCCGGTTAGTATGTGATGTGGTTTATGATGCTTTGATTTCGTGATTTATAAATTGTCTTGCAATATATTGTTAATATGTTAATCGGATCTGTTTTGATGATGTTCAATGATAATGTTTTGTGGATCGGCTATGATAACCGGATGTGTATGTTAGTATTGCAATATGTTGTTAGAACCGGGCATTATTTGCACGATGATCGGATAATATACGAATTGAATTGTCATGGTCGTTAAGATGTTTATGTTAATCAGGTTTATTATCGGCCGAATATTGTAATCGGACATGTTTATGTAATCGGCACCTATGTGTAAATTGGATAGTTTGAATGATCTTGTTATTCAGATTAGGGTTCTTGATAAACATGGGAATTATGCTTGTTTGATCTTGTTGATGTTAGCTGATTTGTGAAAATTGTGTTAATTGATAATCGGATAAACTTGGAAACTGTGTGTAAACGTAACTGTTATTTGTCGAAGGATGGTAGTTACTCGAAACATAGTTGTGACCGAAAGATACATGTCCTTCGAACCATAGTAGTGTTGACCGAAGGATAACTTTGACCGAAAGATAGTTTGGACCGAAAGATAGCTTTGACCGAAAGATAACATTCGGTCCGAAGGATAATTGTGATAACTGTTGTCGAAAGATAATAGCTGGATTCGAAAGATACTAGGGATTTATGAACCTACTTTGAAAGATGGAATTATATGTTTGATTTATTTGGCATGCCATGCTTGATGAACGTTAACATTTGTATACGTGCAATAATACGTGTTGTGCTGATATGCAAACTGACTGCTATGTGAACATTAAATTGCATGCGTGCCATTGCGAACATGAACTGATTTGTTATACGTGCATACAATAGGACGTGATTAAATTCTTGTGAGTGCATAACCTAGCATACCGAGCAAACCAAGGTGAGTTCACACTCTTACCAAGGCATGGGATTCCCGGGGTGTTGGGAATGGGATTGAAAGGTTGATTAGATACACTATTGACACTATGACTAGACTACCACTTTACTATCCTCGGTTGTGAAGGATACCTATAGTTACGAGTAGTCTAGTGGTTATACAACGTGGAACACCACCACCAGTAACGTGGAACACCACCACCAGTAACGTGGAACACCACCACCAGTAACGTGGAACACCACCACCAGTAACGTGGAACACCACCACCAGTAACGTGGAACACCACCACCAGCAACGTGGAACACCACCACCAATAACGTGGAACACCACCACCAATAGAACATACAAACGGCCCAGTAGAGCCACCTGTTACAAACGAACTTACTATTACGCATTTACTTTCTGTGAACTCGCTCAACTAGTTTGTTGATCATTCTGTTACATGCCTTGCAGATCGTTAGGTACTTGGAGCTTGCACTGGAGAAGCGGGTCGTTGTGGACAAGGATCGTGTCTTTTCTGTTGAGCTATTATGACACTTAAAACTGTTAACTACTACTGGTTTATTTACTATGCTTCCGCTACATTTTGAAACGATGATTTGTTTGATCACCTTTTGTATTGAATGGATGGTTTTCAGTTATTTTACTTAATATTAAATGCATGTTCAATATGATTGGTGGCTTGATCCTGGTCAGTCACGCTCCCAAGCGGTGATACTCCGCGGGTGGATTTTGGGGGTGTGACAACTTCCTCTCGCAGGAGTCAGATATAAGCAATCATTTTGAGTCCATTTGCCCGAAAATAAAATTTTAATAAGAAAATCGTTTTGGTGAGCAACGCTTTCCGATACTTGTTTTACTATCAACAAACCTCTTTTTTTTTTTTAACAACACATTTTGATCACAAGATTCATTTCCAGTCAAGGAAATTGACCATTTCCAACCAGGTTACCAACTGGTTGAATCGGGTTTTATCAAAGGCTTTCGTGAAGATGTCGGCTCGCTGCTGTGTTGTATCCACTGGCACCACTTGAATATATCCCTTCTCGTAAGCATCTCGAATTGCATGAATTCGAATCTCGATGTGCTTTGTTCTTGAGTGGTGTGTGGGATTCTTCACAATTCCTAGAGACGCTTCTTTGTCGATGAATATAGGAGTCTTCATGATGTTGATTCCATAATCCAGTAATTGATTTTGTATCCAGAGAACTTGTGAACAGCAGCTGTAGGCCGCGGTGTATTCTGCTTGAGCGGTTAAGGTGGACACCGTTGTTTGCTTCTTGCTTTGCCATGAAATCAGACGATTCCCCAAGAATTGATATCCTCCTGATACAGACATGCGATCTACTTTACAACCTGCATGATCACTGTCAGAATATGCAATAAGATCAAAATTACTATCTTTAGGATACCAAAGACCTAGTTTCGGAGTTCCTTTGAGATAGCGGAAGATGCGCTTTACGGCGATTTCATGGGATTCCTTGGGATTCGTTTGAAAACGAGCACAAATACAGACTGCCCACATGATGTCCGGCCTGCTAGCCGTCAAATACATCAGAGAACCGATCATCGAGCGATAGAAGGACTTGTTTACTGATTTTCCTTGAGGATCCAGAGTGAGCTCTGTCTGAGAGGCGAACGGGGTGCTTGCAACTTTACAATCGTTCATGTTGTACTTCGTGAGAATATCCCGAATATACTTTGCCTGATGAATAAGAATCCCATCCTCCTTTTGCTTCACTTCCAGCCCTAGGAAGAAATTCAGTTCTCCCATCATGCTCATTTCGAATTTTGCTTTCATGACGGTCTCGAATTCTCTGCACAGCGACTCGTTGGTTGACCCGAAGATAATATCATCGACATAGATTTGAACCAGCATTACATCCTCCCCAATCTTTTTGGTAAAGAGAGTCATGTCGATCTTTCCTCTGGTGTATCCACACTCTAACAGGTATGTGGACAAAGTCTCGTACCAAGCACATGGAGCTTGGTGAAGACCATAGAGAGCTTTGTCCAGCTTGAAGTATCTTCCAGGAAAATGTGGGTCTTCGAACCCTGGAGGCTGGCATACGTACACTTCTTCTTTTACTTTCCCATAAAGAAAAGCACTCTTGACATCCATTTGGAAAACTTTGAAATTTCGATACGATGCATAAGCCAGAAATATTCTGATTGCTTCTAGTCGAGCAACTGGAGCAAATACTTCTTCGTAGTCGATTCCTTCTTCTTGACGAAAACCCTGCACCACCAATCTGGCCTTGTTCTTGATCACCACTCCACGATCATCCATCTTGTTTCGAAAGACCCATTTAGTGCCAATTGGAAACTTTCCTTCAGGTAAATCTACTAGTTCCCAAACTCTAAGTTTCCTGAACTGAGACAGCTCTTCTTGCATTGCCTGAACCCAACTGGAGTCTTGAATAGCGTCTTCGATGTCACGTGGAACTGATTGCGATAGAAAAGCTGCGAAGAGACCTTTGTTGATGCTAGACGACTGCCCGCGTGTACGTACTCCTTCTTCTACTGCTCCGATGACATTTTCAAGAGGATGATTTCGATTTGTCTTGTATCCGGCATTTGTCAGAGTTTCAATTTGCTGCGGAAGGTTGGTGAAGTGTTCATCCACATAAATCACTGGTGGATCATCTTCTTGAGTTGGCTCATTTACATTCGCCTGTGAAGAAGAAGCACCGTTTTCTTGGGTGTTCTCAGGCGAAGTGTCACCAGTTGCATCATTCACAGCCAAAATCGGGTTAGCAGTTGATGGAGATAGACGAGTGGTAAATGGAGTCAAACCAATGTCGGATGAGTCAAACAAAGGTTCAACCTGAGTGTCTTCAACAGGTTCATTCTCTGGGACTATCTCCGGAATTTCAAAGTTGTTGAAGATCACACCCACATCATAGAACCAATCTGGAGTACTTCCGGTGTTGGTGCAATTTCCTTCTTGAAAGTCAACATAGTAAGATTCAATCACCATCTTCGTTCGTTTGTTGTAAACACGGTAGGCCTTCTGTGTGGATGAATACCCCATAAAGTAGCAGATATCACCCACTGCTTCAAATTTGATGAGATTTTCTTGAGTGTTTAAAAGAGTGCACGAACAGCCGAATGGTCTGAAGAAGTCAATAAGTGGCTTTCTTTTGAAGAGAAGTTCATATGCTGTCTTTCCATGAGGTTTCACGATGAGTACCCTGTTTAGAACGTAGCATGCCGTATTAACTGCTTTTGCCCAGAAAATAATTGGAAGCTTTGAGTCCACCAGCATGGTTCGTGCAGCTTCGATCAGCGTTCTATTCTTGCGTTCAGCAACTCCATTTTGTTGGGGAGTTCTGGCTGCACTGTATTGGAGATGAATTCCCTTTTCTGCACAGAACGATACGAAGGTCTGATTTTTGAACTCAGACCCGTTGTCGCTTCTGATAGACTTCACTTTTTGCTTGGTCACGTTTTCAATCAGCGGAATGAATGATTTTAAAACTTCAGCTGTCTCGCTTTTTGCTTCAAGAAAATATACCCATGAAAACCGAGAGAAATCATCTGTTACAACCAAACATTAAGAACTTTTAGCAAGACTTTTAACACTGATAGGACCGAAGAGATCCATATGCAACAATTGAAGTGGTGCAGATATCGTGTTCACTGCTTTGGACTTGTGCGGTTTCTTATGCTGCTTTCCCTGAGCGCATGCAATACATTTTTCAGAAAATGGAAATTCTTTAATTGGAAGACCTCTAACTAAGTTTAACTTAGAGAGTTTGTTCCTATTTTTGAAATTTACATGGCCCAGTCGTCTATGCCAAAGCAGTGACTCCGATTCTGAAGCTTTGGAGATTAAGCAGGTCAAGTTGTCATTTGTCTTGGCATTTTTCATGTTGAGCACGTATGTGTTGTTCTGTCTTGGAGCAGTGAGCATGATCATTTCTGCAGGAACAACATAACCGGGCTTCAGGAACAAGCATTCCATGTCATTGAAAAGCACCGAGATTCCTTTATCGCAGACTTGAGAGACACTCATGAGATTGTAACACAGCTCTGGAACATAGTTGACATTCTCAAGCGTGAGGGCTTCGGACACTACATCTCCTACTCCAACAATCTTTCCTCCCTTCTCGTCTCCAGCGAAAGATACGAAATCACCATCAATAAAGCGAAAGTTCTTCAACAATTCCTTCAACCCAGTCATGTGCCTTGAACATCCGCTGTCGACGTGCCAAATGTATTCCATGAGCATCCGAAGCCATTTCTGCAATTTATTCAAGTCCTTGTCAGCCTTTTCCTTTGATGAATCAACTTTCATGGCTACCGCTTGGACCTTATCCTTGCCTTTTTCAGATGTCTCTTTAGCAACATACTTCTCTGTTTGATCACAAGGCTCCACTGAAGTAAGAATGCTTTTCAATCCCTTGTCAGCAGCATTGTCTCCAGTCGGAATTCCAGCTGTCTGCTTCTCAAACTGCCTTGTAGATGATCCACCTGAGATCTTGGCCATCAGGGCTTTGTTAACTTGCTCCTTTGCTTCAGTGATTTCTTCACTCCAATCATAGTCTTCAACGACTAAAGCTTTTGGTGTGCTAGGAGATGCATTGTTTTTGTTCTCTTCAACTGTGATTTGCTTTACAGTAGTAGTGGTTTCACTGTTTCCTTCCTTCAACAGAGGACAATCGCGCTTGAAGTGTCCTAGATTCTTGCAGTTGTAGCACCTCAGCTTAGATTTGTCAAAGCCAGCTTTTCAAAGACCCAAACGTTTGCCTGTCTTGTCTTGAAATTTCTTTAACCTCAAAGTGATCATGGCCATTTGCCATTTCAGATTCATTTCTTCCATATCATCTGGATCAACTTGATACATGTCTTCAGCAGTGAACATCTCCTTTTTCATTTCCCCAGACATTAGGGCTTCGTAGCTGCTCAGAAATGTGTTGAAGAGTGCCACAGTTTCAGTGGATACTTTTAACGCTTGAGTATCAACAGTGATGGTCTTCTCAACGAGTTGTGGGGCTTTTGATGCGCTTGCGGAAGCGTTTGCGTAAATTAAGTCAGAAGCTTGTGGAGTGATGCCCCCTGAAGCAAGAAATGCCACATTCTTCAATCCAGCTGAGGTTTGAGTTGACTTAGGTTGATATCCAGCAGTGTTCATCTCTCTTTTGTTGACGTCCATTTCAAAGGCTCTTAGGGTGTTGATCAGATCTGACAGAGTGACAGGATTAGGATTGTTGAGGAAATCCTTCTTGATCATCATGCATTGTAGGCTCCATTCCTTGGGGAGTGAATCAAGCAACTTCTTTATTGCAGCACGATTTGTAACAGGATTTCCCGCCTTCTTCATTTTGGTCATCATGTTCAAAAAGCGACTAATGTGATCAGAAAGACTTTCTCCACGAACTCCGCAAAACATGTCGTATTGTTTCTGCACCATATCTCTCTTGCTTTCGATCAGTTCTTCATTTCCTTCATAGTACTCGATTAATGTATTCCAGAGTGCATTTGCAGTTCGGTGTTCCTCAAACATGTTGCAATCGTTGGTTGATAGAGCCATGGTTAGAGCAACGTGTGCGCGACGATCACGTTGAATGAGAGCCTTGTCTTCATCAGTGAAGGTAGTAGCGTCATTGTTAGCAACTACTGCATCTCCTCGAACTACCGTTGGAATGTGAGGTCCAGCGGTAACAGAGAGCCACAGATTGTAATCCGTGTACTCGAAGAACGATTGAATGCGAGTTTTCCAAGTGCTAAAGTCTTCCGCCCCTTTCAACTTTGGTGGACGAGTGGTAGTTCCAGTCTCAAGTTCAGCTTGTGCAATTGGACTTAGTTGATTTAGCAACATCTTTGCTTGTTTTAGACAAATTTTAGCTGATCAGAACTTAAATTCGCTGACAAGTCGCAGGTTAACCGGCTAGAGGCTTAACTTCGCTGGTAAATGAAGACACTTGTTCACCTTCGCTGACTGATCCTCGACCTTCGCCAGAGATTTGAGCAGTCCTGCACGAGCGATCAAGATAACTTCGCTGACAAATCAAAACACAGACAGATGTTAGGTTAATATCACCGATAACCGTGATAAGAATGCTGTGGTTCAATATCACAGTTCGCGAAGTCGCCTTCGATAATTTCGCTCAGGGGACACTGAATACTATGTCGCTAATGATCGGTAACTTCGCTCGAATGGTAGTCGGCAAAATTAGCGATTATGCGATGAAATCCTCAACGATTTGATCTAGTTCGCTATATTCAACGCTGAGGTCGCTGTATTCAAAAATTAAATTCGCTGTGTTCAAAAATTGTTCGCTGTCTTCAAGATAATTTCGCTGGACAGAGGGTTTAACACGAACTAAAACCCTCTAATCACTCAAAGACATCTCAAAAACCATGTTTTGATGCAACAAAATGTCCAAAATGACTCCCTAATCAAGTATTAACAACAACCTATCGATTAAACACACCAAATCAATCCATTTTAAGCTCAAAAATTTGAAAAACCTTGAAACTTTGAAAAACCTTCAAAACAATGAAAAATCTTAACAAGAACACAACAACCAAGAGCACAAAGGCTCTGATACCAAATTGTAGATCCCAAAACGTATCCGGATCACAGTGGTTGGTTGTTTTAACCCATAACACCTATTGATTAGGTGTTTGAGATATGAAAAGTTAAGAAATATCAAAGATGAAGGGAAGCTAATGGATTAATGAATACAACAAGTGTTGTATTGAATCCAAACAATGAGATATAGCAATAAACAACCTTGGATATCAGATTTGAGCACTAGATCAGCAAGAGAAAGTAACAACACCAATATTCATTCAAGAGCCAAAAGCTTGGCTAGGTTACAATGCTTGGGGTATTTATAGTGAGCTCATGACTTGCCAGCAAATTTATAAATTTGCTGGAATCTTAACTACACCAAGTCAGGATTCCTAATTCTAGAGAATTACAAAACAAGCCCCTATACATTCAAAATAGCTACAAACTGAGACCAAACTGATCCAGCACAAGTATCAACGATCTCAAAAGTTCTAACAAGAGGCTTGTAGTCCATGAAAGTTTGAAAGTGCACACGCGAGGCTGAGTGGGTGCAGGTTGTCCTGTCGCGTAAAACAAAGCGAACATATTTAAGAATGATTAAGACTATATGAGAGTAGGATCTAAATATCCTAGAATGCCTAGTATACCTCCAGGATGGGCTGCCAAAGCCGCAGCCACGATGTTGATCAGGTTCGTCAGCTGATCCTGCGTCATGTTGACGTTGCCTCTTCCTCGGCCGCTCATTGTCTTCACATCCAAAAAACACAGTATTAGAATGACATCGGGAAGATTGAGAGAAGTGAGATAGAAAGATGTCTAACTATAATACGTATGCTTCTAAGCACCTCTTAGAATAGAACCATATAAGTAGTATAATGTATCACTAAGTATACTATCACGTAATACATTAAGCAAGTAGTAAGTAGGCATATACTTATGTTGAGTAGTCTTAAAATGCTGAGTGTTGCACTTGGAGTGTGGTGTCATCGCGGAACGATCATTAATATAACTGGTTATAGTTTGGTTTTTTTTTCTCAAAAAGACTTTTTTCTTTGAAAAAAACCAAGTTCACTATAATTGATGGCTTTGATACCAATCTGTCACACCCTCAAATCCCACATGCGGAGTATCACCGCGAGGCGTGTGACTGCCCAGGACTAAGCCACCAATTACATTGAACATTTATTATAAGTAGAATAAAACCATCATCACAATAATTAGTGACAAAATGATTAAGTCTAAAACGAAATAAGTTTGAAATAAAGTTCAAAACATAGCAAGTTTAAAGAAGAGTCCAAATATTTAGCGGAAGCATTAAGTTCATAAGTAGTTTAAAACATTAGTTCTAAAGTAGGAATCCGACAACGGATTCTAGATGACCACCACAATGCTCCAAGCAAACTCCAGTGCAGCATCTACGGACTTGTAAGCATGCAATACTGTGTCAACGTAAAGTTGGTGAGTTCACTGTTCTTGAAAAAGGTTTTCTTGTTTTATCCAAAAACATCACTTTATGAATTTACCATGTTATCAACAAATGCCATGGGGAGCTACCCCATATATGAACCACTAAATTGTGCAGTACCGAAACTTTGACGTAAGTGTTACTTTGCCCTTTTGGTCAAACTTAATAGCGCTATCAACTAATATCCCGTTCGCCTTGGACGGTGATTAATCGGTATAAGTGAAAAAGGGACTTTCATGGTAGAATTTCGTTTAGTGTATGAAGTTCCCAAACCTTTAGGAATGCATGCTTTATGAATATCATTGAATTATCATACCATTACCTTGGTATATGAAGTTCCCAAACCACCGGGAATACATGCTTATAGTTTAGTGTGAACTCACCATAGGTTGCTTGGTATATAGTATATTTATCCTAAGCTTGGTCAACGACGTCCTATTATGGTTACCAACGTTAGGACCGTATGAAAGTAATTCACGTATTTCACAAGTAGCGTACTAGTAATACCCATTTATGTTCATGAAAGTACGGTATATTGTAACAGTAACAGTTACACAAATAAGGAAACAGTTGAGGGAGTGCGCGGTCTAGTAAATCATCTTGGGCTTCTTCATAGTGTGCGACTCAATAGTAGTGTGCGACCCACTATAATTCAACCCAAGGTTTTGCAGACAAAGATGAACTACTGTGCGGCCCACTGAAAACATGGTCCATTATAACAAGGTGTGCGGCCCACTCATCAGTGTGCGGTCCACACTAAGGTGTGCGACCCACTGATGAGTGTGCGGTCATGCAAGGCAGGGTTGTACACTGTGCCTAGTGACTTGTACTTGATGAATGTGCGGATCACTGAGTGTACGGTCATGCACACATGACTTGTACCTTGTGCAACAGGGGTCGTACACTAGGGAGTGTGCGACCCCACTGAGTGTGCGACTCAGAATGGATCCCCTTGTACATTGTGCACAATGAATGGTACATTCCAGAGATGTGCGGTCCTGTTGTAGCCTCTTGTACATTGAGCATCAGGGGTTGTACACTTGGGAGTGTGCGACCCCTGAGTGTACGGTATGCATAGTGTTTGTACACTATGCAGCTTATGTTGTACATTTACACAAACAGGATTCAACCAAACAAACCAACTTATAATTCTTCAAATCATTTATCCTAAATTTATAAGATTTATTATCCATTTTATCCATCCTAAGCAGATTCACAATCTCATTATTATACAATCCTCAAATCATCAATCATTAGAATATACATGTTCCAAAATTCTAATCTTTATATCATGGGTTTGTTCATCCAAGTAATTATTAAATTATCCTTATACACTATGAAATCAAAACAGTGGTATATCCTACTCCTTAACATTCTGTGAACACACTATAACATTTCTAGCATCATCCGAAAGCAATCATTAAAATAGTTTGCAAAACATCATGGTATACAAAAACATACGAAAGTTCAAATCTTTCTAACTCATTCATACTCATAGAACCAATTATGACACTTTGGAATACATATTAAAACCCTATTTCATTCACCACATTATGAATCTTTCCTATTTACATTTCTTGAAGCTTATAGCTATACTTATTAAGAACATTAATTCACCGTTCATCTTTCATTTACTTCTTTTACAAACAATCAAATGGGAACACCTACTTTTTCAAGAAATGGCATTATCAACAGTTAGAGTTACCAACCTGAAATGTGAGAACAAGAGTTTAAGAGACGAAGTGTGTGAGCTGGCAGGAGAATCCTCACAAGGAAATCTGCAAATCTTCTGAATCTCTTCGAAAAATGAATAGACTAGGGTTTTTCCCAAAAGGGAAAGATTACTAAAAAATGAAGAGAGAGAGAGAGAGAGAGAGAGAGAGATGGTGGCGGCTGAGGAATGTTTTTGGGGAAAAGGTTCCTAGGGTTTAGGGTAGGATACCGTTAAATAGCCACACTCCATATGTCGTGCTTTCGCTTAATGGTATCCAGCTGTAATGTATGCCGCACACATTAATCCTCACATGTGTGCGGTCTTGACTTGAGCTGAGGTGTGCGGTCAGAAGATGTGGTCCAAGACTTAACCACTGTGCGGATTATTAAGGTTGGGCTCAATAGGGTACATGCCCAACTATTTATAAGTGTGCGAGTTTGATAAGAGTGTGCGGCTGCTCAGTATGTGTGGCTGGACTATCACAATAACAATACTGATAATATTAATAATAATCTTTACACATTAACACATACATATTCTAATATTTAAAACCCTTTTTATATTAATATCACTTAACAATTAACATTGTTACACATAAAAGGAATAGTATGAAGTGGCACGTGTGAGTTGTCACATTGGGTCCACTACATGGTCATTAAATATATAACAATAAAGGATACTATAACTAAAAGCTTAATTGTACAAGTGACGTACCTCGGTTTTGATTTCTTTGTTGCTAACTGTGACTCGAACCTTCTTCCTTTATCCCTATGCATATCCGTTTATATTTAGAATTCATGTCTCATGCTCACTTCACATATATTCTTGAATGTGAGATCATAAAGCTTAACACATATGTCATTTATATACTCAAATCAAGATCATTTTTCATCAAACACTTGGTGTGCGTACCACTCACAAGGCATAATTTACAAGTGCTCTATGCATATCCTTACTAGTTCACATCATGAATCATCAAATCAACCAAATTCACATAATCCTTCATTCTATGTCAAATTTATCTAACAATACTCTAATACATACATATTGATACATCAATATTACACAATTTTGCTACTACATGATCACCATATCTGATCATGCTACTGCAACAAGTGGGTTTCACTTCAAGTCATTCATATAACCGAATTCAAGCATAAATCATCTTCTACATGATGATTTTAACCAATATTCCAGCTTAATTTTATATAATTTCACGGATTGATTACAACCCACTTCACCAAGAACATCAAATCATACAATTTAACTTACCTTATGTTGAAGATACTTAGATGGTTAAGGATCTAAGCACATGCATTCGAATCTTGCCCTAGAACACTTCCAATTTGCTAAATTTTTTTGTTGGTGGAGAAGAGTTCCCCCTTCTCTTGCTCTCTTTCTTGTGACACATACACATACACACACACTCCACTATTATTTTTCTTCATTTTTTAATAAATTAATTTTTCCAAATGTACACCTTTTACCCCTAAGCTTTGATAGATTTTATTATATGTCCCATGTGGTTTCCCTTTACTTAAAATAAAGGGCATCTTAAGTAACCAAGTTAACTAATCTTCCTTACCATACTTTGTATTTTATTTTAAAACTTCATTTACTTTTTAATGGGTTCGAGACTAGTTATTAATACTTCCTTCTATATTATTTTAAATACTGAGATATTATCATATAAGCATTTTGGGGTGTTAAAGACAAGTCTTGATTTTTGGAACACCGAAGTCACCCTAAGTTGAGGAAACGAAGGTGTGTGAGTTGTGGACTCAATTGTTGGGTTGGATTCGGAATTTATAGGATACATTATATATTATAGTCAAATGTAAAGTAAGGTACCCTGAAATGGTCACGCAAGGAGGTAGGATGATCGACTTCCGTTAAACCTCATTATATGATTCATCAAAGTACAAAATCATCAACTTAGTTGATGATTTCAGTTGGTCATGACTAAAATGGATGTACATAAATTACTAAGTAGCCAAATGAGGAAAACCCGACGTGTACATACCTAACATGGTAAGTGTTGGAAACGAGGTGGGGTTGGTTCATTTTGGTCCTTGAAAGCTACTTGGAATATTGTAACATCTAAGTCACCAAGTCACCAAGTGAGCTCAAACTAGACTAGTGCATTCCAAACATGGCAAATGTTTGGAGACTTGGTTTAGTTTGGACACTTTTTTACTAATAAGTATACTTGGTAACTTAGGTGTAAGGTTGGCTATCAAATCATACAAGTGATGTAGTGGAATCGTAGTTGGAAGAACCAAGCTCCATTGTTCACACTTTACCCAAGCACAAGTCTCACAACATAGAAGCTGTTGTGAGCTTGAATGGTTTCAACACTTGTAGGTTGCTTGGAACTTTTTTAAAATAGAAAGTTTAGGAGGTATTAGGACCTCTATTCTCATGGAAATCAACCACACTCAAGCCCCACAATCATGAGTTTGATTGGGGATAAGGTAGGCACAAGATTTCCACAAAATTAACATGAACAAGAACTTGTAGTAAAAGTTAAATCAAAACAGAAAGTATAACCACTTTAGACATCTTTTCTGGAGTTGTACCACCTTGTAACGCTATGGTGAACATTGGGTAACAATCCTAGATGTTATCCAAGTGATTCGAAGTAAGAATTTATGCAGAAGAGAAATGAAAAGTGAGTTGAAAGCTCACTTTTAAACTTATGTATAATCTGCCTTCCACTTGCAATTTCAATAATCTAGGAGTTTTTTAGAGTGATTATAGTGTGGGAAAAGTGAAAATGAAGGTGTAGGAGGCTTGTTTATATAGTGGTTGCTTAGGGTTTGTGTTTTGATAAGGTTTGAAGGTGACTAGGGAAGAAGAGATGTGGGAAAAGGTGACCAACCCGTTTGCACAAAACAACTTTCTGCGGATCAAAGGTCCATGCGTCGCGCGGCGGGGTGCAGAGCTAGCCCACACGACGCGGCGTGTTGTATTTCTAAATTTTGTTGATTTTTGTACAGGTTTGGCCCTTGTATTTGTGTGGTTATGTTATTTTATGTCGCAAATTGTATTTTAGCATGTTTTCAAGTATAGGAAACGTATGTAAACGTGTGATGAATATTGTGTATGCATGATTGACATTTCGAATGTATAATAAGTTTGGGTTTTGCACGAAAACACGTATTTGACGATTGAGTGTATATAACACAAGTATGATTGATATAAATGTGAATTTCCTTTATGATCGAAGCCTCGGATTACAAAATTGGAAATGAAATCCGAATACAAGTTTCTAGAAATAGAAATGTGAATACAAGCATCTAAAATTAGAAAATACTAAATTCGGAACGCTAAAGACTTCCCTACTTTAGGAAATTTTGTCCTGAAATTCATTCAAGAGGAAGACTCAAAAAACAGTGTGGGTACTTGGCCTTCATATCTCTTTCGAGTTCCCAAGTGAACTCGGCACCATACTTTCCTTCCCAACAAACCTTGACAATAAGAATGCGACTACGCCTAACCTTTTCGGTTTCACAATCCATGATCACTACTGGTTTTTCGATGAAGTGCATGGACTCATCAATGTGTATGCCCTCGAGTGGAATGTGAAGTCCTTCTTTGACTAAGCACTTCTTGAGATTGGAGACATGAAACGCTGGATGAACGTTGTTGAGCTCTAGAGGTAAGTCTAGTCGATACGCTACCTTGCCGATCCTTTCGAGAATCTTGAAAGGACCTACAAAATGAGGAGCGAGTTTGCCTTTCTTACTAAAACGGACGACTCCTTTCCAAGGGGATACCTTGAGGAGTACTTGATAGCCAACATTGAATTCTAAGGGCTTGCATCGCTTATCGGCGTAACTCTTTTGTCGACTTCTTGCCTTGAGTAATTTGTCATGAATCTGCAAGATCATGTCCGTCGTTTCTTGTATGAGCTCGGGACCAGTGATTTATGTTTCGCCGATCTCGTGCCAACAAATAGGCGAACGACACTTACGACCTTACAAGGCTTTAAATGGAGCCATTTGGATAGTAGAGTGGTAACTGTTATTGTACGAGAATTCAACCAGTGGTAAATGTACGTCCTAATTGCCACCAAAGTCAAATATGCACGAACGAAGCATGTCCTCGAGACTCTGGATAGTACGCTCGGTTTGACCATCCGATTGGGGATGGAAAGCCGTATAAAGATTTAGTTGAGTGCCCAAAGTGATTTGAAAAGTTTTTCAAAGGAGAGAAGTGAAACAACCATCGCGGTCCGAAATGATATCGATAGGATTACCATGATGGCAAATGATCTCTTCAGTGTGGATGCTAATTTCTCAACTTGATAGTCTTCACGGATGGGGATGAAGTGAGCGGACTTGGTCAAGCGGTCGATGATTACCAAATACTATCATGTCCGGATGACGTTCGAGGGAGTTTGGTTATGAAGTCCATCGAAATACTCTCTCATTTCCACATCAGGATTTCAGGTTGTTCTAGTAGACCCAAAGGACGTTGATGTTCGGCTTTCACCTTGGAACACGTGAGACATTTTGATACGAAAGTGGCGATGTCTTTCTTCATGCCCGACCACCAGTAAGTTTCACGAATGTCTTGGTACATTTTATTGGCACCGGGGTTAATGGATTATCGAGATTTGTGTGGCTCTTTCATTAAGAGGTCATGAATGTTCTCATGGTTTGGAATCCAAATGCGATCGAGGTAATGGAGTAAGCCGTTAGGTTTGGTCACAAGTTGACTTTCGGCACCATACTTCATCTTGCTATATAAGTTGTTTTTGTTGACGGATGAGTATTGGGCCTCGCCAATACGAGACTGAAGGTCGGTTTGGATTTGGAGGCAAGTGATACCTTTCACATCAGTTTTTCGGCCAAGGGCATCGGCCACGACATTTGCCTCACCGGAGTGGTAGCGAATCCCGCGATCGTAGTCGTTAAGCAACTCTATCCATCGTCTTTGACGCATGTTGAGTTCCTTTTGGTTAAAGATATGTTGGAGGCTCTTATGGTCGGTGAATACCACACACTTAGTACCCGCAAAGGTAGTGTCATCAAATCTTAACGCAAAAACAACTGCACCAAGTTCAAGATCATGGGTAGTGTAGTTCTTCTCATGCACTTTGAGTTGCCTTGACGCGTAGGCGATAACCTGGTCATGTTGCATAAGAACACAACTGAGGCCATGGTTAGAAGCATCGCAATAAACAAAAAAGTCATCGTTTCCATAGGGAAGAACTAGGATTGGGGCGTTGCAAAGCAAATTCTTAAGAGGTTGAAAAGACTCCTCTTGTTCGGAACCCCAAACAAAAGGTTTATCTTTTTGGGTTAAGGAGGTCAGCGGGACAATGATTTTCGAGAAGTTGGAAATGAATCAACAGTAGTAACCCGCCAATCCAAGGAATGAACAAATATCAGAAGGTGATTTTGGTGCAATCCAATTCTTGACTACTTCGATTTTAGCGGGATCAATGTGAATGCCTTTCTCGTTCACAACGTGACCTAGAAATTGAACTTCCTTTAGCCAAAAGTCACACTTGGAGAATAGATGAGGATGTCGTCTATGAATACGATCATAAAACGGTCAAAGTAAAGTTTACACACACGGTTCATCAAATCCATTAAGACCACGGGCGCATTGGTCAAACCGAAGGGCATGACCACAAACTCGTAGTGACTGTGTCTAGTACGAAATGCAGTTTTTGGGATGTCCTCTTCGTGGACTCAGAGTTGATGATAATTAGAACGAAGATCGATTTTTGAGAAACATGTTGCGCCTGGAAGTTGATTGAAGAGGTCATCGATGCGAGGAAGAGGATAACGATTCTTGACGGTGAGTTTGTTATGCTCACGATAATCGATGCACATGCGGAAGGAACCATCCTTCTTTTTAACAAAAAGGACCAGAGCGCCTCAAGGTGAAGTACTAGGGCATATGAAGCCTTAAGGATGTGGGCCCAAGTGTGGAGGAGCGGGCCATCTTGTATTTGGAGGCCCAAGATCGTCTAACAAAAGGGGCTTCACTAAAATGGCTCTAACTTGGGCTACGGGGGTCCGTTTTGGGCGTACGACCAGGCGAAACGAACGTGAGAACGAGCTCCATCTTGCTGCAAACGCTGACGGCGGTTTGGTTCATCGTCCGGGACAAAAAACGCTTATTTCCATTACTTATTTGCATTTTTATGTTTTTTGAACTATTTTGGGCTTTTTGTTTTAGGCCGTCTGTTTGGCCCGTTATCTTTTTTAGGCCCATTTCGAATTTCGGTTTCTATATTTATGTCCCTCTAGTAATATGAATGATCAGAATTGAATTTTGAAACTACTGATACTTTCACTTCAAATTCCGTGGCCTTTGGGTTGCAATTTGGGGGTTGGGGAAGAACTACACGGGTATTCGTAGAATCAACGTGTTGATCTTCATTTTTCCGTATCACGCGCTACATCACTTTATCAAGTACTTCTTGAAGTTGGATTGATAGCTCTTGCATCTTTGAAGGTGCGAGACGACACGAGGATTTAGCAGTGGGTGTAGCGCCAAGTATGAGGTCAATACGAAATTCGACGGAATGAGGAGGAGGACCAGGTAAGTCTTCAGGGAAAACATCAGGAAAGTCAAAAATGAATGGAACGTCACTCACGCCTTTTCTTTTGTCCTTCTATTCCACGAGGTGGGCTAGAAAGGCAAAGTACAGTTTGCGTAAGTACTTGTTCACTTGAGTGCACGATATAAGCTTGAGACTTTTTGAGGGTTTCTTGCCATAGATGTGCAAGGTGTCAAAACTTGGGGTGTTTAGCAAAAACAAGACAAGATAAAGAAACAAGAAACAAGAAACAAAGACTGTAAATTCCGGTGACACCTTGCACATCTATGGAGAAAGCAAAAACAAGACAAGATAAAGAAACAAGAAACAAGAAACAAAACCCTCAAAACTTGAGTGCACGACATAAGCTTGAGACTTTTTAAGGGAAGTAACATCAAAGACTGTATGAACAAGAAACAAGATAAACTCATGGAGAAAGCACAAGACAATGAGGAGCTGAGAAAGAAGATTGAAGACATAATCGAAGAATGGAAGATTGCTAGAGGATGGTATAAAGATCTATACAGAGCAACACACAAGAGAATTGAGCACAAGAAGCAGTTGAGGAAGGGTGACATTAAGAAAAGTGGATTGAAGATCAACTAAGGAAACTTATTTAAGTTTTATGTCTTATTTGGAAACAATGTCTGTTTTGAACATGTTTGAACTTTTCACATTTAGTTGTTTGAAGTTATTTTGAAGTTTGTTTCTGTTTGACATAAGTTGTCTTTTTTTCTTACAATACTTAGGGGGAAACTGTTAGGAATTTTTTTATGTAAGTATTGAAGAAAAAGATACTCAGCCTGATCTATAAAAGAAGATAATGTCCTGAAGATCAAAACAGTAAGAAGAAACGAGATAGGACACTTGAAAAGAACAATACATCTTTCTCAAAGAATCAGAAGCTGATCAAGAACAAGAGAAGGCTATCAGAAAAGACTAATCTGATGGATCTGATGATATTTCTAATGAATATCATCAGTTTCTGGTAAAATCTGATGATCGGACTTTCTGATGATTTGTTCATCAGAATTTCTGATGAAGTGGTTATCAGAAATTCTGATGAAGACCACTTGTCTGAATAGGTTCTATCCTACCACAATTATCGAAGCAAGTTGACATAATTGGATTCAATGAATATGTTAAAAAGCTACTTTTTGCAGGACAAGTGCATGAATAAACAAATGTTTATTCATGCCCAAGACTTTCTATAAATAGAAAGCTCTTCAGCAAAGGACGATGAGTTAAGCCTAGCATTCAATACATACTACAAAACTCCATTGTCCTTTCACCTCAGAATTTCACAAGTATTCGTTTGTATTAGTTAATAACCTCTCAATCACCTTGTAAACCATTTTGTTTCAAAGTGATATAAACTTGAAAATTTGTAGTTCTTGTTTCTTGAAAGTTTGATTTCTATTTCCGCACACTATTTTCATATCTGTTGAAATCACTTGACATATTACGAGAAAAGAAAGTTTTTAAGTCCAACTAGGACCAACAGGAAGACTGATGAAGTCTTCTTTTGAGTGTTTTCCAGATTTTTCTGGTATTGTGGTTGTGACAACCGTCAAAATTCCAGGTATCCGTACAATTATTAAACAATTATTAGTGCTTAATGACTATGCTGAATTACAATTAATAACTTGAATTGCTTTCTGATTATTGTTATCATACATACATGTGCATCACATATTGCTTAATGTCATATCATTATTGCATGAGAACTTTATTGATTCAAATGATGCACGAAACACAGTTAGCACAGTTACCAGATAAATCAGAAAAATGCTGACGGAGTTCAGTACATAGACAGACATGGTATTGAGGCACAGAATCTGCCAGAAACCAAGAGTTACACTAGTATAGTGTGTAGGAAAGTAAGGATCACAAAACTGCCTTCCTAGTGATAGTTTAAGTGCCGAAAAGTGCCTAAAACTCACATAAACTGCAGAATTCAGCAAAAATTCAGCATTTAAACACTTTAATATCATGCAAAAACATGGTTAAATGGTCCAGAATGTTGATTATATCTTTAAACATGGGTCTAAAACATAAAACCCTAATCACGTTTATCAAGCCAAACATGAACATGAACATATATTAGAGGTACTTACATGTTGGGATGGTTATCTTCGCAGATGATGATGAAGCCATGATTTCGTTATGATGCCTTGGTTGATGGAAACTAAGTGAGAAGCCTTGATTAGTGTTTTTAGGAGTAGTCTTATTCTCTACATGCATGAATGAATAAGATGACCATCCATTTTATAAGTTAAATAAAAAAACTCCTTTAGCATTCTCATTAAAGGCATTTAAGGGAAATCATAATGGTCATAATGGTCCTTTAATTGTAAATGTTCACAATTACTCCCATCAAGTAATTGTTAGGGACCCGTTATGTCATGTTGGTAAACATAGCTCAAATGATCCATAGGCCACATTATGAGTTATTTCTTACATTCTCCCACTTGGTCGAGTGATCATTTATGATGAGTATTAAGTAATTTTGGCCAACACTACAAACAAAAAGCCATATAGTGGCACACGGTTTTAATGGCATTTAGCATTTGTGCCACCTATTTAAGTTTTTAATGGCACCTTGCGTATGTCACATTTGATTAGCCACAGTTTTAGTGGCATTTAGTTTTTATGCCACTAAGTTGAGTTTTTAATGGCACTTTGCGTGTGTCACTAAAATTTTCAATAGGTTTTCAATGACACTTTTCATATGCCATTAAACTTTCGAGCATCTCTTTTAAAAAATTCCTATTTCCCGCCTAAATCCTTTAATAAGATTTCTCAAAAAATTAATCCCTCCCAATGAATTAGTTTTCCCTCCAAAGTCTTGAATACAATTGAAAATATCCACCAAAATCATTATATGACTTTCACCGTAATCAATTTCCCTCCTACTGTTTTTCATGATTGCATTATTATTTGAGGTTTTTATAATTTTATAGTTATGAAGGTGCATCAAGCTTTATTAATGTGTTTTATGTGATGTTAGTAACTATTTAAAAGCATAATCATTATTTATCTTTTATAACACATATTATTTATTAATTTATATAAAATAAATAACTTATGTTTTTAATTAAAGCTAAACTATGTTATAAGCATACGTACTTTCAAAATTTTTGAAAAACCTTAAGCTTCCCTCCCACTTATCAAAAGAAACTCCTCCAAAAAAGAATTAAGAGTTAATTGCTGTTTTCATCCCTGTGGTTTGTCAAAAATCACTATTTCAGTCCATTAGTTTAAAAATTGCGATTTCAGTCCCTGTGGTTTCACTTTCGTAACCATTTCAGTCCACCTCCTAACCATTTCAGTCCCTGTACTTAACAGATTAATGGATTGAAATGGTTACAAAAGTGAAACTACAGGGACTGAAATGGTTACGCAAGTGAAACCACAGGGACTGAAATCGCAATTTTTAAACTAACGGACTGAAAAAGTGATTTTTGACAAACCACAGGGACGAAAACAGTAATTAACTCAAGAATTAATCTCCTTCCTCCCATCTTCTTTAACGTAAAACGGTTATCTCCTCCTCTTGACTCTTGTAAGTTATAACCCTTATCGAATCGATGCTCACTCTTTACCTAAAAACGACTCATCCTCCCCTCAAATCGCCTTCACGAGCCTACCCTTTGACCATCGCACATCTCAAACAGGCATGTGGCGTCTTGATTCTGCCAACTGAAACCCATATCGTGTTCTTCATCGCAGCTGTTGCAGCCGTTCCACACCAGCAATCAGCTCCCTTGGATTACTCCGACTACTATCACCGACGTCACGTTCCAGTTGATCTCTCTTGTAAGTCTGTAAAAGTGGAAGGTTTGAAGATGCATACCAATTGCTCGATGAAATGCAGCAACCAAAATAACTTCTATTTCACATGTTTTACTAGGTAAATAGTTATTCTAGCAAATTTTTTATATGAAACTTGTGTTTTGCAGATTTATTTATGCAACCATAGAAATAGAAGTGGTGAATTTTTGGTAATTGTGGTTATCATCTCTTTCAGTCTTTTGTGTAGAACTGAATTGAATTTAATCACCTAAATGGTGTTAAATTTTTTATATGTTTTGTACATTTATAAGTCGTTTTTGTTAATGACATGTTTCAGTGCATATGTTAATGACATGTTTTAGTTGGTAATGGAAGACTAGAAACCGGTTCAATGAGTCAAGCCCATTGGTCTTTTCCTTTATAGAGTTAACGACATGTTTCAGTGCATGTGTGGGCCTTCAATAAAATAAAACCTGTGATGATGACCTTATATGGACAATTTTGTACAGACCCCTACTCTAACATTGTCCTAGACATTCTAGTTCAAAGCATCCAGTAAGGTTTTGTACATGAACCTCCTGATCCTGAAAATAACTTGCATCAAGAGTGGACCTCTATTGAAATCTTTCTAATTAAGTGGTGGAAGGCTTGCATTTCTCTTGAGAGATGCATGTTGTAGTGAACTCAATTTGACACTACAGAATGACAATCGAAATAAGCAATCAAATGAGTGTATTCCTATTTCAATGAATCAAATTACACACAAGAATCATATAGAATGGGGATGGGAATCAGATGAAGAACAAGATGGGAAAGAGAACAATCACTACTGATTAACAATCTTCATTACCCTATACTCACGATCTCTCTGCTTATATCCCAACGAAGGTTTCTGCTCGGCTCTCACATACCCATTAACTTGCTGGGCTTCCTGAACTGGGCTGCGAGATACCCATTATCTTGTTGGGCTTCCTTAATTAGGCTGTGAGGGTTGGGCCAATTAGTATGATTCATAACACATGTTCAACTCCCACTTGGTGCAGAGTGAGGCACTGGTGGGCAATATTAGGAGACCCAGGGAAAACTGGGTTTGAACCTTGAGCCAAACGGGTTTTACCGGTAATTTCACCGTCGTGCCTAAGGGCGGGTGGGTTATCGGGTTTTCCCCGGAATTGGTGGTGGACTCGGGTTACTCTCAAGGTACTCCTTTTGGTCCCGTGGGTGCCCCGAGAGTGCTCGGGAATAATTCTGTTGGTCATTCAAAAAAAGAGGGATTTGCCTAGACTGAAAGATCTACAATGCCTTAGAATCTTCTATATTGTAACAACATCAAATGAATAAAAAAGTTATGCGGTTGCTATTCGGCACCCTGTAGGATTTTGTATTTGAGTAACCATGCAGTAATTGCGATAAAAAAATGTTTAATTACTTCTCTGATTGTTAATGGTTACCTTTGCAGTCTTCTGGAGACATTGGACACGGTCAGGTGCAATCTAGCAATTTTCTGGAACTAGCAATGGCTTATTTCTCCAGTGGTTATATTTCAACCACTTATTATTATGGTGGTAACTGGTACTGTAATATTGATTGTTAGAATAACTTTTCAAAAAACTATTGGCATGCTTATCAGGTCCAATTTGTTAATTTTGTGTATCTGTTTTAGGTTATGATGGGATTATGAGTAATTGGGTGCGTGTGACTACTCTAGATATGTGGTCGGTAGGATGAGACAGCAGCCCATGTTCTAGTTACCTGTCCTATGGCCGATTTGGTGTGGAGTCAGATATGCTACTGGTTAAAATTACTTATGAGTTATGCTGTGGATAATGCAAGTCAGGTTTTTCAGATGGTAAACAACATTGGTCTAACCCCATAGTAAAAAATGCTTATCCATGCAGTTTTCGTTCTCATGGTTTGGGTTCTATTGCAGGCCAGGAATGACCAGGTTTTCAAAGGGGTAGCCCCTCGGTTTTTAAAATGGTGGAAGAAGCGAAAGAAGTGTCATATGAATGGTTAAAAACTTATCAAAAGCGGAAGACGTCAATTGGAGGAGCTGGATCAATCACGACACTCTAAAGTAATGTTATTCATTGTATTTTGTTTTGCTGTCTTGTTTTCTTGCTGTATTCATGTAAACATGATCCCCTAAGCTCCTTGCTCGGGGGGTTTGGTGTGTTTTTTGGTTGGGGTATTTATTAAAGTTTCGTTTGGCCATTTAAAATAAAGAAGTCATCATGTGGATGTGTCGTACATTTGAATTCAAAGGTTACGAGTAGGGGTGCAAACGAGTCGGGCTAAGTCTGAGCTCGACTAGTTTTAAAAGGTAAAAGAATTTAATCATACTAACTATAATCTTGTACCTTTCAGATGCGGAAAAGCAAGGTTTTCTTTAGGGCTGGAGACAGGGGCTTGCTCTACCATATACCAAGGTAAAGTTTTTTGAGTGACGGTTAAACAATACTCACCTAAATGTTCAATTTTCAATGCTAATGTAGTTAGAATCCATATAGCTTAATCCCATTTTTAGTGGAGTTGTTTTTTATGAACAAATGCCATCCTAGTAAGAATACATTCATATGTGTTGACTTTAATGATGTTTTAGTCCATAACCAAAAAATGAACATTTTGAGTCATCCTAGGAAATCTGATTGAATAATGCTCCTGGCTAGTGGGCAACATCTGGGATGATAACTTCTAAGAGCTGAAACTGTTTTTCTGTGAGAATGAATATGTTCATATCTTTTATCACCCGTAAAATAAAGAACTTTTGGATTTCTCTTAATCAAATACTAATACTTGTTTATATGGTTGATCATGGCAGGGTAAATATCTTTAAACTGATGATGACAGGGTAGATATCATGAGAAGCTTTGGAGTAAAGTTTTATGATAGTGAAATTATTACTCAAAAGAACATTCAAACTCCTCGTAACAATTGGAATTTGGAATATGTTGCTTCTACACAATGTTTTGCTAACATTTGGAATATTTTCGGGTGGAACTTATTATTGAAGTTAAAATATTATGATTTCTACATTTATGATTTTATTGAACTTTTATGTAATATTTATATTCTAAATAATGTGATTTTTGTGGCAAAATTATCTACGTATATTTAACGAGAAACAATTAATCGACACAAAATTTGTGCTACAAAAGTTTTATTTGGCAAAAAAAGGTGCCACTAAAACTAGTATAGATATGTAACTAGGATTACTTTTTAAAGGCATACAAATTGTGCCATAAAAATCTTATTTTATATTGTGGCAGAAAAAAAGTGACACTAAAAGCCCCAAAAACTTTGTGTGGCATATCAAAAAATTGCCACTAAAAGGCTTTAGCGTCAGCGCTTCTAGTGACACTTTTTTTGTGTGCCGCACATTCTTATAAGGCTCTTTAGTGGCACTTCTTTGTTTTTTTGTGGCACTTTTTGTGTGCCATTAAATGGCATTTTTTTTTTGTAGTGCAAGTTTAAAACACTCATCTAGTTTCATGTTAAAACTATAGCAGATAGTTACAGTCATTCGAATTGAACTCAATTCGAGACCCCCAACAGTCATACTAAAGTCTCAATATAAGACACTAAATAATAAAACCAAAAAAAAAAATGACAGAAATAAAATCCTTAGGGTAAGTAATTACCTTACATAAGTTTTGTCTATAAATCATAAGGTGCGCACAAAACATTAGTATAGACAAAATAAAACATTCAAGGAAATAATAATCGTTCACACATAGTGTATGCTTTCATACAAGGTCTTTACTAAAACCCATTCTCATTACAAGATCTTGAAAAGTTCTGGGTGGCAGACCTTTAGTCATCGGATCCGCTAGCATATCTTTAGTGCTTATGTGCTCGATACAAAGATTATTTTCCTCTACACATTCTCGAACGAACAAAAACTTTGTATCGAGGTATAAACCAGCTCCGCTCAAACTGTTACTGTTTGAGAAACTAACAGCAGCTGAGTTGTCACAGTAAATCTTCAATGGTCGTGATATGGAGTTAACAACTTTGAGTCCAGTAATGAGGTTTCTTAACAACATCCCATGGCACGTTGCATTGTACACTGCAACATATTCTGCCATCATCGTTGAGGTTGTTGTTAACTGTTGCTTATGACTCTTCCATGAAATTGGTCCGCCTGCAAGCATAAAGATGTACCCCGAAGTCGATTTCTTATCATCTTTGCATTTAGCAAAATCAGAATCGGAATAGCCTACTACTTCCAAGTTGTCAGTTCTTCTGTATGTCAATTTATAGTCTTTCGTTCCTTGTAGATATCGCAACACTTCCAATGATCTAGGCCAGGATTAGATTGATATCGGCCTAGCATTCCAGCAATATATGCAATATCGGGACGAGTACAGACTTTAGCATACATCAAACTTCCTACTACTGAAGCATAAGGTATCAATCTCATTTGCTCCTTTTCAACCTCTGTTTTGGGACACTGAAAAGAGCCGAAAACATCTCCCTTAACTACTGGAGCTACTGATGGAGAGCATTGTTTCATGTTATAACGTGTAAGAACACGATCAATATAAGCCTTCTGGGATAGACCTAATATCCCATTAGTACGATCTCGGTGTATTTCGATGCCTATTACGTAAGAGGCTTCTCCGAGATCCTTCATGTCAAAATTTCGCGAAAGTAATCGCTTTGACTCATGCAACAAATCTAAACTATTACTCGCCAGAAGGATATCACCCACATAAAGGACAAGTATAGCAAAGTTGCTCCCACTCATTTTGAGGTAGGTGCATTGATCCACTTGATTCTTGATAAAGCCTTGTTTTTTCATAATCTCATCAAATTTTAAGTACCACTGACGTGATGCCTGTTTTAACCCATATATGGATTTCTGTAACTTACAGACTAAGTGTTCCTGACCTTTAGGTTTAAAGCCTTCAGGTTGAGTCATAAACACATCTTCGTGTAAGTCACCATTAAGGAAAGCAGTTTTGACATCCATCTGATGTAACTCCAAATCAAAATGAGCTACCAATGCCATAACGATTCTCAAAGAATCCTTCCGTGAGACAGGTGAGAAGGTTTCTTGATAATCAATTCCCTCTTTTTGAGTATAGCCTTTAGCAACCAATCGTGCTTTGTAGCGTTCGACGTTTCCATTCGGGTCTAATTTGGTTTTGAATACCCATTTACATCCTACGGGTTTTACCCCTTTGGGTAATTCAACCAATTCCCAAACGCCATTCTTTTTCATGGAATCAAGCTCATCAATCATAGCTTTATTCCACTCTAAAGATTTATCACTACCAATGGCTTCATTATAAGAGGTTGGATCGTTATACTTTCCTAAATCCAAATCAGCTTCATTAAGGTAGGTTACATAATCATCAAAGTTAGTGGGCCTTTTTGGCCTTGATGACCTCCTAAACTGATTTTCAGGTTCAACAAGTTCATTAACTGGTTCAAGGATTTGGTTATGTTTTTGTGAGTTTGATGTGCCTTCATTATTAGGGACGTTAGGAGCATTAATTTCAGAGGAAACATGAGGTGGTGCAGTGTCACGTACAAGAGGTGTAATAGGAGATAAATTTGAAAGACCCATCCCCCCTCCTCTTGCACTTCTTGGAAATTAAAGACTCCATTTTCACTACTCCCACTGACCTTAAAGTCTTCTATAAAATCAGCAATTCGACTTTCCACAATACGGGTAACGTGTGAAGGGCAGTAAAATCTATATCCCTTTGATCGTTCGGGATATCCTATGAAATAGCAACTGACTGTCCTCTTGTCAATTTTCTTTTTCAAAGGATCATAAAGTGTAGCTTCAGCAGGACAACCCCATACTTTCATATACTCTAAGCTTGGTTTCTTTCCTGTCTAAATCTCATACGGAGTTTTTGGGACAGATTTAGAAGGAACCCTATTTAGTATAAGAACGGTTGTCTTCAATGCCTCAGTCCATAAAAATTTAGGCAAATTCGAGTTTGCCAACATACTTCTTATCATGTCCATAAGGGTTCTATTTCTTCTCTCAGCAACACCATTCTGCTGAGGTGTACCTGGCATGGTAAATTGGTTCACTATCCCGTGTTCTTTACAAAAATTAAAGAAAGGACCAGGAGCTTGACCAATGTCTGTATGTCGACCATAATACTCACCCCCTCTATCTGATCTCACTACCTTTATCTTACGGCTAAGTTGGTTTTCAACTTCAGCCTTAAAAGTTTTAAACATTTCAAGTGATTCAGATTTTTCTTTAATCAAATACAGGTACATGTACCGAGAATAATCATCTATGAAAGTAATAAAAGACGTATGGCCAGTAATGCCAGGTGGAAAAGGTCCACAAATATCAGTGTGTATGAGTTCTAATAATCCAGAACTCCTTGTGGCACCCTTTTTATTTTTATTCGTCTTTTTCCCTTTAATACATTCAACACATGTTCCAAAATCGCTAAAATCAAGATCTGGTAATTCACCATCCTTCACGAGTCTTATCATTCTATCTCGTGAGATGTGGCCTAAACGTCGATGCCACAATTTAGATGATGTTTCCAAATCATGTTTTCGTTTTCGTTTGTTGATTTTCTCATTTACGTTATATGACAACAAAGATTTCGAAAAGCTATCATTGTCTAATTTTGATACTGATACTAAATTCCGAGTAATTTTCGGTACATATAATGTATCATAAAGTTTAATACAATGACCATTTTTCATAATAAGTTGCATGGTTCCTATGGCCTCAACTTCAAGTTCTTCCCCTCCTCCCGTTCTAAGTGTTCTTTGGTTTCTTTCCAGCCTCTGGATTGTAAGGAATCCCTGTGTGGAATTGGTAACATGAACCATTGAACCAGAGTCAACCCACCATGTGTTAATTGGTACATTAATATTAAAGGATTCAATTATCATAAATGCATAAGTACCTTTCTTAGCCAGCCATTCCTTGGATTTTGAACAATCTCGTTGCAAGTGCCCTTTGTTATGGCAGAACTTGCAACGAGATTGTCCCTTGGAGACATTAGGACTGGAAACAGTATTTGAATTCGTTTTCTGGACTTTGGAACTTTCCCCTTTAAAATTTCCCTTCCTTTTCACTGACTTAGTGGTAGCGATATAAGCAACTTCTGGTTGTTCTAGTTTCAAACGTTCCTTCTCCTGCACACACATTGCTATCAACTCACTCATTGACCATTTGTCTTTCTGAGTGTTATAGTTGATCTTAAAAGCATTAAAACGTGCAGGAAGAGAAGTCATGATGAAGTGCACTAGAAAACCGTCGCTTATTTCCATGTCTAATCCCTTTAATTTATGGGCCATGTCGCTCATCATCATTATGTGCTCACGCACACCACTAGTTCCTTCATATTTTGTGGTAAGCATCTTCAAAATTATAGAACTCGCATGTGCTTTAGAAGATCCCTTGAATTGCTCCTCAACTGAATTCAGATATTCTTTAGCATTCTTTGAATCAGTTATAGCTCCCTGATCGGAGTGTCGCGCTCCGGTCAAAGATAATATTTATAAGCCCAAATTACCCTTAACAATGTGTTAGTGGTAGTAAGGGGTCGATCCACGAAGAGTATGTGGTTTATGTATGGATTTGACTGAATTATAAAGAATTGTCACAATTATGAAGCTTGCCAGATATTTTTGTATTTTTGTTTAGTAGAAAGATGTGAATTTGGACTACTGAAATTGGATTAATTAATTAACAACTATTACTTAACGGTTGTAAGAAATTTGGATACTAGAACAATAATAATAAAAAGGAATCACACCCGGTTTCGGTAATTGCTAACCTTGGATTTCTACAAGTTTTAGTTTCAACTCAAATGCATTTGATTAACGGATTTAGTGTACCGTGACTTAGGTGCTACTAACTATCAACGCCCCGAAGAACGGACAAAAAGACACTTTGTAATCAACACAAGTAAATCCTAAAAATGATAATGCACAATTACATATCACCATTTCGCGAAGTCATAACTTTTAACATCGCTCGACAATTCACGAATTCTCAACAAATGTAACACTATTATCAAGAGTTTCAAAAATCAAATACAAATTGTCACTAAGTTAAAACCAGAACAATTCGAAACCCTAAAGTTAACAACTACCTACACCGGGGTGAAACCGAGATGATTAGCCGCTCATGGTTGATGCAACTTGATCACCGGATGTTTGGAATGCGGATGAAATCATCTTGAAGCTTGATTGGATGATTGGTGAATGATGAGGGTTGGTGATGGATGGTGATGGTGATGGTGGAAGGATAGGGTTTGTGGAATGATTGATTGTGTAGATGGTGACGATGATTCTTGATGATCTTCAATGATGGTGATGATAGATGTGTAATTGGGATGGAATGGTAGGTGAATAAGGCTCCAAGATCAAGTTTCAAACTCCAAAAAGTGTGTAACTCCCGTAATGAATGAATAATAACCAATCAGAATCGAGCCTGCCCTTCAAATCAACGAGTTTCGCGTTTTGAAAATCTACTACCCGTCACCGACGGGCATGACCCCGTCGCCGACGGGTCCCCAAAAGTGGATTTGGTGCCGACGGTTAAAATGACTGGATACGGGGAACATGTGCCTACGGGCTTATCTGGAAGGCGTCGCCGACGGTCTGGACCCCGTCGGCGACGGGCTCTCCTTTGTGAGTTTTCTGTTTTTTGCTCCCGACTCTCCCGGTTGATCCATGACGCGTTCTGGTGCTTCGGTTTTCGACCCGGTGATCCGTAAAGCTCCCGAAAAGCTCCTTAAACTTCATTAAACCTGCAAAACACAAATCTAATTAAAAGTAGGCTATTCAAGATTAAAAGTCAAGTAAAAACATCAACTTAAGCATTAACGAACACCGGTTTTCAACCACGCATCACATCCCCACACTTGTCTTTTGCTTTCCCTCAAGCAAATCTGTTTTTCACTTTCACGTGGGTCGAACAACGAATACAAATCGCATTCCCGAGACAGAGGTTAAGGTCTATTGTCATACAAAAGTTCAAACTCTTTACAAATTTCACATATTTACCGGTTAAGTGAATAATCACATATACTAATGGTTATCCAAGATTAACCCGCCCGTAAAACTAACAACTCATGCATATCCCTCACAATGTGCTCTCCACTCGGCTTAAAATTGGCTAACATGTACAATGTATTAGCACTTCAACAATTAATCGCTCAAAACCGATTAGAACACGTACCCGCATAGGCTTGCAACTCAATCATTCTCCACTATCGAACACAAATACTAAGCACAAGTCAAAAGGTCTTTGAAGGGTTGTAACGGGGCTAGGCTAAGGGTAGGAAATAGGATATTTTTAAAGGCTAAAGTGTTGAAAATTCGATTTTTATTACAAAAGACTATTCTAAACAAAAGTAAACTATAAACATCACTACAAGGCAACAACTTAAGCCTTTTATTCAACAACTACTAACACTTCTTTTTGTGTTTTTCTCAAAGCTTTTTCAATCTTTTTCGCAACATTTTTCTCTCTTTTTTTTTTTTTTTTTAAGAATCATAACAACTATACAAACTTAAGCTCCTATAATCGAATTTTCATCACACGGGTTTAAAAAGAAAAGGTTTAAGGTTTATGGGCTATAGGGTGGTCAAACGAAAGGTTTAGGCTCAAAATGGGCGACTAGGGGATTTGTTTGGGTAAGGATAGAAAAATGGTTTTAATAGAAAAGGTTTACCTAATGCCTTAATCATTCTCGTGCTTGTATTTGGTCTATAGTCTCAAACGTATCAAAAGTTGCAAGTTCTACAATACGCGACTAATGGTCCACTCAAACAAAGAAACATGTAAATGTACATCTATGATATATAAGTGGCTCAAACCTCACGTATAAGGGTATGATATGTGATATGCATAAATTGCTAGTTCCTTAGGCGAATTATTCCCAAATAACCACCCGCTAAATACCCGTTATGCTTATTAATTTGAACTTGACCATGACAAAAGACCAAATGGGTTGTGACATCCCTCGTTGACTTGGTTACTTGTGCTTTTGAGATTGCTTTGAAAACAAGACATTTTTGAAAATTTTTTGAAATTTTCCCCCATCCCCACACTTGAGGTAAACATTGTCCTCAACGTGTAGTGTTTAAATGAACGGGTCAAAATCGAAAATTTTTACTACTCCCCCATCCCCACACTTGAAGTACATATTGTCCTCAATGTGTAAGAACTTGAGTTTTAGAAATACACAAGGGATGTGACACGACTAACCTTTCCAACTTTTCACCCCGGAAATTAAAATACACATTACAATCCACTTATTCTAAACTACCAATCAAAGTAAAAAGAAACTCATGCACCTGATTTTTATCGCTTGATGCTCATATCCTTCGTCTCTTCATAAAAATGGTTGTCCCGCGAACCCGTTATACCTACAAATTCTAATCCTTGTGTAGAAGCATGCTTCTCACAACCATCAAAATTTGTTAGTTACTTAGTTCTACTCTTTTTTATGAACACATTACCAAGCCATGCATTATCTCACTTCGATTTTATGTGGAAAATATACAACAACAACAAGCCTAACTCACTTTCGTAGGAATCACGGTTGCATTTAGCGTATGCAACAAGCCCTTTTAAACCCCCCAATAGCTTGGGAGGACGAGTAGGTCTCGTGAGGGTTATATTGGGAACACACCCACAAAGTTCATTTATCTAGGCATAAATTAAATAAAAACGACAAGAAATAAATGAACAAAATATACAACAACAACATAAAATATACCATACCTCTACCGCTGATAACGCTCGTTTGGATCCATTGGCGGGTTGGGTTGGTATGGATAACCAGTGAGGGCCTCGAACATCTCCCTATAGTTATCTAGGGGGCTTTGCTCCCCTTGATGCGGCGGTTGGTACGGGATTGGAATGAAGCTAGATCCTACCGCTTCGGGCCAATGTGGAGTCGGGTCGGATGGGCCTTGCGGGTAGGGAAGATCGGGGTAATTTGTCCACCCCGAGTGCTCGGCGTATGGGAGGCCGGCTTGGTAGTCTCTTTGGTGCCGCTCCTGATCATGCAGCACTTTGGCGTTATTAATCGCCATTTGTTCAGAGACGTACAGGGCACTCCAACGGCGTCGGTTCAATTCTTCTTCTTCCTGTCGACGCGCTGCCTCTGCTTCTTCCCATGCCCGTCTTCGGGCTGTCTCATCCTCCTGCATCTTTGCCAACTGTTCCATGTGTGATCTTTGCATTGCTTGGAACAGTTCTTGCTCTTCCACAAACTTGTTCATTCTTTCTCTATGGGCTTCTTGAGCTGCCCAATATTCTTGCATTGCGGATCCATGCGACCCCTCCCAAGTTTCCCTTCTTCGATTGTACTCCCTTCCTTCACCTATACAAGCGGAGACATTGTCATATAGCTCCTGTTGCCCCCGATCAAAATTCTTGTATGAAGGCACCCGTCTCATGGTCACAAAACCCGCCACATCTGCGTTAATTTCCCTATGTGGCCGCATGTATCGTTGCCTTGGTCTTTGTGCACCGGCGGGTTCAACTTCCTCTTCTTCATCCCCCATTTCTTTATCTTCTTCCTGTACTGGTGGTGCTCCAGAAGTACAGATCTCAAACTTGTTGCCCAAATCATCGGTCACAACGTACTTATTTCCCGAGAACTTAACTTCTATCTTCCAATTCTTCCTCATGTACGCCAAATTAAATTCCTCCACCGGCTTAGGAACCCATAGTGATTCCAGGGGTAAACAATTTTGTTGCACAATCATGGCGCTAATGAGGCGTGCGTACGGAATAAAACACCTCTGGGACGACTCCCTAGTAGCCCACGTGTTCATTATTACTATATGGCGCCATGACAACGTTGGGGTTCCATAAAGCAAGGGGTGCACCACCCTACAGTCGCTCACTCTAACACCTCCACGATCACCAAACCTCGCCAAGATGTTCTCAACAGAAATCCCTTGAAGAATCTTTCCCTCAAGCGACATTTGCTTTCTTTTCATTTCTCCCCCTTTGTGGAACGGTAAGATAACATCTAACAGTTGCTCGGCATCGTTGTTGTTCAAATGATTATCCAAAAACTGCTCGATGGGTGGGTAATCATATGCTTGTACCCCCAAGGAGTCGAAACGAGCAATACGATTCATCGTCTCGAAGGACATTGTCATGTTCCCTCAAGTAGTCTTTCCCACCAACTTCCACTGTGATGGAGATTCATTCTTGTTCATGAGCTTCAAGGTGGATAACCATTCACATACTTCCACTAAGTATATCCTGGAGGTATTATCTTCATACCAATCAAGGACACTTTCCCATCCTAGACGGTTAAACATCTGCACAATCCCGATCTGACGAAATTCTTCTACGTTCACCACTCGTTCACATATTACCCTTGTTGAAACTGAAGTCTTCACACCGTTCACCATCTTCCATTTCCACAACTTAGCCTCTAACTTCCTGTCTTGATAACCCGACAACGGTTTGTTCTTCTCGTCATCCCAAATTCTAGCACTTTGGCTATCCCTAAACTTTGCCCACTCCCAATCCTGCCTGTACAACCTCGCATCGTTCTCCTCCACGGAGCTTAGTTGCTCCCACTTCTTCGGTATTAAACCGGAAGAAGAACCAACCCCGGATGATGAAGCTTGGCCTGTAGTCTTTTGTCTCTTGCCACCCGCCATAACTACAATCACAAACAAGCAAACATCAATGTAAATTCAACCTTCATTAAACTCCCAACTCTTGAACATGAGGTGTGATGTTGACATTTTAATTAACAAGTGAATGTGAAATCGCCTCTTTAAATTTCTAAAGTCGCTCACTTTATCATAAACTTAATAATTTCTTGTTAATCTTACAATTTCTTATAATTTCAACAAAAGTCGACATCACCTTCATGTTCAATCATGTTCATAACAGTGTAATCACTTCACTATGGTTATGACATACTCAAATTCCATCCAAAACAACTAATCTTACTCAAAATCATGCTAACGCAACATACATTGTCTAAACAACCTACTCTTAAACCAAAAAGTTTAAAATTTCGGAAGAAAAACACTAACATATGATAATCAAGCATAAATTTAAGAAGAATCCATACCTTTGCTATTGTTAGACAAGAAGAACTAAGAAAAGATGGGAAATAAGCAACTTGATGAACACCCTTTCAAAAACCCTAAGTAACACGCCCAGAAATCTCGCACAATAGCAAGAATTGATGATAACCGTGTTGGGGGTTTTGTTCCTCTTGAAAAAGTACTCAAGATGGACTCAAAAATTAGTTGGTTTGATGGAGATTTGAGAAAGTTAGGGTAGTTTGAAGGTTTCTAGGGTTTAGGAGAAAAGATGAAGAAGATGAAGTGAGATGAGGGAGATGGCAGAGATTTTGTGAATAAGGAATGATGTGGGATGATGTTTGGTTGAATTAGTGGTCAAGAATGAGTTTAGGTGATGTTTGGGTAGGTGAAAAAGGGTTTTTAATCGAATCTAACACCTAGAAACGAATTGACGTCGGCAAGGAATTGGGAACCCGTCGCCGACGGGTCCAACCCCGTCGCCGACGGGCCTTGGATCTGAGACCTAGAGCCGACGGGTTAAGGGTCTGATTACGCGAAAAATGGCCCGACGGGGTGTTTCCAGTGCCCGTCCCAGACGGGTTTAACCCCGTCGCCGACGGGTTGCCCTTTTTCTTTTTTTTTTTTATAAGGAAAATTATGAGTTTTTATTAAAAGGACTATGTACACTAAAAATCCCTAAAAATTATAAAAAATCTTTTTGTGAATTTTTATAAGTTAAAATTTTTAAACATGGACATCGTTATGGACATCGTTAACGGCCCTACCATCCCCCAAAAAATCGTGTATTGTCCTCAATACACATAAACAAGTCTAAAAACATACCTTGTATCTTCATGACCCGTTCAGAATGTCTGGACTTCACACAATCAAGAGAGGTTAGTAGGAATTGAAATAATTACCCTCGAAACACACAAACAATTAAAAATTGTACATAACTTTACACAAACTATTACCGGTCCTTTTCATTCGACCTCGTAAACCGGGAAACTTACCACGAAGCTTACAGATTCCTTGTTTTCATCCACTTTCTCGTTACCATCGAGAAACGGTTTTAGTCGATGACCATTTACCGTTTGCCGTACCCCATCCTTCGGGTCCTCGATAGTAACATCACCCAATTGTCCGACCTGGGTGACAACATAGGGTCCCATCCATTTGCTTCGAAGCTTCCCGGGAAAGAATTTGAGCTTCGAATTGTAGAGCCACACCTTTTGACCCACCTCGAATTCTTTCTTTCTCAACTTGGCATCATGTGCCCTCTTCATCCCATCCTTGTATTGAGATGCGTATTCATATGCCATCTCCCTTAGCTCCTCCAATTCACACAACTTGAGCTTCCGTTCCTTACCTGCATCATCATATTGCACATTAACCTCTTTAATAGCCCATAACGATTTGTGCACAAGTTCAACCGGTAAATGGCAGTTTTTACCATAGACCAATCGGTAAGGTGTAGTGCCTATGGGTGTCTTATGTGCTGTTCGGTAGGCCCATAAAGCATCGTTCAATTTAATTGACCAATCCTTACGGTCCGCTCGCACGGTCTTTTGCAAAATCTGTTTGATTTGCCTATTTGACACCTCAACTTGCCCGCTTGTTTGCGGGTGATAGGGGGTAGCAATCCTACGGCCAACACCAAACCGTTTTAAGAGTTTTCCAAACCGAAAATTTTTAAAATGAGATCCTCCATCACTTATGATAACACGAGGAATCCCAAACCTTGAGAAAATATTGGTTTGGACAAAGTTACATACTACGGAATGGTCGTTTGTCTTGGTGGCTATTGCTTCGACCCATTTTGACACATAGTCAACGACCACCAAGATATACAAATTGCCATAGGAATTGGGGAATGGGCCCATGAAATCAATACCCTATATATCGAAAACATCGACTACAAGGATTGGTTGCATGGGCATCTCATCCCTTTTTGATATGCCCCCTAATTTTTGACACTCTATGCAATTTTTGGCAAACTCGTTTGCATCTTTGAAAATAGTAGGCCAATAAAGGCCACTATTCAACACTTTGTGACCCGTTTTGTGACCACTAAAGTGACCACCACATGCAAACGAGTGTAGATGTTGCAACACGCTCGGAATCTCTTCGTCATCAATGCATCTCCTTATAACTTGATCCGCACACTCCTTCCACAAATGCGGTTCTTCCAACCGATAGTATTTGATTTGGGACATGAAGTGTTGCCTTTTCCGTCTATCCCAATGTGCCAGCATATCACCTGTAACAAGATAATTGACAATGTTAGCGTACCATGGCAATTTATCCAATTTCATTATATGCTCATCTGGGAAAGACTCATTGATTTCTAAGGCTTCCGGTTCGTCTTCAACCATCAAGCGGGACAAGTGGTCCGCTACCACATTCTTAATGCCCTTCTTGTCCCGTATCTCCAAATCAAACTCTTGGAGCAACAACACCCATCGGATTAACCTCGGCTTCGCATCTTTCTTCTCCATGAGGTACCTAACTGCAGTGTGAATCTGAGTAAATAATCACTTTACTACCCCATATATAAGACCGAAATTTATCCAATGCATATACCACCGCAAGTAGCTCTTTTTCGGTGGTTGTGTAGTTCAATTGTGCATCCGAAAGAGTCTTACTTGCGTAGTATATGGCAACGGGTTTCTTATCAACCCGTTGTCCCAACACGGCCCCCACCGCATAATCACTTGCATCACACATTATTTCAAAAGGTAAAGACCAATTTGGCAATTGCAAGATTGGGGCCTCCACTAACTTCTCTTTTAAATTGTTAAAAGCATTTTGGCAATTTTCATTGAAATCAAACGGTTGGTCTTTTAGCAACAAATTACATAAAGGTTTTGTTATATCACTAAAACCCTTAATAAACCGCCTATAAAACCCCGCATGACCTAAAAACGACCTAACACCTTTAACAGTCGTGGGATATGGTAAAGTAGATATGACGTGTACCTTAGCACGATCAACCTCTATCCCACGACTTGACACCACGTGCCCCAACACAATTCCCTCTTGAACCATAAAATGGCTCTTTTCCCAACTTAGGACCAAACTAGTTTCCACACATCTTTTTAATACTTTATCTAGTTGGTCCAAACAAGTCTCAAAGGATAATCCAAAAATTGAGAAATCATCCATGAAGATTTCCAAAGACTTTCCCACCATATCGAAGAAGATACTCATCATGCACCTTTGGAAGGTGGCGGGAGCATTACATAATCCAAACGGCATCCGCCTAAATGCGAAGGTACCGTAGGGACATGTAAACGTAGTCTTTGATTGATCTTCCGGATGGATGGAAATTTGGTTATAACCGGAATAACCATCTAAAAAGCAATAAAATTTTTGCCCCGACAATTTCTCAACTATTTGATCTATGAAAGGTAAAGGAAAATGATCTTTGGAAGTTGCGGTATTCAACTTCCTATAATCAATACAAATTCGCCACCTGGTTACCGGCCGAGTGGCTACCTCTTCACCTGCGTCATTTTTGACGACTTGTATACCCGCTTTCTTGGGAACCGTCTGTGTTGGGCTCACCCATTGGCTATCCGAGATCGGGTAAATAATACCCGCATCAAGCCACTTCAACACTTCTTTCTTCACAACCTCCCTCATGTTCGGATTTAACCGCCTTTGTGCATCTCGAACGGGAGTCACATTTTCTTCCGTGATGATTTTGTGCATCACCACCGAGGGACTAATACCCTTCAAATCCGCAATGGTCCATCCAATCGCCGCCCGATTGGTGACCAACACCTCCATCAACTTTTTCTCTTGCTCCACGGTTAAATTCGATGCAATAATAACCGGGAGGGTATTGCCTTCTCCAACGTAAGCATACTTGAGATGCTTTGGCAATGCTTTCAACTCAACTTCCGGAGGCTCTACTAATGACGGCTTCAATTTAGTGTCAATGCTCTCCGGTAAGCTTTCAACTTGGTGCGTCCATGTCGGTTTTCTTTCTCTAACCGCAAGCACCTCCAAACTCCTTACTTCCTCGTCCATGCTTTGCTCCACCTCCACCTGTGACCTGTCAAACATATAACAATCCTCCATTGTGTTTTCCCCATAAACGACCGTGTCGCAAAGAGGTATACACGTGTCAACAATGTCTGCCATATAGCATTCATCATCAACTGGAGGGCTCATAAGTCCGGAAAAAACATGCAACCTCAACCTTCGGTTTCCAAATGTCATGTCAACCGTTCCCGTTCTGCAGTCAATTTGAGCATTTGCAGTTGCTAAGAACGGTCGACCCAAAATCACCGTAGGTTGTTTGGTTGGGTCCTTGGCCACATAATCAAGCACAAGAAAGTCCACCGGATAGTAAAAATCCTCGATTTTCACTATCACATCCGAAACAATTCCACGGGGTAGTTTGGGTGTCAAATCGGCTAACACCACGGTGGTGTTTGACGACTGAAGTGGACCAAACTCGTATTGGTCTTATAAACTACCCGGTAGAATGCTTACACTAGCACCAAGATCTAGAAGTGCCCGGTTGATTTTAAAAGCGCCCACTTGAATTGAAATGATAGGCGCACTCGGATCTTGGAGCTTGGGTGGAAGTGCACCCGAAAGAATCGAACTCACATTTTCGGTTAAATCTAATTTTTTTGGAAATTTGTGAGTGCGTTTTTGGGTACACAAATCTTTCAAGTACTTAGCATACGACGGTACTTGTTTAATTGCATCCAAAAGAGGTAAATTAATTTTGACTTGTTTGAAAATTTCCAACAACTCTTCTTGTTGTGGACCTCTTTTGTTTACAACTTTTTTCATAGGTCCCTTCAATGCTTCGGGATAAGGGGCGGTATTAGCCTCCACACCCTTTTCCTTAGCCTTGGGGACGGGAATGGTCTCAACAGGAGTAACATTATTCTTTTTTAAATTATTTTTATTTTGACCCGTTTGACCATCCTCACGCTCATCTTCACTCGCATCTTCCACCACCCCTTCAACAAATTGGGGTGATGGTGGTTTAACACCATTATCTATGACTCGACCACTACGTAAAGAAATTTCATTTAAGTGTACCTCACGTGGGTTTCTCGAGCTCGACCCTTGATGCTTAGGGTTTACCGTGGTGTCACTTGGAAGCTTCCCCATGCTTCCTTTTATTTGGGCCACTTCTTCCGCTAGTTGACCCACTTGCTTCGCCAATGCCTCATGTGCTTTGTCTCGAATCTCATTTGTCTTCTCTATCTCTTTGACATCATTGTGCGTCTCTTTTATGTTGTTTTGAGATTCTTTTTGCATGTTTAGCAAAGCATCCATCTTGGCACTCAAGTCATCGCCACCGGTTTGATTGTTCGACCCATTCCCGTTACCGCCTTGATTATTGTAATTCTTTTGGTACCCACCTTGGTACCCTTGATTGTAATTTCGTTGGTAACCTCCTTGGTTACCACCTTGACGGTTCTGATATAATGACCCGCTTCCTCCTTGATTACCCGATTGGAAATTCGGGTTCATTTGATTTGAAGCGTTGCCATACCGGAAGTTGGGGTGATTTCTCAAACCCGGATGGTAAGTGTTGGAGTTCATATCATACTGTTTTCTATCTCCATACACTTGATTGACTTCTTCAGTGTAACCACTCGACCCCGTTGGACATTGTTCCGCACTATGTCCAATATCACCACACTCCTCACAAACCTCGAATTGAACTGCATTCACTTCTTTCTTCTTCTTCAGTTGGGCCATTTCCCGTTCTAAGGTGGAAATCCGGCCTTTGGAATCGAGATCGGGGAGTGACCGGGAAACTGGATGTCTCTTTGCTCTATCGGCCGATTCTTTTTCCTTAGACCGCTTGCTCATCCTTTCCAAGAATTCCCAATCATCGTCTTCATGATTGCTCAAGAGTGTTCCATTGCTTATTGACTCGGGAAGATTCCAAGTTGCGTCGTCCAAACCCCATACAAAACATTTCACCAACTCCCATTTTTCTATTTGGTGATGTGGGCATCTCCTCATTAGCTCTTTGAATTGGGTAAATGCTTCATGTAGTGGTTCACTCGAAAGTTGATGAAACGACCGAATTTCATCTCTAGCATCGTCGGTCTTTGCCATAGAATAGTATTCATCCAAAAATGCTTGTTGCATTTGTTCCCAAGTTCGAATACTGTTGGCCGGAAGTGTGAGGAACCACTGTTTTGCCTTGTCTTTCAACGAAAATTGAAATAACCGAAGCTTAACTTCCTCTAGTGCGAAACTGTGCCCCCCAATAGTATCACAAATGGAAGAGAACTCCGTTAAATGTGTGTATGGTTCATCATTGGACCTCCCATTGAAGTGAGGAAGTATGTTGATGTAATGCGGTTTACAATCAAACATCCTCCTTTCGCATACTATCGGAGAATTATTCTCGGTCACTATCGGTCGGAAACGGTCATTTACTCCCCGTGGAGGTTGTTGACGACGTTGTGGACCATTAACTTCTTGATCGACCGGTCTTCTATTATCCTGTCTTTCACCTCTTCGATCCTCTCTTCGATTATCCCTTGGGTTACCACCTCCCACAAAACGAGGAATCCGATTAGGTTGTGCATTGTGGTTATTATAAAACCCATCATTCCGGCTTCGTTGGTTATTATTCCGTGGTTGACGGTTGTTCCCATAACCATCATTTCTTCCACCTCCATAACCGTATTCATCGTCCCCAACGTAATTGGCATTTTGGTAGCCAAATTCCTCATCATCATACCTTCTAGCATTGTAAATGTTTCCCCTATTCACGTAGCCCCAATCTTCATCATCGTTAACCCGATCATCGTAGTACCCCCCATCGTCCGAATTTTAAGTATGAATGCTTACATGTTTCGGCGATTGATAACCGGGAACACTATACGGTTCATCATCGGGGATTGCATTCCTTAAATCGTCGATGTTGAAAAACGGGTCTTCATTTGCGGGATTGCCGCGAT
This sequence comes from Helianthus annuus, assembly GCF_002127325.2. Classification (NCBI taxonomy): domain Eukaryota; kingdom Viridiplantae; phylum Streptophyta; class Magnoliopsida; order Asterales; family Asteraceae; genus Helianthus; species Helianthus annuus. Next base: position 132,491,618 of record NC_035447.2, read on the forward strand.
CACGGTTACCTCTACGATCGGAATTGACATTCCGATCATCAAGGTTGATAGGTAACGATGCTTGTCGGTGAAGGGTTTGTTGTTGAGGTGTTCGTTGGGTGTTATTGGTATTTTGGTTTCGGAAAGGTTGAGTGGGTGGTCTAGCGTTGGTGTTACCACCCGGTTGTTCTTGAGGTATAGGTTGGGTGTTTTGGGCGGGATTAAAATTGCTCCGGTATTGGAATTGGTTCTGGTTTTGATTGGAGTTTTGATTCGCCATTGAATCGGTTTCAATGGTCAACGTGAGTGGTGGTGTTTGGTTGGTTTGATTAGAAGCAAGAGTTGCTTCTAACCGGCTTGCTAGGTTTCTTCTTGCGAGTCTTTCGATTTCCGGTTCGTAGACTAAAGGTGAAGTCCTCCCGGAGTTCCGCATATGCATGCACTACCTGTAATCTGCACAAGTAACACACCCCGCGTAACAAGGAAAAAGACAAGTACAAAAATAAAGCTAAACAAGTTAAACAGTTAATCACACAAATTCAAACAATATCCAAACACAAAGCACACACACTCCCCGGCAACGGCGCCAAAATTTGATCGGAGTGTCGCGCTCCGGTCAAAGATAATATTTATAAGCCCAAATTACCCTTAACAATGTGTTAGTGGTAGTAAGGGGTCGATCCACGAAGAGTATGTGGTTTGTGTATGGATTTGACTCGGTTCGATCCACGAAGAGTATCTCGTTGTAGTATAGTGGTAAGTATTCCCGACTGTCACGCGGGTGACCCGGGTTCGATCCCCGGCAAGGGCGCCAAAATTTGATCAGAGTGTCGCGCTCCTGTCAAAGATAATATTTATAAGCCCAAATTACCCTTAACAATGTGTTAGTGGTAGTAAGGGGTCGATCCACGAAGAGTATGTGGTTTGTGTATGGATTTGACTGAATTATAAAGAATTGTCACAATTATGAAGCTTGCCAGATATTTTTGTATTTTTGTTTAGTAGAAAGATGTGAATTTGGACTACTGAAATTGGATTAATTAATTAACAACTATTACTTAACGGTTGTAAGAAATTTGGATACTAGAACAATAATAATAAAAAGGAATCACACCCGGTTTCGGTAATTGCTAACCTAGGATTTCTACAAGTTTTAGTTTCAACTCAAATGCATTTGATTAACGGATTTAGTGTACCGTGACTTAGGTGCTACTAACTATCAACGCCCCGAAGAACGGACAAAAAGACACTTTGTAATCAACACAAGTAAATCCTAACAATGATAATGCACAATTACATATCACCATTTTGCGAAGTCATAACTTTTAACATCGCTCGACAATTCATGAATTCGCAACAAATGTAACACTATTATCAAGAGTTTCAAAAATCAAATACAAATTGTCACTAAGTTAAAACCAGAACAATTCGAAACCCTAAAATTAAGAACTACCTACACCGGGGTGAAACCGAGATGATTAGCCGTTCATGGTTGATGCAACTTGATCACCGGATGTTTGGAATGCGGATGAAATCATCTTGAAGCTTGATTGGATGATTGGTGAATGATGAGGGTTGGTGATGGATGGTGATGGTGGAAGGATTAGGGTTTGTGGAATGATTGATTGTGTAGATGGTGACGATGATTCTTGATGATCTTCAATGATGGTGATGATAGATGTGTAATTGGGATGGAATGGTAGGTGAATAAGGCTCCAAGATCAAGTTTCAAACTCCAAAAAGTGTGTAACTCCCGTAATGAATGAATAATAACCAATCAGAATCGAGCCTGCCCTTCAAATCAACGAGTTTCGCGTTTTGAAAATCTACTACCCGTCGCCGACGGGCCTGACCCCGTCGCCGACGGGTCCCCAAAAGTGGATTTGGTGCTGACGGTTAAAATGACTAGATACGGGGAACATGTGCCTACGGGCTTATCTGGAAGGCGTCGCCGACGGTCTGGACCCCGTCGGCGACGGGCTCTCCTTTGTGAGTTTTCTGTTTTTCGCTCCCGACTCTCCCGGTTGATCCATGACGCGTTCTGGTGCTTCGGTTTTCGACCCGGTGATCCGTAAAGCTCCCGAAAAGCTCCTTAAACTTCATTAAACCTGCAAAACACAAATCTAATTAAAAGTAGGCTATTCAAGATTAAAAGTCAAGTAAAAACATCAACTTAAGCATTAACGAACACCGGTTTTCAACCACGCATCACTCCCCTAATGGCACTTGAGATGGAATTCTTGATAACCATAAGAGACATTCTGTTAGACCTTTCCCACTTTTCATGCTCTATTTTCTGATCTGCATTGTTTTCAGCAGTCCGAGCAGCAGGAGGGTCATGTCTCAGGGCATAATCAAGATCCACCATACCAAGAGTAAGTTTAACCGTATCCCTCCATGTGGCAAAGTTTGCCCCGGTCAATAATTCAATTCCAAGGCTAGGGCTAAAAGTGGATGCTAGATCAATACAAACAGAAGAGTTAGAGTAATCTATTTAGGGGTAATCAAGCAAAGCAGACAAAGATAAGTATATTAAAGATAAAATCTATTATAACACCAAAATAATAGATTAATTAAAAATTCTACCTGAATTTTGGTTTCGCTTTGGCTTTGACCAAAATTCAGACATTATGAATATACATAAATAAAATGTTGTCTTTATGTTTTACATAAACTTTGGCTTCGTTTTGGCTTTGACCAAAATTTATGTATTATAAACATACCATAATAGACTGACTTATTGTCTTACATGAATTTTTGCTTCGCTTTGGCTTTGACCAAAATTCATGTATTGTGAATGTACGTAACTGATAGAGACTATCTTAATGTTCTATGTGAAATTTGGCTTCGCTTTGGCTTTGACCAAAATTCACATATTATGAACATATATTATAAATGGACTGTCTTAATGTCCCATATGAATTTTGGTTTCGCTTTGGCTTTGACCAAAAATTCATATACAATGAACGTAAAAATAAAGCACATAAATATACCATAACACCTTTGGGCAAAAAATGATATATCTATGTAATTAGGCTTATAATTATTATATATATCATTAGACAATTTGCCTTTAGGTTTATCATCTAATTATTTATTGAAACTACTGTCTGAATTTTTTCTGTCAAAACTTAAGACATAAATGAAAAATTAACAAAAACAGTAAATAAGAATTTGAAAATATGGATTAATATTCCATAGTAAAAGCAATACATTAATATTCCATTAACAAATTTTTTTTTAAGAAAACGGAACTGATACATATTACCTAAACATTAATTTCCACAAGCTAATTCAATTAGACCAATGATTTGCAGAAACATTCTATAGATATCTAAATATACAAGAACATATGGATGACATCATTCATATTATTAATTCATCTATAATATATATAAAAAGATATGAATTCTCTAAATAATCTAGCATCAATTTCAACCGTGAATAGTAAGAAAATGCCAAAATAAGATCCATTATGTGATCATGCCTCATTTAATTTCTTGAAATGATTTAGCACCAGTTCCAATGCCATTGAATATGTGCATATTATTAGGACATTCCAAAAAAAAAAAACGATTCATATGCAATATCCCATAAAGCAATTTTTATTTATATTAAAATTTTTTTGCAATCCATTTAAGTGTTATTATAGATCGATGTTTTCAAGATTAACTTTTACATAAAGTTGCATCGATCATCAAAACAGTTTCATGGATGTGGCGCTAATTTTTATTCGATCAGAAAAACTTATTCATCAAAAAACCAGTCTATTTATATGATCAAAATGATATAATCAACATCGGCTCTGATACCACATGTTGATTATATCTTTAAACATGGGTCTAAAACATAAAACCCTAATCACGTTTATCAAGCCAAACATGAACATGAACATATATTAGAGGTACTTACATGTTGGGATGGTTATCTTCGCAGATGATGATGAAGCCATGATTCCGTTATGATGCCTTGGTTGATAGAAACTAAGTGAGAAGCCTTGATTGGTGTTTTTAGGAGTAGTCTTATTCTCTACATGCATGAATGAATAAGATGACCATCCATTTTATAAGTTAAATAAAAAAACTCCTTTAGCATTCTCATTAAAGGAATTTAAGGGAAATCAAAATGGTCATAATGGTCCCTTAATTGTAAATGTTCACAATTACTCCCATCAAGTAATTGTTAGGGACCCGTTATGTCATGTTGGTAAACATAGCTCAAATGATCCATAGGCCACATTATGGGTTATTTCTTACACAGAATACTTTCCTAAGTGTCGGAAATCAAAACTATCGAAAAAGGTAACATAAAGCACACTAAACTGCATAGTTTAGCATCTTAACGAACCATTAACCAACCGAACAATCGGACACTACCCGAAACACCAAATTTTCACTAGAAGCATTGTTTTAACATTACCAAGCTAGTTATGGTCCCCGAACATCGTAACACACTATATAACATCTAGTATAACTAACCTAACTAAACACTTAATTTTCAACTATATAAACTAACTAATAGTTAACCCCTAATCTAGACCCCCCACCTATAATCGGCCAACATAGTGGCCCCACATGAGATTATATTTGCTTATTATAAGTTTCATCTTTTTAAACATAAAAACCATTAGAAAATAAGAAGTTGTGGGATATTATAAGAAACCTCAAGACCATAACCATTTCATTCACAACATTCACCACACCTGAGCTCTCTCTTCTTCCCCCTCTCCACTCTCGGCCGAACACACACCACCACTCAACCACCCTCTTCAATCATCATTCATCCATTCTACATATATACAAAGGTGTAAGAAGGTGTATAAGGAAGCTTGGAACTCTTGGAAGCTAAAGGACCTCTCACACAAGCTTTTATCCACCACATTTTCATCTTGTAATCATCCCTAGCCTTGAGCTAGTAGTAAGATCATCTACACTCTATTTTACATCTTGTTTTGGTGGTTAAAGAATGATACAAGTTGTTAATCTTTAAGAACACTATGAATCTTGAACATGAAACTTAAACATAAGACTAAAATCATAAGAAATCAAGTTGTTTAAGTGTTGTTATGCTTGTTGATTGTTGATTGCTCATGTTTATGATGTTAAACATCATGTGATCTTGTTAGATGGTGATTAAAGACATGATCTAGCAAGATGAGAGGATGATTATGTTAAGATCAAAGTAATCATCCATATGTAAATCATGAACTTGAAGTGAAAATTGTTTTTCTTGTAAAATGATGATTAAAGTGCATGTAAAGTCTTATGAATCTATGATTTCAAGAATGATTTTTCAAGAAACCAAGTTAAAAATACAAAGTTTACTTAAGCTTGGTTCTTAAAGAAATTAACCATATTTTAGGTGGTTAATCAAGTGTAGAAATACATATTTAACAAAAAAAACTCAAGAAGAAACATTTTTAGAAAAAATGATTTACAAGTTGTAAACATCTAACTTCTTTAAAAATGATGTTTTTAAATAAACAATCACACTTTAAAGGGTAACTAAGCCTACTAAACACACTAGTAAGTTACTACAAATTTTTGTAAACTTTCAAGTTCATGAAGTAGTAATTTATGCATGATTTTGGCAAATTGGTAAGTATTGGTTGATTTATTGTTGATTGTGGTGATTTATAAAAGAAAATGACATGCTTTGAAAGCATGGAAACCTCCATTTTTAGGGGAAACTATGGAAAATTTTTCTAGAAATTTAACACTTAGAAAAATATTTTTTTAAACAAATATTTACAAGTATATTTTAAACCATGAATTTTCATATAAAGTTTGCCATAATTTTTCTTACAAAAATTACAAAATATTGGAGGTTGATTTTTGTAAATAAAAGTGACTAAATATGTATTTAGGGAAATATATATTTAGATGTCACCATGTGTGTGATTATTTGTTTATTATGTGTATTAGTTATATTATTTTAGGACTTGAAATAATATAACTCACCAAAATACCAAAAATTACAATCCAAAATATTACCAACATTCCAAGAAATAAATATATAAATTATACCCAAAATATTGGTGAAACCGAACAAGGAATATAACCTACATAAATATTCCGGAAAATTAATTCATAAGTATATTTTGGTAATTAGTATTTTGGACACCAAGAGGACAAAAATATGATTTTATAATTATTACAAAATATGTCATATTTTTTACAAGGAGAAAATATATTATTTTTGGCAAGTAAAAATATATATATTTTCTTGGAATTATTAGAAGATATATTATTTTTGGGAGAAAATATATATTTTCTTGAATAAACGTGAAATACATTATTTTTGGGCGAAAAATAAGTTTATATATATTTTCCAAGTTAAACTTGAAAATATATTATTTTTGAGACTTATATGAAATTTGTAAATATTTTTGCCAAGGGAAAAATTATAAGTAATTTTTCTATGTAATATTTCTTAAAATATATATTTTGGGAATATATATTGATGTATTTTTATTAGAAATATTATTCCGGAAAAGTTAATACAAAAATTAAGTATGAGAATACTTAATAAACACAATAAAAATACGTATTTTCGTATGTATAAATATACACCGGAATACGCCACCAATACTTGGCAAAAATATACAGTATAAGAATACGGGTATGAATACACCCATCCTTGGGAAATTATACATGTACAAATACAAAATGTGTCAAGATAAAGTATATTATTTTAACTAATATTTCAAAATTTAGTAAATATAATTTAAGTTAAAATATTTATTATTTTAACAAATAATTATATAACTTGGAATAATATTGATGACACAATGAAACGTAACTCAAAGACACTAATTAAGACTAAGGTCAAGGCACGACCCACCCGTCTAATAAACCGTAGTACCTTGTAGGTAGTCGTGCACACCAGTAGCAGCTTCGGGTTACGTTGGATACGAAGAACGCAAGATTGTGAGTTCATGTCCCCCTTTTCTTTTAACTGATTTTGTTTTATAACTTCGGGGGTGAAGTACATGTTCCAAAATGTTTACAAACAATTACAAATGGTATGGTTAGCTAAGGAATGAATTGTTAGATCATGTGAATGGGTAGGCGCACATTTAAGACCATTAATCCTCGTATAAGGACCGAGGGACATGAGTGATAGCTCTATTTGGGTGTAGCGAGCCCACACCCATGTGGACCGGGGTTTGGCCCATGAGGTGACTATGTCTTACAGCCGGAAGCCCGGTACAAAATCTGCTAGGTTTGAGCCTTCCTACACCGTTGCACACATGTTAATTGTCACACCCCTTTCTAAGGCGGAAGCACGAGGTGTGATCCTGAAATGTTCTCATTGCATACGAATGGTAAACATACTACATGCTCGTAAAATAACTCCAAATGCCATTAATATTACATAACTAAAAACATAACATAAGTTAAGTGTTTACATCACAAAATAACATAATGTTTGAAAAGTTTACAACTTTATTTAAAGACGAGCATCAAGGTTTTGATTCTTATATCCCACACAAGATGGAATATAATAACCAAGTCCCACAAAAACAGGCATCGGAGTCTCGACACGACATGACTAAAACAAAAGCGACATCCTAGAGCAAGAGTAAGACCACACGCACATCCACCTTAGTTACCTGAAATACATGTGAGTTTTGGAAAATCGTCAACATAATGTTGGTGTGAATTTATGCAGATTTGTGAAAACATTTAAGCATTCGTTATGGAAAACATGGTATGTAATTGTATGAAATAAGTATAAATGTAAATATAAGGAATACGAGATCGCCAATGGTTAGCTAGGCCATTAACATGTGTAACGACATAGGAAGCATCCAAACCATAGGCATTTTTAGTTGTCGATTCACGACTAGAGACACAAAAGCACTGCTTGGTAAAAGAGTGGCCAAGAGTGCGGTTGCCTGAAACCCATTAGATCTAACCTTTTGTTCTGCGGTCTTGGTATGTAATTGATTAATGGTGCCTGTGGCACCCTATACGTCACATGATCTATAGTATCATTCCTTAGTTTTTGTAATCAACATACCATAGCACATGTATTTTCCCCAAGTTTATAAAACAAGTAAAAGTTTAAAAGTGGGGACATGAACTTACAACTTTGCGTTTCCTGCGTCGTAAACTTCACCGGTAGCGTCGCGACCTATACGTGTTCTATTAATGTTAGTCACTAGACTTGTATCACACAAGTACAAGTCACCATCTTTTGTTTATGTATATGTTCTTTGTTGTTAAAAATAATTTATATTTTTAACCATGTATGTTACTTATATTATTTTCCCAAAAATAAATATAAGTATTTTGTGAAATAATATCTTCAATATTATTTTTGTACAAGTATACTTAGGAAAGTATACTTTGTATTTTATGTAAATACTTGTGTATTTTGTATTTTTCACCAAAAATCAATACTTTGATTTTTATTACTTTCTGGAATTATATTTCTTAAAAATAATATATTTTTAAGACTTGTATGAAATATATATATTATGTCATGTCATAATATATATATATATATATATATATATATATATATGGTTATTCTTGATATTCACCCGATTTTCACATAAATTCCATTACTTGGTAATGGTTATATATTTGTCCAAAAATATATTTTTAAGCCAAAAGTGTCCAAATTCAATAATATGTTAAGAAGTATATTTTCTTAAATATATTTTCTTGTATTTCCATGTGCTTCTTTGTGAGGTATTTTGTATACTTGTATGCTTATGTATTCTCATGTATTTGTAGGTGTATTTTTGTATTCATACTCCATGGGAGTATTTAGTGTATTTTCAAGTCCTTAATACACTACTACATATAATAAACATAATATACACTTAGCACAAAATTTGGTGATCACTAAATATATATATATATATTTTCCTTAAAAATATACATACTTAATATCCATTTTAACTTGAAGAAATCATCATTTCTTAACTTGTAATTTTACACAAAAATTAGGGAAACCTTGGTAAATATTTTTAGGTGAATTTTTAGGGAATAAGTTTCACCAAAACTTATATTTTCTAAGTGTCAAAATTTTACAAAAAATTTGACATAGTTTCCTCTAAAAATGGAGATTTCCCATGTTTTCAAAACATGTGTTTATTTTCTTTTCAACATCAAAACAATTTTCCAACAATAATCATCAACAACATACACCAATTTTCCCATATGAAACATCATGGTGAGCTTGTTTCTTGTTAAAAATGTGTAGTCTTTTAGATCTACACTTATCATATTATGATCTTTCCAAAATAAGTGTTCTTGTGATTTTTAAACAAACTTTTATGAACTTTAGTCCACTTACTCACTCATCCATGAGTTTTATGGCTTCAAGGTTTGTAAATCATGTTCTAAAATCACTTTTATGTTTATTAGAAAGATCATTATTTTTAACATCATGTTTAACCATGGATCTTTCAAGATCCATGCTTAATAACCTTAGATCTTTCAAAAAAAAGCTTTGTGTTAAACTTTTAACAAACCTTCCATGAGATTTAGTTTCAAAAATTAGTTCTACACACACTTTATTACTTTGAGATTACAAGATTATGCATAGAAATTCTTATTTCAAGTTCACATCATGCGTCATATGTTCATCTTCAAGTTTAACCATGGATCCTTCAAGATCCATGCTTAAACTTATTAGATCCAAGCTTTAACATACTTGATCTAATCATAAGCACAAGATATAACATCAACAACATCAATACATACATCAAAAATTCATGTAATCACTTATTTTCTTCATGAATACGATAGATCTTCTCATTTTTAACATTAGAAGTCAAGTTGTTTAGATGGTGAAACTTGTACATAACATAAACATGACTTAAATTAGTGATCAAGAGGCTTACTACTAGCTCTAATGGCTAGGGAAGTGGCACAAGAATGAAGAAGATGATCAAGGAAGAAAATGAGAGGTTAAAAGCTCCACAAGGTGGTCCTTCAAGTTCTAGCACCATACACCTTCTTAAATGGCCTCCATACACCTTCTAGTAAGCTTGGATTGTGAGGTTGAAGCTTGAAAATGGCGGTGGTATGGTGGAGGTAGTGAGCCGAGAACAAGGGAAGGCAAGGGGAAGAAGATGGTGTTGTTTGTGATAATGGGCAAAGTCTAGTTACTCATGGTCTTTATAGAAAAATTTCCAACATTACAATCTTCTTTAGGATTCTATGCACACTCATTAGGGAACAAGATTAAATAAAATATTGAAAAGGTCATGTGGGGCCCTTTGGGGCTGGCCATGGGTGAAGGGGGGGGGGGGAGGGTAAAGTGTAAAATTTTGGAAGTTAAGGGTTTACAGTGCAAACGAGGGGGGTTAAGTTAGTTTAAGTGTGTTTAGGCGTTTTTATGATTTTTAAGGTGTTCTAGCATCAATACTAGTTTAATATCATAAAAACATTGCTTCTAGTCAAATTTTGATGTCCCGGTTATTGTCCGGTCGTTCGGTTCGTTACGGTTTGTTAAAGTGCTGAATTACGCGTTTCACTAAGTATGTAGCACTTTTGTGGCAGTTTTAATTCCTGACACTTTGTAAGTTATTTTGGACAATAAAACATAAATTCTACATGATATTAATGTGTTTAAAAGCTGATTACAGTTGAATTGTGCTGATTTATGCTGAATTCTGCATTTAAAGTGCGTTTCGGGTGTCTTTTAGTGCATAGTTTAGCTTTCGGAAAGTTTATATGTTAACCCTTGTATCCACACTTGGGTTTTAATGTATTTTAGATTTTGGACCTACTCCTAGGCCCTAATTCTATTATCTGACTGATTTCTGCAGAAGTGCTGACACAGTGCGTCTTACCGGTGAGTTTACTAGTCTTTCTGACGCAACGCTAAAAGTAATGCATAAAGCAATATTTGAAGTATAAAACATGCATGAATTCATATGTATAGCATGTAATCAGAAAATGTTGACATTTAAGCACATAATTGCAGACAATAACTAATATTAAAATAGTACGGAAATTACCGGTTTTGTGCCAGTTGTCACATTAATGGCCTTGCAAACCATTAATTGATCTGTTTCCTTGTTTGCTTTCATACTGGGTTTACAAAACATACATACTTACAATGATTACAAAGGTTTATTCGTGCAAACATACAAAACACATGAACTCGCTCAACTTTTGTTGATGTTTTCAAACTACATGTATTTCAGGAAATTAAATGTGGATCTGGCGGGCGTTTGGAAGTTTCAAGTGATGTTGGAAATAAAAGATGTCATCCGGTGTCTAAGGGTTTGGACTGTGTATCTTATCCTGGATAAGATACATAGTTCAAAACCTAGTTTTTAGTAGTATCTTTTGTCGAGTCCTTATGGAACTCTAAAACAATTTGAATGGTTTGTAATTTGGATTTGAAGTCTGTGTTTGGATTTTTAAGACAATGTTGGTTGTGATGTTTTAAACTTAATCTATGGATGAACATCTTTGGTTTTATCATAAAGTTTGTTTGTTATGGCTGAATGCAATGATATTAAGCAAGTCACACATAATCACGCTTCCGCAAAAGTCAGGGTGTGACAGTTTGGTATCAGAGCTTCGATTGTAGCGAACTAGGATTCTTTCTCGAGTCTAGACTACAATCATTAGGGCTCCCACGAAAATATTTCTACAACATGTTTTCATTGCATACACCAAACGCCCAGATCCATGGAACAAACATTTTTTACAAAAGGAAAGACAAGAAACACGATTGCAAGGTCACATTTGTGGTTTAGTCTGGGATAGACTAGGAAGGATAGAAAGGATTCGTGAGGAATAATAAGGATACATGATTTCATGATACATTGTCTTTGATTGCATACTAAATGATAGTGGTTACTATATGTGCATATGATATGATTGTTCTGTTACAAACACTATGTCTTCTTCCGAGAGCGGACTATCAGATATTGGTGACCCGATGGCTGTAGTCTCAGATGACGAGATGGCACCTGAGCCCGAGATACTTACATCCGACACTGAGAGCGACCCAGATATGCTATCAGACGACGAGGACGACTTTCAGCCCTTGATCTCAATGTGATCTCCTGCACAAAAAACCTCGGATAGTGTAGGATCGTTTGCACGACCAAACGATTCGTTCAGAAGAGATCTCATCCAATATGAAAGGCGGAAACAAACATATCGGAGTTGTTTCAGCTGATTTGCACACAGAATCACTTTAATTGTCTCTTGTATTGATATCAGATCGTTTTACAATGCTGGAGACACTTCGGCAGAGCTTCGCTACAGGAATCCAAACGCTACAAATGAATTGAACAAGGCTACTATTTACAGACCTCCCATTTCGCACGGAACAGACTCATATGAAATGACCTATGTCATTTCATACGAAATGGCTATGCCATTTCGTAAATGGGCCTTACCATTTCGTGCGAAATGGTCACATCTCACATATTCCTCATATTTCTCGTATATCGTGCCCTGATCAATCTAATCTATTACAAGACTCGATACAAGACGAAGTCGACAGACATATGCACCAACAGACTCCCCCTTGGATGTTGACAAAGTCTTCAGTGTCGAGTTCTCAAAGTCTTCAGTCTTTATCAGTCTTCATGGTCTTTCCAAAGTATCTGACATTGTAAGCATCCTCAATCTCTATCTTCTCTTCCAGAATCGTAACATGACTCTTCAAATTCTCTTGATCAGATCTGTTGATTCTTTTTCCCAGTATCTTAATCCTGACTCTATCCTCTTTCAGCATCAGCAGCTTGCGTGGATCGTAGGATACGAAACTGGCTCTTTGTCATTCAAACTCCCCCTTGAATGTTGATACTGGCTTTTACAATCTTCAGACTCCCCTTTTAATGTTGATCTATATTTTGGCTCAAACTCTGCTCATGCTTTGCAGCCTTCACAGGTTTAGGATCATAGCCTGGCTCTACATATACTTATCCAGAAAATCCTCAGGAATCGGAACCTGGCTTTCGCATAGTTGTTATCCTGCATAATTCTCTACCTCACAATAAATTTCACAAATTTAAAATTTGACAAATTTATAAACCATATGCAGATATCGTTCAAAATGATTTAACATTTAAAAATTTCAGATGACCACATGTAGGAAAACCATTTTTCTTTTCAAATTTATTTTTCATCTCAAACAAACTATCCCAACCCTCTGTTCATCATGTTTAGCACTTGAAATTTTGAAAATCAGCTTTCCAACATTAGTTGTCGAAAATAAGATGAAATAAATTCTTTTTGAATTTTCAGAAACTTTATGCTAAAACACACTAAAAACTTTTTGAATTTTTTTTTGATTTTAAATGGAAAACAGTAAAGAAATATTTACAAACAATATTTTTATGAGTTTGTGTAAGAGGGTCATATAAGTTTATGAGACAAATCACTAACACCGTTAAGCTTTTAACATTTTAAGTTCTAAACGATTCACTTAGATTGTCAGTATACTGATCCACTTAAATTTTCACACAAAGTTCAACTGTTCCGAGATACTAGAATTAATGTTTTAATAGACTTAAACTTATTCGCGTGTCCCACCTCAGAATATACTCCCGTATCCAGATTTCTATATTCAGTGTTAGAGGTGAATGTACACCAATGATATCTGTAAACGGATAATGCGAGACCATGAGAGCTCAGGTTAGAACTTCCGTTCAGACAAAGAGATGATAGCTCGTATTTCGGTGTGTCCCGTTTGGGGATCTTTTCTTCAACAGCACATGATTAGCATTTTTCAATGTTTCATCATTTTTTATGCTGAGGGTGGGCTTTAAGATTAAAGCAGTGCAGAGCATTATACGAGGACTAGGCTATTGCTTTCGCAAAATGTGAAGTCCAGGTATAATACCCCAGATATCATCACGCACAAAGACCTAGTATGTCAGAAATAGAAAGCCTTTCAAACAAGATTTCGGGGGTTACCCATATATCCGAGAGATGTTCCCCACGAGATAAGTGAGTTATGATATTTAGATTTATATCTCGAAATCAATCTACTGAATGTGTAAAAACCTACTGGCATATCCTCAGTGAGATCGTTTATTACATTTGACTTTCCAATTCTTTAGCGTGCTGTGATAGTCTACTGATGTACTATCATTTCCTCTTTTTACAACAAGACTCATTTTTGAATTTTTCGATGTTTTTGGCTTTTTCAAATTTTCTAATGTTTTTAGATTTTTCAAATTTTCGAAATTTCTAAAAAAAAATTTTACTCCCCCTAAAATTAAAAACCATTTAAAGAAAAAATTGACAAACTGATATGAATTGCTTTAAATCTCCATTCACTTGGCATAAACAATCAGAACTCCCCCTGACAACAAACTATTTTCCCATTATGATTTCAAAACACTTAAATTTGTTTTAATCAAAATGGTTTTTCTGGAAAATAAGTTTTGTTGATTTCATAAACCAGTTGTAGGTTAGGGGATAAACTCATCATTTTGTTTTTCAAACTTTTGCATGAAAGTTAAATCAAGTTCAACTTAATGACCTTGATTAACCACTTGTAGGTGAAAACCTCTTTCTTCAACCATTTGTAGGAACAAACACTTGATGTTCCCTTACCAACCATACCTCTTGTAAATCAAAATATAACAAATTTAAGTTTTACCACTTGTAGGCTTTTCAAACAAACATATTTCAAGAATGATGCCGATTCCTGCTCCAGATTACCAATTTGGGAGCTCTGGCAAGTCCAGAGTTTAGTCATGATAGGTTCTATCCTAGTTACTAACCTGGGATGACCCATCTTCTTCTGGTTTCTTCGTTTTCTTTTCATAAAATTCCTTTACCCCTTTGACCTTCCCGTCAATCATTTTTCCAAAAATATTTTGAACTGTGGGGTTAAAGGCTTTTTCAACATCAAATTCTTTCTTTTCATAAAAGAATTGATTTGAAATTTCAACTTTTCCAATTTTTGATTTTAAATTTTCAGCTCGCAATGGTGGAAAGTTTACATCATCCAATGGCGGAACTGAATTTTCACTTTTTAGCTCAACTTGTGGCTCATCTGTCTTTGACGAGTCAGATTCATCGCCAGAAAATAGCTCCTCTGATTTTGATGAATCAGAATCATTGCTAGAACTATCATCTGATTTCTCAACAACCCACCTTTGGTTGTTAAGCTTTGCTTTTCTTTTGTAAAAACTCTTTGAACACTCACCAACCTCGAATTTTGAATTTTTGAAAACTTTAAATTGTTCAGTTGGTGGTGCAATATCAACAACTTTCTTTTTGAGTTTTTTCAGAGACTCCGTGTTTTGAATTGGTTGCTTTTGGACAATTCAAGGCAATGTGACCAACTGTTTTGCATTGAAAACAAGTTCTTGTCTCCTTCTTCTTCTGAGCAACTTCCTTTCTCATTCCCTCTTGTTTTTTTGCAAGGAATTCTTTGTTTGTTTGCTTCCAGAATGAGCTCTTTTCTTCTTCTTCTTCTGAAGATAATCCTGAAACAAATACAGTTTTTGGTTTAAAAGTTTTCTCATTTTTATGAATTTCTGGTGGAATAAAACCCAATCCATTCTTTTTGAAATTACCGTTATGGTTTGGTTTATTTTGATAACCTGAACCAGAATTGTAACCCTTTTTCTTGTTTAACCTTTGTTGAACCCTTGAGGTGTAAGGTTTAGGTTTTTCAGCAAGATTTACATCTTTTATTTAAGAAATATTAATTTCTGTTAATTTGAAAACCTTTTTGATCATTTCAGTTTTAACACCTCTTATTGGAAATTCTTCATCGGAATATAATTTGTCAGAATCATTCAAAGTATATGCTACTTTAAATGTTTCGTTATTCAAATTATTTTGTGATAATAGAAATTCTTTATTATAAACCCGTTTGCCCTTTTTGACTGTTGGATTTGTTGGTGCATCCGTCTTTTTTCGAGTCTTGTATAAATGTAGTTAGATCAGGGCACGGAAATCGAGAAAATGTGTTAAGAACTGATTCCGCTTGAAATGGCATTAGGCCATGTTCAAGCGAAATCACTTATTTGTTTATTCCGCTTGTATTGGTCTTACTGATTCCGCTTGAGTGATAATGTGTTGATTTCGCTTGAGTATGTTCAAGCGAAATCACAACCCTATATAAAGGGTGTCGTGGAGCGAAATCAGTATGCATGAGTTTCGGTTTGCAACAAAGTGCTACCAAAGTGTTGTCAGAATTGTAAACGTCATTCAATCAATAGTAACAACAGTTTAAAGTGATATACTAGCTGAATTGAGCTTAGTTTCTTAGTTTCCGCCTCAGAAACTGAGTTTAACTCTTCTGATCGACTCATTCGGGTCCGAAAACGATCCTACAAGTGGCATCAGAGCTCAGGAGGTAGAGTTCATACCAATTTAGGTGCGATTTCTGATTTCTACACCTTCTTTTTTGAATTGTACACCTTTTCACGGTCAAATTTGGATCAAATTCACACAGTGCACTCGGAATTATGAATTAACAAACCCTTAGAAATTTCAGGTCCAAATTCGAACTAAAACTGGTTATTTTTGGGGTTTTGCTTGAAATCACTCGCAAAAAGATGACGTCACAAGTGATTCCGTTTGAGATTTGATTCTGATTTCGCTCCAAATAGGGATCTCGCTTGAAAATTCAGTTTGATTTCGCTCGAATTGGTATTCCGCTCGAAAGTTTTTTGTGATTTCGCTCGAACAGGTTATTTCGCTTGAAAACAGTGTGAATTGAAGCGAAATCAGTGAAATTGTTTGAGCTTGTTGATTCTGCTCCAAAGTGTCTTGCTTAAACTGATATTCTGCTTGAACAGTCTGTTTTGAAAATTTCTTGAAATCCAGAAAATGGACGAAGAATTCTACAACGCATTTGCTACACCGGTTACCCCGATCACTCTTGCACAGAACACGATGTTGGAAAATGAAACGGGGACGATGCAAAAGCCTCCCAAACTAATGAACATTGAGGAGTACAAGGGTTGGGAAGGTCGCTTTGAGAATTGGGTATAAGCAAACTATTTAGATGCTTGGGAATGTGTCGAGACAAAGTGTGTGAGACCGACAAATGATGATGAAGAAGTGATTCCTATCAAGGATATGAGTGCTGAGGATAAAAGAAAATACAAGAATGAGAAAATGATGCTGAGTCTGCTACAACAAGCTGTAAAAGAAGACATCATGGTCTTATTGCAACACAACGGGAGTTCGTATTCGATTTAGAAAGCTTTAAGATCAAAGTTTGTTGGTAGTCAGGAAATGATCAAGAACAAGAAATCACTTCTGAAGAAAGAGTTTGACTTGTTTCGTGGTTTAAAGAATGAAAGCACAAAGCAGATCATTGAAAGATACTGCAATTTGTTGGTAAATATGAAGAGGGTAAGCATCAACAAAGACAATGAGGAGTTGATTGAAAAACTAGCAGATGCATTGCCTCATGAAACTTGGGGCACATATTTGATGATGCCCAGAAACAAGAAAGGGTTTAACACGCTCACGTTGAGTAAATTCATTGAGAAATTGGAAGCTCAAGAAATGGAGCAACAGAAGATTGTTCGAATGAAAGATTTTGATGGTGAACAGGATATTGGGTTGTATTACAAAACTGGGTTGAATGAGAAAACCACAAATTTGTCTCCAAAAGTGGAAACTGCATTCAATGCTAAAGGCTCATCAGGAAGCTCATCTAAAGGATCAAGCAGCAGTACAAGTTTCTCATCATTTCCATCATACGATCCAAACATTTCTGCAACAAAGAATGGTAGAAAACTTCAGTGCAACATAGTATTAAATCTTGAGAATGATCAAGATTATTCAGAGGAAGTTGCTAAAAATCACATATCTTTGTTGGGAATGGTATTAGAATCATACAGTAGTTTTGTGGCCGGAAAGATCGGGAATCCAATGCTTACGAAAGAGGATTACGATCAAATAGATGCTGAAGAGATGGAGCTAATGGATATAAAATGGTGTTGGGCCAGTGTGTTGAGGAGAGCTGAGAAATTTAAGCAGATTACAGGAAGAAATGATCTACGTGAAGCTAATATTTCTACTTTAGGTTTTAATAAATCTAAAGTTACTTGTTTTCGTTGCAGGGAGAAAGGACACTTCAAGAGGGAGTGCACCAATCGCGAAGCAAGTGGAGCTCAAAATCCTTTCAACAACAACAATGATTACTACAGAAAGGCCATCTACCATCAAGTTGCTCAACAACCAGCTCATCAACAACAACATCAGGCACAAACTGCACATGGATGAAATGTGAATGAAGATTCGTCAAAGAGAGCTTGTATGGTGAATCAATATGAGAAGAATTCTTCATCAGGATTCAACTGGGACAAGTATATTTCATCTGATGCAAAAGCTTGTGTGATTGATCAAGATGATGAAAAGATGCCTGAAGGGTTTAGCTGGGAGAATTTTACTTGGGATGATTATATTCCAGATCAAACTTCAGTTCACACAACTTTTGTTGCTAGAATTGTAGAAGATAGTGATGATGATGGAACTGAATATTATGCTAAACAAATGAGAGATCATTTGAAGATGTTGGCTAAAAGTGATAGTGAAGATGAGAAAGTCAAGCAGAAAAAGAAAAAGGTAAAGACACCAGTTAGCAGTGACGATGAAGCAGTGCTGGTAGTGAGAAGAAAAATGAAAGAAGTTCCAAAGTTAAAAATTGATGAAGAAGCTGATGCTAGTGCGATGAAAGTGAATTGTGAAACTTGTGTGATCATGAAAAAGAAGCACAGTGAATTGCTTCACAACATGAAAAGATTAAAGGAATCTTATGATATGCTGAACAAAGCCATGAACATGTACGATGATACAAACAAAGAACAAGAAACAACAATGAAGACGCTTCAGGGAGCATTCATGATCAAACAGAAAGTTGTGAACAACTACATCGAGAAGTGTGCTGCTCTGGAACAGAAATTGGAACTACAAAGAATTGAAACTGAAAGAGTAAATCGTTTGTTGAAAAGTTACTCATGTACTTCTTATGTCATTGACAGGATCTATCCAACTGTTGAGGGTATGAAGGCATTCGAAGAAGATGAGGTGACTGAAGAACGAGCTGATGAAAAGACTCCTGAGAAGAAGAGTAACACTAAGAAAAAAACTGACAAGAAGCATTCTGGTAAGAAACAAGGTGTCAGTTACAACAAGTGTCCACCCCCGCTGGAAAATGGACATTTGCCCAGAAATCCAAATTCTGAAAGAGTCAAAAAGGCTACAAACTTACAGTGGGAGTCGGAGTCGTTAGTCAATTTGCCAGAAAATATTGATGTCACGTTTACATCGTCTGACACTGATCAACAATCTCAATTAATGAAGAAAGTGGTGGATCATGTGTTAGATAACGATGAAACAGAGGAGTCAAAGTCAGAGTCTAGTTCAAAGTCCAAATCTGAGTCCAGCACTCCGAGTCAAACAGAAAAACAAGGCAAAAGAGTATATGACAAAGAATTCCTGTTATCAAAATCTAATTTGGATGATGAAACGTTTAAAGTTGCATACTGTAACACCCTTAATAATTTAACATAATTTAAGCTAAATATTTCATGAAACTTTATAAAAATCAGAGTTTACAAAAGCATTGGTGTTTTAAACCATACATACTAACAAATTTTTCCAAACATGTTCTAGATAGTGCATAATTCATTTAAAGACAACCCTTACTAGTCAACTAATAACTAGTTTAAAGGATTCAAAACATCATTAACAAAATTTATATGACATGTTTAAAGTTTAGACAAGATCATATTCAGTGAGGAAGCTTCAAATTGCGTGTTCGGTTCTTGACAAAATGCTTGATCATCATCCGGGAGAGATTCATCCATACCTAGAGTCAAACACTAATAACCGTTAGTTTTGACTTTAATATATAATGTATAAACAAGTTTTAATAACACAAGTGGCTACCAAATATAAATTTTTGCTGGGTTCCACCGTAATTTACGGTATCACCGTAAATTACGGTGAACCTGGGAATGTTATGGTTCTGCCGTAAGACAGTAGCAAAGCACCGTAACACTTTGTTGTCCACCGTAAATTACGGTGGAACCGTAATTTACGGTGGGTTCTGCACATTTGCAATTTGGCTATTTTTCAACTTTAGAAGTTCATAACTCTTTACTCCGTGATCCGATTCAACCAATTCTTATTGCTATGAGTCCGTAATAAAACTTCGGACTTAACCATGTAAATTTTATATTGCGGACACCGTGATACCACAAATTGGTTCACGAATTTCCTTATTACCATTATTCGACCCATTTGTGGGAGTGTATAGCTCCTCTTTTCATTCTTAAACCCCTTTCAACATATTTACCCAATTACCCGGGCTCACATACTTGGTGTTTTTACGCCAATTCCATGGCTTTGAAATTCCTCTATTGCTATTACATGATTATTCGGAATTCGAGCATTCCGTTTCAAACAATCCTTTTTCCTTTAGCATTATTGTTCGACCCATATCCCGGGTTCTTATACTTAGATTCGCCATTACCAAATCATTAGTATGGTACAATTTATCGTTTAACAAGGTATGAGACTTTCAAGTCGCAATCCTCGTGACTCCCTTGAAAACATCATTTTGACCCGTTTGCCAATTAGTGAATACCATCACTTCATTGACTAACCCAACTAAATACCGAGTTCTTATTTTGAGCCGTTTGATAGTCGAGTGCACTTCATCACTTATCGACACATCAAACGCATCCTTTTAAACTACGACATCAATTATATTTCAAACCAAAGCAATTAAATCTAATTCGACGAGACTAAAGTCACGTACCTTCAAAGCGCACCTTTTCCGCGGGTATCACCTCCGGCGTGTCCACTTGACGTTCCGGATTCCTTGCCTAAAGAGTCCAATTCATAAAAGATTAGAACTCTTTTCACAAGCTTTAACGCATTTATTCATTACATATTTAAATTTGCGTTTTTAGCAATCTTTAACATTTTAATCCTCACTTAGGCGTTTTATCAAACACCTTGTGGGTCAGATTTTTACATGATCTAAACCAAGTTCATAACTTGAATTTATCACTCAAATCAACTTCAATTAGGGAATATACACATATTTTAACATCAACAATTTCAGAGATTATCTCAAAATTTTCGTTTTCACTAGAATAAGAGTCTTAATCCTAGTGTTTATCAAGTTCTACTAACTTACTAATCACCCACTATAGTGATTTCGATTCCTACAACTAACATGCAAGATTTTTAACAAGAAATCATCTAGGGTTTGTCCCTAGACCTTACTTTACTTCCAATTTCATGTTTACTACACATAATCAAGCTCTTCATCCGATTTTGATCACATACATGAACTTTGAATCGAACGAAATTGACCTAATTCAACATACCTTAAGATCCTTTTGACAAGGTGATCACGATTTAGTGCTTGAATTCCGATTTCTAAGTGATTTGAGGCTCCAATTTGTGGTTTTCTTGCAAACTAGGGTTTGGGTGAAGAACCCCCTGTCGCCCCTGCTTGATGATCGACCAGACACCTCTTGAAATGGGGTGTTTGGTTGATTTTTACTATTTTAGTAATTAGAGTTTTTATTTTAACATCTTTAGTCCCTCCACTCTCATCTAGTTTATATTCTTGGCCCCCTTTTAACTCATTCAAGTGTTACTACAAGATTCTTAACTAACTAGGTTATTATCCTAGTTAGTTTATTCTTGTTTATTATGTATTTTATAATTCTAGTATATAGTTTTAAAATTTCGGGATGTTACAAGTCCACCCCCCTTAAAGAGGGTTTCGTCCCCGAAACCGAATTACGTACCGAATAGCGTAGGGTAGAGCCGTTGCATTTCTTCTTCGGACTCCCACGTAGTATCCGCACCCTTACGGTGTTCCCATTTAACCTTCACTTGGTTGATCCTTTTGTTCCTCAAACTCTTCATTTTACGATCTAGAATTTCAATTGGCCTTACCGCGTAGTTAAGGCTGTTATCTACCTCGATATCGTTGTAGTGGACACGAGCAGTTTCGTCCGCTAAACATTTACGAAGATGTGACACGTGAAATGTGCTGTGTACCCCACTCAACTCTTCAGGTAGCTCGAGACGGTATGCTACTTTTCCAACCCGTTCCACGATTTCGAATGGCCCAATAAATCTTGGACTCAACTTTCCTCTTTTTCTAAATCGAATTATCCCCTTCCACGGCGATACTTTCAACATTACCTTATCGCCCACCTGAAATTCTATTGGCCTCATTCGTTTATCTGCATAGGATTTTTGTCGATCCTGAGCTGCTTTTAAGTGTGTGCGGATCAAGTCGATCTTACAATTTGTAGCTCGGATTATATCAGTCTGAGCTAACCCCCGTGGGCCAACTTCTCCCCAACAAACCGGGGTTCGGCACTTTCTACCATATAACATCTCGTATGGAGCCATTTTAATACTCGCGTGATAACTGTTGTTATATGAGAATTCGACTAAGGGTAAATGGACATCCCAACTGCCCCCAAAGTCGATAATGCAAGCGCGTAACATATCTTCCAACGTTTGGATTGTTCTCTCACTTTGCCCATCCGTTTGGGGATGGTAAGCAGTGCTAATAAACAGCTTGGTTCCCATTTGCTCTTGGAAACCATGCCAGAAATCAGACGTAAACCGGGTATCTCTATCAGACACTATGGATATCGGTACTCCGTGACGCGTCACAATCTCATTGGTGTACACTTCGGACATCTTTTCTGATGTATATGTCTCCCGAATCGGAATGAAATGTGCACTTTTTGTCAATCGATCCACAACTACCCATATGGCGTCAAAACCACGGCTGGTTTTTGGAAGTTTAGTCAGTAGGTCCATCGTAATTTGTTCCCACTTCCAAACTGGAATGTCTAATGGTTGCAGCTTACCGTATGGTTTTTGATGCTCTGCTTTGACTTGTAAACAAGTCAAGCACTTCTCCACGTACTTCACGATATCTCTTTTCATTCCGGGCCACCAATAATTTTGTTTTAAATCATTATACATCTTGGTCGCCCCCGGATGTATCGAATATCGAGATTTATGGGCTTCGTCAAGTAAAAGTGCTTTGGCTCCACATGTATTGGGAACCCAAATTCTCCCAAATCGAGTTTTTAATCCTTGGTTGCCGTCCTCCAAATCTTTTAACTGCCCTACTATTCTTTCCTTTTTCACATTCTCTTCTTTCATTGCTTCACCTTGAGATTTTCGAATTTGGTCGAGCAATCCCGATGTCACAATTAGTTGCATCGATCGGACTCGAATAGGCGCATAATCTGTCTTTCGGCTTAACGCATCCGCTACTACATTAGCCTTCCCGGGATGGTAATGTATATCACAATCAAAATCTTTTACCGTCTCCAACCACCGCCTTTGCCTCATATTTAATTCCTTCTGATCGAAGAAATACTTTAGGCTTTTGTGGTCGGTAAAAATAGTGAACCTTACCCCGTACAGATAATGCCTCCATATTTTCAAGGCGAACACCACCGCCGCTAGCTCGAGGTCATGAGTAGGATATCTCTTTTCGTGAGTTTTCAGCTGCCTTGAGGCATAGGCTATAACCTTGCCTCGTTGCATCAGAACGCAACCAAGCCCCGAATGCGAGGCATCCGAGTAAACTATCATATCATCCGTTGCATCCGGTAATGACAATACCGGTGCTTGTGTAAATTTTTCCTTAAGCGTTTGAAACGCCTTTTCTTGGTCCTCACCCCAAATAAATTTCTCCTCCTTGCGGGTTAGTTTGGTCAGTGGCATGGCAATTTTGGAGAAGTCTTGTATGAACCTCCGATAATAACCCGCAAGCCCCAAAAAGCTTCTGATTTCCGAAGGATTTCTCGGTGGATTCCATTTCGCCACAGCTTCTATTTTCGACGGGTCTACTAATACCCCGTTTGCGTTGATGACGTGCCCAAGAAATTGCACCTCTCGCAACCAGAAGGCACATTTTGAAAATTTTGCATACAACTTTTCCCTTCTGAGCGTCTCCAAGACTTCGTACAAATGTCTTGCGTGTTCCGCTTCGTCCTTTGAGTATATTAAAATGTCGTCAATAAAAACTATTACCGACTTATCTAACATGGACTTGCAGACCCGGTTCATGAGGTCCATGAAGGCCGCGGGCGCATTTGTTAACCCAAAGGACATCACCAGGAATTCGTAATGTCCGTATCGTGTACGGAATGCCGTCTTCGGTATATCTTCCTCCTTGACTCTCAACTGGTGGTACCCCGATCTAAGGTCGATTTTGGAGAACCATTTAGCACCTTGTAATTGATCGAATAAATCGTCAATCCTTGGAAGTGGATATCGATTTTTCACCGTGAGTTTGTTCAACTCGCGGTAATCGATGCACATACGCATACTCCCATCCTTTTTCTTCACGAACAACACCGGCGCGCCCCACGGTGACACACTCGGGCGAATAAAGCCTTTGTCGAGGAGATCTTGAATTTGAGACATTAACTCTTGCAATTCGGAGGGTGCGAGCCGATACGGTGCCTTGGCCACGGGTTTCGCGCCCGGAATCAATTCGATCCCGAACTCTATCTCCCGTTTCGGCGGTACTCCCGGTAGGTCTTCCGGGAACACATCGGCGTATTCGCGCACTACCGGCACGTCTTCAATCCTTAACGATCCTTTGTTTGGTTCATTCGCGTATATCATGAATGCTCTACATCCGTGCTTCATGAGCTTGTAAGCTTTTATCATCGAGCACATAACCGGTTTTCCTTCCTTCTCACCACGTATGATAATCGATTTCCCACTTGGAGATTTTAGTTTTATCTCCTTGCGGAAACACATGACTTTCGCATTATGTCGGGATAGCCAATCCATTCCGACCACTACTTGGAACTCTCCCATGGACATAGGAATTAAATCTATCGGGTATTCCTCATCATCTATGCTTATCTTACAATCTCGACATATATCACATACAAGGAAACTTTTGTTGTCACCTATTTCTACCTCTAAAGGCATAGGTAATTTTGTTAGTACAAAGGAAGGATGTCGAATAAGTCCATGTGAAATAAAGGACTTATTCGCACCCGTGTCAAATAGCACATGAGCAGGAATTGAATTTATGGCAAATATACCTGAGACCACATCGGGCTCCGTTTTCGCCTCCACTGCCGTTAGCTGGAAAGATCTAGCTTTTGCTTTTGGTGCTTCAGTGTGCGCACCCTTGTCTTCCTTCTTTCCGGACAATTCCGGACACTCGGATTTCTTGTGACCCGGCTGATAGCATTTGTAGCATACCGAAACTTTCCCCGGGCACAATACAGCCGTGTGCCCTGTCTTCCCGCATATAGGACACGGCTTGTCCTTAAACCGGCACTCACCCTTGTGCCCTTTCCCACACACTTTACAGCTTGGCGAGCTACTTTTTCCTTCTTGCTTCTTTGACGAGTCATTCACGCGTGCCTTTTTAGTAGGACTTGGATTAACCACTTGCGCCCTTCTTTCACCCCTCTCAACTTGTTTCTTCAACTCTATCTCTCTTTCCCGAGCGGCGTTGATGATTTCGGTGAGGGTTTCGTATTTTGAGGGAGTCATGAACTCCCGATACTCCGCGCTTAGCATATTATAATAATAATACACTTTCTGCTCTTCGGTCGTCACCAATTCATCACAAAACCTTAATTTGTCAAGAAAAGTTCCCGTGATTTTATCAATGGACTCGCCCTTCTGCCTAAGCTGGATAAATTCCTCTTTGATTCGATTAATAACCGCCTTGGGACTGTGATGTTTAAGGAAGGGTACCTTAAACTCATCCCATGTCATCGCCTTCGCTTCTTCACTACCGATTTCCTTTTTCTTATTATCCCACCAATCTTTTGCTTGTCCTCTCAGTTGACCCGTGCCATACGCCACGAAGTCATTTGCGTCACAGTGGGTTCTCTCAAATACCCCTTCTATATCACTTAACCACCTTTGACACACTATCGGATCCACTTCTCCGTTGTAGAGTGGTGGTTTGCATGCCATAAATTCTTTGTACGAGCAACCCTTACGCTCTACCAATTTTTCCTTGGCTGAACTTGCATTGTCCTCCAATTTCTTTATCCTTTCATCCACCACTGATAACACCGTGGTTTGGATTTTATCGATGAAACCCGACAAACTATTCTCGATTGCTTTTCCTACCTCTTCAGCAATCACTTCTCTCTTTTGTTCGGTGACTCTTGGCACCGCTTCGTCATTTCCTTTATCCGTCATCTTTGAAACTGAAATGTTTACATTTAAACGTTAAACATTTCGTTTATAACATTGCTTCTTTTGTTTTGGTTAAGTCAAGTTCTCAGCTTGCTTTAACTGCTTAAATTTAGTGCACCTCCCGGGTTTAAGTGTGTTAACACACTTTTCCCATGCACTTTAATTTCCTTCTCATTCATATATAAGACATAATTTTGTTAACATAATAAATTAATTCTTACCGGACGATCGATCAAGCTTGAACCGAACACTTTTGTTGACAACCTTAAGCTCTGATTACCAACTTGTAACACCCTTAATAATTTAACATAATTTAAGCTAAATATTTCATGAAACTTTATAAAAATCAGAGTTTACAAAAGCATTGGTGTTTTAAACCATACATACTAACAAATTTTTCCAAACATGTTCTAGATAGTGCATAATTCATTTAAAGACAACCCTTACTAGTCAACTAATAACTAGTTTAAAGGATTCAAAACATCATTAACAAAATTTATATGACATGTTTAAAGTTTAGACAAGATCATATTCAGTGCGGAAGCTTCAAATTGCGTGTTCGGTTCTTGACAAAATGCTTGATCATCATCCGGGAGAGATTCATCCATACCTAGAGTCAAACACTAATAACCGTTAGTTTTGACTTTAATATATAATGTATAAACAAGTTTTAATAACACAAGTGGCTACCAAATATAAATTTTTGCTGGGTTCCACCGTAATTTACGGTATCACCGTAAATTACGGTGAACCTGGGAATGTTATGGTTCTGCCGTAAGACAGTAGCAAAGCACCGTAACACTTTGTTGTCCACCGTAAATTACGGTGGAACCGTAATTTACGGTGGGTTCTGCACATTTGCAATTTGGCTATTTTTCAACTTTAGAAGTTCATAACTCTTTACTCCGTGATCCGATTCAACCAATTCTTATTGCTATGAGTCCGTAATAAAACTTCGGACTTAACCATGTAAATTTTATATTGCGGACACCGTGATACCACAAATTGGTTCACGAATTTCCTTATTACCATTATTCGACCCATTTGTGGGAGTGTATAGCTCCTCTTTTCATTCTTAAACCCCTTTCAACATATTTACCCAATTACCCGGGCTCACATACTTGGTGTTTTTACGCCAATTCCATGGCTTTGAAATTCCTCTATTGCTATTACATGATTATTCGGAATTCGAGCATTCCGTTTCAAACAATCCTTTTTCCTTTAGCATTATTGTTCGACCCATATCCCGGGTTCTTATACTTAGATTCGCCATTACCAAATCATTAGTATGGTACAATTTATCGTTTAACAAGGTATGAGACTTTCAAGTCGCAATCCTCGTGACTCCCTTGAAAACATCATTTTGACCCGTTTGCCAATTAGTGAATACCATCACTTCATTGACTAACCCAACTAAATACCGAGTTCTTATTTTGAGCCGTTTGATAGTCGAGTGCACTTCATCACTTATCGACACATCAAACGCATCCTTTTAAACTACGACATCAATTATATTTCAAACCAAAGCAATTAAATCTAATTCGACGAGACTAAAGTCACGTACCTTCAAAGCGCACCTTTTCCGCGGGTATCACCTCCGGCGTGTCCACTTGACGTTCCGGATTCCTTGCCTAAAGAGTCCAATTCATAAAAGATTAGAACTCTTTTCACAAGCTTTAACGCATTTATTCATTACATATTTAAATTTGCGTTTTTAGCAATCTTTAACATTTTAATCCTCACTTAGGCGTTTTATCAAACACCTTGTGGGTCAGATTTTTACATGATCTAAACCAAGTTCATAACTTGAATTTATCACTCAAATCAACTTCAATTAGGGAATATACACATATTTTAACATCAACAATTTCAGAGATTATCTCAAAATTTTCGTTTTCACTAGAATAAGAGTCTTAATCCTAGTGTTTATCAAGTTCTACTAACTTACTAATCACCCACTATAGTGATTTCGATTCCTACAACTAACATGCAAGATTTTTAACAAGAAATCATCTAGGGTTTGTCCCTAGACCTTACTTTACTTCCAATTTCATGTTTACTACACATAATCAAGCTCTTCATCCGATTTTGATCACATACATGAACTTTGAATCGAACGAAATTGACCTAATTCAACATACCTTAAGATCCTTTTGACAAGGTGATCACGATTTAGTGCTTGAATTCCGATTTCTAAGTGATTTGAGGCTCCAATTTGTGGTTTTCTTGCAAACTAGGGTTTGGGTGAAGAACCCCCTGTCGCCCCTGCTTGATGATCGACCAGACACCTCTTGAAATGGGGTGTTTGGTTGATTTTTACTATTTTAGTAATTAGAGTTTTTATTTTAACATCTTTAGTCCCTCCACTCTCATCTAGTTTATATTCTTGGCCCCCTTTTAACTCATTCAAGTGTTACTACAAGATTCTTAACTAACTAGGTTATTTATCCTAGTTAGTTTATTCTTGTTTATTATGTATTTTATAATTCTAGTATATAGTTTTAAAATTTCGGGATGTTACACATACACTTTGAATGATTCGGACAAATTATATTCTGATGAGGAATTTTCAATAAGAGGTGTCAAAACTGAACTAATAAAAAAGGTTTTCAAATTAACAGAAATTAATATTTCTGAAATAAAAGATTTAAATCTTAACAAAAAAACCTAAAAAATACACCTCAAGAGTTCAACAACGTTTAAACAAGAAAAAGGGTTACAGTTCTGGTTCTGGTTTTCAAAAGAAACCAAACCAAAACCGTAATTTCAAAAAGAAAGGTCTTGATTTTGTTCCAACAGAAAAACAGAAAAATGAAAAATATGTTCGTGATTTTAAATCAAAGATGACATTTGTTTCAGGTACCTCAGCAGACGAGGGAGAAAAGAAAGAATTCAGGAGGCAGTCGAACAGTGAGTTCCATGCAAAGAAGCAAGAAGAAATGAAGTTGGCTGGTCAGAAGAAAGATACGAGAACTTGTTTTCAATGCAACTGTGTTGGACATATTGCCAGAGATTGTTCTAAGGCGATAACTTCAAAACAGGGAGTTTCTCGTAAACAGAAAGAAAAGATTGTTGAGTTTGAACCACCTATTGACAGAACCAAATTGTTCAAAAATTCTATGTTTGAAATTGGTGAATGTTCAAACAAGTTTTACAAGAAGAGAGCTAAAATTGATAAACAAAAATGGGTGGTTAAGAAATCTGTTGAGAGTTCTAGCGATGATTCTGATAAGTTATAATCAGAAGAGCTATCTTCTGGCGATGAGTCTGATTCCACAAAATCAGAGGAGCCACAGGTTGAGGTAAAAGATGAAAAGTCAGTAACTCTGATGGATGATAAAAATTTTCCACCATTGAGTGCTGAAAATTTTAAGAAAAAAATTGGTAAGGTTGAAATTTCAAACCAATTTTATGATGATAAAAAGGTTTTTGATGCTGATAAGGTCTTTAATCCCAAGGTAAAGCATATTTTTGGAAAAATGATTGACCAAAAAGTCAAAGGGGTTAAAGAATTTTATGAAAAGAAAAGGAAAGGTAAGAAACCAAGTGATGATGACCTGGTGACACCCAAGGCTGGTCAGGCTTGGGTGGATATTTTCTTTGACTGAAAAACCTGACTTGCCAGAGATCCCAAGTTTGTAATCCTGGATCAAGAATCGGCATTATTCTTGTTAAAATTGTTTTTGTGAAAGATTTAAAATTGTTGAAATGTTTACAGGTGAAGGACTATGCCGGAACTCCCAGGTTGGTAAATGAGGAGTAGGTATCGGCATCTTTCTTAAGAAATTCATTTTGGTAAATTCATTCGTACAAGTGGTACATAGGTTTGATTGTATGTAGATGTTTAATTCCTACAAGAGATTGGTTCTTACAAAGTGAGTAGTCAAGGTCATTAATTTGAACTTGATGTAATCCTCATACATATGGTTGAAAGACAATATGATGAACCACATTCCCATACCTACTAATGGTTTCCTTACAAGTGGTAAAATCAACTAAACTTATTTTCCGGAAAAACCATTTTGATTAAAACAAACTTAAGTGTTTTGAAATCTAAATGGGAAAATAGTTTGTTTATAGGGGGAGTTCTGATTGTTTATGCTAAGTGAATAGCGATTTGAGGTGATTTGATATTAGTTGTCAGTTTACTTGTATAGTTTGTTTTTAGATTTTGTTAAGTGGGTCAAGAGCTTAGTATGTTTTCTATTTTCTTGTTAAATGTGTTTGCATTTTAGGGGGAGTAGAAAATTTCGGAAAATTTCAGAAAATCCAAAAACATTAGAAAATTTGAAAAAGCCAAAAACATGATAAAATCAAAAATGAGTTTTTGTTGTGAAAAGAGGAAATGATAGTACATCAGTGGACTGTCACAACATGCTAAAGAAATGGAAAGTTAAAATATGATAAACAATCTCACTATAGAGATGTCAGTAGGTTTTTGCACATTTAGTAGATTGTGACGAGATATAAACCTAAAATTCAAACTTGCTTATATCGTGGGGAACAACTTCTTGGATATATGGGTAACCCCCGAAATCTTGTTTGAAAGGTCTCTCTTTCTGAGATACTAGGTCTTTATGCTCAGTGATATCTGGGGTATTATTCCGAGACTTCTGCTGAATGGAAATTCTGACCTAGTCCCCGCATAATACTTTCTGCAAATGCTTGAAAAAGCGTCACCCTCAGCAAATTGATGAAACAATAAAATTGATAGTCATTGCTGTTGAAAGAAAAGATCCTCTAAAGGGGACACACCAAAAGTCGAGCCGTCATCTCTCTGCTGAACGAAAGTTCTGACCTGAGCTCTCACGGTTTCGCACCTAACCCCTTTACAGATATCATCTGTGGTATACTCACCTGTAAGACTGAATATTGGGATCTGGATACGGGAGTATATTCAAGTAGTGGGATACACGAATAAGTTTAAGTATCTAAAACACTAATATCGTATCTCGAAGCAGTTGAACTTTGTGTGAAAATTTAAGTGGACCAATATACTGACAATCTAAGTGAATTGTTTAGAACATAAAATGAAATGAAGCTTAACGGTGTTAGTGATATGTCTCATAAACTAATATGATCCTCTTACACAAACTCACAAAAATATTGTTTGTAAATATTTCTTTACTGCATTTCTTATATTTCAAAATCCAAAAAGATTTTGTGTGTGTTTTAGCATAAATTTTTGAAAAATCCAAAAAGATATTCGACAACTGGTTTTGAAAAGCTGAATTTCAAAATTCCAAGTGCTAAACATGACGATATTTGGGAAGGTGTGTTTAAGAGTTTAAATCTTACAAGTGGTCATCAAAAGTTCTGTAAGTGTTTCTCCTGCAAGTGGTTCATCAGATACTAATTGATAGATCAGGTTGTGATGGAATCTACAAAGTGGTGTTTGAATGTTTAAAAGTTTTATCGTAAAACTTATGTTTGAGGTAGAGATTGTGCAGATAACCTGAGCTGGAGGAGAGCCAGGTCACGATCTTGAAATGGATTCTGAACCTGTGAAAGCCAGACTGCGATTCCAGCTGATTGAGAGGGAGAGTCTGAATGACAAAGAGCCAGGTTCTGATCCTGAGATTGTTTCTGCTGATTCGAGAGGGAGTATATGTTGGTGCTGATGAGTTTGAAGACGTCAACATCCGAGGGAAGGAGTTTTTTGAAGATAAAAGACAAGAAGAAAGAGATTGAGGATACTTACAGCGTCAGATACTTCAGAAAGAAGCCCAAAGGCTGATAAAGACTGAAGGTGCAAAGATTCGACACTGAAGACTCCGTCAACATCCGAGGGGGAGTTTGTTGGTGCATCCGTCTGTCGTCTACATCTTGTATCGAGTCTTGTATAAATGTAGTTAGATCAGGGCACGGAAATCGAGAAAATGTGTTAAGAACTGATTCCGCTTGAAATGGCATTAGGCCATGTTCAAGCGAAAACACTTATTTGTTTATTCCGCTTGTATTGGTCTTACTGATTCCGCTTGAGTGATAATGTGTTGATTTCGCTTGAGTATGTTCAAGCGAAATCACAACCCTATATAAAGGGTGTCGTGGAGCGAAATCAATATGCATGAGTTCCGGTTTGCAACGAAGTGCTGCCGAAGTGTTGTCAGAATTGTAAACGTCATTCAATCAATATTTACAACAGTTTAAAGTGATATACTAGCTGAATTGAGCTTAGTTTCTTAGTTTCCGCCTCTGAAACTGAGTTTAACTCTTCTGATCGACTCATTCGGGTCCGAAAACGATCCTACAGGATTTGAAGTGTCGGACTCAGACTTTGACTCTGATTTACACTCCTCCGTTTCATCTTTATCCAACACCTGATCGACCACTTTCTTTATTAACACGGACTCATGATCAGTGTCAGATGATATGAAAGTAACATTAATGTTGTCTGGCAAGTTATCTGAAGACTCAGATTCCCATTGTAAGTTGGTTGCCTTTTTGACTCTTTCTGAATTTGGATTTCATGGGGAATATCCATTTTCAAGTGGAGGTGGTCACTTGTTATAATTGACACTTTGTTTCTTACCAGAATTCTTCACTTTAGTATCCTCTTTTGTCTCTACATTCTTTGCTTCAGATGTTTCTTTTTCAAACGCTTTCATACCTTCCACTGTAGGATAAATCCTGCCAATCACATAAGAAGAACATGAGTAACTTTTCAACAACTTGTTTACTCTTTCAGTTTCTATTCTTTGAGTTTCTAATTTTTGTTCAAGTTCAGCACACATATCAATGTAATAATTGACCATTTCCTACTTTATCATGTATGCTCCATTGAGTGTCTTCATGGTTGTAGCTTGTTCACTGCTTGACTCATTGTATTGATTCATGGCTTTGTTTAAGACATCATACGATTCTTTCAACCTGTTCATGTTGTGAATCAACTCGTTGTTGTATTTTTTTTAGAGTCTCACAGTTTTCACAATTCTCAGACATCTTTTCTGCATCAACTTCCTTTTTAATCTCGAAAGTTGGAACTTCTTTAACCTTTATCACTCGGACTTCTTCTTCATCATTCTTACCTTTCATTCTTTCTTTATCTCTCTCGGCTAAAAATTTTAAATGCTCTTTCATTTTATCTGCCTAATAATCATCTTCACTATCAGCTTATTTTTCAACCTTCTTCTTTGCCATTCGAGCCTTTTCAGCATCTCTTTCGGCTAGATATTTTAAGTGCTCTTTCATACTATCTGCCCAATACGAATTATCATCATCTTCAACAACTTGAGCAACAAAAGCTTTATGATCTGAAGTTCTGTTAGGGTCAAAATCATCCCAACTGAAATCTTTTGGAAGTCTTTCATCATCTTGATCTGTCAAACATGCTTTACTCTCAGCCGGAATATATTTATCCCAACTAAATCCTTTTGACGATCTTCCATAATCTTGATTAACAAGATATGCTTTCTTTGATTCTTCAATCTCCTTCCTAGCATGTGCAGTTTGTGGTTGTTGTTGATAAGGCTGTTGAGCAACTTGATGATAAATCGCTTTCCGATTATAATCATTGTTGTTGAAAGGATTTTGAGCTCCACTTGCTTCGCGGTTTGTGCATTCTCGCTTGAAATGTCCTTTTTCCCTGCAACGAAAACATGTAACTTATTTATCAAAACCCAAAGTAGAAACATTAGCATCACGGAAATCATCTCTTCCCGTAATTTGTTTAAACTTTTCAGCTCTTTTCAACACGCTCGCCAAACACCACTTAATATCCATAAGTTCCATCTCCTCAGCATCAATCTGATCGTAATCCTCTTTTGTTAACAATGGATTTCCGATCCTTCCTGCAACTAAACTCCCATAAGACTCTAACACAGTCACCAATAACGACATATGACTTTTGTCTACATCTTCAGAGTAATTTTGATCATTCTCAAGATTTAGTGCAATGTTGCATTGTAAAACTTTGCCACTCTTGGTTGCTGAAAAATTTGGATCAAATGATGGATATGAAGAGAATCCAGTTTTGCTACTTGATCCCTGAGATGAACCTCCTGAAGAACTCTTTGTATTGAAAGCAGTTTCAATCTTTGGTGCAATATTGGTCTTATCACTAGTACCTCCTTTGTAATACAGACCAATGTCTTGTTCACCATCATAGTTCTTCATTCTCGCTATCTTTCGTTGTTCCATCTCTTGAGCTTCAAGTTGTTCAATAAACTCGCTCAGCGTTAGATTGTCAAATTCAGGTTTATTTTTCAACATCTTAAGATACGTGCCCCAAACATCTTGTGGCAACGCATCGGCCAACTTTTCAATCAATTCTTCTTTATCTTTATTGATATTTAATCTCTTCATGTTCTTCACCAAATTGCAGTATCTTTCTATAATCTGCTTGGTGTTTTCAGTTCTTAATCCTCGGAATAGATCAAATTCTTTCTTCATAAGCGACGTTTTGTTCTTGATCATCTCTTTACTTCCAACAAACTTCGATTTTAGTTCTTTCCATATTGAATGTGCACTTCTGTTGTGTTGAAGTAAAATCAAGATTTCTTCCTTAATAGCTTGCTGCAAGAGACTAACCATCAATTTTTCATTTTTGTATTTCTGTTTCTCATCAACACCTAGATCTTTAATATCAACCTTCAGTCCGTTATCTTTAGCCGGTCTAATATATCGTATTTCAGTATATTCCCATGCATCTAAATAATATGCTTGAACCCAGTTTTCAAAACGTTCTGCCCATCCACTATACTCCTCAATACTCATGAGCTTAGGTGGTTTTTGCGTGGTACCCGTTTCATTTTCTAGCATCGTACTCTGAGTCACAATCATCGGAGTAGCAAAGGCATTGTAAAATTCATTCTCCATGTTTCGGTTATCAAAAGTTCACACAATTAGTCTTTCAAACAAAATGAATGATGTTTCACACGAAATGAGTCTTTCAGACGAAATAACACCTTCAAGCGAAATGAACTTCCTCAAACGAAATTCCCCTTTCAAGCAAAATGAGAATACTTTCACACGAAATGGAGTGTTGATTCAAGCGAAATGGACTAACTTCTCCCAATTCGTGCGAAAAGAAGTGATTTTCAAACGAAATGGATCCTTGAAGCGAAGTGGAAGCTGTCTCGTGCGAAATGAATGCAAAGTCAAACGAAATGATATCCAATTCGTGCGAAATGGATCTGACGTCACACTTTCGGACAGTTTTTCAACAAATTGATCATGTTTTACTTTGAATTAAGGTCTGATTCTTTCAAGGATTTGTTAAAACAGTGTTTCGCACGTTATATGTGAAATTCAAGCCATTTTATCCGTGAAAATTTGTTAATTTTGAAAAAGAAGGTGTAGAAGTCAGAATTTTTGATGAAAAACAGCTGAAATGGTAAGAACTCTTCCTCCTGAGCTCTGATACCACTTGTAGGATCGTTTGCACGACCAAACGCGTCGTTCAGAAGAGATCTCGTCCAATATGAAAGGCGGAAACAGACATATCGGAGTTGTTTCAGCTGATTTGCACACAGAATCACTTTAATTGTCTCTTGTATTGATATCAGATCGTTTTACAATGCTGGAGACACTTCGGCAGAGCTTCGCTACCGGAATCCAAACGTTACAAATGAATTGAACAAGGATACTATTTATAGACCTCCCATTTCGCACGGAACAGACTCATACGAAATGACCTATGTCATTTTGTGCGAAATGGCTATGCCATTTCGTGCGAAATGGCTATGCCATTTCGTGCGAAATGGCTATGCCATTTCGTGCGAAATGGGCCTTACCATTTCGTGCGAAATGGTCACATCTCACATATTCCTCATATTTCTCGTATATCGTGCCCTGATCAATCTAATCTGTTAGAAGACTCGATACAAGACGAAGTCGACAGACATATGCACCAACAGATAGTGAAAACTATCGCTGTTGAATATATTAAGCTAACAAGAGTTTACAACTTCGGAAGTTGATCAAGTGTTGTACAATGTTTGCTAAAGTGTAAGTGTATTCGAGAGCTAGTATTTGCGAGAGAGTGTGTGTGTTTCTGCTAATATAAATTGTTGTTATCTAAAACTTGATCAACCCTTTTAAAATGGAAATAACAAACAAGTCCGAAAAAGGTGCAAGACCTGTGAGTGCAGTATGTCTATCGCTTGCATCAATCACGGAATGTAGTTAGAATGAATGATACAAGACTGGTGCTGAGATGAAGAAATCAAGATTTGAAGCTAAGGCAGTTTCGTATGAAGCCAGCCAATCATCCCTTGTTCGAACCTAGAAGTCTATAAATAGTAGTATTGTTTAGTTCATTAGTAATCTTTTGGACAACTTTGAGGCGAAGCTCTGTCCGTTTGGTTTCGTGGTGTAAACGCTGTCAGATCTTAATAGAAACAAGTTATATTTACATCTTTGTGTTCATTCCACACACGTGATTGGATTCCACACATTTCACATGTTGGTACGCATTCAAGGTCAAGGAATTCATCAAGATCCTGAATTCACAAGTGGTATTAGAGCGGGTGCTTAATTGCTAGGAGTGAAGACATGGAGAATCATGCTTCTACATCAGCTTCAGAGCTAATTTCATCTTCTTCATCACACTTCTACTTCTACTCATCTTCTTCTCATTTTCTTTGAACTTTAAGCTCAGATCTAAAGAGTTTTCACGGTTAAAATTGTCTGGATTTTTTATATGACGTGTGAAAAACAGTTTTAAACAATCCTACAAAGTTTCATATCAAAATTCAAACAAAATTAGATGCAAATCAGTGAAAAACATGAAAAATTTGAATTTGTTCATCGCAGAGTAGCCTCGTACGAAGGAATCCTCGTACGAAGCCACATAGTAATCTTGAATTTTCTTAACAACTGTTTTACGAAGCCACTATTCCAACTTCGAACGAAGCCATAGTTCGGTAGCCTCGTTCTAACACACATTTTCAGATCAAAATTTGTGACTTCATATGAACACATCTTCGTACAAACCCACACTGAGTTTGATCAATCTTTTTTCTGGCTTCGTACGAACAGAGGTTATATTTGGTTGTTTTACAGATTTGATCAAGTGTTTGTCTGTTTTGCAGGGTGTTAAAAGATTGGAATTATGGCAGAAGAGTTTTACAACACATTCTATAATGCGTTCACTTCCACACCGAAAAGCATTTCCAAAACTATAACTGATAACATAAATCATGACAATGCATACGAAAATCACCAAAGGCCACCTAAACTAATAAATATCAAAGATTATCATTGGTAGAGTTCTTGAAAACTGGGTGAAGGCTTATGCCTATGAAAGTTGGGTTTCGATGATTTACGGTTATGAAAAACCTGTAAATGAACAAAATGTTTTACTTTCAGTTCCACAATATTCAAAAACTCATAGAGAAAAACATTCTGATGAGCTAAGAATGGTAACATTATTACAACAGTCGGTAAGAGAGGATATTTTTTCTCTGTTTCAGCATGGTGAAACATCAAAGTTAATGTGAGAAGCATTAAAATTAAAAGCTGAAGGGGGAAAAGACATCAAGAAAAACAAAATCTCGTTACTGAAAAAAGAGTTTGATCTGTTTGATTGCATGAAAGGAGAGAGTGTGCGACAAATGATTGAGAGGTTTTGTCATTTGAAAATTGAGTTAGAGCGATTTGGAATCTATAAAGAGAGAGAAGAAATGGTAGATAAATTGGTAGAGGCATTGCCACATGAGGAAGATTGGAAAACTTATATGATTGTTTTGAAAAATGATGCCAAATTTGATGAGATGACGTTAGATAGTTTGATTGAAAAACTAGAGGGACATGATTTACTGTTACAGAAACAAAACAAGATGTCTAGTTCTAGTTATCAACAGAATGTTGATTTGTATTACCAAAGAGGTATGCCTCAAAACAACAAATCTGCAAAGATCAGAACAGCATTCAGTGCAGATAAGACTGGTGATTCTTCAAACAACAAGTCTTCAAGCTATGATCCAGGATACCATTCTTCATCTACATCATTTAAATCTGGTTCAAATCAGGATTGGAAAAATTCTCCACTTTTGAATAATGAGTTTGCTCAACAACACATGAGTTTTTTAGCATCTATTGTGGTATCTTATGAAGGTTTAATTGAAGGAAAGATTGGGAATCCGAACATGATGAAGGAGGATTACGATCAGGTTGATCTAGAAGAGATGGAGCTCATGGACATTCGCTGGTGCATGGCAAGTGTAATCAGGAGAGCTCAAAGGTTCATGGAAATTACCGACAAGAAGTGCTTGGAAGGCCCAGACATGAAGATTGGTTTTGATAAATCTAAAGTTACCTGTTTTAAGTGTAAACAAAAGCGGCACTTCAAGAGGGAATGCACAAACAACAAAGCTGATGATAAGGTGAATCTGTTTCACGATGATTATTACAAGAAAGTTATCTATCATCAGAACAACGAGCAACCAACAAGAAAGCAGTATTGACGATTCGTGATCGTAGTGAATCCAGTATTCTTCAAGATGATAGCAAATGGAGGATTTAAGACGATGAAGGGTTCAATTGGAATGATCATTTTAAAGAAGATGGAGAACTGAAAGCAATGGTTGCTAAGGTCAAAAGAAGCCGAGAAGAAATAGAGGCTCAAGGTTATCTGGATAGTGTCTACGATGCTAACAAAGAAGCCAAATGGGCAAAAAGATGGGATACTGATAGAGATTGTTATGTTGATCCAAAAGGTAATGTTGGATCTGAGTTTGATTTTGATTGTATTTTGTGTTTGAAATTAAGATGAAAGTGGATGAGTGTGCAGCGGAATTAAGATGAAATTGAAATTAAGATGAAAGTGGATGAGTGTGCAGCGGAATTAAGATGAAAACAAACTTTGCATACAATCAAACGAGAGTAATACTTTGATCAAACATCTTTACACAATGAACCGAAAGATTGAATTTATTTCAACAACGATTACAATGATTGATGAATGAATGCAAACTCCCCCTCAGCCAGAGCTCAGTTGTTTGTTCGTGCAAAGAAGACGAATGATGCAAAAGAGCTAATAGAACAGTACAAAGTACTGAGCTATTTATAAGCACTTGCAAGCTACTGAGCATCTTAGCTGACGTCACCATGAAAGTGACATCTAACCTCCTAACAAACTCTAACCTCTGATCTATACAGACACTTCTTATGTTAACTACTGCTAATACATTCTATTACAAAACAGCTCCCTTATCTGACCTTTAAATTGTAATTCAAAGTCAAGGGCATCTGTGTCTTCATCATCCCTGCTAAGTGGAAGATCAAGGAGATCCTGCAAATCTTCAAGACTCAGGCCAAGAGCTTGTTCCCTTGATATTTTCTCCACTTCTCCACCAGACCTGAGCAAAGTCAATACGCAGGTCTGTTTGTCAGTTTCCCACTTTTGTATTTTTGAGCCTGGTGGGTTTCTTGGGAGATGCTTATTTGCAGAGGTATTTGGTGAGGCTGGCCTGTTCATAACTGGCTGAGCAGTTTGTGCAGATTGACCCAACCTAAGAGTTTCTATGATCATTTTCTTTATGCCTTCTTTTACAAGGTCATCTCCTTTTATCAACTCTTGGATGGTTTCAGCTCCCAACTGTTTGTGTATCCTTCTTTTGTAGATGGCAGTACCAGTTGGAGCAGTGGCTCTCCTGACTTGCAGCTTTGATGGTCTTTTTGAAACCTCTGCTTCAGGATAGTCAGGCTTTTGAGGAACTTTTGGAACTTTCTTTCTTAATTCCTCCAACCTTTTGTAGGTTGTCCTGACCACATCTTCTTTCCATCTTGCAACTTGTCTTTTGTTACCATATTCAGCAGCAACCAGTTCTTCTCTCATTCTTTTCAGTTCTACCTGTTTATCAGGTACATTCTTTCTAAACTTTGCCCAATCAGGAGGAATGTGAGTGGCTTTCCTTTTTATCATGTCTTGAATTCTTGCTGCTTTAATTTCAAGCTCAGGAACAGTCCACTCTTTGTACATGTGTCTCTCTCCTTTGTATCTTTTGTGAATCATAATGCTTTCAATGTAGTCTTTCTTCAAAGTTTCAGCTACTCTTTCTGAAATTTGTTGACTGACATTCTTTGCAAAACGTTCTAGGGAACTGACTTGTGTGAGCAGATATTGGTAGTATCTAGAAATTTCTTTGTCAGATTTCCCTTGTGTGTTTCTTTTCGAGATATCCTCTGCTTGCTTGGCCTTTATCTTCAAATATTCATCAACATTTTTGGGCCAGGGATATCCTTTGATTGATGGCAAACTCCTTTTGGCAGGGTCATCCTCATAATAAAAGGATTTTATTTCTTCTCTAACAGCTTCCTGTTCAAGAGGAAATTGAACACCTGCAGGAGGTAAGGGCTTGTGCATTGGAACTGAAGAAAGAGGAACTGGTTTTGGTATTTTGACAAGAGCTAAAGATTTTGAAGATGTTTGTGATGGTGAAGTGACATCATCTTTAAGAATTAGCCTTCTCCTCTTTATTTGAGGAGGGACTGATGATGTTTTGGACGGAAAGATGGTTGTAGTGGCAGTGGTTTGTGGTAGACTAACAGTTGTTGAAACAACTGGTGTTCCAACCACTGTTGTCTTTACAGCAGATGTTATAACAACTGCTGTCTTCTGCCTTTTGGCAGGAGGTGATTTTGTTTTTGGTGGTGATGGAGATAAGGCAGTGGATGTAGTGTGTGTTGAAATAGGAGCAGATGTTGAAATCACTGATGTACCACCAGTAGTGGATACAGCAGAAGTTACAACAACTGTTTTAGGTGGTGGTTTTGGAGCAGACTTTGAACGTCTGGTTGGAATGGATTTGGGTAGCCTGATTCTTCTTGTAGGCTTCTTCTTTTCATCAATAAGATTTTCATCATCTCTTGACCCTGAAGTACCCTGATCCGGATAATCAACCCTGGCTTTCTTTTTGGCCTCTCAATCCCTTTTTACACATGCAACTGCTTCTGCAAGTGCATTTGTGGTCACATCAATTTTCTTGCTTCCATCTGGCAGAGGGATCTTTTTGGTCATATTTGAATTTTCTGGTGCAATGTAGAGGCCATCCTCTATTCCCTTTCTTCTCCATTCCTGAATTTTCTCCCCCTTTTTGGCATTATCTTCGGGAAGTTTATCAATGAAGAAAACTGGTGGAGGAGCAGTGCCAGTGGTGTGCAGGATCTGAGATTAGAGAGCCTTTAGATCTGCCTGGGTGTTTTTGAACCTTGACTCCATTGCATTTCGCAGCTGTTGAACATGTTTTTCATGTTGCTGATCTGCTATTTATGCTTGATGATGGAGATAAGGTTGAAATAGATTCCAGAGCTCTTTGGTAGCAGATGCCTGTTGTGGAGCAGGTGCTGGAGATGGAACAACAGTGGATGGTACCTTTTGTACTTGTAACAACTGTTGTAGCATATCTTTGAGTTCTGCAACAGAGTTATCAAGTTATTCAACACGAGCCGTCAATTTCTGGTACTTTAAACCATCACCCAATTGAATGGGATCATCTGATTTCCCACTAACAGTGGTTTTATCAGTGGTAGAGGTAGGGAGTTTACTCCAAACATCAACCACTGATGCCCCTTTTTCTCGGTACTGGGGTCTTCTCCCTTCAACACTTGACAACCTTTTGATGTTGCCAGTAGGATAAATAAATCCACTGGTGGTTGGCAGAGGTGCTATAAAAGGAATTGCCTCCAAGGAAGACTTATTGATGTAACCACTGTCCAACTGTAAACCAGTGGGTTCAACAGTTGTAGTGGTTGCTTCACTTGGATTTCCACAAAGAGTTACTTGTAACTCAATGGGTGTAACCTCCTCAGGTTGTGTTGGTGGGTTAGCAATGAATGATGCAGCAGGTTCAGTCATTTGCTGAGGCATATTCTCATTAACAGGTGATTGAGAAGGACTGGGTAATGCCTGGTTCAAATCAATTGCATCCAACAGAAGTTGTGTTTTTGGTGGAATTGTGGATGTGATGGTGGGTGTAGAAAGGGGATTTGCCCCGGGCATTGAGCTGTGGATGATGGAAACGAGTGTATCCAGAGCATCATAATTGTAATACCTCGAAATTTTGTGTCCAATAATGTGTTAACACGTGTCATTAGTTTACACGTGGCATTAGATATTAAATAAAGGACTAAAGTTGACAAACCTTGAAAGTATGTAAATTCGAGGGTTATAAATGTCAACGAAGGGTAAATATACTGTATAGTAACCCTAAGTGATGCTAGTACCTTCAAACGAATAAATCATGGATCGTACGGAGCGAAACGCGGAAGAAAGTGAGAGATTACAAGCTACAGGGGTTAACTGTGTCAACATGTTTAATTATACCTCTGAGTGACCCTTTGACGAACCCGAGGCTTTGTAACAGTAAAATATACTCACTAGAATATACTATATAAATTTCGCGAAGTTCCGTTTTAAAACGAGAAAGTTATGATCAAATTCGTACGAGAGGGGTTAAAAGCGTCAACAATGAAAGCTAAGGCTTTTCGGATAGTAATTAAACTAACCGGGGACTTAACAGCGCGGGTAAAAGGCACGAGGCCCTTAACGGTAAATAATCAAGGGCCAAATCGCAAAGTTACCCCTTCAAAACCGAAAGGTTAGGTTATTAATTACCAAAGATTTGGTTAATGATTACAAAAGATTTAGAAATCTTGAAAATCAAGTCTAATGCGGGCCGCGTTAAGGTTATGCATGAGTTGATTCGGGCCGCGAGCCACCTGCAGATACGCGTTCTGACTTAAGGATTCAGGCGGCCCGCGTACAAGTTGCCTGATCTCTCATGCGGGCCGCGTGACAGTCCCAGATGCAGAAACTTTGGACAGACTTGTTGTTTGAAGTTGTGAACGATCATTTGAGCAATAAATGAAGCATGGGCGCCCTCTACATGACCCCTAGCACCCAGGGCCACCTGCTGAACATCCATGCTCCATGGTAGGGTGATGTGCAATGATCTTAAGCCCATTTTTTCACTATAAAAGGCAAGGCATTGTGCATAAGTGAAACACACCTCAAAACTTGCCTTCTGATCATTCCTGGAGCTCTCAAGCTTTCTTCTAACATCCTAAGTCGTGCACCAAGCTTCTGTAAGTATGCCAACCCTTTTATGGCTTAGTTTTTGCTTAGTTTAGCTTAAAAGTCAAACCGTCGTAATTAACGATTGACTTTGCGATAAATCACGAATGGTCTAGTGGTTTGTCAAATTAAAGATGGTTATATGATGGTAATCATGTGGGCATTAAACCCCTAAAAGGGCACCCTCTGATTCCCACTCTAACTAGTCCGAATGTCGAGTCAAACGTGCTTAGAAAAAGTCAACAAAAATGTCATTTTGCGATTTCTTGCATAATCTGTAATATAGATGATATGTAACCTGTTTGAACACTCATAAAACATGATAATAAGTATATAAACTAATCTAAGCTTGTTTGATCGGACCATTTTCTGTTTACACCCGGTTCGGAGCCGAAAGTCACAAAAGTTTGA
The DNA here is from genome assembly GCF_002127325.2 of Helianthus annuus. Lineage (NCBI taxonomy): Eukaryota > Viridiplantae > Streptophyta > Magnoliopsida > Asterales > Asteraceae > Helianthus > Helianthus annuus. The sequence goes on from NC_035447.2 coordinate 132,535,190, forward strand.
CTTTTGCATTGACTTCAGTTCTGACCCGTTAAAGTTTGATTTAGATATGCCTTAGGACTCTCTTAGGACCAGGTTACATAATGGTATAACCCTCTGTGACCGGTTCGTTGTTTGTCCGAGTCTTTTACACATTTCCGTTAAATGCTTAAAAGTTGACTGTAACGCCCTTTTTAAATTAAAACGAGAATTTCGGACATGTGAAAGGATCAAAACCTTGGTTACTGATTTCTAAGCATGTCCCTAAAATTTCACGTCAATCCGAGGTCCAGAATATGAGTTATGCTAAATAGCGCAAATTGCGAAACTTTAGTAATTAAATAGCGCAATTAGCATAACGCCTATCTAAACCCGGATTTCAACACCAAACCTTTTACTCACTGATGTAAAATAATATTTTGGGATTTTTAAAGATTTTTAATTATTTTTTAACCTGCTCATAACCTGCGGTTATGGCAACGGTTCGGTAAATACCGAATATACCCTTTTCGGCCATAACTTGAGTTCTACAAGGTCTTTTGACCCGATTCCAGTTGCCACTGATTTTAAATAATAAATAAAGTATTTTAGTCTTTATAAGCTGTTCGGGAAACTCGGATTTCCTGTAGAACTCAGAAACCTCTTTTATAATCTTTAAAAAGACCGAAATACCCCTACGGGGCATAATATTAACTTAAACTCGTTACGGGCATTATGGAAGGTATCCTACTGATACCACAACCTCTTTAAAGCATATTTGACTTAGGAAAACAGTGTAGGACTCTTACGGATTACCCGTTGCGCCTTTTACGCGCACAGTTCGGCTTATGTAACTAGTTTACATAAGTTAGCCGAAACGGGTCAACCCATATTGTTTTGACCCCAAAATCCAGAGTATGATTATTATACCCATATAAAACAAGTCTTCAAACTTGTTGGGTCAAAATCACACTCCATTCACGGTTTTCGCCTTTCACGCGATTAAACCGTAACTATCCTTCGAAACTGACCGGTCTAGGCTACGGCTAAATTAAAGGCCCGTTAGGATTCTAATAGGTTAATTTAAAACCTTCGTTCCAGATTAGGGGACCAGTAAAAGCTATCTGCAATTTATTTCAATTTAAGGAATTATACTTGCAAAGGTAAATACTTTTAACTTATTTTCCGTTATACGGGCTTGGGTTACGGTATTTAAAATACCGCTTGGTCGGGCAATTGACCCCAACTCATTAGTAGTTGGGTATTATCAATGTGACCCGTTTAAAAACTTGTTTTGTTGGCTTCACGCCTTTGGGGGCTTAATAACCATGTCCCGGATATCCTTGGCAGCATTTACGAATGGCCACGACCTTGACATCCCGGTGTAGGCGTACACCCGGCATTATGTCCATAACTATAAAAGTGTAGCCGTTGGTTACCCGCCACGGTTTTATGCTATGTGGTGTGTCTATTAAACTTTAACCCGGCACGACCCGGGCGACCGAACGCACACTAACATGTAATTCTTTACAAGATTTGATTATAAATTATCCCAAGTTATAAAGAGTTTGTGCCTTGAGCATTTAAACCAATTTTATTAAACATTTTACAAAAATGTCAGTTGAATGTATTTACCAGTGTAAACTGACGTATTTTCCCCAAAAGACTAAATGCAGGTACTATGCGTAATTGGCTGGGATTTCTCCTTAGCATCATTAGAAGTCTCGCAAGCTTAAGATGCCTGAAGTCTGTTGAACAATACTTTTATTATTATTATTTGATCCCTTGTGGATTTTGATTTCAACAATGGTGACACTTCGATATTACAAATAAAGTTGAAATATGTTATTTTTATGCTTCCGCTGTGCATTCATTTATATTGTGTGGTTTGACTATATTGTTGCCAACTACGTCATGGTAATCCCCCACCGGGCCCACCGGTGCGACACGTGGAAATCGGGGTGTGACAGGTTGGTATCAGAGCCAACACTGAGTGAATTAAACACTAGCCTTTGTGTTTAATCTCAGTTACACAATTGCACATACTTGAGTCTAGACAAGAACTTAGGACAAATTCGAATTGTTATTCCAGTTTGTCTTTTTATTGTTTATTGTTATTTAAAGTTTTGAAAGCAGGAAATATGCCACCTGCAATCAGACGAGGAAGAGGAGGAAGAGGCAGAGGAACGATCATTACTCACAATGATCACGAGGCTGGACCTTCGAACATGCGAGCTCCTTCCAGTACAAGAAGTGAGGAACCACAAAGACGAAGAAGAAACCTTTTTGAACCCGCTAGACATTCTACCTCGCATAGCTCAACACCCTCATACCGTCATTCGTTTGGACCAGATTCGGAAAATAATCCCAATAACCCTCAACCATCCTTTATACCTCTACAGCGATCTGCTTCGCACCGATCTTATGGCGATCCTTCACCTTTCTTCATAGGACAATTTAACCCAACGTACTATGTCCAAGAGCCAATAGGGTATAACCCTCTAGGGCCAGAGGATCACTTTTCTGAAGATAATGCAGTGGATATGGATGAGGATACAAACCCCGTCGAGCCTGCAAGAGGTACTCCCAATCATCCAATCGAGATTTCTGATGGGTCATCCTTCCATGGAACGCCCTATCAAGGTCCCGATAGTTACCAGGCGAGGTTTGACCAATGTAACTGGTACTTTACACCTTCACATCATTACTCGCCTCATGATCAACAGCAACAACAGGATCCTTCTGAGGATTCGCGGTTCGTGGCCGTTACGCCACCACCACCGCCACCGGTTCAACCAATAATTCCAGATCCGCCAAGGCGTAGAAGATCAGGTGCACGGATGTCTGCCCGAGGAGGGGAATTTCATTTCAGCACCCCTCGCCACTCGAGTGCTAGTCACTTTCCGCCAATACCTGAAGAAGAACCACAATTAGGGGAACCTTCGGGCCACCCTGCAGAGGTGAATTCTGCACCAGTTGCACCACCTCCGACACCATTCGGATATGACAATCCGATACCAGCGTACGGCGCTTCCACGGCGTACAATCCGTTTGAGCAGCCGACCCACACGCACTACAACTATAACTATGATGCCGACCCATATGTGATAGCGGCTAATTATAATGCCCTCCATGGAACCTCTTGGAGAGCAGATTACTCAGCTCATGGGTATCCAATACCCTCTAGACCTCAGGTTCAGCAACCGGCGCCGCAACCACGTTTTTCTCCACCGGAGCAAGAAGAAATACTCCACCGTTTAAACCGTGTGGAACGAGACTTCGAACAAGAACGCAAGAGTAATCGTGGATTTCTCAAGGGCCTAGCCAACCTACTAAAGGGAAGGAAGAAACGAGACCATTAGTCTCCTTATGTAATGTTGTATTTGCAATTTAGTCCCTGCGTGGACATTTATCGTATTTCAGTCCTTACGCGGACTTATCTTTTAGTCCCTGCGCGGACCTCTATCTAGTATTTGGTCCCTGCGTGGATATGTTTTTGTTATAAACCTCTGCGTAGGTAATTGTTTATTTAAAAGTCCCGCTTTGGGCAACGTGTAATCGTATTTGAAGTTTATGGAATGTTATGTTATAAATTTCATTTTTGTTATTACTATACATGAAATAAATCAAAATCATTCCTTTTAAATTTAAATCTGCCTAAATAAAGAATCTTAAGAGTGAAACCTAGCCAGGTGTCTTTATAAAGATCCGGCCAAGATGGTAAGACCTGATTAAAAGATACAGATCCCCTGTTAACCTCTGTAATCATGTTAACATTCATGGCAGATGTGATTCATTAAAAATCGCACGCGTCATTCTGTATAAAAATCCTTCTAAGGATTTCAAAGCCCAAATAAATGATTTATAAATCATGGGTTAAATCATCAATAAAGATGATCAAATTATTAAACATCCATTAGCGATGTAGTGCCTACGGGCCAAACTTATTAAACATCCATTAGTGATGTAGTGCCTACGGGCCATAATTATTGTCATATAAGACAAAAGACAGTGGTGGTCTATGACTCCCTGTCAGAAAGGGTAAAAGGACTACGGTTCAAAACCTTCATACCTCGATTCTCTGTAATCTCGGCTAATATTATAAAAACGTCCTCGTGACTAGGCTTCTATGCCACTAGTGATATTGCTTGTAATTAGGATAAGTATGTTCAAATCCTAAATAAAAGTGAGTAACAAATTAACCAGATATGGTCTCTGTTTACCATGGTTAATGAATTGCCATAAAAGACAATTCCATAATAAACTCCTAAATAAAATTTTCGTTATCTTCTGTAACAGATTCAAGTTACCATGGTTGATCCTAGTGGAGAAAATAGCCACTCGAAGGAAGACGAATATGATAACGCCCAAGTTCATCTGACGGGCGCAGAGTTGAAAGCTCTTGTCGATAACGCTGTCAAGGCAGCTCTGGATCGACAATATGAGGAATATACTGAATCTCGGAGCCGAACCATATCCAAACCACACTCCAAGCCGAAAACCCACACAAAATCTCACAGCAAACCGTTGTCCAAGCCTAAAAAGGACGATGATAACCACTCGTCCAATGAAAACAGTGTCCGTCAAGAAATAGTATATACTGACGCAACTCGCGCCAGAGGCTGCACCTACAAGTACTTTGTATCATGCAAACCCCGGGACTTCACTGGGGAGAAAGGAGCGGTCGATTGTATGACGTGGCTTGACGAGATGGACACCGTGGTGGACATCAGCGGCTGTGCAGAAAGAGACGTGGTAAAGTTTGTGTCTCAATCATTCAAGGGCGAGGCCCTGGCTTGGTGGAGGTCGTTGGTTCAGGCCTCGGGAAAGGCTGTTCTATACAGCATGACATGGGAGGAATTCGTTTCTCTCATCAAGGAGAATTATTGCCCTCAACATGAGGTGGAAAAGATAGAATCCGATTTTCTATCATTGGTGATGACAAACCTTGACTGCCAAGCTTACCTAACGAGCTTCAACACGATGTCCCGGTTGGTTCCATATCTGGTAACCCCGGAGCCAAAGAGAATCGCTCGTTTCATCGGTGGGTTAGCCCCCGAAATAAAGGCAAGCGTGAAGGCCTCTCGGCCAGCGACCTTTCGATCTGTCACCGATATATCTTTGTCCCTTACTCTGGATGCGGTCCGACAAAGATCGCTAAGGAACAAAGAAGCTGAAAAGAGAAAGCGTGAAGATGAAACTTCACGGAGGTCGAGCAAGAAACACCGTGGAAACGGTGATAACAAGAGGGGTCGGAGTCAAGGAAGGATGGGCAACAATCTGGTGAGAAGCCCAGGTGCAAGACTTGCAAGAGACATCACTTTGGAAAGTTTAGGCTCGAATCAAACTCGCAGACTCAGTCGAGGTCGTATGCTTGCGGGTTGTGCAAGTCCAAGGACCACAAGACCGTGGACTGCAAGAAGATAAAAGATGCAACCTGCTATAACTGCAGCGAGAAGGGGCACATTAAAAGCAACTGCCTAAATATGCCAAGAAGCCTGAAGAGGCCAAGAAGAACAATGCTAGAGTCTTCAGGATGGAGGCGAAAGAAGCAGTGCTGGATGACAACGTGATCACAGGTACTTTTCTCGTAAATGATATCTTTGCAAGAGTACTTTTTGATTCGGGCGCTGATAAGTCTTTCGTAGATCATAAATTTTGCAAATTGCTGAATATGCCTGCAAAACCTTAAATGTGAATTACGAGGTAGAGCTAGCAGATGGCACCATAGAAACCGTCTCCACTGTGTTAGATGGATGTATGATATCCAATAAGAACCACTCTTTTCCTCTATCTCTACTTCACTTTAAATTGGCCGGTTTTGACCTAGTATTGGGTATGGACTGGTTATCTCACAACCAGGCCCAAATCGTCTGCAACAGAAAGCAAGTGGTGATAAAGACTCCGTCTGGTGAATCGCTTACCATTCGGGGAGACACCCAGTACGGATTGCCTGAGCAAGTGACTATGCTCAAGGCTTTAAAATGTCTAAAGAAAGGTTGTGTCATCTACATGGCACAGGTGATTATTGAAGAGCCTAAACTGAAGATAGAAGACATTCCCGTCATTTCGGAGTATCCAGAAGTTTTCCCTGAACATCTACCTGGGTTGCGACCAGATAGGCCAGTGGAATTCAGGATTGATATCATCCCTGGAGCAGCACCTATTGCTAGAGCACCTTACAGGCTAGCACTAACCAAAATGAAGGAGTTGAGGACCCAGCTGGATGAACTTCTAGCTAAAGGTTTCATCAAACCTAGTTCGTCTCCCTGGGGAGCACCTGTCCTGTTTGTAAAGAAGAAGGACGGATCGATGCGTCTGTGCATCGATTATCGCGAGCTTAATAAAGTCACGATAAAGAATAGATATCCCTTGCCGAAGATCGACGATTTGTTCGATCAGTTACAAGGGGTGAGTTATTTTTCGAAGATTGATTTGAGGTCAGGCTACCATCAACTGAAAGTCAGAGATGAAGACGTGCATAAAACCGCATTTAGGACTCGTTACGGTCACTACGAGTTCCTAGTAATGCCTTTTGGGCTCACAAATGCACCGGCTGCGTTCATGGATCTCATGAATCGCGTCTGCAAGCCGTACTTGGACAAATTCGTCATCGTTTTCATCGACGACATTCTTATATACTCGAAGAACCGAGCTGACCATGAGAAACACCTTCGCTGAATTCTCAAACTGCTACATCATGAGAAACTCTATGCCAAATTCTCTAAGTGCGAATTCTGGCTACGAGCAGTCCAATTTCTAGGACACGTTTTTAGCGAGCGTGGTATCCAGGTGGATCCCGCTAAAGTAGAGGCTGTCATGAATTGGCAAGAGCCAAAGACGCCTACTGAGATTCGTAGTTTCCTGGGATTAGCAGGATACTACAGGCGATTCATTGAAAATTTTTCAAGGATTGCTGCGCCCTTAACTTCCCTGACCAAGAAGAAGATAAAATTTGTTTGGGGCCCTAAGCAGCAAGAATCCTTTGATATTCTAAAGCAAAAGCTGAGCAACGCTCCTGTGTTGACACTACCGGAAGGTACCGAGGAGTTCGTAGTTTACTGCGACGCATCACACACTGGCATGGGATGTGTGCTCATGCAGAAAGGCAAAGTCATTGCCTATGCTTTGAGACAGTTAAAGGTGCACGGGAAGAATTACACCACCCATGACTTGGAGCTGGGTGCCGTTGTGTTCGCACAAAAGCTGTGGAGGCATTACCTGTATGGTATCAAGTTTGTGATCTATTCTGATCACAAGAGCCTTCAACACCTGTTTAATCAGAAGGAGTTAAACATGAGGCAACGCTGTTGGATGGAGACTTTAAATGATTATGATTGTGAAATCAGATATCATCCCGGCAAGGCGAATGTAGTCGCTGATGCCTTAAGTATAAAGGAGAGGGTGAAACCCATCCGAATCAATGCCAAGAGCATTGAAGTGAAGAATAATTTGATTGAAAGGATATTAGCTGCACAGCGAGAGGCTGTGTTGGAAGCTAATTATCCTAAAGAAAAGTTAGGAGTAACTGAGGAGCAGTTAACTCTTAGCAAGGACGGAATTTTACGTTTGAATGGACGAATATGGGTTCCGATTTATAGAGGACTACGAGATGTTATCCTCCAGGAAGCCCATAGTTCCAAGTATTCTGTTCACCCGGGAGCTGATAAGATGTATCAGGATCTAAAGGCAAATTATTGGTGGATAGGCTTGAAAAAGTCTGTAGCCGCTTATGTAGCCAAATGCTTAACTTGTGCGCAAGTCAAGGCTGAGCATCAAAAGCCATCAGGCTTGCTACAACAGCCTGAACTTCCCGAATGGAACTGGGAATGTGTAACTATGGATTTTATTACTAAGTTACCCAAGACGAGGAAAGGAAATGACACAATATGGGTTATAGTCGACAGACTGACTAAGTCAGCTCATTTCTTACCCATCAAGGAGACTTATAGCTCCGACATGTTAGCCCAGTTATACGTTGATAAGATTGTAGCCTTGCATGGCATACCTGTGTCTATTATCTCTGACCGGGATACTAGATACACGTCTCATTTCTGGAAGAGTTTCCAGCAATCTTTGGGCACACGTTTGAATTTTAGTACAGCTTACCATCCTCAGACAGACGGTTAGAGTGAGCGTACTATTCAGACGTTGGAAGACATGCCGCGTGCATGTGCTATCGATTTGGGTGGTAGTTGGGGATAAGAACCTACCATTAATCGAATTCTCCTACAACAATAGCTACCATACCAGCATAAAGGCTGCGCCTTTCGAGGCATTATACGGTAGAAAGTGTAGATCGCCTGTTTGTTGGGCGGAAGTTGGAGATGTCCAATTGTCTGGACCAGAGATAGTTTTCGAGACGACGGACAAGATTGTCCAGATTCGAGACCGTCTCAAAGCTGCCCGAGATAGGCAGAAGAGTTACGCAGATCCAAAGCGTAAAGATTTTCACTTCGAAGTAGGTGAAAAAGTGTTACTTAAAGTATCACCCTGGAAGGGGGTGATGCGTTTCGGTAAGAAAGGCAAACTAAGCCCGAGATACATAGGACCTTTCGAGGTTATCGAACGGGTCGGGTCTGTTGCCTATAAGCTAAACTTACCGGAGGAGCTCAATGGAATTCACAATGTGTTCCACATCTGCAATCTAAAGAAGTGCTTCGCTGATGAATCATTGGTGATCCCACACACAGATGTGCATATAGATGAGAGCTTGAAATTTGTAGAGAAGCCTTTGTCGATTGAAGATCGACAGGTAAAGAAGCTTCGAAGGAAGCATGTACCTATAGTAAAGGTCAAGTGGGATGCCCGTAGAGGTCCCGAATTCACGTGGGAGGTTGAAGCCACGATGAAAGAAAAATACCCTTATTTGTTTGAGTAAATCTCGGGTCGAGATTTATTTTAAGGGGGTGAGGATGTAACACCTCGAAATTTTGTGTCCAATAATGTGTTAACACGTGTCATTAGTTTACACGTGGCATTAGATATTAAATAAAGGACTAAAGTTGACAAACCTTAAAAGTATGTAAATTCGAGGGTTATAAATGTCAACGAAGGGTAAATATACTGTATAGTAACCCTAAGTGATGCTAGTACCTTCAAACGAATAAATCATGGATCGTACGGAGCGAAACGCGGAAGAAAGTGAGAGATTACAAGCTACAGGGGTTAACTGTGTCAACATGTTTAATTATACCTCTGAGTGACCCTTTGACAAACCCGAGGCTTTGTAATAGTAAAATATACTCACTAGAATATACTTTATAAATTTCGCGAAGTTCCGTTTTAAAACGAGAAAGTTATGATCAAATTCGTACGAGAGGGGTTAAAAGCGTCAACAATGAAAGCTAACGCTTTTCGGATAGTAATTAAACTAACCGGGGACTTAACAGCGCGGGTAAAAGGCACGAGACCCTTAATGGTAAATAATCGAGGGCCAAATCGCAAAGTTACCCCTTCAAAACCGAAAGGTTAGGTTATTAATTACCAAAGATTTGGTTAATGATTACAAAAGATTTAGAAATCTTGAAAATCAAGTCTAATGCGGGCCGCGTTAAGGTTATGCATGAGTTGATGCGGGCCGTGAGCCACCTGCAGATACGCGTTCTGACTTAAGTATTCAGGCGGCCCGCGTACAAGTTGCCTGATCTCTCATGCGGGCCGCGTAACAGTCCCAGATGCAGAAACTTTGTACAGACTTGTTGTTTGAAGTTGTGAACGATCATTTGAGCAATAAATGAAGCATGGGCGCCCTCTACATGACCCTTAGCACCCAGGGCCACCTGCTGAACATCCATGCTCCATGGTAGGGTGATGTGCAATGATCTTAAGCCCATTTTTTCACTATAAAAGGCAAGGCATTGTGCATAAGTGAAACACACCTCAAAACTTGCCTTCTGATCATTCCTGGAGCTCTCAAGCTTTCTTCTAACATCCTAAGTCGTGCACCAAGCTTCTGTAAGTATGCCAACCCTTTTATGGCTTAGTTTTTGCTTAGTTTAGCTTAAAAGTCAAACTGTCGTAATTAACGATTGACTTTGCGATAAATCACGAATGGTCTAGTGGTTTGTCGAATCTAAGATGGTTATATGATGGTAATCATGTGGGCATTAAACCCCTAAAAGGGCACCCTCTGATTCCCACTCTAACTAGTCCGAATGTCGAGTCAAACGTGCTTAGAAAAAGTCAACAGAAATGTCATTTTGCGATTTCTTGCATAATCTGTAATATAGATGATATGTAACCTGATTGAACACTCATAAAACATGATAATAAGTATATAAACTAATCTAAGCTTGTTTGATCCGACCATTTTCTGTTTACACCCAGTTCGGAGCCGAAAGTCGCAAAAGTTTGACTTTTGCATTGACTTCAGTTCTGACCCGTTAAAGTTTGATTTAGATATTCCTTAGGACTCTCTTAGGACCAGGTTACATAATGGTATAACCCTCTGTGACCGGTTCGTTGTTTGGCCGAGTCTTTTACACATTTCCGTTAAATGCTTAAAAGTTGACCGTAACGCCCTTTTTAAATTAAAACGAGAATTTCGGACATGTGAAAGGATCATAACCATGGTTACTGATTTCTAAGCATGTTCCTAAAATTTCACGTCAATTCGAGGTCCAGAATATGAGTTATGCTAAATAGCGCAAATTGCGAAACTTTAGTAATTAAATAAAGCAATTAGCATAACGCCTATCTAAACCCGGATTTCGACACCAAACCTTTTACTCACTGATATAAAATAATATTTTGGGATTTTTAAAGATTTTTAATTATTTTTTAACCTGCTCATAACCTGCGGGTATGGCAACGGTTCGGTAAATACCGAATATACCCTTTTCGGCCATAACTTGAGTTCTACAAGGTCTTTTGACCCGATTCCAGTTGCCACTGATTTTAAATAATAAATAAAGTATTTTAGGCTTTATAAACTATTAGGGAAACTCAGATTTCATGTAGAACTCAGAAACCTCTTTTATAATCTTTAAAAAGACCGAAATACCCCTACGGGGCATAATATTAACTTAAACTCGTTACGGGCATTATGGAAGGTATCCTACTGATACCACAACCTCTTTAAAGCATAATTGACTTAGGAAAACAGTGTAGGACTCTTACGGATTACCCGTTGCGCCTTTTACGCGTACGGTTCGGCTTATGTAACTAGTTTACATAAGTTAGCCGAAACGGGTCAACCCATATTGTTTTGACCCCAAAATCCAGAGTATGATTATTATACCCATATAAAACAAGTCTTCAAACTTGTTGGGTCAAAATCACACGCCATTCACGGTTTTCGCCTTTCACGCGATTAAACCGTAACTATCCTTCGAAACTGACCGGTCTAGGCTACGGCTAAATTAAAGACCCGTTAGGATTCTAATAGGTTAATTTAAAACCTTCGTTCCAGATTAGGGGACCAGTAAAAGCTATCTGTAATTTATTTCAATTTAAGGAATTATACTTGCAAAGGTAAATACTTTTAACTTATTTTCCGTTATACGGGCTTGGGTTACGGTATTTAAAATACCGCTTGGTCGGGCAATTGACCCCAACTCATTAGTAGTTGGGTATTATCATTGTGACCCGTTTAAAAACTTGTTTTGTTGGCTTCACGCCTTTGGGGGCTTAATGACCATGTCCCGGATATCCTTGGCAGCATTTACGAATGGCCACGACCTTGACATCCCGGTGTAGGCGTACACCCGGCATTATGTCCATAACTATAAAAGTGTAGCCGTTGGTTACCCGCCACGGTTTTATGCTATGTGGTGTGTCTATTAAACTTTAACCCGGCACGACCCGGGCGACCGAACGCACAGTAACATGTAATTCTTTACAAGATTTGATTATAAATTATCCCAAGTTATAAAGAGTTTGTGCCTTGAGGATTTAAAACAATTTTATTAAACATTTTACAAAAGTGTCAGTTGACTGTATTTACCAGTGTAAACTGACGTATTTTCCCCAAAAGACTAAATGCAGGTACTATGCGTAATTGGCTGGGATTTCTCCTTAGCATCATTAGAAGTCTTGCAAGCTTAAGATGCCTGAAGTCTGTTGAACAATACTTTTATTATTATTATTTGATCCCCTGTGGATTTTGATTTCAACAATGGTGATACTTCGATATTACAAATAAAGTTGAAATATGTTATCTTTATGCTTCCGCTGTGCATTCATTTATATTGTGTGGTTTGACTATATTGTTGCCAACTACGTCACGGTAATCCCCCACCAGGCCCACCGGTGAGACACGTGGAAATCGGGGTGTGACAATAATGTGGTGGCCCTTTGTGTACAACCTGTTCTTTTTGTGACGAAGCAGGAGGAGTTATGGTTATGGGTTGAGATATTTGTACCAACTGTTGTGAGGAAGAAGCAGCAGTGGTTTCTTGTGACATTTGTGGTGTCACAGGCATTAACTCTGGTATCTCATCCTCCAGAGATGCCGTTTTGATTGGTTTGGGGGGTTTTTGATTTTTCTTTTTGTATAGCCTTTTGGGATTGGTAGGTGTGGGTTTTAAAACAATTGGTCTGCTGCTTTGATCACCTAGAGTAGTAGGCTCAGCAGCAGATACCTGAGGAGCAGTGGTAGCTGCTAAATTCTGCTCAGGCACCCCTGCTTGTGTTTTGCAAGGTGCTAACATTCGTGAAAAAGTTTCAGATGTTAGGCAGTTTATTACAGTTATCTCACCTTGGTTTATTAAAGCTAAATCATCCTTACTGAATTTCTTTTCAAAATAGTAACTTAAAAAAAACCTTGGAAACAGTAAGAATGATTTGGTTTCAACATTATTAACCAAATCTTTAAAGATTTCCCGAGAATAGTTAAAATTTTCTTCTTGAAGAATTGCATATCCCAGATTTTGAATCTTTATAGGGATCTCATTAAAAGAAGTGGTTTTGTTTGAAACACATAGTAGGAGGGTATGAAATAGGAATCTGGTTGCAGGAGGAAAATAACCTTTTTCTAAGGTAAGTTTCTTCATCATTGTGGCTTCATACCCTCGTTCAATGAAGTCAATGTGCAACTCGTTTTTAGTGAAGGAAGTTTTACTTGCCTGATCATCGAGTTGAAAGACTTCGGAGATGGATTGTGGCGTGATTTGGACCTTTTTACCCTTTATTGAAGAGTGTATGGTGGTTGCAATGTCTCCTTGTTTTTCAAGGGTTGCATTCTTCCAAAACTCCCTTTGGGTCACCAAATAGATTGGTGCATCGGCGGTGAACAAAGTTTTGTACTTTGATTTTACCATGATGGAAATAATGGAATCAAAAACATTGGTGGTTCCTGGTTTTGTGAGAAGACCCAGGAGATTGTGAGATGATTTGAATGGAATTTCAGTGGAAGTTGCCTTTTGAGAGGCTGTTTTCGATGATGATTTGGATGAGGGTTTTGCAGATGGCTTCGATTTTGTCATTTTTGGAACGAATGATCGAAGAAAGTTGTGAGAAATGAGAAGAAAAACTGCTTTGAGAAGAGAATTTTTAAGAATTCAATTCGACAGTAAAACCCTGTTTTGATGGTGAGTGGGGGATTTTATAGGGAAGAGAGTGAATGCTGACGTGGCAGCCGTTACAAAAGGTCCGACTGCTATGTACTGCCCACGTGACAACCCCTGGTGAAAAATGAAGGACAGTACTTTGATGAAAGCAACTGATAAAGGCAGTGGTAAGGAAGCAGCGGATGATTTTCACTATCAGTGGATAAGACACTGCTTTTGAACAACAGAGGTTATCAAGAAATGAGAAAACAGAGGTTGCCTTTCAGCAGTGGGCAGGCTTTTTGAAGTAGAGCAGACTTTTGAACAATCAGTGGTTATGGCAGACTTTTAAGGATTTTAATGAAATTTTCATTTTTAGCTATTTTTAAGGATGGATTTTTGATTTTCTGAAAACATTTTGTTGCTTTTATTCATAGAAAAACAAGATGTTGCTTGTTATTCCATGTTTAGCATCCCAATCCTAGAGACCAAGCTTTCAAAAGTGGCTGTATCAAGTGCTTTTGTGAGCACATCTGCCAGCTGGTCTTTAGTTGGGACATGATGCAGAGAAATCAAACCTTTTTCATAGCAATCCCTCACAAAGTGATGTCTGATGTCGATGTGCTTTGTGGTAGAGTGGGAGACTGGATTTTTTATGATATTTTCTTCTACCTGGCTGTCCAACATGAGTGGTGTCTTTAAGGCAGTGATACCAAAATCCAGTAACTGATTTTGAAGCCACGGGAGTTGGGCTGTACAGCTTGCAGCAGCAATGTATTCAGCCTCAGCAGTGGATGGTGAAACTGCTGCTTGCTTTTTGCTTTGCCAAGAAACTAAGCAATCACCTAGAAACTGGCACCCTCCTGAAGTGGACTTCCTTGTGGTGTGACATCCAGTAAAGTAACTGTCTGAAAAACCTGAAAGCTTGATATTCCCATTAGCTGGATACCAGATACCAAGTGTGGGAGCACCTTTTATGTATCTAAGAATCCTTTTTACAGCAATGAGATTTGATTTTCTGGGAGCTGATTGACTTCTTGCATAGACACATGTTGCAAACATGATGTCTGGTCTAGATGCAGTTAGGTACAATAAAGACCCAATCATGCTTCTATAAAGTGTTTGGTCAATCAGCTCATCCTTTTCATCAGACATGACCAGCTTATTTGTTGCCATGGGTGTGCTGCATGGTTTACAATCATTCATATCAAATTTGGTTAAAAGTTCTTTTGCATATTTGCTTTGATGAATGAAAGTTCCATTTTGCAATTGCTGTACTTGGAGACCAAGAAAGCATTGCAGCTCACCCATTGCACTCATTTCAAACTCAGCTGTCATGAGCTCTCTAAACTCCTCACACATTTTGGTACATGTGCTTTCAAAAATAATGTCATCCACATAAATTTGGACAATCATTAAATCTTTCCCTCTCCATTTAAGAAACAGTGTTTTATCAATGGTACCTCTTTTGAAACCATTTGAGAGTAGAAAGTTGGAAAGAGTTTCATACCAGGCCCTTGGTGCTTGTTTCAGGCCATACAGGGCTTTGTTTAGCCTGTAGACATGAACAGGATAAAATGGATCCTCAAAACCTGGAGGTTGACATACATATACCTCTTCATGCAATGTACCATAGAGGAAAGCACTTTTGATATCCATCTGGAACACCTTCATGTTGTGGTTGACAGCAAAGGACAGGAACAGTCTAATAGCTTCCAATCTTGCAACAGGGGCGAATGTTTCATCATAATCAATCCCCTCTTCCTGTCTGTAACCTTGAACCACAAGCCTGGCTTTGTTCTTGACAACAATGCCCCTTTCATCTGTTTTGTTCTTGAAGACCCACTTTGTGCCAATGGGACTAACCTCTTCTGGCAGTGGTACAAGCTCCCATATTTGTTGTCTTTTAAACTGTTGGAGCTCCTCTTGCATGGCTTCTACCCAGCTGTTGTCTTTTAGTGCCTCTTGGTACTTGACTGGCTGATGGAGTGATAGAAAACCAGCAAAAAGACAAATGTTTTGGGTTTGGCTTCTTGTGAGTACCCCTTCATTGATGTTGCCAATGATTTGATCAGGTGGATGAGATCTCAAGTAGATTAAATCTCCTTGGTATGGTATGATGGCATTTGTTGGTGAAGGCTGCAAATGTGTATCATCTGAGCTAACCACTGTTGGTGACTTTGATGACCCAGCAGTGGCTTCAAAAGGTGGTGGAATAGGAGGTAGTAAAGTGGACAACTACTGACTTTTATCCACTGTTTGAGGACTTTTGTCAACAGTGTTTGAGGATGTGGAAGCAGTGATGGATGGGCTACTTTGGTCAACAATTGTTGAGGTAGCAGTGGTTGAGCTTTGGCAGCTGTTTTGAACAACTGGTGCTTTTCCCTTTGTGGCAGACCTTTGAGGGATGATGATTTCATACCCATAGTCTGTTGTTGTATCCTCTGTTGGACCTGCACTGTTAGTCTTGACAGCAGTATTTTCAAAAGTAAACTTTTCAAGATCAAACAGATCAGCATGATTTGCTGGGATTTTCATTGAAGAAAGTTCATTAAACTTTACATTCAAAGTCTCTTCCACTGCCTTGGTCCGTGTATTGAACACTTTGTAGGCCTTGGCAGTGGCTGAGTATCCCAGATGATAACCACAATCAATTTTGGCTGCAAATTTTGAAATGGAATCTTTTAAGTTCAAAATAAAGCATGGACAGCCAAATACCTTGAAGTATGAGATCAGTGGTTTGATTTTATACAGAATTTCATAAGCAGTCTTTTTGTGCCTGGGGTTTATTAAAACTCTGTTCTGGACATAGCAGGCAGTGTTTATTGCCTCTGCCCAGAAAGTTAATGGCAAACCTGAATCTACAAGCATAGTTCTGGCAGCCTCAATCAGAGTTCTGTTTTGTCTTTCAACAACCCCATTTTGCTCTGGTGTTCTAGGGATGCTGTACTGCCTTACAATCCCTTTCTTCACACAGAAGGCATCCAACTCCTTATTTTTAAATTCTGTGTCATTGTCACTCCTGAAGCTTTTCACTGGAAGGTCAAATTGCTTTTCAACCTGTGTCACAAAGTCTTGCAAAATGCCTGCAGTCTCATCTTTAGAGTGTAAAAAGAAAGTCCATGTAAACCTAGAAAAGTCATCAACAATAACCAAACAATATCTTTTCTTTTTAAGGCTCATGACTTGAACTGGGCCAAACAAATCCATGTGTAGCATTTGCAAACACTGGGTTGTTTTGGACTCTTCAATGGACTTATAAGAACTTTTATGTTGTTTTCCTTTTAAACAGGAAATGCAATGTTCAGAACAAGAAAACAATTTTTGTGGTAGGCCTCTCACCAAACCATTTTTTGAAATTTCTGTGATTGTCTTAAGATTTGTGTGCCCCAGCCTTCTGTGCCAAAGTTCTGTCTCTTTGTTAGAGGCAGCTGAGAACAGACAGGCATCAGCTCTGGGACACTCTTTTGACATATCAACAACATAAACATTGCCACTTCTTTGAGCAACAAGTTTAGTTTGACCAGTTTTGATTATTGCTTCAGTCTTTTTGACCATGTCTGGTCCAACAATCCTACAATAATCTTTTGTGAAGAATGACCCAAACCCTTTGTCACTCATTTGAGATACACTCAGAAGGTTGAATTTCAGATTGTCTATTAGATTGACATTTTCAAATTTTACATTTCCAAATTGCACTGTACCAGACCCCAGAACTTTCCCTTTACTATTATTCCCAAAGGATATATCACCCCCTCCATGGATTTTAAAGTCTTTGAGGAGGGCTTTACATCCTGTCATGTGCCTGGAGCCTCCACTATCTACATACCAAAGACTATCAAAGCATGCAGAAGCTCCCTGCACATGAAGTAAAAGGATTAGTTCATTAAGGACTCCAAAGCCAACAAGGCTTTGGATGGAGTCTCAACAGTGTCTGGTATGGATGCAGTGTGATGGACAGTGGTTAAGTCAGGGGTTTGGACAGTTTTAGTACTGTTTCTAGCTAACCACTGTTGGGGGTCTTGACCAATCACCTGCTGATAACCAAAAGGATGCCTGTTCACTCTGGGTTTAGAGGGCTTTTTGTAGACCTCATAAACGTGTGGAATCCTTTGGTAAGACTGTTTTTCCTTGCCTTTTCTGAACTGATTGGCAGGAGGTGCATCAGTAACCTGAACATCTCTTTTGACAGATGTTTGGTTCAGCTGTTTTGTGACAGCTGTTTGAACTGGCACAAATAGTGGTTGTTTCTTGGTGAATTTGACAGATGGTGATGATGCTGATGAACTCAAGGATGTTTTAGCAATGTACTCATTCTTCTTCACATCAAAGTTTTTGAGATACACACATGCTTGAGTTTTATGGTTTGTTTTACCACAAACACTGCAACTTTCAGCTGAAGTAATGACACTTGTTTTGTTTAAATCATAAGCTTTTGAGTGGAAGTAGTCTTTTGTTAGATGATTCCTTTTCTCACAAAATTCACAAAACAAGTTATCAATTTTTTCTTTCTTCTTTCTCTTTTCAGACTCCTTTGCAGCAGAGGTTTTAACCACTGCTGGGATGTATTTGAGAGGTATGACTTTAGCTTTTGGAGCTTTAACACATCAGTTGATGTAAAGTCCATTGGCTTGAAATTTTCAAGAATATCACACTCATCAGACCATTTTGGTTTAAACTGATGATTCTCAATCTCCTCAAAAACAGAGGGGCCCATTGGTCTGTCAAGTGTGATTTTGTTACCAAGTTTGTCAGTGATCTTCACTTCTTGACCTTTCTTGTTTGTGGGAATGAACTCAGCAGTCCCATCAGTGGTTGAGACAGATTTTCCAAAAGCAATGTTTTCATCATCATGTTTTCTATAGCCAACCCCAAATTTCACATTGCTTTTTATCTGTTTCTCAAGCATAACCTCATACCCTTTGCATGATTCCACCCATCTCTCACATGTGATCTGGGTGGATTCTAACTCCTTTTTGCAACCTTGGTATTTTTCTACCAAGGTTTGGAGTTGGGTTTTGGTTATGCTTTGCTCTTCTTTCATGCTGCTAATCTCTTTCTCTTTTTCAGCCATTTTGTTTTTAAGTTCTTTTAGAGATCTTTCAAATTTGACTTCATCAGATAAGATTTTATCACAAAGGTTTTCATTCACCTCTTTGATGTTAGCAAAAGCAATAATGCAATTGTCAGAACACAGTTTTTCAAGAACTTGAGGTGATACCTTGGCAGCAGCCATAATTGCACAATCACATTGAGGATTTTCCTCATCTTCGGCTCTCTCTTCTTTCTCACCTACCTTTTCTTCTTCTGACCATGGATCTGTCAGTGGTTCAATCAGGGTGCCTGAACTTTCTCCCAACAGTACTTCATTAGCCACATCAGTAACCACTGCTTCAATCACCTCATCCACTGTTTCAGAAACTAGCTGTTCCTCTTCAGATTCAACACCCTCCTGTATTGACTCTAATGCCATCAAACAAAATTCATCATGAGAAAAAACATTGGAGGCATAGAGTGCAAAATTTTCATCACTAAGGTCTTCAGGCATACTGCTCCAGTCAACAAACCCTTGAGTGAGAAAGCTTTGTTGATCTGGTTGTACTGCTGCTGGAGCAGTGGTTTGAGGTGCAGGTTACACTTGTGCCTGAGGGACAGGGGTTTGAACATATTGGATCTGTGGAGCAGCTGTTTGGACATAATGTACTGGCACAGGGGCAACAGCATAGTGAGTAGTGTTCACTTGAGCTGCTGGGCCATATTGGGCATAGTGCACAGTGTTTTGATTTTGAGGTCTAGGGTTTGAACTAGGATGAGTGATTATGGGGCCAGCAGTTTGACTCCTACATTCCCTAGCAAAGTGTCCTAACCTATTACACTTGTAGCACTTGATTTTCGATTTATCCAACCCAACCCTTAGATTCCCATGCAACCCTGGGAATTTTCGCCCTGTTCTTTTATAAAATTTGCTAGTTCTAACACTTAGCAAGGCCAGTTGTTGCAGGATGTCCATTTCCTCTAAATCAGTGGGGTCAAAATGCTGTAGATCATTGAGTTCAAAGCTTAGATTGTCTGACATCTGGTTTTCGTTTGCAGTGAATGCATAACTTATAGAGTGAGGATCAGGGTTATTAAAATTTGCACAAGCAGTTATGTCAATGAAGTGATCATAACCCTGATCCTTACCACTATTCCCAGATTCTTCTTGACCCAAAAGAGCAGTGTTACCGAATGTATAATCATCAACGGTTTTTTCCTGACTCTTGTAACTTCCTTTTCTGGTTCAACTCCCTTTCGTAGGTTAGGAGTCGACCATGGAGTTGGGTCAAGGTCAAATCCTTGAACTCAGGTGAATTTCGGGTGACAAAAGCTATGGTGTCCCATTTTTCTGGCAGTGACCTGAGGAACCTGCTATTTTGAGTTGAGTTTGTAAAAGTGGTTTTAACAAGCCTTAGTTCACTGATGAGACAACTGAAACGCTCAAATTGTTGCGTCAGTGATTCACCTTTAACATGACAAAATGTTTCATACTGTTGGTTCAGGATTTCCCTATTGTTTTCTATGACTTCTTCGGTACCCCCAAACTGTTCCTTAAGCGCGTCCCACAATTCTTTGGCACTGTTACAATGTAACAGTCCAGCATATATTTCATTGGGCAGCGCTGATGCTATGATGCTAAATGCTTTAGCATCTAGTTCAATCCTTTGAAAATCGGTTTCGGTATAATTTTCAATAGGTTTTGGAACGGATGCTTTAGCATCTTCAGCGCTTGGCACTGTAGGAACATGGGGACCAAAGACGACAGACCTCCAACAACCTGTGCTTTGTTGAGCGAGGATGTGACCCATCCTCCTCTGCCAGATGTTGTACTCATTTCTTTTTAGCATAGATGGTTTAAAAAGCGAGCCGATGTTGTTTTTATCATCCTGAGATTGTGACGTCATTCTTGTTGTTTTACAGATACTGAGAAATCAACTTTAATAGTGATTAATCCTTACTCTGTTTTTCAACGACGAACAAACGATCAGTATCAACTATTATGAGCTGAACTATTTACGTCAAAATGATTGTTAAATCAAATTTGACTGTCCTAGCTCTGATACCAATTGTTGGATCTGAGTTTGATTTGGATTGTATTTTGTGTTTGAAATTAAGATGAAAGTGGATGAGTGTGCAGCGGAATTAAGATGAAAACAAACTTTGCATACAATCAAACGAGAGTAATACTTTGATCAAACATCTTTACACAATGAACCGAAAGATTGAATTTATTTCAACAACGATTACAATGATTGATGAATGAATGCAAACTCCCCCTCAGCCAGAGCTCAGTTGTTTGTTCATGCAAAGAAGACGAATGATGCAAAAGATCTAATAGAACAGTACAAAGTACTGAGCTATTTATAAGCACTTGCAAACTACTGAGCATCTTAGCTGACGTCACCATGAAAGTGACATCTAACCTCCCAACAAACTCTAACCTCTGATCTATACAGACACTGCTTGTGTTAACTACTGCTAATACATTCTATTACAAAACAGACTTTAGAACAGCTGCTGCAACCTTCTACTATTGTGAACCCAGCAGCACTTGTCCGGATCAGCAGTGCTTGACTCAAAGCAGTAGATTGAATCAGCAGGACTTTAGTCTTCCATCAGATCTTTTACTTGAGCAGCAGTTGTAGGTCAGCACTTTGCAAGATCAGCAGATAGGAGATCATCAGTTGTTGTAATCACTTTCAAGGGGAGAGACTTGTATGTAAACATCTGCTTATTCTGGATCCACTGCTCTGATCCAGTTTTGGCTTTAATTATCTGTTCCTCTGATAGGGTTCAATCCCAACAGGTATCTGGCAGTTGATCTGGATTAGTTAGATTTTGATTCCCTAGTTGCTACCATACCAACTGAGGATGTTTGGTGCCGAGGGATTAAAGAGATCCGAGATTACAGAGAAAAGGTTGAAGAAGAAATCTATAAGATGATCTATGCAAGCTTGGAGAAAAAGAAGAAGAAGACAGTGGAGGAAACTGTGGTTGAAAGCAAGAAGTTGGTTGATGAAGTGAAGAAGGCCGATGAAAAGGAAGAGAAAGCTGTTGCAAGAAAACAGTAGAAAGATGAGGAAGATCAAGAGACAGAAGAAGTCATGGTACCTAACGTAGAGGTAAAACTTCAATCTGAATCTTCTGAACTGTTAGATAAATCTAGGTGTGTTCCCCTTGGGAATCATAAAACTGATGAACAGTGCAAGAAGTGCATGGAAACGTGCAAAGCTTGTACTGAAAAAGATAATAATCTAAGATCCAGAAATGTTTAGTTCACTAAAATAGAAAAGATTTTTAAAGAAAAATGTAATGAAATGTTTGAAAATGAAAAGCTTTTGAAACAAGAAAATGAAAAGCTAACAAAAAAATGTGATAATTTTGAAAAAAGAAAACAAAATTTGGAAAGACAAGTTTAGAAGTTTGCAACGAATGTGTTCCAAAAGATAAAACTATTCAAGAGTTGGAAAAGGAATATGACGGAATGAAATTGTCATATCACACAGTAAAAGAAGCATATGAAATTTTGAAAAGTAAAGTCACAAGTCTGGATAATAGATTGTCTGCATGTTAGAAATCAAACGCATTTCTTGAAGCAAGATTTGTAAGAAAACAAAAGGTTTTAAATGACTATATTGATGAAGCGGCTAAACTTAAACAAGAATTAGCTGAAAAAGAAAAATTAGTTAACAAACTTCAAAGTTATCATGCTTCGTCATATATTCTTCACGAATTTTCAACATTACACCCGATGGAAAAATTCCGAAAAGAACAAAAAGGGAATTGGGTTAGCATACCATCAGGTTCCATCACCGTTGGAGGATAATTATACATTCTATGATGGCGAAAAGGTGGAAAAGGCTATAAACGTGGTTGACCAATTACCTGACAACATCGATGTAACTTACACCAAATCTAATGATCTCAGTGATTCAGAAGTGGTTGGTAAGGTTGTTGAAAGCGTTTTATCAGAAGAATCTACCAAACCAGATAAGTCTGAGTCACAAGATGAAAATGAGGGGAGTTTTCATGATAGTTATATTAAAAATTCAAAATCTGAGAAAGATGCGAATGATGATTCAAAAGGATTGGTTTATACTATGATTGGATCGGACAAACTATTCTTGGATGATGAATTCCCAATTCAAAAAGTGATTTCGGAAAAAAAAAATCAACAAAGTGTTCAAACTTCAAAAGTCTGAAATTTCAAAATTTACCGAAAACAGCAAAAAGAGTTCTTATAACAAACCTAACTATAAGAAGAAAAACATGAAGGCTGGGTTGGGTTATAAGAAGAAACATAATCAGAAACGTTTTGGAAAGACAAATGTTCATAAACAAACAAACTTTGTTCACGGAACAAGTTCTGAGGAAGAGAAAGAACTCCAATTTATGCGACAGTCTAATGAAGAGTTCTATGCTCAAAAAAACAACAACATGCCAAAGATGTTTCAAAAAGAATTTGTTTCAAATGTGATCAAACTGGAGATCTTGCTCGCAAGTGTCCAAATCCGAAGCCTATTGGTATTGAGAAAAAGAAGTCTGATGTTATGAATCAGAAATCAACCAAGTTTGAATCTAAACAAACTTGGAAGCCAAAAATGTCAAACGCTAAATTGCAACAAACTTGGAAATAAGTGACACCTAGATTTAAAACAACACAAAGCTGGAAAACAACGGTTGATGCAAAAAAAAAAAGAAAAAAAAAACAAACCAGTTTTGGAAACCAAAAGTTGTTCAAAATCAAAAGGTTCAAAATGAAAGATTTTATAAAAAGAATGTTTCAAAAGATCAAAAATGGGTGGTCAAGCAACAAAAGGTTTCAGTTGATGAGAAAATTAAAGAGGATGTTTTTGAGAAGAATGAACGAAACTATCCAGTTCTACCTAGAAAGGTTTATGTTCAGCTACCTGAGTCTAAACAGGCTTGGATTGCATTGTTCAAATGATCAAATTAGTTGAATGTGCAGGTGCTCCCGAAGACAACTGAATGTCAACAAGAGGAGTATCGGAGCAGCCTGGCACAAGAGGATGAGGCTGCTGATCCTCGCAACTGAGAAACAGGGAGTTTGTTCGTTTCCGTACATAAATAAACCATATTTAAAAAAAAACCCTAAAAGTAGAAAATTTAAAAACCAAAAATATGTTTTTATTTTGTCAAAAATTGAAAAATGAAAAGATATGTTTGTTTTTAAATTTGTCAAAATAAAAAAATTCAAAAAAATATGGTGATTTTTGAATTTTAGGGGGAGTAAGAAGAAATTCAGAAAATACAAAAAAAAATTGAAATTTTGAAAAAGTAAAAAACAATAGAAAATGCAAAAAGAGTTTTTGTATAAAAAGAGGAAATGATAGTATATCAGTAGACAATCACAGTACGCTAAAGAAATGGAAAGTTAAAACGTGATAAACGGTCTCACTAATGACATGCCAGTAGGTTTTTACACATTTCGTAGATTGATTTCGAGATATAAACCTAAATATCAATATCTTACTTATCTCGTGGGGAACATCTCTCGGATATATGGGTAACCCCCGAAATCTTGTTTGAGAGATTGCCAGATTCTGAGATACAAGGTCTTTATACTATTTGATATTTGGGGTATTATACCTGATCTTATGATATTGTGGAAGCAATGGCCTAGACCTCGTATAATACTTTATGCGCTTAAAGCTTGCCCTCTGCATAAAAATTGAAAAATGTCGAAAGATATGAATCAAGTGCAGTTGTAAAGAAGATCCATAAGTGGGACACACCTAAAGTTGAACCTTCATCTCTTTGACTGAATGGTAGTTCATACCTGAGCTCTCAAGGTCTCGCACTAACCCAGAGTACAGATATCATTATGGTATATTCACCTGTAAGACTGAATCTAGGGAATCCTGATACGGGAGTATATTCTGAAGTGGGACACGCGAATAAGTTAAGTGCTTAAAACATTAATCTCATATCTCGAATCGGTTGAACTTTGTGTGAAAATTTAAATGGATCAGTATACTTACAATCTAAGTGAATCATTTAGAACTTAAAGTGTTAATAGCTCAACGGTGCTAGTGATTTGTTATAAACTGATATGATCCTCTGACACGAACTCAAACAAAAATATTGTTTCTAAATATTTCTTTACTGCTTTATATTTCAGAAAAATACAAAAAGATTTTGTTTCTACTTTATTTTCGACAACCGATGTCTGAAAGCTGAGTTTCAAAATCTAAGTATGCTGATCGTGTTTCTGAAAATAAACAAGTTCATTAATTTGAAACTTGAAGTTTTAAATCGAAAAATCAAAAACAGTTTGTGAAATCTCCAAGGTTATTAATTTGAACTTGGATGATTATCTTGATTAAGAGTTTTGGATACTTTAAACAGTCAAATCTTATAAAGTAATAATATAGGGGGAGTAGAGTCGGGTAATCCTGGAAAAATTCATATTATTATATTTGGATATTTAGAGACAGGTTCTCGATCCTTGGATTTATAATCTGTTATATCTGATGCTTAGAGCCAGGTTAATTGATTCTGAATAAGTGGGTTTAAGGGCCAGGTCATCAATTCTGAAAACCAAAAACGCTTTTCTTTATTAAATATAAAATCCAGATTTGTGTGAACAAACGATGTCCTGTTCGGTCACATATTTGAAATGCTCTAGTTTATCCATGATAAGATTTTTAGAGCTAGGTTTTCGATTCTTAGATTGTCAAATATCTTATGAATGTTTGAGATTGTGCAGATGTTAGAGCCAGATTACGATCCTGAGAGCAGATCTTGGGGGGGAGTCTAAAGACGAGCTCGATGCAAGGGGGAGCTTGTATTCAAAGAGCTAGATAACGATTCTAGAAGAGCTGATAGAGTCAGGTGACGATCCTTGAAGCTAAAAGCATGGAAGCTTAAAGCAAGGGGGAGCGTGAAGGAGGAGTCAAACGAAAGGGGGAGCAGCTGAAGATAGAAGTAGATCCACGGGGATTTTGTTGGAGATTAGAGATTCCGTGTTGCTGATAATGTCAACATGTTTTAAAGACTCAGTAAGATATGAAAGCTACAAGATTGACTGCAGCAATATCCAAGGTGGAGACTATGAGTGCAGTATGTCTATCGCTTGCGTCAATCATGGAATGTAGCTGGAATGAATGATATAAGACTGGTGCTGAAATGAAGAAATCAAGATTTGAAGCTAAGGCAGCTTCGTACAAAACCAGCCAATCATCCCTTGTTCTAACCTAGAAGTCTATAAATAGTATTCTTGTTTAGTTCATTGGTAATCTTTTGGACAACTTTGAGGCGAAGCTTTGTCCGTTTGGTTTCGTGGTGTAAACGCTGTTAGATCTTAATAGAAACCGGTTATATTTACATCTCTGTGTTCATTCCACATACGTGATTGGATTCCGCACATTTCACGTGTTAGTACGCATTCAAGGTCAAGGAATTCATCAAGATCCTGAATTCACAATACCACGTCCAAAATGTTAACGTTGAACCATTTCCACATGCGCAGCATCTTCAACGACTCTAGTCCAATATTCCCACATGACTCAGTCCATATTGCCCATGACCTGCATGCCATTACGAAAATATACAAGGAACAACTGTTAGTTAAGTTATAAAAATAATAAGGATCCGTGGTCCTCATACTTCCTACATCAGACTTTAAGGATCAATGATCCAGGCGGGTCTAAGGATAAGTGATCCATAAGTATTATAAATTAACCCCTAACAACTAGGTTATAAGTTTTGGTGAGTGTCTATATCGCGGAATAGATTTATAATCTTAGGGTTAATCGGCCGATACACCTTAGAAGTAATAATTGATAATTTAATGATTAAAGTGTTCTACTAATTTCCATAGCTGTAAGGTGCGAAATTATTGTTAGGTTGTCGTCATTAAATTGCTAGGTAGGATATCTGTGAGGAGTCTGAACTAGTTTCCTTAGTGATAGTTGTCAAACAAGTTAAACTGAAATTCCAAAATTATGCTCAGTTTATAACCCTTGAGGGAGTGAATCAAATTAGGGTACTTTTAGAAACCTAGATAACCTGTGAAGGAGTCTAGTAACCGGTAGTCATAACATCCTATTTAGAGTTCCATAAGTTTCACCTTGAGAAGGGTCGAGGGGCTTGTTCGGTATCTCGGTAGGTTTAGTATATTAAGATCACGGTGCTATAATAATTAATAAACATAATAAAGTCATTATTAAAATAAATCAGGAATCCAGTTTAGGCAATTGTTTCCATCAACTGTGTTAAAATCCAAAGTATTTCATGCTAGGTAATTTTAGTTAATTAATTTAATTTAATTTGCAATTTTAGGATATTTAGAACCCCCCCCCCCTTCAAACATAAAAATGGTTAGTGTCGTGTCTGTGTTAATCTAGGTCTAGATAGTGTTTATTTAACGTAATTAGAGAGTCTCGTGGGTTCGATACTCGGACTTACTTTAGCTATACTGCATTGATCGGTACACTTGCCGGTTGTGTGGTTTAGGTTTAGATCGAGTCTAAGTTTATAAATTTAAAGCTTAGAGTGTCTAACAGGTTAATATTACATAGTTATAATTGACCACATTTAGCACATCAGTGGACAATAGAGGAATGTGGTGGATGATGGTGTTATAGTAGTGGTGGAATGGTAGCAAGTGGGAGAAAAGTGGTTTGCCAAGGGATGAGTTGGAAGTGAGCCAAGCTTCTCTATTTATAGTTGAAATCAGACTCCTCACATGGCCCCGTGCCCAAGGTCACAACCCAGTGTCCTTCTTTCTCTATCTTCATTTAATGAGCAGTGTCAGATCTTATGCACACATGGGCCCGTGTGACAGTATGCACGACCCCATGGTCAGCTTTGTGGGGTCCATTGTGAGATTCTGCATATCTAAGAGTTGACTAGGGCCCTGTGTCTCTTATCTGCTTTGTTTGTCTTGATCTACATGGACTCTGGACACATTCTGTAGTGGGGGATGGCCCCATGCCTTAATGGCACAACCCCGTGCTTGTCTTCTGGATTGTTGTTTTGGTCTTGGGGTGTAACTTGGAGGGTAGGCATGGTGTGTCAATTCCTCTTTCTTGTAGTTGTGTTGGTTTTTGCCGTTAATTTGTTCCTTTTGTATGTTTAAGCTCATTTAGTCCTGAAAGGGTTGATTTTGTGCCTTATTTGATATTATTTATATGTTGCATTTCGCGCATATCAATTGTGTTGATCTTACTAACTATGTTGGGAATAACTTGGGCCATTTGCTTGGCCATGAAAATGATCATCTTATTGCTCGAACTCAACTTGGAGCTTCTTTTGTAGTTGGAAAGACGGTTTGAAGACATCTATAAGATCACGTAAAAAGGAAAGGATGAGACTTTGTCATAACGTTTTTGAAAATAATTTGCATGTTTTAGCATGGTAGTATGTCTCGTAGCACGTAAGTTTCGGGTTGAGTCACATAAGCATAGCACGTTTTACTTTGAATATAACCAAGTAATGACGTAAGGATTGTAAATTTAGTTTGTTCTCGACCATTACTATCATTTCAGATTGCAAATAAGGTGCGATTCTTGTTTTCGACTTTGAAATGAAAAAAGGTATCAAATGTAAAACACATCGAAATTGATATATCATAAAAGAGGTTCAATGTAAAATATTGGAGTGTCTCGGAATGAGACTATGACTATTCCAAAGTGGTCAAAAATTCTCTTGAGTTTTGGAAGCATGCTTTGGCTTAATAGGTAGAGTACTCTCGCCGAAATTTCGGTTAGCAATATTCACCCTTCCGATTACTACATGTCCCTAGTTAATCAAAAGTTCGAGACCTTGGCGGGATTGAAACTCGAGGAGTGAGACTAATTATCAAGATATGAGTATCACCCCTAACTTGATAACATCGTTCCCTTAGGGTGGTGGGTAGTTATCAAGCGGCATAAGGAACTAAATCCAACTTGTTGTTAAGGGTCCACTTGAAGGAGAATGGTGAAATTTCCCATCAAGGTGAGGAAATCACTCCTATCTTGATGGTGTAATTTAGTAAAATCAATAAACGCGGATTGAGAGATTTCACCAAAGTGAGGGTTTTAACACCTATCTTGGTGAGATCATGTCGTTGTGGTATGAGAGTGTCTTCATATTGTATTGTAAACTTTGCCTCATGGAATGCATGTGTATTTTGAGATAAAGGATAAGATGGGAAGCAAAGTGGGAGAATTTAAGTATTTTAAGCATGAACACAAGAATGGTCAAGTATGGGACTTCTTAACTATAGACGAGGTCAATAGCATGACATTTTTTCGTAATTCTCTGTAGTTATGGCTCTAATACCAATCTTTCACAACCCAACCAATGGCGGAAACATGGGAGGGAGATGGAAACGAGATTGTTTGAGACTTCATAATGACTAATTGTGACAATAATTTAAGTATCCAAAGTTCATTTCATTTCTAGTCAAAAGTACAACATTAGAAAGGGAATTACAACAACTTGTTCATAACATAATCAAACAATAAGGAAATACAAAGCATAGTTTTTAGGTGCGTTTCTAATCCACCTTAAGTAGATTTCTTCGAATATCATCATCAATTTCCTACAACATATATTAAAATGAAATCAACACAAAGGTCGGCGAGTATACAAGTTTGATTACATAGCATACATATAAAATATTGTATCAAATCCAACAAGACCGTTATATGATTGAATACTTAACATAGACCCTTCCCGAGGGTGGTGTGCTACTCCTATAGCGCTATACATGGTAAGGTAGGCTGGCGAATTTAATGACAAATAGCTTGCATGTATGAATGATTGTATATCTAGCATGAATAACCTAAGCATAACAAATAGCATGTTTGAGGATTGAGTGATTTTATAAGTCTGATTGTGTGCCTAAGTGAGTTTGATTAAGTCATACATGTTACACCCCAAAAGTGATTAAAATGTAAAAAAGGATTTGAATATACTCACGGGTTTCATAGAAATTCCACGAAAGTGAGTTGGAAAAGTCTTGAGTTTTGGAACACCGAAGTCACCTAAGATGGGGAAACGAAGGTGTGTGAGTTGTGGATTTTATTGTTGGATTGGATTCGGAATTTTTAGGATACATTCTAATAGTCAAATGTAAAGTAAGGCACCATGAAATGGTCATGCAAGGAGGTAGGATGATCGACATCCATTAAACCTCATTATATGATTAGTCAAAGCACAAAATCATCAACTTAGTTGATGATATCAGTTGGTCATGAATATTGACTAAAATGGAAGTGTAGGATCGATTCGGTTCGATAACGAATTCCGTATGCTCTACGTTTCATATATGTGCGGAATCCGTAAACAAAATTGTAATCGTGTAAGTCAAATCGTAAATATAAACATTTTCTTTCTTACGAACACAAACCGGACAGAGTTTCGATTCTATACGACACTTGTGTAAGATCTCTCCTTGAAGATTGTTCTTGAAAGTGTGAAGAACTGTTATCGACTCCATGATGGACGAGAGAGAAGACTTATTTACAGACTCGGAATTCATGCGGTTCACCTTCTTTGAACGGACATCCCACTCTTGAATGAAATGCTTATTCTGTGCGGTTGAGTATCCCTTGACTCATCCGTAAGTATATATGTCTTCAAATGAGATTTCATGTGCTTATGTCTTTATAAATCCAATAATGCATGATCATGATGCCATCAATTAGTATGATGACATCATAACCGATCTCTTAACGTATCGTATCGAATTCCAAATCATCTCAACTATGCTAGTGAAACCTCTGTCCGAATATATTACAGACACAAGACTCTTGACATGTTCTAGCACTTCGATTTCTAACTATGGCCACACATAAAGTGCACTAATAGTCCCCCCCTTGGACATAGCTAGAAATTTGTGATGTTAACTCTTGCTCTGCCTTGGATAACATCTTCAAGTGAAACCGCAGTCTCCCGCTTGAATAATGCTCTGAATCTTTATCAGATTTTACTTTAA
Source organism: Helianthus annuus (assembly GCF_002127325.2). Classification (NCBI taxonomy): domain Eukaryota; kingdom Viridiplantae; phylum Streptophyta; class Magnoliopsida; order Asterales; family Asteraceae; genus Helianthus; species Helianthus annuus. Next base: position 132,565,622 of record NC_035447.2, read on the forward strand.
AGACCAATCACACGTATTCACACACAAACAATATAATAACAGTCTCGTTGGTCAGGCTCACATTCAACATTATCAGGTTTCTGTGGAAGATTTGTGAAAGAAAATCTTTTTGAATTTTTAATATTGAATGCAGAAATGTAAACATACTGAAAATGTAATATTTATAGTCTATATTTTTGTGAGAAAACGTGCCAGAGGATCACATCAGTTTTTACGAGACATATCAGCTGCATTGTGGATCTTGATGAAACATTTAGATTAAACAATTCACATGGATTGCAAGTATTATTGTCCACTTAAACTCAATCTAAAACCTCTTATTATGCTTATCGATACGTTAAGGTATATTAATTTGCACTAAATTCTTATGGACCCCATGATCTCAGCATATCTCCTCATCATGTAATACACTGACTCAAGTAATACTTTTAAACTTTCATCAACTGTGATATGTGCAAAACTAATGTAGAATGTTTACACATTAACAGTCAGGTCGATCTTTCGATACACAAAGAAAGTCTAATGTTTAAACAAAAAAAGAAATAAAAACAAATTGAAATAGTTTAACTCTTAACCACGGTTCGATATTCTCATATACACAGAGGTGACCCAAGATTTAAATAAACACTAAGTAAAATAAAGTAGAAAAATTAAGCACTAACATCTAGTTCTATACTTTCGTATACGCAGAGGATGTCCAACATTTAAACAAAATAAAGAATAAAACAAGTTTAAATATTTCGAAAATCAAAAAACACAATCACAGTGACTTTTTCAGTAAGTTGTGAAAGTTCACAAACTGACCGGTTTTTATGCTTTTCAGCATTCAACGATTACTGAATAGGTACACAGTCACAAAGAACAAAACTAAGTACTATGCTTTGAACCGTGTTTCCCTCTAGAACTAGGCTTCTCTTTAGGTTTGTATCATTTTCGCAAAACTACTAGTCTAGTTGAGCCTACCGACACATCTTTAGTGAGATTGTTTAACCATTTTAAACATTACAATTCTTTAGCATGCACTGATAGTTTACTGATGTACTATCATTTACTCTTTTCGCATAAGTAATCTATAACAACCCTCCTAGAACCCTTAACGTGACTCTAAACGTACCTATCATACCTCATATACGCGTTAAACGGCCCTAAATACTTTAATATTTAGAAAAATCAAGAAAAACAAAATCTGGGAGTCGCTCGCGGGGCGCGACCCCCTTAGCCACATATGTCGCGAGCCGCGAATGGCTTGGATTGCCGGTCAAGCCATTTCGCCACGTGTCCCATGCGTGTCAAGGCTAGTCTGCTGACTAGTCAAAGCTAGATCCTAACCTACCCTCCTCGCGGGCCGCGAGAGAGTTAGAAAAAGGTTACGCGGGCCGCGAGCCGCCTTCGAATCAGCCTATAAATAGGGGCTCCGAGCTCATTTGATTCTCGTTCAAAATCTGATATTCTCTCCCAATCTTTAATAGTCTAAACTCTCGAGATATACTACCCCTATAAAGCGAAGCTCTACCTCGTTGTAAGTATTATAACCCTGTTTGTTACCCTACACGATCGATCTAGGGCTCCGTAACGCATGTCAAGACTCTGCCTGACTCACTCGTTGGAGTTCTATCTCGTGTTACACCCGATTGATCTAGGACTCTGTAATGCATGTCAAGGCTCTGCCTGACTCAGTCATTGGAGTTCTTTCTCAAGTTGTACGGTTAATATGATTTGGGTTATTTTAGTAACACGTGTGCATTGTTTAATTTTAATAGATAATAACCAGGAGATAGACCAGGAAGCTTTAGTTTTACCTAAGTAAACAATGTGAGTACAACTGTTTTTTATCATCTTTTTGTAAATTACTTTATGAGTCAAATTGTTTTACCAAAACCTCAAATATTCAAAATAAACACTTAACAGTAATTGAGTATTTGTGATTCTACAATTACTGCCGGTATGTTGGGGTTTTGTATACATTACTGAAAGACGTTACGATTGGACAAAGAGTTAGCCAATGAGTAATATGATCCACAAGTCAGGTGTTGACAGTACTGAATGAGTAATTGAGTAGATATAAACAAATGTAATTGCGGATGCCCTCAATACTGTAACATTGTAAAACTGTTTTGGATTAGACTGAGATGCACTCGCCAGTATTTCTTGCTGATAAAACCTAATTAAATGCGTTTCAGGTAACAAAATGTGAAAGCCAATAGAAGCCAGCTGGAGAGCACTGAAAGCTTGGAAAAGTGGCTATAAAAGTTACCTAAATAAAAAGGAGTTTTGTTTTCAATAAACTAGGGTTTATCCTTATAAATTGTAATGTAATGGAAACTTGGGTTTTATCCCATTTATTTGTTATAAAAAGTTTGGTGTTTTAACTCTGATAAAATATTTCCTAACTGGATGTTTCATTTTCGCTGCCAAGTTAATAAACACCGATACCATTTGACCGGCTCGCGACACCCGCTCTCGGGCAAGGGGTCGGGGGCTGCGACAGAAGGTGGTATCAAAGCTATAGCCACTGGTTTAAGCCAATGTAGTGTTCTGCTGACACTTAAATTATGTGTTAGGAAATAATTTATGTGATTATGTGTAAATATGTATATTATTGTTTTGTGTTATTTGACTATTTGTTAGTTTACAGTATGAGTGAGCAAGGTAGATCAGACGCTTATCGTCAATTAGCTAGTTCACCAAAAGATGAAGGAACCTCATCTCAACCAAATCTCTCAGGTTACTCAGCTGACACTGAGGAAGGAATGTTTATTTTAAGGCACAGTCTGAGGAACTCTTCACTTCTAAGAAGAGAGAGTGGTTTAATATGGGAGCACATGAGAGGAGAAGAGAATGAGAATGAAGAAATTACAAAAACAAAGAGCGATAGTCAGAGCTAATAGGGAAGTGAATGCCCAAACTCAGGAAGCAGTCAATAGGCCACCGTGGGAAGAGGAACTAGATAGACAATTGGCAAATTTCCATATGCTAGCCACTACAACTGTAGACTCTAACCTAAATCAAAGAGCCGAACCACCACTGCTACCATTATTCCCAGACCAACAAATGCTAGGACCCAACCAGGAGGACCCGTTTCCAATCCCAGATGTTGACCCTTATGAGATCCCCAGAATTCCCCCACCAAACCCCATAGCTCAGTATACCGACCTTAACCCTTTAGACCCATTTTGGAACAGCGACCGATGGAAGCAGAGTGTAATAAGAAATCCATACTCTTACGGACATCCCATACCTCGATACCCTGACCCAGTACCCGCACCATTACCTTCCATGAGTGAAGAAAATATGCAGGAACTTCACCAATGGGGCGATGAGTTAGTGGAAGAAGGAGATAGAATCCGCCAAATAGGAGAAAAACTCATGTGGAAGCACGTCGAGCTTGAGATACATGATTGGATACATGATACCTAGATTAATACCTAGAGATATGGTAATTTTGTATTTTGATAAAAAAAAACTAAACTAAACTAGATAGACTAAAATAGATACCGCTGCATAACTACTAGTGTGTTTAAGTTCCAGTTGTAATTTGTAATAGACGTATATATATATGAAACTAGTCGCAATGTTCGACGTTTTTGATCAATCTGTTTGTGTGATTGTGTATAAATATTTGTACTAATTTTATTCTGTGATAATTAATACCTGATAAATGTTCACCATTCAGATGGACAACAAAGTAAATCAGGAAAACAAGAATAATGAGAAAACGGAAACCAGATAGAAAACAGTGCCATCCAACACATAGTAGCACAAGGAATTATAGATGCTATGCCTTATATTATCAAGACTGTTAAAGAAGCAGAAAATAAATCTGCAAATGGTAGTAAACGCCAACACACTGAACCAAGTCACAGTGTGAACGATAATAACGGACCTATAATCCAAGCTCCAATTCCTAAAAGAAGAAGAACCGCCTCTTACGGTTGTTCGTATAAAGAATTCTTGGCCTGCAAACTAATAGAATTCTCAGGTAATGAAGGAGCCATTTCAGCCTTGCGCTGGATAGAAAAGACAGAAGCAGTCATAAAAATAAGTAAATGTGCAGATGAAGATAAGATTATGTTTGCTTCTAATCTTTTAAAAAATGCAGCCTTAGAATGGTGGAATACTATTCTCCAGTCTAGGGGAAGTGATAGAGTTTATAGTATGGAATGGACTAACTTTAAGGAGATAGTCAAAAGAAAATTATGTCCTCCTCATGAAAAGGAACAAATCTCCAATAAGTTCCTAAATCATAAAATGTTTGGAATAGACTGCAAAGGTTACACTACCATATTCTTTGAATATGCTAGAATAGTACCAACCTTAGACTCACCTGAACCAGCGTTAATCTCCCGTTACGTTCGGGGATTAATTAGCGAGATTAGACACGTAGTCAAGGCAGCTAGGCCGCAAACCATAGAAGAAGCAGTAGAACTAGCCAACACCCTGACTGATGAATTAGTATGCACACAAGAAGAAAACCAGAGAAAGAACCTAGCTCAGAAGATTACCCAAGAATTTCATTACCGTGGAAAAGGTAAAGGTTCTTCCTCTACACCCTACTGTAAGTATTGCAAAAGAAAGCACTCTGGAAGGTGCTCTATATACTGCAACTTTTGCAAAATGTCTGGACACAAGGAAGAAAACTGTAGAAAGAAACCTAGCAATAGGATATGCTTTAATTGTGGAAAAAGTGGGCACATCCGACCAAAATGTCCGAAACTAGCTCTAGCAGCAACCAGCAAAGCTAAGACAGCTGAAGGACCCAAGAAGAATACCAGAGCATTTGTTCTGACAGCTGAAGAAGCCAAGATGATTCCAGATGTGATTGCCGGTACGTTTTTAGTTAACGATATTTTTGCCAAAGTATTATTTCACTCTGGTGCAAACCAAAGTTTTATCAATACTTCCTTCTACAAACTTCTCAACCAACCCTTAGCTAAACTTCGACAAGATTGTCTGGTGGAAACGGCAAACGGAGAATCCATTAAGATTAGTGAAATCTTGCAGGGAGCAAGAATAGAAATCCTGAACCATCATTTCTTTGCTAACCTTTACCCAATGAATCTAGCTGGATTCGATGTTGTATTAGGAATAGATTGATTGGTAGCCAATCATGCCAGTATTTTATGTGTTCAAAAGTCAGTGCAAGTAAGTACCCCAAGTGGCAAAAAGATCACAATTAAAGGAGATAAGCCAACAAGGTCGACAAAATTCATCTCTTGGATGAAAGCTACAAGTTATGAAAGGAAAGGACGAATAGTATATATGATTTCCGTAATCATTAATACTAAAGGAAAAGAATTAAAAGATATTCCTGTAGTATCTAAATTCTCAGATGTTTTTCCAGAAGAATTACCTGGATTACCGCCTGATAGAGAGGTTGAATTTAGAATTCACCTAATAACAGGAACGACACCGATTGCCAAAGCACCATATCGACTAGCACCAATGGAGATGTAGGAATTGAAGAAACAATTGGACGAACTTCTTGACAAAGGTTTTATACAACCAAGTTCATCACCGTGGGGATCATCGGTATTGTTTGTTAAGAAGAAAGACGGATCGATGCGTTTGTGCATTGATTACCGAGAATTGAACAAGGTCACGATTAAAAATCGGTACCCACTACCGAGAATCGATGATCTATTCGATCAATTTCAGGGAGCTCGATTCTTTTCAAAGATCGATTTAGGCTCAGTATATCATTAACTGAAAGTACAGGAAGAAGACATTCCTAAAACCGCTTTTAGAACAAGGTACAGTCATTATGAATTTACCGTCGTGCCATTTGGTCTAACCAATGCCCCAGCTGCATTTATGGACATGATGAACATGATATGTAAACCATACCTGGATAAATTCATAATTGTTTTTATAGATGATATTCTAATTTACTCTAAGAGTAAAGAGGAACATGCAGCGCATCTGCATACATTTCTGACATTACTAAGAAAAGAGAAGCTTTATGCTAAATTCTCAAAATGTGAATTTTGGCTACAAGAAGTACAATTCCTTGGACATCTGGTTAATCATGAAGGAATTCATGTGGATCCCACAAAGATCGAGGCGATTACCAAATGGAAAGTCCCTGCGTCGCCAACAGAAGTACGAAGTTTTCTTGGACTGGTAGGATATTATAGACGGTTTATCCAAGATTTCTCTAGGATAGCCATTCCATTAACTAAACTGACCTACAAATCAGTTAAGTTTGAATGGGGACCAAAGCAGGAAGAAGCCTTTAAGATTCTTAAGCAAAGGTTAACCAACGCACCCATACTCGCATTACTAGAAGGAACTGAAGACTTTATAGTCTATTGTGATGCGTCTAAGTTAGGATATGGATGTGTGTTGATGCAACGTCAAAAGGTTATAGCTTATGACTCTAGACAACTTAAGAAATATGAAGAGAATTACACAACCCATGATCTATAGTTAGGAGCCATAGTTTTTGCCCTTAAGATTAGGAGACCCTATCTTTACGGAAGTAAATTTGTTGTCTTCACGGATCATAAGAGTTTAAGATATATTCTTGGGAAAAAAGAATTAAATATGAGATAGAGACGCTGGATGGAAATTCTTAGTGATTATGATTGTGATATCAAGTATCATGCTGGAAGAGCTAACGTAGTAGATGATGCTTTAAGTCGAAAGTATCATGAAAAGCCAAAACGAGTACGCTCTCTTAAATTAAATCTCCATATAGATTTAAATGAGCAAATTAGAGAGGTACAGGAAACAGCATTCAAGGACGATGCTGAAGGTTAAAAGGAATGATTAAGGAATTAGAACAAGGATCTGATGGAATTTGGAAGTTCCATAAGAAAAGAATGTGGATACCTAAACAAGGAAACCTATGCCACAGAATTCTAGAAGAAGCTCATAAGTCTAAATATATGATACATTCTGGAAGTGATAAAATGTATCAAGATCTAAGAAAGAATTTCTGGTGGATAGGAATGAATTAAGATATAGCGAACTATGTTGCTAAATGTCTGACCTGTTCACAGGTTAAAGCTAAACATCAGAAACCTTCAGGGTTATTACAGCAACTAGAAATGCCAATTAGAAATGCCAATATGGAAATGGGAATTGATAACAATGGACTTTGTTACCAAATTACCCAAGACACGAAAAGGTAATGATGCAATCTGGGTGATTGTTGACAGATTAACCAAATCTGCTCATTTCTTACCAATGAAGGAAACTTTCAGTATGGAACAATTAGCCAAGTTATATGTAAATGAAATAGTTTCATTACATGGAATTCCTTTATCTATCGTATCTGATAGAGATAGCCGTTTTACTTCTCATTTTTGGACAAGTTTCCAAAAAGTAATGGGAACCAGGTTAAATCTAAGCACAGCTTATCATCCACAGACGGACGGATAAAGCGAAAATACAATACAAACCATGGAAGATATGCTTAGAGCCTATGTAATCGATTTCGGAGGGAATTGGGACGACCATTTACCATTAATAGAATTTTCCTACAATAACAGTTATCATACTAGCATTAATGTTGCACCATTTGAAGCACTTTATGGACGAAAGTGCCGAACTCCAGTCTATTGGGCAGAAATTGGAGAAAAGCAACAATCTGGACCAGAGATAGTGCAAGAAACAACAGACAAGATAATTCAAGTCAAGGAAAGACTAAAAGCAGCACGAGATTTTCAAAAGAGTTATGCAGATAACAGACGAAAACCTTTGGAATTTCAAGTAGGAGATAAAGTATTGTTAAAAGTTTCTCCATGGAAAGGAATAGTCAGATTCATTAAAAGAGGAAAGCTAAGCCCCATGTATGTTGGACCTTTTGAGATTAGTAGAAGAATAGGACCCGTAGCCTAATAGCTACAACTGCCAGAGGAAATGGTAGGAATACATGATGTGTTTCATGTATGTAATCTCAAGAAATGCTTAGCAGACAAATCATTAGTGATACATCTTAAGGACATTGAGGTAAATGAGAAACTTAAGTTTATCGAGAAACCTATTCAGATTGAAGATAGGAAAATCAAGAATCTCAAACACAAGAGACTAGTTCTGGTCAAAGTGAAATGGGATTCCAAGAGAAGACCAGAATACACCTGGGAGCTCGGGTCAGAGATGCAAAAGAAATACCCACACCTGTTCTAGTAGACCTCGAGGATGAGATCTAAAACAAGGTGGGGATGATATAACAACCCTCCTAGAACCCTTAACGTGACCCTAAACGTTCCTATCATACCTCGTATACGTGTTAAACGACCCTAAAAATTTAATATTTAGAAAAATCAAGAAAAACAAAATCTGGGAGTCGCTCGCGGGGCGCGACCCTCTTAGCCACATATGTCGCGGGCCGCGACTGGCTTGGATTGCCGGTTAAGGCATTTCGCCAAAGGTCCCATGCATGTCAAGGCTAGTCTGCTGACTAGTCAAAGCTAGATCATAACCTACCCTCCTCGCGATCCGCGAGAGAGTTAGAAAAAGGTTACGCGGGCCGCGAGCCGCCTTCGGATCAGCCTATAAATAGGGGCTCCAAGCTCATTTGATTCTCGTTCAAAATCTGATATTCTCTCTCAGTATCTAATAGTCTAAACTCTCAGGATATAATAACCCTATAAAGCGAAGCTCTGCCTCATTGTAAGTATTATAACCCTGTTTATTACCCTACACGATCGATCTAGGGCTCCGTAACGCATGTCAAGGCTCTGCCTAACTCAGTCGTTTGAGTTTTATCTCGTGTTACACCCGATTGATCTAGAACTCCGTAATGCATGTCAAGGCTCTGCCTGACTCAGTCATTGGAATTCTGTCTCGAGTTGTACGGTTAATATGATTTGGGTTATTTTACTAACATGTGTGCATTGTTTAATTTTAATAGATAATAACCAGGAGATACACCAGGAAGCTTTAGTTTTACATAAGTAAACAATGTGAGTACTTCTGCTTTTTGTCACCTTTTTGTAAATTACTTTGCGAGTCAAAATGTTTTACCAAAACCTCAAATATTTTAAATAAACATTTAACAGTAATTGAGTATTTGAGATTCTACAATTACTGCCTGTATGTTGGGGTTTTGTATACATTACTGAAAGACGTTACCATTGGAAAAAGAGTTAACCAATGAGTAATATGACCCACAAGTCAGGTGTTGACAGTACTGAATGAGTAATTGAGTGGATATAAACAAATGTAATTGCGGATGCCCTCAATACTGTAAAGTTGTAAAAATGTTTTGGATTAAACTGGGATGCACTCGCCAGTATTTCTTGCTGATAAAACCTTATTAAATGCGTTTCAGGTAACAAAATGTGAAAACCAATAGAAGCCAGCTGGAGAGCACTGAATGCTTGGAAAAGTGGCTATAAAAATTACCTAAATAAAAACGAGTTTTGTCTTAAATAAACTAGGGTTTATCCCTATAAATTGGAGTGTAATGGAAACTTGGGTTTTATCCTATTTATTTGTTATAAAAAGTTTGATGTTTTAACTCTGATAAAATATTTCCTAACTACGGTCTTGATGTTTCATTTCCGCTGCCAAATTAATAAACACCGACACCATCTGACTGGCTCGCGGCACCCGCTCCTGGGCAAGGGGTCGGGGGCTGCGACATAATCTCATTTTCATTTTTCAATGTTTTTTACATTTTGAGATTTTCTATTGTTTTTGGCTTTTCGAAAAATTTTATCAACCTAAAATGATGTTGAAATAATGTTTTTGAATTTTACAAGAATTTTGGATTTTAACAATTTTTAAAAATTTTCTCCCCCTAAAATCTAAAACATCTTTTCATAATCGAAAATAAGAATCTTCCATTTTAACCAAACAACGAATTTTTACGTATGTGAACGCAAGACTACCATTTTGTTTGTGTGGGACACCAAACGTTTCACCTCATTTTCACTACACAAACAACCACTGCTTCTAAAAGTGCGTTTGCTTGGATCTTGGTCATCCTACACACGTAAATGAACTTAATCAGTATTGAATTGGAAACCAATCCATATTGGATTTTGGTTGACCAGATTCATCATCATAAGAAACATTTGTCCATTCACAGTCTCGTTTATCATCAAACAGTTTCAAAATTTTTTCTGGATTATCTAAAACCTTAGCTTTCCAAACTTGCTTCAGTTTTGCAACTGTTTGATGAGCAACTTTCTTTTCTACCGTTTTCTCTTCTGAATTCACTTTTGTCTTCATATTTGTATATGATGAACACGTTTCACTAGAAGTTTTACAACTTTGGTGTTATGAAACGAATCTCCAGAACTTGTATCGGAATCAATTGACGTATCCCAAGACAAAATCTTTTCCAAATAGTCTCTAGCTTTCTTTTTCTGCTTTTGCAATCTATTTTTCTGCCCTTGTGATAATTTCTCTTTACGTTCTTTAGGCTTTTCATCTCTTGTCACTGTCTTCTTTATATATTTCTCTTTTACAGTTTTCTTTCGTTGAAGGAAGTTCCAAGCACGGAACTGATTGTGATATCAATTTAATCTTCATACTTTCATTTGAACTGGGTGTAGCTAATAGACTATGTATCCGGAATAAACGACAAATTTTTCTTTTTTATTTTTAAGCTTCAAAGAACATGGAGAAAATGGAGTTTCAAACTTGTATCATCTCTCAATGATGATTCAAAGCAAGAATAATTCTGTTGCAAAAGAAAACATATTATAATTCTTTTGTTACACTTAGTCAATAGAATCACAAAGTGCCTAATCAAACTCTCGCTAATCCCTCAGCGTAGCGCGCCAGGTTGATACCACTAGTTACGATAATAGTTGGAATTGTAGCAGCTTATTACAGAGTTATTTCTCATAAACTTTAAACTATTTAGAGTTATTTCTTATAGCTATAAAATTAATAACATAATATAATAAAATAGGGATAGAAAATTGATACTAAATAATACAACTAAAAATTGTAGGCGATAGAAAAATGGTAGAAAAATATAAGCGACAGATTTGCGGCTGAAATCATCACGGTCACAATATTAGTGACCGACCATCCAAGATTCAGATACATACTAAGGTCATGTTTGGATAAGCTTATTTTACCTCCTTATGACTTATTGACTAATTGGAAAAAGAAGCTTTATGAAATGGTGTTGGGTAGTAAGGTGAAAAGGAGTTTTATAGGCATTGAAAAGGAGAAATGAAAAGGTCGGTTGTGACTTCTCCAAAAAGAAGATAAGGAGGTTAAAAAATCAATAAGGAGAAATGGAAAAGCTCATCCAAACATACCCTAATACTAGTTGCAAGTTTTATGACCGCCTAGTTTCGATCGCATTTCATTCGCAACAATCATAAAAATAAATAATCTAAACTAAAGTATAAGTAGCGATCACAAATCAGAAGTTGTAAAAAATATCTCGCTCGCAAGCTGGTTCCAAAAAATCTACAAAATAAATTAATTAAAACATTCTGGCTCAAATTGGTCAAAAAAATGAAAGCAAATTAATTTAAAATAACATGATGTGCAATAGGGACAATGATACTGATGTATTATCAATTATGATCAATGATAGTTAATTAGCACCGATGACCTAATTATCAGTATTGAAAGATATATAGGGTGACCAATGTATTAACTGGGACCAATTATTATATTTATAGGGTAAAGTTCTTGTACAAATAATCTTAACATACTAAACATACAAATTGAAGGAAAACTCAAAAAGACAAGGTGGCATTTTTGTAATTATCAATAACTATCAAAGTTACTCTACAAATATACCTAAAAAAACCTAACCACTCCCCCCACCCCCAAAAAAAACCTAAACCCCCCCCCCCCCCACCCCCCAAAAACCTAAAAAAAACCTAACCCCCCCCCACCCCCAAAAACCTAAAAAAACCTAAACCCCCCCCCCCCCCACCCAAGCTAAAATGCTAAAAACTAAACCCCCCAAAAAAAAAAAAAAAAAAAAAAACACAAATTATTTTATTTTTTTAACATTTTTTATTAAAAAATCGCTACTTTTAGTAGCAGCCAAAAAAAAAAATTTTTTTTTTGTTTTTTGCTAACGAAATGTAGCGATTTTTTAATAAAAAAATGTTAAAAAAAATTGTGTTTTTTTAGGTATTTTTGGTTGTAACTTTGATAGTTGGTGGTAATTACAAAAATGCCACCTTGTCTTTTTGGGTTTTCCTTCAATTTGTATGTTTAGTATGTTAAGATTATTTGTATTTGATCTTTTGCCTATATTTATATAGGGTTGCTATGGAGATCCAATTCCGCCCCATCTTTTCATTATGAGGAAAGCCTGTGCTAGCGGCATTTTCGAAGGCATTAAAGTGTCGTCCAAGGGCCCTTTGTTGTCTCTTTTGCTCTATACGGATGATGCTTTGTTTTTAGGGGTTTGGTCTTCGAGGAATGTGCTTATGCTAAAGCGCGTTCTTAGATGTTTCCATTACACCTCAGGTCTTAAAATAAACCTCCACAAGAGTAGTATCTTTGGTATTGAGGTGCCTTATCTAGATGTCGAGGTTTTGGTGGGGACCTTCGGATGCAAAGCGGGTAAGTTCCCTTTTATCCATCTTGGATTACCGGTTGGGGTAATTATGAATTTGATAAAAAAAAATTGGGATCCAGTTGTGGAGAATTTCGCCAAAGATTGTCCATTTGGAAGGCGCCTCAACTCTCGGTGGGAGGTAGGATCACTCTCCTCAAGCCGGTCCTAAACATACTACTTCTCTCTTTTCGGGCTCCCGTTCAAGTCATCAAATTACTTGAACGATTGCGACGGATTTCTTTTTGGGGCGGTAGCGAAGAACATGATTAGACCAGTTGGATGGCGTGGTCCAACGCCACCCTTCAGGTGGATAAAGGCGGGATGGGTTTCGATACTTAGAGATAATAATGTCGCCATGCTTGCGAAATGGTGGTGGAGGTTTAGCAGGGAACAAGGGGCTCTTTGGCGGAAAGTTGTTTGGGTCATCCACAGTGGGTCGCGGTCTTGGTCTTTTGTTCCTCGACTCCTATCTAATCCCCGGCCATGGAAGCAAATTATTCAAATTAATGATAATTTGCGAAGTAGAGGGGTTTTCATTGACAATCTGATTCACGGGGTCCTGGGTAATGGCCTAAATATCGGTTTTGGATCGATACTTGGGCTGGTTCGGAACCGCTTTGCATAACTTTCCCAAACCTTTTCTTGCTGGAGCAGTTTAAGCAGTGTGTTATGGCTAACCATTTGATGTACGGTGGGTTTGGGCTTGCTTTCTCTTAGGACTGGTCTAGACGGACCTTACCGGTGTGGAAAGCGCTGAGCTGCAGTGCCTTGTGACAACAATTGGAAACGTCCAGCTGAACCAGAGGAGTGAAAGATGGATTTGGGCCTTGGAAGGGGCAGGGGGTTCTCGGTCTCTATTCCGGGCAAGAAAATGCAGCAAGGGGTTGTGTATACCGTCTTGTGTGTGTGTATATATATATATAGGGTGGAGATACAATAGGAAGTTTATTTGGCTAGGAAGGATAGGAAGTGATCTTGACCATCCATTAAGTTAATCAAGGGCTAAGATTAAATCAGGGAAATTGAAAGGAAGAAAAGAGGCGCGTGAGTTTGTTCAAGGGCATTCTAGTCAATCCAAGCCAATAGTTTCTCTCTCCTCCAATTCCCCCCCATTTTTTAAACGTTAATAACTCTTTCATACGACATTATTTTTTTATAAAAATTGCACCAAAAAAACGAGCGTTTTTTTATCTTTAAAACGAGTATACTATTGCTATATTTAAAAAAAAAATTTAAAACCCAGTTGCGTAAAACGCAATAGAAAACCACCAGTTACGTAAAACGCAATGAAAAAAAAACCTAAAAAATAACATTTTTCTAAAACGCAATGCACCAAAAACACAAAGAAATGACTTATTTGTAAAACGCAATGGCCAGAAAACACACAGAAATGTCTTATTTGTAAAACGCAATGGCCAGAAAACACATAAAAATGACATTTTTCTAAAACGCAATGCACCAAAAACACAAAGAAATGACTTATTTGTAAAACGCAATTGCCAGAAAACACACAGAAATGTCTTATTTGTAAAACGCAATGGCCAGAAAACACATAAAAATGTGTTTTACCTAAAACGCAATGCACCAAAAACACAAAGAAATGACTTATTTGTAAAACGCAATGGCCAGAATACACACAGAAATGTCTTATTTGTAAAACGCAATGGCCAGAAAACACATAAAAAATGTTTTACCTAAAACGCAATGCACAAAAAACACAAAGAAATGCTTATATGTAAAACGCAATGGCCAGAAAACACTTAAAAATGACTCATTCTAAAACGCAATGGACTGAAAACACAACCCCAGCCAGGGGCTCTGCCCCTTGGACCCCGCCAGGGGCTGCCGCCCCTGGGACCCCGCTACCGGGGGCTGCCGCCCCCGGACCCCCGCAAAGATCGTAAAACGCAATGACTAAATTAAAAACCCAGATCATGAAAATGAAATTAAAGAATTTCTTACATGGATCGAAGCTGATTTCTTCATCAATTGACAAATTTTGAATGATAGAAACACTTATCAACACTCGAATCGAACGAATCGAGTGATTATCTCCAAAATCATCGGAAAAAACGAGATTTTTTTATGAATTAAACTGGGTTTTCTTCAAAAAAAAGCTGAAGAACACGTTGATCGGGTTCTGAATCATTGATTGGTGATGAAAATCGCAGTATAATGTAGTGATTATTGAGATAGAAAGTGAAGAAATAGTTGAAGATGGTGGGTTTTGAAAATGGTGGGTTTTTGAATTTACTGGGTTTTGAAAAAGGAAGAAGAAGGAGTTGGATTGACTAAAATACCGTTTCTCTTTATTTTAAAATTTGCCACATGTCATAATCCTATGGCTTCCTATCCTTCCTAGCGAAAATTAACTTCCTATTTGATCTTTTCCCTATATATATATATTAATATTATAGATAGATTGGTTATTACCAAGTTAATTATGCAATAATGCTTGTACTTTGTGCTTAATTCATGATTTTACACTTAGCGTACATATTTGTTACACTTTGCACCGTTCTTTTTTTACAAATTTATTACAATTTTTTTAACCAAAACACTTTTCACTTTAAATTTTGGTTCCGTACACTTTTTATCTTTTAGAAAGTTTTCGTTTTCGTTTCCGTTTAATTTTTGCGAGTTAACGTGCTACAACACACTTGTGTGGTTTAACGTTTTTGCGTCTATTTTTTCTCGCTTAACGTCCCATTGTAACACGTGAATTCTAGGTCGACTTAGTTATTATGTTCTAAGGGTGAGAGGGGCACTCCTCTCTTAGGGGAGTCCCCTCTCTTATTCACGGCCAATCAGCACGCGCCACGTCAACTCCCCTCTTAACTCCTCTCACACCCTCAATTTGATGGCGGCACTCCTCTCTTGGGAGACTTGTTTTTTTTTTTAATTTTTTTATTTGTTGTAATTATGCATGTTTATAAATTAAACAAATATTAATAAAAATTAGATAAAATTTAATAAAAGACATTTCATTAAATTAAAAATAAAAATTACATTTAAACTAGAAAAATAAAAAAACAAACTACTCGTCGTCGGAATTCAATTCAAGGTGAGGTAGATCTAAACGTCCGAGATGCTCAACGAGATCGTGTTTTAGTCTCCAATGCGTTTCTTCATCAATGAGCTCGCTAAAAGCTGTATCATCGAAGACGGATTCGATTCGAGGATCTTGAATGTGTACCGGTGCTATCGCCCTTCCGTCGTCTTTTATAATCATGTTATGTAAAATAATGCACGTATACACGATGGACCTTATCTTTTTCACCGTTTTGGAACGCATTGGACGATTTAGTATTCCCCACTTCGCCTTTAACACACCAAACGCCCGTTCCACATCTTTTCTTGCGGCCTCGTGTTGCCTCTTGAACTTTTTTTCATTCGGGATGTGAGGATATGGAAAAGACTTCACAAACACGGACCAGTTAGGGTAGATCCCATCAGCAAGATAATACTCGCGTTTGTATAAGTGGTCGTTCACCTGAAATGGACAATTTGGCGTCGTTCCGTTTCTTTGAGTAAGAAATAACGGAGATTGTTGGAGCACATTGATGTCGTTTTGTGAACCCGCCGGGCCACAAAAAGCATGCCAAACCCACAAATCTTGAGACGCCACCGCCTCTAACATAACTGTCGGGTATTGATGATCGCCTCTCATATATTGTCCACGCAATTCTGTGGGGCACATTCTCCAGACGAAGTGTGTACAATCCAGACTACCCAACATACCAGATAGGTGATGTCTCTCCTCATGAGCCTGATACAATAGCGCAACGTCGTGGCTCGTTGGTCTACGTAAGAATTCACCAGCATACATTATACAGACCGTCTCGCAGAAATATTCAAGGCACTCACGAGAGGTCCTTTCAGCCATATTTAAATACTAGTCGTTTTCGTCTGGTGGGTTACCGGTTGCAAGTTGTTTAATCGCAGAAGTAACCTTTTGCAACGGCGTGAAACTTTTCTTCATTCTCCCGTCCAAGCCTTCTTGAAACCACTCGTTATTCGCTTCCATGTCACTAACAATTTTTAGGAACAAATACTTGGACATACGAAACCTCTGACGAAAAATATCGGCATTAAATTTTGGATTATCGACAAAATAATCGGCCATGAGTGTTTCGTGGCCTCCCACACGATCTCGACGGACAATTTTTTTTTACTAGACGATGCTGTGTCTATTAGCTCCGCTTGTTGGATGAGATTTTGGAAGAAAATTAAACTACCATCGCTTGACGATGAATCTTCATCGTCGGGAAAGTCAGGCAGGGGAGAAAAAAACGGGAACTTGGAATCCATTTTTTTAAAGATTGGTTAAAAAAATTAGATGAGTTGAATGGGTGAGAGTTGTTTTGGGTTTGAAAAATAAAAAGATTGAAGTGGTTGTATTTATAGGGGTTAGGAATTTTTTATTTTTTTTAAATATATAACGGCTATATAGCCGTTGAAAATCGTTTCCCCTCATCGGTGAACACCCACCGATTCCATTCCCCGATTAGCCTCCCCGCGTTGATGGCGGCGGTGTCCCCGCTCGGGGACTTGGCTCACCGCATGCCTCCCCGCTAAGTGCCCCGGACACCCTAATTTCTATGTTTCGGTCTAACTTTTGCGTTAACACACAACAACGTGTGTGTATGGTTCAACGTTTTTACGTCTACTTTTCATTCGGTTTGATGATCCCACCACGCGCACGGCTCAAGACTACTTAATATTAATTACCACCTTAAATATATAACGGCTATATAGCCGTTGAAAATCGTTTCCTATCATCGGTGAACATCCACCGATTCCATTCCCCGATTAGCCTCCCCGCGTTGATGGCGGCGGTGTTCCCGCTCGGGGACTTGGCTCACCGCAGGCCTCCCCGCTAAGTGCCCCGGACACCCTAATTTTTATGTTTCGGTCTAACTTTTGCGTTAACACACAACAACGTGTGTGCATGGTTCAACGTTTTTACGTCTACTTTTCATTCGGTTTGATGATCCCACCGCAACGCGCACGGCTCAAGACTAGTTAATATTAATTACCACCTTACTTATGCTTTAAGGGTTGTACTTTGTGCTTTGTTAATATTTTTTTATTTTTCTTTTCTCTTTTAACCCTTATACTTTTCATCTTTTACAAATTTATCACAAACCATATTTTGATTTTAACCCCCAACACTTTTCCAATTTCAACTTTGGTCTCATATACTTTTCATTGTTTACAAATTTGTCGTTTTATGTTTCAGACATAATTTTACGAGTTAAGAAGTTGCAACGACCATGTGTGGTTCAACGTTTTTATATCTATTTTTCCCGTTTAATGACCCCATCACAACGCGTGAGTGCTAAGTAGACTTAGTTATTGTTTTATGTTTTACTTTTCGGTGTATATTTTACGAGATAACACGTCGCAACGCATATACATAATTCAACATTTTTACGCTTACTTTTTATTTAATTGAACAGACCGGTCGCAAACTCTTAAAATAGTAAATACTACCCTAATTTGAGACTACATAAATACAAGCATCACTCACCAAGAAACTCACACGTGGAACATAGCCGTTGTTCAACCAACGTCAACCTCTACAATCTCTCCGATCAAAACCCTTATGGCGTCTCCGGTCACCGGAGATTTCAACTCAACCGTAGCACCATCCGATCACCATCTCACCATAACCGACTTAAATCTACCGAATCCTGCTGAACACAACTTAACTTCCGCTCAATCTGCGAAAACTTCAAACTCTCAGCATCATGTTCTTGATGCTTCTGCACTGGTACCGTTATTCATATCTGGTCGCCTGTTATTAATAAATTTTGTTAACTTGTTTGGCGAACACTGGATCTAGTTGTTTTTATATAGGTTAAACGGAGGAAACGGAAGATACGGAAGCCCAGGAGATATGAGAGTTCTAAAACTGATGTGCTCAACAAACGGCAGCCGGCGACGAGTAGTGGTGTAAGATTTTGGTTTAAATTTGCATCTAGTTATGGATGTTGTTGTTGGTGACAGTTTAGGAATGGTTTTTATGTGATAGTTGTTGTTATGATGTTAAATATGGTTGTGATATAGTTGAGTAGGTTTGGAATTGTTATAGATTGTAGGCGAATTGGATTTTAATAGTTTGAATTGTGACTCATTGGTTGTTAATAATGTTATCTTTAACTTGGATTAAGATTGGTCTTCTCTCAGTATTTGGAATAAATAATGTGCCACCTTGTAACTTGGGGGTTCCTGTCTCCTAGGCGTGATGGGTTCACCTGTCGCACATCAGTTTAATACCAAAGGTGTTGCATCTAATATGTTTAGCACAATCATCCTATATGTCGTGGTTTTAAAAATAGCGCCTGAGGGGTGAGGCACAAGAGGCTATCTGGAAAACGCCTCAGGCCTTGAGGCGGCACCTCATGCACGTCTAGGTGAAAGTTGGTTAAAGTCGGTCAGAGGAGACTCATGTGTAAAAACAACACAGGTTTACAGGAAGCTCTAGTCTCTTGCCTCCACTTTCTGGACCTAAATGCCTCGTAGCACATCGCACTTTTTGAAACCAGGCGCTATGTGCAAGTCTAGCTTCATGTTAAGGATTTAACAGCTATGGGGACGCACAACTGTGCATCAATTAGTTAGAATTCATCTTTTCACAACATTGTTAACTGTCTAACGCAAACCTTTTCTGGATTGATCTTCTGAGTCCTGAGTTTTCTGATCTAGAGTCGAGAGATGTAACACCAAATACAAGTAAACCCTTTTGGACTTTGATCTCTATCCTGTTTGCAAGTGCCATAGAACTTTTGCAGCTTATATGGAGTGACCTGCATTTGCTTAGGATGCCCAATGGCCCATAAAGTGCAATTGCCTGTTATGTATTGATCAGATTATACCAATTTTTCTAGTATATGTTGATATGCTTTAACCGTTTCTTGTGCATGGCATGGAATTTACCGTTTATGGTTTCATCAACAGGCACTAAGCGATCCCTCGAGTTCAAGTTTGAGGTGAGGCTTTCTTTATAGTTATTTCTTGTTATTTAAACAGTAAATGTAACAGTCGTCTCTTTTTCATACAGTTTGCCTAAAGAGAAGTCTCCAACTAAATGCTTGAAAACTCCGGCCCCAAGTTCAGCCGCTATGATTCGAGCAATGGAGTTTCAGAATAGTCTTGGAACTGACTTCCCTAGCTGTATAAAGACGATGAGTAGCTCACAAGTAACCTCTGGTTTTTGGTTGGTAATGCCTCTGTCCTTAACTTCTTCCAATCAATTTTTATCAAGAAAAATGACCAAACAAGATCCCCCTCCCCCTCTACTCCATGGTTTGTAGGGCCTTCCACTTCACTTTTGCAAGTCATATTTACCGAAAGAAGACGCTACATTTGTACTAGAAGATGAAAACGGAGCACAATGTGAAGTCAAATATATCGCATACAAGTATGGGCTTAGTGCAGGGTGGAAAAGCTTTGCGCTTCGACACAATCTGACTGAAGAAGACATTTTGATTTTCCAATTAGTAGAAAGTACAAAATTTAAGGTGCCATCTCTTTCGGTGACCATTGTTAACAGATTCTACGCATAAAACTATGAAGGCATATATGTCTAATTACAAATGTTATTACCCTTGTAGGTTTACATACTTGACGTCAATGAGTCAAGTGATACAGGTCTTGCTCTTAGCCTTTTAAATTTGGAAGCACATACAGAACATGCGACTCCAGGTAACGATTTTGAATTTTTCATACTCGATTTTAAGCATTGCTTTGTGCATATATTTGAGAATTAATAAATGATAAAATTAAAACAGTTACCCCGTCTCCTAAAACGAAGAAAAAGAAGCATCCAGAATCTCTTGATGTAACTGTGTCCCGAAAAAAGCACAAAAAGTCTGTGCCTTCTTCAAAATCTGTCCCCCCTAATGGCCACCACATCAAACATTCAGGAAATAATAGCAAAGAGGGCGGTCCAGAAGTTCGAGAATGTTCCATACCGTCCGATCGCCATCTTACTTTCCAAGAAGTCAAATCCTTTCAAGACTTCCATATCATAGTCAAAGGGGTCTGCATCGATCACGAGCTTCCCCATGATGTCAGAATGGGGTACTACAAGCTATGCGTTTATAACAAAGAATTCCTTCATGATGGTGTTTCTGAAGACTTGTATGACACATTACCACCAGGTATGATTGGTCAGATTGTAAGAATTGCTGATGAGATCAAAAGATCCAAGATCACCACCATAACAAAAGAAGACTTTGATAGATGGGAGAAGTCCCTGAATTCTTTTGAGCTTTTGGGCATGAAGGTCGGTTTTTTACATGATAAGGTACATACACTTGCAACCCTTACGTTTGAATCAGAAGCTGCAGTGTATATAAAGCAGTATGTGGAGGCAAGAAACCAACATAAACGTGCCGAATATGAGATCAAGAAAGTTGCAGCAAAGCTAAAGGAGTTGAAGGAAGAGGCTGTAAAGTTTGCTGGGATTGCGGGTAGTTTGAAACACAAGGTTGAGAAGTATGAACACAAGTTTCAGGAGGAGGTTGATGAACTGTGAGAGGGTAGGCAGGCTCTATCAAAGAGTGTTAGCAATGTTTTCTGCTCATGATAAACTGTAATCTCTAGACAGTACAACTTATGACCCGTGAACTATAATTACTGAATTTGTAATCCTTTATTCTATGACAAGTAGTAGCTTTTATACTTTTCTGCCTTGATGCTGCGATGCTTAAGCAGAAACTGGCCCAGGCTGGCAGCATGAACCGGTAGGCTACTGCCCGGTCTGCAAGTGGTGAACTCCCCAAAAACCATTTTTCCATCCACACCTAGTAAAAACTTATAAAAGCAAACCCAAACAGGTCTATTAAGGGCATCCCAACTCCTTTGTTTTGAGGTGTTTTTTTGGCTCATGTGAGGGAGAGAGCGATGAGATGCCTCCGATGTGAGGAGAGGCTACGGGGAAGTCTTATATTTTTGTTACTTACTGTTATAGTAATCTCATCAACATTATTTAGTTGTAATCATCAAGCAAATCAAATATATTTATTATGTTCTATTAAAATTTCATATAACTTTAATCAATGTTCGATATGATGAGGAACGAAACAAAAAATTTACAAAATCTTTTATTCTCATTTTCTTTTTAATCGCTTTTGACAATCTATGTGTTTCTTTTGTTAATCTAGTTTAAACACATTCGCAAAGATAATATATGTTGCTACTAAGCAGGCCATGAAGTCAGTCTAGGGTGGGTAAATAACCGAACTAATCGAACCGTAGCAGACCTAATTAAACTCAACAATAAAACGGTTGTTTGGTTAAGCCAGAACTAATTAATCCACAACAATAAAACGATTGTTTGGTTAAGCCAGAACTATTAATCGAAAATTGTGGTCCAGTTTTGGTGTGTAGCATAACTGAATTAGCGAAACCAAACCAATCAACTTCAACCAAAACCCATATCTATGTATTGATGAGTTTTGTGAGATATGAACAGTTGTGAGCTGCTATTTATATTCCCTGTAATGAGCTGCTATCCATAGACTTGTCACTGGAACTCGCTGAAATTCAAGAAATTAAATCAGAAAGTTACATATAAAAATTCAATAAACACAACAGCTATTGTTTACTTAGAAATTCAGGTCCATTGTCTGATGTTTACAACAGCGATAATTTGTCACCAGCATACAGCAAAAACCATTGTCGCAAAAGTCGCTAGGCGCTCCCTAGTCGGAGTTGAGAGTACTCGGGGAGTACTTGGCATATCTGGAGAGTTCTCGGGGAGTACTCGGAGATTACTCGGGCCTCGGCAGCCTACCTTGTAGTGATTACTCAGGGAGTACTTCTGTGACCTTGTTTTACCATATTGGCAACAACAACAACAAACGTATCCAGTATAATCTCATTCATCGCAAAGCTATTGCTAAGACCGGGGGAGGGTGTGATGGGGCAAACGTTACCTCTTTCCTATAATATTACTTTGAATATTGCGGTGTTTCATGGCCTTTAGGCGTGATGTCGGTTCATTAGTGTTTTTTTCCGCTCAGTTACCTACTAGTTTTGTTTTGGTTAGCACGGCCACCTTATGGTTAACCGAACCGAGCATATCTTATTAACCAATTAACCAAAACCGATTGGTTTTAGATTCCGTTCCGTGCACACCATGAACAAAGGGGATTAAGAATCATTGTTTGAAAGAATACGTAGTATTTATTTCTGTGAGTGTTAGAGGGTGAGGAATAACGCCTTAATTTCTTTGTTTCTAGTTGATTGTTATCAAGAAAATAAGGTCATCATGAATAGAGTTCCAAAACTAGAGTTTGGTTCTTGATTGAGTTGATCCATGGTTGGCCATTAGTTAGTTGACCGTGACTACAATTGGGATCAACAGTTGATACATGGCTGGGATCAACAGTTGAT
This sequence comes from Helianthus annuus, assembly GCF_002127325.2. NCBI lineage: Eukaryota > Viridiplantae > Streptophyta > Magnoliopsida > Asterales > Asteraceae > Helianthus > Helianthus annuus. The sequence goes on from NC_035447.2 coordinate 132,588,525, forward strand.
ACACGGCCTTCCGTGAAAATCAGAGTTGTAGACTGCCAATTTGTTATTTGTCAAATAGTAATATATATATCCATTATATGTGGATCATTTTGGTGATATTACACCGATTAACAAAATTTATACATATATTATGCATCCAGAAGTTGAATAACTCCATATATTTTCGGTCGATATATATTTGCTTTGATGATTACTCACCCGTGACTCACCCTTGCTCAAATCTGCACCTGCATATATTTGTTATATTTTTTTTTGTTGAATCGACTCTAGCCACCTAATCCAGTTGCAAACTTGCAATCGGCCCAGTACCAGTACCAGTGTTGTATTCTGCTACTAAAAATATTTTTGAAAGATGGTAGTACCAACGTGACAACTATCTAGGATCCACCAGCCTACAAACCGCCACTATGACCATCTCCAACCACTTTTACCTCTCATCAAAGTCAGCATTGAAAATGAACAAACTCAATAACAGAAAATAAGTCCTCGCCATCATAAAAAGCCTGCAAAATCTACAAACAATATTGATCGAAATTTAAATTAAAAAAAAAAAAAAGAAAAACCCTACCTGAAACCAACTGCAATTGAAAACCTAACCATGGAATAATGTGTTGAAGATGATGAAGAACATGCAGTAATGGTGGTACAACAATATTGGTAGAGGTAGCACCAAGATCTAACGGTGCAGGAGGTGACAATGGTGACCGCAGCTTCCTGCTAATCTTTCCGGACTTCATGAAATATGTCTTTAAACTAGAACCTTTCAAAAATCTGTTTAAGAGAGGATGACCAACTCAAATACAAACTCATGAAAAATGGTTTTCAGTTACCATGCTACATGGTTATGTCCCTAAGGATCATGAAGATGTGCAGAAACTTATATTAATGGGCATTTCTACAATCACAAAGCTGCTGCTTTCCTTAATTGATGCTTTTAAGAGTTACCACTTCATCCCCCGACCATCGTATTGACCACGATCCCATCTACGTGTATGGTTTAGTGCCACGTCAAAAGCAAGATTATATGATTGAACTAGAAAGTAGAATGTATTATCAAGTTGTATAGATAACCTGCAGCCAAACATGTTGTCCAATTCACTAGACCTACACCCAACCATTTTACCACCTTTACCGGTCATGGATAACAAACAGACATCATTTTGGGATTCATTCGGCCACACCCAACGAACATCAGTTTTCATGCAAGCATACCTATTTCTATTCCAGCCTGACATCAAATGACCTATAGTGATTTCCAACCTCAAACAAAACGTCGCGCCTTAAAATCAAATAACTTGGATCACCAGTCTACAGCAGCAAAGAAACTCGTTTCATCTTTGCTACTTGCAAATCGTTGGATGTTCAAATGGGACTAAATTTACTGTAACAAGTGATCAAGGCTAGTATAGTTAATTTACATATTTGATTTGTTAAGTAAATCCCAAGTATAATTGGCTGAAATATAATTAAGAGTTCTTTCTTAAATGTGAGCAACAATCACCCTAAGGTGAGATGCATTGGGTCGCCTTAGGTGTGATATTCACTATGCTTCATATTGTAGTTAATCTAAAGACAATAAACTGAAGATAAAACATCATAGTAACAAAATTTGTACAATACAGAAAACTAAATGAAGACCAGATGCAAAGGAACAACATCTATCACGATTTACGCATAACAACTTTTAGAAGGAATGATTGCTGAAAATAAACTAGGGATTCTAAACTTCACTTCACTCACAAATTACCATAGTATGTCATAGTGCATTTTTTTCTCTATATTGATAATTAGTATGAGAAGGCAATCAGAGGCATGTGAAACAGTACTTTTTGGCAGCAATTTATAATTTATCAAAACAGTTGAACTAATGAGAGACTCGCCTGAAGCAACAATAGGAAGACAAGCATCAGTTGCAACTATCACATGAGACTTTTGTTCTCCCTTTTCACAGTCTTCCTTTCCAGACAAAACAGCAGCATTTTGGTTCCATTTCATAATTGCATGACGCAATTTATCTGAAGTCAATGCGCGCACCGCTTCAGCAAGGTCACTACACTGAGAAACATATTCATAATATTAGTTATTGGTCATTTATGGAGTACAAAACTGTCAACTACACGGAAACTCTGAATGCGCGCCTAACTAATTGACACATATAGAGTTTTCGGGTAAAATCTACTTTAGCCATAGTTATACGTTAGCCAACAAGATAAATGCTTCTCTTGTTGTGAAATATAATGTTTTAGGAATTAGAGTGCATCAAGATTCCAAAATAAAGCAAAGTGCAAGTGAAGTGACTGAAATATAGAATATAGTGGAGACTGCAGAGAAAACAGCATCGGCTCATCACGCGCTACAACAAACCAACATTGGCAGCCATGAACGACAGCCTGTGATTCTTATTAAATCTACCAAGCTCTCCTGCCAAATTTCCAATGTAATCTAATTGATAATTCAGTCGAAAGTTTGTTTACGACAAATATGACAGTAATATCCATAACTATCCATCTCAAGTAAGATGATTCGTGTATACATTTTGTATTTATACGACAAAGTCGACTTAATTGGATTATTTGGTGAAGTTTCAGATCAATCTAGAGTTCAACATGAGAGATGACACATCTTAAACTGGATTCTGTCGACTGCAGGATAACAATGGCGTTGGGGACTGCAACATACAAAACACGATTCATCCAGGTTACTGTGTAAAACGTATTTGTTTGCAATTAGCGGATGAATGACATTGAAAAGAGGAAAAAAACAAACAAATTGAAGGGTAGAGGAGGGTAGTTTACAAAAACCGTTGAGAGTAATTCACTATCACGTTAATAACAAATACTACACTCCTTTTTTATTAAAATTAAAAATAAAAATAAAATAATCGATAAAAAAAACACCTTCTAATCAAGCCAGGGCGGGCTCGGGCTAAGCCGACTCGTTTATCTTAACGAGCTGAAATTTTGGGTTCAAGCTCCGCTCGTCAAAAGTTCAAGCCAACTCATGGTTCGTCGAGCTAACTCGATCGTTTATTTAAAAATAAAAGTTTTTTTTTTATTTTTGGTATATTTTTACACGTGATGATATACATAAAACCAAAAGACAGTAAATAAAACACTATTTAGGCTACTAGAATAGTAATTTTGGGCAAACTATACAAACAATTAACAACAAAAGAAAGCATGTTAGCTTAATTCATTTTTTAAATCAATATTACTTACTAATAAAACTATAGCCTAACAATCAGACCTTTTTCGATAAAAATTTAACCATATTACTGACTAAACACCATTGCTTAAAATATATTAGAGTTTTAGGTTATAATTTTTTTTTGGAATTTGGATTTTAATAATTCTAAATTTAATCCATTATCAAAAACAGTCCCAACTTTCAAACCATTTTCTTCTGCTAAGCTTCTTTTAAGTGGGGTCAGTTAGTCTCTACAGACCGGGATGATGGCGTGGTTTTTTATGTGTAAAAAAATTAGTTGACTCCTTATATATGGCTGCTTACATGTTTATTGCTCAAATTTGAGGGCTATTTAACACATTTTATTTAAGCCCTAATCTCAAATCTCTCACAACAACATCAATTCACAGACCAAAGCTCTGGTCGTGTTTCGATTTTGCCTATCGTTTTCTTCACTCTGGTCGTTTTTTGCTACTAAATCGAATGAAAGAAGTCATCTCCGTCAAGCTTTAGTATGGTAATGCATTCGAAGTTGCTACTCACAGAATTAGGTATGTTGGGGGTCAAACAAAATTGCTAAGATTAGACATTGATAAGCTTTCTTACTTTGAGCTAGTTGATTATGTAATGGAAACTGGTTCATACGAAGCTAGTTGATTATGTAATGGAAACTGGTTCATACGAATCTAGAGATATCCACATGTATTGATTGGTTCCTAGTGATGGAGGGTTGAAGCGCTTAGGTAGTGATAGAGATGTCAATGAGATGGTGATGACAAGTGATGTGAACTCCATTCAAGTTCTTGATGTATACATTCAACATAAGCCACTTTGTAAATCAACACCCAGCCTACTATGTGAATGTCTCAAGCTCAGCCCAACCAAATAACCAGCCCACTAAGGCTATTGCTAGAAGGGGTGTATCAGAAACTTGCTTGATCCCTACATTAGTAGTTAACGGTAGAGGTGCAACCCTAAACCGGGTTAGGAACCGAACCCGACATCCCTACCCAACCCGAACTCGGTTTAAACCCGATCTCTAGCCAACCGGGTTTGGACCCGTTTCAACCCGTAGGGTAGAGGTGTACAAATCGGTTTTTTTCAAAAACCGGTTTCGGTTTTTTCACCCAAAAAAAACCGGTTTTTTTTATAACCGGTTCCGGTTACTAACCGGTTTTTGAGGTCCAAAACAATAACCGACCGGTTTTTAACCCGTTTTTCCCAAAAAAAACCAGTTTTTTACCGGTTTTAACCGGTTTTTTAATAACCGGTTCGGTTAATAACCGGTTTTTGAAGTCAAGAATAGTAACCGGTATAAAAACCGGCGGTTAAAAAAAACGGTTATAAAAAAATCGGTTTCGGTTTTTTTTCCGATTTCAGTTCTAAAACCGGTTTTTTTGTACACCTCTACCGTAGGGTAGGACTTGGTTTGGGTATTTCACAGATAAACAGGTTTCAACACGACAGTTCACAACCTGGTCGCTCAACCCAGTTTAAGAAGCCGGTTTGACACAGATATCTCGAACCCGTCTAGATGCATTGAACTAGCAATTATCCAACGGCTATTTAATGACCGTTTTACCATTATAGTACATTTAATGTCGATTTTTTGATCTTTATAATCCCATATGTTTGTATAAATATGCATTAAAGGTGTTGATTAAATCATAACACTCAAAAACACAAAAAAATAAATGCTCCCAAAAAACTATGAAATCGAAAGCGGGCATTAATCTGTGAATATGGGTTGTTTCCCTACTAAACTTACTAAAGATGACGAATAAACCTAAAAAAGTTGTATTTCATGTCGTAAGGTTTTTTTATATTTTTTATGAAATTATGTTTTAGTTTACTTATTATATTACAAAAACAAATAAAGTAAGAATTTTTAAGTTATTTATGTTTATTATTACTTTTGACAATTTTATAATAATAGAATTGAACCCGGTTTGAGAACTCAGCCTGGTCCTAACCCAACCCGAAACGGTTTCATAGGGTTTGGTTCTCTGGTCTCCCAATCCGGTTAGAACCCAACGCGGTTTCAGTGCCACCCCGGTTTGAATATTTTTAACCTAACCCCAACCAAGTTTGAACCCGGTTCAGGTTGAAACCCTAACCCGATATGTGCACCTCTAGTTAACGGGTGCGCTGAGTCTGCAGCTAGAAGACTACCAGTTGAAATAAAGACAGTTCATGATGTTTCTCATAAGGAGGGTTCAAGTGAAGATGATTTTGATAAGGAAGGTTCTAGTTCAGAAGGGTGATGATGATGATGATATATACTAAGATGAGTTATTTAGTTGTAGATGAAGATGGTTCTAGTTTAGAGGGCTATGATAAAAAATAAAGATGGGTAATTAGTGGCGAGTCACATGTGACACCCTGAATTCCTGTTGGCCTGGAAGGATAGGGTTTAAGTGTAATGATTAGGTAACAGTATCACAAAATGTACGCAGCGAAAATATCGAGTAAAAATATTTAATTTAATAAAAGCTTGAATATAATAATAAAATTTAAGTACAAGTGTTTAGTATGTGCCCAGAGGCGGGATCAAAATAAAAAGAGCTTGGGACATCTTAGGCCTTAAGCTGGGGAGTTGCAAATTCCATAGCCTATGTCACAGCCGACCCAGATTTTCAGCCTACTATCAAGGTTCGGTACCTGCGGTTACGTCACCTTTCGCCGGTAAATACAATTAACCGACTCGTTGTTGAAAATAGTTTTTCAAAAATGGTTTAGTACATAGAGAAAACCCATGGGTAATCATTTAGTATTTCTTGGGATTTTATCCTGTCACCAGTTTTACATACTTGTCATACAGTCGGGAACCGGAAATCATAATTGCCTACCCCGCCATGTTATTTTATATGACCAACAATTTTATGAGTCGAGACGCTCGGACACGGTACCAATAATCCCCAAGTGTTTCAGTTATCAAGTAATACAGATTAAACCGAGTTCTTATATTTATAAGCAATCACATGGCTCATTTATATAATACTCTCTCCGAGTGACATATTTGACATACCCCAAGTTTTAAAAGAAAAAAAGTTAAGAGTATTTACCTTTTTCTAACTTCCAATCAAATAATTGATTTCCGTTAGCAAAAGCCGCAAGTCTAAGTATTATTAATCTGAGGCCAATTATCTGGAGGGCTCTATAGTCCAGAATGAACAGAAATAGTATCCGTTAGAATGTATACAGGTCATTGGTAAGCCCTTGGACTTGACCCATTAGCTTAGGAATTGGTTCGGTTTCACTGGATTAAGCGTAAACCGGGTAGAATGTGGTTTATGCGCATCCGAGTGCGATGACTCATTGGATAAATATTATTTAACTATACATTCTGTATTAAATTGGTTTTGAGGTATTTAGACCCGTTACGCCTAGTTTATGCGAACTAGGTTCGTATAACTAGTTATGCACGTATAAGTGAGTTCGGAAGGTCGGTTGGGTTTATGAGAAGTCCGAGGGTTCAAAACATGACCATAAGGTATAACCTCAAGGGGTTATACTCTATACTAATATGGTTATAATGTTGGATTGGAATAGGTTCTAATGTTGACCAAACGAGTCAGAATCGAAAGTCAAAGAAAAAGTAAAACTGCTTAACATTCGACATAGAGTGATGTGCTAAACTTAAATGGACGAGTTGGGCATCTAAAATTGGTTTATATATGTTATACATTCTATTTTAATATCAAAACAAGTGAGTTATAAGCGTAGGAATTCACTTATGCAATTTACGTAAACCGTTGCATTTTGACTTTTAAAGTAATCATTCTTGACCCGTCATTTCACTGAGTAAACATGACTGTCGGAGGGCATGATCACAGAGGAACCACACCCTCATTATTAAGATCATGTAAGAAAGTTCGATTCGAACTTTGACTTGGCCATAATGGTCAAAACTGAAAGTCAAACGAAAAGTTAAACTGTTTGACTTTCAGTTGAATTCTAACTAAATTAATGAAACTGAACAAAGGAGAAGCACTTATTAGACTTGAAGGCTACTAAGAATAGTGGAGAGCTGCTCCAAATACCTAGAGAAGCTCCAAAGAAGGATTTAGAAGTGAAGTGAAGTGAAGGTGTGAGTTATGATAAACACCATGAAGGGCTATTTATACTAGTCATAATGCTCTCAAATCATGACAAGTGTTAGCCAAACTGATTAGGAGCTGATTAGTGGCACCTAAGGTGTCACAAGGAGGAGCAATGGTGGCAAATTCATGATAAGTGGCAGTGTAGCAGCAATGGCAGGCCAGCTGCCATATTTCTGTCACTAGGAACCTCTTACAGACCGTAAGAGGTTAGCCTTGCAGCCCGTAAGTGGTTTCACCGCCTTACTGCTTTGAACCTCCATTGCGGGACCGTAAGGGACCTCCAGGAATAAAATTGTTAGATTTTTATAGTTTTAGTCCTTGGGCTTGTTTCCTTTCCCCATTTGACGTATTTGGTCTCTCTCCTTCCACATAGTTAGGATTAGTTGGAGATTCGGGACACGTGTCGTCACATAATTCGACAAAAATTTTCAGGGTGTTACATCAGGTAGGGATGATAATGGGTAAATAGACTATCACACCCCAGCCTGCAGCAGATTATTGGTCGAAGCATGATATTTGTCCAAAGCTCATGACAACTATTATAAGTTTAAATATTTAAAGAATATCCAAATTAAAATGTCACACATAACATAGAAATATCAAATAATTCATACAATGCCAACATCATAATCCATAATATATAATATCCAGATTATTAACTAAGGCACATCCTAAGTGCCATCATCTTCAACTCATCTTACACCTGTGTACCTGTGTCATGCGTAAATAGGTTTTTGGGTCAACAAAAAGTTGGTGAATAGATCCAAGTTATTTTAAAATAAAATAATAAAGTAAGTTAACATGAAACTTCAAGTGTGTATGAAACATCCATAACCATCCAACAACACCAACAATACCCAAAAATACCGCCAATCATCACAACGAAATATGATAATGAAACATGATATTATGAAACAATGATAATGAAACAATATGAGATTCAAACCCTGAAAAATGAAACTAAGTAGTGGTAATGATACCTAATTTAACCCATGGCCGTGGGAAATTGGGCAGCTAGTGGATCCACATAAACAATATGACACAAAACGAGTGACCAATAGATACATGCATATGAAACAAGAGACACAAATTGCATGTTGATGATAGAAAATAAAAGAAACATTTGACACCTGATACAACCCAAAAATACTTAATGATAAAAATGGGAAAGGTAACAGATCTACTCTTAGTTTTGCGTTCCATTTAATCCTTACGTACGCCTTACAAGTATTGAAGAAAAACTCCAAAAGAAAATAGTCATCCTAAAGAAATAAACAAAAAAAAATATACTAAACAGCCAAACACCAAAGCTATAAAAATAAGGGTAAATTACACTTTTCGTCCTTTATGTTTGTACCGGATTGCAACGGATAGCCTTTAACTTCAATAATCAGCCACAGTCCTCCTTTTGTTAAAAACATTACATCATAGGTCCTTTAGCACTAACCTTGTTAAAATTATCAGTTAAGTCTAGTTATGTGCAAAGCACATGAGGGTATTCCTATCATTTTACCCTACCATTTTATTTAAAAGTATATTTATATTTATTTATAAATAAAACAAAAACATAAAAACAAAAAAATAAAAAACATGAATATAAACCCAAACTCACTTCATCTTCTTTATCCTAATACAATCTATTGAACCAATGCCTTAGCATCACCACCGCCACCGCCACTGTCGTAAGCACCGCCACCGCCGTAAGCACCTCCACCGTCTAACATTCATCATTTGTTCGTCTTTATCCCTCTTTTCTTGCTCGATTACAGCAGTGGAGAGATGCTAGAGTGAGTGACGAGAACCCAGATCTAAGAAATCGCAGATCTGCAAAATTGAAGCTTTTATTATCGTTGTCTCTTCGGATCTAAGAAATCACCACTACAATCGTTGCCTCCTCTAGATTTAAGGTTTGAAGGAAGCATACCAGTGCAGATTGATGGAAAGATACCAGGATAAATTCGAAGTTTTATTATCGTTATCTCTTCTACATTGAAGGATTTGAAGTGAACAAGCTTTGATTTTAAGGATTTGAGTTTGCTCAATTGAGGATTTGGGTTTGCTCCGAATAGGATAGTGAAAGTATATTTTTTGGTGGGGTTTTTGTTAGTGGTCGGATTTGGTGGACGGTGGTGGTGGTCCCATCGCCGGAACTCTTTATAGGACTGTTTAGGGAAGAATGGGGTGGCGGTGGTGGCTGGATTTGAAACCCTAATTAGCCATAATCAATGACCTGCCTGCAGGATAGCCAAGCTAGAAGGATCAAGTCCCCAAAGCAGAAACAGAGATTATTATTCATACGCTGCATCTAAACAAACAGTAAGCAGATTCATGGAGTTTTAGAAATACAAATGCAGATCTGCAAAGGGTTAGGGGCGGTGGGTGTGGCCGGAGTGGTGGCGGCAGGATGAAGTGGTGGTTAGGGTTTTAAGGTTAAGAAATAGGGGAATATGAAGTGTATATGCAATTTTTTTGGTTTTATTTATTAAACATTTAGATAAAAACATGAATTGACCAAAATACCCTTAAGGGATTAAACTTAACTGAAATTTTTAATATGGTTAGTACTAAAGGACGTAGAGTGTAACGGGTTTTGCAAATAAAGAACTGTTGCTGTAATTATTGAAGTTAAATGCTATCGGTTGCAATCTGGTACAAACATAAATGACGAAAGTGTAATTTACCCTAAAAATAAATCCAATAACTTAGGACTTTTATCTAACCTAAACTATGTAGAAAATAATACTAACTTAACTGCGAATTTAATATTTGTAACTAAACAACTAATGCCACATATTAATAATGTCACCAGTAAAATATTTATGTCTACATTTTATATTATAGTATACTAAGTCTAAAAATGTTTTTTAACTTTCAGTGTCTATAAATTAGTCCAAAGTATTAAATTCACATATAAAATCTTATATTGTGACAAAATAATAACTGTTATGAATGCAGACATTCAGGTCCATAGGCCAAACCTGACCTAATGTTAATGGGCTTTAGGATTGTTGTTGTATTGATCTGTATATATGATATATGTACATGAAATAGTAGAGAATGAAATCCTTTTCTTATGTTTGCTCTCTTGTTTATAACACGTTATCAGCACGATTGCTTTCTTACATCATTTTTTTTTAATCTCATTCTTTTTCACAAAATTAACATGGGAGATCCTTGACAATCTTTCGAAGATCCTTTTTGGTTATTGCTAGCATTGTGAAAAAATCAAGCGAGCACTGTAGATAAAATCTGAAGGAGAGTTACTAGGATAGGTGATGGTTGTAATGGCTACGTTGCAGTGACAACTCACAATCTCCATAAACTATGGCATGTGCCCACAGTGATAGACACCGAATTCTTCTTTTTTCCTTTTTAGTCGGCAACCAGGTAACAACTAATTATCTTTTAATAATATATATTCTGATCATAGCACAAGCTAGGTAGTAGCTAAGTTTTAAATGAAAATATAATGCTGGGTTTCTGACCGTAAATTTAAATGGTGGTCGGAGATCTGTTATAGATCTCAATTAAAACCTACTCATCAATTGGTATGTTACCTTCCATTGTGAATTCGATCATGTGATGCAACATCCAAAATTTTTTTTACGGTAACATGGTCGGTTGTTCGTGAGGGCTCAAGAAAATGGAGTGGCCTGTAACCGTAACAGCCGGCAAATTTTTCGTCTTTTCTTGATTTTCCTTCAAACGGTTTTTCCTTAATTCCCTAATTATAATAAAAAAAATCAAATAACCGTTGGCGCAACTTTTTAGCAACAGAGATTATTACTTTAAACTTAATACATTATATTTTTTTTTTCAATACATGAGTCATGCATTAACATGGGGAATTGAATAAATTAATGCACTTTACTGGCAAATAAATGACGACACCTTTATTTTTTTTTTTGAAAAGAAACTTTCATTAAAAAACGCACCCCACGCCCGAAAACCGGGCGGGGACCCCCAACAAAACCTTACAACAAGTTCAAATTACACCAATCCAACCATGAGATATGGTTAGATCTCGCTCTATTTCTAAACCACAAGAATCCTAACGACTTAATATCGGAAAAAACATCCTCCACCTTGGGAACTTTAGAAGAAAAGACAGCCCTGTTCCGAGCGATCCACAAGCACCAACACGAGACTATAACAATGCCATGGACAATCGAACACAACCCAGGTCTGATATGCCTTCCTTTGTGCACCTCCAGAAGATCTCTCATGACGACACCTTTATTAATAAGTTAATTTCATAAAATAATGTAACTATACACAATTAATTAATTAATTAATCCATTTAATAAAGGTAGTTGACCCAAAACCGATAACACACCAGCCCATTATAACAACCAAGTCCGCCATTCCTGCATCACCTAACTTGGTTAATATATAACGAGAATACCTATTCAACGAGATAATCCAATACCACTACAAATGTTGATAATCACTAAAATTACCAACAATTTCTTCAATCCTCGGAAATTCAATTGTTTTTTTTTCTAGACATGACAAGCAAATTAATATGAGCTTAATCTCTTTAACACTCACACACACATATATGTATACGTATAATGTCTTAGGATTGTGTGTGATTTATATATGTATTTGATATGCATATAAATTGTGAATAATTAACATGCATATAACTTGCTTATGGGTAGATATTACAGATTTCATTTGTTTAGCAATACTTCTGTTGGTCTTATTGTTTTAGATAGCATATATGTTTTATGTATTGCCTTTTGACAAGTTAAATGTGCTAAACAAATTAATACAAATTTCATTAGTAGCTGGTTACCAAACAACTACGCTGAGATAAACATTGTTATGCTTTAGTGATTTGATATTTCAGCTTGTTACAATGCTATGCATAGTCAACATAATTAATTGTATGGTCATTCTTCTAATTGCTTGTTGTTGCTAAACAAGTATTAATAGACATTGATATAGTCATTAGAAATGTGCCCTCACATGAAAATGATGAAAAATAGCTATGAAAATAATTAGTGGACTTTAGCTTAAGTAAACTACTCTGATGTTAGTTACTTAAATTGATAGATAATAATTCATTTGAGTTAGTGTTGATGCTCATTTATACTGAATTTCACATGAATCCTAAATCAATGTTGAGAACCCGAAGTTCTCCCAAATGTATACAAAGTCCCATTTGTTTTAATAATGATTTTTCAAGTTCAACACAAACTTTAGTTCATCACACTTGGCATTTTTGGCTAACATATAGCCTAGTGATGGAAAACATTATGAATAGTACATGTTTTCCCTCTAAACAAAGGCTAAAACTATAATATTTCTCCCCCATGACGTATTCTAGACGTGTGAAGATACCCGATCGACATGTTTGGCCACCAGAAGTTAGTCATCCTTTGAAAAGCTTGCAATAAATCTTCTCGACATGCTCCTGATGCAGCAATACCGAGAATGTGATTTCACAAAACGCTCGGATGTAAATGTTATAATTTGTTAATGTCACCAGAGGAACAAAGGATTATCGGTCGCAGTATAGGCCTTACGTGTGGATGATCATGAAAAAAAAACTGACATCTATGGCCCAAACGAACATAATATGAGTCGCTTACTTAGAGGCAATTGCGAGAAGGGGAAGTACAAACATTCACATCGCTTCAAATGTGTATTGACCAACCAGTGATACACAAAGACCTTATCATACTTACGTGAATACATGTATCATACATATGCAAATCTAGAAGCTCCAGTAGAGAGATCACAAATTGAGGTGGCAAATGTCTGATACACATCACAACTAACACTGTCACAAACATAAGTAATATAATTTTTAGTTGTCTTGGTAGAGACGCTATATCATATAGCAAATATGGCCAGAAGACTGTATTAGAAGTTACTAGTATTAATACTAACTTTCCACAATATTCCATTAAATCAAATATGGTGAGTAACCAGAAGTTACTAGAATATTTATACGTTCACCACATGGCATGACCAAATAGGTCATCAAGATAGCATCATGATATGCTAAACAATCAAACATGCTAACCGGCACCTTAGCACCTCTAAGTAATCTAAAAACATTGTTCTCAAAATGCCTTATCATATGTCTAGTTAGTTTTTTTTTGTGGAAAATAAATTTTTATGCCCTTCCAAACAATAAACTCCTACAAACAATCCCTCTTATATGGGACCATTGAAATGTACAGTTGTGTGGATTGTGGCATTCATACATGGTTACATGTGAGTTTTTAGCTACCCATATGTAGCATATGCCCAACACTATGGAACATTGTTTTTTTTTTGGCATGGTATAACATTGTTCTTTGACAACCTAATTGTAGGGACCATTGTTGGGCACAATGTGAAATATAGTGAGATGCATACGTAGTCGAGACGGAATTCGTCGATTGATTATATCAATTCAAAACCAACTGCTTATCACAAATACTCCCCATTACAACTGGTCTCCTGAAGAGAACCAAGTTTTCATTTTTTTATATTTTGTTGTGCAGCCAATGTACCAATAGCACCACCATAACATATAAAATGGGATATGTACACCGTATTCCTGGTCTTAGGTGGAAACAAGAAAATGAAAGACTGGTAACATAAAAAAAAATTCATCATATTATATATCGACCCCTGAAGTGGTCAATGCAAATCTGAAGTTCAAAAGAAAGAGCGTGTGTTTGCAAATAATAACAAATGAAATACAAGATGCATTCACTAACACAAATAAGGTGACAAAGTCACATATACCAGCTTAAACTTATCTGCTCGAATGGAAGTACTCACAAAATGATTATCATATTAATAAATTGTGAGAGATAAATCGGTTCCAAAAAGATAAAACCCACAAACACAAAAAGAGCAGAGTAACGCAGTTGGTGTAACCCCAAAAGAGGTGGCACATAAAACACCATAAGTGGTTGCATACAAAAACCCAGAAGTGGTTGCATACTAAACCTTAAAGAAGGTTGTTGTCAAAACCCCAAAAGAGGCTAATGGAGTTCTAAAAGAAACTCTAGTACCAAACAAATATGAGATCGCGATGAATTATGTATAAAATAAGTACAATATGGAACCATAATGAAACACGTGTGAAATAATATATTTGATTATGCTATAGCAATAGATGTAATCGAAGAAAAAAAAGATTACGTATATAGAAAGTGTGCAAGAGTGTACGCACACAAATAGCCAAAATGGCTACATGAATTAAGGTTGAACTAAATTTGCTCGACAAACTAAACGTTTTCGAACCAGCAGTTCGAACACCCATAGACGTCAAACCAGTAAATTATAAATGGGTGTCTTTAAATAAAAGGAAACGTAAATAAATGAGTTTTTGCGATGTAAGGCATGCATTTTAACATAAATTTTTTCCCAAATCCAAGCAGTTGATTACGAGGAAACGTATACCCCTGTAGTGGATGCGATAATCTTTAGATGTTTAAGCGGCCTCGCTATCTCAGAATGGCTTCAGATAAAACAACTTATGGATGTCATCACCGTATTCATGTACGAGACAATTGCAAATGACATCTATATGAAAACCCCTAAAGGATTAAAAATGCTCAAAGCATTATGAAACAATAACCCCATATGTGTTATATATATGAATCTTAAAGGAAACTACTCGTATGTGGTACAGTCGACTATACTCTGAAAAGAGAGGTATAATTTTGATAAAATGAGCTACATCTATTTAACAAGATTTCACTCATACAGTGATAATGTAAACATCATCGAGAGGGAACTCTCAAACTAAAGAGGAAAATTTTGAATGACCTTTACAAAGTGTAGTTATTCTTGACCTTTAGTTCGAGTATATATGTACTATTTTTACTCATCAATCTGACTACATCTAGAAGATGTTATATAGAAAAATCTCATTCGTTGAGTACATGAACGATTGTCTGATCTCTTGACATAGAAAAAATATTCTTATCAACCCCAAGAAAGGGATGTTGAACTACTTAGTCAAGAAGTACCATACTTAATTGCGATCAGAACATTGACGTATCTTGCAAACAAGACGACATCTGATATTACGTTCTTGCTAGATGTATTGGTAAGATTACAGTTCTAATCTCAAATGTTGCACTCTTTTTCCCTTCACTAAGTTTTTCCCATTGGGTTTTCTTGGTAAGGTTTTTAACGAGACAACATAACTGAGCCAGTAGTATCAGTTTATCTTATAGGTCCCGAAGTACTAATTTAACATCATCATAAATCATGTTGTTAATTATGTATAATGCGTAGTGCACTCTTTTCCCTTAGCTACGGTTTTGTCCCATTGGGTTTTCCGGCATGGTTTTTAACGAGGCAGAATTATAAAGCACATTAAATAATTATTTGACTTATTTACAAACTCGAGACACGGGATAGTTCCACAAGAATAGGGATGGAAAAAAAGCCCAAGCCCGACGGGTATACCCGAAACCCGAAACATACGGGCCGGGTATACCCGAAGCCCAATGGGTATGGGCCGGGTAGGGCTTACAAAAAAGAAAAAAATCGGGTACAGGTATGGGATTTAGTGATACCCGCCCGATACCCGGCCCATTTACCCAAATAATACCCGAATGTATCATATTATATATTTCCATATATATTAACTTAGTACATGAACTTATTACCTTCTCTATAGTCATATGTGGATATGTATTCGGTAGGTGCTTAGCGAACAAATAACGTATTTTTGAGCATGTATATTGGATACGGAAGCTATCACCCTTTATTATGTGGTTATTTATGCAAGTTGGTGGTCATGATACAATTACTTAATTAAGTAATCATTTTGATTTAGTTTGGTATATGTGGTTTGAATATGATATTTAAGTTATTAATCATATTTTCATTTGTTATAATCATTAAAATAGTAAATTATATAAACATCAAAGTAAAAATTGAACATTTGTCAAAACGGGTATTTTTATGAAATTAACGAGTATACCCGATACCCGCGGGTATGCCCGATACCCGACGGGTAATTACCCGACAAATACTCGACGGGTAACGGGCCTGGTATGGGACAAAGAATTACAACCGGGTACGGGCCTGGGATTACCAATACCCGGCCCAAGCCCGACCCATTGCCATTCCTACACAAGAACAATACGGCGTCCTGGGTTATGATTGATATATATTAGACTCGCATAGAGTTCGATCTCAATCCAGATACAAGTTATGAAGGTCGAGGATTTCAACATATTTAAGAAGTATGTAGATTAGAGTTGATCAAGAGAAGCTCAAGCCATACTGTATGAAAACAATGTAGACAACAACACTCAAATCAAAGAAGAATGCGCCAAATATCAAGTCAAGCAATTTTCACAGAAGATTGGATTCAACATCATCAATATATACAAGTAAAATTGAGGGGGAGTAATGTACCCACAATATACACAGTGTATGTACTCTTTTTCCTTGACTAAGTTTTGTCCCACTGGGTTTTTCTTAGTAAGGTTTTAATGAGCCAACATAACTGGTCCTGCAGTATCAGTTAACATCGGTCCTGAAGAATCATGTAAACATTATCTAGTAGTATAATGTTAACAGTGTATGTGTATTTCTAAAGGTCTGAGGGGGAGTGTTATGAATGCAAACATTCAGGCCCATAGGCCAAACCTGGCCTAATGTTAATGGGCTTTAGGGTTATTGTTGTATTGATAGGATTTAATGTGATTTAACTAATGATATAATATGATATATAAAGTGAGTGATAATTATTTATATTACATATATTAATATATTAATTACCAATTTAGTTATGCTTTCTGTACTTTGTGCTTTGTTAATACTTTTTTTCTTTTTTCTTTTAATCCATACACTTTTCACTTTTTATAAATTTATTACAAAGCGTTTTTCAATTTTAATACTGACATTTTTTTTACTTTCAACTTTGGTATTTTTACTTTTCATCTTTACAAATTATTTCCCTTACTTTTCGGTCTAAATTTTGCAAGCTAGAACGTTGTGACTCACATGTCTGTTCAACGTTTTTACGTCTATTTTTTGTAGTTTAACGAATTAACAGCCTCGTCACAACTCGTAGGCCGTAAGTCCACTTAGTTATTCATTTTATAACCTTACATTTCACATTTCAATCTAATTTTTATAAGTTAACACGAGTTATCTAATTTTTGTAAGTTAACACGACTTAACCATGTGTGTGAGTGTGACTTAACATGTTTGTATCTACTTTTCGGTTTAATGTTTCACTAACATTCTTTATTTGATAAAATCACAATACTCTAATTTGAGCCTCATTCTCACCAAGAACCTCACACGTGGAACATAGCCGTTGTCGAACACACTTGCAGCTCTCTCTCCGATCAAAACCCTTAGTTATGGCGTCTCCGGTCACCGGAGATTTCAACTCAACCGTAGCACCATCCGATCATCATCTCCCCATAACCGACTTGAATCTACCGAATCCTGCTGAACACAACTTAACTTCCGCTCAATCGGTGAAAACCTCAGACTTTCCCGACGCTTCTGCACCGGTACCGCTAATAATATCTGGTTACTTGTTATTAATAGATTTGTTTACGTGTGTTGGTGAACACTGGATCTGATTGTTTTTTGGCAGGTTAAACGGAAGAAACGGAAGCCCAAGAGATATGAGGGTTCTGAAACTGATGTAAGATTTTGGTTTAATTTTATATCTAGTTATGGATGTTGATGTTGTTGCCAATTTAGGAACAGTTAGTTTTATGATTGTTGTTGTTATGATGTTAAATCTAGCTAGTTATGATTTAGTTGAAAGGGTTTAGAATTGTTATAAATTACAGGCGAATTCGATTTTAATTGTTCGAAATATGACTCTTTGGCTGTTAGTTTGCGATGTCATAACTTGGGGGTTCCAGTCTCCGAGTCGCACATCGGTTTAATACCAAATTTTGTTGACTTGCCCCCTTGCCTGCGCCTGGCCAAGGGCGCTGTTTCGGTTGCCCGTTTGAAGGTTCTTCACCTTGCATCTACTGTGTTTAGCATAATCAAACTACGTGTCTTGGTTTTAAAATATCGTGTGAGGCACACAAGGCGATCTGGAAAGCTCCTCAGGCCTTGAGGCTGAGACGGCAGCTCATGCACATCTGTGTCAAAATTGGTTAAATTCTGTCAGAGGAGGCACATATGTTAAAACAACCAACGGGATGGAGAAATTATAAATGGTTTACTTGATAAGATGCTTAATATGCAATAGAGATAATGAGATGTAATATAGAGCAAGGCATCATGTACGTGAAGCTCTCGCCTTGGCTTTCTGGACCTAAACGCCTCGGAGCACCGTGAGCCTTTTTAAAACTAGGCTTTATGTGCAAGATTAGCTTCATGTTAAGGATTCAACAGCTATGGGGAAGCACAACCGTACATCAATTAGTTAGAGTTCATTGTTTGACAACATTGTTACCTGTCTAACACAAACCTTTTCTGGCTTGATCTTCCGGGTCCTGATTTTTTTGATATAGAGTCAAGAGATGTAAGCACCAAAAACCAAAAAAGAAATAAACCCTTTGGGACTTTGTTCTCTTTCCTGTTTGCATGTGCCGTAGAACTTTTGCAGCTTATATGGAGTGACCTGCATTTGCTTAGGATGCCCCATGGCCCATAAAGTGCAATTGCCTGTTATGTACTTATCAGATTATACCGTTTTTTCTGCTATATGTTGATATTCTTTAACTGTTTCTTGTACATGGCCTGGAACTTACTGTTTATGGTTTCATCAACAGGCACTAAGCAATCCCTCAAGTTCAAGTTTAAGGTGAGGCTTGCTTTATAGTTATTTCTTGTTATATAAACCATAAAAGTAACGGTCATCTCTTTTGCATACAGTTTGTGGAGAGAGAAGTCTCCAATTAAAGGCTTCAAAACGCCGGACCCAAGTTCACCCGCTATGATTCGAGCAGTGGAGTTTCAGAATAGTCTTGGAACTGACTTCCCTAGCTGTATAAAGACGATGAGTACTTCACAAGTCATCTCTGGTTTTTGGTTGGTAATGCCTCTGTCCTTAACTGCTTTCAATCAATTTTTATCAAGAAAAATGACCAAACAAAATACCCCCCCCCCCCCCCCCTCCTCTTTACTCCATCGTTTGTAGGGCCTTCCGCTTCATTTCTGCAAGTCATATCTACCAAAAGAAGATGCTACAATTGTACTTGAAGATGAATATGGAGCGCAATTTGAAGTCAAATATATTGCATACAAGTATGGGATTAGTGCAGGGTGGAAACGCTTTGTAGTTCGACATAATTTGAGTATAGAAGACATTTTGATCTTTCAATTAGTAGAAAGTACAAAATTTAAGGTGGCATCTCTTTCGAATGTCTAATTTAAAATGCTCTTACTTTTGTCTAATTTCAAATGTTCTTACTTTTGTAGGTTTACATACTTGACGTCAATGACTCGAGTGAAGCGGGTCATGCTCTTAGTCTTTTAAATTTGGCAGCACATACAGAACAGTCGACTCCAGGTAACTATTTTGAATTTTGCATACTCAATTTTGGTCATTTGCTTTGTGTTTGTATTTGAGAATTAATAGATGATAAAAACAGTTACTCCGTCTCTTAAAACAAAGAAAAAGAAGCATCCAGAATCGCTTTCAGTAACTGTGTCCCGAAAAAAGCACAAGAAGTCTGTGCGTTCTTCAAGATCTGTTCCTCCTAGTGGCCATCACACCAAACATTCAGGAAACAATAGCGAAGAGGGCGGTCCAGAGGTTCTAGAATGTTCCATACCGTCCGAACGCCATCTTACGTTCCAGGAGGTCAAATCCTTTCAAGACTTCCATATCATAGTCAAAGGTGTCTGCATCGACCACGAGCTTCCCCATGATGTCAGAATGGCTTACTACAAACTATGCATTTGTAACAAAGAATACCTTCACGACGGTGTTTCTAAAGATTTGTATGGCACATTACTACCAGGTATGGTTGGTCAAATTGTAAGAATTGCTGATGAGATCAAAAGATGCAAGATCACCACCATAACTAAAGAAGACATTGATAGATGGGAGAAGTCCCTGAATTCTTTTGAGCTTTTGGGCATGAAGGTCGGTTTTTTACGAGATAAGGTACATACACTTGCAACCCTTGTGTTTGAATCAGAAGCTGCAGTGGATATAAAGCAGTATGTTGAGGCAAGAAACGAACATAGACGTGCCGAAGACGAAATCAAGAAAGTTGCAGCAAAGCTAAAGGAGTTGAGGGAAGAGGCTATAAAGTTTGCTGGGATTGCGGGTACTTTGAAACACAAGGTTGAGAAGTATGAACACAAGTTTCAGGAGGAGGTTGATAAACTGTGAGAGGGTAGGCAGGCTCTATCAAAAGAATGTTACCCGTGTTTTCTGCTTATGATAAACTGTAATTTCTAGACCGTACAACTTATGACCCATGAACAATAATTACTGAATTAGTAATCCTTTATTCAATGAAAAGTAGTAGCTTTTATACTTTCTACCTTGATGATCCGACGCTTGAGCAGAAACCGGCCCAGACTGGTGGCATGAAACGGTAGGCTACTGCCTGGTTCACGGGCTGTGACTCCTCAAGAACCAGTTCACAGTCAACACATATTGAAAAGTGATAAAAACCAAACCAGAGAAGTGAATATTACCACTGGAGAGATGACTTGTTAGTAATCCCGCGCTAAATTAGTTGTCGGCAATCCGTCCAAAATCAAATTACCCATGCCCATATAGCCAACGGACTTTAACCAACGAATTCTCGTCGGTGATACTCATTTGTTTAGTAGTGAACCCTTAACTACGAACTTCTCTCTGGTTGATTTCTGAGAACTTGCTTGTCATCCATGTATACTCTCCGTGTAAGTTCAGAAGGTCCTGAAATTGATTGAAGTTCTAGTCAAAAGAACATATTAAACATATGTACGTGTTAAGCTCAATAAAAGATCGAAACCATTTCCATTTGAACATAATATCAGTTTTTGATCTTTCTGCATGTAACATTATTCGATTAAATTATGTCTGTAGTGTCTCATATTACCTACATCCATCAGTGAGTTAAATCAGAAAGTTTCATAAAAAAATAAATAAATTCAGTAGTTGTTGCTTACATTAGAATCCAGGTATATTGGTCGATAAATTGCTTATATACAAGAACAATAGTATACAGTTCAAAAGCTTTGCTTTGAAGTCTCCATTGAGACTTTTAGTGTTTCATGGCCTTCAGACTACTTGATACTTCTGGTTCATTAGTGTGTTTTTTCGGCTCAGTAACCGACTAGTTTTGTTTTAATTAGCACCATGGACGGTTAACCAAACCAAGTAAATAATTAACTGATTAACAGAAACCGAATTATCTGATAACCGGTTAACCGACCGGATTTTTTACAAAGAACAAAGGGGTTGTGAATCATTGTTACAAAGAAGAAAAACTACTGTTTATATATGCGAATCATGTTATATAAGCAAACAATATACAGTGGAATTATGATTATAATTAATCATTTAGAACATAACAAAACCATTCTATGAACGAATAGGGTGAGAAATCACGCCCTAATCTCCTTTGTTTCTAGTTGATTGAGTTGATTGTTATCAAGAAAATAAAGTTATCATGAATAGAAATCCAAAACTAGAGTTTGGTTCTTGATTGAGTCGATCCATGGTTGGCCGTTAATCGCGTGTGCTTACATTACAATAGGGGTCAACGTTTGATAGACGGCCTTTTGTGAATCGTTGCAAACTGTCAATTATATTTACAATCATTAAATGTTGTTATGCCATCTGTATTGTTATATCATTGAAAGGGTCTAAAGAATCACATGTTATTAAAAATATTTTCTTTTCTGGACCTTGACATTGGTGTCTATAACAAGCTCGTGGTGTGGATCCACATAAGGGGAAGTTGTAATGGTTCGTTGCCATCCAAATGGTTGCAGAGTTTGCTAAAAAGGTTGTAATCCTATACATGTCCATTTTTGTTTTCAAATTTCGTAGCATTAAGATCAGGGTGGTCCATATTGGTTACGTGACACTGGTAAACAAAATTTATACATACTTTTTGTATCCATGTGTTGAATAACTTCATATATTTCTGGATGATAACAACTACAAGAAAGTTAACAATCATCATTCAAAACGAACAAACTCAATAACAGAAAAAACATAAGTCCTCACTGTCATAAAAAGCCTGCAAAATCTATTGAGCTTAAAGAAACAATATTGATTGAAGTTAAAGAAAAAAAAAAAAAAAAAAAACAGAACCTGAACCTGGAACCAACTGCCATTGAAAACCTAACCATGGAATAATGTGTTGAGGATGACGAAAAACGTGCAATAATGGTGGTGCAACAATGGTAGAGGTAGCACCAAGATCTAGCAGTGCAGGAAGGTGACAATGGTGTCCGGACTTCATGAAATATGTCTTTGGTACATGTTAAAAATCTGTTCAAGAGAAGATCACCAACTCAAATACAAATTCATGAAACACATTTAACTTCAATTAGCAGCAGTATTATAAGATGTATGTTATGTGGTTATGTCATTAAGGATCATGAAGTTGTGCAGACACTTACATTAATGGGCATTTCGGCAATCACGAGGCTGCTGCTTTCCTCAGTGCTTGTAAGAGTCACCACTTCACCCCTGACCACCATATTGATCAGAATCCCATCTACATTTATGGTGTAGGGCCATTTTAGAACCAAGACTTTATTGTTAAACTAGAAGGTTTTGGGGTGTCGGACCCGAAACTGGTCAAAGAACAGTTTCGGTTAGCGTTTGAGAAGAAGTTCAAGGAGTTTTGAGACCTAGAATGTCGGCACAGGGATTCAAAAAACTGATCAGGGCTGGTTGAGCAGTTTTCGGCGGATGAGATAAGGGGTGTATGGGAATGTGGAAGTGAAAAGGCTCCGGGGCCCGACGGTATAACATCGCTGTGATAAAAAAATATTGGAGAGAGTTTCAACCGCTTGTGGAGGATATTTTGAGACAGTTTCACACGCACGGTTCCATCCAACAATCGGTTAGTTCTTCCTTTATCTGTCTTTTGCCAAAAATCCCTAACCCGGTATCGATGTCAGACTTTAGGCCAATCTCCTTGATTGGTATGATTAATAAGATCATTTCAAAAATTTTGGCCAATCGGGTGAAAATGGTAATAAAAAGTGTAGTGTTAGATGAGCAATCCGCTTTTGTGTCAGGGAGGAATATAGTAGATGGCCCATTAATCCTAAACGAGGTAGTTAATTGGGCATATAGAAAAGGCTTATGATACGTTGAATTGGAAATTTCTTATTTCTACTTTAACACATATGGGGTTCCGACGAAATGGCGTAATTGGATTATAGGTATTTTATTTTCCAGAAGGGCATCAATTCTTATCAATGGTTCTCCGTCCAGAGAATTCAATACAAAAGGGGGTTATGACAAGGGGATCCTTTGTCACCATTTTTATTTGTAATAGCGATGGAGGCACTTCATGTTTTGATGTTGAGTGCTAAAGCATGTGACTTGTTTTCGGGGTGAAGTTTCCAGATAATGGACAGTATATTTCCCACATGTTTTTCGCGGATGAAAGGATCTTCATGGGGTATTGGGAGGAAGGTAATATAAAAAATCTTAGAAGAATCTTAAGTCTCTTTTACTTAGTATCGGGGTTAAGGTTAATCAAAAAAAGTGGAGGAGGTGGAATATATGGCGATTATCTTGAAGTGTAGGGCGGGGAGTTTTCTGTTGGGCTACCTAGGTTTAAAGGTAGGTGCGAATATGAATAGGATTATGAATTGGAAAGATGTTATTGACACGTTTAATAAGAGGTTGTCTTCTTGGAAAGCGAAGCTTCTATCATTTGCTGGTAGACTACCATTGGTTAAGTCGGTACTTGGTAGTTTACCAAACTATTATTTATCTTTTTATAAGGCCCTATTAAAAACATTGGAGGGTATAAGAAGGAAATTCTTATGGGGCGTATGCGGGTCGAATAAGAAGCTAAGGTGGATCAAATGGGAAAAGGTTGTAGCATCAAAAAAGCTTGGTGGGTTAGGGGTAGGAGGAATTAAGGAGTTGAATGTGACTCTACTAGTAAAAAAGTGGTGGAGGATGAAAGCGGAACCGGATTTGTTATGGGTAAAGGTGATAAAGACTTTGCACTTTAACTCCAGAAATGTATCCTCTTTCCCACTAAAGAAAACTAACGCAGGTGTATGGAAGGAAATAATGGGTATGGATAAAGAATGCGCAAAATTAGGTGACAATGTGTTTGGTAGTTTAAGAAATAAAGTAGATATGGGAGATAAAACGTTGTTTTGGTGTGATAATTGGGTCGAAGGGGGTGCGCTACGTGATCAGTTTCCTCTATTATATCAGTTAGCTGCTGATAAAAGAAGTTTAATACAAGACTGTTACATAAAATTGAATAGGGGACTTTTATGGGATTGGAAGTGGGTAAGGTCACCGAGTGAAGATGGGGGAGACAAAGAATGTATGGAGTTGGAAAGAAGAACCGGGCCCAGGGTACTTGGTCAAAAACAGTTAGTGGAGAGCTAACAGGTGGCGTGGATATGAACGCAGCTGGAACATTGTTTTATTGGAATAGGATTGCCACTCAAAAGGCCATTCTATTTGTTTGGATGGCAGTTGCAGGTCTGATCCCCATGGCAGCGGCGCTACTTGCAAGAGGCATGCCGGTCCAGAATAGCGACTGTAGTTTTTGTAATGGTTTTGTCGAGTCTGCTGGTTACGTATTGCTGAATTGCAGTTATGCTTCAGAGATTTGGCAGCAGCTGCAGTAATGGGTAAAATCGCCTCTAGGTCAAGTTCATCATTCTACAGAGGATCTGTTATTGTATGTTAATGTCTTAAGGGTGGACAGTATCATTCGGTAAACACATGCGAGGATTGGTCTTCACCGATTGGTGATCGGTTGCCGGTGTTCAATCGGTGAGTGGGGAGTGCTTTCTTGGGTGAGTATACACCGATCGGGAAGAGGAGAGTAGAAAGAGAGAGGGGGGGAGGTTTAATGGTGGGTCCCAACCCCTTTCAACCAATCACAATTTTTTTTAATTCTTTACCACTCTCTAGGTTTATGACCATTGCAAGTGATTGAGTGCAAAATGGGGAGTGGAATGGGGACTTGACATGCATGATATTATTGGCTAGAGAATAACTCAAACACCCTAAGTGATTAAACGATACCCTCCACCCTAAAGCGTCAAGTAGCAGGAAAAAGATTATTCGTGCAGTGTATCTAGTGGCGTTGTGGAATATTTGGAAGGCGGGGAATCGGAAAAGATTTTAAGGTATAAATATGAATAAGCACATGGTAGTAGAAGATATTAAAGAGATGGCGTATGATTGTGTGGTTACCGGATCAAAATTCATGGAGATCTCTTGGGTTGAATGGCGTAGTTTTAACATTCGAGTGTAATAGGAAAGGCGTAATGTAGTTTATTCTCTGTTTTTGTTTTGTATTGCATGTGTAATTGGCCGGTAGCATCTTGCTATGGGTTCTTTTGGGTTGTAAAAGTTTGTGTTGCCTTTCAAAAAAAAAAAAAAAAAGAAAAAAGAAAACTAGAAGGTAAAATGTATTATTAAGTTGTAGGTATAACCTGTAGCCAGACAAGTTGCCATTCACCTCGTGTATGTTTCCTGAGTTTAAACAGTGGTAGAGGATGAGATATATAGAAAAAAGGCCATCAACTTTGGTTAAAACAAAACTTAGGTGGTGTTTGGTTTAGGGATTAAGAACGGAGGAATGAGAATGAACGTTCAGGTTCTTTTGGTTAGAATGAACTGGCATAAAAAAGAGGGGGGGTTCACTAGACCCAGATACCCGCCCATTTTGCCACCTCTACCCATGGATAACAAACAGACATCAGTTTTAGGATTCATTCACACACCCGACGTATAAATCAAACACCAGTTTTCATGTAATCGTACCTATTTCTAATCCAGCCTGACATCAGATGATCAAACCCATAGATTTTCAACCAAAAACGGAAATCCACCTGAAAATTAGATGACATTGATTACCAGTCTGCAGCAGCAAAGAAACTCTTTTCATCTTTGCTACTTGCAAATTGTTGGATGTTCAAATGGGACAAAATTTGATGTTACAAATGGAGGATTAAGGGTAGTTTTGTCAATTTACATATTTGAACTGTTGTGTGAATCCATGTATAATTTGCTGAAATATAACTAAGAGTTCTGTTTTAAGTGTAAGAAACAATCACCCTGAGGTGAGATGCATTGGGCCATCCTAGATTTCATGTTCACTATGCTTCATAATTCATATTACAGTTAATTTAAAGACATTAAACTGAAGATAAAACATCATAGTAACAGAAGATGTTTACAATACAGAAAACTAAATGAAGACCAGATGCAAATGAATAACATCTATTATGCATAACAACTTTCAGAAGGAATGACGGTGAAAATAAACTAGGAATTCTAACCTTCACTTCACACACAAATTACCATAGTATATCATAGTGCAATATTTTCTTAAACTGATAATTAGTATGTGAAGGCAATCAGGCATGTGAAAGGCTACCTTTTTCGTCCGCAATTCGTAATTTATCGAAACAGTGGAACTAATGAGAGATTCTTCTGATATGGTTGCAAAAGTCGCTAGGCGCGCTCCCTAGTCGGATTCGGGAGTACTCGGGAAGTACTCGGCCTAGGCGGAGATTACTCGGGGAGTAATTGGCCTAGGGGAACAGTACTCGGGCCTCGGCAGCCTACCTTGTAGCTAGTACTCGGGGAGTACTCGGAGCCTAAGCGGGACTTTTACAACCATGAGCAAGGATAGGAAGAGAAGCATCAGTCGCAATCATATACCACTTTTGTTCTTCCTTTACACATTCTACACTTCCAGCCTGAACAGCAGCATTTCGCTTCCAGTTGCTTGTTGTATGGCGAAATTTATCTAAAATTAATGCGTGTTCTGCTTCAGAAAGGTCACTGTACTGAGAAACATATTAATAAAACAGTGATGTAATACTAATTATTGGTCATATCTGGACTACGAAACTGTCAGCTACAAGAAAACTCTGAATACGCGCCTACATAATTGGCACATACAGAGTTTTCAGGTGAAATCTACTATTTTAGTTATACGTCAGCCAACGAGATAAATAATAGTTTATATCTTTTCATTGGATGAATCATAAATTTATAATAGCATATCATAAATATAAATAAAGCAAGAGATGAACCATCTTAAACTGGATTCTGGCTAGATAGAAATGGCGTGGTGAATGCGACATACAAAACATTATTAATCAAATTAGTTTATGAATTTCATTTTTCACTCTGTATAACATATTAGTTTGCACTTGGCAGACATTGAAAAGAAAAAAAAAAACAAACAAATTGCTATCCATTGTAGCTGTGGCATAAGGAGAAAGAGGTGAAGGTACTTCCAATGCCTTTACATGCAACGAAACAAAAGCCATACAAGCAACAAGTTACACGGCTAACCTTTTTGGATAGCAAAACTAAGTTATATATCGCGTATACGACCATGTAATTATAGGAACCCGGAGGTCGTTTGTGATCGGGTATGAAAGACGAATTAGGATCGAACACATCTTTTATACTCAATTAATATAGTTTTTGGCATTTTTTTGAACGGTCAACGAATCCTCCAAATAGGCTACTAGCGAAATTCACCACATCGGGATACACTCGTCTCCGAACTGGTGAAAACCCTCACCTAGGGTAGAACCCGGTGTACGCTCGCCCAAAGGCACAACAGTGCGGTCACCAGGTGCCGCAGAAAACTAATGGAGAAAAGCAGGAATTGATCTTGGGTCACTTAGGCTAGACGGTATGGATCCGTCCTCCACCCCGGCGCCGCCACATCACCACCGTCGTCCCACGCCGCCGCCCCTCCGTCCCCCTCCGTCCCGTCCTCACCGTCGGAGTTTAGCCGTTTGCGACGGACCAAGGCATGTGGGCCCCCCTTGGTGACGCCCGTCCTCCCACGCCGCCCCCTCGGTCTTGCTCCGGCGACGTCCTCTTCTCCGGCACCATACCGAAGAGGCTTAGAAACATAAGTCTCTCAGCTTACCACTCCACCACAGCAGTTTTTGGCATTAAAGGTTATCAAGTATATAAGTTATTTATCAATTTAACTCATCATGTGTCACTCAGATCAAAATCTGAAAAAGTTAATACCTAAATTCCGCGTAAAATTTCAGTACAGGTGCTTTTAAAAAAGTGGATGTCACGATTGGTGGTTCCTATTTTTTGTTTATCTAATAAAAGGTGTATATTCGTCATTGCTTACAAATTAGCGAAAGTTTTTAATAGTGAAAGAATTAAATGTGTTAGGGGAGTAGGGGTGATCTCTAGTTATAGAATTCCATCACTCACAAGCACCCAATCAAGTTCCGCCATGTCATCAACCATTTTTCCATCACTCACAAGCTTTTTTGGTGGCAATGATCATCACTCACAACACCCAACAATAAACCCCACACCCCCTCACATCCATTTATCACGCTAACCCCATAACGCGTTGATTTTATCACGGAACTGGTCCTATCACTCGTGAATGCTTTGGTGGCGGTGGAAGTTTTCTTTTTTCCACGCGTTATTTTTTGCTATCATGGTGCTATAACTTGCCACCCCCACCGCCCTTATAAATGTGTAAAAAATAGACCACATATATATATATATATACACACACTTATTCGAAAGAATTAACTAAAAACGAAGCATGCCTAAATAACTAATAAATTATGTGCAAAATGTTCGATTTCGCTTTACGACCAAACGGGACGATGAAGAGATTACATACTTGACTTTCTTTTATTTTTAAAAAAATGTCACTTTTAGAATATATATACCCGATTTCAATATGAACTCGGTTTAGTTTTTTGGTTTTGTTATTCAAAACCCATACTAGCCCATTTGACTTAGGCAGGGCGGAGCACCCTAGCGGATATGGCTTGAGGGTTCGAATCCGCACGGTAACAACACCACCACCCCTTAGGGTAGCTCATGCAGTCATGCGGATTCAATGTTCGGGTTATATTTGCCGCACCAGAAAGAAGAAAGGTGACGTCAATGGTGACTGTTTGATGTTTAAAAAAAATCATTTTTTAAACCTTTATGTATAATCCATTTCACTCCCATTTTGAACCATACTCATTTTACTCCAACTTACTCTCATTTTAGCTATGCATTCGGAAAAAAAAAAAAACCCATTAATGGCGGTTCAAGCAAAAAATCCCGGGGTGCCGGTTCGAGCAAACGAGGTGGCGGTTCAAGCCGAGGTGACATTTTTGGTGGTAACGTTTATAGACCACACCAACCCACGCAACTTCTTCCAACGCAACGCAACTCAACACCATCAACCTAGTAATTTTTATGGCCAACAACCTAATTTTTTTTTACAACCTATGGTCCCACCCGCTCGGCTCGATTTCTCTCAAGAAGCTATGTATAACTTTGAGCCGTTTGGATGAATAGGAGCCCCTCTCATTGGTCCCCCCCCCCCTCCCCGGAAAATGTGGATCGGGAACCCCTACTTCATTATCAAGACGATGAATCAATGATGATGAAGAATATGTGCAAGAAACTCAATTCGATGCAAACTTGGATTAAATGAATGTAACACCTCGAAATTTTTGCGTCCAATAATGTATTGACACGTGTCATAAGTTTACACGTGGTATTAAATATTAAATAAGGACTAATGTTGACAAACATTGAAAGTATGTGAATTCGAGGGTTTAAAATGTCAACAAGGGATAAATATACTGTGCAGTAACCCTAAATGATGCTCGTACCTTCAAACGAACAAATCATGGATCGTACGGAACGAAATATGGAAGAAAATGAGAGATTAAAAACTACAGGTGTTTAATGTGTCAACATGTTTAAGTTATACCTCTGAGTGACCCTTTAATGAACCCGAGACTTTGTAAGAGTAAGTTACGCTCACTAGAATGTACGATATAAATTTCGCAAGGTTCCGTTTTAAAACGAGAAAGTTATGATCAAATTCGTATGAGAGGGGTTAAAAGCGTCAACTTTGAAAGTTAGGACTTTTCGGGTAGTAATAATTTAACCGAGGACTTAACGGCGTGGGTAAAAGTTACGGGGCCCTTATACGTAATTTATCGAGACCCAAAACGCAAAGTTACCCCTTCGAAACGCCAAAGGCCAGTGCAATAATTAAAAAGATTTGAAAAATCTTACTTTTAGGTCTTAGGCGGGCCGCGTAAATATAATTGGTCTAAGCTTGTTTGATCCGACCATTTACTGTTTTGACCCGGTTCGGAACCGAAAGTCGTAAAACTTTGACTTTTGCTTTGACTTCAGTTCTGACTCGTTATGGTATGATTTAGATATGCCTTAGGACTCTCTTAGGACCATGTTACATGATGGTATAAACCTCTGTGACCGGTTCGTTGTTTGTCCGAGTCTTTCACACATTTCCGTTAAAAGCTCAAAAGTTGACCATAACGCCCTTTTCACTTTAAAACAAGAACTTTGGATATGTGAAAGGACAATAACCTTAGTTACTGATTTCTAAGCATGTCCCTAAAATTTCACGTCAATCCGAGGTCTAGAATAGGAGTTATGCTAAATAGCGCAATTACGGAAACTTTAGTAATTAAACTGCGCAATTAGAATAAAGCCTATCTAAACCCAAATTTCAACACCAAACCTTTTGCACACTGATGTAAAATAATATTTTGAGATTTTTAAAGATTTTTAATTATTTTTAACCTGCGGTTATGGCATCGATTCGGTAATTACCGAATATACCCTTTTCGGACATAACTTGAGTTCTACATGGTATTTTGACCCGATTCCAGTTACTACTGATTTTAAATAATAAATAGAGTATTTTGGACTTTTTAAACTGTTTGGAAAACTCAGATTTCCTGTAGAACTCGGAAATCTCTTTTATAATCTTTAAAAAGACCGAAATACCCCTACGGGGCGTATTTTGGGATTAAACTCATTATGGGCATAATGGAAGGTATCCTACTTATACCACAACCTCTTTAGAGAATATTAACTTAGGAAACCTGTGTAGGACTCCTACGGTTACCCGCTACGCCTTTTACGCGTACGGTTCGGTTTATGTAACTAGTTTACATAAACTAGCCGAAACGGGTCAAATCTTATCGTTTTTACTTCAAAATCCCGAGTGTGGTTATATTACCCATATAAAACAATTCTTCAAACTTGTTGGGTCCAAACCACATTCCATTCCCGGTTTTCGCCTTTCACGCGATTAAACCGTATTTATCCTTTGAAACTGACCGGTCTAAGCTAGGGCTAAATTAAAGACCCGTTTGGATTCTAATAGGTTGTTATAAACCTTCGTTCCAGAATAGGAGACCAGTAAAAGATACTTGCATTTGTTTGTTGAGGTTATTACTTGCTCAGGTAAATACTTTTAACTTATTTTCCGTTATGCGGGCTTGGGTTACGGTATATAAAAATACCGCTTGGTCGGGCAATTGACCCCAACTTATTAGTAGTTGGGTATTATCAATGTGACCCGTTTAAAAATTTGTTTTGTTGGCTTTACGCCTTTGGGAGCTTAATGACTATGTCCCGGATATCCTTGGCATCATTTTACGAAATGACCACGACCTCGACACGCGGGTGTAGGCGTACAGCCGACAATGTGTCTATATTTATAAAGGTAGAACCGTTGGTTTTCCCGCCACGGCTTTATGCTTTGTGGTGTGTCTATTAACCTTAAACCCGGCACGACCCGGGCGACCGAACGCATAGTGAACATGTAATTATTTTACAAGATTAAATTTGATTAATTATCCCAAGTTATAAAGAGTTTGTGCCTTGTGCATTCAAATCAATTTTATTAAACATTTTTACAAAAGTGTCGGTTGAATGTATTTACCAGTGTAAACTGACGTATTTTCCCCAAAAAGATTAAATGCAGGTTCTACACGAAATAGGCTGGCCACTCCTTAGCATCGTTAGAGTCTCGCAAGCTTGGGATGCCACTATCTGTTGAACAATATTTCTATTTTCATTTTGATTCCCTGTGGATTTATTTCGACTACTTGTGATACTTGGATACTACATTCGATAGTTGAAATATATCTATCTTTATGTTTCCGTTGTGCATTTAAATATCGTGTGGTTTTACTATATTGTTGCCAACTACGTCACGGTAATCCCCCACCGGGCCCACCGGTGAAACACGTGGAAATCGGGGTGTGACAGGTTGGTATCAGAGCCAACGTTGAGCGAATTAAACAATATCCTTATGTGTTTAATCTCAATGACACAATTGCACATACTTGAGTCTAGACAAGAACATAGGACAAATTCGAATTGTTGTTCTAGTTTGTCTTTTATTGTTTATTGTGATTTAAAAATTTGTTAAGCAGGAAATATGCCACCAGCAATTAGAAGAGGAGGAAGAGGCAAAGGGCCGATCACTACTCACAATGATCACGAGGCCGGACCTTCACATATGCGAGCTCCTTCCAGCAGAAGGAGTGAAGAACCTCAGAGGCGTAGAAGAAACCTCTTTGAGCCCGCAAGACGGTCTACCTCACACATTCGACACCTTCATACCGTCATTCTTTTGGACCAAATTCGGAGAACGAGCCCAGTAACCCTCAACCTTCGTTTATACCTCTCCAGCGTTCTGTTTCGCACCGTTCCTATGGTGATCCCACTCCTTTCTTCTAAGGCCAGTTCAACCCGGCTGATTATGTCCAAGAACCAATAGGTTATAACCCTTTAGGACCCGAAGACCATTTCTCCGAAGATAATGCGGTAGATATGGACGAGGACACGGATCCCATCGAACCTGCAAGGTACTCCCAACCATCCTATCGAGATCTCTGATGGGTCATCCTTTCATGGAACACCCTATCAAGGTCCCGACAGTTACCAGGCGAGGTTTAACCAGTGCGAGTGGTACTTTACACCCTCTCACCATTCATCACCTCACCAACAGCAGCAGCAGCAACAGGATCCTTCCGAGGACTCGCGTTTCGTGGCAGTTACGCCACCGCCTCCACCGCCACCAGTTCAACAGGCACCTCCAGATCCGCCAAGGCGTAGGAGATCAGGCGCGCGGATGACCACCCGAGGAGGGGAATTTCACTTTAGCACCCCTCGCCACTCGAGTGCAAGTCATTTTCCGCCATTGCCTGAAGAACCCCAGATGGGTGAACCTTCGAGCCACCCTGCAGAGGTGAATTATGCACCAGTTGCACCACCTCCACCACCATTCGGCTATGATAACCCGATACAAGCATACGCCGGATCCATGGCATATAACCCGTTTGAGTTGCCGACTCACACTTACTATAATTATGCTGACGCCGACCCATATTTGGTAGCGGCCAATTACAACGCCCTCCATCCCGAAGGACCTTATGGAAATCCTTGGGGATTAGGATACGCAGCTCATGGGTATCTAGCACCTACTAGACCTCCGGTTCAACAACCGTCGCAGCAGCTGATGTGTGTAAAATGCAACATATAAATCACATCAATTAAGGCATAAAACTAACCCTTTTTAAGTACTAATGTTGGAAAAAGAGTGTTTTTGTCTTCCTTTTGTATTTTCAGGATGAAATGAGCTCAAAATCACAAAAGAAGCAAAAAGACAACTAATTCTAGCATAAATACAAGAAAAGGAACAAAAGTAGACTGCCCGGACCCTCAACGGCACCTCCCAAGGCAAAGAAGAGAAAACAGAGACTGAACACGCCCCGTGTCCAGCGAACACGGGGGCGTGCCCAGGAAGCAGCAGAAAAGACAAACCAGTAGAAGCTTCCATTGCCCACCACGGGGCCGTGTCCAGCGGGCACGGGGGCGTGGTGAAAGTACAGCAGGCGCATTAATTGTAATTGCGAATTACAATTAATGAAGAGAGAGAATGTCAGACGGGCACGGGGGCGTGTCCAGCGGACACGGGGCCGTGCCTAGCCTTCTGTTCAGCCTATAAATAGGGGTGCTTGGTTTCATTCCATTTCATCCCTTGGCACACCACCTCTCTCACACTTCATCCACCACCCACCACCACCATAACACCATCATCCATCACCATCATCCATTGTCCATCGTAGAGTGTGTGAGTCGTCTCGGGATCCAAGATTGATCGTAAGAGTTCTTGACAATCAAGGCCATGTTTGCCTAAGTCTCTTACATCACTTGGTGAAGACAAGTGTTTAGTATAATACTTTTTATTTTTAATCTTTTGCACTTTTTATTTGGTTTTGTATTAATGACTTTAATAACTAGTTACTTATGTTGAAGGAGATCTTTCCTTATCGTTTGTCCGTGGTGTCTTGGCGTTATTTTACTGTCTATATAAAATAAAAGATTTTCACCATTCATATCTCCACGGTCTATATGGAGGTATGTTGGCTACCTGGTCGGGGGTTAAGGGAACGGTTTGGTAAGGGTCTTGCCCTTGTTCAGCGTTTAGAGGTCCTGCTTGGGACCTGGGTCAAATTTAGTAGGATCTCCTTCAATACCCATAGGTATTGGATGGCGGGGATCCAAACTCTTTGACCCCCTCATAAGTTAACTACTATTAATACTATAACCCGGCTATTTAGGACTGTATCCCTGCTGACTCAGACTACTTAGCCGAGGGTAACGTCACCGCCAAAAGCGGGGCCTACCACAATCTGCATTAATAACTTAATTCATTATCTTTAGATAATCCGACCCTTTAGGATTGTATCCTTGCTGACTCAAACTACTGGGTTATACTAATACACGTGTCGGATCCAAGTGATTCATCTTGTCTATCTGTTTTTATTTTATTTTATTTTTCAGCATTTAGTTAGTTTTTATTTTTCTTAGTTTAAAACATTTTTCTCACTTTTTGATTTGGTTAGACGTTCAGGATAAACCGGTATTAAAAGCTCTTGTGTCCTTGGACGACCTCGGTATCTTACCAACACTATACTACGTCCACGATGGGTGCACTTGCCCATATGTGTGTTTAGTGTTAGTAAATATCGTGTTTTATAAATTTAAAACTTGGCTAAAAGTGTAATAAGGGGCTTAAATATACATCTAAAATATATTACACTACACACGCATCAAGTTTTTGGCGCCGCTGCCGGGGACACAAGGATTTTAAGAAAGTTAGGAATCAACGGCCTAATCATATTTTTATTTTTCTTTAATTTTTTTAGGATTTTTTCTTAGATTTTCAGCTTCTGCAGAGTTCAGCACGGGGCCGTGCCTGGTCGGACACGGGCCGTGCCCAGCATCGTTACTGGCAGTTTTTGTTTTCCAAGTTACAGAAGGCTGACCACGGGGCCATGCCGGTGCAACACGGTGCCGTGTCCAACTTCCAGTAACTGGGATCTGGAAAACAATCACTGAAATTCCAACCACGGGCCGTGTTCACTCAACACGGGGCCGTGGTGAACCTTCTGACCAACATTCTTTTCTGTTTTTATTGCAGGACTTGGAACCCGACGCCAACCTCACGTAGTGTATGAGCTCCAGTTCCAATAAAGACATAAAAGAACCACTAGAAGAACCCGAACGCTTTCTCAGAAAAAGGTTAAAAGCCAAAAACCAAGAGAAGGTTTCGGGTGATCCACCTCCAATGGCGGACCAACGTACCCTTATGGATTATCTACGACCCACCGTAGGTAATCTAGGCGCCGCTATCAATGCTCCGAATGTCGAAGCCAATAACTTCGAACATCGGCCGCATTTGATACAAATGCTCCAAAACTCCGCAACCTTCCACGGGCTTGCGGACGAGGATCCCCATCTACATATAACTAATTTCTTGGAAATATGTGATACCTTTCGGATCAATGGAGCATCAAACGACGCCATCCGCCTCCGTATGTTTCCCTTCTCACTAAAATACCGAGCGAAAGCTTGGCTCAACACCCTCCCAGCTGGATCGGTAAACACCTGGGATGAACTAGCCCAAAAATTTCTATATAAGTATTTCCCTCCTTCTAAAACTGCTAAGTTAATGGCTGAAATTAATACATATTCACAAGAGGACGGGGAATCCTTATATGAAACTTGGGAAAGGTTCAAGGAGCTATTACGCAAGTGTCCCCATCACGGCCTCGCAATATGGCAACAAGTATCCACTTTCTATAATGGATTGTTGCCACACACTAGGCAGACACTTGATTCTAGCTCCGGGGGACTTTTAGGTAATCGACGCCCACACGAAATATATAATCAAATTGAGGAAATTGCTCAAACCAATTTTCAATGGCACACCCCCGGGGAAATAAGTCTATCGCCCAGGGCGCCCATAAGGTCGATGAAAGCACTTCTTTACAAGCCCAAATCGAGGCTCTTTCTTCAAAGATAAAAAAAATTGGAAATGACAAAAACAGTCTCGGTTATGGCTTGTGAAGGGTGTGGTGGGTCACATGAAAATTGGAGTTGCATGAAAGAAACAGACGATCAACAAGAAATGGTAAACTACATTGATAATAGACCTAGGCCGTCGGGTCCCCCAACGGGAACTTACAACCAAGGATGGCGAAACCACCCAAACCTTGGTTGGAGGGAACCCGGCAATAGTAGTAACCAACAAACCCAACGAACAAACTTTCAGCAACCAAGAAATGAGTCACAAAATTTCACTCAACAACAAGGTGGACGAGAAAGGCTCGAAGATACTATATCTCGCCTCGTCTCTGACACTGATAAGAAAAACTCGGAAAGATTTCTACAATTAGAATCTAATTTTAGAAATCAACAAGCTAGCATTCAAAACATAGAAAAACAATTAAATCAAATAGCTCAAAACTTTTCCGAGAGACCACAAGGCGCATTACCCAGCAATACCGAAACAAACCCAAAGGCGCAAGTTCACCTCATCACACTACGAAACCGCACCGTAGGGCCTGCAGAAGTGCCACCGCCAACGGAAGAAACAGTACCGAGACCTCTGCAGGAGAAGAACTCTCCTCCACCACCAGAGCCGACCAAGGCTCCGCGAGTTCCGTACCCCGGTAGGTTAATTCGTCAAAAGACAAATGAGCAATTCGCAAAATTCGAAAGTCTGTTAAAACAATTGCACGTCAATATTCCTTTTATCGAAGTCCTAACCCAAATGCCCAAATACTCTAAATTCATGAGGGACTTCCTTACGCATAAGAGGAAAATCGAAAATTTGCAATTAGTTAATTTAGGCGAAGAGTGCTCTGCCCTCGTGCTCAATAAACTTCCCCAAAAGAAAATCGATCCCGGAAGCTTCACGATTCCATGCTCAATAGGGGAATCGCCCGTTCGCAATGCCTTAGCCGACCTAGGAGCTAGCATTAACCTCATGCCCTCGTCAATGTTCAAAAGGCTCGGCTTAGGAACCACGAGCCCTACAAAAATGAGCATACAACTCGCTGATCGATCCGTCAAATTCCCACAAGGTGTCATCGAGAATGTCTTGGTAAAGGTAAGCAGATTCGTTTATCCAGCTGACTTTGTCATACTCGATATGGAGGAAGACACCGAGGTCCCCCTTATACTAGGGAGACCCTTCCTTGCCACAGCCCAAGCAGTGGTGGATATGAATGACGGGACACTCACCTTGAGGTATGGGGATGATGAAGTAAAATTCGGAGTTGGGAAGAGAATAGAAGATGACGACCCGGTCAATTACATGAAGGTTATTGATTCGAGCTTGGATGCTGCTCTCCGACGGTGTAACATGGGACGCCAAGCATCCCACTCAGAAAATATATAACCTCGAATCGGGTCTAGCCAAGGACCCTTATAAACGTGGCGCACCACGGAGGCATTCCGCGGAACTATCCTTAGTTTAGTTTAATCTTTTAGTCTTATTTTGCAGAATAAAACACACTCATGGTGGTAATGGATGAAAAAGGGAACGAGAAAAATGGAACCATGCACAAAGAACAGAGCAACCCGACACAAATCTCCATCACAGAAGGCTCAACACGGGCCGTGCCCAACCAACACGGCCCCGTGCTGAGCCACCTGCAGGAAAACACCTAGTTCAGGTAACTGGACACGGGCCATGTTCAGCGGACACGCCCCCGTGTCCAGGCTTCTGTTTCAATTCTCTAATTTTTTTGTTACTGGCACTTGACCACGGGGCCGTGCCCGGTCACCACGGGGCCGTGTCCAGGATGCCAGTAACATAAATCTTTGCTTTTTAACTTACTTTTACACATCCTAATCGACCAAAAACCTTATTTTTGGACACATTGAGGACAATGTGTAATTTAAGTATGGGGGGATGCTAAAACCTTGAATTTTGCAAATCCTAAACACAAGCCTTACACAAAACTCTATTGGAACCGCTAAACACCCCAAATTTTTTTCAAAAACTTTTTCATTTTTTTTATTTTTATTTACTTGTCTTAGTTTAAGTTGGGAATAACAAGTTCTAAAAAGGTTATATATTTACAAGTTTACAACCGATAGCGTCGTGATAACAAAGAACCAACATAAGAAAATTATGAAACGGCATAACAAGTCTAGTTAAAAATTCGATTATATATACTTGATCACATTAAAAACCCATTCCCACAAAAGTGAGTTTTGAGCCTTTATTGATCATAAAAATATACATATTTAGACTAAATGCTCATTTTTCGTTTCTTGTGTGAATAGCCGCTTGGTTCTTACAAATCTAGAACTTGCCACAACAATACATTCCCGGTCCTTACCAACTTAAACCCAAGTAAGTAAATGATGGAGGCATTAGGACTAACCATTTTTCTTTCAAAACCATTATTTTTTAATTTTTTTTTATCACCTACCTAAAATCCCCCTAGATAGCCCCTTTGAGCCTAAACCTTTCATTTCATTACCCCAAAACCCTTTTTACCCACCAAAAACCATTTTTATTTTTCACCCTTTATTTTAGTAACAAGCTCGGTTCTTCGTAAACTCGCCTTTTTTGTGATGAAAAAAAAACAACAATGATGAAGTCAAAAACAAACAAAAGCTATATAAAAGCTTTTTTGGAGAAATACTTCAAAATAAAAAGTCGCTAAAGACAAGGTATTTTACGAAAACCGACGTTTTTTACGATTTTTCGCCCTTTTTACTAACCACTAACCCAACCACCCACCTTTAACCCAAGCCTAACCCTTCACCCCAAAAGTCCTCTTGATATTTACAAAGGTAAAAAGTTAAAAAGGAGGAGGATTGATTGCTTGGCAAGCCTATGGAAGGCGTAAGTTCCATGCCGCTCTCGAGTGATTCACTTAAAAAATACACCTTCGGCCGAGTGTTGAGTGATCCCCCGTGAGGTATGTGAACTTGTATATAAATGGAATTTTAATAAGGCATGCTATGCCCAAATAAGTAATTTATCTTATGAAACGTTCAAAATAAATCATAACGAATAGGATTGTAAATAAATAAAAATAAAACTTACAAAGACCTTGGATTCCCGACACTCTAGGACAAGCTAAAAACTTTCTCTTCTACCTATTCCATTTGGGAGTGTAAGCCACATTTAAAGAGTTTTGCTTGAGGACAAGCAAAAGTTCAAGTGTGGGGGTATTTGATGTGTGTAAAATGCAACATATAAATCACATCAATTAAGGCATAAAACTAACCATTTTTAAGTACTAATGTTGGAAAAAGAGTGTTTTTGTCTTCCTTTTGTATTTTCAGGATGAAATGAGCTCAAAATCACAAAAGAAGCAAAAAGACAACTAATTCTAGCATAAATACAAGAAAAGGAACAAAAGTAGACTGCCCGGACCCTCAACGGCACCTCCCAAGGCAAAGAAGAGAAAACAGAGACTGAACACGCCCCGTGTCCAGCGAACACGGGGGCGTGCCCAGGAAGCAGCAGAAAAGACAAACCAGTAGAAGCTTCCATTGCCCACCACGGGGCCGTGTCCAGCGGGCACGGGGGCGTGGTGAAAGTACAGCAGGCGCATTAATTGTAATTGCGAATTACAATTAATGAAGAGAGAGAATGTCAGACGGGCAAGGGGGCGTGTCCAGCGGACACGGGGCCGTGCCCAGCCTTCTGTTCAGCCTATAAATAGGGGTGCTTGGTTTCATTCCATTTCATCCCTTGGCAGACCACCTCTCTCACACTTCATCCACCACCCACCACCACCATAAAACCATCATCCATCACCATCATCCATTGTCCATCGTAGAGTGTGTGAGTCGTCTCGGGATCCAAGATTGATCGTAAGAGTTCTTGACAATCAAGGCCATGTTTGCCTAAGTCTCTTACATCACTTGGTGAAGACAAGTGTTTAGTATAATACTTTTTATTTTTAATCTTTTGCACTTTTTATTTGGTTTTGTATTAAAGACTTTAATAACTAGTTACTTATGTTGAAGGTGATCTTTCCTTATCGTTTGTCCGTGGTGTCTTGGCGTTATTTTACTGTCTATATAAAATAAAAGATTTTCACCATTCATATCTCCACGGTCTATATGGAGGTATGTTGGCTACCTGGTCGGGGGTTAAGGGAACGGTTTGGTAAGGGTCTTGCCCTTCTTCAGCGTTTAGAGGTCCTGCTTGGGACCTGGGTCAAATTTAGTAGGATCTCCTTCAATACCCAGAGGTATTGGATGGAGGGGATCCAAACTCTTTGACCCCCTCATAAGTTAACTACTATTAATACTATAACCCGGCTATTTAGGACTGTATCCCTGCTGACTCAGACTACTTAGCCGAGGGTAACGTCACCGCCAAAAGCGGGGCCTACCACAATTTGCATTAATAACTTAATTCATTATCTTTCAATAATCCGACCCTTTAGGATTGTATCCTTGCTGACTCAAACTACTGGGTTGAGGGTAACGTCGCCTTCAAAAGAGGGGCCTACTACAATAACTAAGATAATCTCTTAAACAAGTACAAAAGTGCGAAAATAATCAAAGGTTATACTAATACACGTGTCGGATCCAAGTGATTCATCTTGTCTATCTGTTTTTATTTTATTTTATTTTTCAGCATTTAGTTAGTTTTTATTTTTCTTAGTTTAAAACATTTTTCTCACTTTTTGATTTGGTTAGACGTTGAGGATAAACCGGTATTAAAAGCTCTTGTGTCCTTGGACGACCTCGGTATCTTACCAACACTATACTACGTCCACGATGGGTGCACTTGCCCATATGTGTGTTTAGTGTTAGTAAATATCGTGTTTTATAAATTTAAAACTTGGCTAAAAGTGTAAAAAGGGGCTTAAATATACATCTAAAATATATTACACTACACACGCATCAGCAGCCACGTTTTTCCCCACCGGAGCAGGAAGAAATCCTTCACCGTTTAAATAGGGTAGAACGAGACTTTGAGCAAGAACGTAAGAACAATCGTGGAGTCCTTAAAGGCCTAGCAAACCTGCTAAAGGGGAAGAAGAAGCGAGATCATTAGTCTTTATATGTTCTATTGTATTTCCTATTTTAATCAAGTCCCTGTGTGGACATCTATTTGTTTTAGTCCCTGCGTTGACATTTATTGTGTTTAGTCCCTGCGTGGACAATTGCCTTTCAGTCCCTGCGTGGACTTATCTTTTGTCCCTGTGCGGACATCTATCCTTGTATTTGGTCCCCGCGTGGACTTGTTTTCTGTGAACCTCTGCGTAGGTATTTTGTCTATTTGAAAGTCCCGTTTAGGGCAGTGTGTAATCATTATTATGATTAATGGAATGATAAGTTTATAAATTTCATTTTTGTCATTTTAATACATTATTATATGAAATTAAAAATCATTCCTTTTAATTAAGTCTACCTAGATAAAGAATCTTAATGGTGAGACCTAGCCTGGTGTCATTATAAGACCCGGCCAGATGGTGAGACCTGAGTAAAAGATTCAGATTCCTGTTAACCTCTGTAAACATGTTAACATTCTTGGCAAATGTGATTCGTTAAAATCACACGCGTCATTCTTATAAGAATCTTTCGGAGGATTCCAAAACCTAAGTTAATGATTTATTAATCATGGGTTAAATCATCCATTAGTGATGTAGTGCCTACGGGCCATACTTATTGTCATATAAGACAAAAGACAGTTGTAGTCTATGACTCCCTGTCAGAAAAGGTAAAAGAACTATGGTTCAAACCTTCATGCCTTGATTCTCTGAAATCCTGGCTTATATTATAAAACGTCCTTGTGACTAGGCTTTTGTGCCACTAACAATATTGTTTGTAATTAGGATAAGTTATATTCAAATCCTAAATGGAAGTGACTAACAAATTAACCAAATATGGTCTATGTTTACCATGGTTAATGAATTGCCATAAAAGACAATTCCATAATAAACTCCTAAATAGAATTCTGTCATATTCCTTGTAGCAGATCAAGATCTCGATGGCTGACCCAAATGGAGTTAATAGCCAATCAAAGGAGGATGAAAATGATAACGCCCAAATTCATATAACGGGCGCTGAATTGAAAGCTTTAGTAGACGATGCTGT
Organism: Helianthus annuus; assembly: GCF_002127325.2. Lineage (NCBI taxonomy): Eukaryota > Viridiplantae > Streptophyta > Magnoliopsida > Asterales > Asteraceae > Helianthus > Helianthus annuus. Next base: position 132,631,170 of record NC_035447.2, read on the forward strand.
GAAGACGGCCTTAGATCGGCAGTACGAAGAATATAGCGAGTCTCGAAGCACGACCCGATCTGCACCACACTCTAAACCAAAAACCCATTCTGAACCTCACAGCAAACCACCCTCGACCCAGCCTAAACCTAAGAAGGATGACGATCGACACTCATCAAATGAGAATAGTGTCCATCCTAAGAAGATAGTGGTCGATGATGCACCTCGTGCCAGGGGTTGCACGTATAAGTATTTCATTTCTTGCAAACCCCGAGATTTCACTGGGGAAAAGGGCGCTGTGGATTGCATGACCTGGCTGGACGAAATGGACACAGTTGTGGACATTAGTGGTTGTGCTGAGAGGGATGTGGTGAAGTTTGTATCCCAGTCATTTAAGGGTGAAGCCCTAGCATGGTGGAGATCATTGGTTCAAGCCTCTGGGAAGGTTGCTTTGTATAGCATGTCGTGGGAGGAATTTATTGCTCTCATCAAAGAAAACTACTGCCCTCAGCATGAGGTTGAGAAGATAAAATCTGATTTCTTATCATTGGTCATGAAGAACCTGGATTGCCAGGCATATCTCACTAGTTTCAACACCCTGTCAAGATTGGTTCCGTACCTTGTGACCTTGGAACCCAAACGGATCGCGCGTTTCATTGGGGGTTTGGCCCCAGAGATAAAAGCTAGCGTAAAGGCTTCTAGGCCTGCTACATTTAGATCCGTGACATATATATCTCTGTCTCTTACGCTGGATGCAGTAAGACAGAGATCTCTGAGAAATGCTGACACTGAGAAGAGGAAACGTGAAGATGATGATTCACGTAGGTCAAGCAAGAAGCATCGGGGGAATCGTGACCACAAGAAGGGATCGGAGACCAAGAAGAATGACCGACAGTCGGGCGATAGGCCCAAGTGCAATGTTTGTAAGAAGCACCATTTCGGAAGGTGCAGGTATGAACAGAAATCCCAGCCGAAAGCATGTGGGATTTGCAAGTCCTCTGAGCATAGGACTCTTGAGTGCAAGAAACTCAAGGATGCGACTTGTTACAGTTGCAACGAAAAAGGGCACATCAAGACTAACTGCCCGAAGATAGTGAAGAAGGCTGAAGAAGGGAAAAAGACCAATGCGAGGGTCTTTCAGATGAATGTTCAAGAGGCTATCCAGAACGACAACGTCATAACCGGTACGTTTCTTATCAATGATGTATTCGCAAGAGTGTTATTTGATTCAGGAGCAGAGAAATCCTTTGTGGATGATAAATTTTGTGAGTTGTTAAAATTGCTTGTTAAAACCTTGAATGTGAAATATGAAGTAGAACTAGCTGATGGGACTATGGGAACAGTCTCAACTGTTTTAGATGGATGTGTTATATCCATTAGGAATCACTCATTTCCTTTATCCTTGTTACCCTTTAAACTTGATGGTTTCGACGTAGTGTTGTGTATAGATTGGTTATCGCATAACCAAGCCCAAATTGTGTGCAACAAGAAACAAGTGGTAATCAAGACTCCGTCTAGAGAACCACTTACCATTCAGGGAGATACTCGACATGGATTGCCTGCACAAGTATCTATGCTAAAAGCATCCAGATGTTTGAAGAAAGGATGTGTCATTTATACAGCACAGGTGACTTTCGGGGAGGAAAAACCCAAGATTGAAGACATCCCAGTCATCTCTGACTATCCTGAAGTTTTCCCGGAAGAACTGCCTGGTTTGCCACCAGATAGGCAAGTGGAATTCAGTATCGACATCATTCCAGGAGCAGCGCCTATTGCAAGAGCACCGCATAGATTGGCGCCGACTAAAATGAAAGAATTGAGGACACAGCTAGATGATCTGCTAGCCAAAGGTTTTGTTAGACCAAGTTCATCTCCTTGGGGAGCACCAATCCTGTTCGTCAAGAAGAAAGATGGTTCGATGTGTCTATGCATCGATTACCGTGAGCTGAATAAAGTTACAATCAAGAATAGGTATCCTTTACCCAGGATCGACGATCTGTTCGATCAGTTGCAAGGAGCAAGCTACTTTTCCAAGATTGATCTAAGGTCAGGCTACCACCAATTGAAGGTTAAAGACGATGATGTGCACAAGACTGCATTTAGGACTCGCTATGGTCATTTCGAGTTCCTAGTGATGCCTTTTGGGCTCACTAATGCACCTGCCGCATTCATGGATCTCATGAATCGCGTCTGCAAGCCGTATTTGGATAAATTTGTCATTGTCTTCATCGATGACATCCTCATCTACTCCAAGAGTCAAGCTGACCACGTAAAGCTTCATCAAGAAAAGCTTTACGCCAAATTCTCTAAATGCGAATTTTGGCTACGAGAAGTCCAATTCCTTGGACATGTAGTCAGTGAGCGTGGTATCTAAGTGGATCCCGCCAAAGTTGAAGCCGTCATGAATTGGCAGGAGCCGAAGACGCCTACGGAGATTCGCAGTTTCCTAGGTCTAGCAGGATACTACAGACGCTTCATCGAGAATTTCTCAAGGATTGCTGCACCCCTAACTTCTTTAACTAGAAAGAATATAAAGTTTAATTGGGGTCCTAAGCATCAAGAAGCTTTTGATATCCTCAAACAAAAGCTAAGCAATGCTCCAGTGTTGACATTGCTGGACGGAATCTTAGAATTTGTCGTATATTGTGATGCATCGCACACCGGTATGGGTTGTGTGATTATGCAGAAGGGCAAGGTGATTGCCTATGCTTCGCGACAATTAAAGGTGCATGAAAAGAATTACACCACCCATGACTTGGAGTTGGGTGTCGTTGTATTTGTACTAAAACTATGGAGGCATTACTTGTATGGCATTAAATTTGTGATCTATTCTGATCACAAAAGCCTTCAGCACCTGTTCAATCAGAAAGATTTGAATATGAGGCAGCGACGTTGGATGGAAACTCTGAACGATTATGACTGTGAAATAAGACACCATCCAGGCAAGGCCAACGTAGTCGCAGATGCCTTGAGCAGAAAAGAAAGAGTGAAACCAATAAGGATCAATGCCAAGAGCATTGAAATCAAGAACAGTCTGAATGAGAGATTGTTAGCTGCACAGAAAGAAGCTGTGTCAGAAGCTAACTATCCTAACGAAAAGCTAGGAGTAACTGAAGAACAGTTATCCTATGGCAAAGACGGAATTCTGAGATTGAATGGAAGGATATGGGTTCCTGTTTATGGAGGTCTTCGTGACGTTATCCTTCAGGAAGCCCATAGTTCCTGATATTCCGTTCATCCTGGAGCTGATAAAATGTACCAGGACTTGAAGGCAAACTTTTGGTGGATAGGCTTGAAGAAGTCTATAGCCACCTACGAAGCAAAGTGTTTGACTTGTGCGCAAGTAAAAGCTGAACATCAAAAGTCGCCAGGCTTGCTGCAACAGCCTGAACTTCCCGAGTGGAAATGGGAAATGGTGACGATGGATTTCATCACCAAGTTGCCAAAGACAAAGAAGGGAAACGATACAATATGGGTAATAGTTGATAGACTGACCAAGTCAGCACATTTCCTACCCATAAAGGAGACTCATAGCTCCGATATACTAGCCCAGTTGTTTGTAGATAAGATTATAGCCCTTCATGGCGTGCCTGTGTCTATCATCTCTGATAGAGATACCAGATACACGTCACACTTTTGGAAAAGTTTCCAACAATCTTTTGGCACACGTTTGAATTTCAGTATGGCTTACCACCCTCAGACAGATGGTCAGAGTGAGCGTACAATCCAATCGTTGGAAGACATGCTTCGTGCATGCGCGATCGACTTAGGTGGTAGTTGGGATAACCACCTACCATTGGTCGAGTTCTCCTATAACAACAGCTACCATACGATATTAAGGCTGCACCTTTTGAAGCCCTATATGGTAGAAAGTGTAGAACGCTCGTTTGTTGGGCAGAAGTTGGAGATGTCCAGATGACAGGACCTGATATAATATTTGAAACAACGGACAAGATTGTCCAAATTCGCGATCGATTGAAAGCTGCCCGAGACAGGCAGAAAAGCTACGCAGATTTGAAGCGTAAGCCTTTCAATTTCGAAGTAGGCGACAAAGTATTGCTTAAGGTATCGCCCTGGAAAGGGGTGATGCGATTTGGTAAGAAAGGCAAATTAAGCCCGAGATATATTGGACCCTTCGAAGTAATTGAACGTGTCGGATCGGTTGCCTACAAATTAAACTTACCGGAGGAGCTCAGTGGTATCCACAATGTGTTTCACATCTGTAACTTGAAGAAGTGTTTCGCTGATGAATCAGTGGTTATACCGCATACAGATGTACACATCGACGAGAGCTTAAAGTTCGTTGAAAAACCTGTGTCGATCAAGGATCGACAGGTTAATAAGCTTCGCAGGAAGTATATACCGATAGTGAAGGTAAAATGGGATGCCCGTAGAGGTCCCGAGTATACGTGGGAGGTAGAGTCCACGATGAAAGAAAAGTACCCTCATTTATTTCAATAAATCTCGAGGTCGAGATTTCTTTTAAGGGGGTGAGGATGTAACACCTCGAAATTTTTGCGTCCAATAATGTATTGACACGTGTCATAAGTTTACACGTGGTATTAAATATTAAATAAGGACTAATGTTGACAAACATTGAAAGTATGTAAATTCAAGGGTTTAAAATGTCAACAAGGGATAAATATACTGTGCAGTAACCCTAAATGATGCTCGTACCTTCAAACGAATAAATCATGGATCGTACGGAACGAAATGTGGAAGAAAGTGAGAGATTACAAACTACAGGTGTTAAATGTGTCAACATGTTTAAGTTATACCTCTGAATGACCCTTTAACGAACCCGAGACTTTGTAACAGTAAGTTACGCTCACTAGAATGTACGATATAAATTTCGCAAGGTTCCGTTTTAAAACGAGAAAGTTATGATCAAATTCGTATGAGAGGGGTTAGAAGCGTCAACTTTGAAAGTTAGGACTTTTCGGGTAGTAATAATTTAACCGAGGACTTAACGGCGCGGGTAAAAGTTACGGGGCCCTTATACGTAATTTATCGAGGCCCAAAATGCAAAGTTACCCCTTCGAAACGCCAAAGACCAGTGCAATAATTAAAAAGATTTGAAAAATCTTACTTTTAGGTCTCAGGCGGGCCGCGTAAATGTAATAAGGGATCTTACGCAGGCCGCGCTGACAGTATAGATATGGGCTCTGATATTGAGATTCAGGCGACCCGCGTAAAGGTTACCTGATCATTAACGCAGGCCGCGTCAGCCTCCCAGATGCAGAAAATTCGGACATAAGCTATGCTGAGTGTTCTAACCGACTTATTGAGCAATAATGAGAGCATGGGCGCCCCCTAAACGTCCCCTAGCACTCAGGGACAGTTGTTGATCATCCAAGAACACTTGTAGGCCTTGTTGTGATGATCTTATGCATCCTAAACTAGTATAAAAGGACCATAAGTAGCAACATTGTTCTTCACACCTTCAACTTCTTTCTTGATCACTTCTGGAGCTCAAGCACTCTCTTTTAGCATCCCTGGTCGTGCATAGGACTCTTGTAAGTATGCTCCACCCTTTCTTGGTTAAATTTTGCTTAGTTATAGCTTAAAAGTCAATCCGTCGTAATTAACGATTGACTTAGCGGTTAATCACAAATGGTCCAGTGATTAGCCGAATCAAAGGTAGTTACATGTTGGTAATCATGTGGGCTTTAAACCCTTAAAAGAGCACCCTCTGATTCCCACTCTAACTAGTCCAAATGTCGAGTCAAACTTGCTTAGAAAAAGTCAATAGAATGCTAACTTTCGATTTTATGCATAATCAGTAATGTAGATGGCGTGTAACCTGTTTTGACACTCATAAAACATGATAATAAGTATTATAATTGGTCTAAGCTTGTTTGATCCGACCATTTACTGTTTTGACCCAGTTCGGAACCGAAAGTCGCAAAACTTTGACTTTTGCTTTGACTTCAGTTCTGACCCGTTATGGTATGATTTAGATATTCCTTAGGACTCTCTTAGGACCAGGTTACATGATGGTATAACCCTCTGTGACCGGTTCGTTGTTTGGCCGAGTCTTTCACACATTTCCGTTAAAAGCTCAAAAGTTGACCATAACACCCTTTTTACTTTAAAACAAGAATTTTGGATATGTGAAAGGACAATAACCTTAGTTACTGATTTCTAAGCATGTCCCTAAAATTTCACGTCAATCCGAGGTCTAGAATAGGAGTTATGCTAAATAGCGCAATTACGGAAACTTTAGTAATTAAACGGCGCAATTAACATAAAGCCTATCTAAACCCAAATTTTGACACCAAACCTTTTACACACTGATGTAAAATAATATTTTGAGATTTTTAAAGATTTTTAATTATTTTTAACCTGTTCATAACCTGCGGTTATGGCATCGATTCGGTAATTACCGAATATACCCTTTTCGGACATAACTTGAGTTCTACATGGTATTTTGACCCGATTCCAGTTGCTACTGATTTTAAATAATAAATAGAGTATTTTGGACTTTTTAAACTGTTCGGAAAACTCAGATTTCCTGTAGAACTCGGAAATCTCTTTTATAATCTTTAAAAAGACCGAAATACCCCTACGGGGCGTTTTTTGGGATTAAACTCATTATGGGCATAATGGAAGGCATCCTACTGATACCACAACCTCTTTAGAGCATATTAACTTAGGAAACATGTGTAGGACTCCTACGGTTACCCGTTACGCCTTTTACGCGTACGGTTCGGTTTATGTAACTAGTTTACATAAACTAGCCGAAACGGATCAAACCTTATCGTTTTTACTTCAAAATCCCGAGTGTGGTTATATTACCCATATAAAACAAGTCTTCAAACTTGTTGGGTCCAAACCACATTCCATTCCCGGTTTTCGCCTTTCACGCGATTAAACCGTATTTATCCTTTGAAACTGACCGGTCTAAGCTAAGGCTAAATTAAAGACCCGTTAGGATTCTAATAGGTTGTTATAAACCTTCATTCCAAAATAGGAGACCAGTAAAAGATACTTGCATTTGTTTGTTGAGGTTATTACTTGCGCAGGTAAATACTTTTAACTTATTTTCCGTTATGCGGGCTTGGGTTACGGTATATAAAAATACCGCTTGGTCGGGCAATTGACCCCAACTCATTAGTAGTTGGGTATTATCAATGTGACCCTTTTAAAATTTTTTTTTGTTGGCTTTACGCCTTTGGGAGCTTAATGACCATGTCCCGGATATCCTTGGCATCATTTTACGAAACGGCCAGGACCTCGACACGCGGGTGTAGGCGTATAGCTGACAATGTGTCTATATTTATAAAGGTATAACCGTTGGTTTTCCCGCCACGACTTTATGCTTTGTGGTGTGTCTATTAACCTTAAACCCGGCACGACCCGGGCGACCGAACGCATAGTGAACATGTAATTCTTTTACAAGATTAAATTCGATTAATTATCCCAAGTTATAAAGAGTTTGTGCCTTGTGCATTCAAATCAATTTTATTAAACATTTTTACAAAAGTGTCGGTTGAATGTATTTACCAGTGTAAACTGACGTACTTTCCCCAAAAAGATTAAATGCAGGTTCTACACGAAATAGGCTGGCCACTCCTTAGCATCGCTAGAGTCTCGCAAGCTTGGGATGCCACGATCTGTTGAACAATATTTCTATTTTCATTTTGATCCCCTGTGGATTTATTTCGACTACTTGTGATACTTGGATATTACATTCGATAGTTGAAATATATCTATCTTTATGCTTTCGCTGTGCATTTAAATATTGTGTGGTTTGACTATATTGTTGCCAACTACGTCACGGTAATCCCCCACCGGGCCCACCGGTAAAACACGTGAAAATCGGGGTGTGACAATGAACGTGACAAGTGATGACTTTATAGAAGAGGACGTGGTTGAAGTTTAAGGGATAAAAAAGGGAAATTCACTAACCGAGCCGACCGGGTGGATTGAACTTCCGATGAAGAAGTATTGTTGGCTAAATCATACGTTCACGTTTCGGCCAACTAGGATAAAAGAAATCAACAAAAAAAAAAAAAAGACTTTGCGGAAAACCATTCTAAAACACTACATAGTGCTTGAGGGTAGAAGCGAGCGAACGACCGATCAGCTAAACTCAAAATGGTCGACAATGCTGACTAAAATTAACTGATTCAACGGTTTTTCCATTCAAGTGGTATAATTTATATTTATTTTTAATTACATTCATTATATTTTTTAGTTAATTGTAGAGTCTATTTATTTTTATTTACATTCTTTATATTTTTTTTTAAATTTTTAACTCTATATGATCGCATACATAAAAGCGGGTGCAAACGATTTGGATGTTATGGAAAAGGTGCTTAAAAATTACTAAGATAAACATAATCATGCTTTCAAGCTTGTTAGGGGCGTGGAAGGTTGTTAAAGACAAGCAAAATGGAGTTAGATCTCGTCGTTGAACAAAGAATCCAGTGGAAGTTCAAACAAGAGAAAATCATCGAATTCTACCAACTTCGGTACATCCGAAGATTAGAGGACAACTGATAAGTTGGTGCCGGACTTGAATGAGGAAATCAGTCCAACACAACCAAAGAAAAAGAGTAGACAACCACCTGGTTCGTCAAGCTAACACAATAGAAGTGTACACATTATTGAAGGAAGCGCGAAATAAGCGTTGATGGATGCTAGGGCAACAAAATATTATGAAAGCTAGAGCATTGATTAAGGAATAACACGGAAGTGTCGCCCAAACGATGATGGACAGAGACCTTAAGACGTATACTCGACCAAATAACCGTCTAGAGTACGAAATGCAAAAAGCCGCTATAGCCCGCAGGCAACAAATTGCTTCAAAAATAAATGGTCGACGAATCATTTAGCGGATATTTAGTTTTTTTAAATGCCACATTTTTTAGTTTGAATTTTCGAATTTCATTTTTTAGTTGAATTATGTAATTTTGTTATTAAAATGAAATTTAATTTTATTACATTTAACTTATTTATATTAAAAAATAATAATTTGTACAGTACTTGTGGGTAGACTCCGTCAGTATTTTTCCTATCTAGGATATTTGAAATGTAAAATTGACATGACAACGCAAAATTGAACGGAGTTAAAATACTACCCTAGATTGCCCCTTCCAAACCACATGCCTATTCATGTAGTTAACTTGTCAATTATGATCATAGGGGCTAACTTGAACATGTCATCAACTATTATTCCAATGGCTGGACCCTATCTTTTAAACTATTTAGCACTAAAAAATACAACCTATAGTTGTCAATATCTCTAGATCAAGTGGTGGAGGGCTTGTATTTCTCTTGAGAGATGCAGGTTCGACTCTCACTTGGTGCAGAGTGAGGCACTGGTGGGCAATGATAGGAGACCCAGGGACACCTGGGTTGGATCCTTGAGCCAAACGGGTTTTACCGGTATTTTCACTGTCGTGCCTACGGGCGGGTGGGTTACCGGGTTTTCCCCGGAATTGGTGGTGGACTCGGGTTACTCTCGGAGTACTCCGTTTGTCCAGTGGGTGTCCCGAAAGTGCTCGGGATTGAGTTTGTTGGCCGTTAAAAAAAAAAAATACAACCAATACGAAAACATACACTAAAATATATAAAAAAGGGTCAAAAATACACAATAACGCACATCATTCTTTACGTTGACATTATTATAGTTATAGATTTAAATAAATTCACCACGACAACACAACATGGTGTGTTTTTATTCGTTAATTGCAAACCTTTGTTGACTTGACTATCCAGTTATAGCACACAAATTCACCCCCTTCATATTTTTCCTTTGGGCCCCTGAAGAAACGTTTATTTCATCACGACCCCTCTTTTTATTCTCTTCTTTCAAAACCACCCCAAACAGCTTGAAACCATTTCCTACTTCTTCTTCTTCATCATCATTCCCCCCCCCCCACCACCACCTTGCATTGCCATTTCACCAGCCACCGCATTTCCCGTCATGATGCGATCAATCTGATCTGGCGCCACCTTCATGTTTCGGGTCAGGAACGCCACCAGATCATCACATTGTTTCTTCATTTGTTCTAGTTCTGTCTTCAGTGTTTGTTTTTCTTGTTTTAGTTTATCATTTTCGTCGGATAATGTCTCGAGTGCTTCCATGGTTGGAGTGTCAACCGAGCCAGGGTTCTTTGAATCCGGTGAAGAGGTTGAGCTGGATCCATGATCGTCGCTGGAATTAGTTTGACCGTTTTCACCTTCTGGCTTCTCAGTTGTGTGAGCCTGGGATGCTGTCGCGGTTTTTCTACGACGGATTTGGATTAGAAGCTCTTTATGCCCGCGTTTGAAATTCTCATTTGCAAACTCCCATTTGTCTGGTACGGTTTTTCTAAACCCCTGTAGGTATAAATATGAAAGGTTGAGAAAAGGAGTCTAGAATAAAATTCTTTGGATTAGTAGGTTTTTTTTTAGGATGGGACTAGGTTTATCATATCAGTTTTTCGGTTATTCGATTTAAAAAATTTAAAATAGAATTCGAATAAGCTAGCTTGTTCGAATTCAGGCCAACAAGCCGAATTAAATATTTTTTAATAGAATTCGAATGAGCTTGTTCGAATTTAGGCCAGTAAGCCGAATTAGCAAAAAAATTGTAAAAAAATAAAATAAAACCATAGGTATATTACATAAAAACATATATCATAAGCATATATATTTATAGTGTAAGAATCAAATACAAATTAGTTTTAAAATACAAAATGACCTTTAATGAGAAGTGAAGGAAGCTTTTTTTTTTTTTTTTTTTTTCCAATCTACTTACACATGATGTTTGATTGCAAAATGTAAAAAAAATCGTGTATTTACACTAGTAGAGTAATTATGTAGAGTAATTACCCTAGCGTAATTTCATAATTACCCTAGAATAATTACATAATTACTCTATTAGAGTTAATGCACGGTTTTTAGATTCTTAGAGTAAAATACATGCTTGACAAGATGGGAAAAAATTCAAAAAAAAAAAAAAAAAAAAAAACTCTCCTTCACTTCTCTTAATAAGTCCAATCTGTATGTAAAGATTCATTTGTACCGGAACCTAACCCTTTATTTTTATATAAAAAAAGTAACTAATTTTGAGGCCAACTCAATAAATCATAACTATACTACGTAATAAAATTAAAATTGTGTATCATGCTTTCGATTTGTTCAAGTAGACCGATATACTTGAATTCGAATCAGAGATTCGGTTTGAATAAAGAGACTATTCGAATAGCCGAAATTCGAATCCAAATTCGAGTTGAATTTTGGTTTTCTCAAGTCTGATTCGAATAATAAAATAGTTGAGGATTGGTACTAGAAGGAACTAAACATGCTTTCTAGTGTAGCAAAGATTAAACAAGGATAAACATACCATGTACACTTGCCACACTAGCAAACCTATGAAGTTGGTTTGTCACACCAACATGCTCAAAAACATTCACACATGTCTTGAGTTTGCTAGTACAGATAACCAACTAGCTAAAAGTACAAAAGGTTAACCTCTAGAACTACCAAAATACTTTCTACACCACCTATCCAAAAAAAAAAAAAAATCACTACAACCCCTTCCAATTTCAATAACAAAATACACTAAAGCAAGAGGAGAAAAACCAAACATACATAAGTATTAAGCTGGCGAACAAAGCTGGAGAAATTATTATGCTTAAACGAATTCGGCAACAAATCCCTAGCAAAATCAGCAGTTTTCCAAACAATAAAACTAGTTCCAATTTCATTCCATGAAATCACATCATCAGTCTCCGGATCATCCACCAACAAATACGTCTTACTCAAAAAAGGCGCCGGTGCTGACCGGTTAATCATTTTCCACACTTGTCTTCAAATCTCAAATAAATTCTCAAAATATTACGAACCAAATCAATAACTAAATAGCATAAGAGCGGTTAGAAACTCCCAACTCCAACAGTAAAAACCCGAAACGAATAAGTGAGAGCGAGCCAGGTCGTAGCTGGATCGATTAGCGGGTGATGATGATTTTTTCTTAGTTTCTTCCATGTATGTGTAGTAATTGAATTCGAATACAGGTTGTAAATGAAACAAACATAACTTTCTCCACACCAGACGTCAATTTTCGACGATCAGGATTCGGAAGTAAGAGATCGAAGAAGAGAAGATTACTATAACAACAATGATGATGGTGATGATGATTTTGAAGGGGTGGTTTATGAGGATTTGTGTATGAAAATATTTGAGATGATATATAGAAATGCAGGGGTGTAGGTATGGGGATGAAAATAGGGGAGGTGTGTTCTAGAAGGTTATTGGAGCAAGTGGGTGGGGACATGTTGAAAATAAGACAACATTCGAAAGTTCAAAAGCGACATTTGAGAAAATATCTAGAACTTATGATTACATATTCTACGCGTTGTTTATGTCATTAATATTTTCATTCCTAATTCGTTTTTGAGTTAGTTACGTTTTTCGTTTACATGGTTTGTCATAAATCACTATTTCAGTATATTAATTTAAAAATTGTTAAGACATTCCATGTGGTTTTACTTTCATAACTATTAGAGTCCATCCACACTAATGTCATCCAATTTTTCTGTTTGTTTATTTGAAATAAACCATAATGTCACTGTTAACAAAATTAAAATTAAAATTAAACTGAAATAAATAAAGATTTAGTTACCTTTTGCATTTCCGTGGTTTGTTAAAAATAATTACTACAGTCCGTTAGTTTTAAAAATTGCCAAAACAGTACCAATATCCTTTACTTTACTTTTCACCCTCCCCGTTTCTTAAGATCCGGCCATATAATTTTCCCCATCACAATCGACATAGTAGGAAAACTTAAGGCCTACCTAAAAAACTTGAGGGTGGTGGGCATAATGGGTGGTGGACATGGTCATCCTTTAGGTATGTGTGTGTGGTGGTGGGATATGTTGAAGATGGATGAAGTGGAGATGGTGAGGAGCTGGAGCAGGTGATCTTCCTGCTGGAATTGAGGAAACAGGGAGAGCGAATGTAAGACCCTAAACCGTTTTAACCAAAAACTGTAACACCCCGAAAACGGGTTTGGTAATTAAACCACGATAATACTAAAGAGCAAGTAAAATACCGTTAGCGGTAAAGATTAACCCGGAAATTTTTAGGATTTAAACAAGTAAGCCTAATAATAAATAAAAAGAGAGCAAACGATTTATGAAGACAAAGTTTATAAGGAGCCCGAGTTAACGGGACTTAAAATAAAAAGGATTATAACTCCCTGAACCCACTAAGTTAACTAGGAATAATTAACCTAGTTAGTGATGTGTAAATAAGTAATAAAACATGGAGTTCTAGTCCCTAATAGTTAAAATTAAATTTGAGGGACCAAAATCGTTAAAAAGAAAACAAGGTTTTATTTAATAAAAATTAAAAACACAACACACACATAGTGTGTGTGTGTGTGTTTGTTAATCTCCAGGAGAGTAAACAAGGGGAAAGCCCTAGTTCTTCCATAAATCACCAAATTGGAAGGGAAATTGGAGCTTAAATTCATGAATAAACGCGTATAAACGATCACCAAGTCATGGGGATCACAAGGTATGTCAAATTTTGCAAGTCGGTGATATCTTGAATTTTAGGATGGACACTCATAATCGAAATTCGGGAAAGAATGTTGAATGCATGGGTGATATTGTGTTGAATTCATGTCTTGAAACAAACCCGAGTCGAAAACTTGATGAATTACTGTTAAAAACTAGGGATTTGATGATTACCCATATGTGTGCTAAGTGGGTTTTATATTATTGTGATGAACATATGATTATGTATGTTAAATTGTGAGAAAACTGATGCTATGATGCAAGATAGTGATATTGTTCATGAATACTAGACCAAGGGCTTGATTTTGATAATATAAACTTGGTTAAAAGTTAATAATGAACTAGATAAAAGTAGTATAAAAATCTTGCCCGCAAGGTTCGTCAAAATGCCTATGTGAAATTGGGTGCCTACTAGTTCGTAGATAGAACTTGATTTGAATAGGTATTCGGATAAATGCCTAATAACATGATAAAACGGGTTTCACTATAGAGGAAAAACCCGTAGATTTTGCGAAATGAAGAAATAAAGTGTCTTCGATAATCGAGAGCTAGGCTAACTTAGTGTTAATAATAGCATGAACTCGAGTTAAAAGATTAGTTAGAACGGTGGCTTAAAAGAACGCCTACCGGGTAAATTGTGAATGCCTAAACTAGTTAATGAACTTGAATGTGCATTTTATATACTAATGGGCATTTGAGTCTTAAAAAGTCAAACTAACCTACAATACGATGAATGATAATTTTGATATGAAATGTGTAAGGTGGAATAATCGTATTAATTATGATTAATCTAACCACCTTGTGAACGATGAATGATAGTTTGACGCTTAACAAGCTAGGTGGAAGGTTGGGGAGAAAGCGGGTCAAACGAGACAATTATGAGAAGAAAAGCATAATTTGGATAAGAGGTAAGTAAATGTTTAAACCCTTTTATTTTATATAGAATACATAGCATGTGCATTGAGAATGAATAGAGAAAAATCCGTAATTGAATTATGATGTTCCGACGTGAATAATATGAGTCGGAACAAGTGGAAATGATGAAAACTATCAAAGTTGATATGGTATTCTTTCTATTACTCACTGTTCTACAATAGCAGAGATACAAAAAAGGGGCCATAGGCCAGCGATTAAATACAGGAAAAAGTCAAAGCGAAAAGGAAAGGCAATAAAGGGAAAATAAAGAAAATATGGGGAATCCCAAAATATATGTGATGGAAGATAAAATCTCGGCCAATACTCCCCCTCAAGCTGGAGTGTGAAGGTCTCGAACGCCCAGCTTGTCGAGTAGTAACCAGAATTGATGCGCCCATAATGGTTTAGTGAGGAGGTCAGCAATTGTGTCTTTGTATCAATCTTCATGGGTTGTATTTCTTTGGACTCGACGCGCTCCTTGACAAAATAACAATCCATCTCCACGTGTTTAGTCCGTTCATGAAACACTGGATTGTTTGCTATGTGACGGGCCGCTTGGTTGTCACAAAAGAGAGGCGTTGGGCCGATGGGGGGCACGCCGAGAAGACCCAACAACCATCTCATCCAAACTATTTCGCTCACAGTGTTGGCCATGGCACGATACTCTGCTTCTGTCGATGATCGGGAAACGACAGACTGTTTCTTGGATTTCCATGAAATGGGCGCTCCTCCCAGGAGGAGTAGATAACCTGTTCTAGACCTTCTTGTGATGGGACAACCCAGCCAATCGGCGTCACAGTAGGCTGTGAGGGAAGTACCCCCTTCTTTGGGAATTAAGATGCCCTGTCCTGGTGTTGTTTTGAGATATCGAAGAACTTTAGTTGCCGCTTCCATGTGGTTCTGTCTTGGGTCACTAACAAATTGGCTCAAGACATTTACGACAAAAGCTATGTCAGGACGTGTGGCTTGCAAGTAAAGAAGCTTTCCTATCAATCTTTGATATTGGTTGGAATCAATTATCGGCTCTTCCTCACATTTGCCAAGCTTCAAATTTTGTTCCATAGGAAATGAACTCGGTCGACAACCCATCATTCCTGTTTCTTCAAGGATGTCAAGAGTGTATTTCGTTTGGCTCAACACCATGCCTTCTTTTGTCCTTGCAACCTTAATACCAAGAAAGAACTTCAAAGGGCTGAGGTCCTTTATGCTAAACTTTTCGTTTAAAAAGGCTTTGGTATCTTGTATCTTCTTCAGGTTGTTTCCCACAAGAACGACATCATCCACATAAATCAGAGCAGTAATGAAAATTTCTTTATCTCTAAAAATAAACAATGAGTGATCGGCCCCGGTTTGCTTGAATCCTATGTCCGACAAAGAGTTAGTAAATTTTTGATACCAATTCCTTGATGCCTGCTTTAGCCCATAAAGAGATTTTTTTAACTTGCAAACCATATTTGTGTCTTGTTTTCCGAACCCTTCAGGTATCTTCATGTAAACCTCTTCGTGTTAGTCTCCATGCAGGAATGCATTCTTGACGTCAAGTTGGTGTACGTGCCACTAATTTGGCAACCGGAGCAAACGTCTCATGGACCGTTACCAATATCCAATTTGGCAACCGGAGCAAACGTCTCATGGAAGTCTATCCCTTCCATTTGGGTGAACCGGAGCAAACGGAGCAAACGTCTCATGGACCGTTACCAATATCCAATTTACCAATATCTTCATGCCTTGTTTTACAGCAACCGCTAAAAGGGTTTGGACCGTTACCAATTTGGCAACCGGAGCAAACGTCTCATGGAAGTCTATCCCTTCCATTTGGGTGAACCCATTTGCTACAAGGCGAGCTTTATACCTCTCAATATCCCCGTTGGGTTTGTATTTTATCTTATAAACCCACTTTGAATCGATAGCTCGCTTTGTGACAACCCAAACTTTCAAGGTTAGTTACGTTTTAATCTTGTGATCTTAACTCCATTAAACTTAGACGCTTGTTAACTGGGTTATATAACTTAGTGGGATTTTTTGGGCCGCATATATGTGGGTTTTATAATTATACCTTTCTAGTAGCAAGACATGTTCCTTGTAGGCTTGATTAAGTCGGCCAATATATGCAGCCGAAATAACTAGGTTAACCGGCCCACTTTGTTTGTTATTGACATTATATAGCACAACCGGCCCACTGTTTGTTATTGGCATTATATTGGAATTGTACGTACCATAATATTAATATATCGCATTACAACAAACCCTATATCTTATTCCCTGATGTGCGACGGGCAGTAGCAGACCCCCCCCCCTTCGACTGAAATCATCTTCTTGGCCTGGCAGTTCCTTGTTACATCTTGATACGGGTTAGTATGGTCGCTACGGTTCTTGCAATATTTCTGTTGAATATACATGTGTATAATCTGAATTATATTGTGTCACAAATCACACGTGGAATAACCTAATGGCCGGGTGTGATTATGTGAAATATGATCGAGTTGATTAGTTGTTTATACTTAGCTTTGTTTTGTCTACTGGGTATTCGTTGGTGTGTACATATGAATTGTAATCGGTTAGGGTTGTGATCATGTACATAGGCACTAAGGTTTGATTTATGAATTTTGGTAATGATCTGAGGATATTGTTGTGATATGCTCATACATGGGAAGTGTTATAACAATGATGATATGATAAAGAAACTAGTTATGTGCGATTTAAAAACGATGTGTTGTAAATATTAGATTATGACTTCAAGATCTCTTGATGAAGATTAGGAGTTTAAATTAAACTAAACATGGATTACGATGATTGTGACAAATTGAGAAAAAGAACTAGTAACAACAAGATGCAAATCTGTCTGGGCTAAATAGTTGAACTAATAACATACATTCTAATTGGGCCTGGTATGGTGACTGGGCTGCACAAGCAAATAAAAAAAAGAGACATCCAGTAGTATTATGGGTCGCACGCTGTTCGGGTGAGAGCAGCCGTGTGGGTATTTTGGGCTGGGCTCAGGCACGAGCAGCCCAGACTTGCATAGTCTGGTTGGGCTGTTTTAACATGGGTTCCTTATAACAATAGGTATATGAAGTAAATTAGGTAGGTAGGTAGGTTATAATTTAAAAGGTTAGATTGATGTTTTAGGTTGAATGGATACATCTTTGGGTTTGATAGGAACTCGTGACTCACATATGTACCTTGAACACATCTATTATTGGGCTGCATAGTGTAGAGTTCTTCAGCTAGGCTAAATTTTGTAGATATGGGCCGATCCATATGGTGCACATCAGGATGGTTTGCTTATGTGTTCATGAAAGGTGTTAATTAGGTGTGTATCATTGATTGGTATGTTATACACCTTCGGGTATTAAATATTAATGGTTATGTGGATTGTACATATGAAGTAATGAGGTGGATTGGTTTATGAACTGATTATATGTTAATGGACTAATTGATAATGTTAGGGTGATAAGATAGTTGTCATGACTTGAAATATATGGGTGTTCCTCATGCACTAAATCGTGTGGTGTGTGATTAAGAGATATGTGAATTAATTGCATGTGAAGAATGTAATATACGTGCACATGAAACTGATTTTTACCGGTAACCGTGTTAGGATGTGTTGATCAACTAATAAACAAGTAACATAACCTACCGAGCAAACCAAAGGTGAGTTCATCTCTCTTGAGCATGCGTCCCGGTGGTTGGGACAGTCAGTGGGTATCCTGGGGAGGGATAAGTCTTTTGGGTAAAAACAGGAATGTTGGATAATATACTCTTCCTATCACCTTTAAAGTCCCTCCGTGTTGTTTGGTTACTTGGAAGGTAACATGGTGTGAGTTAGTAGCGCTACTTAGGTTTGGCAACCTCACCCCGTACCTGGGAGGACGGGTGTTGAACTAATGACCTAGTCATGACCAATGCTTTGATAGGGGCATTGGAGAAAGGGCAAAATAATCAGAAGCCGTCTTGTATTCACGGTATTATCAACATTACTTTCGGAATTAATTTCAATGGATTAACTTAACACTTGGTAACCAACGTTTTTGTAAAACTATGAACTCACCAGCATTGTTTGATACACTTTGTTGCATGCTCGCAGGTCGTTAGATTATATGGATTTGGAACTTGCTGTCTGAAGTAGCTGGAGTGGTCATGGGTCGTGCTAATTGGATACGAATGATGGGTTTATTGATTGCATACATTTAATTTGAAACAGTTAAACTATGTTTTTTTATTTGCTTCCGCTGAACATGTTGGTTTTTCATTTAAACTTATTGACGGTACTTTTCAATAATAATTGATGATTTTATTTAACAACTTGTTATTGGTTCAATATGATTAGTGGCTCGTTATTGGTTTGTCACACGCCTAGTAGGGTTTCCCATGGGTGGTATTTTGGGGTGTGACAGTTTGGTATCAGAGCCACTGGTTATAGTGAACTTGGTTTTAAAACATTTTTTTTCATAAAACGAGACTATAACCGAACGGTGCCGAAATCGACCATGACACTCAGCTCCAGACTGCAAGGTTCATTTCTCATTTACTACTGCATAGTATATCTAGTGTATACTTATGTATAACATTACACGTGAATGCACACTTGGCACAACAGTATGAGCCCTTATGTTACCAACCCCTGTTATGTGATCTATTAGTGTGACACTACCCATTGCCTATTGTGATTCTTAACACTGTAATACCTTTCGTTTGTTATTTGAATGTGGGGAACCATTGAGCGCAAGTTAAGAGGCACTGAGGTAAGCATGCCAATCGCCTTATTATTATGGGTGCACACATAATAATAATGTGAGGTGCATGTGAGTCCCAGTGAGGTTTAACGAGCGTGAGAAGGGTTCTGCCCTATTGTGTGTATACTTGATAGTTGTAGATTTTAATGCGATACTTGACTTTTACCTCGTTTCGACTCCTAAGATAGTTCTCTTCTCTTATATAGAAGCATGAGTGGACGTGGAGGAGGACGAGGTGGTGGACGTGGCCACATTGCTATGACGCAGGCCGAATTAACCAACTTAATCAACACTCGTGTAGCTGAAGCCTTAGCGGCTTACCAGGCTGGTACGATATGTACCAATTACCTTCTCTTCTTGCGTCGTATACTCGAATCTTACCTATGCGTTGTACGTTCATTCATTTTAGGTCAACCTGCAAATCAAAACAATCCACCTGCTCCACTTGCTTATACGTTCAAGATGTTCATGGATTGTAAGCCACAGACCTTCAGTGGGACTGAAGGGGCTGTAGGACTCCTGCGATGGTTTGAGAAGGCAGAATCGGTATTTGCAATGTGTAACTGTCCTGCTGGGGACAGAGTGAAGTATGCTACGGGCACACTCGAGGATGGTGCCCTGACATGGTGGAATGCCCAGGTTCAGATGTTGGGTATTGAGATGGCGAATGCCACTACTTGGGATGACTTCAAGGAGTTGATGCGAGAGGAGTATTGTCCTCGTGATGAGGTTCAGAAACTGGAGAACGAGTACTACAATCTGGAAATGGAGGGATCTGAGATTGAAGCATACACTAGGAGGTCTAATGATTTAGCAACTTTGTGCCCTAACATGTCTCGACCCCCACATCGGCGAATTGAGTTGTATCTCAAGGGCTTAGCGCTAGCTGTTAAGGGGTACGTTACTGCTGCAAACCTAGACAATCTGCCCCGTATCGTCCGTTTGGCACATAAGATTACTGACCAAGAGGTCGAACGTGGCAACTTGCCGCCACGTGTTTCTGCTACTACCTCGACTGATACAGCTACCACACCTGCCAGTGATAACAAGCGCAAATGGAACGATACTGACAAAGCAGCCAGTGCTAGCCAATCTAAAAAAAGGGCAGACAACAGCATCCACCGTAGTTTCAGCCAGTCGTTTTCTGTGAATCAGAATCAGAGCAACAATTCAAATTAGGGTTCTTACGCGGGAAAGCTACCAAAGTGTGATAAGTGTATGTTCCACCATCGCGGGCCATGCACCCGGGTATGTCATAGGTGCAACAAGGTGGGTCATATGGCCAAAGATTGTAGGGTCTGGCTCCCAAAGCAGCCGCAGCAGCAGCCACAGCAACAGGAGAGGCAACAGCCTCAACAGAATCGGGGAAATCAAAAGGGTGCTTTCAGTGTGGTGATGAGGGTCATTTTAAGAGGGATTGCCCTCAGCTTAATCAGAATGCTGGCAATAATAACAATACTGGGAATAACAATAACGGGAACAACAGTGGGAACGGGGCAAGGGGGAGAGTATTTACTATTGGCGTTGGGGAAGCTCGCAATGAAGAGTAATGCTGAGACCGGTACGTCTTCTTTGAATAATCTTTTGCTTCTATTTTATTCGACTTTGGTGCCGATTTAGTTAGGACTGACTCCCACCCTCTTGTAAATAAGCACGTAGTAGGATTAGCTGATAGTAAATTGATATAAGCTTCTTGTGTTCTTTTTGGTTGTAAACTTGATTTCATGGGTCAAATGTTCGACACTGACCTACTTCCCTATATCCTTGTAAGTTTTGACGTGGTTGTTGACCTGTTTTTGGTTATCTATGCATCAAGTGGAAATTCTCTGTAAAGAGAAAATCGTGCGTATCCCTCTCCCTAGTGGGGAATCCTTATCAATTCAAGATCATCGTAGTGGTGCCATTGTTGGCATCATCTTAGTCATGAAAGCCCAGAAGTTTCTACTGAAGGGCTACCCTGCTATTCTAGCTCTCGTCACCGATTCGCAACCTGAAGAAGGGAAGATCAAGGATCTTCCAGTTGTTCATGAATTTTCTGACGTGTTTTCTGAAGAGTTACTTGGTTTACCTTCACATCGTCAAGTGGAATTTCAGATTGACCTCATGCAATTTCGGATTCCTTCTGGGATACAGCAATCCCTTGGGTTCGCTAGATACTACCGACGATTCATCATGGGATTTTCGAAGATTGCGTAACTTCAACCTCCTTATCACAGCAGGGAGCTGTGAACTCATGGGAAAATAAAACAGGGGAACGTCTTTTCAGCTTTTGAAATCCAATCCTGCGACGCACTGAGCATCACTCCTATCCGAGGGTACTGATGATGTAGTGGTATACCACGATGGTTCGAATCAGAGTCCCAGTTACACGCCGATGCAACATGAGAGGGTGATAGCTTACGTAATAGACTTACAAGGAGGATTGCACTACACACAATCTGCGGTGGAAACCGTGGTCTTTGGAGGTAAGTTGGAGGCATTACTTGGACGGTACCGAATGCACTACTTAGACCGATCACAAGGGCCTCCCGTGTACCCTGGTTTCGAAAGAGCTAAATCAGTTAATGGCATCGCTGGATGGAATTTTTGGATGGTTACGACTGCGAAACTTGAATGTGTACGAGCTCTGCATCTCATTATCGACTCTAGCCTACCTGATCAAACTCGCTCTGTTCAGTCTGGAGAACTGAAGAAAGAGGATTTTCAAGTAGAAACCATGCGGGGCATGGAGAAGTAACCTTTGGCAGGTCGGACGATATTTGCTACTTCATGGAACGAATATGGACCTCACTATACAGCAACCTTAGGGAACTGGTGCAGGCGAAGCACACGGGTCTCGATATCCTATTCATCTGAGTTTTGATAGGATGTATTAAAACCTGAAGACCATGTACAGATGGCCAGGCCTGAAGGCCACATAGCAACGCATGAGAACGATGTATGACTTGTGGGGAAGTCAAGTTGGGGTATTAGCAACCAGCAACACCCGTATGGAAATGGAAACAGGCTGTCATAAATTTTGTCGTTAATCTACTCACAACTCGAAACGAAAACAATATCACCTAGGTGATCGTTGGTTGTCTCACGTAACCAACACACTTTCTTGCAATCAAGGAAACTGACGAGTCGTCATAGCTTGTGAATATTCCTCTGAGAGAGGTGGCTTTTAGGCACGAGGTGCCAACTCCTGTTACCGTTGATTTTGAGCCATACTTGATTTATGACAGGTGATACACAACACCCTTCGCTCACGTCTAGACATGAACATCGCTTATCATCGTAGGACGAACGGTTAGGGTAAACGAACCATCCTAACACTTGAAGACATGCTTCGAGCATGTGTGTGATCGACTTTAGTAAGAATTGGAAGGACACCTACCTTTGGTTGAGTTTACTACAACAGTTATTCAGACAACTCTGTTTGAGGCATTGCTTGGATAATAATGTCAATCTCCTTGTTGGACTGAGGTGGATGACAACCTAATCACGGGTCCAGGGCTTGCACTCAAAACTCTTGGGAAGATTATCTCGATTGGAAATCATGTGGCGGCAATGCGTGACCGCCAGGAAACCTGATAGCTTAGGAAACACTGGGAGTTCGCTGTAGGTGATCGTATCATGTTGGAAATTTCACCATGGGAGGGTGTGGTACGCTTGGGAAGCGTGACAGGCTTCATTTACGTTACGTTGAATTATTCAGAATTCTGGAAAGAATCGGTCACGTCGCCTACAACCTCGAGCTACCCAACGAATTGGGTAACGTACATGATGTCATTTATGTCTTGAATCTAAGGAAGTGCTTGTCTGATGAAACACTGATTGTGCCGTTTCAAGAGTTGAAGATCGACGACAAGTTGCAGTTTGTCGAAGAACCTATCGAAATTATGGATCGGGAGGTCAAAGTGCGTAAACATAGTCATATCCCGATTGTGAGAGTTCGTTGGAACTCCAGACGTGGACCGGAGTTCACGTGGGAGCGCGAGGATCAGATGGAGCTCAAATATCCTCAACTTTTCCCCAATGATCAATTTTAAATCTGATAAAGCTGGTGAATTTCGGGACGAAATCCCTCTTCAAGTTGGGGAGGATGTGGCACCTGAGCAAAATCCGCAACAATCTTGATTTATCACTTCATTCCTCTGCGGTTACTTGTCAAATTTTGGGACGAAATTTATTTCAAGTTGGGGATGATGTGACAACCCGAACTTTCAAGGTTAGTTACGTTTTAATCTTGTGATCTTAACTCCGTTAAACTTAGACGCTTGTTAACTGGGTTATATAACTTAGTGGGATTTGTTGGGCCGCATATATGTGGGTTTTATAATTATACCTTTCTAGTAGCAAGACATGTTCCTTGTAGGCTTGATTAAGTCAGCCAATATATGCAGCCGAAATAACTAGGTTAACCTGCCCACTTGTATGATATTGTCTTTGAAGCCCAACAGCCTTTGTAACAGCCTTTGTAACCGGCCCACTTTGTTTGTTATTGACATTATATAGCACAACCGGCTCACTGTTTGTTATTGGCATTATATTGGAATTGTACGTACCACAATATTAATATATCGCATCACAACAAACCCTATATCTTATTCCCTGATGTGCGACGGGCAGTAGCAGACCCCCCCTCGACTGAAATCATCTTCTTGGCCTGGCACTTCCTTGTTACATCTTGATACGGGTTAGTATGGTCGCTACGGTTCTTGCAATATTTCTGTTGAACATACATGTGTATAATCTGAATTATATTGTGTCACAAATCACACGTGGAATAACCTAATGGCCGGGTGTGATTATGTGAAATATGATCGAGTTGATTAGTTGTTTATAATTAGCTTTGTTTTGTCTACTGGGTATTCGTTGGTGTGTACGTATGAATTGTAATCGGTTAGGGTTGTGATCATGTACATAGGCACTAAGGTTTGATTTATGAATTTTGGTAATGATCTGAGGATATTGTTGTGATATGTTCATACATCGGAAGTGTTATAACAATGATGATATGATAAAGAAACTGGTTATGTGCGATTTAAAAATGATGTGTTGTAAATATTAGATTATGACTTCAAGATCTCTTGATGAAGATTAGGAGTTTAAATTAAACTAAACATGGATTAGGATGATTGTGACAAATTGAGAAAAAGAACTAGTAACAACAAGATGCAAATCTGCCTGGGCTAAATAGTTGAACTAATAACATACATTCTAATTGGGCCTGGTATGGTGACTGGGCTGCACAAGCAAAGAAAAAAAAGAGACAGCCAGTGGTATTATGGGTCGCACGATGTTCGGGTGAGAGCAGCCGTGTGGGTATTTTGGGCTGGGCTCAGGCACGAGCAGCCCAGACTTGCATAATCTGGTTGGGCTGTTTTAACATGGATTCCTTGTAACAATAGGTATATGAAGTAAATTAGGTAGGTTATAATTTAAAAGGTTAGATTGATGTTTTAGGTTGAATGGATACATCTTTGGGTTTGATAGGAACTCGTGACTCACATATGTACCTTGAACACATCTATTATTGGGCTGCATGGTGTAGAGTTCTTCAGCCAAGCTAAATTTTTGTAGATATGGGCCGATCCATATGGTGCACATCAGGATGGTTTGCTTATGTGTTCATGAAAGGTGTTGATTAGTTGTGTATCATTGATTGGTATGTTATACACCTTCGAGTATTAAAGTATTAATGGTTATGTGGATTGTACATATGAAGTAATGAGGTGGATTGGTTTATGAATTGATTATATGTTAATGGACTAATTGATAATGTTAGGGTGATAAGATAGTTGTCATGACTTGAAATATATGGGTGTTCCTCATACACTAAATCGTGTGGTATGTGATTAAGAGATATGTGAATTAATTGCATGTGAAGAATGTAATATACGTGCACATGAAACTGATTTTTACCGGTAACCGTGTTAGGACGTGTTGATTAATTAATAAACAAGTAACATAACCTACCGAGCAAACCAAAGGTGAGTTTATCTCTCTTGAGCATGCGTCCCGGTGGTTGGGACAGTCAGTGGGTATCATGGGGAGGGATACGTCTTTTGGGTAAAAACGGGAATGTTGGATAATATACTCTTCCTATCACCTTTAAAGTCCCTCCGTGTTGTTTAGTTACTGGGAAGGTAACATGGTATTAGTTAGTAGCGCTACTTAGGTTTGGCAACCTCACCCCGTACCTGGGAGGACGGGTGTTGAACTAATGACCTAGTCATGACCAATGCTTTGATAGGAGCATTGGAGAAAGGGCAAAATAATCAGAAGCCGTCTTGTATTCGGGGTATTATCAACATTACTTTCGGAATTAATTTCAATGGATTAACTAAACACTTGGTAACCAATGTTTTTGTAAAACTATGAACTCACCAGCATTGTCTGATACACTTGTTGCATGCTCGCAGGTCGTTAGATTATTTGGATTTGGAACTTGCTGTCTGAAGTAGCTGGAGTGGTCATGGGTCGTGCTGATTGGATACGAATGATGGGTTTATTGATTGCATACATTTAATTTGAAACAGTTAAACTATGTTTTTTTTATTTGCTTCCGCTGAACATGTTGGTTTTTCATTTAAACTTATTGACGGTACTTTTCAGTAATAATTGATGATTTTATTTAACAACTTGTGAGTGGTTCAATATGATTAGTGGCTCGTTATTGGTTTGTCACACGCCTAGTAGGGTTTCCGAAGTGGTGTTATTTTGGGGGTGTGACACGCTTACCCTTTGGTAGCTCTTCAATGGTCCAGGTATCATTTTGTTCAAGTGTCCGAATCTCATTTTGCGTAGCTTCTCGCCACTTGGGATTTTTAGTTGCCTGTTTAAAATGTTTTGGCTCATCACTTGCGGTAATGGCCGCCAAAAATTCTTTGTGAGAATTAGTAAATTTATCACAGGAAATATAGTGTGCCAAAGGATGTACCGTCGAGGACTCTTGTTGGTTGGAGGTGGGTTATTCGTGGTGCAAAGATGGTGGAAGCTTTACTTCGTAATCACTGAAATGCTTTGGTTGGGATCTGCTTTGTCTTTCTCTCACTGGTAGAACATTTTCGGGTTCAAAACTCATGAATGGATCGCTGCTTGGCGGAGCTTCTTCTTCTTCATCATGGGTTAGTTCGGGCTCCAGGCTGTCGGTATTGGGCTCAAAACTGGGCCCAGGTTCATTGTTTACTTCGAGCTCAAGGTTGGGCCCATGATTGTTATCATTCGGTGGGCATTCCCCTTGTTCACTAATACTCTTGTGACTCTCTTCACTTGGTTGCCCAACTAATTCCTCTTCCACAACGGCATTCCTATTCAAGGATTCAGGTCTATTTTGACCCTCTTCATTAATCCAAGCTTGTGGCATTACAAAGATCTCTTCCTCATCAGTCTTCGAGTTTGCAAAGGGGAAGATGTGTTCAAAAAATTTCACGTGTCTAGATGTTACCATCTTATTATGTCGGGCATCAAATATTTTATACCCTTTTGTTCCTTGAGGGTAGCCCATGAAGACCCCCAGTCGTCCTCTTATCTCAAACTTATCCCCGTTGGTTTCCACACTTTTGTAGTATGCAAGATAACCGAGAATCCTCATATAGTCACATTCGGGTTTTCGGTTATACAAAATTTAATAAGGCGTTTTATTTTCAATGACTTCGGACGGCATTCGGTTTATGACGTGCGCGGCTATTAACACGCATTCACCCCAAAACCTTGTGGGTAAGTTTCCTTCAAATTTTAAAGCCCGTGCGGTTTCCAACAAATGGCGATGTTTTCGTTCAACAACACCGTTTTGTTGTGGAGTGTGTGGGCATGTTGTTTCTAGCACGATTCCTTCTTTGGCATAAAAATCTAGCATCTTATTCGAAGTAAACTCCCCTCCGTTATCACACCTTATTCTTTTAACCCTTTTCTCAAATTGGGTTTGCACCATTTTATGAAAGTCCATTAGATAAGTACTGGCTTGATGTTTATGTTTGAGAAGAAATACCCAAACTGCACGGCTAAAATCATCAACGATTGTCAAAAAAATAGCATGCTTTTGTAAATGAAGGCGTGCGATATCTACCCCATACATCACAATGGATTAAATCAAAACATGCAAAAGTCTTACTTGTACTAATGGGAAAAGGTAGTCTTGCAAACTTAGCTTTAACACAAGCATCACAAAAGTCTTTGGAATTTAAAGGAACATTTTTCAAAAAATCAACATAAGAGAGTTTTGAGTTTGACGGGTGACCTAATCTCTTATGCCAAGTACTAACGGTCGTCATCATAGCTTGTCTTTTGCTTCCCGTCATCTCCATTTTGTATAGACCATCTTCGCACTCACCCACTCCAATCAACGTCCTCGAACATAAGTCCTGTAAGACACAAAAATCCAAAAAGAATGTTACAACACACTTTAGATCCTTTGACAATCTACTAATGGACAACAAATTGCATTTAAATTCTGGAACATAAAGAATATCTTTAACCGTCACGCCATTTTGAAGAATATGGTCGCCTCTTCCTACAACCGTGATGGCTTCACCATTAGGTATAGTAATGGGCGGCTCATATTTTTGTCTCGTTTTATTTTCAAGAACCGAGTGATCACAAGTTATATGATCACTGGCCCCCGAGTCAAAAATCCATTTACCTTCTTTACCCATACTACCTGTCATGTTAGCCACCGGCCCGCTTCCTTCTTTGGTCTCCTCATCCTTGTTCCCGAATAGCTTTATGAACTGTTGATACTGAGCATTAGTCATACCCGGTATTGGACAAGTCTCCCCCTCAACACAAGCAGCCTTCGGCTTTGTCTTTTCTGTCTTACTTTTTCCTGGCCACCAGTCAGGATACCCAATACGCTTGAAGCATCCGTCTCTGTTATGACCATCCTTGTCACAGAAGGTGCAGTGTTCAACCTGTTCCCCATTGTTCCGCTTTATCTCCTTCGTCTTGTTTCTGTTTTGCGATGGATTATTGTTACGCCTGTTGGAGACCGACGCTTGAAACGCTGCAGCATCCGCAGAAGGCCTCTTGCTTCCAGAAACTGAGCGCTGCTGCTCGTCTTCGGCCACCAAATGGTAGGCTGTTCCAAGTGAAGGAACGAGTTTCATGGCCAAAATCTGGGTTCTAATGATTCCATACTCTGAATCCAAACCCAAAAAAAATTCATAGAGCCTCTCCTTTTCAAACAAATCTGTTAGTTTTTTGCCAATTCCACACCGGCATCCTTCACCGTCGCACCTGGGTATTGGCATGACTGCTCCTATTTCATCCAATATGGCACGCAGCCTCATGTAGTATGCTGAAACCAAAGCACCATCTTGCCTTGTGGACATCAGGGACTGTTTAAGTTCATAGGCCCTTGGTGCACTAACCTTCCCAAACCTTTCTTTTATGTCCAGCCAAATCTCACCGGCCGTTCCCGCGTACTTTACGCTCGTTCTGATTTCCTTCTCCACAGCCGCGTTCAACCAGCCCTTGATCATAGCATCACACCTCATCCAGGGCATATAGTCGGCTGAATATTTGTCCGGTTTCTTAAGAGTCCCGTCTATGAATCCGATTTTGTTTTTGGCGAAGAAGAAATTCATCATCTCTTGTGACCAATCATTGTAATTGCTGTCGGTTAACACGTCATTCACGTGTTGTTGTCTTGGATAGTCGGAGGGATGAAGGTAGTATGGGGAATCGTGACTGATCCCGTTTTCTTCTTTGGTTTTCTTCCCTTTGTTGCCTGCCATGGTTTTTCGGTATTGTTTTGGAGGATCTTCTCAAGCCTGCTCTGATACCATATCAAAGTCGATATGGTATTCTTTCTATTACTCACTTTTCTGCAATAGCAGAGACGCAAAAAAAGGGCCATAGGCCAACGATTAAATACAGGAAAAAGTCAAAGCAAAAAGGAAAGGCAATAAAGGGAAAATAAAGAAAATATGGGGAATCCCAAAATATATGTGATGGAAGATAAAATCTCGGCCAATTAAAACCATAATGGTTGGTAAAAAGGGTAAAATGGTAACTAAGTCAAGAATGATGAACAAACAATGAGTTTTTGAAATGTTACCTTTTGGGGTAAATCATAATGAGAAAAATGGGTAAAATGGCAAATTAATCACGTGTTGACAAATGTAAGTTTAAGTTCAAAAGATACCTTAAGGCGTAAGTCGAAACGGGTTAAATGCGTAAGAATAGAAAAAGAAGATCTTGTGGTAAAAACCAAAATGAGTCGGACGTGTGAATGGGTAGTTAAAAACCATGCTTTGTTATATATGAATGCTTGGTCATATAGGCCATACGGGTCGAATGGCGGTGATAACACCATTCGACAATATCGACTAACGTTGGTTGTCAAGTCATATGTTCTCAGTAGTGAACCGGAAGAGGATAATTGCGTCGCTATAAAGTAGCGGCTAATAAAATCAAGGTATAAAACGGGTCTACATGTTGACCCAAGACAGGTACGCATAAATAGAATTATAGTTAAAAAGGGATATTTTGGTCAAATAATTAGTGAAATTCCATTGTAGTAAAATAAGGGACTAAAATTGACCAAAAAGCCCTCGATGGGTAAACCGGGAAAACGAGCCTTAGAGGTTGTTTAAGAACATGTAACATGATCAAGTAAGTGGTAGATAAACATAATAGATATAGGCATAAGCCTCTCATGGGTTAAATGCCTAAGAATGGGTCATTTACATAAAATGACCATCCGAAGGGTAAAAATTTGGATAATTGGTTTAATCTGTTAAATCCACCACAAAAATAGTTGTGGTGGGATATAAGTAGGTATTTTAAAATGGGAATACGAAGTGTAAAAGAGAAGAGCGAGTTTGATGCTTAAATGCATAAAAGTCGCCCTAAACGGGTCAAAACGAATTACGCGCATATCTCGGAAAACAGTCGCGTAATTCACTAAGTAACAAGTATAACTTAAAGATTGGGAGTTAAAGTAGTCGTTTATGACTTAATAGTAAACGAGAAATAAGTGTGGATAATGAATTACGAGACGGGTCGAATAATTATAAAAAGGATCTATAAGCCTTTAGCTTATAAATCGGATTTTGTTGCGAATAACTATGATAAACGGGTCTGTAATTTATTTACGGTCGCGTAGGAAAAAGAATCACGCAAAACGGACATCTAGATCAAAAGTTATGGCAAATTGAAATTGTGTTTTGATTAAAAACTTGAGCTGGGTAGAAATGCAGGTCCAGATACAGACCTGCTGGAAAACGATGACCCTCGCACCACGCGAGGGAGTATACTAATCTGGGCGCGCCACGCGATGCGGGTCACGGCCCGCGAAGGAATTTGCCCAGTCTCTCGCGGCCCGCGAGAGACACAGAAGTTGGCAAAATGTGATTTTACTTATTGTTTGATGCTTAGAGCTTGTTTAAACTGATCATAGGTGAATATCAGGAGTACCCAGATGTAGATCAAGCGACGTACAAGAACCGAACACATCAAAATGAAGCTTCCGCACGTTGTTTCGTCGTTATTTTTCAACAACAAACTCAATCACATTATGTAGCATTATTTTAAATTGTAAAAGTTTTAGTTTATCCGTATTTTTTTTCAATGTACATGTAATCATAATTACATGTTTATTTCCGTAATCTATACGAAAACCGTTAAATAACAGTAAGGATCTTACAAAAATACGCAACGGAATTTCGAGCCATGAAAAATTTCTTTCTT
Source organism: Helianthus annuus (assembly GCF_002127325.2). NCBI lineage: Eukaryota > Viridiplantae > Streptophyta > Magnoliopsida > Asterales > Asteraceae > Helianthus > Helianthus annuus. Next base: position 132,661,996 of record NC_035447.2, read on the forward strand.
TATAAATGATATAATGTACTAGAAAACCATTTAAGATGACATCTTTTAAAGGACCTATATTCTTCATTCCTGATTAATATATCGAATATAACATGCGATTATAAACTACGTGACCACCCATCCGTACAATCCACATTCTTCAACTCGATCTTCAGCCTCTTGTCCACCAAGATGATAATAAATGATGATCCATATAACCTTCACTCACCGTATACATCGTATCAATAGTAAATCAGTGGCATCATACTTAATCTAAATATACGTAATTAAATGTTCACGCCACGTTCTCTTCTCATATACATTTCATTCGGTTATCTTTCTGAATTCAAGCATTAAATCTCGGTGTATAACCTTTAATGAGCCAATAATATTGTACCTGCACTTCATTTCATTCGCAAAAGAAACTCAGTTAGCATCATTAATACTCATATATATTAAAATCATGTATACATATATACGATTCCCACTCATTCGTATACATATAGTTCCAATTCATGCCCACCACGGGGCCGTGCCCAGCGGACACGGGGGCGTGGTCAACTTCCTGCAGACGCATTTATTGAAATTGCGAATTACAATTAATGAAGAGAGAGACGCGGATGGACACGGGGCCGTGCCCAGCGGACACGGGGCTGTGCCCGAGCTTCTGTTCAGCCTATAAATAGGAGTGTTTGGAGCTCTTGCAACTCATCCCTTGGCACACCACCTCTCTCACACTTCACCCACCACCATCACAACACCATCATCCACCACCATCATCCATTGTCCATCATAGAGTGTGTGAGTCGTCTCGGATCCAAGATTGATCGTAAGAGTTCTTGACAATCAAAGGCCATGTTTGCCTAAGTCTCTTACATCATTTGGTGAAGACAAATGTTTAGTGTAATACTTTTTATTTTTAATCTTGTGCACTTTTTAATTGGTTTTGTATTAATGACTTTAATTACTAGTTTCTTATGTTGAAGGTGATTCTTCCTTATCGTTTGTCCGTGGTGTCTTGGCATTATTTTACTGTCTATATAAAATAAAAGAGTTTCACCATTCATATCTCCACGGTCTATATGGAGGTATGTTGGCTACCCGGTCGGGGGTTAAGGGAATGGTTTGGTAAGAGTCTTGCCATTGTTCAGTGTATAGATCCTGCAAAGGACCTGGGTCAAATTTAGTAGGACCTCCTTCAATACCCAAAGGTATTGGATGGCGGGGGTCCAAACTCTTTGATCACCTCATAAGTTAAACTACTATTAAAACTTTAACCTGGCTACTTAGGACTGTATCCCTGCTGACTCAGACTACTTAGCCAAGGGTAACGTCTCCTTCAAAAGAGGGGCCTACCACATTATGCATTAATAACTTAATTAGTTATCTTTCAATAATCCGACCCTTTAGGATTGTATCCTTGCTGACTCAAACTACTGGGTTGAGGGTAACGTCGCCTTCAAAAGAGGGGCCTACTACAATAACTAAGATAATCTCTTAAACAAGTGCAAAAGTGCGAAAATAATCAAAGGTTACACTACACACGAGTCAGATCCAAGTGATTCATCTTGTCTATCTATTTTATTTTTATTTTATTTTTCATCATTTTAGTTAGTTTTATTTTCTTAGTTTAAAAACCTTTTTTCTAACATTTTGATTGATTAGACGTTGGGGATAAACCGGTACTAAAAGCTCTTGTGTCCTTGGACGACCTCGGTATCTTACCAACACTCTACTACGTCCACGATGGGTGCACTTGCCCATATGTGTGTTTAGTGTTAGTAAATATCGTGTTTTATAAATTTAAAACTTGGCTAAAAAGTGTAAAAAGGGCTTAAAATATATACCTAAATTATATTACACCTAACGCACATCAACACCGAAGACTTCATCAACATCCGAGGGGGAGTCTGTTGGTGCATACATCTGTCGACTTCGTCTTGTATCTAGTCTTGTATTGTATTAGGTAGATCAGGGCATGTAGTTCGAGAAAAATGTCAAATATGTGTTGGAGGGGTATTTTGCATGAAATGAGAATGTGTCATTTCGCACGAACTCAAATGGTGGTTTCGCACGAAATCAACAAGTCATTTCGCATGAAATGACTGTTTCGCATGAAACTGATTTCGTGTGAGCATGTTCGTGCGAAATAGCCACACCTATAAATACCTGATGTGCCTTGTCATTTGTAACTTTCCGGTTTCAGTGCCGAACTGCTGCCGAAGTGTCTAATTACTGTAAAACGTTGTCAAATCAATCAGAAAGACATTTAAAGTGAATATCTAGCTGTTTCAAACTCGATACGTCAGTTTCCGCCTCTCGTATTGAGAAGAACACCTCTAAACGACTCATTTCGGTCGTGAAAACAATCCTACACAGTGTACCTAGGGTGGTTCAGCCAATTCCTGAAGTGTCCCAGGACAGCCACAGGATATCCCGGTTTGCGTATCCCATTTCTGATGCTGAAATCCCGAAAAGATTTCTAACCCCCAACATGAAACTCTATGACAGAACTACGGATCCTGAGGAGCATATTGCCCAGTATAGGGAAAGGATGGAAATCAACCCTATCCCTCCAGATCTCAAAGAAACATGCTTGTGCAAGGGTTTTGGTTCTACCTTAACAGGATCAGCCTTAAAATGGCTCTTAAACGTTCCTCCTCACTCACTTACTTCATTTGCTCATTTGGTTAATTTATTCAATAGTCAATTTTCTTGCAGCCGAAATTTTGAGAAACTAACCAGTGATCTATACAGGATAACTTAAGGACCCCAGGAATCCTTAAGGGATTATGTGAATAAATTTAGTCGGGAATCCTTAGATATCCCACATCTTGATGTTGCAATAGCTGTGTAGGCTTTCAAGATGGGGTTGCAAAAAGATTCTCAATTTTACCAGGATCTTGTAATGAATCCCTGCAGGAATCTGGACGAAGCTCGTAACCGGGCTCTGAGATATATTCGGTTGGAGGATGATAAAAAGATGCAAGAGAGGATGAATTCATCTACAACCTATGAGTCAACCAACAGGAAATTAGAATCCTCGTATAAACCATATCGCTCTAAGCCTTATGGCAGAAATGACAGCAAGAAAGTGAATGCTGTTGAAGACGAGGATCCTGAGGAGTATCCTGAATTATCTGAATACTGTTTTTCTGTTAATATACCTGAACTGATGTATGCTATGCAGGGTTTAGGAGACAAAGCCAGGTGGCCTCGGAAGAATCAACAAAAAGCTGATTGGAAGGATAAATCCAAATGGTGTGCCTTCCACGAGGATTTCGGACATGTTACTGAGGATTGCCTTGCCCTAAGGAAAGAAATAAGCTATCTCTTGAGTAAGGGATATCTGAAGGATCTCCTAGGAAGAAAGAAGAATAAAGGACAGGATCCTGAGAAGGATCCCGAACGAGCAGCATCACCTCCAGTGGATGCCAAAATAATTAACTTTATTTCAGGAGGATCCGACATTTGCGGGACTTCATATTCCACGGCCAAGAGACATGCAAAGGAAGCTAAAGCCAAAAGAGGAGAAAAGCCAACCAGGATGACAAACCTGACAACTGACAAAGTGATCACTTTTGATAGTGATGACAGGGATACTGTTAAGGATCCTCACCATGATGCTCTAGTAATTACATCATATGTCGCTAACCATTTTGTACGCAGGATATTGGTAGATAATGGCAGCTTCATCAACATAATTCAGATGGAGACATTGAAGAGAATGAATGTATCCCCGAAGGATATTACTTCGAAATCCACTGTGCTTGTCGATTTCAATGGAGAAGCCAGGAATACCGTAGGGGAGATAAATATGCCTGTATATGTTAAAGGGGTCAACTCAATGCAGCGCTTCTGTGTCATGGACTCCCTATCCTGCTATAATATTATATTAGGTAGGCCTTGGATCCATGACATGAAAGTTGTGCCGTCGACCTATCATCAATGCATCAAGATACCTACCCCTTGGGGAGTAGTAAAAGTGGAAAGTGATCAACCGGAAGCAAAAGAGTGTTATTCCTCTTCAATGAAGTCCTCGACGAAGCCTAGTGCAGCATAGCAATTAAAGATGCGGGCCTAGGATATTGTGGAGGCTTCTGAGCAGGATGTAAAGAAAATTATCCTGGATCAGGATAATCCAGATATCTCGGTGCTTGTAGGAACCAATATCCCTCAGGATATTGAAAATCAATTGACTAACTTTTTGAAACGCAGGATGTCAACATTTGCATGGAAGCATGAGGATATGATAGGTATTTCCAAGGATATTATAACACATAAGCTCGGTATTGACAGGTCATTCAAGCCTGTCCAACAAAAGAGAAGGAAATTTGCTCCGGAACGAAATGTGATCATCCAAGAGGAAGTTGAAAGACTACTCAAAAGCAAAACGATTAGGGAAGTGAAGTTTCCTAAATGGCTGGCAAATGTAGTTGTGGTGCAAAAGAAAAACGGGAAATGGAAAGTGTGTGTGGATTACAAAGACTTGAACAAAGCCTGTCCTAAAGACCCGTTTCCTCTACCACATATTGATTCAATGGTGGATGCTACCGTTGGCCACGAGATGTTAACCTTCATGGATGCCTCTTCAGGATTTCAGCAGATACAAATGGAAGCCTCCGATCAAGAGGATACTGCTTTTATGACACCAACATGTATTTATTGTTATACTGCCATGCCTTTTTGGTTTGAAAAATGCAGGTGCAACATACCAAAGGCTGGTGAACATGATGTTTAAAGACAAACTGGGGGACACCATGGAAGTATACATCGATGATATGGTAGTAAAGTCCAAGAAGGCTGAGGATCACCTCTAAGATATTAAAGGAGCATTTGATATCCTGGACCAGTACAACATGAAATTGAATCCTGCTAAATGCCATTTTGGAGTGGGGGCAGGAAAGTTTTTAGGATACATGGTGACGAAAAGGGGGATAGAGGCAAGCCCGGAGCAGATTAAAGCCATCTTAGATATCAAGTCACCTTCAAATATGAAGGATGTTCAACGCTTAACAGGGCGAGTAGCAGCATTAAACAGATTTATCTCGAGATCCTCGGAAAAATGAAAGGAATTTATGATATCCTGAAGAAGTATAAGAAATTCGAATGGGGAGAGAAGCATGAGACAGCCTTGCAGGATTTAAAGCAGTATCTCTCAACTGCACCTCTGTTAATGAAGCCTGAGGATGGTGAACCACTATCCCTATATCTTGCAGTATCAGGGAATGCATTATGTGCTGTCCTTGTAAAGGATCATGAAGGTCAGCAGTATCCTGTTTATTATGTTAGTAAAAGTTTATTAGATGCTGAAACTAGATATTCTCATTTAGAGAAATTGATATTAGCCCTAGTTATGGCATCAACAAAATGTAGACACTATTTTGAAACACATAGGATTTATGTTAAGACCAACTATCCTGTTAAAAATGTGCTTAGGAAACCCGAGATGTCAGGTAGGATGGCTAAATGGTCGGTGAAATTAAGTGCCTTTGATCTAGTATATGAGCCTAGAAATGCCATAAAGTCTCAGGCTTTAGCTGACTTTGTAGCTGATTTCAGTAGTGATATTCAAAATGAAGTAGACCTAGAAGTACAACAGCTAGGAGAAAATTTAGAATCCTGGACATTACATACTGATGGTGCATCTAATGCAAGAGGTGTAGGTTTAGGTATACTACTAAAATCGCCACAAGGGGACATATTACCCAGGCTATTAGATGTGAGTTTCCTGCCACTAATAATGAAGCAGAATATGAAGCTTTCATTGCAGGATTAGAATTGGTTAAAAGTATGAATATCAAGAATTTACAAGTATTTGTTGATTCCCTGTTGATTACTAACCATTTCGATGGATCTTATGCAGTAAAAGGTGAAAAGTTAGCTGAATATCTTGAAATTGTTAAAAAATTAGTAGGATATTTCGATGTTTTTACACTTGAACAGGTACCCAGAGAGGATAATGCTGAAGCTGATGCGTTGGCAAATCTAGGATCATCAGTCAGGATACAAGAAGGAACCCAAATACCAATATTACATGTCCTATATCCTGCGACAGATTCTCAGGATAAGGAGGTAATAAGTGTTCAGGATCCTAATGATGAGTATCCCGAGCAGGATCCTAAGTCCTGGACGGCTCCGATCATGAGATATCTCAAGGAAGGGCACATCCGAAAGGATGAGAATCCTAAGGCCTTTAGAATGAAGGTATCATGATTCACTATTATAAATAAGGTCTTGTATAAGAAATCTCTTGCAGGACCATATCTGAGGTGCTTAGAGGATCCCGAAACCAAAGAAGTGCTTCAGGATATACACGAAGGGGATTGTGGTAACCATACTGGGGGCAGATCGTTATTCTCAAAGGTATTGTGAACAGGATATTATTGGCCGACGATGAGAAAAGATGCTGCAGAATACGCTCGAAGATGTGATGCATGTCAAAGACATAGTAATATATTACATCAGTCGGCCGAGCCACTTTATCCTATAGCTTCCCCTTGGCCATTCATGAAGTGGGGGATGGATATAGTAGGAAAATTGCCAAAGGCTCCAGGAGGAAAGGTCTTCATGTTGGCAATGACAGATTATTTCTCTAAGTGGGTCGAAGCTAAAGCATTTGTTCAAGTTCTAGATCATGAAGTGGTATCCTTCATAAAAAGGAATATCCTGACTAGGTTTGGTGTACCAGCCGAGATAATCTGTGACAATGGATCTCAGTTTATAAGTAAGAGGACTACTGACTTTTGCAAGAGTTGGGGGATCAAAATGATCACATCCACACCAGTACATCCTCAAGCAAATGGACAAGCAGAATCCTCAAACAAGATAATTGTCAACAATTTGAAGAAAAGGCTTGGAGCTAAGAAGGGAAGATGGACAGAAGAACTACCCTTTGTTTTATGGGCTGATAGGACGACGGTGAAAAGTGCAACTGGCCAAACCCCGTTTTCCTTGGTATTTGGAGCAGAAGCGGTGATCCCGACAGAAATGGTAATACCTACATCAAGATCCAGCCTCCGGGATCCTGAGCAGAATCCTGAAGTCCTGTGCCAGGAATTGGATATTATTGATGAGACAAGAGACGCAGCAAGGCTAAGGATGGCAGCATATCAACAGAGGATATTTAAAGCACATAACAAGAATATAAGGACTAGAAGGTTCCAGGTTGGAGATTGGGTATTGAGAAAGGCTTTTCAGAATACTACTAATCCTGCTGATGGAAAGTTGGCTCTGAAATGGGAAGGACCCTATGAGATTGAATCGGAATCAGGAAAAGGAGCATACCGACTCAAGAATATGGAGGGGGATATGTTACCAAGATCCTGGAATGCTATACATCTAAAGCTCTATTTCAAGTGAGTTTGGAATTTAAATTCTAACTCGGGATGGTATGGATTCTATCTCTTTCAGTATATTATTTATTGTTTTGAACCCATTACTGACTTAAGCATCAGAGGGGTGTTAGCCAGGCTAACACCCACCTTAGCTTGCAATTGTTTTGCAGTATATGCTTCGGGATATAGCTCTAAGATTCACATTCAGGATACTTCGAAAGATTAGAGGATTGGCCCCCTCTCTCACGTTTAAGGGATCCTGATCCCTTCACATGTTTAAAGGTATTCACCTTTCTCACGAATTGGGTTTAAACACCCCGCCTGGAGCACAAGTTATCCAGGGATAGTTCAAGGCGGCGAGACCAGTTCATGTAAAAGTGGCTGACAATTTCGTCACTGTTGGCTATATCCTGGATCCTTAAGGTATATGAGGATTGATCACCCTCTCTCGCGAAAGGGTATTTTCATACTCTCTAAGGTTTAAAGGTTTTCACCTTTCTAACTCTTGGAGTTTATACACTCCCGCCTGTAGCGCATGAAAATTTGGGATTTTCCCCAGGATACCTATGGGTTTATCCCCAGGATACTAAGGAATTATCTCCAGTATACTTTAGGGTTTACCCCCCTGTAACATAAGAACTGTTCAGACGATTGAAACTAATGTTCAAAAAATTTCTAAGTGTTTGAAGACTTTATGCACAGGGGACATTCCTGCTAAGGCGATTGTGCAAGGCTCAAAGAATCAAATTTGTACTAAGACTGGGGACATCTTAGTGGAAAATTGCAAAAGGATTGAAGTTCGATACTAGGGTTACACTCTATTCCTGGTATGATCTTTCCTTTGTGAACCTTACATAAGATGGTTGAACTTTTGAAACTATGTTTAAGGCTTAAATATCCTGATTAGGATATATCTTTAGGATATATTCTCAAAATGTGTTTTCAGGATATGTTTCTAATATTCTGGTCAAACGAATATTATCAAAGTGGATTTTGAAAGATAAACTATCTTTTTTTTTCTTAAAAACGTTATCTGAATTGTTTGAAGTTCAAAACTCTGTTAGGCGAAGGTCTTTGCAGGATATCGCTGAAAATGTTGATCAGGATATTTTCAAAAAATAATTGCACTAATTTTGCAAAGTTGGAATCTAAACTAAGCAATGTATTCGAAAATAACAGTAAAAGGAGATGGTATTATCTAAAATAAGTGATACTAGTTGATAACCAAAGGCTTCATCCTAAAACCTGGGACCCATCCACCTTTGGTTATCAAATCGTTTTAATGCAGAAAAAGAAACTGTTCAAAGGACGAGAAATAAAATTTTTCAAACATAACAATCAAATTTAAAAGAAATGAGTTTTAAGGGGCAACGTCTTCTTCGATCATCGCGTCTTCACCAACATCCTCCTCAGGATTAGCTCGAACATCCTTCTCAGCCTCGTCGCCAGTATCCGTTGTTTTTTCCATCGCTTTTAGAGACCATACAGCCGCAGACTTTACGGGATGTTCCACGGGATGAGCTCCAAGAGTTTTTAGCTTGGTCTCCCAGGCGTCGACGTTCCAGGAAGGGCATTCGAAGCCCAGGGCTTTGGCCTCGTGAGCCATTTTTAGCCGAGCCTGCAGGAGAGAGATGACAATGGGGCCTTTGAGGCTTTCCCGGTAAGTAGCCATATCCTGCTCATGTTGGGCGTGTGCAGCATCTAGATGGGCTTAGGCTTCGTGAGTGGCTTTTTTGAGAGTGGCCTGATGCTCCTGAGTCATGGTCTTGAACTTGCCTTCGTAGTGTCAAGTCTTGGCAGCGGCGATCATACCCTGATCGGAAATGGTGACCTCAGCTTTCTTCAACTTGGACTCGAGCGTTTTGATGAGCCCACAGGATTCTTGATACAACTGAACCAAACGTTCAAGGCCCTACACCCAAAAACACAGGTATCATGATAACCAGGATATTGGTTTGACATATATGTGCAGGATATGGAATAGGAATTTATACCTGGTTAAGAAAGAAAGTCATGAACCCGCTTGCCTCAATAAACCCATGATTCTCATAGGGGAATGTATCGGAGATGGTAGGCGAATCAGTCTCTTTCCTTTGTGAGAACCTGAAATCCGGGGCTTTGTGGCTAGTGAAGGCTTGGGTATGATGATGGCTTTGGAGCTGCTGGGCTTGGATGAGGCTGTAGCCTTAGGACTGGGCTCCTTCTTGACCTGGACGCGATCGGAATAACTGTCTAGCTCCTCAAGGTCGAAAACTTCTGGGATCTTGGCTGGTGCTGCATAAAGGGGAAGTTCTACATCCTTATTACTTTTCATTATATTACGCTAATCAGTTATTTACGAAGTGACTCTTACCAAACATTTCAGATGATGAATATTGAATGGAACTTGGGATGTGTGTAGTAAAACTCCTGTCACCTTCCGGTAACTGGTAAACTGATTCAATTCTTTTTTCGGATTCCGCAGTAGGAGGAGCTACTTCCTTAAAGTTCACTGCATAAAGATCAAATAAGAAGATGTTAGAACAGGATAAAAGTCTAGAAGCATCTGAGGATATTGTTGACCCTACCGGTGGTTAACCACTCCACCGGAAGACTAGCACCCTCATAGGTGGAGTCTTGCTTGATGAGGAAGAATTTACGTTTCCATCCATCCTTGTTCTTGGTGGCTTTAAGTATAAGGGGTTTGCTGGAAGTTGAAAAGAGCAAGAATCGACTGGAACCGTGTGATCGGAGGCGGTAAGCAATCGGCATATCCTCGATGCAGAGGTCGGGACAATGAAGATTTTTGATTTGGTTTAGCACAATCAATACTCTCCAAACCATGGGCATGGTTTGGGCAAAGGAAATACAAGTAGTTCGGAAGAATTGCATCATGAATTCAGGAAATGCTTGCGAGAAAAGGTATGCCGGAAAACAGACCCAATCGGCAGAAGAAACATCTGATTGAATTGATCGATCAAATGGTCTAAAAACCGTGCCATCGGGGAAAGCGCCGGAGGCCCTCAACGCTGCAATGTCTGCGTTATCAAAAGCACAGATCTCCTTCTCGGGATTTTTGAGAAGGTTTTGCTGAACGAAGGATTCCGACGATTCACCGGTTTAAGAGTAGACTCTAGTAGCCATTGGAAGGAGAATAAAATTAACAGAAAATGAGGAAGAGATGAGTGATTACCTGGAGATTCTATTGATGATATCTTGTTCCCAAACAAAAAGAGAGAAGATATCAGGGCATAGTAGATATCCATCGAGTGAAAAGCGCGTTGGAAGTTGCATAGTGCTATCTTGACTGTCGTTTCAATTTAATAACCTCGATTCGCGAGATAAAGTTTTAAAATATATCTCTCGATTGGTATACCAACTATTAGGGGAGGATTTCCTAATGACCTGTGATCCTCATGTGTTATCCTGTTTAGTGATCCTTACTTCTGTGACAAATAGTGATCCTCAGAAGTGCTTCAGGATCAGGATCATCGATCATCCTAAGGATCCTTATACTAACGATTGTTCACTTTGAATTCAGTGTTGTTTTGCAGGAGTAACAGCTTGGACTTGGTCTTGGCAACGATCCTGAAGAATATTCCACGGTTATTCCGCACGTGCTTGACTGAAAATGGACGTTATGGAGTCGTGGGAAGGCTTGCATGAATTGCGGGATGTTAGTGTCACACCCCCAAAATCCACCTGCGGAGTATCACCGCTTGGGAGCGTGACTGACCAGGATCAAGCCACCAATCATATAGAACAATATATAGTAAAAGTAATTGCCATTAAATCAAACCAAATCCATATGAAAGGTGATCCAAAATCATAAGTAAGTTATCATTGTTTAGCGGAAGCGTATAATCAAAACCCAACATAATTAAGTACGAAATGTCATAAGTGTTTAATAAGATAATCACGATCCAAGCCCACAACTACCAGCTCCTCCCTGTGCAAGCTCCATGTATCTAACGACCTGCAAGGCATGTAACAGTGGATCAACAACTAGTTGAGCGAGTTCACAGAAAGTAAATGCGTAATGGTAAGTTCGTATGTAACATGTGGCTCTACTGGGCCGATAGTACGTTCTATTGGTGGGGGATTCCCATATTATATATCCACTAGACTACTCGTAACCATAAGTATCCTTCACAACCGAGGATAGTAGTAAGTATAAATACACGTAGGTTTTACGTGAGTATCCTTCACAACCGAGGATAGTAGTAAGTATAAGTACACGTAGGTTTTACGTGAGTATCCTTCACAACCGAGGATAGTAGTAAGTATAAGTACACGTAGGTTTTACGTGAGTATCCTTCACAACCGAGGATAGTAGTAAGTATAAGTACACGTAGGTTTTACGTGAGTATCCTTCGCAACCGAGGATAGTAGTAAGTATAAGTCTACGTAGATTGTAAGTATGTGTCCTGCACAACCGAGGACAGTGAATAGCATAAGTATGTGTCCTGCACAACCGAGGACAATGGTATGGTAGTCTAGTATTAGTGTCAGTATGAATCTATTCAACCTTATTTCTTCAATCCCATTCCCAAACCCTGGGAATCCCATGCCTTAGTAAAAGTGTGAACTCACCTTGGTTTGCTCGGTATGCTATGCTCTAGGGTTTAACAATTGTCTAAGTCCGTTACACACGACCTAGGATACATTGCACATACTTGACGTAAGTATATAAATTCAATTAGGGTTTACAAGTCTTGGTGTTCAATCGACTGTGTGTGATAATTGACTACATACTGATCTGACATGGTTTGCACATAAATACAGTAATATACAGCAATTGCAGCAACTTATGGTATCATATCATGCAGAACAGAGCACAGTTAACACTTAGCAGTTAAAAGGGTTAATCAGCTTGGCTTAACAGGGATTCATATACTTTTTATACGTAACGCAGTCGACATGCATGTTTAACAGGGTTATCTGGCTTAACAGATCCAATAATAAGTAACACACAACTCATGACTTCATTTTGATTATTACACAAAGTCGGACAAATGCCATAACACTTAAAAGGTCGGACAAGTGGCCATTGCCTTCACAAGGTCGGATATGGGGGTTCCTTTGATTAAAAGTCGGACTAGGGTGGTGGGGGGTTTCTATGCTTGAAACTCGGACCCCCTTATAACATGATGAAGGTCGGACATGGGTTTCATGAAGCTCGGACCGCCCATGAGGGTGTCAGAACTTGGACAGGCTATCACCTATTAGAAACTCGGACCTTTGATGAATTAAAAGGTCGGATATGAGGTTGGGGGGGTTAAAACTCGGGCAAGGCTTTGAGCCTTTAAAACTCGGACTCCCCACAACAAAGAACTCGGACCTTTGCACCTCTTATCAAACTCGGACAGGTGATCTTATATATGAAATATATGAAATTCGGACCAAGACCTTTGGAGCCAAAACTCGGACTAGGCTAGGATTCAAAAGTCGGGCCATATCACATGTTTAAAAGTCGGATCTATATGATAAACAATATATCACAATTAACATCAATCATCGATCATCGACCAGAACATGAATCACATAAACATCAGTTACGTCTCCATACGCTCAAACCCTAATTCATACTTTCACCATCATAGAATCAAGTCAATCATCAAAGGTTTTGACAATACAATCATTTAAATCATCAAACAGTGATTACACAATAATCAACATCTATTGAAAACACCAAATTATCATATGATGAACTAGGGTTTTCAAGAATTACAAACTTCATGAATTAAGGACAATCAAACAATCAATCAACATTTAACATCAAACAATGATTAAACATTTACCTTGATTGATTCTAGAGAAATGAATCAAAAGTGATGAATGTCTTGTGCCAATGATTTGGTGATGATTGCCAGAGAATAGAATGTGAACTACGTGCTTTTGTTTCTTGTGAAAATGATTAGTGAAAGGGATTAGGGTTAAGTATCTCTAGACTTTCACTAATTACCCTCTACCTCCCTAAGTATCATATTTTACACATCCACACCATCTCAAACAGTTTCACAGTTTCACCACCAAGTTCATATATTTACCAAGTCTTTCACAATTAATAAACAACTATGCACAATCACACAATACGATTCATTGCATCAAAACGTATATAATTCCATAGCAATTAGTTGTGCAAATAATCAACTAAACAATACAAGAACGTGCAATAAATGCGAAATAGGAATCTTGGAAATTCGAGTTGTCACAGTTAGTTAGCATAGTTAACTTCTATTTTTAAAGGGGTAGCGAGCTAGTTTTAGAACACTTGGCTAATTTTGGCTACACACACTCGTACAACTGCACTCAACAGCTTACGGCAAAACACTTAGCAATTTCCATACATTTCTACACGATATACTATAGTGATCCTTGTACCTAGCTCGCTATTATCCAAAGTTGTAAAGAATTATTGTTTAATCTGAGTTGGTGATCGGTAGTTTCCATCACCCGAGGTTTTTTATGCCGGAGATCATTCATTGATCAAGGGCTTTTTCCTCGTATAAATCTTTGTGTCACTTGTGCAATACATTTCTGGGTGATCCTCATTGTTGTTTACCAATTCAAGCATCATACCCCGTGACAAAGAGTTTGGTTGCATTATCCTTGTCTGATTTTCGACCAAAACAGTTTGGCGCCCACCGTGGGGCAATTGGTGCTTCATTCATAAAGATTCTCATTCTTGTGATCATTTCGGTTTATTGCATCCAAGCAGATGGCTTCATCATCAAAGAATACTTCTACTGCGATGTCTGCAGTCAATTCATCTCAAGGCATTCCACCTTTGCCTCCACCACCTTCTGGATCTCAGAAAAATGCTGAGAAGAAACCAACTCCCATTTTCTCAAAACCCCAACTTCCTCTACCTCTTATACTCCTACTACTAGTGACATGTTTACTCTGATTTTGCAGATGAAGGAGCATATACAGTAGCAGGATAAGACCAACGAAAGGATTCTTGTAGGATTGGATTCTGACCCGAACGAGTCTTTCAGAGGTAATATCCTATGTTTCAGATGCGGAATAATAAGAAACGTAGGTAGAAATAGCTTGTTTTCCTCTTTAATCTCTTGTTTTATTAATTTGACAGCTTTTACAGTTCAGACGTCACACCGGCAGAGCTTCGGCGTGGAAATCAACTCAACTGTTACAGGATCGCTCAAATTTCAGCTATATATAGGCCTGTGGGTTCGCTTATGTGACCTGTGTACACATAAGCGGACCTGTTATGCTCCTATGAGCGAACCCCCTAACCTTTGACCCTAAAAGCGAACCTAGTTCACTAAACACATACAATCTCGTATTTTCTCGTATTTCGCGCCCTAATCTATACAATATAATGAATGACTCGATCCAAGACGAAATCAACAGATGTAGTGCACCAACAGACTCCCCCTCAGATGTTGATGGAGTCGACTATCGAGTCACCACAATGTTGTGTCTTCACATCTTCAGTCTTGATCAGTCTCTGGGCTTTTCTTTCTCTCTATCTTCAGACTCCCCCTCTCGATTTACTGGCACTTCTTTGTTCTTCAGTAACATCTTCAGGATCGTTGTCTGGTTCTTCATATCGCAAGATTGATTTCTAGAATCGAAACTTGGCTATCTTCAATCAGAGATCTTCAGGAATTGAAACCTGGCACTCTATCTTCAGATTCAAGATCGAAACCTGGCTATTCCTGCACATTCTTAACCCAGAAATAAATTTTCAAATTTTAACAATTTTTATGCACCACTACTAACATGTGCACCAACCAACACTCTCCCTTAATTACTCTCTCTATGATGAACCACTTGAAAGGTTAGATTATAAAAACATTTAATTTCACACAAACACTCCCCCTCAGATATTGCTCATCATGTTTAGCACTCGGAATTTTGAAAATCAGCTTTCCAATATCAGTTGTCGAAAATCTTTTTGACTTTTTCAAAAGTTTATGCTAAAACACACTGAAAATCTTTTTGGATTTTGAAATAAAGAAAATGTAATTCAGTAAAGAAATATTTACAAACAATATTTTTGTGAGTTCGTGTAAGAGGATCATTTCAGTTGTTGACAAGACACTAGCACCGTTAAGCTGTTATTTCATTTTAAGCTTTTAAACAGTTCGCGTTGATTGTCGATATTTTGATCCACTTAAATTCTCACAAAAACTTTCAACCTGTTCGGGATACTGAATTAGTGTTTTAGAACTTAAACATCTACATGTGTCCCACCTCAGTATATACTCCCGTATCCAGACCCCATGTAACACCTCGAATTTTTGGTGTCCAATGATGTGTTAACACGTGTCATTTGATTACACGTGGCATTGATATTAAATAAAGGACTAATTTTGACAAACCTTGAATGTATGTAAATTCGAGGGTTATAAATGTCAAGCAAGGGTAAATATACTGTATGGTAACCCTAAATGGTGCTTGTACCTTCAAACGAATAAATCATGGATCGTACGGAAACGAAACGCGGAAGAAAGTGAGAGATTACAAGCTACAGGGGTTAACTGTGTCAACATGTTTAATTATACCTCTGAGTGACCCTTTAACGCTCCCGAGGCTTTGTAACAGTATTATACGCTCACTAGAATATACTGTATGAATTCCGCGTGTGACACCTCGTATTTTCGATCTTTCCATTTTTGGCAAGTCTGCTTGTACTTTCTATTTTTGTAAGTTGTACCTTTGTGGTATTTGGTTTTATTCCCAAATTGTACTCGAGACTTGAAATCATAATGAAAGTGCATTATTTTATTTACATTTGTGTTTGAATGCTATGTATTGTCAAAACAATTAAAAACATGTTAAACTATGTTAAACAGGGAAATTACATCTTAATCTTAGCTCTTAAATTCATCGTTGCTAAGAGATTACCCTAAACCATACGAAAATTGGGAATTTATACGTTAATTCGGTAAAAATATCGAAATTTGGGTTAAAACTGATTTTTATATTATTTTATTAATATTTTAAATAAATAAATTAATAATTAAAATTAAATAAATAAATATTTTTTTTTTGGAATTTTTAAGATTTTAAGCATTTTGGTTAGTTAAACTAACTTCGTTAGTGAAAACCCCGTTAAATAAGCCTAACTAGGTTAATTCTATTAAAGGGCAGCACTAACTGAGTTAGAAAACTCAGTTAGTGGACCCAGTTAGATGGGCTGTTACTTAAAAAAGAAAGAGTAAACTTTTGTTTTGCTCCCTGTGGTTTGGTCACTTTAACGGTTTTGCCCCAAACCTTTAAAAATAGTCATTTTCCTCCAATAGTTTGCTATGGTTTTTCCATTTTGCTCCCTGTGGGGAGCAAAATGGAAAGACAGACAATTTGGATGGAGTTAGAGGCAGGGAGCAAAATGGAAAAACTATAGCAAACTATTGGAGGAAAATGGCTATTTTTAAAGGTTTGGGGCAAAACCGTTAAAGTGACCAAACCATAGGGAGTAAAACGGAAGTTTACTCAAAAAAAAAAGGGTTTTATGCGTTGGACCGGATTCGAACCCGCGACCACTGGGTTCCCAGACACTTGAATTAACCAACTGGACTGTCTTCATTTTGTTATAAATTCCAGACCTGTATTATATTTAACATGTATTAAATGAGCTGAATTTAAATAAAAAAAAAAAGAAACCGCCAACTGTTTCATCTTCTTCTTCTTCGATACAAATTCTTGGCCGGAATTTTTAAGACCTTTCATTTCCAAAACCGACACCTGCAACTCCCTATATATACCCGACCCACTTTTCTTGATTTGTTCTTTCATTCCGAAACACTTCGATCAAAAACCGAAACCAACCGAAAGCGAACCGCATACGATCATCTTCGTTTCGCCGGAGCACCGCTTTCACTCGCCGGAATCTCCACCGTCTGCCACCACCCTCGTCGGAACTGTGAGCCGCTCTTCACCATCTCCGACCACCACTCCACCGCCGGCCGCCGCCGTCTGCGTGTCCGGTAACCATTCCGTACCCGTTATTCTTTTTATATGTATATGATTTCAGTTCTGTAAAATTTTTTATAAATACTATGTTTATCCTAAATATGAATATTATTATCATATTGTTATTAACATTATTATTATTATTATTATTATTATTATTATTATTATTATTATTATTATTATTATTATTATTATTATTATTATTATTAAAACAGATTTATTTTTAAAATCTGAAATCTAATTTTATAACAGAATTTTTATTTCTGTTTTATTTATTTTCAGAATTTATATTTCAGAATTATTACTTTATTTAAAAATCAGAAATTTATATCTCAGAATTTTTACTTATTTAAAAATCAGAATTTATATATTAAATCAGAATTAACATTTTATATATATATATCAGATTTATTAGTTTAATTTATTTAAATCAGAATTTTTATATATAATAAACAGAATTATTATTATTTTCTGATTTATTATTTAAATCAGAAATTTATTTCTAAATCAGAGTTATTTTCAGAATTACAAAATCAGAATTATTATATAACAGAATTTTTATTATTAATTAAATGTGAATTATTATTCTTTAATTATTCCGATTTATTACTTTATTTAAAATCAGAATTTTTATTTTAAATATATATTAGAAATAAATAATCTATATAATCTAGAATCTTAGAAATATTATTTATTATTGTTCACTTATTTATAAATAAAATGTTATTTATTTTGTTAATTACCAAATATTAAAAATGAAACACATGATTAATATTTTAGGCATGTTTATATTTATTTTTTTTATATAAATGCCTTGTTATTCAAGTAACCCCTAAATTCCCAATATTTAACAAATCCTCAAAATTAATAGGGTAATTCTCTTGTGCACATTCTCTTGGGAAATCCCCTGATTCTTAATCTTTTCCAAGAAATACGCAACGCAACCTAAGATGAGTATACATGACCCATTTTCTATTTTATCACATTTTGGGTGCTGTATGCATTTCTATATCAAACACACTATGTTAAACATTTTTGCACTATCAATCCACATTTCATGTGAATCTATTTGACTCATGTTAATCATGTTATGCTACTGTTAAACATTTATGACTGTGTGTTCATTAACTTTGCAAGCCTCCCCTAACAATGGCAGCGCTGTAGGTTGTAACGCCCCTCCCATAATATTATGGGTATTGTTAGGTTTATTCTATGTTACTCATGTTACCACCCTTCTAGGGTTAGGCTATGTTAATTGCGTTAAACTTTGGTTTGAACACATAGATTTCATCGTTACGAGTATAACTGTTAATATGAACTCATGTATTCACGTGGATTTGATCATGTTAAACTATTTCAAACCTATTATACTATATTCAAACTTGTGTACTCGCCAACATGTTTTGTTGACTTTATTTTAAATGCATACTGCAGGATGAGGAATCAAGATTGAAAAAATGAATAGGATGGCCTAGAAACCCACCTTAGAAATAAACTATGTTTGATGTTTGTTATTTCCTTGTTATGACATTGTATGAAACTTTGGAATTTTAATAAATGGAATTTAATTATATTGTCACATTTAGTGTTATGATGTCTTTGAACAGTTTGTACGTCTCATCCCGATGTTTCCGCCATCGGTTGGGGTGTGAAAGATTGGTATCAGGGCCATAACTATAGGGAATTAGGTAGAATTCCTATACTTTTCCCTTGTCTATAGTAGGAGTACTCTGATACCAGATTGGTATCAGAGCCATAACTATAGGGAATGAGAAATGCCTTGCTTTGCCTAGTCTATAGTTTAGGAGCTTTCTCATTTATTTGCTGTTAAAGACAATAATCCTTTCTCTCTTCTTTGCTTCCCTCTATTCTTTTGGACTTCTAATATACAAGCCTTTACTAAGGCTAACACAATACACACATGGAAGCTTTGAAGACACTCTTACAACACAATCGAAATGATTCATCAAGATAGGGGTGATTCCCACACTTGGTGATGATTTTCACTCAGCTATACTTTGATTTTTGCACGAAATCTACCCTCAAGTTAGGAGTGATATCCAAACCTTGTTGGGGGGTTTTCCATTTCATATTCTAGTGGACCCTTATCTTAGGATAAGTACCAACCACATTAGGGTACGATGTTATCAAGTTAGAGGTGAAACTCGCATCTTGTTTAACTAGTCCCATTCCTTGATTTTCGATCTCGCCAAAGTTTCGATTTTCCCAATCGATTAAGGACGTGTAGTAACTGGAAGGACAAACATCGTTAGTCGCTCCTCGATGAGAGTGTTTGTCTATTAGGCCAAAGCACGTCTCCTTAATTCGAAAAGGATTTCGACTCACTTTGGAATAGTCTTATGTTACGTTCCGTGACAATCCATGTTTTTATGATAAATCTCCTTTTATGTTATCTCAATTATTATGTTTTACGTTAAATCTCTTTTTATGCTATCTTAATTTTCTTGTGTTTTACATTTGTATGTTTTTCATTTCAATTTAACACATGCATACTAATATGTTATATTGGATTCGTGATTACTGGGTGATTCTTATGTGATGAACTTGTCTTTTAACCCACACCTTAACATGTATAGCACTATGCGTAGTGCTATAGGAGTAGCGCCCGCCCGTATTCTAGTGGTCATGTTAAGTCTTTAAATTGCGGTACACGATGGGTTGACCTGTTTATTCACATGCCAGTGATACGTTAATCTTGTTAACTAGGTGTGTCATGTGAATTGTTCTAAATTTTATGCTAATATCATCAAGATAGGAGTGATTTCCTTACCTTGACAATTAGCTTCGCTCAATTTTCAACTCCACGATTGAGCTAGGGGTGATTTCCTTACCTCAGGGGTAGTTGCCAACTCTTTTTCGTTTTCAACGAAACTTTATATTTAAGCGTTATCTTCATTTCAAGTTTGGGAACACGAATCAGTCTTCTTCTTAAGATTTCGAGGACGAAATCTCCTAAAGTAGGGGAGACTGTGACACCTCGTATTTTCGATCTTTCCATTTTTGGCAAGTCTGCTTGTACTTTCTATTTTTGTAAGTTGTACCTTTGTGGTATTTGGTTTTATTCCCAAATTGTACTCGAGACTTGAAATCATAATGAAAGTGCATTATTTTATTTACATTTGTGTTTGAATGCTATGTATTGTCAAAACAATTAAAAACATGTTAAACTATGTTAAACAGGGAAATTACATCTTAATCTTAGCTCTTAAATTCATCGTTGCTAAGAGATTACCCTAAACCATACGAAAATTGGGAATTTATACGTTAATTCGGTAAAAATATCGAAATTTGGGTTAAAACTGATTTTTATATTATTTTATTAATATTTTAAATAAATAAATTAATAATTAAAATTAAATAAATAAATATTTTTTTTTTGGAATTTTTAAGATTTTAAGCATTTTGGTTAGTTAAACTAACTTCGTTAGTGAAAACCCCGTTAAATAAGCCTAACTAGGTTAATTCTATTAAAGGGCAGCACTAACTGAGTTAGAAAACTCAGTTAGTGGCTAACCCAGTTAGATGGGCTGTTACTTAAAAAAAAAAAAGGGTTTTATGCGTTGGACCGGATTCGAACCCGCGACCACTGGGTTCCCAGACACTTGCATTAACCAACTGGACCGTTTTCATTTTGTTATAAATTCCAGACCTGTATTATATTTAACATGTATTAAATTAGCTGAATTTAAATCAAAAAAAAAAAAGAAACCGCCAACTGTTTCATCTTCTTCTTCTTCGATACAAATTCTTGGCCGGAATTTTTAAGACCTTTCATTTCCAAAACCGACACCTGCAACTCCCTATATATACCCGACCCACTTTTCTTGATTTGTTCTTTCATTCCGAAACACTTCGATCAAAAACCGAAACCAACCGAAAGCGAACCGCATACGATCATCTTCGTTTCGCCGGAGCACCGCTTTCACTCGCCGGAATCTCCACCGTCTGCCACCACCCTCGTCGGAACTGTGAGCCGCTCTTCACCATCTCCGACCACCACTCCACCGCCGGCCGCCGCCGTCTGCGTGTCCGGTAACCATTCCGTACCCGTTATTCTTTTTATATGTATATGATTTCAGTTCTGTAAAAATTTTTATAAATACTATGTTTATCCTAAATATGAATATTATTATCATATTGTTATTAACATTATTATTATTATTATTATTATTATTATTATTATTAAAACAGATTTATTTTTAAAATCTGAAATCTAATTTTATAACAGAATTTTTATTTCTGTTTTATTTATTTTCAGAATTTATATTTCAGAATTATTACTTTATTTAAAAATCAGAAATTTATATCTCAGAATTTTTACTTATTTAAAAATCAGAATTTATATATTAAATCAGAATTAACATTTTATATATATATATCAGATTTATTAGTTTAATTTATTTAAATCAGAATTTTTATATATAATAAACAGAATTATTATTATTTTCTGATTTATTATTTAAATCAGAAATTTATTTCTAAATCAGAGTTATTTTCAGAATTACAAAATCAGAATTATTATATAACAGAATTTTTATTATTAATTAAATGTGAATTATTA
Source organism: Helianthus annuus (assembly GCF_002127325.2). Classification (NCBI taxonomy): domain Eukaryota; kingdom Viridiplantae; phylum Streptophyta; class Magnoliopsida; order Asterales; family Asteraceae; genus Helianthus; species Helianthus annuus. The sequence goes on from NC_035447.2 coordinate 132,683,818, forward strand.
TTCTTTAATTATTCCGATTTATTACTTTATTTAAAATCAGAATTTTTATTTTAAATATATATTAGAAATAAATAATCTATATAATCTAGAATCTTAGAAATATTATTTATTATTGTTCACTTATTTATAAATCAAATGTTATTTATTTTGTTAATTACCAAATATTAAAAATGAAACACATGATTAATATTTTAGGCATGTTTATATTTATTTTTTTTATATAAATGCCTTGTTATTCAAGTAACCCCTAAATTCCCAATATTTAACAAATCCTCAAAATTAATAGGGTAATTCTCTTGTGCACATTCTCTTGGGAAATCCCCTGATTCTTAATCTTTTCCAAGAAATACGCAACGCAACCTAAGGTGAGTATACATGACCCATTTTCTATTTTATCACATTTTGGGTGCTGTATGCATTTCTATATCAAACACACTATGTTAAACATTTTTGCACTATCAATCCACATTTCATGTGAATCTATTTGACTCATGTTAATCATGTTATGCTACTGTTAAACATTTATGACTGTGTGTTCATTAACTTTGCAAGCCTCCCCTAACAATGGCAGCGCTGTAGGTTGTAACGCCCCTCCCATAATATTATGGGTATTGTTAGGTTTATTCTATGTTACTCATGTTACCACCCTTCTAGGGTTAGGCTATGTTAATTGCGTTAAACTTTGGTTTGAACACATAGATTTCATCGTTACGAGTATAACTGTTAATATGAACTCATGTATTCACGTGGATTTGATCATGTTAAACTATTTCAAACCTATTATACTATATTCAAACTTGTGTACTCGCCAACATGTTTTGTTGACTTTATTTTAAATGCATACTGCAGGATGAGGAATCAAGATTGAAGAAATGAATAGGATGGCCTAGAAACCCACCTTAGAAATAAACTATGTTTGATGTTTGTTATTTCCTTGTTATGACATTGTATGAAACTTTGGAATTTTAATAAATGGAATTTAATTATATTGTCACATTTAGTGTTATGATGTCTTTGAACAGTTTGTACGTCTCATCCCGATGTTTCCGCCATCGGTTGGGGTGTGACACCGCGAAGTTCCGTTTTAAAACGAGAAAGTTATGATCGAATTCGTATGAGAAGGATTAAAAGCGTCAACAATGAAAGTTAAGGCTTTCAGAATAATTAAATAAACTAACTAGGGACTTAACTAAGCGGGTAAATAACACGAGGTCCTTAGTTGTAATTAACCGAGGGCCAAACCACAAAGTTACCCCTTCAAACCCGAAAGGTCAGGTTAATAATTACGAAAGATTTCGTTATTAATTACCAGGATTTCGCAATGATTAGAAAAGATTTTAAAAACCTGAAAATCTACCCTCTCGCGGGCCGCATTAGAGTTTGGGTTAAGTGAAAGCGGGCCGCGAGCCTTCTAATTGTACGCGCCTGGATTTAAACTTCAGGCGGCCTGCATTAAAACATGCATGGATCCTCCATGCGGGCCGCATGGGACGCCCAGATGCAGAAAACTTGTAATTGCATGCCTTTTGAGCTTGTGAACGATCAAACATCAATAAATGAGGCATGGGCACCCCCTACTCGACCCATAGCTCTATGGGACACCTGCCCATCATCCATGATCAGTTGTAGGGGTTGTGTGATGATCTTAGGTGCCTTGTTTCACTATAAATAGCCACATTTGGTTCATAACTATCACACAACTCAAATACACTCAACTGATCATTCTAAGAAGCTCTCAAGCATTCTTCTCTGCTCTCTAAGCAAGACACAACTTCTGTAAGTCGTTCACATCCATTGTGGTCTTGTATTTCCATAGATTTAGCTTATAAACCAAAACGTCGTAACTAACTGTTGTCATAACGATAATTCACAAATGGTCCAGTGAATTGTCGGATCAAAAGTAGTTATGAGTTGGTATTTATGTGGGTAATAAACCCCTAAAAGGGTTCCCTCTGATCACCACTCTAACTATGTCAAATGTCGAGTCAAACGTGCACTTAAAAAGTCAACAGAAAGCTATTTTGTTGTTTTATACATAATCTGTAATGTATATGCTATGAAACCTGTTTTGGCACTCATAAAACATGATATTAAGTATATAAACTTGTTTACGCTCGTTTGAATCGACCATTTGCTATATTGACCCGGTTCGGAGCCGAATGTCGCAAAAGTTTGACCTTTGCTTTGACTTCAGTTCTGACCCGTTTTAGTGAGGTATAGATATGCCTTAGGACTCTCTTAGGACCAGGTTACATGATGGTATAGACCTCTGTGATCGGTTCATGAATTGTCCGAGTCTTTTACGCATTTCCGTTAATCGCCTAAAAGTTGACCGTAACGGCCTTTTAAAAATAAAACGAGTATTTCGGACACGTGAACGGACCATAACCTTGCTTACTAAATTATAAGCATGTCCTTAAAGTTTCACGTCAATCCGAGGTCTAGAATGAGAGTTATGCTAAATAGCGCATTTATAAGAAACTTTTGTAATAAACGGCGCAATTAGCATAACGCCTATCTAGACCAAGATTTCGTCACCAAAACTTTTACCCACTGTAGTAAAATAATATTTTTGGAATTTTAAATATTTTTAATAATTTTTACCTTGCTCATAACCTGCGGTTATGGCTACGGTTCGGTAAATACCGAATATGCCCTTTTCGGCCAAAACTTGAGTTCTACAAGGTCTTTTGACCCGATTCCAGTTGTTACTGATTTTAAATAATAAATAAAGTATTTTAGACTTTACAAACTGATCGGGAAACTCAGATTTCCTGTAGAACTCGAAAAGCCCTTTAAAAGTCTTTAAAATGACCTAAAAGCCCATACGGGGCATAATATTAACTTAAACTCGTTACGGGCATCACGGAAGGTATCCTACTGATACCACAACCTCTTTAAGGCATATTGACTTAGGAAATAAGCGTAAGACTCTCATGGTTAACCGTTTCGCCTATTGCGCGCACGGTTCGGCTTATGAAACTAGTTTTCATAAATTAGCCGATACGGGTCAAACTATATTATTTTGACCCCAAAATACAGAGTGTGAACATTGAACCCATATAAAACACGTGTCTGAACTTGTTTGGGGCAGAATCACATTCCATTCTCGGTTTTCGCCTTTCACGCGATTAAACCATATCTATATTTCGGAACCAACCGGTCTAGGCTACGGCCAATATAAGACCCGTTAGGATTCTAAGAGGTTAATTAAAACCTTCGTTCCAGATTAGGAGCCCCAGTAAAAGCTATCGGTGATTTAATCAAATTAAGGAATATACTTGCAAAGGTAAATACTTTTAACTTATTTCCCCTATACGGGCTTGGGATACGGTATAATAATACCGCTTGATTGAGCATCATATCTTCCATCGCTGAGGTAGTTAATTTGTATAATGTGATCGGCTCATTTAAACAGTTTTGTTTCTTAAAAGCCTTTGGGGGGTTAATGACCGTTGTCCCGGATATCCTTGGCATCGTTTTACGAAATGGCCACGACCTCGACATCCCGGTGTAGGCGTACACCCGGTATATATTGTCGACATTTAATTAAAAGACGTAGCCGTTGGTTTCTATACTACGGTTTTACGTAATGTGGTGTGTCTATTAATCTTTAACCCGGCACGATCCGGGCTACTGAACGCATAAAAGAACATGTAATACGTTCACAAGATTTTAATAATTTTCCCAAGTTATAAAAGAGTTTGTGCCTCGTGCATTCAAATCCATTTTAAATAAACATTTTTAAATGTGTCAGTTGAACGTATTTACCAGTGTAAACTGACGTATTTTTTCCCCAAAAGATTAAGTGCATGTACTATACGAAATTGGCTGGTAATAGCTTCCTAAGCATCATGAATAGTCTCGCAAACTCGATGCCGTATCTGACTGAACAATATTTTATTATTATTTTGATCCGCTGTGGATACATTCGACTTCTATAATACTTTTGATATTACAACCAAAGGTTGAAGTATATATTTATCTTTAAGCTTCCGCTGTGCATTTATATAATTGTGTGGTTTGACTATATTGTTGCCAACTACGTCACGGTAATCCCCCACCGGGCCCACCGGTGATACACGTGGAAATCGGGGTGTGACACCCCAGTATTCAGTCTTACAGGTGAGTATACCACAGCTGATATCTTTTAAAGGGGTAGGTGCGAGGGCCATGAGAGCTCAGGTCGATACTTCCGTATACGCAGAGAGATGACGGCTTCGACTTTTGGTGGGTCCCCTTAAGTCCCGTAACACGTGCGGATCATAACAGAATCGTTGATCCAACCTAGAGTGCGGAATCCCCTAGATTAGATTTCACAGAAAACGAGTAGAACACGAATCACTTCAAACCCGATCTTTATTGATTATCTTCGTAACGATTACAATCAATCAAGATCCTAATTCGTCAAAGCCGTTGTCTTTCACGAATTCTCTCCAAGTGATTAAGGTGATTAGTAGATTAACCTTAACCCTAATGCTAAGCTTTGTTTATATAGGACAAGGCATTGCATATGGGCTAGGTATTGGGCAAGGCCCAATTCGCAAACCCTCCCCCATACATGGGTTTGGTTTGGCCCAATCACTCTTACTTCGCTATTACAAACTATTACAAAGCTAAACCCGCTAACTGTTTATCGTTTTACTAATTACAAGATATCCAAAGACCAAATCTAAGCTGTTGTCACAAAACATGCACCAACAAACTCCCCCTTGACAATAGCTCGCAAAGGAAACTTTAGTCTTCAGAATCTTCAAGTCTTTTGGTCTTTGGATAGCTTCAGCTTTAACAGCTTCTGTCAGCAACAGACTCCCCCTAAGCTGATGCATCCAATCACCAAATCTTCAAAACGTTAGCGCTTGAGTAAACTCCTGTTCAGCATTTGAATAGCAATCTTCAACTCTTCAACTTTGTCTGCAATGTAGAAAGGAGGTTCTACCATGCATCCAAGAAACTCTCATCTTCACAGCAACTCTTCAGCAACATACAGCTTCAATCTGTATACTATAAAACAAACATCTCGAGAAACCATAAGAATTTTTCAACAAAAGTTAAACAAATTATTATTATTCAAGAGATTTGTTAAACTGTGTTACAGATTAAGCATTTTCCATTCAGCACCAACACGCACAAATTTCAAACAAAACACATCATAACCTGCTTGATTTGAAAATTTTGAACTCACTTACCAACACCGTCTCCCCCTATCAGTAACAATTCCTCCAAGAATAACAGTTTTCCGTACGTTAAGAATTTTAAACAGAAAAAGACACTATTTTTGTATTTTTGAATTTTCTGAAAGCAAATAAATAACAAAAAGCAGTAAACACTCTATTTTTGTGAGAATCACCGGTAAGAAGATCATATCAGCAAAATCAAACTGTTTCACACAATTAGTTAATTCTTTATGTAATGTTTTAGTGAAAAACAGTTCAAGACGATTACCAGTATGTTTGTCCATCTAAACAAAATGCATGAACATTTCAAGTACCATTACCGTATGATACGTTAAGGTAATTTTAGAATACCGATATACAAGCGTGTCCCACTTCAGGATGTACCCCCGCGATCAAGGTATGCACAAAGATTCATCGTAGTAGGTGAGTATACTGAATTCATCCGTTTTATATTTCAACGATAGATAATTGGTGAACAGGTCAGTACTTTCGTACAGCAGAGAGACCAAAATATCTTATCGAGGGCTAAGACAGATACCATTTTTGGTACGAATTGTGCATTTTGCACTTATTGAATGACTCTCTTTGAGAGCTATTTTCAGGGTTTTGGCATTTTTAGCTCTTTTAAGATATCTTGGGTGTGTCTAGGTCAGCATGTATCTGGATGCAGCAGAAGGACACCCATGATATCCCCGGATGAAATAACAGTATAAAGACCCAAAACTTCAGATTTTGGCAATCTTTCAATGCAAGAATTAAGGTCATTAAACCATACACCACTGATGTGTTCCCCACTCATACTCAGTGCTTTTAGGTTTATATCACTTTGGTAAGTTGATTATTTCATGCTTTTGCCTACTGGTACATCATATGATGAAGCTGCTATCACACTTAAGCAATGTTAGGTTCAATTTCAGTGTGACAGTCTAACTTGCTGATGTACTATCATTTCTCCTTTTTCACACAGTGAAAACTCATTTTTGATTTTCTATTTTTTTATGTTTTTGATTTTTCAATGTTTTTTGTATTTTTGATTTTTTGAGAAAGCAGTAAACTATTTACAAAATTCTTATGAAAAACCAGTTATACAGGATTCCTCATCCCGTTGAGTTCGACTAAGTGTTCAAAGCGAGCTCGATCAAAAGCTTTTGTGTAAAGATCAGCAAGGTTATCTTCTGTGTCGACTCGATGTAATTCAATTAGTCGTTTTTCAGCACAATCCCGTATAAAGTGATGACGTATGTCAATATGTTTAGTTCTACTGTGCTTTACGGGATTGTTTGTGATTGATATATTGGCATTATTATCTATCATAATAGGAGTACGAGTGAAATCCAAACCGTAATCGCGCATCTGATGTTGAATCCAGAGAACCTGAGAGCAACAGCTACCCACAGCAATATATTCAGCTTCACACGTAGAGGTAGACACACAGGATTGCTTCTTGCATTGCCAAGACACTATCCTGCCTCCTAAGAACTGACAACCACCTGTTGTAGACTTTCTGTTCGATTTGCATCCTCCAAAGTCTGAATCAGTGTAAGCAACGAACCTCAGATCACTATCAGTTGGATACCACAACCCAAGTTTAGGTTTCCCCTTCAAGTAACGAAGAATACGCTTCACTGCTTTCATATGTGACTCTTTCGGATTTGCCTGATATCTGGCACACAAGCATACGGCAAACTTGATGTCAGGTCTTGAAGCAGTCAAGTACATTAGAGAACCAATCATCGCCCTGTAATGAGTAGGATCAACATCTTCAGTGCTTTCATGATCTGGGCCGAGATTGTGGTTTTCACAAATGGGTGTGTTGCAAGTAGTGCAATCATTCATTTTGAACCGATCCAAAATGTCATACACATACTTCGTTTGATGAATAAACATCCCATCCTCCTTCTGTTCAACTTGTAATCCCAGAAAGTAAGACAGGTCACCCATAGCACTCATTTCAAACTTGCTCTTCATCACCTGTTCAAATTCCTTACACATGTTTTCATCAGATGACCCAAAGATGATGTCATCCACGTATACCTGTACTAGCAGAAAATCTTCCTTCTTTCGCTTAATGAATAGTGTACTGTCAATCTGACCTCTTTCAAAACCATTCTTGAGCAGATGTGTAGACAGTGTCTCGTACCATGCCTTGGGAGCTTGATGTAACCCATACAAAGCCTTATCAAGTTTGTACACTCGATCTGGATAGTCTGGATCAACGAACCCTTCTGATTGTGAGACATACACCACTTCTTGGACTTTTCCGTAAAGAAATGCACTCTTCACGTCAAGTTGGTAAACTTTGAAGCCCTTGAATGAAGCGAAAGCCAGAAACAAACGAATTGCCTCCAACCTTGCCACTGGTGCAAACACTTCATTGTAATCAATCCCTTCTTGCTGATTAAACCCTTTAACAACTAACCGAGCCTTGTTACGCGTGACAATACCTCTTTCATCTTTCTTGCACCTAAATACCCATTTAGTGCCAATCTCTCTTTCACCTTTAGGAAGGTCCACTAACTCCCAGACCTTCAACTTCGCAAACTGGGCCAATTCCTCTTGCATAGCTTCAACCCATGAATTGTCTTTAAGAGCCATATGAATGTTCTTCGGCTCCTCTTGGGAAATAAAGCAACTATACAAGCATTCATTCACTATCCCAGTCTTCTCAATCGAAACAAATAACCCAGAATTCGCTGCAATGCTTCTACTTGTTTGAACACCTGCAGTAGGATCTCCAAGAATCATGTCAACTGGATGATCTCTATTTGCTCGTGTAGTAGCAACAGCATCGACTTCCAGATTGTTACCCAGGTTTGATCCAACCTCCCCCTGAATATTCTGATTTGCAAATTGATTAATGAAGTCCTCTCCCTGATTGGGTTCAGGTTCACTATCACTTGAATCAGGATTAGCAGCACCATGGGAAGTTTCCGGAGCATCTGACATATCAACATTCGATCTAGGCATGAACTCGCCTTCATCGACTTCACCAATCACTGTCTGAATCAGCTGAGAATCATCTGCATCAGAAACCTCAGGAATATTAAATGATTTAAAAACACTTTCATAATCATATAATATAGCAGGACCACTCGTTGATTGTTGAGGCTTGTAGGAAGTAATTTCGACATTAAAAACAACCTCAATTTTACCAGTTTTTAGATTAAAAACCCTTTTATTCGGTGTACCAGGCACATAGCCTAGAAAGTAGCCTTCGTCTGCCACCTCACCGAATTTTTGTTTATCTTTGTTTCGCACAATGGTGCAGGGTAATCCAAATGGTTCAAAGCCTGTTAAGTTTGGTTTTTCGTTAAACATCAACTCATGACAAGTTTTGTTAAAACGTTTAATGGTCAAAACTTTGTTTAGGACGTAGCAAGCTGTATTCACAGCTTCTCCCCAGAAAAGAACTGGTAGCTTTGAATCTGAAAGCATCGTCCTAGCGGCTTCAATTAACGTCCTGTTTTTCCTCTCAGCGACTCCATTTTGTTGAGGAGTATAAGGAGCAGAATATTGATGTTCAATTCCCTTTCGAAGACAATAGAGATCCAGAATACGATTCTTGAACTCCGTGCCATTATCACTCCTTATCCTCTTGATCCTTGCATCATGGACGTTTTCCAATTTTGTAAAAAGATCTATCAGCATCTCTGCTGTTTCATCCTTTGTACCTAAAAAGAAAACCCATGAATAACGTGAGTAATCATCAGTGACAACAAGACAGTAGTACTTTCCACCTATGCTCCTTACGTTCACTGGACCGAATAAATCCATGTGAAGTAATTCATAAGGGGCATTAATGGAATTTACTGTTTTAGACTTATGAGGTTTCTTGTGTTGTTTTCCCTTTTGACATGGAAGACATTTATCTTCCACTTGAAACCTCAGCAATGGAACTCCTTTCACTAGCTCATTTTTTATAATGTAATTCATTTTGCGGTAGTGAATATGAGCCATGCGTCTGTGCCACAACATAGATTTAGCTTCAGATGCTTTGACAGTAAACACGCCACCGCAGCAGTTGGATCTTTGGCACCCATGTTCATGACATAAGTATCATTTTTCCTTGGTGCACGCATTACTATCCAATCGTCCGGAATGACCAAACCCGGTTTCAACACCAATGCCTCAGTATTTGTAAAATGGACCGAGTGACCCTTGTCGCAGACTTGTGACACGCTCATCAGATTGTGTTTCAGCTGCTCAACATAGTTCACTTTGTCCAATGTGATCTTCCCATTCGTCACTTTTCCTCTTCCAGTAATCCTACCACCTTTAGCACCAGCAAAATTAACATGTCCACCATCATATTCTTCAAATTCAGAAAACAACCTAGCATCCCCCGTCATGTGCCTAGAGCAGCCACTATCAACATACCATAAGTTGATAATCCTCCTTAGCAGCTCCTGCACACACCAACCAAAAGATTAGTTAGAGTGGGGGACCCAAGCCTTGATGGTCTTGGGTCGTCCAGATTCATCAACTACAGGAACATCAATCCAATGTCCATCACTCCTAACTGGAGTCTTGGATCTTGGACCTGTTGATGGAAATGGGGTTTGATTTCCATAAGGTCTCTGGTCCTGAGGGTTCCTATATGTGTTTGGACAATGTGACCTTTGAAATCTTGAGTTTTGATTCCAAGAAGCTTGATTGTTATAATTTCTAAAGCCATTGTTCTAAAAAGTTCGACCACCATTATTTTGGTATCGATTTTGATATTGACCTTGACTTCTGAAACTATTTGAATTTTGGTTGTTCATTCTTGGTGAACTGCTTCTAGGTCTCTCATATCTGCCTGATGTAGATTCAGGCTGAAATCTTGGTTGATTTCTTTGAAAACGAGGAACTTGAGGAGTTCCTTTTTCAGCCTTATCTACACCACTAGCAACACCCTGTTGTTGCTTTGGAGCAGATTTCTTTGGAGAGTTAAACTCTCTTTCCTTTTTATCACCGTTCTTTTCTTGTGACTTCCCTCTTTGTTTCTCACTGACTTGTGCTTCAACCTTTTTGTTAGGCAGGCAACTGGCTACATGTCCCTTTGAGTGACATTTGAAGCACGATCTCCTTTTCGAAGACTTCTCACCTGAAGCCTTTGAACTGGATTCTGGTTCTGATGATGATGCCTTGGAAGGATTTTGTTCAGTTTGCTTAATTTCAGATTTTTCTATGTTTTTGTTTTTAGCAAACTCTACATTTGATTCCTTTTCAATAACAGCTGTTTCGGTTTTCATATCACTTCCTTGAACAAAATTAACCTTTTTAACAAAAGTTTGATTATTGTTTTTAGAAAGTGTATTTTTCTTTTTCAAAACAGGTTTGCTGTTATTTTCCTTCTTAGCATCATTATCCACAAACACATCACCTTGACTGGATGTGAAACTACTTGGTGATGTTGACAAAAAGTCTGTGAATTCATCTTCATCAGGTAAGAAAGAAAAGTCATGACTAAGAGGAGGTGGGACTTCATTAAAGCCCTGGAATCCCACACTTGTCTTGTCATTACTTTTCTTTAACCCACCCATCATATGTTTCATAACAAAAGTAGAATCTCTGAATTGACCTAACTTCTTTTCAAGTTCAACAATTTTAAGTTGTGCATCTGACAACTCTTTGTTTTTATCAGAAATCTCTTTTGTTTTCTCAGCCATCATGTCATGAGCTAAGTCAATGACTTGAAGTTTTTCATTCAATTTGCAGGTTAAAGCTTCAATTTCAGCTTCATAGCCTTTTATCTTTTTCAAATATGATGACTCATTTCTTTTAGCAAAGAAATTTGATTCTTTTACGTTAGACATTTCGCTCACAAGACTTTTGTTTTGAGTTGACAATTTGTCAACTTCACCTTGCTGTTCACGACACTTTAAACAAACAGAAGTAGTAGAGTTACTTACCTGTCCTGTCGCTTTGTCTGAGTTGGCCATGAGAGCAGCAAGTTGAGCTCCCATTCTTTTGATAATTTCATCTTTCTCATCAGCTTCCATTTCATGCTCAGACTCTGGCTTTTCCTCTTCAGCTTCTGTTGTCTGATCAACCTTCTTTACCTCAGCATCACTCTCTTTCTCAGCATCTGCTTTAGTTTCAGCTTCTTCAACTGGCACGATCTCTGCCATAAATGCTTGTGTAACATTCTCATCCTTTTCCAAGTGAATGCTCCAGTCATACAAACCCTCTCTTGCAGTAGAGATCAACGCCCTTGAGTTAGAGTTGTTTGATGAATTTCTATTGTTTGAACTCTGGCTCGAAGTCTCATGCTTTTGTTTCTGACACTCCCTAGCGAAGTGACCATAACTCTGACAGTTAAAGCACCTGACTTTTGCCTTGTCAAAACCAACATTCTTCCCCACAAACTTCCTTCCAGTTCTATTCATGAACCTCTTCACAAGTCTCGAAATCATGGCCATCTGCCATTGCAAATCCATCTCTTCTAAGTCATCAGGGTCAATCTGATCATAATCTTCATCTAACGTAGCAGGATCAGATATCTTCCCCTGAATGTAGTTCTCATAAGAGGCAACAAAGGAAGCAAGTAGTGCAAGATGTTCTTCAGCAGACTTCACACTCATAGGCATTGACTTTACACTGCTTGTTTGCTTAGAAGCTGATTGTCTCTTAACGCCTGTTGATCCTCCTGCAGCTGCCACAAAGCACACATCACCATCCTCATTCACTGTAACCTGCTCATTATCACACGAAAGAATAGCAGTGGCAGAGTCGCTAGAAGCATCATGAGATGAAGAAGATGTAAGCCCATTGTAGATCCCTGGATCTTGAACCTGATCATATCCAGTGTCCTTCTTCTTCATGCTGAGCTCATAAGCTCTTAGCTTTCCAACAACTTCTTCCAGCTCCTTTGTTTCATAGTCAGCTTCTCCCTTTATCATGAGAGTGTAAATATCCCATTTAGCAGGCAGGGCATCTAGCAGCTTGTCATTTTTCTCTATGTCAGAATAGCAGTCTATATCATAATTATCCAGCTCTGACATCAGATGGTAGTATCGAGTGATGATGTCCTCAAGTGACTCATTCTTCATGTGCTTAAACACAGCAAACTGCTTTTTCAGAAGATCAACTTTGTTCTTTTTGACATCAGGATTTCCTTCATATCTCTGCTCTAGAGCATCCCACATTTCCTTTGAAGTAGTGTACTTCTTAAAGGTATGTTTGATGCTATCAGGTAAAGACATCTTGATAGCAGCTAAGGCTCTCTTTTCAGCCTCATACATCTTTTTATCATTCTCCTGCATGTTCACATAAGCTGTCACACGAGGTCTGCCTTCAAAATCATGTGTAGGGTTTGTGTACCCATCAACAATACAGATCCACATGCGAGTGTCCTGATATTCAATGAAGGATTGAAACCTATCCTTCCAAGTCAAGTAGTTTTCCACCTTCATCATCTTTGGTGGTTTGTTCGTAGTGCCAACCTCATGTTCCATCCTTAAGAGTTCGTTCAATTTAGTCATGTTCGACATTTTAACGTAAGCAGACTGGTAAAACCGTACAAATTGTGTCCGAAATCTGTTTTTTTTTGTCCTAAAAATCCAAGGATTCCAACGGTGCAAACGGTTTGTCCAAATGAGTTACGGATAGTTTTCTAAACGCGAAACAGTGAAATTTTTCTTACGCAAGCCAAGAAAAATTCCACCCCTTCCGAAATGATCAGAAAAGGTCCGAAATGGTCAGAAATGAGTATGGTTATCCGAAATGGACAAGTTCAATCCGTAATGCAAGCCTGATTATCCAAAATACAGGTTTGAAAATCCGAAATGCAATTAGAAGATCCGTAATGGTCCGTAATTGCTTGTTTTCTGTCCGAAATTGAAGAAATCTGGTCCGAATCTGGTCCGAAATTGATCAGAAATGCAAGATTTCTATCAGTAATGGTCCGGAATTCAAGTATTTTGATCAGTAATGATCCGAAATGCTTGAATCCTATCCGAAATCTGCAGCAGAACACGAACACAGCTTCTGAAAACTCCAAAAACGCCGATTTTTCTGCAAAAACGATTCTGAACCAAGCCAATCAAGAGCCGAAAGCTCTGATACCAATTGTAAGTCCCGTAACACGTGCGGATCGTAACAGAATCGTCGATCCAACCTAGAGTGCGGAATCCCCTAGATTAGATTTCACAGAAAACGAGTAGAACACGAATCACTTCAAACCCGATCTTTATTGATTATCTTCGTAACGATTACAATCAATCAAGATCCTAATTCGTCCAAGCCGTTGTCTTTCACGAATTCTCTCCAAGTGATTAAGGTGATTAGTAGATTAACCTAAACCCTAATGCTAAGCTTTGTTTATATAGGACAAGGCTTTGCATATGGGCTAGGTATTGGGCAAGGCCCAATTCGCAAACCCTCCCCCATACATGGGTTTGGTTTGGCCCAATCACTCTTACTTCACTATTACAAACTATTACAAAGCTAAACCCGCTAACTGTTTATCGTTTTACTAATTACAAGATATCCAAAGACCAAATCTAAGCTGTTGTCACAAAACATGCACCAACAAACTCCCCCTTGACAATAGCTCGCAAAGGAAACTTTAGTCTTCAGAATCTTCAAGTCTTTTGGTCTTTGGATAGCTTCAGCTTTCACAAATTCTCTCCAAGTGATTAAGGTGATTAGTAGATTAACCTAAACCCTAATGCTAAGCTTTGTTTATATAGGAAAAGCTTTGCATATGGGCTAGGTATTGGGCAAGGCCCAATTCGCAAACCCTCCCCCATACATGGGTTTGGTTTGGCCCAATCACTCTTACTTCACTATTACAAACTATTACAAAGCTAAACCCGCTAACTGTTTATCGTTTTACTAATTACAAGATATCCAAAGACCAAATCTAAGCTGTTGTCACAAAACATGCACCAACATCCCCTTTAGAGGATCTTTTGTTACAACAGCAAAGGTTATCAATTTTATTGTTTAATCAAATTGCTGAGGGCGAGCTTGTATTTCAAAGCTTTTTGCAGAAAGTATTATCCGGGGACAGGTCAGTACTTCCATACAGCAGAAGTCCCGGGATAATACCCCAGATATCACTGAGCATAAAGACCTAGTATCTCAGAATACGGGACCCTTCAACCAGGATTTCAGGGGTTACCTATATATCCTGGAGGTGTTCCCCTACGTAGACGTAAGTAAAATTTATGTTTATATCCCAAACTGATCTACTAATTCTATGAAAACCTACCAGCACATCTTTAGCGAGACTACTTAATTGCATTTATACATTACAAATCTTGTAGGATCGGATTCTGACCCGAAGGAGACGTTCAAAGGTAATCTCCTATGTTTCAGATGTGGAATAATAAGAAACGTAGGTAGAAATAGCTTGTTTTCCTCTTTAATCTCTTGTTTTATTAATTTGACAGCTTTTACAGTTCAGACGTCACACCGGCAGAGCTTCGACGTGGAAATCAACTCAACTGTTACAGGATCGCTCAAATGTCAGCTATATATAGGCCTGTGGGTTCGCTTATGTGACCTGTGTACAAATAAGCGGACCTGCTATGTTCCTATGAGCGAAGCCCCTAACCTTTGACCCTAAAAGCGAACCTAGTTCACTAAACACATGCAATCTCGTATTTTCTCGTATTTCGCGCCCTAATCTATACAATATAATGAATGACTCGATCCAAGACGAAATCAACAGATGTAGTGCACCAATAATTCTTAAAGAAATCGGAGACCTCAAGAAACAAAAGAGATCGGCAGAAGATCATTCCCCACTGATGCCCAGATCTTTGAATTTCGATACTCCGGTTGTATCTTCTCAGCCTTCAGTGGTTCCAGATGTTCAATATGTGGGGGGACCAAAAGGAGTGCACTACGGATCATCAGCAATGACTCAGGCTTCAGGTTCATACTTCCAACCAGCAGGATCCCATCCTCAGCATATAGGATCCTTCGCAAGCTCAGGAGGATACCCAGGAGCGCAGCAGATTCAAGGGTTCTGGCCATTTCAAGGATCTTCGCAGGTTCAAGGATCCTCTTATGTCCTAGGATCCTCCCAGGTTCAAGGATCCTCTCATGTTCCAGGATCCTCGCAGGTTCAAGGATCCTCTTATGTCCTAGGATCTTCCCAGGTTCAAGGATCCTCTCATGTTCCAGGATCCTCTCAGGTTCAAGGATCCTCTTATGTCCAGGATCCTCGTAGGTCCAAGGATCCTCTCAGTTTCATGGATCCTTAAGGAGTTTGCAATCAGGGAGTTCAGATATCCATCAGGGAGATTTTATTCCAATGCAGACCATTGCTTCTACTGGTCCTTCGATCATTCTGGAGTCTCAACAATATGGATTCACATCCACTCTTCCTAATTTGAACCCAATGGGAGGTAACACTTTCAATAATTCTTATACCACTAACCATGGCCTTATGCAGGATACAGGTATCAATCATGCCATGGCCAGAGAATTGCAAAAGTTAAAGGATATGATATCAAGTGTCCCAGGAGTGGTCAAGCCTATCCCGGAGATTGCATATGGGAGCCATAAGATATCTCGTTTTGCACCACCAATCTGTGATGCAAAGATACCCAAGAGGTTCCACGTGCCGACCATGAAATTGTATGACGGTTCAACAGATCCTGAAGAACACATAGCACAATACAGGGAAAGGATGGAGATCAATCCCATCCCGGAAAGGTTAAAGGAAGCATGTCTGTGCAAGGGATTTGGATCCACTCTTACTAGATCAGCTCTTAAATGGCTGCTAAGTCTTCCCCCTTACTCTATTACCTCGTTTGCTAATCTAGTTAATCTATTTAATAATCAGTTTTCTTGTGGTAGAAAATTTGAGCGTTTAACTAGTGATCTGTACAGGATAACCCAGGGTCATAATGAATCATTAAGGGATTATATCACTAAATTTAGTAAAGAATCCTTAGATATTCCTAACCTGGATATAGCTACGGCTGTTGAAGCCTTTAAAATGGGATTGCTTAGGGATTCATTATTCTATGATGATCTTGTTATGACACCATCCAGGAACCTAGATGAGGTAAGAACCCGGGCACTCAGGTTCATCCGGCTAGAGGATGACAAGAGGATCCAGGAGAGATTAGCAGGATCCTTAAAGCAAGAGAAACAAGGATCCTCGTTCAAGAACAACAAGTTCAGATCCTATAACAAATCTGATAACCAGAATGTGCATGCTGTTTGATGCGTGCTAGTGTGTATATATTTTAGATGTATATTTAAAGCCCTTTTTACACTTTTAGCCAAGTTTTAAATTTATAAAACACGATATTTACTAACACTAAACACACATATGGGCAAGTGCACCCATCGTTGAACTTGTGGGGTCTTTTTAAACATTAGTAACTTAAAACAATGTTATATAACATATTTTTACTAAGATTCCCTGATCAAAACTCATCAATCCCTACCACAAAGCTTAAAAAATTCAAACTTTAATGGAGGTTCTTGGAGAAAGATGAAGAAGAAGGAAATGGTTAAGAGAGGAAAGGACAAGATGGGTTGTTGGAACCTTCTTTTAGAACTTACCTAGGATAGTTGAGAGAAGATTCCTTCAAATCTCTGTCCCAAGTTGGTCCAAATGTGCAGAATTCTTGGCTGCATTTATAGAAAACGACAGTATCATGGACAAGGCCCCGTGTTCAGTGGGCACGGCCCCGTGTTCAGATGGAATTCTGACACAGTTTGTCCGTATTCTGACGTAAGCATCAGAAGGGAATCTTTTGGTGGGCCCGGGGGCGTGTTGGCTGGACACGGCCCCATGTCGAGAGACTGTTTTATGAAGTTTGTCTAATTTTTAAGGAACTTAATAGTATCGGGTGGCTCCTGACTGGTTAGAACAACCCCAAAGTGCCTAAGATACCTTAATTGTCCTAGACCAAGGCGAGAACGCAAGAGGTTGTTGGTTAGGGTAATTCCTATTTTCATTCTAGGTGGACAAGTCCAACCCTTTCCTGGGATCTCGTTAAAGAAGGTGTATGCCGAATCGCTCAGGTCTATGTGTGCACCGAACGAAGTCGATGGAGAGTCCTTCACGGCACAATCGGCACAGGGACGACTATCGTCCAAGTCTTCGCTAGGTATGAAGGTATTTTTGGGAGCAACGAGGTTGTCGGAATGCGATCCTAACATTTCTTCATGGTCAGTGTCTTGGGGTGGATCAATAAAATCCTTCCTAAGCTCTTTTGACCAATTTAAGATTAGCTCTTCTAGTTGAAATAACTCGTCATGGAGCATTTCTCCTATAATATCTGGCTGGGCGCATTCGAGGGAGAGATAGTGATTATTTTTACTTTCGCCCCTCTTAAGGTTATAAGGAATCGGTGGGTCTATGTAGTGGGGCCTATAATTTAGAAAGTAACATTTAAATTCTTTATGTTCGCCTCCACATAATTGACACCACGTACCATAAGAGTGCCGAAAGTAAAAAGAATTACTATCACTCATGTTTATGTCAGAAATTACCAACCGCCGGGATCTAACGGTTCTGTTTTCTGTAAGTGAATCTTGGGCACGGGGGCGTGTTGAATGAGCACGGCCCCGTGTTCAGCTTACTGTCTGACTTAAAACAGGATTGCCCGTTCCAAATATTGAGCACGGGGGCGTGTTCAGTGGGCACGGCCCGTGCTGAGCTCTGCAGAAGCTGAAAAACTAAGGAAATCCTAAAAAATAAAAAAGAAAAATAAAAATATGATTAGGCCGTTGATTCCTAACTTTCTTAAAATCCTTGTGTCCCCGGCAGCGGCGCCAAAAACTTGATGCGTGCTAGTGTGTATATATTTTAGATGTATATTTAAAGCCCTTTTTACACTTTTAGCCAAGTTTTAAATTTATAAAACACGATATTTACTAACACTAAACACACATATGGGCAAGTGCACCCATCGTTGACGTAGTATAGTGTTGGTAAGATACCGAGGTCGTCCAAGGACACAAGAGCTTTTAGTACCGGTTTATCCTCAACGTCTAACCAAATCAAAATGTTAGAAAAGATTTTTTTAAACTAAGAAAATAAAAACTAACTAAATGCTGAAAATAAAATAAAAATAAAAACAGATAGACAAGATGAATCACTTGGATCCGACTCGTGTATTAGTATAACCTTTGATTATTTTCGCACTTTTGCACTTGTTTAAGAGATTATCTTAGTTATTGTAGTAGGCCCCTCTTTTGAAGGCGACGTTACCCTCAACCCAGTAGTTTGAGGCAGCAAGGATACAATCCTAAAGGGTCGGATTATTGAAAGATAATGAATTAAGTTATTAATGCAAATTATGGTAGGCCCCTCTTTTGGAGGTGACGTTACCCTCGACTAAGTAGTCTGAGTCAGCAGGGATACAGTCCTAAATAGCCGGGTTATAGTATTAATAGTAGTTAACTTATGAGGGGGTCAAAGAGTTTGGATCCCCGCCATCCATTACCTATGGGTATTGAAGGAGATCCTACTAAATTTGACCCAGGTCCCTTGCATGACCTCTAAACGCTGAACAAGCGCAAGACCCTTACCAAACCGTTCCCTTAACCCCCGACCAGGTAGCCAACATACCTCCATATAGACCATGGAGATATGAATGGTGAAAATATTTTATTTTATATAGACAGTAAAATAATGCCAAGACGCCACGGACAAACGATAAGGAAAGATCACCTTCAACATAAGCAACTAGTTATTAAAGTCATTAATACAAAACCAAATAAAAAGTGCAAAAGATTGAAAATAAAAAGTATTATACTAAACACTTGTCTTCATCAAATGATGTAAGAGACTTAGGCAAACATGGCCTTGATTGTCAAGAACTCTTACGATCAATCTTGGATCTCGAGATGACTCACACACTCTATGATGGACAATGGATGATGGTGGTGGATGATGGTGTTGTGATGGTGGTGGGTGGTGGATGAAGTGTGAGAGAGGTGGTGTGCCAAGGGATGAGTTGCAATGAAACCAAGCACCCCTATTTATAGGCTGAACAGAAGGCTGGGCACGGCCCCGTGTCCGCTGGACACGGCCCCGTGCCTGTCTGACACTCTCTCTCTTCATTAATTGTAATTCGCAATTACAATTAATGCGCCTGCTGTACTTTTGCCACACCCCCGTGTTCACTGGGCACGGCCCCGTGGTGGGCAATAGAAGCTTCTATAGGTTTGTCTTTTCTGCTGCTTCTTGGGCACGGCCCCGTGCTGGCTGAGCACGGGGCGTGTTCAGTCTTCTTCCTTCTCTATTTTGCTTGGGAGGATGCTGTTGAGGGGTCGGGCAATCCACTTATGTTCCTTTTCTTGTATTTATGTTAGATTTAGCTGTCTTTTTGCTTCTTTTGTGAATTTGAGCTCATTTAATCCTGAAAATACAAAAGGAAGACAAAAACACTCTTTTTCCAACATTAGTACTTAAAAAGGGTTAGTTTTATGCCTTATTTGATGTAATTTATATGTTGCATTTTACACACATCACTGTTGATCAAGAAGAGGATGATGTGGATTATCCTCCAATTTCTGAATATTGTTTTTCTGTTGATAACAATGAACTAATACTTGCAATGCAGAGTTTACGTGATAAAGCTAGATGGCCCAGGAAAAATGACAGACCAGCTGCAACTAAAGATAAGTCAAAGTGGTGTGCATACCATGAAGACTTTGGGCATCTCACAGAAGAATGCATTGCACTGCGAAAAGAAATTGGATACTTATTGAGCAAGGGGCACTTGAAAGAATTATTGGGGAGAAAGAAGTCAAGGACTCAGGATCCTGAAAGGATCCCAGAGAAAGCTCTAGCCCCTCCGGCAGATGCACAAGTTATAAACTTTATTTCTGGAGGATCAGACATTTGTGGAACATCCTTCTTAGCAGCTAAAAGGCATGCAAAGGAACCCAAGATGGATAATGGAGATAGACCCATCCGAACATCCAGTGTCTCCGAAGGAAAAGTCAAAACTTTTGATGAGGATGATCGTGTTGACATTCAGGATCCTCATCACGATGGTTTGGTTATCACTCTTTTTATTTCTAACCATTTTGTCCGCAGGATCCTTATAGATGGAGGAAGCTCTGTGAATATTATCCAGCTTGATGTTCTTAAGAAGATGAATATTCCTGAATCTGATATCATACCAAGATCCTCTATGCTCGTGGGATTCAGTGGAGAAACTAAGAATACTCTGGGGGACATAAAACTCCTAATTTATATAGAAGGGCTGCATTCTTATCAAAAATTTTGTGTTATTGACTGTTTATCTTGTTGTAATGTTATCCTTGGCAGGCCTTGGATACATGATATGAAGGCAGTCCCATCCACCTATCATCAATGTGTGAAGCTTCCTAGTCCTTGGGGCATAGTGAAGATTGATAGTGATCAACAAGAAGCTAACAACTGCTACACCTCATCAATGAAACCAGCCTCAAAGTCAAGGGAGCAATAGCAATCAAAGTATCCTCCAAGGGATGTCTTGGAGGCAAGAGAGCAGGATGTAGTAGAAATCCTTATGGATCCTGATGATCCTGAATCTAAGGTCTATTAGGATCAGGGATCCTTGGCGAAATGAAAGAAGACCTCATATCCTTCCTCAAAAGGAGGAAAACTACATTTGCATGGAAACACGAAGACATGACAAGTATATCTAAAGATATAATCACTCACAAACTTGGCATTGACAGGTCTTTCAAACCAATCCATCAAAAGAGGAGGAAGTTTGCACCAGAAAGAAATGCCATTATCCAGGAGGAGATAGAAAAATTACTCCGAGCAGGTATGATTAGAAAGGTCAAGTATCCAAGATGGTTGGCCAATGTGGTTGTTGTTCAAAAGAAAAACGGAAAGTGGATGGTATGTGTCGATTTTACTGATTTAAATAAGGCATGTCCCAAGGATCCTTTCCCATTACCCCACATTGACTCCATGGTGGATGCAACGGCGGGTCATGAACTGTTAACCTTTATGGATGCTTCATCTGGATTTCAACAAATTCAGATGGAACCATCTGATCAAGAGGATACAGCCTTTATGACTCCAACTGGTATATACTGTTATATTGCCATGCCATTTGGACTAAGGAATGCAGGTGCAACTTATCAAAGGCTGGTGAATATGATGTTCAAGGATCAGATTGGACAAACTATGGAGGTTTACATAGATGATATGGTGGTAAAATCCAGAAAGGCTGAGGATCACCTAAGAGACTTGGAGGAAGCATTCAATATCCTTGACAAATATAACATGAAACTTAATCCTTCAAAGTGTCACTTTGGTGTTAAGGCAAGTAAATTCTTAGGATATATGGTGAGAAAGAGAGGCATTGAAGCCAGTCCAAAACAAATCAAAGTTATAGTGAACATCAAATCTCCTGCCAATGCTAAGGATGTCCAGAGGCTAACAGGCAGGATTGCAGCTTTGAACAGATTCATATCCAAATCCTCAGAGAAATGTAAAGAGTTCTATGATATCTTGAGAAAGAACAAGAAATTCGAGTGGACTGAGAAATATGAAAATGCCCTAAGAGCTCTTAAGGATTACCTATCCTCAGCTCCAGCCTTGATGAAACCAGAAAAAGGGGATGTGTTATCCTTGTATCTAGCGGTATCCTCAAAAGCAGTAAGTGCCGTCCTTGTTAAGGATCACGAAGGTACACAACATCCTGTCTATTATGTAAGTAAGAGTTTACTTGATGCTGAATCCAGGTATTCACACCTAGAAAAACTTATCCTTGCATTAATTATGGCATCTACTAAACTGAGACATTATTTTGAAACTCGTGCCATTATTGTTAAAACTAATTTTCCAGTTAAGAATGTCCTCAGGAAACCTGAAATGTCAGGAAGGATGGCTAAGTGGGCAGTGAAGCTTAGTGCATATGATATAAGATATGAGCCCAGGACAGCCATTAAATCTCAAGCATTAGCTGACTTTGTGGCAGATTTCAGTAGTGATTTGCAAAAGGAAGCTGAATTAGAAGTCCAGCAGCTAGAAGAGACCAAGGATCCTTGGATACTCTATACTGATGGATCCTCAAATGTCAAAGGCACAGGGCTTGGAATACTACGAAAATCGCCACAGGGGGACATAATACCTCACTCTATAGCTTGTGAGTTCCAAACTACTAACAATGAGGCTGAATATGAAGCCTTAATAGCTTGTTTGCAAATTGCTAAGCATATGAGGATTAGGTATCTTGAGGTACATGTGGATTCATTGTTAATCACTAATCACTTTAATGGATCCTATGTTGTTAAAGGTGAAAAGCTAACCAAATATTTAGAGTTAGTCAAAGAATTGGCACTCTCTTTTGTTTCTTTTATGTTGACACAGGTACCAAGGGAAGAAAATACAGAAGCTGATGCATTGGCTAATCTAGGATCATCTTTGAAGATCCCGGAGGACATAAGTATACCCATTATCCATATCCTGGCTCCTGCCATCGAGGATCATGTGGCTATGGAAGTAGGAGAGGATTCTGGAATTATCCCTAGTGAGGATACTCGATCTCATTCAGGATCATGGATCCTCCCAATCATGAGATACTTACAACATGGAGAGATTCCTACAGGAGAAAACCCTAGGGATTTCAAAATTAAGGTATCTCAATTCACAATTTTAAATAATATGTGTTTTGGTCAAAAATCACACAAGGATAATGCAACCAAACTCTTTGTAAACAGGGAATGATGCTTGGTATGATGAACAAAGATAAGGATCACTTAAATAAAAATTGCACAAGTGACACAAGGATTTATACGAGGAAAAAGCCCTTGATCAATGAATGATCTCCGGCATAAAAAACCTCGGGTGATGGAAACTACCGATCACCAAACTTCAATATAACAAACAATGTTTACAACTTCGGATGGTAACGAGCTAGGTACAAGGATCACTATAGTATCGTATGCTAAAGCGTGTCAGAAAATGTGTTGTTTCCTCCAAATGCTGAAGAATGCCCTTTATATAAGTGTGTGTGGTCGTATTTTAGGCAAATTACCTAACTACTAGCTCGTTACCCCTTTAGGAATAGAAGTAAATTTAGCCTAACTAATTGCCCGTAAATTGTGCTAAGTTTCCATATTCTTGATAACGTTGCTAAGACCAGATCCAACTCGTAATTCCTGCAAAACAATATTAAATTCAAAGAGAGTAATCGTTAGTATGAGGATCCTTAGGATGATCCATGATCCTGATCCTGAAGCTCTTCTGAGGATCACTATCTGCCAAAGAAACAAGGATCACTTGTTAGGATATTATGTAAGGATCACAGGTCATTAAAATCCTGCCCTAACAATTGCCCCCAAAGAAACAAGGATCACTTGTTAGGATATTATGCTAAGGATGTAAGGATCACAGGTCATTAAAATCCTGCCCTAACAAGGATCACAGGATCACTTGTTAGGATATTATGTAAGGATCACAGCTCTTCTGAGTAATTATGTAATATTAACGAGTTATATTTTGCCGAATCTTATCTATAACTAACTCAACGAATATATAGCCGTTAAGAATGAACTATCCGTTGCGATCTGACGTCATGGAGATGACAGCCCTGCACAAATCATCATTATAAATAGAAATAGGGATAGGATCGTTTGCATTTAAATTCAAGAACTCTTCCCTTTATAATCGCGACCAGAGGATTGAACAGGTATTCCCCTTTATCTTCTCCCTTGCTTGCTCTGTTTTTCTTTCTCTTTCCATCCTTCTGTAAAAATGTTGCTCCGGAACTCTCCTAGCAAGGATCCTAAGAAGGACAGTCCCTTGAAGGGTCAAGGGATCATCAAGGATTCTCCCACCGAGAGGTGTTGTTTTACTGATCCTCAAATTGACAAGATCCGTCATTGTTTTCCGGCGAACATCCTCTTTAAATCTTTTAACCCTACCGCTCTGAGCGATTATATCTCTGGACTTGGGTAGCTTTCCCGGTCACTCCTTTTATGATAGGATACTCGTATCCTTTCCCTCAGTTCACCGAATCCTTTTTCTCCCTCACTGGCATCTGCTATATCCAGGCTATGCCGATGATCTGGAGGGTTTTACACACCCTTGAAAGGATCATCGAACAAGAAGGGATTGATCTGGGTATGGCGGAGTTGGCTGAGATGTATGATCTTACAACTTTTGGATCCCACCGATACTTGTTCAAACGAAAAGCTGGAGAGGAGCACCCTGTTCTCAAGGTTACCAAAAATGATATGAACTGGAAGCGGCGGTTCTTTTTTGTGAGGAGAGATACCATCCCTGATGGGAAGGATTTGCCCAAGAAGTGGGCTACTCATGGTAGGATAGAGGATCCTGGAAAGATCACCATAGAACTTATTCCTTAGCATAAGGATCACTGACTTTTTTCTGTTTCCTTATTGTGCAGCTATATCCATTTCTCATCTTAGGTTAACTCCTGCTGCAAAAGAGAGACTCCTGGCCTTTAAGAAACTTGATCCTGAAATAAGAACTTTCCAGGTTACCACCCAGGATTCTCAGGAAGTATCCTCTGCCTCTGCCACAATGTCAAGTAAATATCCTTATTAAGAAGTAATGCTATGTGGGAATTCGAGTTAAGTTAAAATACTTATCTTATTTAGGTTGTGTAGGTGTTGGAAAATCCTCTAAGTCTGCTTCGAAGTTCGGCATTGATGATCTTACTAATGTCAAATCCGCGAGGAAGAAGACTCCTGCTGCTAGCCCAACTGCTTCAGCCCCTAAAGCACCTATCAGGGGAAAAGGAAGCAAGAAGAGAAAGGCCTCTGAGGATTTGCAAGGTCTGCCCCTGCTCCGCCAACAGTGTCTGGATTACATCAGCGAGGTAAGGATCACTGCCCTGCTTGTGTATCCTGCTGGTCTAAGGATCACTTGGTTTCTGACATTATTCCTTGTCTTCCTTGTAGAAATTTGCTGAAGTAGAGACATATGTTGGCCATGTTGAGGATCAGGATCGCCAGATTGCTGACCTTCAACAGGTTGGGGTGTTGAAGGATCTCAAGATAGCCGATCTTCAGAAGGAGCTCCAGGCCACCAAGAATGATGCTGCCAAGATGCTGATCAACTTTGACTATGAGAAGCACGAGATCACCCAGGATGCCAAGGTCTCTGCCGCGATAACTATGTACAAGATCCAGCTGCAAATGGCCATGGAAGCTCAGGATCCTGCTTTTGATAAGAGCACCTGGGATGTCGAAGGCTGGAAGGCTAGGCTGGCTGAACTGGAGGATGACGAGGAGGCTGAGGAGATCCCGATGCTTGAGGGTGGAGACGTTGGCAAGGATCAGGGTGGAGAAGCAAGTGGAGCCGGTGGTGATGGTGCAGCGAAGGATTGAGCTGCAGGATTAGGCAATGATGGAAATTTCGAGACTTAGCCGGAGCCCAATTTTTTTTTGTTTGGTGGTTGTTTTTTTGTGGTTGTGATGTTTTAAAACAATTATGGTCTGTATTTGAACAATAGGTTTAGGGTTGAGGATCTAGGATCCTGTGAACAATAGGTAGGATTACATATGGTGGAGGGATCCTCTGTTTGGGGGATGAAGCCATTGTGATCCTGCCGCCTTTAATTTCCTGCACTTGCTATGACCGCACGAACAATGGACACCCTTTGCCAACCCATGTGGACGGGCCACGTTTTGCTGGTAGAAACGTGGGTTGGCAATTTTGACAACTTTGAAGGGTTTAAACTTTTGTTAATAAAATAACTCTAATCTTTTTGGCTTATCTTGTGTTGTTATCCTTGTTTATCCTTTTAATTTCCAATTGTTTTGATATATATTTGTCTGAGTAAGAAAAGTTAAGCAAATTATGTTTAATAAATTTAGGATATGATCCAGGATCAAATATCCTATAATCGAGAACTTCCAAAAAGTAGTTAATTTTAAGGATCATAGGTTCAGTTGTCAAAGTGTGAGGGTTAGTCAAAATAATGAATGTATTCAAAACAGTTAAGGATCATACCAGAGAATCCAAGTTAGGATCTTAACCTTTAACCAGGATAACCATAGGAAGAACTTTAATGGGTAATAAGGATTGAGTATCCTTAATTGTTTATCTTTGAAAACCTAAAAATAGAATATAACTTGGGACTAAGCCAACATCATAGATAAGTTAGTAACTGGGGACATGCCCAAAGGATAACTGGGGACAAGCCCAAAGGATCACAGGGGATAAGCCCGAAGTATAACTGGGGACAAGCCCGAAGGATAACTGGGGACAAGCCCAAGGATCGTATGTAAACTGGAGTATGGCCCTCACTGGCGACTATCCAAACTTAGTGACACGAAAATGCCAAAACCTTAGCTAACGTGAAAACGTTAGAAACCTTAGGAACGGATGTATGGTACGTCTACCAAAGACGTGAACTATACCAGGATCATCGTGCGCTACAGGCGAAAACTGGGGACAAGCCCAAGGATAACTGGGGTTGAACCCAAGGATCTGAGTTGCTTTTGAAGATTGTCGACAATATGCTAAGGATACCTGGACTATCAGAACTCAAAATCTCGTGAGAGAAGGATGAAGGATACATGATCCTTATCCTTAAATAAGAAAATATGTAAATAAGAGTTCGAGCTTAGGATATTACCAGAGTAAGGATCATTGATGCTTCAGGGATCCTTGAGGGATACTTCCAATGTAAGGATCATATATGCCAGAAGGATCCTGCTCACATGAAATATTTCTTCAAGTGGACAGCATTCCAGGCTCTTGGTAACAGATTACCTTCCATGGTAAGCAATCTATATGCCCCCTTTCCTGCTTCGGCTTCGATCAAATAAGGGCCTTCCCATTTTGGTGCCAATTTCCCATCAGCAGGATTGGTGGTATTCTGGAATGCTTTTCTCAATACCATATCCCCAACTTGGAATTTCCTTATCCTGACATTTTTGTTGTAAGCACCAGCCATTATTTGTTGGTAGCTAGCCATCCTTATCCTAGCCAGATCCCTGATTTCCTCAATAGTATACAAGTCTTGAGCCAGGTTTGCATCATTCTCCTCAGGATCACGGGTACTTGTTCTAGCAGTTGGAACCACCATTTCTGTTGTGATCACTGATTCTGCCCCAATCACCAAAGAGAAGGGTGTTTGACCAGTAGCATTCTTGGGAGTTGTCCTATCAGCCCAAAGCACATAAGGCAATTCCTCTGCCCATTTCCCTTCTTGGATCCAAGTTTCTTCTTCAGATTGTTGATGATGATCTTGTTGGATGATTCTGCTTGACCATTAGCTTGTGGGTGGACTGGTGTTGATGTTATCATCTTAATCCCCCAGCTGTCACAAAAGTTAGTAGTTCTGCTCCCAATAAATTGGTGTTAGGGCTGGATTTTTA
This sequence comes from Helianthus annuus, assembly GCF_002127325.2. Classification (NCBI taxonomy): domain Eukaryota; kingdom Viridiplantae; phylum Streptophyta; class Magnoliopsida; order Asterales; family Asteraceae; genus Helianthus; species Helianthus annuus. Next base: position 132,711,264 of record NC_035447.2, read on the forward strand.
TTATACGTGATCCTTATAAGTGATCCTAACCAGTGATCCTTGTTCCTTTGGCAGACAGTGATCCTCAGGAGGACTTCAGGATCAGGATCATGGGACATTATAGTGATCCTTATACTAACGGCTACTTCCGCTCAAAACAATATTGTTTTGCAGGAACCTCTAGCAGGATATGCTCTAGACATCATGATCCAGGGACGCGTCTTCACAAATATGGCAAGAGCTTAATCGAAGAAAGACGTTGCACAGGATATGGAAACTAGGCTTGATTTATGGGCGGCTATTTAGGCTAGATTGTATCTCATTTCTAAAGGGGTAATGAGCTGAATAATAGTTTAGCTACCTAAAATAGGTCACCTACACATGTATAAATACCACTCTTCCTCATTCGGAAGAAGACACACGACAGACGACACAACTCTCAAACACTTAGACACTCAGTGATCCTTGTACTCAGCTCATTACTATCCGAAGTTGTAACTACATTTTTATTATATTGAAGTTGGTGATCGGTAGTTGCCATCACCCGAGGTTTTTTATGCCGGAGATCATACATTGATCAAGGGCTTTTTCCTCGTATAAATCATTGTGTCTTTGCATCTTTTATCACAGAAGTGATCCTTTACTTTCATAATTAACCAAGCATCATACCCCGTTTACATAAAGTTTGGTTACATTATCCTTGTGTGATTTTTGACCAAAACAGTTTGGCGCCCACCGTGGGGCAATTGGTGCTTCATTCATAAGAAAATCTTTTGTTCGAAATCATTTGAAAGAGTTACATGGCTTCATCACTGAAGAACACGTCCACGGCGATGTCTGCAGTCACCTCATCAGAGATCACCTTGCCTCCTCTACCGGCAGGATCTCAGAAAAATACTGAGAAGAGATCAACTCCCACTTTCTCTAAACCTCTATCTTCTTCTGCTATGAATTCTTCTATTCCCAGTACTAGTGATGTATTTGCTTTAATTTTGCAGATGAAGGATCGTATGCAGCGGCAAGATAAAACTAACGAAAGGATCCTCAGGGAAATTGGAGATCTCAAAAGACAAAAGAAAGCGGCAGAGGATCATTCTCCACTGATGCCCAAATCCTTGAGTTTTGATACCCCAATGATCACTTCCCAGCCATCAGGGATCCCGGACGTGCAAATCATAGGGGAGTCAAGAGGATCACATCTCAACTCGGCAGCAATGACTCAGACGTCAGGCTCACATTTTCAGCCTGTAGGATCCTATCCTCAGTACATGGGATCCTTCAGGAATTTGGGAGCCTATCCGGAGACACAGCAGTTTCAAGGATCCTACTTTATTCCAGGATCATTCCAGGGCCAAGGATCCTCCTTTGTTCCAGGATCATCCCAGGTTCAAGGATCCTCCTTTGTTCCAGGATCATCCCAGGTTCAAGGATCCTCCTTCGTTCCAGGATCATCCCAGACACCAGGATCCTTCCAGATACCAGGATCCCTAAAAAATCTGCAAACAGGAAGTCTAGATGTCCATCAAGGAGACTTCATTCCAATGCAGACCATTGCTTCCACTGGTCCCTCCGTTGTTCCAGAACCCCAGCAATATGGATTCCCTAACTTGAACCCAATGGGAGGTAACACTTTAAACAATTACCCTACCACTAACCATGGATTCATGCAGGATACAGGTACCAATCATGCTATGGCCAGGGAGTTGCAGAAGCTGAAAGATATGATCTCAAGTGTTCCAGGGGTAGTCAAGCCTATCCCAGAGATTGCGGATGGAAGCCACAAGGTATCCCGTTTTGCACCACCAATTTGTGATGCAGAGGTACCCAAAAGGTTCCATATCCCTACCATGAAGTTGTATGATGGCACAACGGATCCAGAGGAGCATATAGCACAATACAGGGAGAGGATGGAGATCAATCCTATCCCAGAAAAATTGAAGGAAGCATGCCTATGTAAAGGATTTGGATCCACTCTTACTGGATCAGCTCTTAAGTGGCTGCTAAGTCTTCCCCCTTACTCTATTACTTCATTTGCCAATTTAGTTAATTTATTCAATAACCAATTCTCTTGTAGCAGAAAATTTGAAAAATTAACTAGTGATTTGTACAGGATAACTCAAAATCATAATGAATCATTAAGGGATTATATAACTAAATTTAGTAAAGAATCCTTGGACATTCCCAACTTGGATATGGCTACGGCTGTTGAAGCCTTCAAAATGGGACTGCTTAAGGATTCATTATTCTATGATGATCTTGTTATGACACCATGCAGGAATTTAGATGAAGTAAGAACTCGAGCACTCAGGTTTATCCGGCTAGAGGATGACAAGAGGATCCAGGAGAGACAAGTAGGATCCTCAAAACAAGATAAGCAAGGATCCTCCTTCAAGAGCAACAAGTTCAAATCCTACCATAGAAATGAGAACAAGAATGTGCATGCTGTTGACCAAGAAGAGGATGATGAAGGATATCCTCCAATCTCAGAATATTGTTTTTCCGTTGATAATCATGAACTAATCCTTGCAATGCAGAATCTAGGTGAAAAAGCTAGGTGGCCCAGGAAGAATGATAAACCATCCGGGACTAAAGACAAGTCAAAATGGTGTGCATACCATGAGGATTTCGGGCATCTAACTGAAGATTGCATAGCCTTAAGAAAAGAAATCGGATACCTGCTAAGCAAGGGGCATCTAAAAGAGTTATTGGGGAGAAAAAAGCAAAGGACCCAAGATCCTGAAAGGATCCCTGAAAAGGCTCCAGCACCTCCGGCAAACGCACAAGTAATCAACTTTATATCCGGAGGATCAGACATCTGTGGTACATCCTTTTCAGCGGCCAAAAGACATGCAAAAGAATCAAAAATGGATAATGGAGAAAGGCCTATTAGAACCGCAAGTGTCTCAGAAGGGAAGATGATAACATTTGATGAGGATGATCGCATTAACATTCAGGATCCTCACCATGATAGTTTAGTTATCACTCTCTTTATCTCTAACCATTTTGTCCGCAGGATCCTTATTGATGGAGGGAGCTCAGTGAACATTATCCAGCTTGATGTCCTGAAGAAGATGGGAATCCCAGAATCAGACATCACACCAAGATCCTCCGTGCTTGTAGGATTCAGTGGGGAGACGAAGAAAACTCTGGGGGACATCAAACTCCCAATCTACGTGGAAGGATTACATAATTACCAAAAATTTTGTGTTATTGACTGTTTATCTTGTTGCAACGTTATCCTTGGCAGGCCTTGGATACATGATATGAAAGCAGTCACATCTACCTACCATCAATGTGTGAAGCTCCCTAGCCCATGGGGAATAATCAAGATCGATAGTGACCAGCAGGAGGCTAAGGATTGTTATACCTCATCTATGAAGCCAACCTCGAAGCCAAGGGAGCAATAGCAATTACAGTATCCTCCAAGGAATGTCTTGGAGGCAAGGGAACAAGATGTAGATGAAATCCTCTTGGATCCTAGTGATCCTGAATCAAAAATCTATATTGGATCAGGGATCCTTGGCAAGATGAAAGAAGACATGATATCCTTCCTCAAAAGAAGAAAATCTACCTTTGCTTGGAAACATGAAGATATGACAGGTATATCTAAGGATATTATTACTCACAAACTTGGCATTGACAGGTCTATCAAACCAATCCATCAAAAAAGGAGGAAGTTTGCACCAGAAAGGAATGCCATTATCCAAGAAGAAGTAGAGAGACTACTTCGAGCAGGTATGATCAGAGAGGTAAAGTATCCAAAATGGTTAGCCAATGTGGTTGTTGTCCAAAAGAAAAACGGAAAGTGGAGGGTATGTGTCGATTTCACTGATTTGAATAAGGCATGTCCCAAGGATCCTTTCCTATTACCCCACATTGACTCCATGGTGGATGCAACAGCGGGGCATGAACTGTTAACTTTTATGGATGCATCATCTGGATTCCAACAAATTCAGATGGAACCATCTGACCAAGAGGATACAGCCTTTATGACCCCAACCGGTTTATATTGTTATATTGCCATGCCTTTTGGACTAAGAAATGCAGGTGCAACATATCAAAGGCTGGTAAATATGATGTTCAAAGATCAAATTGGAAAAACTATGGAGGTGTACATAGATGATATGGTGGTCAAGTCAAAGAAAGCTGAGGATCACCTAAGGGACTTAGAAGAAGCATTCGATATCCTTGATAATTACAACATGAAACTTAATCCTTCAAAATGCCATTTTGGTGTTAAGGCAGGAAAGTTCTTAGGATACATGGTAACCCAGAGGGGCATTGAAGCAAGCCCGGAACAAATCAAAGCATTAATAAATATCAAATCTCCTGCCAATGCCAAGGATGTTCAAAGACTGACAGGCAGGATAGCAGCTTTGAACAGGTTCATATCGAAATCCTCAGAGAAATGCAAAGAATTTTACGATATCCTAAGAAAGAATAAGAAGTTCGAATGGACTGAGAAGCATGAGAATGCTTTACAAGCCCTAAAAGAGTATATGTCCTCAGCACCAGCATTAGCAAAACCGGAAAAAGGAGATGTGTTATCCTTATATCTGACGGTATCCTCAACCGCTGTAAGTGCTGTCCTTGTTAGGGATCACGAAGGTACACAATATCCTATCTACTATGTAAGTAAAAGTCTACTTGATGCCGAATCCAGGTACTCACACCTCGAAAAACTTATCCTTGCATTAATCATGGCATCGACTAAGTTAAGACATTATTTTGAAACCCATACTATTGTTGTTAGAACTAATTTTCCAATTAAGAATGTCCTCAGGAAACCAGATATGTCAGGGAGAATGGCTAAGTGGGCAGTAAAGCTTAGTGCCCATGATATAAGATACGAACCAAGAACAGCTATTAAATCTCAAGCACTAGCTGACTTTGTGGCTGATTTCAGTAGTGATCTACAAAAAGAAGCAGAATTGGAGGTCCAGCAGCTGGATGAGACCAAGGATCCTTGGATACTACACACTGACGGATCCTCAAATATCAAAGGCACAGGGCTAGGGATCCTACTAAAATCGCCACAGGGGGACATAATACCCCACTCCATAGCCTGTGAGTTCCAAGCAACTAACAATGAGGCTGAATATGAAGCCTTAATTGCTGGCTTACAAATTGCTAAGGATATGGGGGTAAAGTATCTTAAAGTATATGTAGATTCATTATTGATCACTAATCACTTTAACGGATCCTATGCTGTTAAAGGTGAAAAACTAACCAAATATTTAGAGATAGTCAAAGAATTGGCACTCTCTTTTGTTTCTTTCAGCTTGACACAGGTACCAAGGGAGGAGAACACAGGGGCTGATGCATTGGCCAACCTAGGATCATCCTTGAAGATTCCAGAAGATATAAGTATCCCTATCATCCATATCCTGGCTCCTGCTATTGAAAATCGGGTGGCCATGGAAATAGAAGAGGATACTGCAATGATCCCTAGTGAAGAAGCCCAATCTTATTCAGGATCATGGATCTCACCAATCATGAGATACTTGCAACATGGGGAGATTCCGACGGGAGAAAATCCTAGAGCTTTCAGGATTAAGGTATCTCAATTTACAACTTTGAATAATGTATTATATAAGCGATCTCTTGCAGGACCATATTTGAGATGTATCGAGGATCCTGAAATCGAGGAAGTGTTGAGAGATTTCCATGAAGGAGATTGCGGAAACCACACTGGGGGCAGGGCATTATTCTCAAGGATCCTTAGAACAGGATACTACTGGCCAACCATGAAAAGGGATGCTGTAGAGTATGCTAAGAAATGTGATCCTTGCCAAAGGCATAGCAATATCCTCCATCAGCCAGCTGAATTTTTACACCCAATACCATCCTCTTGGCCATTCATGAGATGGGGAATGGATATAGTTGGCAAGCTCCCTAAAGCACCTGGTGGAAAAGTATTTATGCTTGCCATGACTGACTATTTTTCCAAGTGGATAGAAGCTGAAGCCTTCGCTCAAGTCAGAGAAAAGGAAGTCATATCCTTCATTAAAAGAAACATTATAACTAGATTTGGCATTCCCTCTGAAATTGTATGTGATAATGGCTCCCAATTCATTGGAAGCAGAACCACTAACTTTTGTGACAGTTGGGGAATCAAGATGATAACATCAACACCAGTTCATCCACAAGCCAATGGTCAAGCAGAATCATCCAACAAGATCATCATCAACAATCTGAAGAAGAAGCTAGGATCCAAGAAGGGGAAATGGGCAGAGGAGTTACCTTATGTGCTATGGGCTGATAGAACAACTCCCAAGAATGCCACTGGTCAAACACCTTTCTCTTTAGTATTTGGGGCAGAAGCAGTGATCCCAACAGAGATGGTGATCCCAACTGCTAGAACAATTGCTCGTGATCCTGAAGAAAATGCTGCAATCCTAGCTCAGGATTTGGATACTATTGAGGAAATCAGGGATCTAGCTAGAATAAGGATGGCAAGCTACCAACAAAGAATGGCTGGTACCTACAACAAAAATGTCAGGATAAGGAAGTTCCAAGTCGGAGATATGGTGTTGAGAAAAGCATTTCAAAATACTATCAATCCTGCTGACGGGAAGCTAGCACCAAAATGGGAAGGTCCCTACTTGATTGAAGCTGAAGCAGGAAAGGGGGCATACAGGTTGCTAACCATGGAAGGAAACTTGTTACCAAGAGCCTGGAATGCTGTTCACTTAAAGAAATATTTCATGTGAACATGATCCTTCATGCATGTGATCCTTATATTGAAGTATCCTTGAAGGATCCCGGAGATATCAGTGATCCTTACTCTGGTAATATGCTTATCCTAAAACTATTGCATTTTCTTACTGTTTACCTAAGGATAAGGATCATGTATCCTTCATCCTCTACTCACAAACCATTTGAGTTATGATAGTTCAGGTATCTTCAGCAAATCGTCAAAGATCTCCAAAAGCACCACAGATCCTTGGGTCCAACCCCAGTTATCCTTGGGATTATCCCCAGTTTCCGCCAGCAGCGCACGATGATCCTGGTATAGTTCACGTCTTTGGGACCAGTACCCACTTTCGGGGCTGACAACCTCATCGTACTGGCTATATTTAGGATCCTACGTATAATGGTAGACGTACCATACATCCGTTCCTAAGGTTTCTAACGTTTTCACGTTAGCTAAGGTTTTGACATTTTCATGTCACTAAGTTTGGATAGTCGCCAGAGAAGGGCCATACTCCAGTTTACATACGATCCTTTGGGCTTGTCCCCAGTTATCCTATGGGCTTGTCCCCAGTGATCCTCTGGGATCATTCTCAGTTATCCTATGGGCTTGTCCCCAGTGATCCTCTGGGATCATTCTCAGTTATCCTATGGGCTTGTCCCCAGTGATCCTCTGGGATCATCCCCAGTTATCCTTTGAGCATATTCCCAGTTACTAATTTATCTTTTACATTGGCTTAGTCCCAAGTTATATCTCACTTTTCAGGTTTTGGAAGTCTAAACACATAAGGGTCCTTAATCCTTATTAACTATCAAAGTCTTATCTATGATTGCCTTGATTGAAGGTAAGGATCCTAACTTGGGTCCTCAGGTATGATCCTTGACTATTTTGATTATATTCATTATCCTAACCGACCCTTATACTTTGACAACCAAACCTATGATCCTTGAACTAAAGTACTTGGAAAACTTTCAATATCATGATATTTGATCTAGGATCATATCCTAAGTTTGGATAACATATTTTCAACTCTTGCTACTTTAAAATATACTACAAAAACAACTGAGAAACAAGAAGATAAGGATGACAACACGAGATAAGCCAGAAAAGTTAAGTTATATTATTAAACAAAAGGATCATTAACCCTTTCAAAAAGTTGTCAAAATTGCCAACCCACATTTCTACCAGCAAAACGTGGCCCGTCCACATGGGTTGGCAAAAGGTGTCCATTGTCTATGCGGTCTTAGCATTGTGCAGGAAATTAAAAGCGGCAGGATCACAAAGGCTTCATCCCCCAAACAGAGGATCCCTCCACCTTTTGTAATCCTACCTATTGTCCAAAGGATCCAGGATCCTTAACCCTAAGAAACTATTGTTCAGAGATTACAGACCATAATTGTTCACAAACACCACTACCACAAAAAACCACTACCAATCCTAAAAAATTGGGCTCCGGCCTAGTCAACAATATCCATCATCACCCAATCATGCAGCCTACACCTTTGCTGCTCCATCACCACCTGCTTCTCCGCCCTGATCCTGGTCAGCATCACCACCCTTCAGCATGGGGATGTCCTCAGCCTCATCCTCGTCCCCCAGATCCGCCAGCCTTGCCTTCCAACCTTCAACATCCCACGAGCTCTTGTCAAAGGTGGGATCCTGAGCTTCCTCGGCCATTTGAAGTTGTATCTTGTACATAGTAATTGCCGCGGAATCCTTGGCGTCTTGGGTGATCTCCTGCTTCTCATTATCCATCTCAATCAGCCTTTGAGCAGCCTCGTCCTTGGTAGCCTGGAGCTCCTTCTCAAGATCTGCCACCTTGAGATCCTTTAACACACCCATTTGCTGGAGGTCGGCAATCTGGCTCTCTTGATCCTCAACATGGCCAAGATAGGTCTCGATCTCGGCAAGTTTCTGCAAAAAGGGAAATAAGGTAAGTTCAGAATCAGATGATCCTCAAAGAAACAGGATACACCAACAGGATATTTGGGACGGATAACCAACAGGGGCAGTGATCCTTACCTCATTCACGTAGTCAAGGAATTGCTGACGGAGGAGGGGAAATCCTTGTAGATCTTCAGTAGCCTTCCTCTTCTTCCCTTTGCCTCGGATAGGTGCTTTAGGAGCTAATACTGAAGGACTGGCAACAGGAGCCTTCTTCTTTGAAGACGTGACATTGGCAAGATCACTTATCCCAAATTTGGAGGCGGATTTAGCAGACCTGGCAGACTTTCCAGCACCTACATAATCAAAAAAAAAACAAGATAAGTTCCTTTACTAATTGAACAACTTTACATATAACTCATTTCCTATAAGGATACTTACTTGACATTGTGGCAGATGCAGAGGATATCTCTTGAGAATCTTGGATAGTGATTTGGAAGCTTCTAACTTCAGGATCAAGCTTTTTAAAAGCTAACACTCTCTCTTTTGCAGCAGGGGTTAATTTCAGATGAGCAATGGAAATAGCTGCATAAAAGACAAAGGAAAAAAGACATCAGTGATCCTCATCATATGAGACAGGACTGATAGTGATCCTTCGAGGATCCTCTACCCTACCATGAGTGGCCCATTCCTTGGGCAGATCCTTCCCATCCGGGATGGAATCCCTCTTAACAAAGAAAAACCGACGTTTCCAGTTTGTATCATTCTTGGTAACTTTGAAGATTGGGTGATCCTCCCCAGCTTTCCGTTTCAACAAATACCGGTGAGAACCGAAGGTGGTGAGATCGTAAAACTCAGCTAACTCCGCCATCCCCAGATCAATCCCTTCCTGCTCGATGATCCTCTCGAAGGTATAAAGAACCCTCCAGATCATCGGCATAGCTTGGATGTAAGAGATGCCGGTTAAGGAAAAGAAAGACTGGGTAAAGTCTGGAAAAGGATACGAGTACCCTATAGCAAACGGGGTAGCAGGGAAAGCCACCCAGACATCCGAGACAAAGTCGCTCAAAGCAGTAGGATCAAAGGATTTAAAAACGGCATTCGCCGGAAAGCAATGACGAATTTTGTCTACGTGGGCATCACTAAAGCAACACCTCTCCGTAGGAGAATCCTTGATAATCCCCTGGCTTTTTAAGGGACTATCCTTCTTGGAATCCTTGTGCGGAGAATTCCGGAGCAACATGTTTGGAACAGAAACAAAGTAGAAACGGAAAACAGAGCAAAGAAAGTAGAGAGAAGAAAAAAAGAAAGAGAGAAAGATACCTGATCAATCTTCGGTGCAGAATATAAAGGGAGTGTATCTTGAATTTAAATATAAACTGATCCTCACCCTATCTCCTATTTATAATCATGATTTGCAGGGATTGTCACATCTATGACGTAATGATCACAACGGCTAGTCCATGTGTAACGGCTAGTTATTCGGAGTCGCCCGTTAGAGATAAGATCGAAGCAAAATATAACTCGTCTATTTACAACTAACTCCTTATATTTTGGGGGCAATTGTTAGGGCTGGATTTTTATTATACGTGATCCTTATAAGTGATCCTAACCAGTGATCCTTGTTCCTTTGGCAGACAGTGATCCTCAGGAGGACTTCAGGATCAGGATCATGGGACATTATAGTGATCCTTATACTAACGGCTACTTCCGCTCAAAACAATATTGTTTTGCAGGAACCTCTAGCAGGATATGCTCTAGACATCATGATCCAGGGACGCGTCTTCACAAATATGGCAAGAGCTTAATCGAAGAAAGACGTTGCACAGGATATGGAAACTAGGCTTGATTTATGGGCGGCTATTTAGGCTAGATTGTATCTCATTTCTAAAGGGGTAATGAGCTGAATAATAGTTTAGCTACCTAAAATAGGTCACCTACACATGTATAAATACCACTCTTCCTCATTCGGAAGAAGACACACGACAGACGACACAACTCTCAAACACTTAGACACTCAGTGATCCTTGTACTCAGCTCATTACTATCCGAAGTTGTAACTACATTTTTATTATATTGAAGTTGGTGATCGGTAGTTGCCATCACCCGAGGTTTTTTATGCCGGAGATCATACATTGATCAAGGGCTTTTTCCTCGTATAAATCATTGTGTCTTTGCATCTTTTATCACAGAAGTGATCCTTTACTTTCATAATTAACCAAGCATCATACCCCGTTTACATAAAGTTTGGTTACATTATCCTTGTGTGATTTTTGACCAAAACAATTGGGAACCATTATCACATACAATTTCAGAAGGAATGCCAAATCTAGTTATAATATTTCTCTTAATAAAGGATATAACTTCCTTTTCTCTGACTTGGGCAAAAGCTTCAGCCTCTATCCACTTGGAGAAGTAGTCAGTCATAGCAAGCATGAATACTTTTCCACCAGGTGCTTTAGGGAGCTTGCCAACTATATCCATCCTCCATCTCATGAATGGCCAAGAGGACGGTATAGGATGTAGAAATTCAGCTGGCTGATGAAGGATATTGATGTGTCTTTGACAAGGATCACACTTCTTAGCATACTCCACAGCATCCCTTTTCATAGTTGGCCAGTAGTATCCTGTCCTTAAGATCCTTGAGAATAATGCCCTGCCCCCAGTGTGGTTTCCACAATCTCCTTTATGGAAATCTTTTAAAACTTCTTGAATTTCAGGATCCTCGATACATCTTAAATATGGTCCTGCAAGAGATCGCTTATACAGCATATTATTTATGATTGTGAATTGAGATACCTAAATTCTGAAAGCCCTAGGGTTTTCTCCCATAGGAATCTCTCCGTGTTGTAAGTATCTCATGATTGGTGAGATCCATGATCCTGAACAAGGTTGAGTATCCTCACTAGGGATCATTGCAGAATCCTCTTCTATTTCCATGGCCACCTGATTTTAAATAGCAGGAGCCAGGATATGGATGATAGGGACACTTATATCCTCTGGGATCTTCAAAGATGATCCTAGATTGGCCAATGCATCAGCTTCTGTATTTTCTTCCCTTGGTACCTGTGTCAAACTGAAGGAAACAAAGGAGAGTGCCAATTCTTTGACTATCTCTAAATATTTGGTTAGTTTTTCACCTTTAACAGCATAGGATCCATTAAAGTGATTAGTGATTAACAATGAATCCACGTATACCTCAAGATACCTGATCCCCATATGCTTAGCAATTTGCAAACCAGCGATTAAGGCTTCATATTCAGCCTCATTATTAGTGGCTTGGAACTCACAAGCTATGGAGTGGGGTATTATGTCCCCCTGTGGCGATTTTAGTAGTATACCAAGCCCCGTGCCTTTAACATTTGAGGATCCATCAGTATGTAGTATCCAAGGATCCTTGGTTTCATCCAGCTGCTGGACTTCCAATTCGGCTTCCTTTTGTAAATCACTACTGAAATCAGCCACAAAGTCTGCTAACGCTTGAGATTTGATGGCTGTTCTAGGCTCATATCTTATATCATGGGCACTAAGCTTTTCTTCCCACTTAGCCATCCTTCCGGACATCTCTGGTTTCCTGAGGACATTCTTAATTGGAAAATTAGTTCTAACAACAATAACATGGGTTTCAAAATAATGTCTCAGTTTAGTAGATGCCATAATTAGTGCAAGAATAAGTTTTTCAAGGTGTGAATACCTGGATTCAGCATCAAGTAAACTCTTACTTACATAATAGACCGGATATTGTGTACCTTCATGATCCTTAACAAGGACTGCACTTACTGCTTTTGAGGATACCGCAAGGTATAATGATAACACATCTCCTTTTTCTAGTTTCATCAATGCTGGAGCTGAGGACATGTATTCTTTTAGGGCTTGTAAAGCATTCTCATGCTTTTCAATCCATTCGAATTTCTTGTTCTTTCTTAGGATATCATAGAATTCTTTACACTTTTCTGAAGATTTGGATATAAATCTGTTTGAGTAAATTACACAGATTGTCCTTTAATTAAACCCTAAATTGCACTCCCTGTCCTTTCCCTTTAATTTGTGCATTCCATGTCCTTTAAATAATAAATTTGCACACTCCTTGTCCTTTTCTCCAAACCCCATCCAACAACCCAGTTAAATGCACCCATGTGCCTCTCACATGATGGGTAAAATTGTAAATAACCTTCTACCTACCCTTAAAAACCCCAGGAGTCTTCTTCCTCCCCACATAAATTGGGGTTTCGATTTCTTCATCAGACTATAAACACTTCCTCACATAAGGATTGCATGTTTTGTTCAAAGTACTCAACACACACAAAACTTCCTCCTCTATCTTTATCTTCCTAATGAAACCCTAAATAACAACTACTGAACTCACATCTTTACTCTCTCACTATCTCGATCTCACTTGCAAACAACATAAACACTTATAATCACCTGCAACACCCCTCCGCTCCACCCTCAACCCGCGATCCTCCGATCGGCGGCCGGTGAACCGGTGCGGTTCCCCTCTCTCTCTCTCTCCCTCTGTAATATCTCCGGCAGACACATCAACCATCGGCGACTCTGGCTCACGGCGGTGGTGGCTTACCGATGACGACATGATGGTGATTATCTCCGGTAAGGTTTTATTCTGTATGGGGTCGGGTGTTATGAACCAGATTCAGTCACAAGTTTGAGGCTTGGGTCACGGTTTGTTCAGTGCAGGTTCAAGTTAAGGTTTGGCGGGTCAATGTTTGGTTCAACTCGATTTGACTCGGTCAAACCGAGTCAACTTAGTCAACAGATCGGTTCGGGTCGGGTCCGGGACAAATAGTCAGAGTTCTTCGGGGCAGCTTTGGTATTAAGGGGTAGGTGGAAGGTTATTTACAATTTTACCCATCATGTGAGAGGCACATGGGTGCATTTAACTGGGTTATTGGATGAGGTTTGGAGAAAAGGACAAAGAGTGTGCAAATTTGTTATTTAAAGGACATGGAATGCATAAATTAAAGGGAAAGGGCAGGGAGTGCAATTTAGGGTGTAATTAAAGGACAATCTGTGTAATTTACTCAATCTGTTTAGAGCTGCTATCCTGCCTGTTAGCCTTTGCACATCCTTAGCGTTGGCAGGGGATTTGATATTCACTAATGCTTTGATTTGTTCTGTGCTTGCTTCAATGCCCCTATGGGTTATGTTTTGGTCAAAAATCACACAAGGATAACGCAACCAAACTCTTATGTAAACGGGGAATGATGCTTGGTTTGTTGAACAAAGTAATGGATCACTTTAGTGTAAAATACGCGAGTGACACAAGGATTTATACGAGGAAAAAGCCCTTGATCAATGAATGATCTCCGGCATAAAAAACCTCGAGTGATGGCAACTACCGATCACCAATCTTCAATATAACAAACAATATGTTTACAACTTCGGATGGTAACGAGCTAAGTACAAGGATCACTATATTATCGTCTGTCAAAGCGTGTGAGAAATGTGTTGTGTCTTCCGAATGTGGAAGAGTGCTATTTATACAAGTGTGAGTGGTCGTATTTTAGGTAAATGAACTAACTATTAGCTCGTTACCCCTTTAGGAATAGAAGTAAATCTAGCCTAAATTATCGCCCTTAAATTATGCTGAGTTTCCATATCGTCCACAACGTCCATCTTCGTTGCTAAGAGCGGATCCTACTCGAAATTCCTGCAAGATAACATTAAATCCGAGGAGTACAACTGTTAGTATGAGGATCCCTAGGATGGTCCGTGATCCCGATCCTGGAACTCTTCTGAGGATCACTATATGCCAAAGAATCAAGGATCACTGGTTAGGATCACATGTAAGGATCATAAGTCATAAAAATCCAGCCCTAACAATTGCCCCCAAAATATAAGGAGTAATATTGTAAATAAACGAGTTGTATTTTGTTGATCTTATCCGCAACAAAGTAACGGATAACTAGCCGTTGGAGACGGACTAGCCGTTGCAAACCTTACGTCACAGAAGTGACAGCCCTGCAAATCATCATTATAAATAGGAGTTAGAGATAGGATCAATTTGCATTTAAATTCAAGAGAGACTCCCTTTATATTCTCGTCCGAAGATCAATCAGGTATCTCTTTTCTTCTTTCTTCCTTCTCTTACTCTGTTTTTCTATCTCTTTCCATCATTCTGCAAAGATGTTGCTCCGGAACTCCCCGCACAAGGATCCTAAGAAGAACAGTCCCTTGAAGGGTCAGGGGATCATCAAGGATTCTCCCACTGAGAGGTGTTGTTTTACCGACTCTCAGATCGACAAAATTCGTCATTGATTTCCGGCGAACACCCTTTTCAGATCTTTCACTCCTACTGCTTTGCGTGATTTCATTTCTGATACTTGGGTAGCTTTTCCTGTTACTCCGTCCTTGATAGGATATTCGTATCCTCTCCCACAGTTCACTCAATCCTTCTTCTCTCTCACCGGCATCTGCTATATCCAAGCCATGCCCATGATCTGGAGGGTGTTATATACCCTTGAGAGGATTATTGAACAAGAGGGGATAGACCTTGGTATGGCGGAGCTGGCTGAGATGTATGATCTTACCACTTTCGGATCCCATCGCTATTTGTTTAAGCGAAAAACTGGGGAGGATCACCCTGTCTTCAAAGTTACCAAGAATGACACGAACTGGAAGCGACGGTTCTTTTTTGTTAGGAGAGATACCGTCCCTGATGGGGAGGATCTGCCCAAAGAGTGGGCTACTCATGGTAGGATAGAGGATACTGGAAGGATCATCATAAGACCTGTTCCTTAGGATGAGGATCACTGATATTTTTTTTGTTTATTGTGCAGCTATCTCCATCTCTCGTCTGAAGTTGACACCTGCTGCAAAAGAGAGACTTTTGGCCTTCAAGAAGCTTGATCTGGAGACAAGAACTTTCCAGGTTGCTACCTAAGATTCCCAAGAAGTATCCTCTGCCTCTGTCACAATGTCAAGTAAGTATCCTCATTTAGAAAGTAATTCTATGTAGGATTTTCAAGTTTAATTAGAATACTTATCTTATTTTGGTTGTGTAGGTGCTGGAAAACCTTCTAAGTCTGCCTCAAAGTTTGGCATTGATGATCTTGCTAATGTCAAATCTGCAAGGAAGAAGACTCCTGCTGCTAGCCCAACTGCTTTAGCCCCTAAAGCACCTATTAGGGGTAAAGGGAAGAGGAGAAAGGCCTCAGAGGATTTACAAGGCCTGCCCCTGCTCCGCCAACAGTTTCTGGACTACTTTAATGAGGTAAGGATCACTGCCCCTGTTTGTGTATCCTGACAGTTTTGAGGATCACTTGTTTCTGATGTTATGCCTTGTTTTCCTTGCAGAAATTTGCTGAAATAGAGACTTATGTTGGCCACGTCGAGGATCAGGATCGCCAAATTGCTGACCTCCAACAGATGGGTGTGCTGAAGGATCTCAAGATTGCTGATCTTGAGAAGGAGCTCCGGGCTACCAAGGATGAAGCTGCCAAAATGCTGATCAACTTTGATTATGAGAAGCATGACATTACCCAGGATGCCAAGGTCTCTGCTGCGATAACCATGTATAAGATCCAGCTGCAGATGGCTGCGGAGGCTCAGGATCCTGCCTTCGACAAGAGCACATGGGACGTGGAGGGCTGGAAGGCGAGGCTGGCAGAGTTGGAGGATGATGAGGAGGCTGAGGAGATCCCAATGCTTGAAGGTGGTGATGCTGGCAAGGATCAGGGTGGAGAGGCAAGTGGAGCTGGTGGTGATGGTGCAGCGAAGGTTTGGGCTGCAGGATTGGGCGATGAAGGACACTTCTAGACATAGCCGGAGCCCAATTTTTTAAATTTGGTAGTGGTTTCTTTTGTGGTTGTGATGTTTTAAACAATGATGGTCTGTAACTTTAAACAATAGTTTTAGGATTAAGGATCCAGGATCCTTCAGACAATAGGTAGGATTGCAAAAGGTGGAGGGATCCTTCAGACAATAGGTAGGATTGCAAAAGGGGGATGAAGCCATTGTGATCCTGCCGCCTTTATATCCCTGCATAACTTTTGAACCTATTATCATGGACACCCTTTACCTACCCCAGCGGACGGGCCACGTATTGCTGGTAGATGCTCGGGGTAGGTAATTTTGACAACCTTTGAAGGGTTAATCCTTTCGTTTATAAATAAAATCTTAAACTTTTGTCGCTTATCTTGTGTTATTATCCTTTTTGTTCCTTTAATTCCCCATTGTTTTGGTGTACATTCATTGAATAAGTAATTTTGAATAAGTCAGATTGAAAACATTTAGGATATGATCCTTGATCAAATATCCTATAGTTGAAAAATTCCCAAAAAGTAGTACATATTTCAAGGGTCACAAGTTTAGTTGTCAAATTTCAAGGGTTAGCATAAAGAAACAATGAATAGGATTAAAAACAGTTAAGGATCATACCTGAGAATCCAAGTTAGGGTCCTAACCTTTAATCAGGATAACCGTAAATGAAATTTTAATGGATAATAAGGATTAAGGATCCTTAATTGTTTTAACTTCGAAAACCTGAAAAATAGAACATAACTTGGGACTAAGCCAATATAAAAGATAGGTTAGTATCTGGGGACATGCCCAAAGGGTCACTGGGGACAAGCCCAAAGGATAACTGGGGACGAGCCCAAAGGATCACTGGGGACAAGCCCAAAGGATAACTGGGGACAAGCCCAAGGATCGTATGTAAACTGGAGTATGGCCCTCACTGGCGACTATCCAAACTTAGTGACATGAAAATGCCAAAACCTTAGCTAACGTGAAAACGTTAGAAACCTTAGGAATGGATGTATAGTACGTCTACCATTATACGTAGGATCCTGGGTATAGCCAGTACGATGAGGTTATCAGCCCCTGGAGTGGGTACTGGTCCCAAGGACATGAACTATACCAGGATCATCGTGCGCTACAGGCGAAAACTGGGGACAAGCCCAAGGATAGCTGGGGTTGAACCCAAGGATCTGAGATGCTTTTGAAGATTCTCAATGATATGCTGAGGATACCTGGACTATCAGAACTCAAATTTTCGTGAGAGGAGGATGAAGGATACATGATCCTTATCCTTAGGTAAAAATAAGAAAATGGAATAGTTTAGGATCAGGACATTACCAGGGTATTGACACCACTAGGATCCTTCGAAGATGCTTTCAATGTAAGGATCATACGTGCCAGGAGGATCCTGCTTACATGAAATATTTCTTTAAGTGAACAGCGTTCCAGGCTCTTGGTAACAAGTTTCCTTCCATGGTTAGCAATCTATATGCCCCCTTTCCTGCTTCGGCTTCAATCAAGTAAGGGCCTTCCCATTTTGGTGCCAATTTCCCATCAGCAGGATTGATGGTATTCTGGAATGCTTTCCTTAACACCATATCCCCAACTTGGAACTTCCTTATCCTGACATTCTTGTTGTAAGCACCAACCATTCTTTGTTGGTAGCTGGCCATCCTTATCCTAGCTAGATCCCTGATTTCCTCAATAGTATCCAAGTCTTGAGCTAAGTTTGCAGCATTCTCTTCAGGATCACGAGTACTTGTCCTAGCAGTTGGAACCACCATTTCTGTTGGGATCACTGCTTCTGCCCCAAACACTAAAGAGAATGGTGTTTGACCAGTAGCATTCTTGGGAGTTGTCCTATCAGCCCAAAGCACATAAGGCAATTCATCTGCCCATTTCCCCTTCTTGGATCCAAGTTTCTTCTTCAGATTGTTGATGATGATCTTGTTGGATGATTCTGCTTGACCATTAGCTTGTGGATAGACTGGTGTTGATGTTATCATCTTAATTCCCCAACTGTCACAAAAGTTAGTAGTCCTGCTCCCAATGAATTGGGAACCATTATCACATACAATTTCAGAAGGAATGCCAAATCTGGTTATAATGTTTCTCTTAATAAAGGATATGACTTCCTTTTCTCTGACTTGGGCAAAAGCTACAGCCTCTATCCACTTGGAGAAGTAGTCAGTCATGGCAAGCATAAATACTTTTCCACCAGGTGCTTTAGGGAGCTTGCCAACTATATCCATCCCCCATCTCATGAATGGCCAAGAGGATGGCATAGGATATAGAAATTATGCCGGCTGATGAAGGATATTGCTGTGTCTTTGACAAGGATCACACTTCTTAGCATACTCCGCAGCATCCTTTTTCATAGTTGGCCAGTAGTATCCTGTCCTTAGTATCCTTGAGAACAATGCCCTGCCCCCAGTGTGGTTTCCACAATCTCATTCATGGAAGTCTTTTAACACTTCTTGAATCTCAGGATCCTCGATACATCTTAAATATGGTCCTGCAAGAGATCGCTTATATAGCACATTATTCAAGATTGTGAATTGAGATACCTTAATCCTGAAAGCCCTAGGATTTTCTCCCATAGGAATCTCCCCGTGTTGTAAGTATCTCCAGATTGGTGAGATCCATGATCCTGAATAAGAATGAGTATCCTCACTAGGGATCATTGCAGTATCCTCTTCTATTTCCATGGCCACCTGTTTTTCAATAGCAGGAGCCAGGATATGGATGATGGGGATACTTATATCCTCTGGGATCTTCAAAGATGATCCTAGATTGGCCAATGCATCAGCTTCTGTATTTTCCTCCCTTGGTACCTGTGACAAACTGAAAGAAACAAAGGAGAGTGCCAATTCTTTGACTATCTCTAAATATTTGGTTAGTTTTTCACCTTTCACAGCATAGGATCCATTAAAGTGATTAGTGATTAACAATGAATCCACGTATACCTCAAGATACCTGATCCCCATATGCTTAGCAATTTGTAAGCCAGCGATTAAGGCTTCATATTCAGCCTCATTATTAGTGGCTTGGAATTCACAAGCTATGGAATGGGGTATTATGTCCCCCTGTGGCGATTTTAGTAGTATACCAAGCCCCGTGCCTTTGACATTTGAGGATCCGTCAGTATGTAGTATCCAAGGATCCTTGGTCTCATCCAGCTGCTGGACCTCCAATTCTGCTTCCTTTTGTAGATCACTACTGAAATCAGCCACAAAGTCTGCTAGTGCTTGAGATTTGATGGCTGTTCTAGGCTCATATCTTATATCATGGGCACTAAGCTTTACTGCCCAGCCCACTTAGCCATTCTTCCGGACATCTCTAGTTTCCTGAGGACATTCTTAATTGGGAAATTAGTTCTAACAACAATAACATGGGTTTCAAAATAATGTCTTAGTTTAGTGGATGCCATAATCAGTGCAAGGATAAGTTTTTCAAGGTGTGAATACCTGGATTCAGCATCAAGTAAACTCTTACTTACATAATAGACAGGATATTGTGTACCTTCATGATCCTTAACAAGGACTGCATTTACTGCTTTTGAGGATACCGCAAGGTATAAGGATAACACATCCCCTTTTTCTGGCTTCATCAATGTTTTGGTCAAAAATCACACAAGGATAATACAACCAAACTCTATGTAAACGGGGAATGATGCTTGGTTAGTTGAAAAAGTAAAGGATCACTTTAGTTAGAAATATGCAAGTGACACGAGGATTTATACGAGGAAAAAGCCCTTGATCAATGTATGATCTCCTGCATAAAAAACCTCGGGTGATGGCAACTACCGATCACCAAACTTCAATATAAGAAAAATGGTTACAACTTCGGATGATAATGAGCTGAGTACAAGGATCACTATAGTTTCGAGTGTCTAAGAGTGTGAGAATTGTGTTGTGTGTCTTCCGAATGGGGAAGAGTGTTATATATACAAGTGTGAGTGGCCTATTTTAGGTAAACAAACTAATAATCAGCTCATTACCCCTTTAGAAATAAAAGTAAATCTAGCCTAAATTATCGCCCTTAAATCATGCCAAGTTTCCATATCCTTCACAACGTTCATCTCTGATTAAGCATATGCCAAAGTTGTAAAGACGCGTCCCTTGATTGTGATGCTAAGTGCGGATCCTGCTAGACATTCCTGCAAAATGACATTAAGTTCAATGAAAGCAACTGTTAGCATGAGGATCCTGTGATGGTCCGTGATCCTGATCCTGGAACTCTGCTGAGGATCACTATCTGCCAAAGAAACAAGGATCACTAGTTAGGATCACATGTAAGGATCATGTATTATAAAAATCCAGCCCTAACAATTGCCCCCAAAATATAAGGAGTGATATTGTAAATAAATGACTTATATTTTGCTTGATCTTATCTGTAACGAGCTAATCGGATAATTAGCCGTTAAAGTCGAACTAGCCGTTGCAATTCTTAGGTCACAGAAGTGACAGCCCTGCAGATCATCATTATAAATAGGAGATAGAGATAGGATCAATTCGCATTTAAAATCAAAGAAACTCCCTTTATAATCTCGTCTGAAGATCAATCAGGTATCTCTCTTCTTCCTTCTTCCGTCTCTTACTCTGTTTTTCTGCTTCTTTGTTTTTCTTCTGCAAATATGTTGCTCCGGAATTCTCCTCATGAGGATCCTGAGAAGAACAGTCCCTTGAAAGATCAAGGGATCATCAAAGACTCTCCCACCGAGAGGTGCTGTTTCACTGATCCTCAGGTTGATAGAATCCGTCACTGTTTTTCCGGCGAACACCATCTTCAAGTCCTTCACTCCCACTGCTTTGAGTGACTTTATCTCTGATACTTGGGTGGCCTTTCCTGTTACCCCGTTCTTGATAGGGTATTCATATCCTTTCCCACAGTTCACTCAATCCTTCTTCTCTCTCACCGGCATCTGCTATATCCAGGCTATGCCCATGATCTGGAGGGTATTGTATACCCTTGAGAGGATCATTGAACAAGAAGGGATTGACCTTGGTATGGCGGAGCTGGCTGAGATGTACGATCTTACCACTTTCGGACCCCATCGTTATCTATTTAAGCGAAAAGCTGGAGAGGATCATCCTGTCTTCAAGGTCACCAAGAACGACACGAATTGGAAGCGACGGTTCTTCTTTGTTAGGAGGGATACCATCCCTGATGGGAAGGATCTGCCCAAAGAGTGGGCTACTCATGGTAGGATAGAGGATCCTGGAAGGATCACCATAAGATTTGTTCCTTAGGATGAGGATCACTAACATTTTCTTTTGTTTTTTGTTTATTGTGCAGCTATTTCCATCTCTCGTCTGAAGTTGACACCTGCTGCAAAAGAGAGACTTTTAGCCTTCAAGAAGCTTGATCCGGAGACAAGGACTTTCCAGGTTGCTACTCAAGATTCCCAAGAAGTATCCTCTGCCTCTGTCACGATGTCAAGTAAGTATCCTGATTAAAAAGTAGTTTCATGTAGGATTTTTTAAATTAGTTAGAATACTTATCTGATTTTGGTTGTGTAGGTGCTGGAAAATCTGCTAAATCTGCCTCCAAGTTTGGCATTGATGATCTTGCTAATGTCAAATCTGCGAGAAAGAAGACCCCTGCTGCCAGTCCAACCGCTTCAGCCCCTAAAGCACCTATTAGGGGTAAAGGAAAGAAGAGGAAGGCCTCTGAGGATCTTCAAGGATTTCCCCTGCTCCGCCAACAGTTTCTTGATTACGTTAACGAAGTAAGGATCACTGCTCCTGCTTGTATATCCTGCTTGTATATCCTGCTTGTATATCCTGCTTGTTTGAGGATCATCTGGTCCTGAACTTACCCTTTTCCCTTTTGGCAGAAACTCGCTGAAATAGAAACATATATTGGCCACGTTGAGGATCAAGACCGCCAAATCGCCGACCTCCAACAGATGGGTGTGCTAAAGGATCTCAAGATTGCTGATCTTGAGAAGGAGCTCCGGGCCACCAAGGATAAAGCTGCCAGGATGCTGATCAATTTTGATTATGAGAAGCATGACATTACCCAGGATGCCAAGGTCTCTGCTGCGATAACCATGTATAAGATCCAGCTGCAGATGGCTGCGGAGGCTCAGGATCCTTCCTTCGACAAAGGCACATGGGACGTGGAAGGCTGGAAGGCGAGGCTGGCAAAGTTGGAGGATGATGAGGAGGCTGAGGAGATCCCAATGCTTGAGGGCGGTGATGTTGGCAAGGATCAGGGGGAAGCAAGTGGAGCTGGTGGTGATGGTGCAGCGAAGGTTTGAGCTGCAGGATTGGGCAATGATGGAAATTTCTAGACATAGCCGGAGCCCAATTTTTTAAAATTTGGTAGTGGTTTTTTGTGGTTGTGATGTTTTGAAACAATTTATGGTCTGTAACTCAAACAATAGTTTTTAGGGTTAAGGATCCTGGATCCTTTGGACAATAGGTAGGATCGCAAATGGTGGAGGGATCCTCTGTTTGGGGGATGAAGCCTTTGTGATCCTGCCGCTTTTACTTTCCTGCACCTGCTATGACCGCATAAACAATGGACACCCTTTGCCAACCCATGTGGACGGGCCACGTTTTGCTGGTAGAGACGTGGGTTGGCAATTTTGACAACTTTTTTGAAAGGGTTTAAGATCCTTTGTTAATAAAATAACTTAATCTTTCTGGCTTACCTTGTTTCGTTATCCTTTATTTATCCTCTTATTGTCCAATTATTTTAGAAACATATTTGTCAAAGTGACAAAAGCTGAGCAAATCATGTTTAAGAAATTTAGGATATGATCCTAGATCAAATATCCTATCATTGAAAATTTTCAGGGTAGCTTATTTCAAGGATCATAGGCTTAGTTGTCATAGTGTAAGGGTTGTTCAGAATAGTGAGTATAATCAAAATAGTCAAGGATCATACCTGAGAATCCAAGTTAGGATCCTAACCTTTAATCAAGATAACCATAAGTGAAATTTTAACGGATAATAAGGATTAAGGATCCTTATTTGTTTAACTTCGAAAACCTGAAAAATGGAACATAACTTGGGACTAAGCCAATGTAAAAGATAAATTAATAGCTGGGGACATGCCCAAAGGATAACTGGGGACAAGCCCAAAGGATCACTGGGGACAAGGCCAAAGGATAACTGGGGACAAGCCCAAAGGATCACTGGGGACAAGCCCAAAGGATAACTGGGGACAAGCCCAAGGATCGTATGTAAACTGGAGTATGGCCCTTACTGGCGACTATCCAAACTTGGTGACATGAAAATGTCAAAACCTTAGCTAACGTGAAAACGTTAGAAACCTTAGGAACGGATGTATGGTACGTCTACCATTATACGTAGGATCCTAGATATAGCCAGTACGATGAGGTTGTCAGCCCCTAAAGTGGGTACTGGTCCCAAAGACGTGAACTATACCAGGATCATCGTGCGCTACAGGCGAAAACTGGGGACAAGCCCAAGGATAACTGGGGTTGAACCCAAGGATCTGAGATGCTTTTGAAGACTATCGATAATATGCTGAGGATACCTGGACTATCAGAACTCAAATTCTCGTGAGAGAAGGATGAAGGATACGTGATCCTTATCCTTAGGTAAAAATAAGAAAATGGAAAAGTTTTGAGATAAGGACTTTACCAGAGTAAAGGATCACTGATGTCGTCGGGATCCTTCGAGGATGCTTCCGATGTAAGGATCATACGCTTGAAGGATCCTGTTCACATGAAATACTTCTTTAATTGAATAGCATTCCAGGCTCTTGGTAACAAATTTCCTTCCATGGTTAGCAATCTGTATGCCCCCTTTCCTGCTTCGGCTTCAATCAAGTAAGGGCCTTCCCATTTTGGTGCCAATTTTCCGTCAGCAGGATTGATGGTGTTTTGGAATGCTTTTCTCAACACCATATCCCCGACTTGGAACTTCCTTATCCTGACATTTTTGTTGTAGGCACCAGCCATTCTTTGTTGGTAGCTTGCCATCCTTATCCTAGCCAGATCCCTGATTTCCTCAATAGTATCCAAGTCTTGAGCTAGGTTTGCAGCATTCTCTTCAGGATCACGAGTACTTGTTCTAGCAGTTGGAATCACCATTTCTGTTGGGATCACTGCTTCTGCCCCAAATACTAAAGAGAAGGGTGTTTGACCAGTGGCATTCTTGGGAGTTGTCCTATCAGCCCACAGCACATAAGGCAATTCCTCTGCCCATCTCCCCTTCTTGGATCCTAATTTCTTCTTCAGGTTGTTGATGATGATCTTGTTGGATGATTCTGCTTGACCATTGGCTTGTGGATGGACTGGTGTTGACGTTATCATCTTAATTCCCCAACTGTCACAAAAGTTAGTGGTTCTGCTCCCAATGAATTGGGAACCATTATCACATATAATTTCATAGGGAATGCCAAATCTGGTTATAATGTTTCTCTTAATAAAGGATATAACTTCCTTTTCTCTGACTTGAGCAAAAGCTTCAGCTTCTATCCACTTGGAGAAGTAGTCGGTCATGGCAAGCATAAATACTTTTCCACCAGGTGCTTTAGGGAGCTTGCCAACTATATCCATCCCCCATCTCATGAATGGCCAAGAGCATGGTATTGGATGCAAAAATTCAGCTGGCTGATGAAGGATATTGCTGTGTCTTTGACAAGGATCACATTTCTTAGCATATTCTACAGCATCCCTTTTCATAGTTGGCCAGTAGTATCCTGTTCTAAGGATCCTTGAGAACAATGCCCTGCCCCCAGTATGGTTTCCACAATCTCCTTCATGGAAGTCTCTCAACACTTCTTGAATTTCAGGATCCTCGATACATCTTAAATATGGTCCTGCAAGAGATCGTTTATATAATACATTATTTAAGATTGTGAATTGAGATACCTTAATCCTGAAAGCTCTAGGATTTTCTCCCATAGGAATCTCCCCGTGTTGTAAGTATCTCATGATTGGTGAGATCCATGATCCTGAATAAGATTGAGTTTCTTCACTAGGGATCATTGCAGTATCCTCTTCTATTTCCATGGCCACCTGATTTTCAATAGCAGGAGCTAGGATATGGATGATGGGGATACTTATATCCTCTGGGATCTTCAAGGATGATCCTAGATTGGCCAATGCATCAGCTTCTGTATTTTCCTCCCTTGGTACCTGTGTTAAACTGAAGGAAACAAAAGAGAGTGCCAATTCTTTGACTATCTCTAAATATTTGGTTAGTTTTTCTCCTTTAACAGCATAGGATCCATTAAAGTGATTAGTGATTAGTAATGAGTCTACGTATACTTTAAGGTATCTGACCCCCATATCCTTAGCAATTTGTAAACCAGCAATTAAGGCTTCATATTCAGCCTCATTGTTGGTTGCTTGGAACTCACAGGCTATGGAGTGGGGTATTATGTCCCCCTGTGGCGATTTTAGTAGTATCCCGAGCCCTGTGCCCTTGACATTTGAGGATCCATCAGTGTGTAGTATCCAAGGATCCTTGGTCTCATCCAGCTGCTGGACTTCCAATTCTGCTTCCTTTTGTAGATCACTACTGAAATCAGCCACAAAGTCAGCTAGTGCTTGGGATTTAATGGCTGTTCTAGGCTCATATCTTATATCATGGGCACTAAGCTTTACTGCCCACTTAGCCATTCTTCCGGACATCTCTGGTTTCCTGAGGACATTCTTGATTGGAAAATTAGTTCTAACAACAATAGTGTGGGTTTCAAAATAATGTCTTAACTTAGTTGATGCCATAATTAATGCGAGAATAAGTTTCTCAAGGTGTGAGTACCTGGATTCTGCATCAAGTAAACTCTTACTTACATTGTAAATAGGATGTTGTGTACCTTCGTGATCCTTAACAAGGACAACACTTACAGCGGTTGAGGATACCGCCATGTATAAGGAAAACACATCTCCTTTTCCGGGTTTCATTAATGCTGGTGCTGAGGACATATATTCTTTAAGGGCTTGTAAAGCATTCTTGTGTTTTTCAGTCCATTCAAACTTCTTGTTTTTCCTTAAGATATCGTAAAATTCTTTACATCTTTCTGAGGATTTTGATATGAACCTGTTTAGAGCTGCTATCCTGCCTGTTAGCCTTTGCACATCCTTAGCATTGGCAGGGGACTTGATATTCACTAGTGCTTTAATTTGCTCCGGGCTTGCTTCGATGCCCCTCTGAGTTACCATATATCCTAGAAATTTACCTGCTTTAACACCAAAGTGGCATTTTGAAGGATTAAGCTTCATGTTATAATTATCAAGGATATCAAATGCTTCCTCCAAGTCCCTTAGGTGATCCTCAGCTTTCTTTGACTTGACTACTATATCATCTATGTATACTTCCATAGTTTGTCCTATTTGATCTTTGAACATCATATTCACCGGCCTTTGATATGTTGCACCTGCATTTCTTAGTCCAAAAGGCATGGCAATATAACAATATAAACCGGTTGGGGTCATAAAGGCTGTATCCTCTTGGTCAGATGGTTCCATCTGAATTTGTTGGAATCCAGATGATGCATCCATAAAGGTCAACAGTTCATGCCCCGCCGTTGCATCCACCATGGAGTCAATGTGGGGTAGTGGGAAAGGATCCTTGGGACATGCCTTATTCAGATCAGTGAAATCGACACATACCCTCCACTTTCCGTTTTTCTTTTGGACAACAACCACATTGGCTAACCATTTTGGATATTTTACCTCTCTGATCATACCTGCTCGAAGTAGTCTCTCTACTTCTTCTTGGATAATGGCATTCCTTTCTGGTGCAAACTTCCTCCTTTTTTGATGGATTGGTTTGATAGACCTGTCAATGCCAAGTTTATGAGTGATAATATCCTTAGATATACCTGTCATATCTTCATGTTTCCATGCAAAGGTAGATTTTCTTCTTTTGAGGAAGGATATTATGTCTTCTTTCATCTTGCCAAGGATCCCTGATCTGATATAGATTTTTGATTCAGGATCACTAGGATCCAAGAGGATTTCGTCCACATCTTGTTCCCTTGCCTCCAAGACATTCCTTGGAGGAATCTGTAATTGCTATTGTTCCCTTGGCTTCGAGGTTGGCTTCATGGATGAGGTATAACAATCCTTAGCCTCCTGCTGATCACTGTCGATCTTGATTATCCCCCATGGGCTAGGGAGTTTCACACATTGATGGTAGGTGGATGGGACTGCTTTCATATCATGTATCCAGGGCCTGCCAAGGATAACATTGCAACAAGATAAACAGTCAATAACACAAAATTTTTGATAATTATGTAATCCTTCCACGTAGATTGGGAGTTTGATGTCCCCCAGAGTTTTCTTCGTTTCTCCACTGAATCCCACAAGCACGGAGGATCTTGGTGTGATGTCTGATTCTGGGATACCCATTTTCTTTAGAACATCAAGCTGGATAATGTTTACTGAGCTTCCTCCGTCGATAAGGATCCTGCGGACAAAATGGTTAGAAATAAAGAGAGTAATAACTAAACTATCATGATGAGGATCCTGGATGTTAATGCGATCATCCTCATCAAACGTTATCGTCTTTCCTTCCGAGACACTTGATGTTCGAATAGGTCTTTCTCCATTATCCATTTTTGCTTCCTTTGCATGCCTTTTGGCTGCCGAGAAGGATGTACCAGAAATATCTGATCCTCCGGAAATAAAGTTGATCACTTGTGCATTCGCCAGAGGGGCTGGAGCCTTTTCAGGGATCCTTTCAGGATCCTGAGTCCTTTGCTTTTTTCTTCCCAACAATTCTTTTAGATGCCCCTTGCTTAACAGATATCCAATTTCTTTTCTTAATGCTATGCATTCTTCAGTTAGATGCCCGAAATCCTCGTGGTATGCACACCACTTTGACTTGTCTTTAGTCCCGGATGGTTTGTCATTCTTTCTGGGCCATCTGGCTTTTTCTCCTAGATTCTGCATTGCAAGGATTAGTTCATGATTGTCAACAGAAAAAACAATATTCAGAAATCGGAGGATAATCCTTATCATCCTCTTCTTGGTCAACAGCATGCACGTTCTGGTTGTCATTTCTATGGTAGGATTTGAACTTATTGTTCTTGAAAGAGGATCCTTGTTTTTCCTGTTTTGAGGATCCTACTTGCCTCTCCTGGATCCTCTTGTCATCCTCTAGCCGGATGAACCTGAGTGCCCGAGTTCTTACTTCATCTAGGTTCCTGCATGGTGTCATAACAAGATCATCATAGAACAATGAATCCTTAAGCAGTCCCATTTTGAAGGCCTCAACAGCCGTGGCCATATCCAAGTTGGGAATGTCCAAGGATTCTTTACTGAATTTAGTTATATAATCCCTTAATGATTCATTATGACTTTGAGTTACCCTATATAAATCACTAGTTAATCTTTCAAATTTTCTACTACAAGAGAATTGGTTATTGAATAAATTAACTAAATTAGCAAATGAAGTGATAGAGTAAGGGGGAAGACTTAGCAGCCATTTAAGAGCTGATCCAGTAAGGGTGGATCCAAATCCTTTACATAGGCATGCTTCCCTTAACTTTTCTGGGATTGGATTGATCTCCATCCTCTCCCTGTATTGTGCTATGTGCTCCTCAGGATCCGTTGTACCATCATACAGATTCATAGTAGGGATATGGAACCTTTTGGGTACCTTTGCATCACAAATTGGTGGTGCAAAACGAGATACCTTATGGCTTCCATCTGCAATCTCCGGGATAGGCTTGACTACCCCTGGAACACTTGAGATCATATCCTTCAGCTTCTGTAACTCCCTGGCCATAGCATGATTGATACCTGTATCCTGCACGAATCCATGGTTAGTGGTAAGATAATTATTTAAGGTGTTACCTCCCATCGGGTTCAAGTTAGGAACATTGGGTGTGAATCCATATTGCTGGGATTCTGGGATAATGGATGGACCAGTGGAAGCAATGGTCTGCATTGGAATAAAATCTCCTTGATGGACATCTAGGCTTCCTGTTTGCAAATTCTTCAAGGATCCTGGTATCTGTAGGGATTCTTGAATCTGGGATGATCGTGGGACGAAGGAGGATCCTTGAACCTGGGATGATCCTGGAACAAAGGAGGATCCTTGAACCTGGGATGATCCCGGAACGAAGGAGGATCCTTGAACCTGGGATGATCCTGGGACAAAGGAGGATCTAAGCTCATGAAGGATCCCAAATGCTGGTCGTAGGATCCCGCCGGTTGGAAATATGATCCTGATGCCTGAGTCATTGTTGCTGGGCTGAAATGCACTCCTCTTGATCCACCCATATATTGAATGTCTGGGACCTCTGATGGCTGAGAAGTAATCATTGGAGTATCAAAATTCAAAGATTTGGGCATTAGTGGGGAATGATCCTCTGCCGTTTTCTTTTGCCTTTTGAGATCTCCGATTTCTCTGAGGATCCTGTCATTAGTTTCATCCTGCTGCTGCATACGATCCCTCATCTGCAAAATCAAAGTAAATATATCACTAGTACTGGGAACAGAAGAAGTTAGAGCAGAAGATGATGGTTTAGAGGAGATAGAAGTTGGTCTCTTCTCAGCATTTTTCTGAGATCCAGCTGGTGGTGGAGGCAAAGGTGGAATGCCAGTAGATGAATTGACTGCCGACATCGCTGTGGATGTATTCTTCAATGATGAAGCCATGTAACTCTTTGAAATGATTTCGAACAAAAAGTTTTCTTATGAATGAAGCACCAATTGCCCCACGGTGGGCGCCAAACTATTTTGGTCAAAAATCACACAAGGATAATACAACCAAACTCTATGTAAACGAGGAATGATGCTTGGTTAGTTGAAAAAGTAAAGGATCACTTTAGTTAGAAATATGCAAGTGACGCGAGGATTTATACGAGGAAAAAGCCCTTGATCAATGTATGATCCCCGGCATAAAAAACCTCGGGTGATGGCAACTACCGATCACCAAACTTCAACATAAGAAAAATGGTTACAACTTCGGATGATAATGAGCTGAGTACAAGGATCACTATAGTTTCGAGTGTCTAAGCGTGTGAGAATTGTGTTGTGTGTCTTCCGAATGGGGAAGAGTGTTATATATACAAGTGTGAGTGGCCTATTTTAGGTAAACAAACTAATAATCAGCTCATTACCCCTTTAGAAATAAAAGTAAATCTAGCCTAAATTATCGCCCTTAAATCATGCCAAGTTTCCATATCCTTCACAACGTTCATCTCTGATTAAGCATATGCCAAAGTTGTAAAGACGCATCCCTTGATTGTGATGCTAAGTGCGGATCCTGCTAGACATTCCTGCAAAATGACATTAAGTTCAATGAAAGCAACTGTTAGCATGAGGATCCTGTGATGGTCCGTGATCCTGATCCTGGAACTCTGCTGAGGATCACTAACTGCCAAAGAAACAAGGATCACTGGTTAGGATCACATGTAAGGATCATGTATTATAAAAATCCAGCCCTAACAATCAATGCTGGGGTTGAGGACATGTATTCTTTTAGGGCTTGTAAAGCATTCTCATGCTTTTCAGTCCATTCGAATTTCTTGTTCTTTCTTAGGATATCATAGAATTCTTTACACTTTTCTAAGGATTTGGATATGAATCTGTTTAGAGCTGCTATCCTGCCTGTTAGCCTTTGCACATCCTTAGCGTTGGCAGGGGATTTGATATTCACCAATGCTTTGATTTGTTCAGGGCTTGCTTCAATGCCCCTCTGGGTTACCATATATCCTAAGAATTTACCTGCTTTAACACCAAAGTGACATTTTGAAGGGTTAAGCTTCATGTTATAATTATCAAGGATATCAAATGCTTCCTCCAAGTCCCTTAGGTGATCCTCAGCTTTCTTTGACTTTACTACCATATCGTCTATTTATACTTCCATAGTTTGTCCAATTTGATCTTTGAACATCATATTCACCAGCCTTTGATATGTTGCACCTGCATTTCTTAATCCAAAAGGCATAGCAATATAACAATATAAACCGGTTGGGGTCATAAAAGCTGTATCCTCTTGGTCAGATGGCTCCATCTGAATTTGTTGGAATCCAGATGATGCATCCATAAAGGTTAACAGTTCATGCCCCGCCGTTGCATCCACCATGGAGTCAATGTGGGGTAATGGGAAAGGATCCTTGGGACATGCCTTATTTAAATCAGTGAAATCGACACATACCCTCCACTTTCCATTTTTCTTTTGAACAACGACCACATTGGCTAGCCATTTTGGATACTTTACCTCTCTAATCATACCTGCTCGAAGTAATCTTTCTACTTCTTCCTGGATAATGGCATTTCTTTCTGGTGCAAACTTCCTCCTTTTTTGATGGATTGGTTTGATTGTCCTATCAATGCCAAGTTTATGAGTTATAATATCCTTAGATATACCTGTCATATCCTCGTGTTTCCATGCAAAGGTAGACTTTCTTCTTTTGAGGAAGGATACTATGTCTTCTTTCATCTTGCTAAGGATCCCTGATCCGATATGGATTTTTGATTCAGGATCATTAGGATCCAAAAGGATTTCGTCCACATCCTGTTCTCTCGCCTCCAAGACATTCCTTGGAGGATACTGTAATTGCTATTGCTCCCTTGGCTTCGAGGCTGGTTTCATTGACGAGGTGTGACAATCCTTAGCCTCCTGCTGATCACTGTCGATCTTAATTATTCCCCATGGGCTAGGGAGCTTCACACATTGATGGTAGGTGGATGGGACTGCCTTCATATCATGTATCCAGGGTCTGCCAAGGATAACATTACAACAAGACAAACAGTCAATAACACAAATTTTTTTATAATTATGTAATCCTTCCACATAAATTGGGAGTTTGATGTCCCCCAGGGTTTTCTTAGTTTCGCCACTGAATCCCACAAGTACGGAGGATCTTGGTGTGATATCTGATTCAGGGATACCCATCTTCTTCAGAACATCAAGCTGGATAATGTTTACTGAGCTTCCTCCGTCGATAAAGATCCTGCGGACAAAATGGTTAGAGATAAAGAGAGTGATGACTAGACTATCATGATGAGGATCTTGGATGTTAATTCTATCATCCTCATCGAAGGTTATAACTTTTCCTTCCGAGACACTTGATGTTCGAATAGGTCTTTCTCCGTTATCCATTTTAGCTTCCTTTGCATGCCTTTTAGCCGCTGAAAAGGATGTACCACAGATCTCTGATCCTCCAGAAATAAAGTTGATCACTTGTGCATTTGCCGGAGGGGCTGGAGCTTTTTCAGGGATCCTCTCAGGATCCTGAGTCCTTTGCTTTTTTCTTCCCAACAACTCTTTTAGATGCCTCTTGCTTAGCAGATATCCAATTTCCTTTCTTAACGCGATGCATTCTTCGGTTAAATGCCCGAAATCCTCGTGGTATGCACACCACTTCGATTTGTCTTTAGTTCCAGTTGGTTTGTCGTTTTTTCTGGGCCATCTGGCTTTTTCTCCTAGATTCTGCATTGCAAGGATTAGTTCATGATTATCAACGGAAAAACAATATTCAGAAATCGGAGGATAATCCTCATCATCCTCTTCTTGGTCAACGGCATGCACGTTCTGGTTGTCATTCCTATTGTAGGATTTGAATCTGTTGCTTTTGGAAGAGGATCGTTGCTTTTCTTGTTTTGAGGATCCTACTTGTTTTTCCTGGATCCTTTTGTCATCCTCTAGCCGGATGAACCTGAGTGCACGAGTTCTTACTTCATCTAGGTTCCTGCATGGTGTCATAACAAGATCATCATAGAACAGTGAATCCCTAAGCAATCCCATTTTGAAGGCCTCAACAGCTGTGGCCATATCCAAGTTGGGAATGTCCAAGGATTCTTTACTGAATTTGGTTATATAATCCCTTAATGATTCATTATGACCCTGAGTTACCCTATATAAATCACTAGTCAATCTTTCAAATTTTCTACTACAAGAGAATTGATTATTGAATAAATTAACTAAATTAGCAAATGAAGTAATAGAGTAAGGGGGAAGACTTAGCAGCCATTTAAGAGCTGATCCAGTAAGAGTGGATCCAAATCCTTTGCATAAGCATGCTTCCTTTAACTTTTCTGGAATTGGATTGATCTCCATCCTTTCCCTGTATTGTGCTATGTGTTCCTTAGGATCCGTTGTACCATCATACAGCTTCATAGTAGGGATATGGAACCTTTTGGGTATCTCTGCATCACAAATTGGTGGTGCAAAACGAGATACCTTATGGCTTCCATCTGCAATCTCCGGGATGGGTTTGACTACCCCTGGAACACTTGATATCATATCCTTCAGCTTCTGCAGTTCTCTGGCCATAGCATGGTTGATACCTGTATCCTGCACGAATCCATGGTTAGTGGTAAGATAATTATTTGAAGTGTTACCTCCCATTGGATTCAAGTTAGGAACACTAGATGTGAATCCATATTGCTGGGATTCTGGGATGATGGAGGGACCAGTGGAAGCAATGGTCTGCATTGGAATAAAATCTCGTTGATGGACATTTAGACTTCCTGTTTGCAAACTCTTTAGGGATCCTGGCATTTGGAAGGATCCCGGTATCTGAGATGATCCCGGAACGAAGGAGGATCCTTGAACCTGGGATGATCCTGGAACAAAGGAGGATCCTAAGCTCATAAAGGATCCCATATGCTGGGTGTAGGATCCTGTTGGTTGGAAATATGATCCTGATGCCTGCGTCATTGCTGCTGAGCCGAAATGCACTCCTCTTGATCCACCCACGTGTTGAGTGTCTGGGACCCCTGATGGCTGAGAAGTAATCATCGGAGTATCAAAATTCAAAGATTTGGGCATCAGTGGGGAATGATCCTCTGCCGTTTTCTTTTGTTTTTTGAGATCTCCGATTTCTCTGAGGATCCTGTCATTAGTTTCATCCTGCCGCTGCATACGATCCTTCATCTGCAAAATCAAAGTAAATATATCACTAGTACTGGGAACAGGAGAAGTTAAAGCAGAAAAAGATGAAGGTTTAGAGAAAGCAGAAGTTGGTCTCTTCTCAGCATTTTTCTGGGATCCCGTTGGTGGTGGAGGCAAAGGTGGAATGCCATTAGATGAATTGACTGCAGACATCGCTGTGGAAGTATTCTTCAACGACGAAGCCATGCTACACTTCCGGAATGATCACCAACAGAAAAGTTTTCTTATGAATGAAGCACCAATTGCCCCACGGTGGGCGCCAAACTGTTTTGGTCAAAAATCACACAAGGATAATGCAACCAAACTCTTATGTAAACGGGGAATGATGCTTGGTTTGTTGAACAAAGTAATGGATCACTTTAGTGTAAAATACGCGAGTGACACAAGGATTTATACGAGGAAAAAGCCCTTGATCACTATAGTATAACAAACAATATGTTTACAACTTCGGATGGTAACGAGCTAAGTACAAGGATCACTATAGTATCGTGTGTCAAAGCGTGTGAGAAATGTGTTGTGTCTTCCGAATGTGGAAGAGTGCTATTTATACAAGTGTGAGTGGTCGTATTTTAGGTAAATGAACTAACTATTAGCTCGTTACCCCTTTAGGAATAGAAGTAAATCTAGCCTAAATTATCGCCCTTAAATTATGCTGAGTTTCCATATCGTCCACAACGTCCATCTTTGATTATGCATATGCCAAAGTTGTAAAGACGAGTTCCTTGTTTACGTTGCTAAGAGCGGATCCTACTCGAAATTCCTGCAAGATAACATTAAATCCAAGGAGTACAACTGTTAGTATGAGGATCCCTAGGATGGTCCGTGATCCTGATCCTGGAACTCTTCTGAGGATCACTATCTGCCAAAGAATCAAGGATCACTGGTTAGGATCACATGTAAGGATCATAAGTCATAAAAATCCAGCCCTAACAGGTTACCATATATCCTAAGAATTTGCCTGCTTTAACACCAAAGTGACATTTTGAAGGATTAAGCTTCATGTTATAACTATCAAGGATATCAAATGCTTCCTCCAAGTCCCTTAGGTGATCCTCAGCTTTTTTGGATTTCACCACCATATCGTCTATGTACACTTCCATAGTTTGTCCAATTTGATCTTTGAACATCATATTTACCAGCCTTTGATATGTTGCACCTGCATTTCTTAATCCAAACGGCATAGCAATATAACAATATAAACCGGTTGGGGTCATAAAAGCCGTATCCTCTTGGTCAGATGGTTCCATCTGAATTTGTTGGAATCCAGATGATGCATCCATAAAGGTTAACAGTTCATGACCCGCCGTTGCATCCACCATGGAGTCAATGTGGGGTAATGGGAAAGGATCCTTGGGACATGCCTTATTCAAATCAGTGAAATCGACACATACCCTCCACTTTCCATTTTTCTTTTGAACAACAACCACATTGGCCAGCCATTTTGGATACTTCACTTCTCTAATCATACCTGCTCGTAGTAATCTTTCTACCTCTTCCTGGATAACGGCGTTTCTTTCTGGTGCAAACTTCCTCCTTTTTTGATGGATTGGTTTAACTGACCTGTCAATGCCAAGTTTATGAGTGATAATATCCTTAGATATACGGTATATCATATACCTGTCATATCCTCATGTTTCCATGCAAAGGTAGATTTTCTTCTTTTGAGGAAGGATACAATGTCTTCTTTCATTTGTCCAAGGATCCCTAATCCGATATAGATTTTGGATTCAGGATCATCAGGATCCAGGAGGATTTCGTCCACATCCTGCTCTCTTGCCTCCAAGACATCCCTTGGAGGATACTTTAATTGCTATTGTTCCCTTGATTTTGAGGCTGGTTTCATTGATGAGGTGTAACAATCCTTAGCCTCCTGCTGATCACTATCGATCTTGATTATTCCCCAAGGGCTAGGGAGCTTCACACATTGATGGTAGGTGGATGGGACTGCCTTCATATCGTGTATCCAGGGCCTGCCAAGGATAACATTACAACAAGATAAACAGTCAATAACACAAAATTTCTGATAATTATGTAATCCTTCCACGTAAATTGGGAGTTTGATGTCCCCCAGGGTTTTCTTAGTTTCGCCACTAAATCCCACAAGCACGGAGGATCTTGGTGTGATGTCTGATTCAGGAGTACCCATTTTCTTCAGAACATCAAGTTGGATAATGTTTACCGAACTTCCTCCGTCAATAAGGATCCTGCGGACAAAATGGTTAGAAATAAAGAGAGTAATAACTAAACTATCATGATGAGGATCCCGGATGTTAATTCTATCATCCTCATCAAAGGTTATGATTTTTCCTTCCGAGACACTTGATGTTCGAATAGGTCTTTCTCCATTATCCATTTTAGCTTCCTTTGCATGCCTTTTAGCTGCTGAGAAGGATGTACCACAGATGTCTGATCCTCCAGAAATAAAGTTGATCACTTGTGCATCTGCAGGAGGGACTGGAGCTTTTTCAGGGATCCTTTCAGGATCCTGAGTCCTTTGCTTTTTTCTTCCCAACAATTCTTTCAAATGCCCCTTGCTCAGCAGATATCCAATTTCCTTTCTTAATGCGATGCATTCCTCTATCAAATGCCCAAAATCCTCATGGTATGCACACCACTTTGATTTATCTTTAGCTGCGGCTGGTTTGTCATTTTTTCTGGGCCATCTGGCTTTTTCTCCTAGATTCTGCATTGCAAGGATTAGTTCATGGTTATCAACGGAAAAACAGTATTCAGAAATCGGAGGATAATCCTCATCATCCTCTTCTTGGTCAACAGCATGCACATTCTGGTTGTCAGCTCTGTTATAGGATTTGAATTTGTTGCTTTTGAAAGAGGATCCTTGCTTCTCTTGTTTTGAGGATCCTACTTGTCTCTCCTGGATCCTCTTGTCATCCTCTAGCCGGATGAACCTGAGTGCCCGAGTCCTTACTTCGTCTAGGTTCCTGCATGGTGTCATAACAAGATCATCATAGAACAATGAATCCTTAAGCAATCCCATCTTGAAGGCCTCAACAGCTGTGGCCACATCCAAGTTGGGAATGTCCAAGGATTCTTTACTAAATTTGGTTATATAATCCCTTAATGATTCATTATGGCCCTGAGTTATCCTATATAAATCACTAGTCAATCGTTCAAATTTTCTGCTACAAGAAAATTGATTATTGAATAAGTTAACTAAATTAGCAAACGAAGTAATAGAGTAAGGGGGAAGACTTAGCAGCCATTTAAGAGCTGATCCAGTAAGTGTGGATCCAAATCCCTTGCATAGGCATGCTTCCTTTAACCTTTCTGGTATTGGATTGATCTCCATCCTTTCCCTGTATTGTGCTATGTGTTCCTCAGGATCCGTTGTACCATCATACAGCTTCATAGTTGGAATATGGAATCTTTTGGGTATCTCAGCATCACAAATTGGTGGTGCAAAACGAGATACCTTATGGCTTCCATCTGCAATCTCCGGGATAGGTTTGACTACCCCTGGAACACTTGATATCATATCCTTCAGTTTCTGCAGTTCTCTGGCCATAGCATGGTTGATACCTGTATCCTGCATGAATCCATGGTTAGTGGTAAGAGAATTATTAAAAGTGTTACCTCCCATCGGGTTCAAGTTAGGAACATTGGATGTGAATCCGTATGGCTGGGATTCTGGGATGATGGAGGGACCGGTGGAAGCAATGGTCTGCATTGGAATAAAATCTCCTTGATGGACATCTGGACTTCCTGTTTGCAAATTCTTCAAGGATCCTGGTATCTGGAGGGATCCCTGAACATGGGACGATCCTGGAACAAAGGAGGATCCTTGAACCTGGGATGATCCTGGAACGAAGGAGGATCCTGAGTTCATGAAGGATCCCATATGCTGAGTATAGGATCCTGCCGGTTGGAAATATGATCCTGATGCCTGAGTCACTATTGCTGGGCCGAAATGCACTCCTCTTGATCCATCCATATGTTGAATGTTTGGGACCTCTGATGGCTTAGAAGTAATCGTCAGAGTATCAAAATTCAAACATTTGGGCATCAGTGGGGAATGATCCTCTGCCGTTTTCTTTTGCCTTTTGAGATCTCCGATTTCTTTGAGGATCCTGTCATTAGTTTCATCCTGCTGCTGCATACGATCCCTCATCTGCAAAATCAAAGTAAATATATCACTAGTACTGGGAGCAGAAGAAGTTAGAGCAGAAGATGAAGGTTTAGAGAAGATAGGAGTTGGTCTCTTCTCAGCATTTTTCTGAGATCCAGCTGGTGGTGGAGGCAAAGGTGGAATGCCATTAGATGAATTGACTGCAGACATCGCTGTGGAGGTATTCTTCAACGATGAAGCCATGCAATACTCCGGAATGATCACCAACAGAAAAAATTTCTTATGAATGAAGCACCAATTGCCCCACGGTGGGCGCCAAACTGTTTTGGTCAAAAATCACACAAGGATAATGCAACCAAACTCTTTGTAAACGGGGAATGATGCTTGGTATGATGAACAAAGATAAGGATCACTTAAATGAAAATTGCACAAGTGACACAAGGATTTATACGAGGAAAAACCCCTTGATCAATGAATGATCTCCGGCATAAAAAACCTCGTGTGATGGAAACTACCGATCACCAAACTTCAATATTGTTTTGGTCAAAAATCACATAAGGATAATGCAACCAAACTTTATGTAAATGGGGTATGATGCTTGGTTTGTAGAAAAAGTAAAGGATCACTTCAATGTGAAATATGCAAAGACACAATGATTTATACGAGGAAAAAGCCCTTGATCAATGTATGATCTCCGGCATAAAAAACCTCGGGTGATGGCAACTACCGATCACCAAACTTCAATATAAGAAAAATAGTTACAACTTTGGATGATAATGAGCTGAGTACAAGGATCACTATAGTTTCGAGTGTCTAAGCGTGTGAGAATTGTGTTGTGTGTTCTTCCGAATGAGGAAGAGTGATATATATACAAGTGTAGGTGACCTATTTTAGGTAAAAAGACTAATAATCAGCTCATTACCCCTTTAGAAATAAAAGTAAATCTAGCCTAAATTATCGCCCTTAAATCATGCCATGTTTCCATATCCTTCACAACGTCCATCTCCGATTAAGCACATGCCATAGCTGTAAAGACGTGTCCTTTAATTGTGATGCTTAAGAGCGGATCCTGCTAGATGTCCTGCAAAACAACATTAAATTCAACGAAAGCAACTGTTAGCATGAGGATCCTATGATGGTCCGTGATCCTGATCCTGGAACTCTGCTGAGGATCACTATCTGTCAAAGAAACAAGGATCACTGGTTAGGATCACATGTGAGGATCATGTATTGTAAAAATCCAGCCCTAACAATTGCCCCCAAAATATAAGGAGTGATTTTGTAAATAAATGAGTTATATTTTGTTTTGATCTTATCTTCAACGGACAACTCGGGTAACTAGCCGTTATAACCGGACTAGCCGTTGCGATCATTACGTCACTGAAGTGACATCCCTGCAAATCATGATTATAAATAGGAGATAGGGTAAGGATCGATTTGCATTTAAATTCAGGATATACTCCCTTTATAACCTCCACCGAAGATTGATCAGGTATTCTCTTCCTTTCTTTCTTCCTTTTCCTGCTCTGTTTTTTCTGCTTTTGCTCTGTTTCTGCTCCGCTACAAGTATGTTGCTCCGAAATTCTCCCCATAAGGATCACGAGAAGAGCAGTCCCCTGAAAAGCCAAGGGATCATTAAGGACTCTCCTACGGAGAGATGTTGATTTACCGATGCTCATGTAGATAGGATTCGTCATTGCTTTCCGGCGGATGCTGTTTTCAAATCCTTCACATCCACTGCTTTGAGCGACTTTGTTTCAGATGCCTGGGTGATCTTTCCTGCAACTCCGTTTACCATAGGATATTCGTATCCTTTTCCGGCCTTCACCCAATCTTTCTTTTCTTTGACCGGCATATCTTATATCCAAGCTATGCCGATGATCTGGAGGGTCTTGTACACCTTCGAGAGGATCATCGAGCAGGAGGGGATTGATTTAGGGATGGCAGAGCTGGCCGAGCTTTATGACCTTACCACGTTTGGTTCTCATCGATATTTGCTGAAACGGAAGGCCGGGGAGGATCACCCTGTTTTAAAGGTTACCAAAAATGATACAAACTGGAAGCGTCGTTTCTTCTTTGTGAGAAGGGATTCCCTCCCTGATGGGAATGATCTGCCCAAGGAGTGGGCCACCCATGGTAGGATAGAGGATCCTGGAAGGATCACCATCAGACTTGTCTCTTATGATGAGGATCACTAATGTCTTTCTTTGTTTTTTGTTTATTGTGTAGCTATCTCCATTGCTCATCTCAAGTTAACCCCTGCTGCCAGAGAGAGGGTTCTAGCTTTCAAGAAGCTTGATCCTGAAATCAGAAGTTTTCAAGTCACCGTCCAAGATTCACAAGAAGTATCCTCCGCATCTGCCACTATGTCAAGTAAGTATCCTTATTAGAAAGTAAGTTATATGTGAGACTGTTTAATTAGTAAGGGAACTTATCTTGTTTTGATTGTGTAGGCGCTGGGAAACCTGCTAAGTCTGCCAAGTCTGCCTCCAAGTTCGGGATTGATGAACTTGCCAATGTCAAGTCTTCAAGAAAGA
Source organism: Helianthus annuus (assembly GCF_002127325.2). Classification (NCBI taxonomy): domain Eukaryota; kingdom Viridiplantae; phylum Streptophyta; class Magnoliopsida; order Asterales; family Asteraceae; genus Helianthus; species Helianthus annuus. The sequence goes on from NC_035447.2 coordinate 132,752,046, forward strand.
AGGCTTCTGTTGCCAGTCCCTCTGCTTCGGCTCCTAAAGCACCTGTTAGAGGTAAGGGGAAGAAGAGGAAGACTTCTGAGGATCTCCAAGGATTTCCCCTGATCCGCCAACAGTTCCTCGACTATGTCAATGAGGTAAGGATCATTGCCCCTGTTGGTTATCCTTCTCGAATATCCTGCTTGTATATTCTGCCTGTATATCCTGCTTCTTTGAGGATCACCTGATCCTGAACTTACCTTTTTTCTCTTTTGCAGAAACTTGCTGAGATTGAGACCTACCTTGGCCATGTCGAGGATCAAGAGAGCCAAATCGCCGACCTCCAACAAATGGGCGTGTTAAAGGATCTCAAGATAGTCGATCTTGAGAAGGAACTCCGGGCTACAAAGGATGAGGCTGCTCAAAGGCTGATTGACATGGATGGCGAGAAACAGGAGATCATCCAGGATGCCAAGGTCTCTACCGCAACTGCTATGTACAAGATACAACTACAAATGGCTGCGGAGGCTCAGGATCCTGCCTTTGACAAAAGCTCATGGGACGTGGAGGGTTGGAAGGCAAGATTGGCAGAGCTGGAGGACGAGGACGAGGCTGAGGAGATCCCAATGCTGGAGGGCGGTGATGCTGACAAGGATCAGGGTGGAGAAGCTGGTGGTGATGGAGCAGCAAAGGTGTGAGCTGCTTGATTGGGCGATGATGGATATTTTGAGACTAGGCCGGAGCCCAATTTTTTGAGTTTGGTAGTGGTTTGTTGATGTTTGAAACAATTATGGTTTGTAATCTTTGAACAATAGTTTTTAGGGTTAAGGATCATGGATCCTTTGGGCAATAGGTAGGATTACAAAAGGTGGAGGGATCCTCTGTTTGGGGGATGAAGCCTTTGTGATCCTGCCGCCTTTAATTTCCTGCACCTGCTAAGACCGCATAGACAACGGACACCCTTTGCCAACCCATGTGGACGGGCCACGTTTTGCTGGTAGAAATGTGGGTTGGCAATTTTGACAACTTTTTGAAAGGGTTTAAGATCCTTTTGTTAATAATATAACTCTAATCTTTCTGGCTTATCTCGTGTTGTTATCCTTTATTTATCTTCTTATCTTCCAGTTTGTTTTAGAAACATATTTGTTAGAGTAACAAAAGTTGAGCAAACCGTGTTTAATAAATTTAGGATATGATCCGTAGATCACATATCCTCATACTGAAAATTTTTGAAGCAATCAATTTCAAGGATCATAGGTTTAGTTGTCAAAGTGTAAGGGTTGTTTAGTATAATCAGAATAGTCAAGGATCATACCTGAGGATCCAAGTTAGGATCCTAACCTTTAATCAAGATAACCTTAAGTGAAATTTTAACGGATAATAAGGATTAAGGATCCTTATTCGTTTAACTTCGAGAACCTGAAAAATGGAACATAACTTGGGACTAAGCCAGTGTAAAAGATAAATTAGTAGCTGGGGACATGCCCAAAGGATAACTGGGGATGATCCCAAAGGATCACTGGGGATAAGCCCAAAGGATAACTGGGGACAAGCCCAAAGGATAACTGGGGACAAGCCCAAAGGATAACTGGGGACAAGCCCAAAGGATCGTATGTAAACTGGAGTATGGCCCTTACTGGCGACTATCCAAACTTAGTGACATGAAAATGTCAAAACCTAAGCTAACGTGAAAACGTTAGAAACCTTATGAACGGATGTATGGTACGTCTACCATTATACGTAGGATCCTGGGTATAGCCAGTACGATGAGGTTGTCAGCCCCGGAAGTGGGTACTGGTCCCAAAGACGTAAACTATATCAGGATCATCGTGCGCTGCTGGCGGAGACTGGGGATAATCCCAAGGATAACTGGGGTTGGACCCAAGGATCTGCGTTGCTTTTGAAGATCTTTGACGATATGCTGTAGATACCTGAGCTATCATAACTCAAATGGTTCGTGAGAAGAGGATGAAGGATACAGGATCCTCATCCTTTGGTAAAAAGTAAGGAAATGTAATAGTTTTAAGATAAGGACATTACCAGAGTAAGGATCACTGACATCACCGGGATCCTTTGAGGATACTTCAATGTAAGGATCACATGCTTGAAGGATCACGTTCACATAAAGTATTTCTTTAAGTGAACAGAATTCCAGGCTCTTGGTAACAAGTTTCCTTCCATGGTTAGCAATCTGTATGCCCCCTTTCCTGCTTCAGCCTCAATCAAGTAAGGGCCTTCCCACTTTGGTGCTAACTTCCCGTCAGCAGGATTAATAGTGTTTTGGAATGTTTTTCTCAACACCATATCTCCGACTTGGAACTTCCTTATCCTAACATTTTTGTTGTAAGCACCAGCCATTCTTTGTTGGTAGCTTGCCATCCTTATTCTAGCCAGATCCCTGATTTCTTCAATAGTATCCAGATCCTAAGCCAGGATTGTAGCATTCTCTTCAGGACCACGAGCACTTGTTCTAGCAGTTGGGATCACCATCTCTGTTGGGATCACTGCTTCTGCCCCCAATATTAAAGAAAAAGGTGTTTGACCAGTGGCATTCTTGGGAGTTGTTCTATCAGCCCATAGCACATAAGGTAACTCCTCTGCCCATTTTCCCTTCTTGGATCCTAGCTTCTTCTTCAGATTGTTGATGATGATCTTGTTGGATGATTCTGCTTGACCATTGGCTTGTGGATGAACTGGTGTTGATGTTATCATCTTAATTCCCCAACTGTCACAAAAGTTAGTAGTTCTGCTTCCAATGAATTGGGAACCATTATCACATACAATTTCAGAGGGAACGCCAAATCTAGTTATAATGTTTCTTTTGATAAAGGATATAACTTCTTTTTCTCTGACTTGAGCGAAAGCTTCAGCTTCTATCCACTTAGAGAAGTAGTCAGTCATGGCAAGCATAAATACTTTTCCACCAGGTGCTTTAGGGAGCTTGCCAACTATATCCATCCCCCATCTCATGAATGGCCAAGTGGATGGTATGGGGTGTAGTAATTCAGCTGGTTGATGAAGGATATTGATGTGTCTTTGACAAGGATCACATTTCTTAGCATATTCTACAGCATCCCTTTTCATGGTTGGCCAGTAGTATCCTGTTCTAAGGATCCTTGAGAACAATGCCCTGCCCCCAGTGTGGTTTCCACAATCTCCTTCATGGAAGTCTCTCAACACTTCTTCAATTTCAGGATCCTCGATACATCTTAAATATGGTCCTGCAAGAGATCGTTTATATAGCACATTATTTAAGATTGTAAATTGAGATACCTTAATCCTGAAAGCTCTAGGATTTTCTCCCATCGGAATCTCCCCGTATTGCAAGTATCTCATGATTGGTGAGATCCATGATCCTGCATAAGATTGAACTTCTTCACTAGGGATTACTGCAGTATCCTCTTCTATTTTCATGGCCACCTGATTTTTAATAGCAGGAGCCAGGATATGGATGATAGGGATACTTATATCTTCTGGAATCTTTAAGGATGATCCTAGGTTGGCCAATGCATCAGCTTCCGTGTTATCCTCCCATGGTACCTGTGTTAAGCTGAAAGAAACAAAAGAAAGTGCCAATTCTTTGACTATCTCTAAATATTTGGTTAGTTTTTCACCTTTAACAGCATAGGATCCATTAAAGTGATTGGTGATCAATAATGAGTCTACATATACTTTAAGGTATTTCACCCCCATATCCTTAGCAATTTGCAAGCCAGCAATTAAGGCTTCATATTCAGCCTCATTGTTAGTTGCTTGGAACTCACAGGCTATGGAGTGGGGTATTATGTCCCCCTGTGGCGATTTTAGTAGTATCCCAAGCCCTGTGCCCTTGACATTTGAGGATCCATCGGTGTGTAGTATCCAAGGATCCTTGGTCTCATCCAGCTGTTGGACTTCCAATTCTGCTTCTTTTTGTAGATCACTACTGAAATCAGCCACAAAGTCAGCTAATGCTTGGGATTTAATGGCTGTTCTTGGCTCATATCTTATATCATGGGCACTAAGCTTTACTGCCCACTTAGCCATTCTTCCTGACATCTCTGGTTTCCTGAGGACATTCTTAATTGGAAAGTTAGTTCTAACAACAATAGTATGGGTTTCAAAATAATGCCTTAATTTAGTTGATGCCATGATTAATGCAAGAATAAGTTTTTCGAGGTGTGAGTACCTGGATTCGGCATCAAGTAAACTCTTACTTACATAGTAGATAGGATATTGTGTACCTTCATGATCCTTAACAAGGACAGCACTTACAGCGGTTGAGGATACCGCCAAATATAAGGACAACACATCTCCTTTTTCAGGCTTTGTTAATGATGGTGCTGAGGACATATATTCTTTAAGGGCTTGTAAAGCATTCTCATGTTTCTCAGTCCATTCAAACTTCTTGTTCTTCCTTAGGATATCGTAAAATTCTTTACATTTTTCTGAGGATTTTGATATGAACCTGTTCAGAGCTGCTATCCTGCCTGTTAGCCTTTGCACATCCTTAGCGTTGGCAGGGGACTTGATGTTCATTAGTGCTTTAATTTGCTCCGGACTTGCTTCAATACCTCTCTGAGTTACCATATATCCTAGGAATTTACCTGCCTTAACGCCAAAGTGGCATTTTGAAGGATTAAGCTTCATGTTATAATTATCAAGGATATCAAATGCTTCTTCCAAATCCCTTAGGTGATCCTCAGCTTTCTTTGATTTGACTACCATATCATCTATGTATACTTCCATAGTTTGTCTAATTTGATCTTTGAACATCATATTTACCAGCCTTTGATATGTTGCACCTGCATTCCTTAATCCAAAAGGCATGGCAATATAACAATACAAACCTGTTGGGGTCATAAAGGCTGTATCCTCTTGGTCAGATGGTTCCATCTGAATTTGTTGGAATCCAGATGATGCATCCATAAAGGTCAACAGTTCATGCCCCGCCGTTGCATCCACCATGGAGTCAATGTGGGGTAATGGGAAAGGATCCTTGGGACATGCCTTATTCAGATCGGTGAAATCGACACATACCCTCCACTTTCCATTTTTCTTTTGGACAACAACCACATTGGCTAACCATTTTGGATATTTTACCTCTCTGATCATACCTGCTCGAAGTAGTCTCTCTACTTCTTCTTGGATAATGGCATTCCTTTCTGGTGCAAACTTCCTCCTTTTTTGATGGATTGGTTTGATAGACCTGTCAATGCCAAGTTTGTGAGTAATAATATCCTTAGATATACCTGTCATATCTTCATGTTTCCAAGCAAAGGTAGATTTTCTTCTTTTGAGGAAGGATATTAAGTCTTCTTTCATCTTGCCAAGGATCCCTGATCCGATATAGATTTTTGATTCAGGATCACTAGGATCCATGAGGATTTCATCCACATCCTGTTCCCTTGCCTCCAAGACATTTCTCGGAGGATACTGTAATTGCTATTGCTCCCTTGGCTTCGAGGTTGGCTTCATGGATGATGTATAACAATCCTTAGCCTCCTGCTGATCACTGTCGATCTTGATTATCCCCCATGGGCTAGGGAGTTTCACACATTGATGATAGGTGGATGGGACTGCTTTCATATCATGTATCCAGGGCCTGCCAAGGATAACATTACAACAAGATAAACAGTCAATAACACAAAATTTTTGATAATTATGTAATCCTTCCACGTAGATTGGGAGTTTGATGTCCCCCAGAGTTTTCTTCGTTTCTCCACTGAATCCTACAAGCACGGAGGATCTTGGTGTGATGTCTGATTCTGGAATACCCATTTTCTTCAGAACATCAAGCTGGATAATGTTCACTGAGCTTCCTCCATCGATAAGGATCATGCGGACAAAATGGTTAGAGATAAAGAGAGTAATAACCAAACTATCATGATGAGGATCCTGAATGTTAATGCGATCATCCTCATCAAACGTTATCATCTTCCCCTCTGAGACACTTGATGTTCTAATAGGTCTTTCTCCATTATCCACTTTTGACTCCTTTGCATGCCTTTTGGCCGCCGAGAAGGATGTACCACAGATGTCTGATCCTCCGGAAATAAAGTTGATCACTTGTGCATTTGCCGGAAGTGCTGGAGCCTTTTCAGGGATCCTTTCAGGATCCTGAGTCCTTTGCTTTTTTCTTCCCAACAATTCTTTTAGGTGCCCCTTGCTTAACAGATATCCAATCTCTTTTCTTAAAGCTATGCATTCTTCAGTTAGATGCCCGAAATCCTCATGGTATGCACACCATTTTGACTTGTCTTTAGTCCCGGATGGTTTATCATTCTTCCTGGGCCACCTAGCTTTTTCACCTAGATTCTGCATTGCAAGGATCAGTTCATGATTATCAACGGAAAAAACAATATTCTGAGATTGGAGGATAATCTTCATCATCCTCTTCTTGGTCAACAGCATGCACATTCTGGTTCTCATTTCTATGGTAGGATTTGAATTTGTTGTTCTTGAAGGAGGATCCTTGCTTCTCCTGTTTTGAGGATCCTACTTGTCTCTCCTGGATCCTCTTGTCATCCTCTAGCCGGATGAACCTGAGTGCCCGAGTTCTTACTTCATCTAGATTCCTGCATGGTGTCATAACAAGATCATCATAGAATAATGAATCCTTAAGCAGTCCCATTTTGAAGGCTTCAACAGCCGTAGCCATATCCAAGTTGGGAATGTCCAAGGATTCTTTACTAAATTTAGTTATATAATCC